>NC_141760.1:15184808-16434808 GCF_982258835.1 Parasteatoda tepidariorum | reverse complement strand
CATGGAAAAATAAAAACGTATACCTATTGGTTGCTATCTGTAACCGATTAATCATTGATGGATAACCACTGAACAGGTAAGAAAAGTGACGTCATCTTAGTTAGATATTATAGTAGAGCCCCTGAAGAAGAAAAGCCGATTTCACAGACATTTCGGGGGAAAACTTTCAGCAATGCGGAAGAGCTACAAGATTTGGCAGCTCGTTGCTACAAACAGGGCCGGCTTATGCATGTCGCGGCCCCTAGGCAATGCTCGTCTCGCCACCCCTACCGTCTTCTAACTTCCTAATATATTTTTTCGCTAACACAGCACTTTATTCATAATTACGCTGTTTTTTACTACATAGGTATATTATCACACTATTCAATAAAAATATTGAATCAAACGAAAAGAATATAAGTAATTAATATATGCATTTAAAAAAAATCATACAATAAGCTTAAATATTAACTCTTCTAACCTTTTTTGTTACAAAATCGTTCAAGACATCCTGAAAGTTAACCTTTTCCAATACATCACTGCTTATAATTACTGTTTAAGAAACATAGTCAATTTTTTTCTCTGTAGCACAGGGCCCCTGAACGTGGCGGGGCCCCTAGGCAGTTGCCTACAGTGCCTAATGGATAAAACGGCCCTGGCTACAAACGACTCTAACTTCAATTAGGATAATTCATAAAGAAAAGAAGCTGTTTGTCTATCAGTTTGCATTGTTTTTTAGAAACTTTTTTCTAATACAGACTCATTAAAAATTTAATTATCATTATTATTTGAAATAAACATAATTATTTGAAATTTCATTACTAGATAGAAAAAGTTTATACTCATTATTGGTGATTTAATAGTTATAAAAAAGAAAAAGAAAACAAGCAAAGGGGGCAGAATTAATAAATTTATATTCACATTAGATTTAAGTTCATCTAAAATTGACCTTGGTTTCTGACAACTTTTCCATTTCAGTCTCTCTGGGGGAATTTCTAAACGATTTTGAATAGTATCAGAACTTAATTTTTTGTTACCGTCTTTCCTATTTACTTAAAGTTGAGATTGTACAAAATAAACTTGCAAGAAATTTTGAAATACTGTTTTATATTTTTATACTTAAATTAAATCCCATTAAAAGAATCGGAGTTTAAATTTTGTAAACATACTCCCATTGACTTTTCAACAACAGAAACTTACTATTTGCAAATAGTAAGTTTCTGTTGTTGAAAAGTCAAAGCAAATGAAATCAAACAATGCAAATGAAACTTATTGCAAATGAAATCAAACCGTTTGAACTTAAAGTGACTAAAAAATGAGCCAGGATAAAAGAGCTAGTTAGATTGGTGAATCAAAAGAAAATACAATTAGAAACAGGTAAATATTTATTTTTAACAAAGCAAAAGGATATAATATTCAATAGTAGCGTCCTCTACAGGTCAAAAAAACGCTCCCAAGATCCTGGAGATCAGGTGAGTAGAAATAGGCAACCGATAACGTAAACAATTCACACCGATATTGTTCACTTATTTCTGGAAAAATTCCTTACTGAGATAAACTATATTAAAACATACTTTTTTACTTATACCTAAGAAGACTTTTATTAAATTTATTTGTGTAAAGATAATCTTTATAAAATTGTTTTTGATTTGCCCCTACTTGGATCAAACTAATAAGCTGGAGTATCCAAAAACCTTACCAATGTAAAATGAATTGCCATTATAGTATAGAATAAGAAGAAAATATAGAAAGCACTTTAAAAAGGTTATTTCCATGTAAATCTTATTCATATATAATTCCCTTTTTTCTGAGTGAAATATTATAGACAAAAGAGAAATATTAAGACAAGACAAAAGAAAAATATTGTTAAAGTAGTTCGTGAAAAATAAAAAATGTTTACTTCTCAATATAATTTAAATTAATGCTTTCTAGATGCATCTATTAATAAATCATATGCCTGTTTTAAAGGGACCATATTTCTACAGTATTATATTTTGCTTGCTTAAAAAATTTAGTCCAAGTAGGTGACTTGATACAGCCGGCTCTTTTTTGTATCATATGTTTTTAAAGCCCTCATTTATTTCAGAGTAAGTAACTTTTGGAGTGAATTAATTTGAATTCCAGCCTTCATTATAATCATTGAATAATTATGTTTACCATTATCTAATAAGAGCTTTCTAATTTTTGTATCAAATAAAAATGCAGCAAAAATTTATTTTGAGTAGAAGTTTTACTTTTTTCTCATACTAATGCATTTCTGTTTTAATCTCATTGCATAGTGGATTGAAGTCTTCTGCATCTTTTTGCAGCATATTTTATAACTGTTATTCTAGAGATTATACCTACATACAGTTTAAATCCACCTTTACGATCTTTGTTTTAAAAACACATACATAAGTGTTTTACTGCAAAATAACTTATCACTGTACTCTAATAGTGTGTGATATACTTTTTTAAAGCATACAAGAGTAACCCATAGTTATTATGGTTCATACTATCAAGAAACTTATTTCATGCACCAATCAAAATTTTCCATCAAATTATTCACATTTATCTTCACGCTGTTGAGAAACCTTATTCATGCATTATGAGCGGAAAAAGTTTTTCTCCAAAAAGTAAACTTATTATACACACTGCTTTTCATCCTATAAGTAAACCTTCTTGTAATGTATGTAACAAAAGTTTTTCAAGAAGAAGTAATCTGACTAAACACTGTAAAATTCATACTGGTGAGAAATTTTATTCTTGCAGTATATGTAATAAAAGTTTTTCACAAAGTGATCATCTGTCTAAACACATCCGTATTCATACTGGTGAGAAACCTCATTCTTGTTCTATATGCAATAAAAGTTTTTCACTAAAAAGTAATCTGAAAAAACACAGTCGTGTTCATACTGGTGAGAAACCTTATTCTTGTAGTATATGTAATAAGAGTTTTTCACATAGGGAGACTCTGAATAAACACAGCCGTGTTCATACTGGTGAGAAGCCTTATTCTTGTAGTGTATGTAATAAAATTTTTTCACAAAAAAGTAGTCTGACCAGACACAGTCATGTTCATACCGGTCAAAAGCCTTATTCTTGTAGTATATGTAATCAGAGTTTTTCAGAAAGAGTGTTTCTGAATAAACACTGTCATATTTATACTGAGGAGTAACCTTATTCTTAAGGTATATATATATGTGATAAAAGTTTTTCACCAAAATGTAGTCATACAGTCGTATTCATACTGGTGTAACGCCTTATTCTTGTAGTATATGTAATAAGAGTTTTTCACTAAAAAGTAATATGAAACAACACTAATCTTCATACTGGTAAGAAGCCTTATTCTTGTATTTTATGTTATAAGAGTTTTTCACTAAAATTTTGTCTGTCAATCGTGCTCATACTGGTGAGAAACCTTGTTCTTATAGTATATGTAACAAGAGATTTTCATTAAGAGGTAGTTTAACTCAACATAGTCGTCTTAATAGTGGTGAGAAACCTTATTCATGTAGTATATGTAGTATAAAACCTCATTCTTTTAAGAAAAAAGAGTTTTTAAAAGCTGACTTTACTGTATGTGTTTTCACTGGTGAGATACATTTTTGTGGTGACATAATGGACTGAAAGATTTTCTCAGAAAGATCATCTCACTATACACAGTATTGTTGATACTAGTGACGCACCCTATTTTGGAAGTACAGTAGAGAACCATTTATCCGGTATCCAGATAACCGGGAAACCAGAAAACCGGGGAAAATTTTGCTCGAATTTCCCGCCATTTTAAACTAGAACGAAAAAAGCGGAAATTGGACTCATCCTTGAGGTTGAGTAGAGGAAAATGTAAGGAAGGGGAAGATTTTTTTCCCCGTTTACCCAGAGAAACGTCATTTCCTCCGTGACCTTGAAGGCAGGCAAGGGAGGAATGTTTTATTTTTTCCTTTAGGCCGTCAATCAAACTCAAGGGTGTGGCATGCTGATTTACGAGGGGGGTGGGGAAAATGCATTGCATGCGTATCAGTGAACAGAAAAAGAAAAGAGAAAAATATATTTATTTGACATCGACTAATAAAAATAAAATCTTTTTCTTTTGAATAAATTCTTATTCTTTGGAAGTGTGGTATCAATTACAAGTTTTTCTTGGTGTGGAATCACATCTGCTGTAATTAAAAATCTTGTTTTTATCCACAAAAAAATAAAATAAAAGGAGAATTGTTTATTATTTTAAACATAGGATTATTTTATGAAGCAGATTGCAGTTTTGTTTTTCTGATTCCACTACGTTTGATTTTTTTTCTTTTCGCGATAAATTTCGCACTCAATAAATTAATTCTTTTTATTCATAAATTTTATCATTAGTTTTTTTTTTTGTTTTTTTTATAATTCCGTTGATCTTGCCTTGTTTCGGGTTTTAATATTTATGCTGGTGCCTTTTTTAATTATCGTTTCGGTTCGATAATTTTCAAGTGTTTTTATTTAGATTAATAAGTTTTCCTTTTATTTTATCGTTTCCCCCGTATAATTAGGTATGAAATATATTGCGTTATTTAATCATTGGTTTTGTTTATATTATTTAATTTAGGAATTGTAATTATTTTAAAAAAATAAATATGAGAATTTTGTATTTTTTAAACTTGATTTTCTTGTCTAAACTTGCAAATTTTTTTGTTCTTTTAAATGTTATATTTCTACCATTTTTTTTTCTTTTTAAAGTTAGGAATACCTTTCTTTTTTCTCTTACTTTATGCATTACACTTTTTCCTTGTACTTCGGGTTCGATAAAACATCGATTAACGACACTTTTTGGTCGATCCAGATAACCGGGAAATTCAGATATCCGGGATAACGATGGTCCCGAGCATCCCGGATAATTGGTTCTCTACTGTATGTGATAAAATAGTTTTTTAATTAATAGTAATCCGAATGTTTGCATTAATATTGGTTTTAAAACAATATTCTATTCTTTTAGTATATGTAATAAATGTTTCTCACATCAGCTAATCTTACTAACCATAGTTGTATTGATCTGTTGAGATACCTTATTCAAATGTCGTGCACTTCAAAAAAGTTTTTCTCTAACTTATCATATTCTTACTCATGCTGATGATCTGACTCGTACTCATGTGAGTTATGTATTCTTGCAACATGTTTTCACTATAAAGTAAAATAACTGGGATAAAACTGTTTTTTACGTTGAAGGCAAAAGTTTTTCTCAGCAGTGTCATATGATTAAAAACAGTCTAATGAAATTAAATAATTATTTTCAGGTCAAATATTTTTAAATTTTGTATGATACAGTTTTCATCACATTTTTTGTGTATTTATTTATAAATAATACCTATAAAATAAGCTTCTGTACTGAAAAATTGTGAATTGAAAATAGTATGCTTGATGGTTCATCCGGCCTTGATTGAAATTGAAATATTCGGCCATTCAAACATATCTCAGTTGATGCTGTAACCTTGATTGCTGGATTAGATTACTTTATTTACAACGAGTTATGCTTGACCAGAATATAAATTGTTATTTATTCTATTAGTATTGGAATCCTGAGTTGTTGTGGTTTTTTCCTACGTAAAAAAAAAAAAAATTATAGCAGCTTTTAACTAAAATTATCTGTATTGTCTTTTATTTTATGAACTCTTTCTAGCACATGTTGTAAAGTTAAAAAAAAAAAAAAAATTTATTTTTAATACAAAATATTTTTTGTAATACTTAGAGAAAAGAAAGTTAACTTTCTTTTTAAGTGAATTTGGTTTTTAAAACATATAAGTGCAAATGATTTTAATGTGTCATTTTGAAATAGCTGCCCAGTTCATTCCTTAAATAACTTTTTTGTCATAGGGTCATGATGTATAAATGTGTGATTTTAATTTGTTGTTTTCTTATAATAGTTCAGCACATTTTCAATGTCTAGTTATAAATATTTCCATTTTTCTATAAACGGTTAAAATAAAATGCACTTGATTTAATTTTGTACTTAAACTGTGTATTATGACATAATGGATAAAGAAATTAAGTGTAGAAAGCAAAGATGTTTAAAATGTATTATTTTTACTACAATTTTCATATCTTGTGCAAAATATATTTCTATTTTTTGTTTATATACAATTAAAATAAAATCCACTTACTTTAATATTGCGTTTGCAAGTTCTTTTAATGAAATTTTAAAAATTTGTAAAAGACATTCCTTAAATATGTGTAATAAAATATTTTCCTAAAATAGATAGCTTTCTAGTTACTCATAGTCATGTTCATTATGGTGTGATATGATGTTGTACTTTTTGTCAAATAAGATAACTTAGCATTATGCAAAGTTGAATTTATAAGTCTATATAATGTAATTATTTATTTATTTATTTTTGTATGTGATATTTTCACAAAATAGCATTCTGGGTGTTCACCGTCGTGTTTATTATGGTTTGATTTACTATTGTAAATCATGCAAGGTAGGAAAGTTGAATTCATATGGTTGAATAACCTAACTTATGTACTTGGTTGAGTTTTGTATTTTGAACCAGTTTAGATAATTGTGGCATCTAATGGTGAACTTTTAATGTATGTAGTAATCTGGGACAAAAGTTACTAACTGATATTATTAATCTTTTTAAATTTACTAGGTATGTGCTAGAAACTTTCTTTTGATTTTCCCTTTTTCTGAATAATTATTTTTCAATCTATTTGATTGGAAAATAATTATCCATCGTTCTTAATTTACCTTAGTTCTTAAAATAATTATCAAAAGTAGTGAGTAATATCTGCCTTTAGCAGCCAGTTTGATCTCTTTTCAAAATCATTTTGTATAATATACAATACCCTATATTAATGGAAGAGACACTTTCAGCTTTTGACATTTTTTTAAATTTCTCAAAAAATGCGGAGGCGATTAGTTTGTAATTTAAAGGTGTTTAGGTCATGCAATTTTTCATACTTATCAATAAGTTTTAAATCTTGCACAGGTGAAAGGGACCAACATTAAATTATGAACGAAAACAAATATTTTTGAACACGCTGTGACAGGAAAATATAGCAATAAATTTTGTAAACCTGGCTTAAATAATTCTAGAAATAAAAAAAAAAATTATAATTTTTTTTTTTTTGCAAATTTTTGGCTGTAACGTAAAAAAATTTCAGAACTAATTACTGTTACTAATTACAGAACTAATTAAAATTACTGTTTTAAAATGAAATTCGTTAAGAAATTGCTCAAAATCTGAGCATTTAAAGTAGCTTTTTCATACTTCGCATGCGCGAATTTTTTTTTTTTAAATAAAATGTAGTGAATTGTATTTAGTTGCTAATGAAAAAGTCCGATTCGAATATCTTAAGCAATGAGAAAGTGTTTAGCAATTTTCTAATCAGTTTTCGTTATTTTTCAAAGAAAGCTCTGAATGAGTATGGATTTTCCGCAAATTTTATTTCGTACTGTTAGATAAAAAATTTTTAAAATGGCTGCTGTAAGAGTTTAATAAAAATATTATTTTGGTGCGTAATAATAGTAAAGTTATTTATGTAATAAAATTGATAGATGGGTTGAAATCATTGGTATATGTACTAGTAATTGGATATAGTCATGATAAAAAAATAGTTAAAAGATTGAAACGTCGTGATAAATAAAATTAAGGCCGAAATATATAAAAGGGTAATTAAATTAAATTAAAGGGGATGTGATCGTTAAGGAAAGTGGTAGTACAATGCTAATGTGGGATAACAATAACCCAATAGGTTCAAAGGGTCACAAAGTGTGAGGTTTGAACAAAATTGGATGATTTGGTATCACCAAATTTGGAAAAAGGGCGAAACTAAAATAAATTAAATATTAAAGATAAATAAGGTAAAGTCATGCTATATCCAATATATATATATGATTTAATACAGTAAGCTGATGTTTCCAATAAGAAAACTAATAAATTCACATATATGCATGCCCATAACAATAAAAAAAGTACTCACCACATACAGAAGGAAAAAAGGCGATAAATAATAGCTATAAAGGTAAAGCTAAAAAATCACACAAAACTTTCTGTTCAACTAAACATTTATTTTTGTAAAACTACTTATTTTGATTATTGCGTAACAAACAAGCAATATGATTCCAACACATTTTGTCTCACAAAAAAATATCTTTTAAAAGGAAATGGGTGACAAGAGAATTTAAAGAAACCAAAGGCGTCAGGCATGAAGTTAAATATAAAAGAACGATTAATTTAACCGTTAAAGTAAATATGAAAAGAAAACTTAAATTTGAGAGGGCTTTTAATGCTAAAGAAAATTAAAGGTATAACATGTTGATTTTAAATTTTACAGAAATTGATTACAGTTATGGATTTAATTTAAAATAAAGGTTAAGAAAAAAAAATGTAAAAAGAAATCCCTCGATACGGACCGAAGTCCGCATCGCAGAGAAAAGCTAACCTGCCCGAAGGCTCGAGAAAAAGAGAATCCAGAGAGAAAAAAATCTCTCCCAAAAAGTGACTTAAAAAATTCCTTAACTGGTATAGGACCAGAAAAATTACGACCAATTAAATTTAAAGAGGCGGAGAGTTTGAAATTTAAAGTAAAGAGATTGGTTAGTTAGCCCCCCTAAAATTAAAGGAAGAAAAAGAAAGGCGTGAATAGAGGGGTTGGTTGACTTTCCTCACAGGAAGTGCGATGACCGCGCTGACCATGAGAAAGCTAACCAAGAAAGTTAAAAAGATTGCTAAAATAAAAAAAAAGAGGAATAATGTTTAAAGAAAAATTAAAGGCTTAAGTAAAATTAGAAATTAATTTGTCACTTTACATTAAGTGTAAATGTGACAGCAGCGTATTTCATTTTATCATCCTCCATAAAAGTATGTTTTCTTTCTTTTATAACATCACACTTCAGTGTACGGACTACTATTGTAAGGTTTTATTTGTTATTTAATTTGTCTTATGCGAAAGGAAATTTGTTGGAAACCCCTTATCCTTTAGATTTTTCTCTTAAAAAATACAAATACTATTTCTGACACTTAGTGAATTTTCAATATATTGAAATTGTAGTTATTGTCAAAGACAAAAAGAGAAATATTCTTTTTTATTAATATGGCCATATTTTTATAAATATTAAAGGTAGGTTTACGAAATTTTTGCAATAGGCAATCGCAACGCACACAATCTGGGGAGGAGGCAGGTACCCTGCCTTTGGCCTTCCTCCTTCCCTCTCCTCCTCTTTTCAATTGTATCGAAATGTACTGCTTTATTTTCACCTTTATTAATATTTTTCTCATTTAATTGTTAAAAATATTTTTTAAAATTTCCATGACGCTTTCTTTTAGAACTATGTTTAATTTAGTTTTAATCTATTTGAAAATCGAAGCAGAAACTAATGTACTCCATTCTTCTATGACTCTCCACAGGCTAATGGTGAAAGCGTGCTACCATAAGTTAAGATGCTACCTAAGCTACCTGTAACCCATTTCAATCGCCAATAATTACTAATAACTACCAAAGTAATCGATACAAGTTACAAGCTTATTGCTGTATTTTCTGTATAATGTTCTTAAAAATCTTTGTTTTCCTAACAAGTCGTGTGTCTAAAACAAATTTAACAAAATTTATATCACAGCATTAAAAAAAGTGTAAGGTTAATCTAGTTTTAAGTGTTATCCCTAATTTGGGTATAATAGCATTGTTTGTTATTTTTTGGGTAGCATCATAGCAAGCTTCTGGAGTCTACCTAATTCATTTGTTGTTTGTTTCTATGAAAGTCATATTGCACAAAGCGCGTTTTATTGAAAACACTGCGAGTATAATAATATTGAATGCAGTGCTTTTTCAAGCGAAGGCGTAAAAATCAGTCGGAAGTTGTAACCCGATAATCCTAATGAATTTTAACCTCTAGCACCATCTACGCTTAACTTTACACGGTCAATCAACCTCAGCCCAAAGAGGGATAACTCTCAAAACATGGCAATTCCTTCACTTATTTATTAATGTTGTGACATTAATTTTCTTCAATGTTTTTTACACTTACAACCAATTAGGATTCATAAATTACAAAAAATTCCTATGAATGATAAAACTACGCGTAAATTTAATCATAATTACATTAACAAAACTTCCTAGAATATTAAGCCTGTTCATACATCGCCTCGTAAACATAACATAGACAGACCGAGGTAGCAAAAGGATCTTAACTAACATTGCATATTATTTATGAAAGAAAACAATAAATTAAATATTACATGAAATATCAATTTTAGCCAATGTAACTTTATGCCGGAAAACACAAGAAAATATCAGTGGTAGTAATTCTGTTTGCAGCAATATGAAAACGGGAAAAAATTTCCAAGTAACTTCCTCACGGTTATTTACATCACCACTCGCCAAATTGTTTGGTCTGCAGCTAGAAAAATAAAGCGCTTCAACTTCTTAAGATATTTATAATGATGATCTTGTAGAAACATTCAGTGTACTTAACAATCTTGGTCGCTTAATCTAAACATTTATTTATCTTATTTAATGATATCATACATGATCATTAAACTTATTTAACGATCATGTATCTAATAAAGTCAGTAGATACTATGAAGTGTCATCTGTATTAAAGATAATAAATACTGTAATTAGATCAGAATATGCTTGTACTACAACGTTTGCTTAGTTATTCATCCGTGACAGAATTTTTCTGCAACAAGAGAAAGAGATGAAAAATAATTGTCTTTGAGCAAGCTTGCCATGTTTAAACTATTAAAAAATTAATAATCTGCTACTTTTACCTCAGTTAAAACCATTGCATTCTAGAATGCCCAATCATTTTCTCTGTGGCGTCTTCGCAAACTATAACAGCTGTCAAAAATACATTTGCAGTTAATGAATTTACAAAAAATCAATATCAGGTAAACAGGTGGTCTACCATAAACCGAAAAACATAGCAAAAGGTCTACGAGACAAAAAAAAGTTCAGGAACCACTGGCATACGTGATTTTCTACAATACAGTAGGAATACTCTCCTAAAAAGAGGATTAGCTGATATATACGGATGGGTGGCCTAATGTAAACAATAACAGGCGTCCTTAAACCGGAAGAAATTTAAAAAATTTCCGGTGTATCCCTCCGCTAATGTTATGACTACGAGGCGATGTGTGAACAAGCCTAATAGTCTATGCAGTTTTGTTATTATAATTTGGGTTCAAATCTAAACATAATTGTACCATGCATAAGAGCTTTCAGAAATGTATTGATTCTCAGAGGTCATAAGGCCAAAAAATGTTTTGGAAAGTTAATATCTCATTGTGAATAATTCTTAAGGTTTGCCATGTTTTGTATTTTATCCCTTATTTGGCTACATTTGAATAAAATGTCGCCAAAAATACCTTTAAAAATATCTTTTTAAGTTAGCCTTATTAGAAAGTATTCTAATGATTATAATATTAATATGATAATGCTGAAAGAAAGAACTCGGTACATGTGAAATACTGCAAAAGATATGATGCAATAATATGATGGCGCGTTTTTTCAATCTGCGACGTAAAAATATATCGGAAGCAGTAACCCGGAAGTCTTGCGAGAGCAATTTCACCACTAGCGCCACCACCCTTAGCTTTACACGATCACCCATCCATAAGTAGCGTCCTCTACTGGTCAAAAATTGTTCCAAGATCCTGGAGATCAAGTGAGTAGAAGTAGGCAACCGATAACGTAAGCAACTGTCACCGCTTTTACTTATTTGTGAAAAAAGTTTCTCCTGAGATAAATTTTATTAAAATATACTATCTTACTAATACCGAAGAGCAGTTTAATCAACCTTATTTGTGTGAAGAAAAGTGTAATGAAATTTTTTTTGATTTGCCCCCACTTGGATCAAATTTAGAAGCCATAAACCTTTTAAAGGTAAAGTGATATTACCCTCATCGTTATGGAAACACTCTAAACATCGCTTTAATAAGGCTATTTCCATGCCAATGTAATTCATGGATTATCTTCTTTATACGCAAAAAAAAATCGTTGTCAATGATAAAATATCTTCGTACTGGCAGTAAATAAAATTCACGTTGTGCATGCATAAATCTTTTTTAAAAAATACTAAGTTTTCTGTACGATTTATGTAAACAATAAATTATTCAACTGCGGTGTGTGTAATTTCTCTCTGGCAAATGATTAAAGGCAAAATCAGTCTATGTAGGTAATAACACTCTATGTTGTGACACTAACCAGGGCTCGAAAAAACTCAGAAATTTTACCCGTCCCCGAAGACGGCTTGTCCAACAATGTACCCGTCCTCCTTTGAAACTAACCCGTCGCTTCTAAATAAATAAAAATACAATTTTCTCTTATTTATTACTAACATTTATATAAATTGCACAATGAATTAGTATTTACTAGGATTACAAATACTAGGATAACATTATACAGTAATAAAAGAAATACTAGGTTACTAATAGTAAAACTTAGTATTTCTTTAATGAAATAATTTATTTCTTTAATGAAATAATTTATTTCTTTAATGAAATAATTTAAATAACAAAGGCCAAGTTATCTGTCAATTTATCCGATGGTACTGTATTTTTTAAATGAATCAAATACGACGTTTGACAGTTCCACAATCAAGCCAATGATTTACAGAGGCTTCTGCACAGAAATCTGAAAGAGGTTTTCCATTTAGGTAGATGTTCATAATTGCGGTTGACGCTTGCTGTTTAAGCCCAGTATGTAATGTGTTTTTTTTTAATTTTTTTTTTATGTTAATTGCTGAAAAGCAGCTTTCAATCGCTGCAGTACTCCCAGACAGAGAAAACATCAATTCCACCATGCGCAGTATGTTGCTGTATTTCGAGATTAGAGGGTCATTTTAGAAGTGAGGACCTAGACTCTTGTAAGATAACAAAAATTGAAAATATATCACGAACATTAACGGGAAAATGGCCGTCCGCGCGGACGTTGGATTCGAGAAATTTGTTGTCCGCGGGGTATTTTCGACCGCCGAGTACGGGCGGTTTTTCGAGCCCTGACACTAACAGCAAATTGCAATGTGTGTCACAGTTGCAATAATGTTCTAACAGAAAAATATTTTCATACATGGGCATTTAATGGTTGTAATTTGTGTGTTTATAAGCTTTCAAGTGTAGTTCATAATTATTTTCTATATTATAAAACATTTTACTTCTGTCCTAAAAAGTATACAAAAATAAGAAGTTTCATTTAATTGCCTTGTGTTCATCATATAAGCAATATGTGTTATTCATATAAGCAGTCATAGTGATTAACTAATCAAGGATAAAAGAATAATTTAGTTTAAATAATAATTTAAATGAATTTTTCATGCAGTTCATTATTAAACAGTTACAAATAGATTAAAATTGCAGATAATTAAGCTGCCTCTTACTGTCATAAAACACATATGATTTGATATTTATTCACAAGAAATTTAAATTGTGATTTTCTTGTTCACTCTGAGAAAATATTTTCTGTTACACAGTTTGTGCAATCTAATATATGTAAATAGAATTAAACTTTTTTTTAACCTTCTCATATTAATGTTAATGAATGGTAGAACATTATGTATGATAGAGCACTGACAGAAAAATTAGCAATTAAAATTTTTTTATTCCTGCATAGATAATATCAAACCTTTTAAATCAGTAAAAGTGAAAAAAATTTTTTTTGCTTGTTTTAATTTTTAATAAAATATATTTTTGCAATGTCTCTGAATAAATCGTAAAAGAAATTAAATTTGATAAATTCATGTTCATGATAGTAAATATCATTATTATTTATTTATATTCATTTTTATAAGTTGGTTTCCAAGTGTCAAATAACATTAATTTTGCAGTATGTCTAAGAATGCAATCATTAATAGCATATAAAATTTAATTAAATCTAATACATGAAGCTGTACCTTGTTTCTGCAGTTTTTTCGTGTAAAGTGAAATTATTTAATATAGTTTTGTATCTTGATATCTTAAAAAATTTAGCATGCTCTTTTTTGTAGCATGTGAGCTATTAAAGGCATCATTTAATTCATAATAAGTAACTTTTGTAGTAAATTATATAATTTCCGCCTTTATTTTAATCGTTCAATAATTATATTTTCCATTATCTAATTACGGCTTTCTAATTTTTTTATCAAATAAAAGAAGATGTAGTAAAAATTTGATTTTGAATTGATATTCTATCTTTTTATCTCATACTGATGCATTTCTGTTTTAATCTCATTCTAGAGTGGATTGAAGTCTTCATTTTGCAACATATTTTCTGACTGTTTTTTTTTAGAGATTCACACTGTTGAAACACCTTATTCATGCAGTATGAGCGAAAACACTTTTTCCCAGAAAGCTAAACTTATTGAACACAGTGTTTTTCCTCCTGTAAGTAAACCTTATTCTTGTAATATATGTAACAAGAGTTTTTCAGCGAAAGGTAATCTGACAAATCACATTCATATTCATACAAGTGAGAAGCCTTATTCTTGTAGTATATGTAATAAGAGTTTTTCACAAAAAAGTCATCTGTCACGCCACTGTCTCGTTCATACTGGTGAGAAGCCTTATTCTTGTAGCATATGTAATCAAAATTTTTCATTAAAAGCAAATTTGACCAAACACAGTCGTGTTCATACTAGTGAGAAGCCTTATTCTTGTAATATATGTAACAAGAGTTTTTCATTTAAAATTTATCTGAAAAAACACATTGGTGTGCATACTGGTGAGAAGCCTTATTCTTGTAGTATATGTAATAAAAGTTTTTCTCGAAAAAGTAATCTGACAAAACACATTCGTGATCATATTGGTGAGAAGTCTCATTCTTGTAGTATGAGTAATAAGAGTTTTTCACAAAAAAGTGATCTGACCGAACACAGTCGTGCTAATAATGGTGAGAATCCTTATTCATGTAATATATGTAATAAGAGTTTCTCCCACAATAGTAATCTGATTGCACACAGTCGGACTCATACTGGTGAGAAACCCTATTCTTGTAGTGTATGTAATAAGAGCTTTGCATTTAGAGGTAATTTGACTAAACATTATCTTCTTCATACTGGTGAGAAACCTTATTCTTGTTGTACATGTAATAAGAGTTTCTCACTAAAAGGTACTCTGACTAGACATAGTCGTGTTCATACTGGTGAGAAAAATTTTAAATGTAGTATATGTCATGAGAGTTTCACAAATAGAAATAATTTGTCTCAACACCGTCGTGTTCATGCTGGTGAGAAGCCTTATTCTTGTAGTATATGTAACAAGAGTTTTCCGCTTATGCATCATTTGATTATACACAGTCGGATTCATACTGGTGAGAAACCTTATAGTTGTAGTATATGTCAAAAGAGTTTTTCAAGACAAAATGTTCTGTATAAACACAGGCGTGTGCATACTGGTGAGAAACCTTTTTCTTGTAGTGTATGTAAAAAGAGTTTTTTAAGGAATAGTGATCTAACTAAACATAGTCGCATTCATACTGATGAGAAACGTTATTCATGTAGCATATGTAAGAAAGATTTTCCAGTAATGCGTGATTTAATTAGACACTATGTCATTCATACTGGTGAGAAACCTTATACTTGTAGTATATGTCAAAAGAGTTTTTCAAGACAGAATGTTCTGTATAAACACAGTCGTGTTCATACAGGTGAAAAAACTTTTTCTTGTAGTATATGTAATAAGAGTTTTTCAAGTAATGGTGATCTAACAAAGCATAGTCGCATTCATACTGATGAGAAACGTTATTCGTGTAGCGTATGTAAGAAAGGTTTTCCAGTAAAACTTAATTTAATTAGACATTATCTCATTCATATTGGTGAGAAAACTTACAATTGTAGTACATGTCAAAAAAGTTTTTCAAGCAAGGATGTTCTGAATGAGCACAGTTGTGTTCATGAAGAAAACCTTTTCCAGTGAGAAACCTTTTTCATGCAATTTTTCTAATAAGGTTTTTTCAAGGAAGGATGATCTAAATAAGAACAATTTAGCCCATGGAATTTAGAACTCATATTCTTGTTTATGTAAATTGTTTTCTCCATTTAAGGTCTATCTAATTAATCATAGTATTATTCATACTGGTGAAAAACCTCATACTTTTAATATATTTAAAAAGAGTTTTTTATTTTTCAAAAATTGACTTAGCTGTTTGTGTTCTCACTTGTGAGAAACCTTTTTGTAGCCAAATGGAATAAGAGATTTTCTCAGAAATATCTTCTGTCTAAGTACAGTATAATTCTTACAAGTGATGCACTGTATTTTTGAAGTATGTGATAAAATTGTTTTTTTTTTTAGCAATAGTAATCTAAATGTTTGCATTTATGTTCATATTGTTTTTAAAATCATATTCTTGTAAATAGTATGTGTAATAATTTTTTTTAAACAAGAGCTAATTTAACTGACCATATTTGTATTGATCTGATGAGATATCTTATTCTTATCGTATATGTCAAAAGAGATTGCAGATAATTGCTATGCATTGTGTAAGTTATGCATTCTTGTAGTAAGTTTTCACTTTAAAATAACAGAGGAAAAACTCCACTGGGGTTAAACCTCCTTCTAGCATTAAAAGTAAAAGTTTTTCACAGAAGTGTCTTTTGATTAAACACAGTCTAACGAAATTAAATAATTATTTTCTTTTCAAACAGTTTTAAACTTTTATGTTGCAGTTTTCATCATATATATATATTTTTTAATTTATTCTTAAATAATGCCTATAAAATAAATCTACTGAAAAGTTGTGGATTGAAATATACGGCCTTTCAAAGATATCTTAGTTGATGCTGTAACCTTGATTGCTGGGTTATATTACTTTATTTGCAACCAGTTATGCTTGATCAAAATATAAATTGTTATTTATTTTCTTGGCATTAGAATCCAGAATTAAAGGTAATATTTTTTTCTTCATCCCTAGCACATGTTATACAGTTAAAAAAAATTTATTTATTTCAAATACAAAATATTTTATTAGAAAGAAGAAAGTTTATATTGTATTTATGTAAATTTGGTTTATGAAATATTTAAAGTAGAATAGATTGCTTCATAAAATCAATTTCTTGTTCTTCAATCTAAACATTTTCCACACTTTCACTATTTTATAAATCTCATATTTATGTAAACAAAAATATTTCCCTGATGATGTAAAATATTGCTCATCATAAATTTTTTTAAACACATTTGAATGTTTTTGGGACTTAAGTTTAACCACATTTTTTAAAACGAACACAGAACATCACTCACAAAACTGAAAAATCAAAATTAGTAAATTGTTATTTACTTTTTTTTTTTTTAAGATTTCACAAACTGTATATACCTAAGTTATTAAACTAAATAATGAAATATGCAATTATTTTTCCTGCCTTGTTCCTCAATACAGTCAAACCTCATTAACGTGAAATCGCTTAACGTGAATTATTCAGTCCCGTCGATGACCGATTCGAGAGGGGGGTGTTGAAGTTTATTTTACCGACCGTCATATATATATGCACTCATACAATTTGTATTTGACTAGAGCTTGATAATCGGAGGTAAAACAATATCAATAAAAGAGTTCAAATGCGCCACATAACTTGACCTTCTAAAATTTATTTTGAAATCATTTCGACTAGTTATAAATGAAATGTTATTCATCGAAATAATTTTTACAGCACTTAGAAATGCAACTGCCATAGGAGATAAATGTGGTATTATTGATAATTAAATGGTACCTATAATTATTCAAAATAATGAAAAGGAAATATAGTTTTTACATTTCTATAGCTAACTAAAAATTAAGGTCACGAAATTTTTTTTAAATTTAAGAATGTGTCGTGGAATAAATAATAAAAAAGAAATGTTTTTCGATATTTCAGCTTGTATTATCGGTCATCAAGCTTCGAATTATCATAAATGGTTACTCTTGGAGGGGGTGGGAGAAGAAAACTCATATTTTGCAGCAAGATTTGCCGAGTCGGGTCCGTGATGAAATCGCAACATTGGTGAAATACTGACATTGTTTAAATCCATTTATATCAAGCTTACAGCATAGAGACAAGGCCTCGAGATCTAGGCTGGTTTGAGACTATGATTGGACCTATGAATATAAATACGCCTTAAGCTGTTTTTATCTCCTTCTCAAAACGTAATCTAACAATTGTAATCTGTTCGCCTTGAACAACTAATACTAAAAAAAAAAGCCAACTCGAATTTGCCGACTGGGTGAAATCGCTGTGGAAGGGGGGTGAGACCAAGGCCGGATTTACGTATAAGCTAAATAGGCTGTAGCTTGAGGCCCCGAGATGACATGGGCCCCCAGATCCTACTTTCCCTCCTCTTTTTTTAAAGTTTTATTCGGAGCTGGGGCCCTCAGAAGCCGAAAATGCATTTTTTTTCATTTTTACATTGTCGGACATAATAAATATAAATAAATGACTGAATAAAACAATAAACTTCGTTGTCACTAGTAAGGAACATAACATCTTTCAAGCAAATTGAGTATTAATAAGGTAAAAATTTAAAAGGTAAAAAGTTTTTTTTTGCCCCATGATTCGATGATCAGACTATTTAATATATGTTTCTGAGCATCAGAATTCCCTTTTATTTTACTTTAAAATTGTACAAATGGTATATTTAATGCTTTCATGTGATATGCAGCAGTTTTAAACAGCACTTTAAAATATCTAAAAAAGGACAGAAATTGTCAGTTCAAAAAAAAAAAAATTAACTAATACTTTTGAATAAGAATTTAAGTAACTACACACGTTTGTTTTGCTATCTCATTCTATATAACATTATTTAGTTGTTGTTGTAGTTCATTTACGTCGCACTAGAGCTGCACAATGGGCTATTGGCGACGGTCTGGGAAACATCCCTGGGGATGATCCAAAGACATGCCATCACAATTTTGATCCTCTGCTGAGGGGATGGCACCCCCGCTTCGGTAGCCCAACGACCTGCACGCGATGTCGAGCACTTTACGGTAGCACAGTTTAACGAGGACCAATACCGCACACCCCCGGTCCCTACGCAGACTGATCCAAGTGGATCACCTACCCGCACTCTGACCGCAGCCAGTGATGCTTGACTTCGGTGATCTGCTGGGAACCGTGTCTTAACGATCAGTCCACTGCGGGACATAACATTATTTAGAGTAGACAGTTGCGTTTGGGTGTGATGATGACGTACGAGGGTTGCTATTTATATTTCTGGCCTAATAATGAAAAAACAAATATGTAGGATCGAAATTGGTTTTATTGTTTTTCAAAATATTCTCCATGATGATCAATACGCTTTTGCATGCATTTGAACCAATTTTCAAAGCACTTTTTCCAGTCCGATTGAGGTAACTCCAAAACATGCGTTTTGAATGCATCAACCGCTTCTTCGGGGGTCGAAAATCGTTGTCCACGTAATTTATTTTTGATGTGTGGGTATAAGAAGAAGTCATTGGGTGCCAAATCAGGGTTGTACGGTGGATGACCCATCAGTTCGATCTTTCGCTCCTTCAGAAATGCCTTTGTTTGAGTCGATGTGTGAGAGCTCGCATTGCATGATGAAGAATGATTCGCCTGTTCTTCTGCTTTTTCGAATTTCTCCGATGACTTCTGGCAAACAAATGGTCGTGTACCATTCAGAATTGACCGTCCTGCGTTGCTCTAACGCCACTGTTGCCACATGACCGTTAATGCCGAAGAAACAGGCAATCATTTGTTTCGATGTGCTTCTTCCTCGAACAACTTTTGTTGGTTTTGCCTCGTCTTGGAAGACCTATAGGGGAGAGTTGGATAAAATGGGATACCATTATTGTTTATATTTACTACGGAATATCTGTTCAGGAAAACCATACATTATTTTTTTTGTAGCTACAACATTTATCGAAGTACACAAAAAACATATTTTAAACTAATTTTACTGACTGTGAAATGGAAAAAAAAATTAATTTCCAAACTCTTGCATATCCCGTTTTAGCATACCTGGGTTGGATAAAACGGGATAGGGTTTACAATGTTTAAATTTTTGTATATATATAAATATAAAATTATAAATAATGCAAATATATTAATAATATTGTTTATACATAAAAAAGCTCAAATCTTCATCAGAGAAATACATTACAATTAGTTCTAAAGAAAGATGTGAAATCCTAGAGTCGAAAATTAAATGCTTAATAATGAACGTTAATAAACAAATTTTGCATTACTATATAAAAAGACTAAATTTTTCAAAAATATATATAGCTAATATAAATAAGTTGTTTAAAAAGCCTGGGCCTACATTAATATATGGATATTTTAAAAGGTAATAATCCAACAAATAAATAGGTGGATAAAACGGGACATAAAAAACTCTATCCCGTTTTATCCAACTCACAAGTGTCCCGTTTTGTCCGACTCCGACACTTTTTGAAACAAACATGGCTGCTGCCTAAATATGAAAAGAAAATTAGATAGACTGCACATCAAAATATTGGTAAATAAATGATTAATTAAATTTAATACTCACCGGAATTTTATTCCCATATGTGTAGGCAGTACAATGTAAAAAACAACGCACGTAAATATAGAAAATGGCTGAAAAAATAGAGTAAAAAAGTTCTGAGACTTATAACTTTCTATCAAATAGTGATCTCGAGGCGGGACGCACCGAGAATGATATAATCACGGTCGAATAACACGTTTCTGTCGTTGTCCACAAGATAGCTGCAATAGTCTGGTCCCAAGGCGACGTATCCCGTTTTGTCCGACTATCCCGTTTTATCCAACTCTCCCCTACAGTTGATTGCTGTTTTGTTTCCGGCTCATATGCATAGATCCATGATTCGTCACCTGTGTAGATGTTATACACAGCCTTTGGTGTACCTTGAACGTATTTTTCCAACATTTCCTTGCACCAATCGACACGAGCCTTTTTTTGAGCGTTTGTCAGATTATGCGTTATCCAACGCGAACAAATTTTTTTTTACGCTCAAATGTTCATGCAATATTTTATAGATGCTAGTCATACTAATGTCCAAAGACGCCTCTATCTCACGGTATGTCACATGACGATCTTGCTTTATTAGTTCACGCACAGCATCGATCTTTTCTAGCACAACTACGGATTTTGGACGACCTGCACGGGATTCGTCCTAGATCGAACATCGGCCACGATTAAATTCGTTATACCAATTTTTTACAGTGCTCTGGAAGGCGCTTTATCGCAGAATACAGAATTAAGTTCATCGAAGCACTCTTGTCTTCACAATCCGCGTCGAAAGTTATGAAAAATAATGGCACGAAAATGTTCACGATTCAATTCCATTTTTTGAAAGAGAAGAACTTTTCAATTTACTGTAAACAACACAAATGAAGCTATAATGAAGGTGTTTCTAAAATTCTGAAATCTATCAGGCCTTAATTTTTTTTTTCTGTCACAAACTTTATCAGTAATTAAAAATAATAAATTCGTTAGATTTCAATATTGGTTCTGTTTTTTCGTTGATTAAATGTTAAACATTTACAGATATTTGTCTTTTAAAACATTTCATTCTATAATAAGATAATTATTCTACAATTGTAATTATCTAAATCTAATTGCTAATTGATATAAAGCTTTAGCGTGTTCCATTGATATGTTGAATGCTCGTTTTCGCGGGATGCCCGGACAGTTGCTCTTTCACATCCTAGCCACCATACACCATCAAGAGCAGAGCTGATACTTTAAACCCGTATGACATTTATTCTCTATGATATTTAATAGACCCTTTAATAAATCCTTAAAAATATAAACCAAAAATGTGCATAAATAATGACAGTTTTTTTTCTTGCACTAAAATTTAACAAATGTACTTAAAATAATTAAAAAGAAAGCAAAAATAATGAAAAAATATTTTCAATATAAACATCAATTAAATAATATCAGCTTACGAAATGTTCTTTTTATTTTTTACAAACAGTATTAATATAACGGTCCTCACCTGCTCCAGGGACTGCTGGATTGGGTTCAAAATGACAAGGCTACGGAGTTGAATATTAGTAGTCGTAAACTCGAAATGAATGCTGTGCAATGACTGTCATAAAATAAGCTAATAAATTTGGCCGGGATAGCCCGATTGATAGGGCGATGGACTCATGTTCGTGAGAATGGGAGTTTGAATCCAGCCGGCAGAAGAATACCCATGTATAAAATGGTGACTGGTGCATGTTAAATCTGTCGGGGTCGCAAAGTTCTCATAACAAATAAATACCTTTGGATACTAATCTAGCAGTTCCCTTGTCTTCTGAGTTGGGTTCAAAATTACAAAGCCACGGAGTTGAATATTAGTAGTCGTAAACTCGAAATTGGGCCGGCTGTGCAATGACTGTTATAAAATAAACTAATAAATTTGAACGGGATAGCTTGGTTGATTGGGAGTTGGACTCGTGTTTGTGAGAATGGGAGTTTGAATCCAGCCAGTAGAAGAATACCAATGTATAAAATGGTGACTGGTGCATGTTAAATCTGTTGGGGTCACAAAGTCCTCCAAGTTCTCATAACAAATAAATACCTCTGGGTACTAATCTAGCAATTCCCTTGTCTTCTGGAATGGGTTCAAAATGACAAGGCTACGGAGTTGAATATTAGTAGTGGTAAACTCGAAATTGGGTCGGCTGTGCAATTACTGTTATAAAATAAACTAACAAATTTGGCCGGGGAAGCCTAGTTGATAGGGCGTAAACTCAAAATTGAGTCGGTTGTTCAACGGCGGTTATAAAAAAAATAAAACTAATGATCAAATTGTATTTTCTTGTTTTCTTTCTAACTCTTTGCACATTTTCTACCCAAATTCAAAATTTCATGTTTCTAAGTCTTATAGATTTTGTAAAGTAAAGAAATTATAATTGAGAAAAAAATTCGCGAAAAAATCATTAAAAATTGCAAATAAAATATATTCAAAATGAATCTATTAAAAACAACTGTTAAATATATAGTGGCCCAGCACGCTAAATTTTTACTCTGTGCTTAAAATGTGTTTCTTTTGTAACTTTTTCCCCTCGTTCAAAAAATATGTGCAATAAAAGAAAGGTTTCTACATAATAGTCTCATCACAATTATTGTATTTAGCAAAAGTAATACTATTATCAAATTTTTTAATAATATAATGTTAATACTCAACAATAAAAAATAGTTACAGTTTATTTTAAGTGTATAGAAATGGAATTGAACTTATAAGGGCCCTATCATTTTCAGTAGCTTAGGGCCCCACCAAGCTTAAATCCGGCCCTGGGTGAGACACTCTTATTTCCCCCCCCCCCCCGTTGACGACGGGCCAGGAAGTATTGCTTTTCATGGAACACAAGTCAGAAATCAATTGTTGTATTTTATATGTTTAACATGAAATTTTCAAGCTCATTATAGCTTAACATAAAAGGAAATTGGATAAAGCACTGATACGAAGCATATGAAGGAAGTGTTTATTACTTCTATTTTCTGTCATCGTTAGCAGTAGCAGATGGGCAAATAAATAAAATAGATTTATAAAGTAATTAAAAATTTTAAGCTTATTTTAATTTGTTTGGTACTTAATAGTATTGTTTACTTATATTAATGTTACACATAATATTTATTTTTAGTTTGTAATATAAATTTGCTTTCATGATGTTTTAAATAAGATGAAATCTGGTTGACGCAGATTAATTATAATAGTTCCACCCATTTCCCATTAACGAGGTTCGACTGTATTCCTTAAATAACTTTTTTGTCATGCTTCATATGGTAATAGTTCAGCACAATTTTAATATTTTGTTCAAAATATTTCTATTTTTCTATCTACGGTTCAATTAAAATTCTCTTTATTTAATATTATATTGTGTATTATAGGATAATGGTTGAAGAAATAAATATTAAAAAAATTATCAAAGATGTTTTTTAAAATTATTATTTTTAGTACCGTTTCAAAATATTTCCTTTTTTTTTTTTTTTTTAATGATTGAATTAAAATGCACTTACTTTAAAATTGCATTTGCTAGTTTGTTTAAGGAATGATCATTTTCAGAAATTAATTTCTTACTTGTTAAATTTTTTTTTTTTTTTTAATAAAACAGTGTTGTTGCTACTATAATTATGTTCATATGGAGTGATTTATTATTGTATTTTATGTAAAAATAAGCAAATGTAAAAAAACTAGGTTCAATATGTAAAATTATTCAATATTTTTAACAATCATGTTTCTAATCCTGAAAAGCCTTATTTTTGTTGTTTATGTAATAAAATATTATCACAAAATAGATAGTATTCTAGTTGTTCGTAGTCATGTTTATTATGGAGTGATTAATATTGTACTTCATGTCCCATAATGAAAAGTTGAATTCATTAGATTGAATAGCATAACTTTCGTAATTGGTTGAATCAGTACTCAATTGGTTGTACTTTGAATCAGTTTAGATATTTGTGCCTATTACTATCAGCCGTGTCTGGGGACGTTTTAGGTTTTTCAGTCTTCTGCTAGAGAACTTTCTTCTGATTTTTCCTTTACTGAGTAATTATTTTTCAATCAATTTCATTAGAAAATGATTCAATACTTCTTAAGTTTTAGAACAAAATTATGGTAGATAGGCACCAAATAGGAATGGATAAAAAAAAATTAAGGAAAATAATTTTTTAAGCCTTGCACAAAGATGTGGAATATTAAAAAAATGTTCATTAAAGTACGAATTATCATGGATAGAATAAATGCACAGCATTGTTATTAAGTGGCATTATTATCAGAAGCTTGGAGTACATACATTTTTGTAGCGGGCCATGATTAGAAGCATTGAGTATAATCGAAAATGCATGCTCCTCCAAATCCCTCTCGTGAAAAACAACCAATGTTTAATTCGGCCGATGTATCTAAGTTTTAAATGCCCTACTTCATTGAAGCTTATTCATATTCAGTTATTGCTCGTTGCAGTGAAAAAGTTACATTGCTGTGGGGTTTTAGTTCTATTCACTGCTGTTAATTTTTTATGAATACTGATTTGGATAGCATTGATAAGCTTTTATAAATTTTTATGTATACAGGGGGTTCCGAATTCATGGTACTAACTTTAATGGTAGGTAAAGGACATTGTAACAATAATTTATTGTATAGGCGCAAGTGACGAGGTAAGGCACAAACACAAAAAAGGAAGTGTTTATTTAAAGCGCAGTTGCCAAGTGTAATATTTACTACAATTGTTCAAAATAGCCACCAGTAGCGACATATGCTTGACAGCATCGGTGGAGCGATTGGTTTACACCCGTGTTTCCCAAACGCATAAACAAGATTCTTCAGATGTCCTCATAAAAAGACACTGAGATCAGGTTGGCGAAGGAACTGGTCCAACACGCCCAATCCATCGTACCCCAAACCCAGGGCCAGGGACTTCACTCCGCTCTTAGAACTGAAGCTACGATTTCCCTCCTCATGACGTCACTGCGTCCACAGATCTCGGAAGATCGCACACAAAGATATTATGATAACTTTGCATCTTTCTCTTTGTAAAAATAAGTTAGACTTTTTCTGGTTATTAGCTTTCAAACTTTACGTAATTAACGCATTATTTCCATTCATAAACATAGTTTAAAAAGACTTTCTTGGCCAGTATATTAAAAAAATACCATTTTAAACTTATAAAAATATTTTACTAGTTGGCGAAAATGACACTATAAATACTTTATTTTAAAAAGTTCAGTTTTAACTTTAATTATTAAGAAAAATGAAAGTATATATCGACACTTTTTTATCTACATATTCTTTTATAACAATAAGTTGAGTTAAATTTAGAATCCCAGATTTTAATATATGCCGTTAATAGCAATTTGTTCATACGTTTATCATTGGGAAACATCAACCTTAAACTATAATTACTGAAACAAAATAATAATTTAGGTTCATAATGACATTAGAAATTTTACAATTGTTTATAGATATTTAAATTTACGATGGTGTAATTTATAGACATTTAAATTTAAGAGAGTATAATTTTTAAAAAAAAATCATAAATATTAAGAATAACTACATTGAAAAATATGTTATGAAATTAAGAGAATTCCAACTATATACTATATATTTTATTCATACTTTTCATTTACATTTTAATTTTCTTTGACTTTATCCATTTTTTTCACCTGCCTTTCTTTTTGAAGTAACGAGGCGGTTTCTATTTAGATAATGAATTTTTATAAAAGTTCTTAACGACAGAATAAACGTATTGCTGTTTTATATTAACTGTGTCATTTCGGAATCCATTCTTTACATAGTTGTTCATTTATTTTAGGGAACACGCGGAAAATTATATTTTTTCCATGTGTTTTTCTATTAAAATTTTTTCAAATTGCAATCGCGCAAACTGGCATTTCGATAATAGTTTTAAATTCTTGTAAATTCGCTGCAAAAACTGAGGAAAGTCATTATAGAAAATAACAAATGTCTTAGAATAAGTCGCAAAAAGAAATGCTCCAATATTAGTTAGAGCTAGTAAGGCCGAAAGCTCCGTTCTTGAAGTAAAAGTGCGAGCTTTGCGCCAAAGTGACGTCGCTAGAGAAAATCGGAGGATTGGCGCGGCGAGAGCTACATCAAGGGAGTGAACCAGCCCTTCTATTCTCTTTAGCCCTGCCCCAAACCAGGCAATTAGATAAGTGCACATATCAGTGCTGAAGTGGCCTGGCACCCCATCTTGCTTACAGATGTTATCAGTAGTTCTGGTGACACCTGTTTTAGAGAGGAAAAAAACATAACATTCGCCATTAAGACTCGTCGATAAGTGTGACGTATAAACATCGCCTCTTCTGTCGATAGCACATGAGCTATGAAGTCTGGCTGCAGCGCATATTGCTGTAGCACCCACTGGCAACAGTACAGGCGGAGGTAGTCTGCCGGATTCAAAGCTTGTACTCGCTGAAAATGGGAAAGGTGTAAGTGATTTACGTTTAACATTCTATAAACGGTCTAATGACTAACACTGTAGTTGTAATTTTGCAGTGGTAGACACGCTACAGTAGTAGGCATGTTCAGATCGAAGTGGGTGTCACTGTCAAGGTAGGCGTGTTCACATCACGTCCTGGTCACCAATGTGGGGAGAGTAGGTATCAACAATGTCAACCTTTATCTATGAAAAGGTACCCCGACATAGAGTTGCTGGATATGTAGGGTACCTCGTTATTTGGCGCGTAGCGCCACCAACCGATTCATCTTATACTGGTTTGTTCTGTGCTCATAAGTCATGAAGAAATAAGCTTATACTGGTACCCCGACATAGAGTCAAGTTAACATGTCTTATATACTAGTGAATTGTAGTTGTAATTTTGCAGTGGTAAATACGCTACAACACCTACGTGATGAGCAACGTCTCTAGTACTTGACTCGGTTCTATCAGCCACAACGTTCAATGTGTTTTTTTCCATGCTTCGTCGACCAGTTTCACGAAGTTGACGTTGTTACAGTTGAAAAATTCTGTGATCCGGCATTTGTCCATCAGGAAGCTGACTCAGCCTAATTGGGGCAAACTGAAATAAATATCAAAGCAATATATATTAAATAAACTGGAAAAAATAATGGTTTTTTAGGTTCTGTTTTAAATTCGTGTTACAAATACAGTTATTGCTATTTTAAAATATTAATTAAAATCGCTGCATAGGAAAAAACATGTTTTAACGTAATTTTCAATAAATAACTGCATTTCCGAAGAAAAATATATATTTACTACGTAAAAATATTCATTCGTAATATAGGATACATAAATGTTTTAAACATAACATTTATAAATAATTAATTCAGAATAATAATGTATTTTCTTTTTCGTTTTTTAAAAATTTATTTTCGATGTTTTACAAAACCGTTTTCTTTTCTGGCAATTTGCATGTTTTAATCCCTCATGCCACAAACAGTTCAACTTTATAGCTTCTAAAAATTCACATATTATATCACTTGTTTATCCTTTCATAGGATTGAAGCCGAATTTTTGCGATTAAGATTCCATAAATTTATTACAGGACTAAGTTGTAAGTGAAATAGTGAATGACAATATTTAGAAAAAATATGTAAAAAAGAATAATTTTGACTATATGTTCTACACAGTTTCATTAAGGTGATTACTTTTCATAAAATTGTCGCAAAAATAATAGGAAATGAACCTTATTGTTGTATTTTACCATTTGCAACTTAACTGAAAAATTTATGAATTTAGGCGATTCGCGAACTATTTTAAAAAGACGAAAGGGAAGTTGAAAGGTACACAGTCCTTGGTCATAGTATCAGACGCACTAAAAGATTCTATGTAAAATTATAATTATCACGTGATACTATAACAGCTGTATTGTTTTTACTCGGAGGAAACCGGTTTGCATTTGTTTACGCTCCTGTATCAATTTGTTAGCATTGCAATGCAATACTCTAAAAATAAATACAAATAGGAAGTATATAAAAAATCTGGAAAAAATAGCATTAAGTTTATGTTTAAAGTATTGCGTATAAACTCGTGCTAATTATGTAAATATTAAAAAAAAAACTACAGTGCGTCTAATAATTTGGTCTAATAATTATAATATACAAATAATAATGTTTAATATAATAAATATTCTATATTTATACAATGTATCGTGTAATATATCCTAATCCAGTGTTCCTTATCTTTTTGATATAATGGACCCCTTTTAAAAAATTTTAAGAAGTCACAGACCACCACCCTGTGAAAAAAATAATTGTAAAAAACATCAATTATTAGAAAACATTTAATTTTATTATTAATAGTATGCAAAATTTTTAAAATTAAAATTTTTAATGTGAAGGTTGCTGCTGCTTTTCCTTAATTAATAAATTGAATTGAGGGATGGTTTTCGACAAAGCAACGTGCATATCATGTTCAACATTCAATCGATTTGGATGTTATGTTTTTATTGTCACAAGTGTGGAAAATCCATCTTTGCAAAGATACACTGTAGCAAACGGAAGTATAGCTGCCATGGCTCGCTTTACAAGCAATGGGTAGGTTTTCAAATGTTTTAAAAATTAGGAGTAGTCAGCGGACCCCCAAAATATAACTCATGAAACCCTTAGGGGTTCATGAACCACAGGTAAAGAAATCCTGGTCTAATCAAACCAATTGATACGCAAACCGGCTTCAGTGGCATAAAAACAATATTCTTAGAAATTCAGAACACATATTAGATTTTAACTAAGAGTTTATGGGATGAAGATTGTAAGAAACATGTTATAAATTTAGAATTTGTTTAACATATATAATGACTAAAATTATATACTATTTAAAAAATAAATTTGAAAATTCTGTATGTTTATTTTTAAATAATCAATTATTATCGTCGACAATTTTTTAATAAATCTTAAAAATTTATAAAATAAAAAGAAATTATTTCTTAACAATATTCAATCGAAATGACCTTGCTTTCTTGACAAGAGAGAATATTTCAAATTAGCTGAGATTTAGGACGCACATTCAGAATTATCCTTATTTACCTCACTTTTTTATTTTATTATCAATATTAATAAAATAAAATATAATTAAAAAAGGTGACAGGGTTACTAGATTTTGAATGACTCGCTTTTTTGGCAGTCTTGATTTGTCCTCTTTCCATTTATTTATTACTGTTTGTTCGTGTTGCAAGCTGTGCACCATCTTACGTTAGTGTTAACACTTTTAGTATTGCAAACAGTATTGTTAGCATTGTAAACATAAGTAATAAGTAATCAAATGCATTGTTTGCAAGAATCTCAAAACACAATGATGCCAAATGGCTTTAAAATACAACTGAAACAGTAACCCGGAAATTTAGGCAGTCCCGAGCTTGCAGTGCTCCCTAGTGTAGAAAACACCATCCATACTGGAACTGATTTATGATTGATTTACATTTTGGGGACAAACTACAGAGAAATGTTAATGGGGAGGAGCTACAAAAAGACGTAACAGAAGGCAATGCCGATAAAGCTAATCAGCGGACTCAAAATTTCGTGGGGATTCTATGTGTGCAAAGAGAGTTTACATGCAAACCGGTCTCTCCCCAGATGGCGTATTCGAGCGTTGCGATCGCCAATATCTATATATGCATTTTTTTCATTTTCCATATCCTGAGATTTTTGACAGTAAATGTTTAAGTGTAAAAGAACAATGCGAAGCAACCCTTGCATATTTCTTCTGTCTCTTCAGAAAATACTAAAATATGTTTTACTTTGTTACTCTTTTTACTAGGTGATTCCATGGTGAAGTATTTAGATAACTACTTAAATAGTGGGTGGTCCCGCAGAGGACTGATCGTTAAGACACGGTTCCCAGCAGATCACCGAAGTCAAGCATCTCTGGCTGCGGCCAGTGTGCGGGTGGGTGACCACTTGGATCAGTCTGCGTTGGGACCGAGGGTGTGCGGTATTGGTCCTCGTTAAACTGTGCTACCGTAAAGTGCTCGACTTCGCACGCAGGTCGTCGGGCTACCGAAGCGGGGGTGCCATCCCCTCCGCAGAGGATCAAAATTGTGATGGCATGCCTTCGGATCATCCTCCGGGATGTTTTCCAGACCCCTCGCCAATAGCCCATTGTGCTGCTCCAGTGCGACGTAAATTAACTACAACAACGACAATAAATATTGAACGAAATTGAGATGTTGTTGCACACCCGGGAATCAATGTGGAAAAATAAAATGCGAAGGTCTTAATTCATATTGGTAAGTTGAAATGCAACCCCAAACCTCGCAGCTTTCGAACACGGACGGTGACGTCACTATTCCCCGAAGTCTATTCTATACCACCGTCCGATAGTAAAACAAAATCCAAACCTCGCAACTCCCGAAGAGAGCGGTGAAGGGAATCCCAGCCCTCGAACAAAGGTTCGGACCCTTCCCCTAGGAAGTGACGCTTTGTATCGATAGTTATAAGAAAGTGACCAATGGCTTTTGTTTATCCTTTAATCGTTCTCCCTTCGCTTAAGCGCGACCCCTAATAAGGGTCACGACCATAAATTAAGGTCACGACCCCTAATTAGGGGTCGTGACCTCTATCCCAGAGTTTGCAGTGTTCTTTCAGAAAGAGAATGTATTCTTCTTTCATTTTGACAGTTACATGCATAGTCTAAAATAAATATCTACATATTTTAATCTTTGATCTTTCTTCAAGAATTTAATATGTAGTATTCGTTTTAAACTTGTTTGCATTATTGTATTTATTATTAGAGAATCGATTTACTTATAACTATATTTACTAACAGTTTGCCAAAAAAAAAGAAATAGTATTCTTAAAATAAAAAATAATACGTCAAATAATACAAATCAATAATACAAATCCAATACATCTTTATTTATTACCTTTTCTAAAAATCATACTTTGAATGTTGTTTTAAATAAATGTAATTGAGTCAATCAGAAATTTTATCACTAGATTATGAAGCTTCAGAAATTACATGTATATTATCGAGTGCTTTTAGATTTAAAGAACTAATGATTAATAAAGGTTATTTAATTTCACAAAATTTTGCAATTTTCTATTTTTACTTATTTTATTATTTATAAAATTTTTATTATATTTATGATTACTTTATTACCTTCTATTATTTATAATTATTATTTTTTTTTTATTATTTGCAATTGATAAAATGTGTAGCTTTATACTTTATAACACTAAAATCTTTTAGTTTTAAAGCTACAATAAGTATCAAAATAACGCGCAATAAATAAACTTTAATAAATCGGTAGAATGCATGAAATAAACTTTAAACTAGCATTTTTTAAATAATTGTTAGTTTAAATAATCTTAAAAAAAATTTGCTTTACAATTTAAAAAGAAACTGCTTTTTCAATTTTTCACTTTCTTTTTTGTTATGATTCCTCTTTTTTTTTTTCGCAATTGCAAACTTATACATTTTAATAATTGTAAGTTATTTTTTCAAGAAAAACATTATTTTCTTCCTTTTTATAATATTTTTTATAATAAATTACAATTCGCAACTCAAACAATGCAATATTTATTTTTCAAATTTAATAATTTATCTCTTTTTTGGAAATGGTATTTTCAATCGTTGTGTTATATTGAACTAGATTTGGAAAAAAAATTCTCTGCAATGAATTTTTTGCCTTACATTACCCTCTTACATTAAACCCAATTCAGAAGACAAGGATGCCAAGTAGTTGTACTTTATTTAAGAATTTCATGCTAGAGTTATTAGTTACAAAATTTCACTATTGTCGTTCTAACCATAAGGGCAGTTCGTGATTTTTTTTATATCACAAACTCGTTTTTAAAGTTTAACTCGTTACAAGTATTTTTAATACTTTCAATTAAACACATTTTCAATTTCAAAATATTCTAAATTGTTTTTATATTTGATGCTGGATTTTTTTTTTTTTTTTTTGCCTTATCATTTACCATTGTGTATGTAAATAAATTATGAAAAAGTAATTCGGAAAAATATTTGTTTTAAGTGCCACATAAATTTGTAAGAGACTTTTTGAATTAGAATTAATTGCATCAATGAGGATAACTTAAAATATTACTCGAATAATACCAAAAAAAGATTAGTATAATAATTACCAATGAATACAGGTAAAGCAGAATATATTAGTTAATATTTAAAAATTAATAATACTTAGCAAATTATTAATACTTAACTAATATTTAAAAAAAAAATCTCAAAACAGAGAAAACAACTATGCTTGATTTTTTCTCTCCCTAAAATTTGTAATACTAACAATAAGTATTTTCAAAAATTAAAATGTCAAACAACAGTTTAAGAAATAACTAAAAAGTTTTCTTTAGTCTAGAACTTTTTTAGTACAATTTTTAAACAAAATATTTAAAACAACGTGATTTTTTTTAGAAATTTTTTAATGTTTATTTTAACAATTTTTTTTCATAAAATATTACATAATTTTTAAAAAACAAATTTTTGAGTATATTTCGATGTCATAATTATAAGACTAGAAATATAAATAATTTTTTCTTGGAATATTGAGAACAGGAAAATTAAGGAAAAAAATAATAAAAAAAGGTTTCTTAATTATGCATCTAAATTTACCAGCAACTTGAAAACAATTAATTCAAAAACAATTTTATTAAAAAAGTTTCCTTTCTTTATATTCCGGTCTTTTTATTATGCTATTATATGGAATCCAACTCAGAAGACAAGGGTGCCAAGTCATGAGAACTTTGTTAGAACTTTTGGGAGTTAGAACTTTTAGTTATACATTTCCATTGTACAGCAATGGAAAATGGTCTAGCCATAAGGATTATTCGTGATTTTATTTTATCACAAATTAGTGTTAGTAGTTTAGCTCGATGCAAATATCAACTAGTTTTTATTGCACACATTTTTAAGAACAAAATTTTCTCAATTGTTTTTCTGATTCACGCAGGATATTTTTTTCTTATGATTTACCATTCTGTATATAAATAAATTATGCTAAAGCAATTCAAAAGAAATTCTCTCTTTTTACACGTCGCAAAAATTCGAAAAAAGCTTTTTGTAGTAGAATTAATCGCATACATTAAGATAATTTAAAGTATTACTTGAATAAAAACATAATAACGCTAGTTTAATAATAACAAATAAATATAAGTGAATATCTTTAGAATAACTTAGCTGATACTTAATGGAGAATCTCAAAACAGAAAAGAAAATAATTCTTAAGTTTTTTTTCCACCCTTAAACTTATTACTTACCATTTTATTAAAGGAGTAATTATTTTAAAAAGATCAAATGTCAAACAGAAGATTAAGAAATAACTCTAAAACGCTTTTCTTATTCAATTGCTTTTTTAATGCTATTTCTAACAACAAAAAAAAATTTAAAAAGGTGATTTTAGAATTTTTTTAATCTTAATCTTAACAAATTTTATTCCTAAAAATAATAGATAATTTTTCAAAAAATAAATTGTCGAATATATTTTGGCATTATAGATAGATATAAGAGTAAAAATATCTTTTTGTCTTAGAAAATAAAAGATGAAATTTTCGCATTTAAAGTATGAACAGAAAAAATAAAAAAATAATAAAAATGTTTCTTAATTATGCATCTAAATTTAACTGCAACTTAATAATAATTCAAAACCGATCATATTCTAAAAGCTTCAGTTCTTTCAAATCTTTGGTAGAAAATTGCATAGCGGATTAAAAATAAGCATACAATTTATAGTAATTCTTATTTAAATTTTATACGATTTAGTTATAGTAATCTTTTTTATTTATTTGGCACTAATCTCAGTCATAACTCACCAATTTTTTAAAGAAAAAAATTCCTTTTTTTTTCTGCAGATATTTTGAAAATATTACGAGGTAATTAAAATAAAAGTTAATAAAAACTTGGCAATAATTATACTAAACATATTATGGCTAAGAATACACAAAAATTTGGAACAGAAAAAATGTTCACGTTTTATTTAAAGTCGTGCAAGATTATTATAGATTTTATTATAAGTTCTGCTAGAAACCGAAACTAATTATTTAATCCATTTATTATATGAAATAATAAATTTGTGAGAGAAAAAATTATGTCTGAAATATATTCATAAAATATCTAGGTAAATGATTATAAAAAATCATAAAATATCTGGGTAAAAATTATCTTTGAAATCAGAAATCTAATTTAATCCCAGCGTTAAACGCATCCTATTCGAACGTTCGAATCGCTTTCACCAGCAATTTGTTAGGTGAAAGCTTTCCGATAGATGGGAGGAAAAATGAAGATCGCAGCCCGTTAGCAAAATCCGTTCGAAAGCGCGAGGTTTCAGGTTTTCCCTAGGAGTACAAACGTGACGTCAAAATGACGTCATTTTTCTCTTCCTAGCTCGTTCGAAGTCTGCGAGGTTTAAACTTTTTAGATACCGATAATTTTCTGTGTGGCATCTTCGGAATCGCATAAGCGATTTTCTGCAATGCAGTAGGAATACTCTCTGAAAAAAAGGATAGGCACATATGAATAAGTAGCGTCCTCTACTGGTCAAAAAATGTCCGAAGATCCTGGAGATGGAGATCAGATGAGTAGAAGTAGGCAACCTATAACGTAAACAAATACATGCTCGCTGAACTTTATCATACTTAATACTCACCGGATTTATTTGCTTATTTGTGAAAAAATTGAGAGATAAACTATAATAAAACATGATGTCTTAATTAGGCCGAAGAATGCATAAACTAACCATGTTTGTGTAAAGAATAATTTTTAAAAAATTGTTTTTGATTTGCAACTTCTTGAATCAAATTTATAAGCCTGCGTATTCATGGTAGTATGAATTGTATTATTAAACAGTTATAAATGAAATTTCAGATTACTGATTACAGTTGCAGACAATTAAGCTGTGTGTCACTTACGTAAAACATGTATTTAAACTCAAGAAATTTAAATTGTGATTTTTCTGTTAACACTGAGAAAATATTTTCTGTATTCAGTTTGTGCAATTTAATACTCGTGAATAAAATTAAACTTTGTTGACTTTCTCGTAATCATGTTAACGAATAAGAGCTTGCTTTTCAGGTGCATGATAAAACATTTATATAAAAATTGAAAATTAATTTTTTTTGAAAAATATTTTTATAGATAATTTCAAACCTTATAAGTCGGTGAAAGTGAAAAAAAACTTTTTTTGCCTTTCTTGGTTTATAATGAACTATATTTCTGCAATGTCTTTGTGAATAATATGCTAATGAAATCAAATTTTATAATTTCATGTTCATAATAGTTATTATCATGTTAATATCGTAAAGTAAAATAATTACATTTAGTTTTGTATCTCGGTATTTTCGCCTAAAGAGAAATATTAAAGTTGGTTTTGTGAAAAATAAAAAATTTTAATGTCTCAATATAAGTTAAATTAATGCTTTCACAGATGTACCTATTAATAAATCATATTTCTTCAGTATTATATTTTACTTAATTAAAAATTTAGTCAATTAAGTGACTTGATACAGCATGCTCTTTTTTGCATCACATGTTTTTAAAGGCTTAATTTAATTCAGAATAAGTATCATTCTGTAAGTAAACCTTATTCTTGTTCTAACAAGAGGTTTTCAGGAAAAAAGTGCGACTAAACACTGTAAAATTAATACTGGTGAGAAGCCTTTCTCTTGTAGTATAGATAATAAGATATTCTCAATGAATGATTATGAATAAACACAGTTTTGTTCATACTGGTGATAGGCCTTATTCTTGTAGTATATGTAAAAAGAGTTTTTCACAAAAAGCCAATCTGACACAACACAGTCTTGTTCATTCTGGTGAGAAGCCTTATTCTTGTAGTATATGTTATAAGAGTTTTTCACAAAAAAGTGTTCTCACTACACATGGTCGTCTTCATACCAGTGAGAAACCTTATTCTTGTAGTATATGTAATAAAAAATTTTCACTTAAAGGTCATCTCACTACACACAGTCGTGTTCATACTGGTGAGAATTTTTTTTCTTGCAGTAAATGTAATAAGAGTTTTTTACATAAAAGTAATCTGACCAGTCACAGTCGTGTTCATACAGGTGAGAAGCCTTATTCTTGTAGTATATGTAATAAGAGTTTTTCACAAAAAGGTCATCTGTCACGCCACTGTCTCGTTCATACTGGTGAGAAGCCTTATTCTTGTAGCATATGTAATCAAAATTTTTCAGTAAAAACAAATTTGACCAAACACAGGCGTGTTCATACTCGGGAGAAACCTTTTTCTTGTAGTATATGTAATAAGAGTTATTCACAAAAAAGTAGTCTGACAAGTCACAGTCGTGTTCATACTGGTGAGAAGCCTTATTCTTGTAGTATATGTAATAAGAGTTATTCACGAAAAAGTAGTCTGACAAGTCACAGTCGTGTTCATACTGGTGAGAAACCTTATTCTTGTATTATTTGTAATTTAAGTTTTTCAGAAAGAAGGATTCTGAATAAACACAATCTTGTTCATACTGGAGAGAAACCTTATTCTTGTAGTATATGTAATAAGAGTTTTTCACAAAAAAGTGATCTCAATGCACACGGTCGTGTTCATACTGGTGAGAAACCTTATTCTTGTAGTATATGTAATAAGAGTTTTTCACAAAAAAGTAATCTGACCAGTCACAGTCGTGTTCATACTGGTGAGAAACCTTATTCTTGTATTATTTGTAATTTAAGTTTTTCAGAAAGAAGGAGTCTGAATAAACAGTCTTGTTCATACTGGAGAGAATCCTTATTCTTGTAGTATATGTAATAAGAGTTTTTCACTAAAAAGTGATCTCAATGCACACGGTCGTGTTCATACTGGTGAGAAGCCTTATTCTTGTAGTATATAAGAGTTTTTCACAAAAATTAATCTGAAAGAACACAGTCATGTTCATACTGGTGAGAAGCTTTTTTCTTCTAGTATATGTAATAAGAGTGTTTCACTAAAAAGTAATCTCACTAGACATGGTCGTGTTCATACCGGTGAGAAGTATTATTCTTAGTTGGATTATGAAGCATTTAAAGTAGTATAGATTGCTTCATAATATCAGTTTCTTGTTCTTCAAGGCAAGCCATTTAAATATTTACTAATCATACATTTTTTTTAATCGCATTTCAACGTTTTTGAGCGTATATTCAACCCAAAATTTGAAGAATGCACAAGAATACTCAAACTATTAAAAATTAATCAAAATTACTAGATCATAATTAGGTTTTTTTTTTAATTCCGAAACTATATTACTAAATAATTAAATTTAATAAGGAAATATACAAATGATTTTAATTTCCTTTTTAAATAGCTGCCCAGTTCATTAAAAAAAAATTTTCATGAGGTCTTTTTGTATAAATGTGTGATATTACTTTTTAGTTCTTTTCTTATAATGGTTAAGCACATTTTCAATATGTTGTTATAAACATTTCTATTTTTCTATAAGCGGTTAAAATAAAATGCACTTCACTTTTTTATTTTATGCTTATACTGTGTATTATAACATAATAGATAAAGAAATTAAGTATAAAAAATATGTCAAAGATATTTTTTGAAGATTATTATTTTTAGTACAGTTTTCATATCTTGTACAAAATATATTTCTATTTTTTTGTTTATAGAAAATTAAAATAAAATGCACTTACTTCAAAATTGCATTTGCAAGTTTTTTAATGAAATTATATAAATTTGTAAAAGACATTATTTAAAATTTATTTCATTTTATTTTTTAAGAATTTTTTATGCTATTATAATGATGTGAAGTGATTTATTCGCGCATTTTATGTAAAGTAAGGATGCTCAACTTTTTCAGCAATCATGTTCCTAATGTTAAATCTATTTTTTGTTGTGTGTGCAATAAAATATTTTTGTAAAATGGATATCTTTCTTGTTGCTCATAGTATCCAAAAGTTACTATGAGCAACCAGGTTTATTGTAATTTTTGACTTGGATAATGTAATTTTTTTTGTGTGCGTGTAATAAAATATTCTCACAAAATAGCATTCTAGTTGTTCACCGTTGTGTTTATTATGGTGTGATTTATTATTGTACATGATGCGACGTAAGCTTGAATAACCTAACTTTTGTACTCGGGGTGAGCGTTGCATTTTGAATCAGTTTAGACAATGAGGTGCCTGCATGTTTTTTTTTTTTTCAGTTTAAAAATGAAACATGCTATTTTATGAAGATAGACACCAATTTCAGACCAGTGCGATAACTAGTTATTTTTTTATTAATAATAAATATCGCTTGATTAGCCCCGCCCCCCAAAATCGCTGCTAGGTTTCCCATCTGCTCTGATGACGTCACGGTATAGTACAATCAAAGAACTTATACGCTTCGCGTAAAGAAGGGAAACTTCCTATACTATCAATGTTAAGTCGTAAGGATCTTTCCCCCAACTTGGGCGTGCAGGAAAGCCACCGTCAAGAGTGATTGAAGAACGAGCGCAGATCATTTGACTTTCACCCAATGCACTCATATTTTCTCCGTTAATTATAATCTGTTTCGATTTTGCTTTTAAATTTTTTTCAGTTCACAAATTTAGCAGGATTATAATTTATTTTAAAGTAGTAAATATTTATTTAACAAAAGTAATTTATATTAAAAAATAAAAATTCATTGAAACTTTAAAAAATTGAGTAAAATTTTCCCTTGAAAAAAAAACTTTTTCGCTTTGTTAATTTTTCCATGTGTGTATATGTATAAGAAATGTGCTGTATAAAAATAAAAATTTTCAATTATATATATACTTAGAGTTTTAAAAAAATAAACAAGACACTTGTTGCAGAATTTGTTTTATCTTTATTAAACGTATCTAAAAATATTCTTTTTGGTTATATATTTTAAGAATATACTTTTCAATAAAATAAAAATTACACAAATAAAATTGTATACATTTTATACAATAAATAAATATTTGAGCAAGTTTATGAAATAAAATAACATAAAATTAAAAAGATGCAATATTGGTTCATTGGAACTGCACTAGGAACAAGTCTGCATTATTTTTGATACATAATCTTTAATTTTAGAATGTCTTGAACACAAACTTCATCTGTTATGTAGTCAGTCTGTCAGTATCAACATTCCGTAACGATGCAATTTTGCTGGCCTCTAATCATTTCGTGCACCTAATATAAAAAAAAAAAATCACACAGTAAGATTAAAGTGCTAATATGACGTAAGAATGCTGTTTAATTCGAGAACGGAACTTAAAATGTATGGCATTAATAAATTATATGTATTATTTTCTTAAGTATTAATATTTTATTAAATAGTTTTAAAAAAGCAGGCAGTGTTTAAGGAAAATATTTAGAAAGGAAATTTAATAACAAAATAATTCATTGGGGGATTAAATAACAAAATCAATTAAATTTATGTTTTACTGGCAGTATTATCTTCATAGCATGCAGGGGCCCAGGGCACAAAAATATTTTAGACCTGTAATGTGTCGTAATGCTTAAAAACAAACTAAAAAACTTCACATACAAAAAATAAATCATTTTTGAGATACAGTCCCTGACCAAATTATTACCGCACTTTAAGATTCTATGTAAAATTATAGTTATCAGGTAATACTATACAGCTTTATTGTTTTTACGTAGCTGAAACCGGTTTTCACTTCTTTACGTTAGTGTATCACTTGCTTAACAATGAAATGTTAAAACGTTAAAAATAAATACAAATAGGAGGTGAATGAAAAATCTCCTGAATAAAAATCTATTTGTATGTTTAATTATAAAAGTATTAACATGTATATTAATACTTTTATAATTAAATATATTATATTAATAAATTAACGTGTATGTTTAATTATAAAAGTATAGTATGTAAACTCGTGCAAATCATGTCATTATTAAAAAACTACAGTGCGTCTATTAATTTGACCGAATTATTATAATATAGTACCTGATACAATAAATAATCTGTATTTTTATTACATTTTGTCGAATTTATATTACATATCGCCTAATTTATCCAATTGATTAACAAACGTAAACAAGTACAAACCGGTTTCAGTAGCGTAAATACAATAAAGCTGTGTAGTATCACCTGATAATACAGATTTTACATAGAATCTTGTAGTGCGTATAATAATTTGGCCAGGGACTGCATAATGCAATAATTTTAACTAATTTTGATTACCACAAAAACTCAAATAAAGTACTTTTAAACTATGCATAGTTTAAAAAATATTGATACGCTAACCAGTTGTAATCCTATTATAATAAAATAAGAAAAATAGTTTTCGGTTGACTTTTTAAGTTTTCTTGGTGATAAACTACTCCAATTATTGGTGCTTGATAATCAATCACCATTTGTAGAAAAAATATGCATACTCTAGAAGAAAAAAATTTTTTAAATATATAAGGTTCTGTTTTTAGTCTTAAATTCTTTTTAATGCAATTTTTCAAAAAAGTGCGATTCTCTAGGGCCCCCTGAGAAAATGGGGTCCCCGGGCATTGCCCTGTGTGCCTATAAGTAAAGACGGTACTGTTTGCTGGACATTTAGAGCTAACAGACAAATAAAATATATATATCTACTATAAACCACTCTATAAATATTATATGAATAAAAAGTAACACTTTTTACACTTAACTCTATTTAAATAGTTTCATGTATGTAATGTACTTTCAAAAATTTAAAATGTCAAATTTATAGATCTTTTTCACATTTCTTGAAAAACATTTAAATTTTTACTTAGTTATATACATAAATTTCATTTGTAAATATTTAATTCCGACCAAAAAAGATAAACGCACTTATGGAATTATACAGAATTTAAAAACCAAATGAAATTAAATTAGTCAGACACTATAAATTAGTCACACATTTAGTTACAATTCTAAGTCAGTCTTATCTAATAGGTTCATATAATCAATCATTGAAAAATAATTTACCGAAATCTTCGAAAATGCTTAACTATTTACTTACATTTCGATATTTTGAGGAAAGCGGTCTTACTGGGTAAGTCTTATTATGTTTCCATTCTATTCCATGTCTTTCATATTTGTTATTGCTGTTTCCTATTTTATACTTCATTGATCATGTCTCAATTCAACAGATTTCATAGTCTAAGGACTAAGAAGTTTAGGTATCTTAATCACTTGCATTTTTTACTTGATTGTAAACGGCTACATATTATTCCTCATTTCATTAAATTTAAGACTAACCTTCCTTATTCCAAGAAAGTTAATTGCATTCTTCACAAGACTAAGTTTTCTCTCCTTAGAGCCGTCATTAATGAAACTAGGAATAAACTATCCAAAATTGAACGCGAATTGTACCATTTACACATCAGTGTGCCTAATCTAAATTCAAATTTTGACGCAATGAAAAAATCGTCTTGGAATAGGGCAACCAAAATCTCTTCAAAACATAGTTTAAACCTGAATAATAAGTTGAGTAAACTCATCAAAGTTAATGATAAAAAACCTGACGTTAGTTTGCCTGTTGTTAATTTAAATTCTGTAGTTAATCTCTCAAATACCACTCTTACTGATGTTCAAATTAATGCTTTAAAACTTAACAATAATTTTGCTATTTCAACTCGACCTTCATTACCTAAACTCATTGCTCCTATCGAAAGATCTTTTAAATTCAGTAAAATTAATGATGCTCAAAAAGATTCTATCAGACACCTTATTGCCAATACCGTAGACTTCAACTCAAAAATATCTAATTCAAACCTTAGCCTTTCCTCTAAAGTAATTCTTAAAGATATAAAGTCCAATCCCAACTTAATCGTTACCAAAGCTGACAAAGGTGGTCAAATTGTTCTTCTAAACAAAACAGACTATTTGGAGAAATCTAAACAACTTATTCTTGAAGGTCCTTATAAAGAAATTCCCAAAGATCCGAGCACTAAAGAATTAAATGTTATAAAATCAACTATTAAATCCTCTATGTTAATTCCCAATAGACTTAAGGTTGTTTTGACTCCCTCTGTTTCTCATTGCGCTAGATTTTATACTTTACCTAAGGTACATAAAGTTGGCACTCCTTTTAGACCAATTGTCTCCAACAGTGGTACCTCGTCTTACAAACTCGCAAAATTTTTAGTTTCTGTCTTCTCCCCTCTCCTAGGTAATAATTCTTTTACTACCAAAAATTCCCTTGAGTTTGTTAAAGAAGTTAAAAATCTAAAACCTAATGGTTATTTGATGGCCTCATTTGATGTAAAATCACTGTTCACTAATGTTCCGGTTGAAGGGGCTTTGGAATGCCTAAAACTTAGACTTTCGGAATATCATTTTTCCCAATATGAGGTCAATGAATATGAACTAGTAATAATATAAATTTACTCAAAAATAATTTAAATAAAAATTACTCAAAAATAGTTAAATAAAATTAAATAAAATTTAAATAAAATTTAAATAAAGTTGTGTGTTTACAGAGCAGCACTTCATCAGGGGACACACTGTCTGCAAACACACAGGAGCCTTTCTGTTGTTAGTGGCAGAGCCAAAACTAACAGTGCCCCGAGGCCCCTAATGAAAATACAAGCATAAAAATAATAATAATTACCACATTAAATAAATATTTACCATAACAACATTCATATAAATTTGCAATATAATCACGTTTACTGAAACAAAAATACTAAACACTTAGAAGACATCAAATGCACCGCCCCCAAAGCACATATAAAACAATTACAGTTAGTAAAAATGAAAAAAGAAATTCCTTATATATTCCAAATCAGCTCAAAAAATAATGTGCTGACACCTAGATAAAAATAGACAAACCAAAGAGCTAAAGAATCCAAGTGCTGCCATCTGTCTAAAAAACCTCAACAGAATATTTTGAAAAAGAAAACATAATCCCAATAAATTTAAATCCAAAAATTAAAAGATGAAAACTAAATATTTCACCGTCTAGGCCTGCTTAGACGGGCTTCAATATCGGCCAAGTTAATATGATTTGTTTAAAATTTCCTTTATCAAAACATCAAAATTATTAAAGTTGAAAGGAAATCTATTTTTCTTTAAACTTTTTTTAATGATACTTTCCTTAAGATTAACAACTCTAAGAAGGAAATTGAAAATAGAATTTTGGCTTTTTATAAAAAAACTGGATTAAAACCAAATAGTTTTAATTTCCCATACTTATTTCCAACCATTAAATTTCATAAAACACCTGTTAAATTTAGATTTGTTACTTGCTGCACAGGGTGTTATAATTCTGTTTTTGGTAAACGATTTTTCAAATACTTAAACATTATTTTAAGCAAAATTATTTCTAATGATAAACATTTCATCATTAATAACAATCAAGAAGTTATTAAATATTTAAACAAAATATCGAGTTAATACAATTCTTACCTGTGATTTTGAAAATCTTTTTACCAGTATTCCTCACAATAATTTAAAAAATATTTGTATTGAAATTTTTGAACATTATTTGATTGATGAAGGTATTGACAGGGAAGACTGGATTAATTTATGCAATGTCAACATTTTTGAGAATTATCTTTTTAACGGTATTAGTTTTTACAGGCAAATTAAGGGTATTTCTATGGGTAATAGTTATTCAAGTGCATTCGCTAATATTTTCCTTCACTTTTATGAACAAAAATTTTTGCAGAATAATTTTTTAAAAGGTTTTAGGTTTATTGATGATTTAATCATCTTCGATTGTAGTGATTTTGATTTGATTAATAATATTTATCCTGAAGAACTGAGTTTAATTAAAACCAATTCACAAGACTCTAGTGCTTATTTTTTAGATCTTGATATAAATATTTCTGATAACAATAATCGCATAGGGGTTTATGATAAAAGGAAGGATTTCAATTTTAATGTTACTAACCTTACGCATTTTTATTCCAACCTTTATTATAAAATTTTCAAGAATATTGTATTTGGTCAAATATTGAGATTCAATTTCATTTGTAATAACCGTATTGATTTTTTGACCGCTATTGAGGTATTGAAGCACAGTTTAAAGAAAAATAGATTTCCTTTCAACTTTAATAATTTTGATGTTTTGATAAAGGAAATTTTAAACAAATCATATTAACTTGGCCGATATTGAAGCCCGTCTAAGCAGGCCTAGACGGTGAAATATTTAGTTTTCATCTTTTAATTTTTGGATTTAAATTTATTGGGATTATGTTTTCTTTTTCAAAATATTCTGTTGAGGTTTTTTAGACAGATGGCAGCACTTGGATTCTTTAGCTCTTTGGTTTGTCTATTTTTATCTAGGTGTCAGCACATTATTTTTTGAGCTGATTTGGAATATATAAGGAATTTCTTTTTTCATTTTTACTAACTGTAATTGTTTTATATGTGCTTTGGGGGCGGTGCATTTGATGTCTTCTAAGTGTTTAGTATTTTTGTTTCAGTAAACGTGATTATATTGCAAATTTATATGAATGTTGTTATGGTAAATATTTATTTAATGTGGTAATTATTATTATTTTTATGCTTGTATTTTCATTAGGGGCCTCGGGGCACTGTTAGTTTTGGCTCTGCCACTAACAACAGAAAGGCTCCTGTGTGTTTGCAGACAGTGTGTCCCCTGATGAAGTGCTGCTCTGTAAACACACAACTTTATTTAAATTTTATTTAAATTTTATTTAATTTTATTTAACTATTTTTGAGTAATTTTTATTTAAATTATTTTTGAGTAAATTTATATTATTACTAGTTTATAGGATTTGAATTTGGTTTTAGCTGCCTTGAGCGCTATTCCAATTTGAATTAATGTATTTAAGGTTGTTTTCATTTTTACCTTCTGTTTAATTAATTTCACTTAAGAATTTGAATTTACGTTTGGGTCAATGGATATGTTAACCTTACCCGTGTTTGTTTACAAAAAAATACTTTCGCGTTTGACAACAAATTTTACCGTATGACCAATGGTCTTGCCATGGGAAATCCTTTGAGCCCTATACTTAGTGACATCTATATGCATTATTTTGAGAGTAAACTATTCAAAATCTTAACTTTCCCCTTTTATAAAAGATACGTTGATGACAGTTTTGCTTTGTTAGAGGAAAATAATTGTAATTTAGATCAAATCCTTAATGTTATGAACAGCATTGATTCTTGCATTCAGTTCACCTTTGAATTAGAGTCTGATCAAAAACTTCCTTTCTTAGATGTGCTTGTGACTCGGAATGATAACTCATTCCATACTACTGTCTTTCGTAAACCTTTTGCTGTTTCTCTTCCCCCTCATTACAGATCCGCCCACCCTCCCAACCAAAAACTTGCCTCTTTTCGGTCTTTTGTCCACCGTGCTGTTAATATTTGTTCCAATATTGATCTTCTTGATGCAGAATTAAACTACATCAAAGCCATTGCTCATGACAGAGGTTATTCCCCTAGCATTATTGATAATATTTATAAAAACGTAACTAAACAATCGCCTACCGATAAACCTTCCAAAGAATTTTCTAACAATTTGGTAATTTTACCCTATTTTCCTAAAATAAGTCGGCAAGTTGCTAACATCCTAATGAAGTTTGATTTCAATATTATTTTCAGTCCCATTAATAAGATAAAATTTTCTAATCTCAAACAGCCCATTGACAGTCAAAATAACTGGGGTATATACCAAATTAATTGCCAATGCGGCCTTTCATATATTGGCCAAACTAAGCGTGCCTTAAAGTGCCGTGTCAAGGAACATGAAGCTTATGTCAAAAAACAAGAATTTAAACGCTCATCTATTGCCCAACATTGTTGGGACTCTAATCATAATTTTAATTTTTCCTCTTCAAAAGTCATTCAAAATTGTTCCTCAATATATGATTTAGATTTTTATGAGTCTTATCATATTTTCAAAAATTCCAAACTGTTGGTCAATGACCTATCAAGTGTTTCTTATATTTCTCCTGTTTGGAAATCTATGATAAAACCTAACTACCCCCCCCCCCCTTTTTGTTCCTTGCTTCCTATTCGTCGTCGTCCATTCACCCTTCCCTCCTATTGGCCGTTGGTCTAAACCCTCTTGTGACGTCATCTTTCTATATATATTTACTCTGTTCTCTTATTGTTTCCTGTTGCACTGATGAAGGTTGCCCTTTGAGCATCCGAAACAGCTGTCTGCTTTTAATAATATTTTTGTGCTCTTTAACGTTGTCTACCTTAGTTTGTACAAGCTTATTGTTGTATTTTCTAGTATAATTCTTTTAAAAATCTTTGTTTTCGTTCGTAATTTATTGCCGGCCCCTCAGTTCCTAGACAGCTGTAAAATTTATTAATAAGAATGAGAAATCGCATGAACTAAACATCTAAAATTATATAATAGTCTTAGCATTTGTTGAGAAATGTATAAAAAAAAATCTAAAACAAGATGTGTTTCTTCCATTTTTGTAGAGTAGTGTACTAATACAATTCTACCAATCCTCCAGTCAGTGCCGTAACTTCGACCCTCGGGGCTCTGGGGCAAAAATATTTGGCCGGGGCCATTTCAAAAACTTTCTGTACTAAGACTACATTTCTGGTTTGAGATACTTCTATATCTCAAACCGTTATTTTAGCTAATTATGTTAGCGAATATGTTACGTTAGCGAATATGTTTATGAAAACAAGTTACTTATTCACATATAAATTAGATTACAAAATATTGTAAGTTTTCCACACGGCAAAATACAAAATTTGAGCGAAATCGGTTAATCCTGAAAAATTAAATTTAAAAAAAGTCGTACTTATAAAACTCGATTTCTCAGGAACTATCCAACCAATTTCCCTCAAATTTTGTATTTTTCCATGTGAAACTAGATACTTTTAAAATGATGCAAAAAAAAAAAAAAACTGTATACCTTTCAATTCATAATTTTTCAGGCTATTGTTAAATAATAAATATTTACTAAAAGTTAATTTTTGCATCTTCGGATAAAAAGAATTTTATAATTGTGTTCAAAAATGTTTCAATTCCCTTAAAGAGCTCTAAAGCGAAATACTATTTGGCAAACTACGAAAAAATATAATGCCAATCATGAAATACCAATTTTATAAACCTCTTGAATCTGGTTACTATATGTTTAGGACAGTGGCGTACGCAGAATTTTTTCAAGGGGGGGGGGTCATAATTTTCAGAAATTACTAAAAGAAATTCGAGTATGTAATAAAGCACTATTACTTCCCTAATTTAGACAGCTAGACAATTTTGACTTTTTATTTAGACAACATTGTTTAGTTAAATTTTGTTTTTATTTTTTAAGTTTAAGAATATAATTTTTTTTTATAATAAGAGGTAAAATATTTTATTTTTATTAAAAAGTAGGAATAAATCAAGCCAGAAAAAACTATTCATACTGTAACAGCTACCTAAATAATAACGATATAAATGTGAATATTCCATAGAAAACCAATGAATTTAACTAAAAAATGACTTACCAACAAATAGGGAATTAAACCAGTATACAAACACGCTAAAAATTTATTGATTTATACTGTAATATCCAAACGACGGGTTTTTTTTTGCAAGTTCGTTTAAAATGTCTTCGACAGCTGGGGTAAATTTTCTATGAATGCTTAAGAGCGCCAATCCATTCATTCTATTATTTCCTGTTGGGTTGCGTAAATAAGTCTTCAAACGGCGCAAAGTCGAAAAGGATCTTTCGTTTGCACTCGTTGAAACAGACCAATACAATGAAACAGACCAAAACAGAACGACCAATATTTCTAGGAGTTTGAAAATGTTTGGTGTTATATCTTTATTGCACATTCCAAGAGCATCCGCCGCAGTTTTTGGAACACTACCTCCGCCTTCACTAATCCTTTTTAATCTTTTATACCAGAGTTTTAGTTCAGACTTAAGGCTTTCTTTACAGGTATCCAAATCTCCAGCGTAAAATTCCACTAATGCTTCAAAAGCCTTTATGTTTGAAGGTTGGCAAATGAAAGAATCGGCAGGTAGAAGACACTGAAATCCTTTCAAAATATCACGATGCGATACAAATCTTAAGTTTAATTGTGTTATAAAATTTTCTATAAATGGAATAAAAACACTAACTCTGAAATATGTTTCCGGTGTCGATGAGGGAAAATTATCGCGATTTTTCTGTCTTCCTGTTATTCTAGGGATTTGCATGGAAGTGGAAGATCCAATGCTTGTTAGCATAAGAGAAGAAGAGCTGAATATTTCAGAGAATGTTTCAGTTGCATTTTCGCGCATTAATTTTAGATCTTTAATGACATCTTCTGCAAGACTCACTGCCTCTATCAAATCTATGATTGGTTTTTGTTGGTATCTACAGAGATGAATTGTTATGGTGAAAACTTTGTAAATGCACAAAAGAGATATTACGAACTGGCAATTAGATACTGTGCACAGTAAAGAATTAGCCAGGGTAGCAGATTCCTTATCCTTCCATTCTGATATTTTTTGTAGTGTTTTGGCGATAGGCTCGAAAAGTTCCACCAAAGCGGTTACTGAGTCGCATCTTTCCATCCAACGGGTTGCACATAGCTGTTTAATTTTCTCCCTCTTAGAGCTGGTTTCCATCTCCTCTATTGCTGAAGATAGGACATACTGTCTTTTCGGCGTATTTAAAAAGTCGTATAATGTTTTAATTGTCCCTGAGCAATTTCTAATGCCAGTTATTTCGCATGCATTTGATGCAGCCAAATTGAGGCTATGAGCAGAGCAATGTACATAGAGTGCTGATGGGACAATACTTCTTACGTGGGCTTGTACACCATTAATTTTTCCACTCATTGATGCAGCACCATCGTACCCCTGTCCACGTAACATTTTTATATCAATTTTCATAGACTGTAATTGGTCTAATATTGTTGTTGCTATTGCTTTTCCGGTTAAGTCATGCACCGGAATGAATTGTAAAAACTGTTCGGTGATGTTAAAATTATCTTTATCGACATATCGAACGCATAACGATAATTGCTCTATACCTGCAATATCAGTTGTTTCATCTGCAAGAATGGAAAAGCAAGTTGCATCATTAATCTTGCTGACTAGTTTTTGCAGGATTAAAATGTTGCAAACCTCAATAACTTCGTTCTGAAATCGAGGGCTGGTATACTGAGCATTTTTTCTGCTTGACTCTAAAATGTTCTTAAGAGTCGAATCGTTCTTACTCCGGAAACGAAGCAATGCCCGAAAATTTCCGTCGTTCTCTTCACTTGGTTGTTCAGCAATTATTCCCGAATCCTTATGTCCTCTTAGAGCGAGACCTTGATTTCCACAAAATAGGATGGTTTCAATGATTGGAGTAATGTTTTTTCTATTTTCTAATTTTCTTCTGCTTGCTGCACTGTCAACTTGTTCATCCACAGGTTTCATCTTTCCAAATAAAATATCGTTTAATGTCCCAGCAGTTTCGATCGATTTTTTGTGATAAAGACATTTCTCGTGTTCAGAAAATCGCTCTACAGCATTTTTCCAGTTATCAAATTTTACATTGCACAGTTGGCCTAAAGGTTGCTTTCCAGAACCGGCACCACTTGAGGCGAAAAGTACACAAAATTTGCAAAAAGCACCACCCTTAACCTCTGAATTTGCAAGCCATTTCCAGCGATAAAGCCATTTGTACTGAAATTTCAATTTTCTTTTTCCTTTTTCAGGAAAAAAAAATGCTGGATTGGGTTCCCAAACATTTTTAAGTATATCCAGTTTTTTTTATCCCCGCATGTATTATCTTCTGAAAAAAGTCCAATGTCATATGGGTGGGAACAGGGCTCGAAAAAACTCAGAAATTTTACCCGTCCCCGAGGACGGCTTGTCCAACAATGCACCCGTCCTCCGTTGAAACTAACCCGTCGCTTTTAAATAAATAAAAATATAATTTTCTCCTATTTATTACAAACATTTATATAAATTGCACAATGAATTAGTCGTTACTAGGATTACATTATACAGTAATAAAAGAAATACTAGGTTACTAATAGTAACCTAGTATTTCTTTTATGAAATAATTTAAATGACAAGGGTCAAGTTATGTCAATTTATCCGAGGGTACTGCGTTTTGTAAATGAATCAAATAGGACGTTTGCCAGTTCCACAATCAAGCCAATGATTTACAGAGGTTTCTGAACAGAAATCTGAAAGGGGTTTTCCATTTAGGTAGATGTTCATAATTGCTTTTAAAGCTTCTTGTTTAAGACCAGTATGTATTGTGTTTTTTTGTAAGTTTGCTGCAAAGCACCTTTCAACCGCTGCAGTACTCCCAGAAAGAGAAAACATCAATATATGCGCAGTATGTTGCTGTATTGTGGGTCATTTTGCAGCCTTGTAACTTACAAGACTCTTGTAAGATAACAAAAATTTAAAATGTATCACGAACATTAACGGGAAAATGGCTGTCCGCGAGGACGTCGGATTCGAGAAATTCGTTGTCCGCGGAGAATTTTTGACCGTCGAGGACGGGCGGACGGACTGTTTTTCGAGCCCTGGGTGGGAAGTAATACTTTGAGGGCCGCTTTCACATTCATCAGATTCTGTTACGCTAGAAACGTTTTCTTCAACGGAAGTATCACATTTCTGTTCAGCAGAAAAACTTACATTGGTACTAGATGCTGTCACCTCACTAATTTCAGGTCGTGATTTTTTCTCAAAGTAATTAAAAATTGTTAAATTCTTGCGTTTAGACATCCTAAAGATCCAAGAACAGCAAAAATATATACATATAAATTGGCACAGAAATATCCATTAAGCTACGATCTCAAAGTTTCTAGCTGGAATGAATAACTTCAACGAGCACAGAGTCTCCAAAACAAAACAGATTTAGAAACAAGCTCCGAAGGACAAGCGGCAGAGATAACTCTTAGTCTGACTAAAATCGAAAATAAATGTAACCCCCTTTCATATAATTTTTTTTAACCGCATCTACAAAATTCTCGAATTGTCTCAAAGACGACAGAACGTCTAGGATTCCAGACCTCGCGAATGCCAGCCAGTCTCGAAAACTATCGCGACTGGCAGGTCAGAAAGGAACCAGTGATCGGGGCTCGCCCGTAACAGTATCACGTGAATTTCGTTTCAAAAATACAACCGTATTATAGTAAATGTTTTATCTGTATTCTGAGAAATACCGTGAGGAAAAAAAAGTAGGCGTAAGGCAAATAAAAATACATAGTCTTAAAAAATAATAACCCGCATAATTTCTACTGAAATTTTTATTTTTGTCTGTATTTTGTAAATTCACTTTGTCTGAGCTCAAGGAGAGGTTTAAATCCCTAAACCCCCCCCCTTGCGTACGCCCCTGGTTTAGGATGGGGGGGTTAAACCCCTAACCCCCCCCCCTTGCGCACTCCCCTGGTTTAGGATGGTCTTTTTAAAACAAGCCAATCCAATATAAAAATGAAATTTATAGAATAGTTTCAAATCTAAAAACTCTAAGGAAATTAAAATAAATTACAGATTTTTTTTTATTGGCACATATACCCACAATTTAAAAAGTCACAATTGAAAAAATATCCAGAAATTTCTTCTCTGCATGCATTGATTAAAAAATTAAATTTGCCCTAGTCCAATAGTCCTAGTTTCTAAATAATATAGCTATATCATTTTGAAAAGAATTCATTCTTGAACATTTGGTCTGTTGAAACTTCTGATCAGACAGAATGTCAAATAAATATATGTATTCATGACGCCATGTAATCATATATGACTAAGAGTAATAGTTTTTTTTTTTTTTTTAATATTCCAAAACGAAAAAGGAGAAAAAGTCAAAGCTTTTTTGGCAATTTAAAAAAAATTGTTTTTAACGGTTTGTCATGACAATGAATATTAATTGTTACGGATTTCTAAGCGGAAAAATGCAATAACTTTGAACAAAAAATTTCGATGATTATCTTTAACATGAGTTATAGAAAGATAATCTTTATGATTAACGAAACATAAATCTCAAAACTGTGAAGAAAAAAAAGTGGAAAGTTAAATAAAATTAAAGCAATCTTATGTAAAATGTGTTTCTCAACTTATTCCAATTTAATTTATCTGGTTTTAAATCGAAATCGCCATGTAAAAAAATGGAAAATAAAGTTAGTTAAACAGAAATGTTCATTTCAATGAATATTTTTAATTTTCTCGAATGTCTGAAGTATATTCTTCGCCTCCAACTTTAATTTAAGAGGAAAATGAAATTTTCTTTTTGGAAAAAAGCTTAAATTTTCCTAAAAAAGAAATAATCAATTTTACATGATTTTATTATTGTAAATGTCTAAATTTCAGAAGATCCGAAACACATTTTTGCCCTCCTTACTTCAATATCAGAAGAAAATAAAGTTTTCGACCCCCTCACTATAGTGAGGGGGTCGAATGACATAAAATATCAATAAAAGTTGCAATAGAATATTATTTCCTAATTAAGTTTGAAATATTCAAAAAAATCAGCTGAGCATAAGATATACTTTGGAGTAAGGAGGAGAAAAATGGAAGGTAGCAGAATTCGCTAATATAATTTTTTTTTTAGTATTTCTGTATTGCTAAGTAAATAATGCATGGAATGACATAAAACTATTGTTCTATCTTTTACTGCTTCACAACAATACAGAAAATTAAGTAAAATTATATCGCCGAATTATTCTACTACCATCCATATCTTCCTCTTGTTTACTTCAAAAAAATAAAAAGCAAAGCAAAATAATATCAGAAAATACAAAATCAAATATTATATAGCATCAAAACTAATGCAAAATAATATCAGAAAATACAAAATCAAATATTATATAGCATCAAAACTAATGCAAAATAATATTATGGCGAACGCTAGATAATATAAGTTTGCATAGAATCTAGTATTATATAATGCTGAGCAAACAGCGACCTCTTGTATCTTTCTAATATTAGAAGTTGTGCAAGATAACGTTAGATTTTGCCGATTTTCTGATGTTATCTAATATTAGGTGCTACTTGGGTATTTAAGAAAAAAATGAAGTATTCTATTTGAAAAACAGCGTCGAAGTTTTAAAACAACTTTCTTTCCTAAAATTTTCAACTGTACTTGATTTTATTCTATTAATGTCTAAATTTCAGAAGATGCGAAGCAGATTTTTCGTCCCTCACTTTTATTTCAGAGGAAAACAAAGTTTTTGATCCGGAAAACAGATTCAAAGATGAAATTTTTTGATTAAAAAATTTTTCTTGACCTTAGTTTTGCGCACGTCGAAATTTCAGAAGCGGAGAAACACTTTGTTCGATCTCTCATTACTATTTCGAAACGGAAAAAAACATTTTCTGCCCGGAAAATAAAGTGAAAATTGGAAATAAAATAATATTTTCATACTTTTACTTTACTTTTCCAATTGTGAAAAAGCACATTTAGTTTAATTTCCGAAAAAAATTAAGTTTCCTACTTGTGGTGCATAACTTCAAAGTTGAGAAAGAATAGCTTTTTTTTTTCTCTCTAAAATTACCAATTTTACTTTACTTAGTCTTGGCAAATAACTAAATAACAGAACAGGCAAAACACATTATTTAACACCCCACTTGAATTTCAGAGGAATATAAAGTTTTCTATTTGAGAGATAGATTCAAATTTGAAAAAAAAAAAACTTTTTTTTTTAATTACTCATTTTACTTGACTTTATTTTTGTGAGCGTCTAAATTCCAGGAGGGGCGAAACACATTGTTTGCCCCGTCACTTAAATTTTAGAGGGGCACGCTAATTAACCAGACCAGTTTATTTGACCTGTCTGACACTAGATAGTAGTGGAAGCATTTAAGACTGAAGTGCAACATACAGAACGTGTCAATAATCAAATACTTGCAGTTTTGGCCTTATCCCTTCTCCGCGAAGCGTGTTTGTTCTTTTGGAAATAATTCTCGAAAAAGTCTTTTAACCGTTTTTTACTCTTCCCTTTATGATAAAGTCAGGGCCGTTTTAAAAGTAAACATCTTAAATGCAACTTAACTTTTGTACACGGGTGTGAGTTGTATTTTGAACCAGTTTAGATAATTGTGGTATCTAGTGGTGAACTTTTCCTTTCAATGTAAGCATCTAGACTCCATGGTAAGTATTAACCCGCGACAACAGCTACTAACTAATATTATTATTCTCTATAGATTTAACAGTGTACTAAAAACTTACTTTTGGTTTTCCATTTGCTGAATAGTTATTTTTCAATCTATTTGATTGGAAAATAATTATCCATCTTTCTTGATTTACCTTAGTTACATTTTCAAAATTATTTTGTGTAACATAGTAATAACATATTAATTTTTTTTAAATTTCTAAAAAAAATACGGAGACGATCATTTTGTTCCATTTGCTGAATAATTATTTTTCAATCTATTTGATTAGAAAATAATTATTCATAGGTCTTTATTTATATTAGTTCTTAATATTATCAAAAATATTGAGTACTAGCCACCTATAACAGCCAACTTGATCACCTTTCAAAACTATTTTGTTCCAACATGCATTACCCTGTAATAATGGAAGAGACACTTTCAGTTTTTAACATTTTTTTAAATTTTTCAAGAAATACGGAGACGATTATTTTGTAATTTAGAATAGTGTTTAAGCCATGTAATTTCTCATACTTATCATTAAGTTACAAAGCTTTCACAGGTTAAAGGGACCGACTATAAATTACGAAAGAAAACAAGGATTTTTAAAGACCCTCCCTTACGGAAAAATCGAGGTATTTTTTTTAAAATTTATAAAGGAGGTTGTTTTTTAAATAACGTCGTTAGGTTGAAAAGGGTGCAAATGAATGCCTCAAGATTAACCTCTAATATTCTTTAAATATACATCCAGAGGTGTATATGGGTGATTCTCACGAAATATGACAATTTACAGTCTCTTGCTCCAAGATCTAATACTATACAACTAAAAGAACTTTTTTTAAAAATTTTAGTAAATAGCATTGCTGTTAGTATTTTAAAATGACCTTGTACTAGCATTGGCTGTTTTGTATATTTAAAAAATTGAATTTAATTTCAAAATGCTTCCAATAATAACAAGCTTCAAATCATCCCATAAATTTTTCAATATCTAATTTTTTTTATCTCAACCGTTGTAAGCATTTCTAGAATATATACGGAGGTATTATTTACAGAAACTTTGTAGAAATTTTTTTTTTCTGTCAATAATTTGTATGTCACAAAAAATCTGTCATTTTCCTGGCTACTTTTTTTTAGTGATTTATAACCAAAATAGATAGCGCCACCAATCAATATCTTATGTTAATAGATTGATTAGAATACCATCCCATCTGAATATGTCACATTGCATATGCATAAATATGTCTTATTGTATGTTGCATGTCTTCTTATGACTGCTAATGATCAACGTCTTCATGTGTTCTTATGTTCGAATCATGTTTTCTTAATGTATATTGCATGAATATGTCTTATTGCTTATTGCATTGTCATTTTCCTGGCTTATGAATGGCAGGACAGCAGTGGCGTAGCGAGCTTAACTCGCGCCCGGGGCACAATACCTTTTTAGCGCCCCCTCCATTCGAAAACCATATAATATTATTTGTAAAATATACTCGCAAATTAATAAATAAGTAAAGTAAAATAAATAAAGTCATAGGCTCAAGCTAGGCTTTAAATTTCAGACAAAAAATGTAAACAAGACTAGATTTTGAAATGTATATGATCATCTAGAATTACTTCAAAAGATACCCATTATTTATTTACATATTTATAAAGAAATATTTTAAAAACACGCAGTTTTTAAAACAATAAAAAAGTCAATATTCATTATCTCTAAGGAGATACATATATTTAATAACAATGTGATTATAATACGTTAATAAAACTAATTACTATGTATAAATTTTCCTTGCTTTCGATGAAGCAAATTTAACAATAATATCATCAAAGTTGATCATTTCAAATTTTTCTCTTTCCATACTTAAAAATGCTGGGTCACATAGGCGATCTTGTCCCATCGTTGATAGTCAAAATTAATTTTAATTTGCTGAATGAACTTTTGCAGCTAGCAATTGATACTGAGATAGTCAGGAGTATTTGAAGTGCCACTCTCAGGTTTGGAAAAACATCTTCTACATACGAGATTATAAAAGAAGTGTAGTATAGAAATTCTAATAGAGTTTTAGGCTCAATTTCTTTTCTACTGCGGGGTAACATTTTGCAATCACATATTTCGATAAAGAGTTCTACTATATTGATATCTGTATTATAAAATTCACCCAAATTTTTAAAAAATTTTCAGGGTCATTATCAACATTATCCTTGTTTAATAAATTTTCAACGTCTAGTAGAAATCCAAATTTGAAATTAAGGTCACTTAATCGTGCAAATCGTGTACATATTTCTTGTTGGAGATGATCATGGACGCTTTTTATAACGCGAGAAATTTCACTTTCTGCGGCAAGACCAACATCTCTAGCCAATTCTCCGGGCATTTTGCGACGTTTTTTTACACGTATTGTTGTATCGATATTCCATTTTTCACAAAGAGACTTGGCTTTTTCTATTTCCTCTTTACAGAACTTGTCTCGAATTTCGGCTAGTTCAGTCGCTAAGGATTCAAGATCATGGAACGCTTCTCTAAAATTCATTTTAGGATCTTGTAAATCTGAGCTGCGCACGATTAAGGGTTTTTCAAAACCTAGGTACATGCTCAGGGCGTGGAGGAAAGAAGAAAAAAATCTTGTTTAGCTGCAGTAACTCCTACTAAATTCAATGAATGGTTATCACAATTTACAAAAATGCTTTATGATTTTTTTCCATTATTCTTTGTTGAACACCAGATGTGTGACCTGCCATCACGGCAGCGTTATCGTAACGTTGTGATCTGTAGTTTGTTAAAAAAATTTCATCGGAATTTAATTTCTCTAAAATTGTATTTTCGATCGAGGCTGCATCTTTGGCATGTATTTCAATAAAACCCAAAAAAGATTCTTTAATGGAAACTTTTTTATTGATAAAATCAACATCTACATACCTAACGACTTGGGACATTTGTTCTCAATGAGAGATATCAGGAGTTGAATCAAGCAAAAGTCCATAATATTTACGGTAAATTAAAAATTATTAATTTTTATTACTATAAATAGTAATAAAAATTGAATATTGTCAATTTCTTCAATTGTTTTATTGATCACTTTTAACAAATTTTTTCATACCCTATTCACTGAGTAATAGAATCGTCAAGTAGATGTAGTAAGTAATCTTATTTGTTTTATTACTTACCAAAAATGCCTTGAATTTGAACGGTAATAACACAGTGAAATATACGTAATTTATGCTAACATTAAATTTATTAAGTATTAAATGTTATAAAATTACATTTTTATTCTAAGCAGAGCCCGATGACAAGGACGTAAAACTGAAAAATACACGCACAAAATAACTTAAACGTTAATATTTCGGGTATTTCCCTAATTTGTTGCGGACTTCCACAACCTGTCCCAAGTGTCACGGATATGTACAGTCACGGAAAAAAGTATCCGAAAAGTAACAAATAAAGAATCATTTATTTTTAATACAGATAATTGTCAGGCACACAACGAATACGGCGTTTGCGTCCTTTCCTAGAAACGGCAAAACGCTGTATTTGCTGTGTGTCTCAGAAGTATCTATATTAAAAAATAGACGATCCAAATGTTATTTTCCGGATACTTTTTTCCGTGACTGTACATATAAGTACATTAGAGTGTTATTGTTATCGTTTTAAAATAGCAAGCGTAAACTACATTGCGTTTATAGAAATAAAAATAAATAGTGTTCTGAAAGAAAAAATGTTTGAACTTTGTACACTGCAAATATTTATTATAACATATTTTATCAGACAAATCAAGAAAGGAGATAATTTATGCAACCACACAGCGTAGATGCCATAAGAAAGTACAGATAGACACAGGTCGAGTCAGCCCTGCCAGTAGAAAAGACGTGCCATTTCTATTATGAATATATTTATTACAGTTTGATTTAGACTATTTGTGTTCCTTTTTATTTACGAATTAACATATATTATATTAGACTAGCACTAAATTTAAAATATATTTTCCAAAAATCAATTATAATAAAAATTATCCAGCAATTTTTTTTTGCGAACCATTTGGCGCCCCTTTGTGAGTAGCGCCCGGGGCATGATGCCCCCCCCCTCGCTACGCCACTGCAGGACAGTGAAACAGTTGCCGGAAAATGTTTTAAACAGTTGAATACAAAGAGAGAAAGCAAATATTAAGCTAATGCCAAGTTTATGTAAGAATGTAATATGTTTGAATGTAATCAAAGATATTTAGTTTTTTAATGATTGATTATTATACACAATTTTATTCTGTACATAACAGCAACAAAACCATTTTTGATTCTTTCTATAGTGGATAAAAGAATTAATTTAAGCAATTCATGGTCCATATAACGCAAAGGCTTAATTCAAGTTACTTACTATTAGCTTAAAATTACTGTTTTTTTTTTAGTTTCTAAGCTAATGTGTCATTTTCCTGGCATTCAAAATTTAGTGAATTTCTTTTTTTTCTTTCTTTTTCTTGAGCAAATGTCAATAAACTACACTGCTATCTATAAGATATTAATAAATGCAACTAAATAAATATAGAAAAAAAAATTTAGATTATTTTGAAGACTTTAAATTTGAGGAAATTTTTAGTTCCGAATTGTCATGTTTCCAAAAAATCACCCATATGTTTCACCTTGAGGAGTTTTATTCCACGTCTGTTGAGAGGTAGATATTTACTACTTCATGATATTTCGTTTTCAACCTTAGGTTATTAATTATCAACCTGAAGTATATTTTTTTACACTTGTGGAAGTATTTATTCAAGAACCTAAGGTGTTTCAATTAACACTTCAGGTTATTAATGTACCTCAGGTGTGTTTTTAACAGTTTGAAGGATAATTTTTTACTACCGTTAGGTGTATTATGTTTTACCTAAGGTAATTATTTTTCAACCTCATGTATAGATTTTTATGCTTGCAGAGGTATTAATTTATCAACCTAAAATGCTACATTTTACACTTCGGTCTTATAGCTCAAACTAAAGCTGTTTTTTTTAATACTTGCGAAGGTAATTAATTCCCAAACGTGAGGTGTTGTAAGGTCCACCTAGTTTATGTATTTTTAACCTCACTAATATATTATATGAAGAATAACATCTTTACATTTATAAGATATTATACATATTATATGAAAAATTATATCTTTATATTTTTTCACTAGTAGAGATCTTCATTTATCAATCTGGAGTTTTTAATATTATACCTTCGCATTAATTGCTTCTTTTGTTAAGCTATGAAAGAAATTTTTAAGTACATAATTCTATACTTTGAATAGAGTGGATTAAATCATATTGAAATGACACTTATCCAAATTCGGCAGTTAAAAAAATTATCTGTGGGAACTTATATTTTTATAAGGTAATTGTCTAAAATGCTTGTATTTTTATAGTTATAAAACTACAAATTTAAATAATTAGTCAGCTGAAATTCAAGACACTTTTATTTAAAACTAAAATTTATTTATTTATTTTTTTTACAAGCCATCAAGATTATTCTAAATATTGATTCTGTCAACCTGTTGAAACTTGGAAGTATTGAAACCTTAAAAAAAAATATGAATTAGTAATAAAGTCATATTTATAATAATAGCGACAGGTTTTAAAATATCAGAATTTTTTTTTGTGTGTGATTTAAATTAACTGAATGAAATTAATTTTCTTGTTTAGATAAATGCCATTCCACTTCTGCCATTTCTTTTCAATCCTCGTAGCTAAAAGCAGGACAGGTACCACAAGCACCCCCAGCGACAATTTTACATTGGCCCCAGTTGGGCTAATATGGGTCCTTTAGGAACATGCACCAAGGAATGACTTTGAATATTGGAACAAGATTCATTTCTATCTAGGACCAATATTGAAAAATCTAGACATCCCAATGTTTACCCAGCATTTTAAGTCTATAAGGATCTTGCATAGAAAATAATGTTGATTCATTATTGAAAGCTATTTTAAGACCAATATTACAAAATATAGACACCCCAATATTGGCTTGTAGATTCTTGTTTGAGGTACGCGTGTTCAGATCACACCCATGTGGGGCTTGGATAAAGGACCCCGTTGTGTCTGATCTATACTGAGTAACAACAGCACGAGGAGGTCTATGTCGCAATCATAAATTGCAAATCAATTGTTCACTATGTTCCATCCATCAAAGTATGTGTTTTTATCGAAATGGGTCGTTTCTGTCGAGATACACGTGTTCAGATCCACTCACGGACGTACGAAAGTCATCTTTGTAGAGTGTGAGTTGAAACATGCCTGCCTTCGAGCAGCCTTTGTGAGGCTAAGTTACCTACAATGTCAAACTTCATCTATTAAGAGGTAACTCAAGATAGAATTAAGTTAATTTATCTTATATACTAGGGAACTGCGATTTAAAAGTTGCAGTGGTGTAGTTACGTTACAATCTCGGAATTAATCAATGTCGTGAAATTTATTAATTAATAGAACAATTAAACACATATTTAAAGAGTAAAAATTGTTTTTACTCATAATACGTCTTCGGAGAGGGGGGGGGGTAATACAGTGCGATTTGTTGTAGAAAACTAAGCGTTGTAAGGGTCTTTAAAAATTTATTCTTATTTTTGATACGGCAGGATGTTTAAAAATAGGTTCCTAAAGCTGCACTTTAGCTATCGGCTACATTTTAGAATAGGCTTAGAAGATACAATGCGAAATACCATTAAGCACTTTCTTTACAGCATCACTAGAAATGATTTTCTCCTTGGTCAGAATGATAAGTTTCTTGTGAAAATTTATGATGCTGCAAAAGTTAAAAATTTGAATTATAAAGCTGCATTTGAACTATTTGCAATATTTTAAAGTGGAGTTCAGAAGATATGATTGCAATCCAATTAAACACTCAGTTTTAACCGAATTACTGGAAATGATAACTAAAACATATTCACCTGGAGCCGTGGAGGCTCAAGAGATAGAGCGCTCGCCTTCCAATGAGTTGAACCTGGTTCGAATCCCTGCAATGGCTGGTCACTACGAATTCCACACCCTGATCGTACCGAGTACAAGATGGCATAAAATATCCTCAGGGGTAGACATAGCACGAGTTAAAGTCCTCTGACCGTCAGGCTAGCCATGGGAGCTTTTCCTCTCCATGAAACGCAAATGCAGATTAGTTCCATCAAAAAGTCCTATTCGAAGGTGAATTTCTCCCCAATACTTGATCCAAGAGTTCCCTTGTCTTCTGGATAAGGTTCAAAATTACAAGTCTACGGAGTTGAACATTGGTAGTCGTAAACCCAGAATTGGGTCGGTTGTTCAACGGCGGTTATAAAATAAAGCATTTACCTTTGTCAAAATGACAAGTTCTGATAGAAAATCGAGTTATCAAGAGCATTGTGTGTTTTGATATTATTGTGAAAGTAGTTCTAGAGTGATGATGAGATTTGAAAACAATTAACCCTTTGCACTCGAGAGGTGATTGTCAGTCACCACTGTCACCTGTAAATTACCCACCACTCTAAATGTGATTTTTTTTCACACCTTAATGTTAAGTTACCACTTCATTCAGTTATCTCCGGGTATTATAAGGTAAGTTTGCAAAAAATCTTTTAAAATGTTATTGGTTGCGTCCATTTTTTAACAGCTGAAAGAACTTCGAGTGCAAAAGGTTAAGTATGATTTTAGAGAAAAGCGTTTATTATTTTATCTATTTAATGGCTATTAAATATCGGGTTCATCTCGGTCAATTTTAAATAGGGTCTACAATGGAGGAGTAACGTCTTTAAAATATCGGGTCAATCGGTAGAAAGGTTTATATTGGCTAAATAACGGCTATAAAACATCAGTTGAGTCGGACACTTTTATATCGAGCCGATATAGGCTGAATAACGGCTTAAAATATCGGATGAACTTAAAAAATCTGTATAGGGCCAATAAGGGAAATAAAATATTGAGTGAATTTGACAATTTTATATAGGGAAAACATCGGCTGAAGAGTGGTTATAAAATATCGGGTGAATCGAACATTTCTATATCAGTCCAATATTGGCAAAATAAATGCCCTTTAAAACCTATTTGAGCCAAGATCGGTGAATATTGGCCAAATGAATTTATTTTGCTGCTGGGGACAAAATAAAATACACTGAAGAAAGTACTACAATTAAGAACCTTAACAGAATTATTTTTTATATTCTGTTAAGAATCAGAACTTAATAGGAAATTTTAACACCTGTTATTTTCCTTTAATTGAACCTACATCTTTCATTATGATACTTGTAAGTTTGATAATTAGGTCTTTCTTTTTTCTTACTAATCTTTAAACTCATTAAGCCTTGTCTAAATTTTTTAACTTTTTGTCAAACTTCATGAAACTAATAGCTTTTTTAAAAATTTTTGGTGCTGATTTGGAAAGGACTTCCGTTATTGCCAGTCATATCAGAGTTTCGTGAAAAATAGTTCACGTGAGGAAATCCTCGTTGCTGCACATGTGCTATTTACAGCCTAGGTCACCTTAGCAATATCAGGGAACTACTTGTGGATAAGCTCTGTAAATAAATATATATATATTACTTTGCATACATTTACAGATATCCAAGCAAATGAACAGCATACAGTTGTAGCAGAATTTCAAAGCAAAATTGCTCTTATAAAATCTTTCAATTTTCTATAATTTATTTATAAGGGAAATTTACAGCGTTTTATTCAATTAATCAGTTTGCATACTGCTACGTTAAAACATATTCATTTAAGCAAAAAAAAATTATACTTAAATAAATAGCTAGCAATAAAATATACTGTTCTGTACGTAACTTACTGTAACGATTCACAAGTAACGATACCCTAAACAAACAGCAAGGAGAAATATTTCGATTATTTTCCTTTATTGCTAAGCCTTTAAGAATATCTTCCGACTTCATACACGTCAATAAATAGTGAAAGTAAATTTTAAACTACCTCAAATTGAGCTGAATTGTATGTAAAGTAACCTCGTATACCTCAATTACAACCTATTTTAGGTATAATTTTTATGGTTGTTTCCTCAACAACCTCAAATATACCTCAAAACAACTTCAAATAAAACTTAAATTTTGATTGAGGCCTTTCAACTTTGTGTATTAATTCGTAGTTCTATTCAGTACTTTTTTCATACTCCCCTTTCAAAAAACGGGTATTCAGCTGGTTTTAAATAAATACTTTACTTATAACTAACTGTTCCATAGCTATTTTCTCAACCCAACTTATATTATTTCTTGAGACGACCAAACAAAATGAATAATTGTGTTGCCAATAGATAGATAAATTTCGGAATATAAGATAAATATATACAGGGCATCCCGAAAATCATTTTATAAACAATAGGGGTGATAGAAAACGACTTGACAAGCACAAATTACCATACAATCCATGGTCCGAACGCAGGTTGCGCACTAGAGGGTACAGACTTATCTTCTGAATCTGGTCTTTAAACTTTAATCGGTGTGATCCGGGTACGGAATTCGTATCCTCCAGCCACTGCGGGGATTCGAGTTCAGTTCACGTCATTGGATGGCGTACGTTCTTTCCCTTAAACCACCATGACTCCTATGGGGGACCATATTTTATTTTATTTTATAATTTATAACCGTCGTTGAACAACCGATCCAATTTTGGATTGGGATCCAATGTTCAAATCCGTAGCCTTGCAATTTTGAATCCAATCCAGAACACAAAGAAAAAATCCGGACATGCAGACTTATCTTCTGAATCTGGTCTTTAAACTTTATGTCCGGATTTTTTTTTTCTGGGATTATATAAAAAGTCTCATTTACAACTATGGTCTAAATGGGCTACATCCTCCAAGTAGGGAAATTTCTCCCAATATTTATTGATCAAAGAGTAAAAATCCGGACATACAGACTTATCTTCTGAATCTGGTCTTTAAACTTTATGTCCGGATTTTTTTTTCTGGGGTCATATAAAAAGTCTCATTTACAACTATGGTCTAAATGGGCAACATTCTCCAAGTAGGAAAATTTCTCCCAATATTTATTGATCAAAGAGTATCCTTGTCTTCTGGATTGGATTCAAAATTGCAAGGCTACGGAGTTGAACATTTGATCCCAACCCAAAATTGGATCGGTTGTTGAACGACGGTTATAAATTATAAAATAAAATAAAATATGGTCCCCCATAGGAGTAATGGTGGTTTAAGGGAAAGAACGTACGCCATCCAATGAGGTGAACTGGGCTCGAATCCTAGCAGTGGCTGGAGGATACGAATTCCGTACCCGGATCGCACCGATCACAGTGCTGAGGTAAAATATCCGCAGTGATAGACGGGTCATGGGTTAAAGTACCCTTCCGTCAAGCTAACCGTGGGAGGATTTCCAGATTTTTCTCTCCATATAACGCAAATGCGGATTAGTTCCTTTAAAAAGTCCTTCATGAAAGCAAATTTCTCCCAAGACTTGATCCTGGAATTCCCTTGTCTTCTGGATTGGGTTCCACGGCTATGGTACCAATGGGCTAAGTGCTCCACAACGGCAAATTTCTCCCGATATTTGATCCGGGAGTTCCCTTGTCTTCTGAATTGGATTCAAAATTGCAAATATACGGCGTTGATCATTAGCAGTCATAAACCTCAAATATGGATCGGTTGTTCACCGGCGATTATACTACAAACATAACATAGGCCGAGAGAGACACCGAAAGTTTTCTAAGTTTCTTCCGGTTTTAGTCAGCTTGTTATTGTTTACTTTCAGTCAACCATCCATTTATACCCTATCCTCACCTGACTGCAGTGTAAGCATTCAGAAATTCAATATTAAAACGAACATATTTAAGTAAAAACTATGAGAAAAAATGAAAATATTCAGATATAATTATTTGAAATATAGAGGTATATTTAACTCTTTTTTCTTTTTTTTTTGTATATCAGGGTTTTATATTATATTTCTATACAGTTTTATAACCCGAAGAATATTCTGAAGTAAAACAGAAGAGTATGAGAGAATGACTATGAAGAAGGTGATCAGTCCAATTAAGTGGTTAGTTTAGGTAAGATCATTGATGTGTTAAGCATACTTTGGCCGTTTCAGATACAACTTAATTTTTATGTGATGTAGGGATATTATCCCAGAAAAATGAGTAAAATCGTTTCAGGAAAAATTATTTATTTAAGTAAATATTAAATAGAATATGGCAGCATTCGAAAATATTAAAAAAAAATGGAGGCCCTTAAAGGAAAAAAAAATCCTTCGCTTAACATCGAGAGTTTCTGTTAAGATAGATATTCAACGGTAGGGCGATGAATGCGATTTATAGAAACATATCATAGCCAAAAATAAAGCTCCCCCCCCCCATAATCATTATAAAATTTGGAAACAATTTGGTGAATGCGAAACACAAATACAAAGAAGAATCGAAATACAAAGTAGAATCAATAGTGCAAGTAAATGTTTTTATGGATTAAAAAAATATTTAAAATCAAACATACTAAAAAGAGATACTAAACTGTTAATTTATAAATGCTTAATCAGACCTATCTTAACATATGCCTCAGAAACTTGGACAACAACACAGAAAGATGAGAATTCCTTGGGAATCTTCGAACATCGGATCCTAAGATCCATTTTTGGAGGCAAACAAGTTGATGGTACTTGGTACAGACGTTCAAACTCAGAACTCTATCGGGCCCTTAGAGAGCCTGATGTTGTCAAGCGTGTAAAAATCTAAAGAATTAAATGGGCTGGTCACATCATTCGAATGAACAGAGAGCGTTCGACAAACATAATCTTTTCGGCCCAGCCCATCGGATCAAGGCCCAGAGGTCGACCAAAGCTGAGATGGGCCGACTGCATGGAAAGAGACTTTTCAGTCTTAAAAGTCTCAAACTGGAAGACAACTGCCAGGCGGAGGCAGGCCTGGAGGAAGTTGATTGAGAAGGCCAGGGCCCACCCGGGGCTGTCGTGCCATTGAGGAAGGAAGGAAACACAAAAAAGACTCTTATAATTAGTATAGCAATGCAACTGAAACATTTTTATGGTAAGAAATAAAGAGTTATAAATAGATTTTTCCTTTCGTTTTTGTCGCGACAGTGAATTAATGAGTCTTCATTAGTATTCAATTAAATAGTTAGCCGTTACATTGATTGTTAAGAAAAGAATAATATATTTTTTATTCGTTTTTCATAAAATGCAACGAAAATAAAATAATTAGTTTAGTTTATTTAAAATACAGTTAAGAATGATTAAAAAAATAAGTTTAAGAAATTAAAGAAATTTTAAAAGCTAGGAAATATGTATCGCCTATTGTGGCATCACAAAGACAATCAATTTATCAGATTGCTGCACCTATCAATCCAGAAAAATTAGAAAGAATACAATTAAGTGCAACCAGAATTATCACTGGCCTCAGTAACTGTTGCCCCAATAATATTGTTTGAGGATATGAGGCTGATCTGCAACCCTTGTGCCTAAGAAGAGAGACTAACATCTCAAAGTACATCACCAAGCTTAAGAGCTATGGCTCCCACAATAGAACGGCATTATTTTTATCAACACTCAACAAACAATCAGAGGCTGAAAAGTGACAGCCCTCTTAGTTTGATGGAGAGCCAGGCCCTCTTTTTAATCTATTGACACCTAATACTTCTCTATGTAATGTAGTTTTTAAGGATGACTTAAATATCGATTTTACCAAGCAAAATGAACAACCGGAGTTGCTACGTCAGCTGGCTCTCGAGGTAATCAATAATATCCTTCCCGGAGCCTTGGTCGTCTATACGGACGGAAACAAGTCTGACTCCGGTAGCACCGGCAGTGGTGTTTTTATGAGGACAGGCGAAGGAGAGTTCAACCGCCGACTTAGAAACCTGGACCATGCCTCAGTCTTTCGATCAGAGTTAATTGCCATAAATGAGGCCTTGAGCCTAGCCATGGACTCTGGCGTACCTGACATATGGATATTAACGGATAGCAAGAGTTCAATTCAATATATGAAGAACTGGCCAAGTATCTTGGAAAATTTGGGACAGGAAATCGTTATCAAATTGACTACTTTGTCTCAGATCGACTCGGTGCACTTGCAGTGGATCCCCTCCCATGTGGGTATTTATGGGAATGACATTGCTGATCGGCTTGCCAAGGAAGGGGGTGAACTTGCTACTCCCCGTTCCTCTAAACTACTAGTGTCTGAGGTTCACTCCCTGAAGTTAGCTAGGGTAAATTCAGCGTGGAAGCACCCACCAGATCATGATTGGTATGTCGTCAAATGCCCCGGATTATCCCTGCAGTGCACTTGTCCTAGATTTGCTCAAATAGCTTTGTCAAGACATAGGACCGGCCATATAAAGTGTTTGACCTTCAGAGCGATGGAAAAGACTTATGCCTATTGTCCTTGCTCGGCCATCGCTTCTCCATCTCATCTTTTGGATTGCATTGGTGCCTCTATGAGGCAACTGATGAGTGATGGAGAGACTGTCTATGACTTGCTGATGCGACATGATCTTCTGGACTTGGTCTAGGGTTCTAGACCAAGGGAATAAGCAACAACAACAACAAAAACCATCAGAGGAGAAAGGAGCTCCCCTGTTTGAATAGCACTATATCTTGTTCAAATAACAGGTGGCATTCTTAGACTCTGTAGAAGTGGAGTTCTTTCTATAGACAAACTATATGTATAGTTATGAAGCATTATTTTGAAGTAATCATTTAACTGCGACTGTTTAAATTAACTCTACCGCTTCAAGAAAAGCGTGACGTAATTTAAAGGCTTTTCATGTTGGCGATCGAAATGGGCTACAGGTGGCTTAGAGCAGAACTCTCTACCTATGGCAACACTTCGCATGCTTTCACCATTAGTGTGTGGAAAGTCAAAGAAGAAGGAAGTACGTCTGTTTCTGTCTTGATTTTATAATAGATTAAAATCTTTTTAGTTAGGAAACTATATGGAAATGAAAACTACATTATACCTAGTTCTAAAAGAAAGCGCCATGGAAATCCCGTCTTCTCCAGATGGCGCATTCGAGGGTTGCGATCGCTTATGGAAGATGGGTATCTTAAAATATTCTTGCCGCCAAGGTATATATAAACATATAGAAATTTTTATTTTATATACAAATATGTTACAATTTAGGGATTGTTGACACTGAATGCGATGAACTAACTTGCGATCATTAATTTAGGCTCTCATTCTTCCTCGATAGCAATCAGAGGTGTGTTAAATGTATACTGTGATAATAGTTCTTAAGGACACAAAAATAGAACGTGCTAGAAATTCATGTTGGAATTCTGAGACACAAAAGAGAACTTCATTAGTCACATACATTTACTCGCAGAAAATCTCCCAAACATTTTCTAAATGGCATCTTCAAAATCGCAAAGGCGGTTTTCTACATTGCAGTATGAATGCTCTCTTAAGAAGGGGATAAGCTATTATTCAGTACCCTTATGAAAAAATCGAGGTATAAATGAGGTATAAACGAGGTATATTTTAAAGGTATAAAGGAGGTTGTTGTTTAAATACGTCGTAAAGGTTGAAAAGGGTGCAAATGAATACCTCAAAATCAACCTCAAATATACCTTAAATATACCTCCAGAGGTATATATGTTTCAGCCTGAAGTATATTTTGTTACACTTGTGGAAGTATTTATTCAACAACCTAAGGTGTGTCATTTTACACTTCAGGTTATTATAAATCAATCTCAGGTGTATTTTGTTCGACTTCAGGTAATTATTTTTCAACCTCAGGTATCTAATTTTATGCTTGTAGAGGTAGATATTTTTCAACCTATGCTGTGTCATTTTACACTTCAGCTTATTATAAATCTACCTCAGGTGTATTTTGTTCGACATCAGGTAATTGTTTTTCAACCTCAGGTATATAATTTTATGCTTGTAGAGGTATATATTTATCAACCTGTGGTGCGTCGTTTTACACTTCTAGTTGTTATAAATCAACCTCAAATGTATTTTGTTCTACCTCAGGTAATTATTCTTCAACCTCAGGTATATAAGTTTATGCTTGTAGAGGTAAATAATTTTCAACCTAAGGTGGGCTATTTTACATTTCTGGTTGTTATAAATCAACCTGAAGTGTATTTTCAACAATTGGAAAGGTTATTTTTAATTAGCGCCATGTGTTCCAAGTTATTATTTCGTAACCTCAAGTATATATTTTGTATTTTTAGAAGTGTTAATTTATCAACCAAAGACGTTTTTTTAGCACTTACGAATGTGATGTGTTATACGGACCACCTAGTTTATTAATTTTTAGACTCACTATATAAAAAATATAATATATCTATATAAAAATATTATATATATTATCTGAAGAATAATGTACATTACATTTTTTTTCACTAGTAGAGATCATTTATCAACCTAAAATTTTTAATATTAAACCTTCGGCAGTAATTGCTTCTTTTGTTAAGCTATAAAAGAAAGTTTCAAATGCATAATTCTTCTATAATTTTAATAGATTGATTTAAATCATCTTAAAATAACACTTATCCAAATTCTACAGTTAGTAAAAATTATTTATGGGAACTCATACTCGTATTTTTAGAAGATAGTTGTCTAAGGTGCTTGAATTTTTAAAGCTATAAAACTACAAATTTAAATAATTAGTCAGCTGAAATTCAAAGTACTTTTATTTAAAACTAAAATTTCACTTTTTTTACAAACCAACAAAATTATTTTAAATACTGTTTCCGTCTACATGTTGAAACTTGTAATTATTGGAACCTAAGAGGAAAAAAAATATAAATTAGTAAGAAAGTCATATTTACAATAATAGTGGCAGGTCTTAAAATATTAGAAAGTATTTTTTTTATCATTTAAATTAACTGGATGAAATTAATTTTCCTTTTCAGATAAATATCTTCTGCCATTTCTATTCAATCCTCGTAGCTAAAAAGCATGACATGTATCACAGCCACAAAATAAAATACACTGAAGACAGTATTGCCATTAACAAAATTTACAGAAATTCAAATATACAGGGTGTTTATAAAGTCTCAGACCCATTTTGATGCTTAATAACTCATAAAATAATAAAGATAGATTAAAATTAATAACATAAATGGTTAGATAGACTCAAAAACTTGTCAATGAACTTCCACGTGTGCCCCCTTTGTCGCACGGAGAATATCAAGTCGATAGTCAATTTCACGCCAGGTAGCGGCAAGCATGTCGGCATCCACAAAGGCTATTGCGGTTGTAATTCTGGCTTTTAGGCCATCAATGTTCGACACGATCCTCCTGTAAACATTGTCCTTTATAAATCCCCAAAGAAAAAAATCCAGCGGCGTTATATCAGGTGATCTGGGTGGCCAAGGAATTGGACCTCCTCGCCCAATCCATCTTCCTGTAAAATGGTCATTCAAAGAACTACGAACGATGATACCCCAATGAAGTGGTGCACCATCTTGTTGCAAAAATACATGTGGCCGAAGCTCTTCTAGTTGTGGAAAAACGAAGTTTTCCAACATGTCTAAGTATACGACTGATGAGATTGTCTTTTCTGTAAAAAAGAAAGCTCAATAAACCTAGTCTATATTTTTCAACTTTTTGACAGACTTCATGAAACTAGCAGCTTTTTTTTAAATTTTTGACGCTGATTCTGAAAAGGACTTAAGTTATTGTCAATCACATCAGAGTTTCTTAAGAAAAAATTGTTATTTTAATAATTTTTAATTAATGTAATCAAGAATCTACAATCGTTTAATAAATTAAAATTTTAAAGTTATGTACCAATTTTTATTCTTTTTTTACACTCAATCGAATAGAACAAATTACAAGCTGATAAGGAGCATTTATTTTAAAGTTGTGAGTAATTTTATGTGAGGAAAATGTCTAAGAGAGAATGATTTGAAATAATACTTTTAAAATAAGTTGAGTATAATATCTCCTATATAACTTATAATACCGAGCAGAATAAATCTAATAGTTAGTTGTTACAAACACTTGTTTAAATATAAATACACATCCCATAGGATGAAACTCTAAATAATGCATATTACTTTCAACAATAAATGTTTTTATTTGTAACTGATTTTATTCAATTCAGGATTAAAATTGCATACTATACTGACTTATTTCTAAAATATTTAAGATTTCCGAAATTAGCACATTTTTGAAGTAGTGAACCATAAACAGCTGCATGAAAAAGCTCATAACCTTGAAACAAATTGTCATATAAACTTGAAATCGGATTTTATTTCATTCTGTCCAATATTCTAATAAGTAATAACAATCTGCTTAGTAAATAATTAACGTGGGTAAAATGCGAGAAAATAACATGTAGTGAAAATAGCAGTTTTGTGATCAAACATGAAGAAGTGAGCTAGTACAGTTACTAGTTTTCAACTATCAAATATCTAGCAAACTATTGTTATCAGCAATTACATAAATTCTGTAGTTTATTAGGAGAGATTACTTTTTCTTTTAGGTATAAATTCAGAACTATATCCTAGGGGAAGGCTGAGCAGTAGCTTACTTGTCTCCTCTTCTGCGCCGCTGCGCATGTGCTATTTACAGCCTAGGCCATCTCAGTAATATCAGGGAACTGTGGATAAGCTCTGTAAATATATATATATATATATATATATATATATATATATATATATATATATATATATATATATATATATATATATATATACAGGGTGTCTATAAAAGAACTCCGGGGTTTTGAGGCAAAATATTTTAATGAAATAAAAAACATACATACATGTTTTATACATGACTGAAAAGCTTACATTTTCAAGTTTTTTTTAACACTTAGTAAAGTTCTATATGAGCCCCGTTAGTGGCACGGCAGACGTCTAAACGGTATTCTACCTCTTCCCATGTCCTGGCGAGCATGTCTGGGGGGACGGTTGCCACACAATTGACTATTCGTTCCCTGAGATTTTGAACATCACGAATTTTCTCTGTATACACAAGATTCTTGATATGCCCCCAGAAGAAAAAATCCAACGGAGTCAGATCAGGGCTCCTTGGAGGCCATGGAATAGGTCCCTCCCTTCCGATCCACCTGTTGCCGAGCCGAGCGTCCAATGCCTCACGCACACGTAAACTGAAGTGTGGCGGGGCCCCATCTTGTTGAAAGTAAACTAAACCCTTCTCCGCCTCAATGTCATCTAACTGAGGAAAAAGATACTCCTCCAACCTGCAGCGCCGCCAACAGTTGATACAAACATTCCCAATTGGTATGAGTAAAACTTTTTGAGCTACTCTTTTCAGAGAAATCGACTAAATTTTGCTATCTTTTATAGTTAGTGAGATATGAATTTTTAAAACCCCGGAGTTCTTTTATAGACACCCTGTATATATATATATATATATATATATATATATATATAAACAATTATATAAACTTTGCAACAAATATCCAAACGATAAGCATACAGCTATAGTAGAATTTCAAAGCAAAATTGCTATTTTAGAAATCTTTCAATTTTCAATGATTTATTTATAAGAGAAATTGTGAACATTTTTCTCAATTAATCAGCGTGCATACTGCTACGTTAAAACATATACATTTAAGCAAAATAAAAAGAATAGTTCTATTTGACTGAACTACAAACAATAAAATATACTGTGCATAACCTGCTGTAACGATTCACCAGTAATGTTACCCAAAACAGTGACGAGAAATATTTCGGTTATTCTCTCTTATTGCTAAGCCTACAACGATAGCCTCTAAGAATATCCTCCAACTTAAATTATTTAAGATCAGGACGCGTCGTTAAAACAAAAAGAATAAAATTTAAGTTTCGAAGCATATTTGATTAAAAGTGATAAAACTAAATTAATAAATGTCAAGCACACTTACCGAATTTCGAATAGACTTTCGATTGTCAACACACACGCCATTTGCCGGCTCGCATGGAACTCTGGGAAGTGAGTTAGTTAATATGAAGTGTACTTTAAGCAACCTTAAAACAAGCTTAGGTATAAATAAAATGACTTCAACACCTCAATAAATACCTCACTCTCTTTAGTTGAAATAAGGTATATTTTTTATACCTCATAATTACCTCACTCTCGTTAGTTGAAATGAGTTTGATTTTTTTATACCTCATAAATACCTGTTTTGTTACAAGTGTAAGAGAAACAACCTCGTATACCTTAAAAATCATCTTATCAGTCTGGATGATTTGAAGTGAATTTAAAACAACCTCAAAATAAGCTTAGGTATAAATAAAATGACTTCATATACCTCAATAAATACCTTTTTATCGTTAGTTGAAATAAGGTAAAAATTTTTATACCTCAGAAATACCTCTTTTGTTACAAGTGTAAGAAAATAAACCTGGTATACCTTAAAAATCTCCTTATCAGTCTGGTTGATTTGAAGTGAATTTTAAACAACCTCAAAACAAGCTGAAGTATATATAAATCAACCTCGTACACCTTAATTACAACCTTTACGAGGTATAATTTTTATTGCTGTTTTCTCTGCAACCTTAAATATACCTCAAATATACCTACCTCAAAACAACCTTAATACCTCCAAAATACCTCAAATCAACCTTAATACCTCCAAAATACCTCAAATCAACCTTAAATATACCTTAAATTTTCATAAGGGTAGTAGCATCAAACGATATTTGGTCAGTTTCGGAATTGGTAACTGGACAGAGTGAGCTTAGCGCTAGCTTTCGTGAAGATTACTTTGAATTCTATCAATCTTCTTATAACCCTGGCCGGGGGGCCTCCCTGGCCGAGCGGTATCGCCGGTCCAAACGCTCTGTTAAGCGTGGAGGTAGCGGGTTCGAATCCCGCCGTAACCCTGGATGTATTCTTTGTGATGTCTTTCTCTGAATTGTTCTATCTGTATTTTCTACTTGACAATGACTTATAAGCCTATATTGAGCACACAAGTCAGCAAATGTATGTAATTTCAATAAATAAATAAATAAATAACCCTGGCCGAGAGGTATCGCCCGCGAAATGCTCTGATAAGCGTGGAGGTAGCGGGCTCAAATCCCGCCGTAACCCTGGATTATTCTTTGTGATGTCCTTCTCTATTGTGCTATATGTTCTTCTTCTTGACAAATGTTTATAAGCCTTAATTGAGCACACAAGCCTGCAAATATGTGTTGTACCAATAAAACTGTATTGTGCTATCTGTCCATCCACTTGACAAAGGTTTATAAGAGTTAATTGAGCACAAAAGACTGCAAATGCATATTGTACCAAACTTATAACCCTATATTTATCGTGTAATCCGCATCCAAACTTATTCGCCAAAATTAAGTTCTCTTTGGCTTGTTTCAACAAAAGCATTTATTAGAGAAAGCCATTTTCTAGATTGGATGGCGTGGGATTTCATATTTTGTCATGAAAGTTTTAGTTACAAATAATTCTAATTAATTAAAGATAACATGAAATTTTGTAAATATTAATAAACTACATTAAATTTTCTGAAAACACACTTTAGAATTTAAATTGCATGGTTTGTTTTTCTTTTTACGTAAAATTTATGTATTTTTAGAAAATCGTAAACATAAAAATATTTCATTTATCAAATTTTCACTCAGTTTCCTTAGAAATCCTTCGTTTGATCTGTCAAAAATAAATAAGGCAGTTTAATAATAAAATTTCATTTATTTAAATCAAATTATTTATATTTATTTCAGTGACATAATACAAAGTTATCTTTTTTTTCTAGGAAATATATTGCTAATTAAATTTTATTTTTATAAAGTGCTTTATATTCTATTTTCTTAAAAATTAGTTTTGTTTCAATTTTATTAAAAACTTATCTAAACAGAAACTTGTGAAAAAATGGCACAATCCTTATTTTATATTTTGGCTAATATTTGTCATTTTTATTCGCAATTATTGCTTTCATTATTATTCTTTTAGGTTGTCTTAACTATTGAATAAATAACGAGCATGCATACTTTCATAAAAATTTATTCTGTATGCATCACATATATGTGCAAAACAGTTTGTACCCAATATTTTTTTTTATTTAAAATATATAATAAAATTACCATGACAATCCATTGGAAGATAATTCAGATAAGCAATTTAAATACAATTTTAAATAGCTTTATACAGATTTTAATTCGAAGTTAAATTTTTTGATTAAATTCAATTCATAAACGACTTGTATTTTTTATAACTATCTATACATTTTCTCCATTCTCTATACCCTGCTAAGATTTTTTAAGTTAACTTTTAAGTCTCAAAGGGCAAAGCAAACCTTGCATATTTCTTCCGTCTCTTCGTAGAATACTAATATATGTTTTACTTTGTTTCTCTTTTTACTAGGGGATTCCGTGTTGAAGTATTTAGCTAATTCATAAATATTGAACGAAATTGGGATATTGATGTTGTTGCATACCCTGGAATCAATGTGGACAAATTAAGTTAGAGGAAACAATTATGATTTAGTCTTAATTCATATTGGTAAGTTGAAAGGCAATTTATTTACATATTCGATAATTATGTATCTAAATTGTTTGTTGTCATTGTTTGTATCTTGTGTAACTATTCTATTTCAGATACTGATCATTTTCTCTGCCGCATCTTCGGAATCGCACACGCAATTTTCTTCAATGCAGTAGGAATACTCTCTTAAAAATAGGATAAGCTGATATACATAAGTAGCGTCCTCTACTGGTCAAAAAATGTCCCAAGAACCTAGAGACGGAGATCAGAAGAGTAGAAGTAGGCAACCGATAGCGTAAACAAACCTCACCGCAAATATTTACTTATTTGTGAAAAAAAATGAGAGATAAACTATATTAAATTTTAATATCTTACTCAGACCGAAGAATGCATTAATTAACCATATTTGTATAAAGAAAAGTTTTAAAAAAATTGTGTTGGATATGCAACTTCTTAAATCAAATTTATAAGTCTGCGTATTCATAATCTCGCACATGTTAAGTGAATTACCCTCGTAGTAATGGAAACAATATAGAAAACGATTTAAAAAGGTTATTTCCATGCAGATCTAATTCATAGATTATCTTAATATGGAAAAAAGTTGATGTGGATGATAAAATATCTTTTTGCTGACCGTTAATAAAATTCGTATTGGCCCATTCCATGATTTGCTATACCAAGGGGGTAAAATTTCAAACTAACAAATTGATAAAAATAATGGCTCATTTTAATGTAAAAAAAGTTGAATTTTTCAAATTTGCTAATGATTTGGATCAAAAAAATTTATTAATACACTAAAATTTACTATTTTATTACACTATTTGTTTTACGATTTCTAATATGATTTGAACAGTCACCATTTTTTTTACTTTAAGATGATAAATATATTAAAATGATTAAAACTGGAGTTAAAAAATAATGTTATGGAATGTTTCAAAGGTAAAACACATGGTCTATTTAATTAAAAAAAGTTTTTTAAATATGTTTACCAGTGGGAAAAGAAAAACACTTTTTGATAGTCACACACGTCACATTCACTTTAAAAAGTTAATATAAAACATTAATGTGTGTGAGTATTAACTAAAAAACTTAGTTTATAAATTAGTGTGCATCAAGATGGCTAAATCTATCAGGACTTTTAATTTTGTTACATATTTTACACTTTAAAATTAAATTTTAAAATGTCACACACGTCACATTATGACGTGTGTGAAAATTGTGGTGTGTGTGATTTTCAATTTAAAAAGCTTACAAGAATACATTATTTTATATAAAACAGAGAATACTGAAAAATAGTTTTAAAATTTAATAAACCTACATCATTTGGCAACTATTTTTAAAAATGGCAACACCCTCACTCAACTTCTAGTAGCTATTTCGCAATTACTTTAAAGTTATTGCATTCACATTTTTTAAAGTTTTGTCTTTTAAAAAAGTATTTGTGAAAATGGCTGCACAAAATTATGTTGATAAATAATGGATATAAATTATGAATTTAAAATTGGCAACAGAAAATTATGAATTTAAAACTGGCAACACTAACTAGAACACTCACTAGAAATTCTAATTTTACCTGAGCACATGTTTAAATTATTCTCCAGCTACATACAAATTAAAGATTTTGATTAAATATTTTAAAAGTTTATTCTTTTAAAGAAATTGGATTAAATTTGAGAGTTTTAAAATCATGGATGAAAAGAAACCAATGTCAGCAGCAGAAAGAAAAAGAAAATCCAGAGCTAAAAAGAAAGCAAGTGATCCTGAATACCAGACAAAAGAAAATAAAAGAATTGAAGCAATCAGAAAAAATAGGATACAGGGTATGAATGCACAGCAAAAAAAAAGCACATAAGCTTAATGCAGCAATGGGCAAGAGGAAAAGTAGAGCTAAAAAGAATGAAGATGATGTTGTAAAAAATGATGATTCTACAGAAATGATTCTTATGGTAAAATTACTAAAAGTGCTCTCTGCTAAATACTCTAGACCTTTCCGATGGAAGTATTTTGCCACTTCACATGGAAAAGGAATAGTGGATGGAATTGGTGGCTCTGCTAAATCTCTAGTTCGGCAGCGGGTTATGAGTTGCTGTGATAAAGCAATTGTAGTTCAGAGTGCACAAGATTTTGCTAACGTTGCTGCAGAACTAATGCCAAAGACTCAGGTATTTTATATATCACAAGCAGAAATTACTGAAAAGTCAATTTCAATGTCACTATGGAATGAAGAAGTACTTCAAGTAACAGGCATCAAACAGGTCCATGTAATTGAATGTTCCTCTGAAGGAAATATTAAACTTCTTAAGTCAGCACGAAGTAATGAATGTGAAACCTACAATGAAGGAGATTGGGTGCTTGTGACTTATGACGCAGAAAAGTATCCTGGTGAAGTGAAAACGGTAAAAACAGAAGAAATTGAAGTCTCTTGTATGATTAGATCTGGAAAGTACTGGAAATGGCCAAGAAACCCTGACATTGCCCACTATACATTTGGCAATGTAATTGGAAAACTTGATCCTCCAATTCCAGCTACTTCACGTGGACAATTTTACTTTGAGAAACTATAAATTACAATATTCTTATTTAAAAATATGCTGCTAAACCTTATTTTACCTATTTTACTCAATTAATTTGTAAGTTTTTCCTATTGCCTAAGTTTCATAATAAATAATTTTATAACTATTTGCACGTGTCACACACGTCACAATTGAAGTCACACACGTCACAAGCATTTTTATTTTTTAAATAAATATGCATGACTTGAAATAATAAAACAGTGATTGATAGAAATTATATGAAGTATCTATTACCCATTTAAATTAAAATAAATATTATATATGAATATAAATCACAGAAAAAATTTAATTTGCAGATCAACCTGAAAATTTTCCTTACAAAATCGTCACACACGTCACATGACTTTAAAGTCGTTTTCTATTTAAAGCAAAAACTAAAACTAAATGCTTTTTACACTAAAATGTCCTGTCACTCATGCATAACAAAACCATATTAACAAGCTTTTCCCATCAATTTTAGGAGAGGGTATTTTTATTGTAAAACATTGTAAAGTGACTCCGAATGTCACACACGTCACTATGGAATGGGCCATTGTGCGTGCATAAATATTTATTATAAATATTTATTAAAATTATAATATTGTGTTTTCTGTACGATTTATATAATCAATAAACTATTCAATTATTGTGTGAAAATTCTCCATGGGTAAAGGAAATATTATTAAAGGCAATATCATTCTATGTAGCAACCCTAACAGCAAATAGTCTCTGTGCAATGTGTATCATAGTTGCAATGATCTTCTAACAGAAAATTATTTTCTTACATGGAAATTTAATGTTTGTATTGATAAATTTCCAATTGTAGTTTATAATTATTCTTCGTAATTATAAAACATTTTACTTCTGTTCTAAAAAATTATACGAAAAGAATTGGTTCATTTCATTTTTTTGTGTTTAATATAGAAATAATTTATTTATGCATTCATTGTGATAAATTAATCAAACAAAGAAGAATAATTTGGTTTAAGTAACACTTTAAACGAACTTTTCATGAATTGTATTATTAAACAGTTAAAAAATGAAATTTCAGATTACTGATTACAGTTGCAGATAATTAAGCTGTGTGTCACTTACATAAAACATATATGTAAAACATGTATTTAAACTCAAGAAATTTAAATTGTGATTTTTCTGTTAACACTGAGAAAATATTTTCTGTATTCAGTTTGTGCAATTTAATACTCGTAAATAGAATTGAACTTTGTTGACTTTCTCTTATTCATGTTAACGAATAAGAGCTTGCTTTTCAGGTGCATGATAAAACATTGGTATAAAAATTGAAAAGTAATTATTTTTTAAAAATATTTTTATAGATAATTTCAAAACTTATAAGTCGGTGAAAGTGAAAAATTTTTTTTTGTCCTTTCTTGGTTTATAATGAACTATATTTCTGCAGTGTCTTTGTGAAAAAATGCTAATGAAATCAAATTTTATAATTTCATGTTCATAATAGTTATTATCATGTTAATATCGTAAAGTAAAGTAATTACATTTAGTTTTGTATCTTGGTATTTTCGACTAAAGAGAAATATTAAAGTTGGTTTTGTGAAAAATAAAAAATGTTAATGTCTGAATATAAGTTAAATTAATGCTTTCACAGATGTAACTATTAATGAATCATATTTCTTCATTACTATATTTTACTTAAGTAAAAATTTAGTCAATTAAGTGACTTGATACAGCATGCTCTTTTCTGTATCATATGTTATTAGAGGCTTAATTTAATTCAGAATACGCATCATTCTGTAAGTAAACCTTATTCGTTATTGTAACAAGAGGTTTTCAGGAAAAAAGTGCGACTAAACACTGTAAAATTAATGCTGGTGAGAAGCCTTTTACTTGTAGTATAGATAATAAGATATTATCAATAAATGATTATGAATACACACAGTTTTGTTCATACTGGTGATAAGCCTTATTCTTGTAGTAAATGTAATAAGAATTTTTCATGTAAAAGTCATTTGATCAGACACAGTCGTGTTCATACTGGTGAGAAACCGTATTCTTGTAGTATATGTAATAAGAGTTTTTCACGAAAAAGTGGTCTCACTACACATAGTCGTCTTCATACCAGTGAGAAACCTTATTGTTGTAGTATATGTAATAAAAATTTTTCACTGAAAGGTCATCTCACTACACACAGTCGTGTTCATACTGGTGAGAAGCCCTATTCTTGTAGCATATGCTATAAGAGTTTTTCAGTAAAAGGTAGTCTGAAAAGACACAATCTTGTTCATACTGGTGAGAAGCCCTATTCTTGTAGCATATGCTATAAGAGTTTTTCACTGAAAAATAATCTGACAGGACACAGTCGTGTTCATACTGGTGAAAAGCCTTATTCTTGTAGTATATGTAATATGGGTTTTTCACAAAAAAGTACTCTGACTATACACAGTCGTACTCATACTGGTGAGAAACCTTATTCTTGTAGTATATGTAATAAGAGTTTTTCACACAGAGGTCATCTGACACGACACAATCTTGTTCATACAGGTGAGAAGCCCTATTCTTGTAGCATATGCTATAAGAGTTTTTCACTGAAAAATAATCTGACAGGACACAGCCGTGTTCATACTGGTGATAAGCCTTATTCTTGTAGTATATGTAATAAGAGTTTTTCACTAAAAAGTCATCTGAAGAAACACAATCGTGTTCATACAGATGATAAGCCTTATTCTTGCAGTGTATGTAATAAAAGCTTTTCAGAAAAAGGTCATCTGAAAGAACACAGTCATGTTCATTCTGGAGAGAAGCTTTTTTCTTGTAGTAAATGTAATAAAAGTTTTTCACGAAAAAGTTATCTGAAGAAACACAATCGTGTTCATACTGGTTATAAGCCTTATTCTTGTAGTATATGTAATGTAGGTTTTTCCCAAAAAAGTACTTTGTCTATACACAGTCGTACTCATACTGGTGAGAAACCTTATTCTTGTAGTATATGTAATATGGGTTTTTCACAAAAAAGTACTTTGTCTATACACAGTCGTACTCATACTGGTGAGAAGCCTTATTCTTGCAGTTTATGTCATAAGAGTTTTTCACACAAACTGAGTCTGAATCAACACAATCTTTTTCATATTGGTGATAAGCCTTATTCTTGTAGTATATGTAATAAGAGTTTTTCTCAAAAAGGTAGTCTAAAAACACACAGCCTTGTTCATACTGGTGAGAAGCCTTATTCTTGCAGTTTATGTAATAAAAGTTTTTCATTAAAAGGTAATTTGAAAAAACACAGTTGTGTTCATACTGGTAAGAAGCTTTATTCTTGCAGTTTATGTCATAAGAGTTTTTCGCACAAACTGAGTCTGAATCAACACAATCTTTTTCATATTGGTGATAAGCCTTATTCTTGTTGTATATGTAATAAGAGTTTTTCACACAGAGGTCATCTGACACGACACAATCTTGTTCATACAGGTGAGAAGCCCTATTCTTGTAGTATATGTAATAAGAGTTTTTCTGACAAAGGTAGTCTGAAAAGTCACAGTCGTGTTCATACTGGTGAGAAGCCTTATTCTTGCAGTTTATGTAATAAAAGTTTTTCACGCAAAAGTAACCTGACAGGACACAGCCGTGTGCATACTGGGGAGAAACCTTATTCCTGTAGTATATGTAATAAGAGTTTTTCACATAAAAGTCATTTCACAAGACACAGTCGTGTTCATACTGGTGAGAAGCCTTATTCCTGTAGTATATGTAATAAGAGTTTTTCACATAAAAGTCATCTCACAAGACACAGTCGTGTTCATACTGGTGAGAAGCCTTATTCTTAGTTGGTTTTTGAAACATATAAAGTAGTATAGATTGCTTCATAAAATCAACTTCTTGTTCTTCAAGGCAAGTCATTTAAATATTTACTGATCATAAAAAAAATAATCAAAATGAGTAAATCATAATTAAGTTTTTTATTTTTATTTTTAAAAACTATTTAACTAAATAATTACTTTCAATAAAGAAATGTGAAAATAATTTTAATTTGTCATTTTGAAATACCTTCCTAGTTCATTAAAAAATTTTTTTGTCATATTTGTAGTTTGGTTCTTATAATGATGATTCAGCCCATTTTCATTATCTTGTTATAAATATTTCTATTTTTCTATAAACGGTTAAAATAAAATGCACTTTATTTAATTCTATACTTATACTGAGTATTATAGCATAATGGATAAAGGAATCAAGTTTAAAATTTTCTCAAAGATATTTTTTTTAAATTCTTGTTTTTAGTACAATTTCCATATCTTGTACAAAGTATATTTCTATTTTTTGTTTATAAACAATTAAAATAAAATGTCAATTAAAAAAAATGATAAAGACAATTAAAAAAATCCTTAAAATTGCATTTGCAAGTTTTTTAAGGAAATTCTATAAATTTGTGAAAGACTTTCTTTAAAATTTATTTCATTTTATTTTTTAAGAATTTTTTAAAGCTATTATAATGATGTTCATGTGAAGTGATTTATCGCCACATTTTATGTAAAGTAAGGATGTTCAACTTTTTTTACAATCATGTTCCTAATGTTAAATGATCTATTTTTTGTTGTGTGTGTAATAAAATATTTTTACAAAATAGATAGCTCTCTAGTTGAACATATTCATGTTTATTATGGTGTAATTTACTATTGTACATTATACGAAGTATAAAAAGTTTAATTCATAAGATTGAATAACCTAACTTTCGTATGGTGTGAGATAATATAAAATGATATTACTCTGCACTATGAAAAGTTGAATTTATAAGGTTGGACAAAGAAATTTTTTTTTCTATGTGTGTAATAAAATATTCTTACAAAGTAGCATTCTGGTTGTTTGCAGTTGTGTTTATTATAGTGTGATTTACTGTTATACATGATGTGATGAATGAAAAGTTGAATACATTGGGTTGAATAACCTAACTTTTGTACTAGGGTAGGCGTTGCATTTTGAACCAGTTAAGATAATTGTGGCATCCAGTGGTGAACTTTTACTTACAATGTATGTAGTAACCTGTGACAACAGTTACTAACTGATATTATTACTCTCTTTAGATTTACCACGTATGTGCTAGAAAACTTACTTTTGATTTTTCATTTGCTGAATAATTATTTTTCAATCTATTTTATTAGAAAATAATTATCAAAAGTATTGAGTACTATCTGCCTTTAGCAGCCAGTTTGATCAATTTTCAAAATCATTTTGTATAATATACAATACCCTTATAGTAATGGAAGAGACACTTTCAGTTCTGGCATTTTTCTAAATTTCTTAAAAAATACGGAGACGATTAGTTTGTAATTTAGAGGTGTTTAAGTCATGCAACTTTTCATGCTTATCAATAAGTTTCAAAGCTTTCACAGGTTAAAGGGACCGACATTAAATTACGAACGAAAACAAGGATTTTTGAACACCCTATGACAGGAAAACATAGCCATAAACTTGTAGCTTGCCGTGATTACTTCGGTAGTCATTTTCAGTAATTGAATTAAATATTCATTAATTTATTAATAATATTCATAGTAATATAGTTTTTATATATAAAAAAAAATTTGTTTGCAGTTTTTGGCTGTAACTTCAAAAATATTTAGCTAAATTTTCGAAATAATTTATAATTAATAACAAAATTATTATTTGAAAATGAAATTGTTAAAAATTGCGCAAAATCTAAGCCTTTAAAGCAGCTTTTTCTTGCTTTGCATGTGCGAAGAAAAAATAAAAAAATTTTTTTAATAAAATGTCGTAGTGAATTGTATTTAGTTGCTAATGAAAAAGTTTTCAGCAATTTTCTAATCAGTTTTCGTTATTTTTCAAAGAAAGCTCTGAATGATTATGGATTTTCCGCAAATTTTATTTTGTTCTGTTAGATAAGATTTATTTAAAATGGCAGTGTATTTTATGTTAGCATCCTCCATAAAAAAAGTATGTTTTCTTTCTTTAATACCATCACATTTCGGTGTACGGACGTCTATTGTAAGGTATTATTTAATTTTGTCTTACACGAAAGGAAATTTGTTGAAAACTCCTTATCATTTAGATTTTTCTTTTTAAAAAATACCAACACTCTTTAGAAAATTCCAGAAACTTAGTGAATTTTCAAGATATTGAAATCAGAGTTATAGCCAAAGAAAGCAAAAATAAATAAATAGTTTATGTATACGCTATCTGGAGATGTTTCATGCCTTTAGCCCTTCTCCCATCTCTCTCCTCTCTCTAGTTCTATGGATGTTGTTTTCTACACTAGGGAGAACGCTGCAAGCTCCATACCGCCTATATTTCCGGGTTACTGTCTCCGGTCTATTTTAGGTGCTCATTTTTTGACCATTGGATTCTCTCTTCAGACGTCGTGGAGTAAAGTTGTGTTGTCACTGAGCTGCCCAGCTACAATGTCTACTTATCATAGATTCGGACGTGGAGGCAAAAGGATTTTAAATAAGCCACCCACTGGTCACCCATCACTTCAACATAGTACCAAGGATGATATAGACGCTATGATCAACGCACATAAGATATTTATGAATAAAAGAGCGGACAACAAAAAAGAAGAATCAATGAAAGAAATTAAAATTTATGCAGAAAGAAGGATGGAGCTATTCCCTGAGGACACTGAGTTCAAAGAGAATTGGAAAGCCTGGGAGACTACAATGACTGAGACTGTAGTAAAGACCAATGACTCTACTTAAGGCCTGGTTTCTTAGGACAGGACGCCGTCAGCTGGAAATCAGCGTTAACCTCTGATTGGTCCATTTGTGAGTTTGATAGTATACGTCATCGAACGCTCATCTTGAACTACAATTGCCGTCCAACTCAACTGCAGTTGGATTACAGCGTGACGTTAACCACAGAAGCAATGGCGGACAACATCCAACAGCACATTGAAATCAGCCAAGATTTTGATTTTGACATTAAACATAGCTTCTTCATTAAACATAGCAGTCTTCATTTAGCTCAGCTATAATGTGTTTTTTCTTGGACAAAGTCATTATTTGCTCTCTAAAACACTGGTCGACACTAACAAAATCAATGCAAATTCAAAATAAATATTTGTTTACGTTATTAACGCATGCGCAATGAGAGATAATGTCTGTGTTAGACCGACTGCTCACGCTGAGCTAACAAAAAAGTATTTTTTTGGCGTCAGATCTACGTCAACTTTCCGCTGACGCCCAGATAAGGCGCTAGTTCTAAGAAACCAGGTCTTGAGCTAACAAACCAGTATTTTGTTGGCGTCAGCGTGACGTCACGCCGACGCCCAGATAAGGCGCTTGTCCTAAGAAACCAGACCTTAAGACAGAAACCCCCAGACAGACCGAAATATCCGAGACTTCAGCGGAACTCATGGAAACTCAAATTTCTGATATTGACTTATCTACTCCAAGTAATGAGCCTGAGATACAATCACAGACCACCTCCCAGATGGATACTTCAGATATTTCTAATCTCCCTGAGAAAAAGACAAAGAAAAGGAAGAAAAAGTTCAAGGCTAGTGTTATCCAGGCAACATTAGCAGACATAAAATCAGACGGCAAGACCACCAGCCCAAACCCAGTTGCAGCTCCCGCCACCCAAGCGGACCCAGTATCGGCAGAGTGTGTGAAGGATGCCGATTCGGTTGAGACCACCACTTCTAACACCATAACTATGGACTCGACTCCTAACAAAAAATTGAAAACCCTTATCAGAGGACTTTAAATTGATACAGATATTCTCGAATTGGAGAAATATCTTAAAGAATTCGGATTTGTCCCGGAAAAGATAGTGCAGCTACGGCGAAGAAGAGGGGAGGAGCTTAGGCCCCTCCCACTTTTTCTCATCATCCAATGGGATACAGCCAATAGCCGAAATATCTACAACATTAGATCTATCCTAGAGAGACCACTTTAGATCGAGCGTTTGCTACAAATGCCAGAAATTTGGGCACACTCAGCGCAATTGTACAGCCACAGTTCCCGCCTGCATGAAATGCGCTAAAGATCACTACACGTACGAATGCACAAAACCATCCACAGAGCCGGCGACCTGCGTCGACTGTAATGGTGATCACCCAGCCTGTTTTACGGACTGCGGTGCAAGACCCAGGAAGCTCCCTAAGGAAAGGAAACCCAAGAATGCCACAGACTCTGCTTCCAGATTTCTAAGACTCTTCCAAGAAATGAAGGAGCTACTTAAAGATGAAGAGCTAGTGAAGTTGCTCCGCTCCCTCTTCCCCGAGCCACAGAACTAGTGTTCCACTGCATACAGGTCATCCTCTCATATGACCTTCACAGCTTTAAGCTGTGATGAACTTTTTACATATTTTTCTTTATGAAATTTATGCCTATGCAACTTAGGACTTTTAATTTCGATGAATCAGTTAGGGGCGTTTCGCGCCGTTAACTGTTTGCTAACTGAGATACAGTACATTTCCAGCATTCCTTCCGGTCTATTTTAAAGCCATTTGGCTCAGAGCGTGATCATTGTGTTCTGAGATTCTTGCAAAATTGGTATTTGATTACTTGTGTTTAAAATGCTAACAATACTTGTGTTTACAATTCTAAAGGTGCTAACACTAACGTAAGTTATGGTGCACAGCTTGCAACAAAAACAGTAATAAACAAATAGAAAGATGCCAAATCTGGACTGCCAAAAAAGCGAGTTATTCAAAATCTAGCAACCATGCCGCCTTTTTTACCAATATATATATCTATAAGTAACTAAAACGAATTTTCACTTCAAACTCACCAGAATTACATAATAATATTAATATCTTATGAAATACGGCAAATTTGAGCACAGAAATTGTCTTATTAATTTTTTTTATAGAAAACAAAATTATCCGTTTGAAAATATCGCCTCGCAGAATAAGCTGTGCTGTAGTTAGCAGTTGCAAAGTTTCTAAACGGAACTAGAGCAGGTATAGATCTCGGGATTGTTATTGTTTACATTTATATTGAAAACACCATCCATAGAAATGTACTTCGCTATTTTAACCTTTCTTAATGTTTTTCGCGTTTAATTGTTAAAAATATTTTATGAAATTTCCATGACGCTTTCTTTTAGAACTATGTTTAATTAAGTTTTAATCTATTTGAAAATCAGGACAGAAAGTAACGTACTTCCATCTATGACTCTCCACACGCTAATAGGAAAAGCATGCGAAGTGTTGCAATTGATAAAGAGTTCTGCTCTAAACTACCCGTATCCCATTTCGATCGTCAATAGTTGCTAATTACTACCAAAGTAATCGAAACAACCTACAAGCTTATGGTTGTATTTTTTAGTATAATGTTTTCAAAAAGATTTTTTTTTGTTCGTAATTTATTGCCGACCCCTCAATTCCCTGAAAGCTGTAATATTTATTAATAAGTATGAGAAAATGCATGACCTAAGCATAACTAAAATTATGGATGGTGTTTTCGACACTAGGGAGCGCTGCAAGCTGTATACCGCTTATACTTCCGGGTTACTGTTTCCGGTGTATTTGAAAGCCATTTGGCTCACTACGTGATCATTGTGTTTTAAGATTCTTGCAAACGAGGTACTTGATTACTTATTACTTAGTTTACAATGAATTCTAAAACTCGAAGTGGCTCTTGTTGTGTCGTATAATAGTAGTGTTAAGTAGTAGTAACATGTGGTTTGATCAATAATAAATATGCAAACCTAACATATGAAGAAAAAAAATCGTTATAAAACACCTTGTCAATAATATATGCCAACTTTCAAATTTAAACCTGAATTATAATGTATAAACTTAATCTTGCTCCTCGAACAATATGTTAACACTAACGTAAGATGGTGCACAGCTTGCAACAAGAACAAACAGTAATTAACTTATGGAAAGAGGCCATATATCAAGGCTGCCAAAAAAGCGATTTATTCAAAATCCATGTCACCTTTTTTAACAATATATCTCTAAATAACTAAAACAAATTTTCACTTCAAACTCACCAGAATTACATAATAACATTAATATCTTACGAAATACGGCAGATATGAGCTCAGAAATTATCTAATTTATTTCTTTTATTGAAAACAAAATTATCCGTTTGAAAATATCGCCTCGCAGAATAACATGTAGTAAGCAGCTGCAAACTTTCTAACCGGAACTAGAGCAGGCAAACAGCTCGTTATTGTTTACATTTGTACTGAAAATACCATCCATAAAATCTTAATATTCTTGAGAAATTTATAAAATTGTAGAGTAGAGTATTTAAGGGTAAGGAAGCCGAATAAAATTCTCCTTTCAATCCAACCCGTAAGAACCGAATTGAAGTTTAGCGATGTTTTAAGATATTGTAGCGGGGCCTTTATTTGCTCAACTCCATTTTCAACTCATCAAGAGCAAACTATCATTATTTTTTTATTGTTAATTATTTAACACAAAATGCTCTTATTTAATAAAGCATTTGATAATATTGGTTATCGAAAATATCTCTCTCTATTAAAAAATAAATTGTACGGACCTCCTCAGTTTTTAGTGTTCAATTTTGTTTTATTGCATAGAAATTATAATAGTTAAGAGAGTTTTCAAATTGCAATACTGTGTGTAGAAAAATGTACAGTAAGTATAAGGAAATTAAAAAAAAAGGTAATTATAAAATTCATTTATCCAGTCTCATTTACGGCTTTGGTATCAATGGGCTAAGTCCTACACAAGGACAAATTTCCCCCCTTATATTTGATCCGGGAGTTCCCTTGTCTTCTGAATTGGAATCAAAATAGCAAGGCTGTGGCGTTGAACATTAGTAGTCGTAAACCCAAAATATGGGTCGGCTGTTCAACGGCGTTTATACAATAAGCGTAATGAAATAAAATGGTCCCATAGATGCTGCTGTAGACCAAGGTTGTCGTATATCTGTAGCTGCTGACACCATAAGAGAGATGACTGGTGTTTTTAATCAATAAACTCATTCGTCGGTGCGAAGTGTGCATTAATGTTGGTGGCCGTAAATATGAGCAGTTCCTGTAATGGATGATTTAATATTGTTTAATTTCCCTTTTTTTTTTCTTCAATAAAACGTTTTCCTTCATTTTATCGGTTTGTTTTCATTCCATCTCTGTCTGTCTCGTTTCATATCATTTTGTGACACAACATGTTTAATGCTCTGGTGCTTTGCAACTTGGTTCCCGACCATGTTCATGGTGATTGTATGATGATTTGTGCTTACCTAGTTGCCTTCTATCACCCCCTAAAGTATATACTACCCTTAATTTTGGGACACAACTGTGTATAGATAATGTGTGAATAATTTCAACGCTTTGTTATTTTTTCTATAAAATCTCCCTCTCTATCAAGGATTTCTTTTCATCTATTAAGGATTAATCGGAAAAAAAGGCTTTGAAAAGCAAAGAGATAGAAAGACAAGCAAGTATAGAGAAAGATAAATAAACTTGCAAAACTAATTAGAATTTTTTTTTTTAAATTTTCGGACACTCTCTGTAACTGATGAAAATAAATTCAGTTTTGTTCTGATTTTTTTGTTTTACTTTGTCCAAGATGGTGCCTTGAAATTGCTACAGATCGATGAGAACCGCCGGGTCTGAAAAGTTAGTGTGCAATGGTGACTGCATATACCACCTTTCTTTTGTTGGTTACAAAGTTGTAAAGCCTTAAAAGCCATTTTTGCCCCTAAAACTTTCGCAGAGTTGGATACTCGACATCTTTGATTTAGTTGAGGTATTTATGATGTTCTTTATATTAAACACGTGTTTTTTTTATTTTAATGAAAATTTTTACTCATGTTTTTCTTTTTCCCTTTATCAAAGCTGGAGACCCTCTGGAATTTTGCGATATATATAATACTTTTACGGTAACACTATTATAATTATTATACTGTAATACGTTTTGTCAAATGACAGAATTAATGGCAGTGATCATTATTTATTTTATACTACTTTCACTAAAACTATGTTGGTAACTTTCACATTCCCGGGAACAACCATGCCGATATTTTGGCAAAAACAACTCAAAAGCAATATTCTCCTAACTTCTTTGGATTTCAAACGAATTTGCAAATCTTCAATACAACTTGCCTGAAAAGAACACTGGAATGCACAAATCAATAATAAACTACTTGAAATTTACCCTAATATTGATGTTTCAGTGCGCGTGGTTAGGCCACATGCACTGAGATAAATTAAAGTAAAATAATTTACGTTTTCGCTAAAAAGAAAAGAAATAATTAACTAATAAATAAAACATTGTAAAATTAAAATGCCAGCCATAAAATAACAATTAACAACATTTAATAAAAAATAAGAAGATTAAATAAATGCTACATAAAAAGCCTGGCCGAAAATGCCAGGAGAAGAAAATACTACACATGCACAACGATGGAGGAAAAACAGTCACTGTACTGCAGGGAGAGAAAAAAATGTTCTGCTTGGGTTGTCATAACTAATAGAGGAACTCGCCAAATGGTAGAGCGGGTTCCCAGAAAATGTTCGTTAATCGCTACACTGGCGCAGGTCGCTGCACACTCCCTCCGCAGTAACATTGCTATTGCTTATATCGATGAGGTGGCCTTACAGATCTTCCTGTACGTGTTGTGTTTGATGGTGGTGCTGTGACAGTCTGTTTAACCACCTTTAGTCGTACAGACTTACCTGTACTCGTCTTGTTTGTACTCATTGGTGGTACTGGAACAGTCTCTTTATTCACCGTTGGCTCGTCTAGAGAAAAGCCAGTATTGTCGGTACTCATGTAGACCGGCTTCAAGCGGTCAATGGAAATGGTCTGTTGGATCCCTTTGATTCTCACATCAAAAGTTTTGTCCTTCTTAAGCAGAACTTCAAAGGGACCGTTATAAGGAGCCTGCAACGGCTTTCGCACACCATCGTGGCGCACGAAAACATGGGTACAGTCTTTCAGATGCGGATGGACAAAAACAGATCTACCAGCGTGTCTAGAAGTGGGCACTGGTCTCATTCTCTCGAAATGGGTTTTCAGGTCTTGGATTAATTGTTTGGGGAAAACTTCAACAGGTGACGGAGTAAAAAGTTCTCCAGGTAATCTGAGTGATTTCCCATACACTAGTTCTGCAGTTGTTGTTTTTATATCCTCCTTGAACACGGCTCTGAACCCTAGCAGGATTGTAGGCAAGGCTGTGGACCATTGGTCAGTACCATAAGCTTTCAGCGCAGCCTTCAGTGGTCGATGGAACTCCTCGATCAGGCCATTTGCCTGAGGATGATAAGGTGAGGTCCTGATACGTTGGATACCAAGTAGCTGTGAGAGCGCTTTAAACAATGCACTTTCAAATTGGCGTCCCTGGTCTGTCGTGACACGAGCTGGACAACCAAATCTAGAAATCCAGTGACTATAAAAGTGTTGAGCGACCGTCTGTGCAGTGATATCTGAAATTGTGTTGTTATGTATTATTCAGTATATCTTAAATAAATGAGCAGGATCTAGCATCTCGCAAACACATTTAATAACAACTTAACGAGATACACAAACACAAACTGAAACTTAACATAAATGTAAACTGAAACTAAAACTAAACAGTTAACACACAGTTACAGTTAATCTGGCTGATGCCACATCTCCCCCCTTTAAAGATTTAGTCTATTGGGAGCTTTCACAATTCTTCCAGAGCGAGTTACAACAGTTTTTGGAGATACATCCTTCTTCTGGGTTAACACTGTAGGATCTGGATCCGTTATTTCTGGTAAGCTCCTTCTGTTATCTCTTTCTGAAAGAGCTTCCTCTAAATCATCGTTTAGCGGTGGAATCTGTAGTTTAGATCCTGGAATCAAATGTTTCCTATTCCGTCGAAGCACTTGTTTGCCTTCTTTAACAAAGTATGACCTTGGTGATTCAGCTTTTCTCTGTACAGTTCCAACAGCCTTCCTATCAGTTATCCATACCTTGTCACCTGGATGTATTGGTTTCAATTCATGAGCATTGTGCCTCCGATCATAATCCTTTTTCTGTCTTTCTATTCTTTTCTCTTCTTTTTCTTCCAGTATCTCCTTCTCTATTAGCTTTGGTTGAAGTAGTGAAATTGCTAAAGGTAAGGTTGACTGTAGTCGACGCCCCATCAACAATTCAGCAGGACTGTAGCCGTTCTTTAAAGGTGTTGTCCGATAACTCAATAAAGCCAAGTAAGGATCTTTAGACTTTTTGAATCTTAATTTAATTATCTTCACTGCTGCTTCAACAAAATCGTTGCTTTGAGGATATCTTGGACTTGAAGTAATGTGCTTAAAACCATATACTTTTGCAAAGTTTTGAAACTCAGCTGTTCTAGTAACTTCAAACTGTGGTCCATTATCTGATCTTACAACATTTGGAATTCCATGTCTGGCAAAAATTGATTTGCAGTGTAAAATTACTTCTTTTGATGTTAAACTATCCAGTTTTGCCACTTCTGGATAACGTGAGTAAAAATCTGTAACTAATAAATACCATTCTGCATGGAGTTTAAATAAGTCCATAGCTACAATTTCCCATGGTCTCTGAGGAAAACTAGTTGGTTTCAAAGGTTCAGAACAGTTTTTAGCTTCCTGTATACATGAAGGACAGTCCCGAACTAATTCCTCTATTTGTTTACTGATGCCAGGCCAGTATACTGCTGAATTCGCTAAAGCTCGACATTTATTAATTCCCATATGCCCTTCATGGATTTTGCCCAATATTTCTTGTCGTAGCCTATTTGGCACGATTATTCGGTTTCCTCTCATTAACAAGCCATTCTGTATGGAGATTTCATATCTTAGAGGCCAAAAGGGTAAACAGGATGGTACTATCTGGTTTTTCTCCGGCCAACCTTGAGAAGCGTAATTGATCAACATATTACATGTTGAGTCAGTCTCTTGTTCTAGTTTTATCTGGGAAAGTCTCTCTGAAGACATCGGAACAGATTCTAAAACTTGATTGATAAAAGCTTCAACTTCCTCTTCCAATTCCAGATTTGGAGTTTCTTGTTGATGTGGTGCTCTAGATAGTGCATCTGCTACGCAAAGATTTTTCCCAGGAGTGTGGAAAACATCAAAAGAATATCTCATGAGCCTCATTTTGAGACGTTGTAGGCGAGGTGTTAAATCATCCAAAGATTTTCTAGTAAGTATTGGGACAAGAGGTTTATGATCTGTCTCCAAAAGAAACTTGGTACCCATAAGATAATTGGAAAATTTTTCGCATGCCCATGTAAGTGCAAGGGCTTCTTTTTCTATCTGAGCGTAACGTTGTTCAGTAGGAGTTAGAGTTCTGGATGCATAAGCTACCACCTTGATTGTAGAATCATGCTTCTGACACAGTGTGGCTCCTAATCCATAAGAAGAAGCATCGGCTGTAACAATTGATTGTTTGTTTGGGTCATAGATGGTAAGTATAGGTTCAGATAACAAAATGTCTTTTAACTTTTTTAGTGCGGTTTCCTGAGGAGAGTTCCAAACAAATTTATTCTTTGTGGATAACATAGAAATCAAAGGTGCCATAATATCTGAAAATCGTGGAATAAATCTTGCTAAATAATTTGCCATTCCAAGTAGCTTTTTCAGTTCAGTTTTGTTTGTTGGGCTTCTGAAATTTTGTATGGCTTTTACTTTGTCCTGGTCTGGGTGTATTCCTGAGTCATCAATGACATGACCTAGATATTTTATAGATTTAACAGAGAAACAGCATTTTTGTTTATTAAGAGTGATTCCCGTTTCTTTCAGACGGATTAAAGTAGATGTCAGACGTTCATCATGCTCTTTTTGATTTGAACCCCAGACGAGTATATCATCCATGTGACATATAATACCAGGAAGACCTTCTAAAGCTTGTGACATTCTACGTTGAAAATGTTCTGGAGCAGATGATATTCCGAATGGTAGACGTAAGAAACGAAATCTGCCAAAGGGTGTGATGAATGTTGTGAGATATGAAGATTCTTCATCGAGAGGAATTTGCCAAAACCCAGAGTTTGCATCTAATTTCGAAAAGATTTTCGCCCCAGCCAAAAGTGATAAATTGTATTCTGTTGTTGGCAATGGGTGCCATTCTCTTTTGATGCTTCTGTTGAGTGTCGTTAAGTCAACACATATTCGCACACTTCCATCTTTTTTTCGTACTACCACTGCAGGAGAACACCAATCAGTAGGTTTTTCTACCTTCTGAATAACATTTAATTCTTGCATTCTCTGTATTTCTAGTTTAGTTTTCTCCAGAAGTGGTATTGGAATTCGACGTGGAGAGGTTAGGGCATATGGTTTAACATCACTATTTAGTTCAACATGGTAACTTCCTTTCAGTAAGCCAAGTCCTTGAAATAACGAAGGAAATTCATGAAAAGGATTAAAACTTGTAATGTTGAGCACAGACTGAGATTGGATATTGGGACCAAGTCCAAAAAATTTTATGGCAGGTTTTTCTAATAAACATGTTTGGAGTCCTTCTATAACATAAATTTCTTCTAAGCACTTTTTTCCATTATATTCAACATTTTCAAGCAGTTTTCCCATTAACTTCAAGGGTGTTTTATCGGGGCCAAAAATCACTTTATCTGCACTTTTTAGTTCTGCATGTTTGAGTACTGTGGAGGCAATACTGCTTGGAATAACAGAATAGTCTGCACCACTATCAATTTTAAATTGGATGCATTTTCCTAGTATTTTAACAGGAACAACCCACTCATCTGTGTTTTGTGTACTTCCCACTAGTCCTACAAAACCAGCATCACAAAGTTCATTGACTCTTTTAATAGTAGATAAACAAACATTATCCCAATGTCCTCTTTTCTTGCATTTTCTGCAATTTGAGTCCTTTGCTGGGCAGTTTCTTTTTTCATGTGGCTGTTTACCGCACCATTTGCAATTTTTTCGCTGATAATTAGTTTTCGAATCTTGATATTTACTTTTCGAATCGGGAAAATTACTTTTGTCTGCATTAGTTGTTTTATTATATTTCTTCTTTTGACTAATAGTATTAACTGTAGAATTTTCAACTAGTAGTGATTGTTGTTTCTTAACTGATTCCGAAAGACGTACTTTGTCCATTGCAGTTTGCAGGGTAAGTTCAGAATCAAGTTGTAATTTTTCGCTTAAAGTTTGATCTTTAATACCAACAACTATACGGTAACGAAGCAATTCGTCATGTAAATTACCATATTCACACTTGTCAGCAAGAGCATATAAAGCAGTAATAAAATCGTTGACAGACTCACCTTCTTTTTGAATTCGCCGATTGAACTGAGCTCGTTCGAATATAATGTTTCGTTTAACAACAAAGTGAGTGTCGAAACTATTCAAAACCTCCTGAAATTTCTTTTTATCCTCTTCCGATATACTGAGCGAAAGAAATATGTCCTCGGCTTTATCACCCATGACGTATATGAGAGCATCCACTTGCTCCTAATCTGTTTTTGTTATTAGTCCAGAAGCAGTTCGGAAACGTAAAAATCTTTGTTTCCATTTAGGCCATTCCGAAGGAATCGAAAAAGGAAATGATTCTGGCGGCGTTATGTGATATGCAGCTGATGTCATGATGCAATTTTGGAATATCGAAGGAGAGTCAAACTTACTGCGTTAATTTGTTTTCTTTTTTACCGCTGCCACCATGTGTTGTTATGTATTATTCAGTATATCTTAAATAAATGAGCAGGATCTAGCATCTCGCAGACACATTTAATAACAACTTAACGAGATACACAAACACAAACTAAAACTTAACATAAATGTAAACTGAAACTAAAACTAAACAGTTAACACACAGTTACAGTTAATCTGGCTGATGCCACAGAAATTGGCACAGCTTCTGGCCAACGCGTAAACCTGTCTATCATAGTTAAGCAATAATTATTACCATTTGATGGTGGGAGTGGACCTATGATACAGAGTTGGCCGTTGATTACAGTAATCGATTACAACTGTAATTGATAATTACAGCCATGTAATCAATTACTTGTAATCACGATTACAAGTAATCAATTACTTGTAATCGTGATTACAACTTTCAAAAAATTTTGATTACAGCTGTAATCATGATTACAATTTTGATTACAGTAATCAATTACTTGTAATCACGATTACAAGTAATCAATTACTTGTAATCGTGATTACAACTTTCAAAAAATTTTGATTACAGCTGTAATCATGATTACAATTTTGATTACAGTAATCAATTACTTGTAATCATGATTACAAGTAATTGCGATTACAAGTAATCACAACAAAAACGATTACAAGTAATTGTGATTACTTGTAATCAAACTATACGATTACAAGTTATTACGATTGTATACTATAGTCAAATTTTTTATGTAAGTATTCATGTGTTTACATATTTTTATGTACATAGAATGTACGCACGCATGAACGTACAATTTGCGATTCCTATACATGCAATGTATGCACAAACGTTGTTTGTACGTACAATATTCATAATTATATTGTAATATACTTAATGCAATGCGCATATGCTTAGTACATATAATTATGCATTTATGATACATGTATGCATGTATGTTAGTTTGTACAAAAAGGCAATGTTTTGTATCTTTGTATACATATACAATGTATGTATGAACGTATATGAAAATAATGTTTATGCGTTTGCATGCTTTTATGTACTTAAGTGCATATATTGTATAAATTTACGATAATAGCACGTATATACAATGTACGTTAGTATATAAAATTGTACGTATTTGCGTACAATATGTAAAAATATTATTTAAAGGTACAATATATGCACATAGTTGCGTAAATAAAATGTGTACATGTATACATGCATATTTATATGTACATCGATATATGTGCACGCAAAGTATGTACTTATGTACAACTTATGTATGTACTTGTATAACTACATACTTTGTTAATACTTATGCGCATGTAATGCATGGATGTACAAAAAAATAGTTATATGCACAATGTATGCATGTGCATACAACGTATACATGTACATAATTACAAGTAATGTACAAATACGTGAGTACATTTAAATATATGTAATTACAATATACACATACATTGTGCATACATTAAAAAAATTTATATGAGTAAAGTTATTAAAATTTGTTTTAAAATTATTCTAAGGTATATGAAACTCGACCTCATATTTTTTAGAAAGCAAACGATAATTTTATTTGGAATTTCTAAATATGAATTCAACACATAAAATTTACCGTTTTTCTTACCATTTAAAAAATTTCTATGAATCATGCATTATGTTATAAAAAAAAAAAATCTGTATTGTCAAACATTTCATGAAAATACCTGAAAATAATTTTTTATTCAGAGAATTTCAAAATGATATAGAACAATTAAAGCTGAAAACTAAATTTAAATATCGTTTGATTTTGTCATTTAACTTGCTTGAGTCATTAAAAGTTAACTTACATGCATTTTATTTATTGCATTGTACACATATTTAGACATAAATGTAATGTACATATGTATACGTGTAATGTATGTACGCATGTACAATGTATGTACATGCATTCATGTATTGTACGTGCATATATAGTACATATGGATATGCATACATGGAACATACGTGTATTGTACATGTGTGGATACATTCATTGGACATATATACATTGCACCATATGCATAGATAGGGATAGCATGCATGTACACATGTAAAATTTGTACGAAAGAATTATGTCCAATATATTTATGCACATACGTACTGTATATGTACACACATATGTACATTATATGAATTTATATGTTCATTTCATCATATGTACATTATATGAATATACATCTGTACGCTATATGTATATACATCTGTACGCTATATGTATATACATCTGTACAATATATGCATCTCAAATGTGTGTATGTACGTACGTTATGCATGTCAAATGCATGTATGAATGAATATATGTGAAATATAAATACGCCCAATGTACGTACAATAGTTCACAAATGTATTATGCATATTTGGATACTTACATTGAGCATGAACATATTATGTACAAGTACATAAATACACTGGACATGCATATCATTTACATGTATACATACATATATTGTACATCCTACAGATATACCTATATTGTACATGCATACATATATTGTACTGTTCATAAATAAATTGCACATACATGCATTGGACATACATTGTACAGACAATGTATGTATGTTCGTACAAACACAAGTACTTGTATATACATGCGTACATGAGCATAGATATACATTTTACATACACAAATATTTGCATAAAATGCATATATTCATTGTGTATAAATGTACATGCCTACATTGTTTGCACATACATACGTAATTATTATCTATATACATACGTACATATATTTTATACCTACAATATAAGTGTATGTACATGTGTGTGATACTAAAATGTCTGAACATATGCACTAGATAAAATCATATATACATACATTTCAGTTACATTCATTTGTACGTATACAAATACGTACAAAATGCAGTACATGTTAATACGTGCAAAATGTATCATTATAAATTACATTCTACTATCTACTGTAAAATATAATCATTTCTAAGAATACAATAGTCTTGTAATCGTGTAATTAGATTACATGTAATCATAATTACATGTAATCAAATTACATGTAATCAAATTACATGTAATCAAATTACATGTAATCAAATTACATATAATCAAATTACATGTAATCAAATTACATGTAATCATATATTTTGATTACTTGTAATCTTAATTACTTGTAATCGTTTTTGTTGTGATTACTTGTAATCGCAATTACTTGGAATCATGATTACAAGTAATTGATTACTGTAATCAAAATTGTAATCATGATTACAGCTGTAATCAAAATTTTTTGAAAATTGTAATCATGATTACAAGTAATTGATTACTGTAATCGACTCTGTAATCATGATTACAGCTGTAATCAAACTTTGTAATCACGATTACAAGTAATTGATTACTGTAATCAATATTGTAATCATGATTACAGCTGTAATCAAAATTTTTGAAAATTGTAATCATGATTACAAGTAATTGATTACTGTAATCAAAAAATGTAATCGATTACATTTTTGGCCAACTCTGCTATGATATCAATATGTACGTGATCAAACCTCTGTGATTGGTCTTTGAAATCACTTAAAGGGGCTTTTGTGTGTCGAATTATTTTTGATTTTTGACACGGTATGCAGTGTCTAGCCCATGTTGTGCAATCTTTTCCTATAGAAGGCCAGACAAATCTTGCGCGAATTAATTTTGAAGTTCCACGTATTCCTGGGTGTGATATATTATGTAACGAATCAAAAACTTGTTTTCGAAATTGTTTGGGAATATACGGTCTCGTTCGATTGTTGCTAACGTCACAATAAAGGGGATGCGAGCAATTAGGTAACGATATCTTTTTTAATTGTAAACCCTGAGAATTTTCAATTAATTGTTTCAATTCGGGGTCGTTATCTTGCGAAAGAGCGATTTCGACATAATCAATTGGAGAAGGCAATGTGATAACATTTATTCGAGAAAGGGCGTCGGCAGTGATATTTTCGGATCCTTTTATATGAAGGATGTTGGTAGTGAACTGCGAGATGAAATCCAATTGCCTACACTGCCTAGGAGAACCTTTGTCGGAGCGTTGCTGAAACGCATACGTTAGCGGCTTGTGGTCCGTTAGGATTAAAAAATTTCTACCCTCCAGCATATGTCGGAAGTGTTTAATCACGCTGTATGCTCCGAGTAATTCACGATCGTATGCACTATATTTGCATTCGGTAGGTGAAAGTTTTCGTGAAAAGAAAGAAAGTGGTTGCATTTTATTTGAAACATTCTGAAGCAAGACTCCACCTATAGCATAATCGGAGGCGTCGACTTGCAATATTAAATCGGCATCCGCTTTAGGATGAGCTAAGAGAGTAGCGTTTGCTAACAATTCTTTACATTTTTCAAATTCCCCTAATGCTTCATCGCTCCAGTTGATTTCTCTTTTATCGTTACGTTTGGAACCTTTCAAATAATTGTTAAGATTGCTCGTCGAAAATAATTCAAAAGGCCTAAAAATCGTCTTAAATCCCTAACAGTTTTAGGACATGGATAGTTAATTATGGGTTCAACTTTTTCGGGCAATGGTTTCGTACCGTCTTTTGAAATTAGATGACCTAAAAATGAGAGTTCAGGTACTCCAAAAACGCATTTAGATGTTTGTATCGTTAAACCATATTTATTTAACTGTTCAAATACTGCTCTTACATGTTTTTTATGCTGTTCATTATTTTTGCTAAAAATTAAAATATCGTCTAAATAGACATAACAAAATGAAAAATCACCCAGAATTTCGTTCATAAATCGCTGGAAAGTCTGTGCGGCTCCACAGAGGCCAAAATTTAAACGAGGAAATTCAAGAAGTCCGAAAGGTGTACAAACAGCAGTTTTTTGGATATGATCGGGGTGTACTGGAACATTAAAGTAGGCACGAACTATATCAAGTTTTGTAAAGATCGTGCTACCGTCAAGAGCATTAGAAAAATCTTGTATATGTGGAATCGGATAACGGTCAGGTACCGTTTGAGCATTTAATCTGCGATAGTCCCCAACCGGACGAATACTGCCTGAACTTTTTGAAACCACATGAAGTGGTGAAGACCAAGGAGATTTTGATGGTTGGCTAATGCCTTGATCCATCATGAACTGAAGTTCTTTTTTTACTGCTTCATACATTTTAGGGTTTAGTCGTCGTGGTTTGCTGTGAACAGGCGGACCGGTTGTTTCAATGAAATGTACTGTACTATGTTTTATTGGCTTTACTCCGGCTGTTAATTTCGTTAATTCGGGATATTCCGCAAGCATTTCATGATAAAATGAGTCACCGGAGATAAGTTTAACAGAAAAATAATTTTGAGAATTTGAAACTATTCCCGGTTGCGAAAATTTAGTGATGTTATCTATTAACTTCTGTCTCTTAAGGTCTATTAAAAGATCAAAATTTTGTAGGAAATCTGCTCCTATTATAGGGATGGGCACGTTGGCTATCAAAAATTTCCAAGTAAAATTTCGCCTAAGACCTAAATCTACAGTTAACAATTTCGCTCCATATGTATTAATTTTAGTATCATTGGCCGCAAACAATTGAAGAGGATCAGGTTTTAAGTTTTTTTGATTTTTGGGAGGGGGAATAGAAGAGACGTCGGAACCCGAGTCAATTAAAAATTTTAGATGAGTTTTTTTGTCATACACGTGCAAACGACAGGAGCGTGCGACTGTCGCCGAGAAATTTCGATCGACAGTCGCTATTACAAGTTTTCCTGACCGGTAGTTTTTGGAAAGGAGCAGGGTTCACGACATTTGTGTGCTTTTTTACCGAATCGCGAGTGATAAAAACAGTATTCGCCCTCACGCTCGGTAGATCGGCTGCGGGAGGGAAAACGGTTTCGGGAAGAGCTCCGGCGATAATGGGGTTTGTTTACCCCCCTCGACATTCTTTCAACCTGTTTGCTTAAAGCAGCAATCTCATTTTTAAGCTCCTGAATTTCGTTTAATGAGGAAAAGGAATTGTTATTGCGATATTTGTCCTGTTTGAGGGTTTGTTGTACCGCGAACACACCACTGTTAGATGGCGTGGCTCTCACTTCTGAAATTTTGTCTGCCATCTCCGCCAACTTGTCTAGAGATTCGGAACTTATTGACAAAATGGCTTGTATTTCTGAGGGCAGTCGTTGGAGCCACAGAGTTTTTAGAAAATCATCAGTAATGGATCTCCCGCCTAATTCCCTCATTTTACGCAGCAGATGGGAAGGTTTATCCTCTCCTAAATGCATCTCTGAAATAAGCCGACGTATTTGTTCGTTCGTTGAATCTGAAAATTCTGCGATTAATCGTTTTTTAAGTGTATCGTACTTGTCAGTGGCAGGAGGTTCCAATAAAATATCCGATACCGCGGCTAAGGTTTCTGGGTCGATTGCAGCAATTAAGTGGTTGTACTTTGTAACATCTTTAGTTATTTTCGCGAGCTCAAAATTGCTTTCTACTTGAATGAACCATATTTTGATTCTGTTTTTCCATAGCGGGGGAAGTTTCACTGACACGTGGGATACCTGAGATTCTATGGCCACAGCATTATCGTTCTGATTATCGGTCTCGGGCATATTGATTAAATTTGTTAAAAGAAATACGATAAGGGAATACTAACAAATGCACTATCAATAATACAATAATAAAATATGTGAGTAATACGGCAATAAGAGGAAAATAACTTTAAAATAATATTTAAAAATAGTAAAATTTAACTAAATAACTTTTAGAATATTTTAAAGAAACAAATGACCAATCACAGAGTTCTAAAAAAAGTTTGATCACATACCTTGATTTTGCTGAGTTGAAACCACGTGGAAATCCCATTGGAGAAAAAAAAATAGCAAAATAAATTCGCGAAATATTAAAAACTAGTGGGCTGCTCCCCCTGCTCGCTAACGCTCGTCAACCCCCGAAAATTGCTACGCAATGTTATATGGTTTGCTTCGCAAATCAAGCTCGCTTCGCTCGCTACTAACTAAGGTACATTGCAAATGCACAAAATTCTAAGAATTCAAAACAATCATTCAAATCCATATAACAACTTTTTTTTCTAAAAAAAAATCTTTTAGTAAAAATCATCTTTTTAGTAAATACTGAGTCCTTAAAATAAATTTGAATTCAAATAAATGACATGTAATTGGGTATAATATGAAAAAAACACAACTACTTCGATTTAGTAGGAGCAACATATGACGCAATGCTAAACGAACGGAATTTAGTTGTTGTTTATTTAGTTATTGTTATTAGTAGTTGTTGTTATTTGTTTTAGTTGTTGTTGTTTATTTAGTTGTATTTAGTTTCAATAACTTTTCTTTATAATGTAATAAAATCTGGCGAGCAGCTATTTAAACGATCGAACACTTCGTTTGTTTATTTGTGGCTTGAAGTTAGGCTCGCAGAAAATGCCGTTCATGGGTTAAATTTAGTAGGAACAACACAACCTGTGACGTAGGCTATATTATACCCAATTCGTTAAATCTATTAGAAATGTGCTATAGTATAAAATCTTAAGATAAAATTTCTAAAACTGATATCTCTTTAAAAAGGTTAAAATTTCGGTTATAATTAAATCTATTAAAAATTGAAATAAGTAAATTGCAATGGAAAAACCTGCATAAACAAATAAATTCTAGTAAAACAAATAAATTCGTGATATAAATCAAAAATTGTCAAATAAATTCGTAATACATAAATTCGTGAAAAAAAAAACGCTTTCGACAAAAAACTAAAATTCGCGATCGCAACGCTCGAGTACGCCGTCTAGCGGGAGCCTGTAAATATCGGACATTAATTTATCACGTTTTCATTTAGTTCCATCAAAGTCATTGACTGAATCAGACGCCATTTTTTAGCAGCAAATAAGAAACAAAATTTCCCTAAGGAAAAGGCCGAAGAACTTGAAAAAAATCTCCAGAATATTAGTAAATCTTTCAGGAACAGAACACGCCAAACATTTGAAGAAAAATTCCTCAGTAATTTTTAATTTCTATTATCAACAAACTTGCAACTGATGACTTCCGATTTCGGATACTGTTACAGATGTGTGTATTAAGGTAAAATGCATTTCTTCTTTCTTCAATTCATTACGAAAAGTGAAGTCAACATTGCTTTCGTCATTCCAGTGAATAAATATGAATTCAGAACATACAGAATTGTAATAGTTATAGCATATTCTTCTTCGTTATAGAATAGTATATATTTCTGTATCCATATAATTCGGAAAACAACAATAAAAAATTATCCAAGTTACTTGAAATAGTGTCATTTGTGCTGATTCTTAATTAATTTAAATCGTTTTCTTGGTAAGTTTTTTTTAATTTTGAAAGAATAAGTTCAACTAGAATTCAGCTATTCTGTTTATAGCTACATATTCAAATTCATATCAATTATAAAATTTTGCTGTGTAGTATGTTATCTAAAAGTAATGAAGGTATAAACTATGTATCTATTATTTGAGAATAAAGTTTTCAAACAAGAAACTTATCATTTTGGAATTCTCCGGGAATCACAAATCAGGTAAGTGCAATGATTTTTACAATAAAAAATTTGCTTGTAAATATTTTTTTTTCATTTGATGATGGTTCTCTACAGAATGGTTTTTTACGTCTGATTAAGAACTATAAGAATAATAAAAAAAGAAACAATATGAAAGTTTTTATTTCAATGTTAAGAATTCTTAAAATCGTTTTTTTTATCCTAAGAATTCTTTATTTTCCGTTTTTTAGTTTATAATTTTTTGATAAAAATTGTTCTCAAAATACTTTTGAAAAATTAAATGGTATAACATTATGTGTTTATGTATACTTCTTGTATATTCCAATGTTTGAAATAATATGATTCAGAAAAGTATGGAATAAAAATTCGGTACTTACATATTAACGCCACCGCCGCTACAGATTTGGCGGTTTTTAAGTGCCGCCAATCTACACTTAAAATTTTTGCGACAATTCATAAAATAAAACACTTTATTTAAAATCAAAATAGTTAATCGGATTTCGGTGGAAAATGAGCCGATATAGAGTTTAGCATAGATTCAAAACAATCATATCGCCATATGAACTCTGATAAATAAGATTCCAAATGAAATAACATTTCCAAAACGTACGTTTACCAAGATAAAGTTTTATGTTGTGGGAATTGGTACATTTTCGTTTTTTCGGTAAAATATTTCCCTCCTGAAAAAATAAAAGTGCATCTTGTTTTGTTTTTGGCAAATCCCAAAGACGAATATTCGTAGCACTAAAAATGGCGACAAAAAAGAATTGTTTTTTTTTTTTTTTGTTTTTGTTTCGTCAGCATTCTTTATTTTACGTTTCTTAGTTTCTAAATAATGATTTTTATTGAAACTTGAAATTTTTTGATAAAAATTGTTGTCAAAAAACGTTGTTTACAAAATTAAATTTCATAAAATTATGTATACTTTTTGTTCATTTTAATTTTTGAACTAATATGATTCTTAAAACTATAGAATGTAAAGTTTAAATGGGCCTTTCATGTTATATCATTAAATTTAGTAATACTATTTCTCGGGCATTAGGTATACATATTTATACTCTTATAAGAATATACATATTTTTTTCTGTTAATGTACAAATATTTTTCCGATGTGTTTTGGATGTTCCTTCTCTAATAAAAAGAGATACCATTTTGTTTTCGGTTGTACAAGAAAGAAGATCAAGCATTTTTCTTTTTTAAATTTAATAAGCCACATTAAAGAAGGAACGTTGCAATGCTACACGCTACATTAACGACGTCTCCAGAGTAACTGAATGACGGTTCATATAGAAATCGCAGGTAAGCGTCTCATACAACAACGTCCCCTATAGTTCGTTGCGATCGCGAATAGAGATCTATCGACAAAGACTTCTGCCTAGCTTATGCTCTCCCTGGTTATTTCAGTTTCCGTTTTTAAAAGCGCTATATGTTGAGCCATCTTAGCTAGATTTGGCATGTGACATTTTTACCGGCAATTATTGGTCTATTTTCTAGCGTTGCCATTCGGGGAGTTGTAATGAGGCTTTTTTTATCGCCGTGTAAGAGAAATATATATATAGATTTTGAAGAGCAATTATAAGAAAAAAATTACATGGCTGGTCTTTGCACATTTTAGGAGATTAAAATAGATTAAGTTCGTTAAGCCGGGTCACCAGTTCAGTGCGCGTGGTTAGGCCACATGCACTGAGATAAATTAAAGTAAAATAATTTACGTTTTCGCTAAAAAGAAAAGAAATAATTAACTAATAAATAAAATATTGTAAAATTAAAATGCCAGCCATAAAATAACAATTAACAACATTTAATAAAAAATAAGAAGATTAAATAAATGCTACATAAAAAGCCTGGCCGAAAATGCCAGGAGAAGAAAATACTACATATGCACAACGATGGAGGAAAAACAGTCACTGTACTGCAGGGAGAGAAAAAAATTTTCTGCTTGGGTTGTCATAACTAATAGAGGAACTCGCCAAATGGGAGAGCGGGTTCCCAGAAAATGTTCGTTAATCGCTACACTGGCGCAGGTCGCTGCAATGCCTTTCCTTCTGATCACAAAACCAGGTTTTAGTTAGCGCATCGGTCATTCCCGTTTTGCCCATAAACTTTTACTGAAATTCGAACCTGCATCTAATTTTTCTCTATGTCGTAATGACAATAGTTAAACATATTTTAACAGACTGTAAATTATTCAAACATTCCTGATCTTTTATTCTTTCTTGGTGACCCTAGGCATCACAATTTCACCCGGTTTATTCAAACTACAGGACTGTATCCATTTCTTTAAAAAATAATAAATCAAACAATAACTCATGAACCTAGTATCTGGCGCAGTATAGCCGTTTCTGGCTTTTGCATCCAAAAACTGCAACTAACCCCAAAAACTATTAAGACATAAATATTTTCAGTGGACCTTTCTATCAAGGGTCATTCAAAAATCTTTGAAGTAAGACTATTTTCTTAAATTTCAAACGTCAAAGGTTATTTCGGCCACTAATGAGACACAAAGGCATATATTTCTCCGAATACATACTAAAGAATAATGCTTAATAAATCAGCATATGTGTGGTGTACACTTGAGCAATTTTAAAATTGACCTTGATGTAGCAAGAAACAGATATTTTGTTTAATTTTCAAGGTCAGTAACTGCTTATCCCAAACCTAGAAAAGTATAAACTTTTCTGGAAAAGAAGTCTTCACAATATATTGGAACAAAATGAATCTACAGATGTGGTGATATTTATTAACATCTTGTTTTAACTGTAACTGTGCTTGATTTTCAATTGTTTTACTATTTATGTTTATAAGTACGTAGTCCTCAGCGGCTAGCCTAATTTTGCTAATTAAAGCTTTATTAAGTTATTATGTCTGCCTAAATTGATTATCACAACAATTTAATTAGCAAAATTATATTCTGATAAATGTGAGTACTGGTATTCATCGTCATGGAAAATTTTCTGAAACCGGAACGTTTCGACTTCGACCCCACGTGTGCTAACGCTGAAAATAAGTGGCTACATTGGAAGAAAACTTTCGAAAACTTTTTGTCAAAGGTGCCTAATCTTGCTGAAGATAATAAACTCCCACTCCTAATTAATTATGTATCAGCAAATGTTTTCCAGTCAATAAGTGAAGCCACCAGCTACTCGGCCGCTATCTCTGCTTTGGATGCACTCTACGTAGTAAAGAGGAATGAAATTTTCGCTCGTCATTGCTTGGCCTCAAGAAACCAACTATCTAATGAAACTGTTAACGAATTTCTTCAAGTTTTAAAGCAACTAAGTAAAAACTGTAACTTCACACAAGTCTCGGCTGAAACTTATAAAAATGAGTATATGCGTGATGCTTTCATTAGAGGGTTGCGGAATACCCGCATTAGAGAGCGTCTGCTCGAAAATACAACAATCACTTTAGACAATGCAGTCAACCAAGCCCGTGCTCTTGAACTGGCTGAAGCTCATTCTGCTTCATATCTCACTAACTCACAACCTATGCCTTCTGCTGCACTAGACTGTACTGATGATGCTTTTGAAAAAGAAACCCTTGCAGCAATTCCTCGTGGATCATGTTTTTTCTGTGGTAATAGTGATAATCATATACGAAGTAACTGTCCGGCTAGAAACAGTGTTTGTCATTCGTGTGGAAAAAAAGGTCACTATCAACGTGTGTGTAGAGCGAAAACTCGGCATAAAATAAATACTACTGCCTCTGCTCATCTAATTGCTTCTGTGTCGCCAGCCCCTGGTTGTCTCCAAAAATCCCTCACATTTGTTACAGTAAATAGTGTAAAATTGGTTGCTCTAATAGACACTGGGAGTTCACTCAGTTTCTTAAACTATAAACATGTTGAGAAATGCAATCTTCAACTGAAGTCATACTCTGGTACTATCACTATGGCCAACTCTGCTGTTACCTCAAGTGTGGTTGGGCGTGCAACTGTAACTCTTGACCTTCTAGATCACAAGTATGAACAGATTGAAGTACTGGTTATGAAGAATTTATGTGCTGACTTTCTGATTGGTCATGACATTCTTAAACTCCATTCCTCCTTAGTCATCAATTTTGACGGCAACAAGTCGCCCCTCCAAATTTGCTCATTAGCTGTTGCTAAAATTCAACCTGTATCATTGTTTTCTAACCTGACGCCTGATTGCAAACTAAGTCAAGACGTCTCCCTCTAGAAGATCAAGGGTTTATTACCTCAGAGATACAAAAACTCATTGAAGAAGAGGTCATCGAGCCCAGCAACTCTCCTTGGAGAGCACAAGCTTTTGTGGTGAAAGGTGAAAACAAAAAATCTAGGATGGTCATCGATTACTCTCAAACAATCAACAAATTTACAATGTTAGATGCTTATCCTCTACCTAAAATTGAGGAACTCATATCTAAGGTTGCTACCTACCAAGTGTTCAGTAAAATAGACTTAAGAAATGCATATCATCAGCTCCCGATTTTGGATTCTGAAAAACACATGACTGCTTTTGAGGCAGACGGAAAGCTTTTTCAGTTTAAACGTGTCCCTTTTGGAGTTACCAATGGTGTGGCATGCTTTCAAAGAACAATTGATAAAATTGTACGAGAAGAAGGTCTTACAGATACCTACCCTTACTTAGATGATGTGACTGTTTGTGGTACAAACCAACAGGAACATGATGAAAATCTTGCAAGGTTCAAATCTGCTGCAATCAAGTTTAATCTTACACTAAATGAAGAAAAATGTAACTACTCTTCTCAATCTATATCCCTACTTGGTTACATAATTGAGAATAAAAATATTAAACCTGATCCAGAACGTCTGAAGCCACTCTTAAGTCTACCTGTCCCTAAAGATACTGCTTCATTGCAACGTGCTCTGGGAATGTTCGCCCATCATGGAAGTTGGATCCCTTCTTTCTCAAAAAAAATTCGTCCCCTCTTGGCTTGCAACTCTTTCCCTTTATCTCAGGAAGCTACCACAGCCTTCCAGTCAGTAAAAGATGATGTAGCCAATGCATCTCTTGCTGCAATAGAAAATGACATTCCATTTCGTGTAGAAACTGATGCTTCTGACTTTGCCATTGGGGCAACATTGAGCCAAGCTGGTCGCCCTATAGCCTTTTTTTCACGTACCCTAAATCAATCAGAGCAAAGACATTCATCTATTGAAAAAGAAGCATATGCCATAGTGGAATCTCTGAAGTATTGGCGGCATTACCTTATAGGGAGACACTTTGAAGTGTTTACCGACCAACGCTCAGGCTCTTTTATGTTTAATCAACAACACAATAGCAAAATAAAAAATGAGAAGATACTGCGATGGCGTCTTGAGCTTGCCTGCTTCAAATTTGATATTGTCTACCGCCCAGGAAGCAAGAATTCGACTGCTGATGCTTTGTCCAGAGTGTCCGCATCTATTGTCCCTCAGGTTTCTGACCTTAAAGACCTCCACTTTTCTCTTTGTCACCCAGGTGTTACCAGAATGTTCCACTGATTCCGTTCTAAAAATTTACCTTACTCAATCACTGATGTGAGAGCTACTGTCAACAATTGCCACATCTGCAGAGAACTGAAACCAAAATTTATCAAAAACTCTGGAGTCCTCATCAAAGCAACCTCAGCGTTTGAAAGACTCAACTTAGATTTTAAAGGCCCCTTACCATCCTCTTCTAAACATCGATTTCTTTTGACAATTGTTGATGAATACTCCAGATTCCCATTTGCTTTTCCGTGCTCCGATATCTCAACTTCAACTGTCATCTCCTGTTTGCAGACTCTCTTCTATCTTTTTGGAATGCCTGCATATATCCACTCAGACAGGGGCACTTCTTTCATGTCTCACGAACTAAAATCATACCTGACAGCTCAAGGAATTGCTACCAGCCGAACAACAGCCTATCATCCAGCGGGTAATGGCCAGGTCGAGAGATACAATGGCATAATTTGGAAAACTATTGAGCTGGCTCTTAAATCTGAAGGGCTTCCAACAAATCAATGGCAAGCCATGCTACAACCTGCTCTCCACTCGATTAGATCATTACTATGTACTGCCACTAATGAGACCCCTCATGAAAGAATGTTTGCACATCCGAGACGCTCCCACACTGGCTGCTCTCTACCTACATGGCTCACCATTCCTGGCCCAATTCTAATGAAAAACCACAATCGTAGTAATAAGTATCAGCCCATGGTTCAAGAAGTGGAGCTGTTGGAGGCTAATCCGGGATATGCTCATGTCAGGTTACCTGACGGCAGGGAAACTACTGTTAATGTCCGTCACCTGGCTCCTAGAGGGTTACTTCCTGAAAAAGGCCCTTGATGCAGATATGCTAGCAACCCCTCTACTAAAAACCCCACTTGCTGACAGCTCCCACGAGGCTACTGATGATCAACTTTTGGAATCCTCACTTGATGAGACCTGTTCTTCGGAAAACACTGACTCATTTTTGAGACCAAAACAGGAAGAGACTTTGCCTCCTACTACATCCAGAATACGAAGACCACCTGCTTATCTTTCAGACTTTGTTACTGACTGATTCAAGTCACTCCCTGAACTCTTAAAATAGCTCGGGGTGAATGTGGTGATATTTATTAACATCTTGTTTTAACTGTAACTGTGCTTGATTTTCAATTGTTTTACTATTTATGTTTATAAGTACGTAGTCCTCAGCGGCTAGCCTAATTTTGCTAATTAAAGCTTTATTAAGTTATTATGTCTGCCTAAATTGATTATCACAACAACAGATTTATTGTTATTGATTCAAATTTCATATAATACAGCTGTAAACTTTAATGCCCGTTCCTGAATAATTGAACTTTGAAATAGTAATAGAAAAGCTGTAAATTGTTTAAATAAAATGTGATTTAGACGTATACGAATATCTGAAATTAACAGTCCTTCCTCTCCCCCAATAAGTGTTAACTTCTATTATGAATTTACTGAAAGGGAGGGTGGAAATATAATCGCTTTTATTTATAAGCAAATGATATGTTTCTGGTGTAATTTTTTTCGGAGAATCGAATGAAATCACAAGTCGATATATTCAGTAATTAAGAAGTTTGTTAAATTTTATATAGTTAAAAAGCAAATTCTGACTCCTACATATGGATTGCATTGCTATACAGGTCAGTGAGGTGTGGATTTCACTATTGTTTTTAATCAATTGCTGGAAATAATTGAGTTCGGAATAATTATAAAAGGTGTGCGTATAACAAATACCCTTATGAACTTTTTTGCACGTACTAACTTAAAGATTTCCTAACTTTTAAACTGTTCACTGAACAGAAGTGTTCATATCCTTTCCTTAATAATACAATGAAATGAATTCCTCACTTTCATAAATAGCACATGAAGCATAAATATGTAGTAGGCTTTGATTCTATGTAAAACTCAAGCGAATTCTTAACTATTTAACATGGTTGTGATTTCATTCGATTCAGCATTAAAAATTACTACCAACACATTACATCACTTTGGTATGACATCAAATAGTATGTTAATCTTGTTTGTATTCTCCCCTCTGTAAATTCTAGATACAGACCTCCGGGGAAGTTGTTAACATTAAATATTCATATTGGACTTTTAAGTCAATTAAAAGTTCTTTCTTAACTCTTTCGGCATTCTGCAACTCAGGAACGGACCTCAAATCTCATCACCATATTATATTAATATTGAGTCAGAAACCATAGATCTGTGAGATGATTATATTTCTGCTATACTCAAGACCAGGGGCGGATTAAGTGTACGCGGGGCCCTAGGCCATTCAAATTTTTGGGGGCCCTTAGCTTACATTTTTTTCTCGTATATTTTTTACTTATTCAAATCTAAAAGTATTTATATATTTTTTCATTTAAGAAAGCATATGTAAAATAAAAATAAATAATAATAAATTAATTTTTACTTTATTTTATTAAATTAGAACTGAAAAATCATTGTTTTTCTTAATTTTTTAAAATTTATTTTCAAAAAATCCATTTTAAGGGGGCCCCAGGCCATGGTCTAGTCTGGCCTAATGGATAATCCGGCCCTGCTCAAGAGTGCCTCAATACAGGCACTCTACTCAAGACTTCTTTTCTAGCAAAGTTTCATACTTGTCTAGTTACGGCAAAAAAATTGCCCAAAATTTCAATTCCTTGCTACTTTAAAGTCAGTCTTAGGATTTCGTCCAATGTATGTACACCCCACATATATAATAACAGTGGTCGTTTTCAATTTTCATTGCCATTTCTAAAACAATTTTTCTATTAAAAGAAGAAGAAAAAAGATTGCATTAAGTAATTTAAGACGTTTGTAAAAGATTGTATTAAGTAAGACGTTTGTATTTACGTCGCACTAGAGCTTTGAGACATCCCTGAGTAGGGCCGGATTAAGAACCTCAGAGGCCCTAAGCACTTACATTTTTGGATGCTCCTTAAATGTAATTAAGAAGATCAATGCAAATAAAAAAAATTATTTCTCTTAAATAATACTAAAATAAGTTTACAAAAATATATAAATTTATATGGATGGGTGGTCTAATGTAAACAATAACAAGCGTCCTTTAACCGGAAGAAATTTAGAAAATTTCCGGTGTATCCCTCCGCTTATGTTATGACTACGAGGCGATGCGTGAACAAGCCTAATATTCTATGCAGTTTTGTTATTGTAATTTGGATTCAAATCTAAACATAATTGTACCATTCATGAGAGCTTTCAGAAATGTATTAATTCTCAGAGGTCGTAAGGCCAAAAAAAAAAAATTTGGAAAGTTAATATCTCATTGTGAATAATTCTTAAGGTTTGCCATGTTTTGTATTTTATCCCTTATTTGTCTACATTTGAATAAAATGTCGCCAAAAATATCTTTAAAAATATCTTTTTAAGATAGCTTAATTAGAAAATATTCTAATGATTATAATATTAATATGATAATGCTAAAGTTTAAAGGCTGAAAGAAAGAACTCGGTACATGTGAAATACTGCAAAAGATATGATGCAATAATATGATGGCGCGTTTTTTCAATCTGTGGCTTAAAAATATATCGGAAGCAGTAACCCGGAAGTCTTGAAAGAGCAATTTTACCACTAGCGCCACCACCCTTAGCTTTACGCGATCACCCATCCATTACTGAAAAATTTAACACTTTTTGCAGAGAATCTGGTAGAAATCAAAAATTTTCAATTAGCTCTTTGAAAGTTTTTCAAGACTAATCACGTATTCTTCGATTTTAGGAGCAATACTAAAATAATTTCAAATTCCTGGTGTTTCATTAAAAAAAAAAAAAATTCCTGACCCCCCAAGCTATTTTCGAATATGCTTTTTAAATTTTTGCAAAAATTATTTTCACTGTGGGTGTCAAGTTAATATTCATGTAAAAAAAAATTATTGAACTTTAAGCAATTTTTATGGAGAATACAAAAGCTTAGTTCAGTATATAAACGAAATTAATAAACAATAAAAATAACAAGCAATTCTTTTTTTTTATCTCTTAGAATGTTGAGAAACCTGTGAAAGTTCTCCATGAATTTATAAAATATTTCTTATTATCTACGGCTTTTATTATTCTTGTTATTAACGGAATTATTTCGCTTTTTTTGAAAACGGTTTATTTGCCCTCCTTTGAAAAACGTAGTATTTGAAATTTTGTTTTACATTATTATTTCACTTATAACAATCAATCAAAAACATTCTATACATTTAATATGGTTAATGTAAAACAAATTAAAGTTTGAATTAACAATAAATTTAATTTATAATTAAACCGTTATATGTTACTTCCCTTTGATTTCACATTTGTGAAAATTAACAACAGAAAGTGAGTTTCGTATATAGTGTGATTATTTAATAACACACGATATGCTTTTATATTGAATTGTATTGAACACTAATTTTACTGTAAACTCACATATAGTCTAAGAAGCAGCTTAACGAGAGAAAAAAAAATCTATCAGTATTATTTATTTTTATTGTCTGTCTGGTCACAGCGCGGTAAAGGCTTAAACTAAACGCAAATATTTTAAATGATTGTAATAAGTGACAGACCATATACAAACGACAGGAAATTTAGTTTTACTTAATTAGAAAAGTTGCCTTTTTTCACTATTATACAAGATTTGCAAGTTAAACTTAATCAGTTAAACTTAAAGAACAACTGTGAAATATCTTAGGTTCATGCTAGGAGTAGTATGGGAAAGGATGAGAAACATTCATAAGGTTTCGTTTTTTATTACATTTAACATTATGCATTTCTATCGGCTGCGCTGTCAACAACCGGCAAGCTACACGCATTGATTCATAGATGTTCTGGGCTGTTGCCAGTTGGCATACATAACTATTGCAAAACATTCACAAGTGGAAGTTGCAGTATATAACAATCCCTCTCTTCTTAAAAAAAATGAATAAAATTATTCACAATTCAATTGCTAATAAGATTTCACAGTTAAGCATACATATTACAATAAACAGCAATTATAATTTGAGCCATTTTCTTGAAATTGATGGAACATTTAAGCTTAAGGTAAAGAAGTAAAATCATAGAAATTACAACAAAAACAAAATTTAAAGTTCAGAAATAAATATAAATAATTAAAGTCTACTAGTCCAATTTTTTGGAGGCTTCCTGGGACGCATAGAACGCCTCAAGGGTAGAGGTGAGGGAACTAAACCCGGTGGTTCCTCTTGTATAACTGTTGAATCAGGGCGCGGTGTCACATTTGGGACCTGTAGTGGTAATGCTGCAGATTCGCTTGGCTCTGAGATTCAGTCAGAAGCCATTGGGGAATATGAGCAATCAACATTCCTCAAGCGCAGTTGGTCGTTGTGTCGAATCACTTTTCCATCGGATAAGGATACTTCAGACATGACATGTACTTTGGGAGAAGTCACTTCTCCAGGAATCCATTTTGGACCACGCCCGTAATTCCTACACCAAACTTGGTCCTGGGACCGAAACTTGGGATCATAATCTACCCGAGAATCACTCTCTGGTTTTAGCAAATCTAAACGGCTCCTCATTGGACGATTGAACATGGCCACGGAAGATGCTACTCCAGTCACCGAATTTGGCGTGAGACGATAGTAAAAAAGAAATTTATCTAGTCTCTCTTGAAAGGAACCACTTTTATTCTTCCTCATTGCATCTTTCATGAAACGAACAGCTCGTTCCGCTATTCCATTCGACTGCGGGTGGTAAGGTGCTGTTCGCACATGGGTTATGCCATTTTTACAAAGGAAACCAGAAAATTCATCACTGGTAAATGAAGTTCCATTATCACTTACCATTGTTCTCGGAAGTCAAAATCTCCCAAAGATTGAACGTAACGCAACAATAGTTGTAGTTGAAGATGCCGAAGCAATAGGAATAGCTTCCAACCACTTGGTGGCAGCATCAACAACTAAAAGGATCAAACGATTTTCAAATGGTCCTGCATGGTCGATATGTATCCTGCTCCAGGGATCATTTGTAAAAGGCCAGGGCGCCACAGTAGATGGAGGTACTGCAGCTTCAACTTGGCAGAGAAGACAGGATTTCACCAGTTCTTGGATGTCCTTATCCATGTTTGGCCACCAAACAGACTGTCGAGCCAGAGCCTTTACAGCACATATACCTTGATGACTTCCATGAAGCTCAGAGAGAACATACTTTCTGAATTTTTGAGGCACAAAAATCCTACCACCACGAAAAATTAGACCATCTTCCACAGACAGTTCTGCACGACACAACCAGAAAGGCCGTATTTCTTCAGTAACAGTCTTAGGCCAACCTTGAAGTATATACTTTTCACTTGCGCCAAAACATGATCTGATTGCAATTCTCTTTAGCAGTGATATCTGGTAATTGGACTCTCGTCCATGGCTTCCAATAATAAGACAATATCTGCTGGCTTGGGCAGATCTGAACAAGTAGTTGGTAAGGGCAGTCTGCTGCAGGCATCAGCATTACCATGGGAACTACCCTTACGGTACACAATATGATATGAGTATGCCGATAAAATAAGAGCCCATCTTTGTATACGAGAAGCTGCCATAGTTGGAACAGGCTTACTCTCAGAAAACAAACTGACTAAAGGCTGGTGATCTGTAACCAATGTGAAAGCTCTCCCCAATAAGTATTTTCGGTAACGAGTGACACCAAAAATTAAAGCTAAAGCTTCTCTTTCAATTTGACTGTAATTTCGCTCTGCTTTGATGAGCGAGCGAGAAGCAAAAGCTATGAAGCGATCACCTGAATCTGATGGATGTGACAAGACTGCTCCTACTCCATATGGACTAGCATCACATTCCAAATGCAACTCCTTGCCTTCGTCAAAATGGACTAACAATGATGAAGCTGTCAGTTTCTGCTTTGCTTCGCAAAAAGCTTCTTTTTCTAGTTCAGTCCATTGCCATGGTTGATTCTTATTCAATAGTCTATACAACGGTGCCAACATTGATGATATATTTGGAAGAAATTTAGCATAGTATGTGAGAAGACCTATAAAAGATCTTAACTCATCTACATTCGTAGGCTCTGGAGCATTCTTTATAGCATCTATTTTGGTCTGCACTGGATGCAAACCATCCTTGCCAATACGATGGCCCAAGTATTCAACTGAGGACTGCATAAACGAGCACTTGGATGGATGAAGCTTAATACCAGCCTCTTGCAAAGTAGAGAGGACGTTCTTCAAATTCTGCAGGTGTTCTTCCTCAGAGTCTCCTGTTACAAGTAGGTCATCTAGGTAGCATCGAGTATTTTTAAGCCTTTGAAGCAACTTGTCCATCTCTCTTTGGAATACTGCAGGAGCTGAGGCCACACCAAATGCCAAACGGGCATATCTAAACAATCCCCGATGAGTATTAATCACCAACAACTCTTTAGATGGCTCATCCAGTTCCAATTGGCAGTATGCGTCAGATAAGTCAATTTTTGAAAACATCACTCCCCCTGAAAGGCTAGCAAATAAATCCTCGATATTTGGCAATGGATATTGCTCAAGATCTGTCGCAAAGTTTACTGTCAGCTTAAAGTCCCCACAGAGGCGAATTTTCCCATTAGCCTTCAGAACTGGAACCACGGGTGTAGCCCAATTCGAAGATGATACTGACTCGAGTACACCAAGCTGCAACAATCGGTCAATCTCGTCCTCTATCTTTTTCTTGTAAGCATAAGGTACAGGGCGAGCTTTATAAAATCTTGGCTGAACAGACTCTTTCCTGTTCAAATGAACCTTCACCTCTTTCAACTTTCCTAAACCAACAGAAAACAGTTCTTTATGCTCATTCAAAATAGACTGCAGAATCATGTCAGACTGAGTAGAATGGATTAAATTGGTAGACATTGACTGTTTGATGTCATTTAGAACACCAAGTTTACCAATCCAGTCCCTGCCCATCAATGTAACAGAACATTGATCAACCACCAATATAGGTAGCTTTACACACTTTGTTTTGTATGTGACATTAACATCCATGATGCCAGAAATTTTTAAGCTGTGTTTAGTGAACGATCTTAGTTTAACGTTCGTCTCCTGCAACGGAGGTAAAACTTTGCTCTTTTCTGCATAAACAGAAAAAGCCTTGATAGAAAAAGGAGCACCAGTGTCCACTTCCATGTTCAATGGCACACTTTCTATTTCTACACGCACCTTACAGGGTGGAGGAGTATCGTGCAAGGTACTTAATGTAAATGCATCATACGTATCACACGCAGCAGATTCAGGTACCACCTGATGCACTTTACTGCCGTAACCTTTACCTCTTTTCTTTCTTGCAGGTGCCTTTTTTACTGCCTGACACATCTTGGCTATATGCCCAGTCTTACTACAAGAGTGGCACTTACTCTTACTAAATTTACAATTTGGAGATTTATGACCTTTTTCTCCACAAGAGTAACATGTTAATGAAGAAAAATCATCACTTTCCTGTTTCTTCGAATGCTTCAATAACAGCACGTCTGCCGGTAATGTTTTATCTCTGCGTAGATCAGAAGCATTTCTTGCTGTAGCTTCCATCGATAATGATACTTCTGCAGCCCTTTCAAAGGTTATGCAGCGGCTGCTGCTTTTGAGCCAATTTCATGCTAAACGCCGAAATGTGGCAAACTTACGTCACCAGTTGGCGATAAGGACAATCACGATTGCAGACCTAACTGCACCTGTTTTTCTTCTCAGTTCGGTCTGTGACGACGCCTGTGTATGTTACTGGGACAACCTGTCCGCCACGATGTTTAATCTAGAATTAACTAACTTGTAACCTTAATTGTTATCCTTTTATTAAATTTATTATTATTTGATTATGGCTGGCATTCTGTTAACTAATCGTGCTAATTGTTTCTATTCCTTAATCAACTTAATTATTCATTTTAGATCATCTCTCTATTTGAATATTATGTTTTTATTTTAGGAGTCGCGTTAACTTCCACGTGTCTCCTCAGTTAGATCCCTTTCTGACAACAGCTTCTTTTGAGTAGCCACATCTCCAATTCCGCAGACCAGTCGCTCGTAACATCTGAGACAACGTGGCGCCAAAATTGCAATTTCTCGCCAAACTTCGAAGCTCTGCCACAAAAATTGCAACCGATTCACCAGGCTTCCTTACCCTGCAATTGAAGCGAAATCGTTGCACAATTTCGGATGGCGGCGGTTCAAAATGTTCTTGCAACACTTTCAAGATTTGGTCCAATGATTTGCTAGTAGGTAATTTAGGTGCCAGCAGGTTTTTTAGCAAACTGTACGTAGCACTTCCCACTACAGAGAGGAATCTCTTGCGCTCATCATTGTTCACTTCATTAGCAATGAAATACTGTATAAGTCTTTCTGAATACTCACAAAAAGATTCTTTACCAGCTTCGAACTCACCTAACGCTCCGAAATGTGCCATAGTGCACGCGAGTAGTCAGCGCCAAATTAGGCCTAACTCACTTCGTTCGATAAACTAACTCCTAAATCCGCTCGTCGCCACTGAAATATCTTAGGTTCATGATAGGAGTAGTATGGGAAAGGATGAGAAACATACATAAGGAATTATATAAGTTTTTTATTACATTTAACATTATGCATTTCTATCGGCTGCGCTGTCAACAACCGGCAAGCTACACGCATTGATCCATAGATGTTCTGGGCTGTTGCCAGTTGGCATACACAACTATTGCAAAGCATTTACAAGTGGAAGTTGCAGTATATAACAATCAGTAATCAACCAATTGCACTGATACAGACTAAATAACTTAATCAATAAACTCGTATTTTTTATAGTCTTCAGTATCTTTGATATGCATAAATAATCTAATATATATTCTCTAACCCATCGACGATAACGCTAACCGCTTGTATTCCGGCGCTCCATCGTGTTTCAGATTCACGTTTGGCAGTTTTTGTCAAAGCATTTTTTAATAATTCCCAACGGAACGTTGAACGTGAGAAAAAGAGATATATGTTTTCAATTATTCCAAAACATGTCACAACGATCGGATCTTGTTTAGCTGCAGTAACTCCTACTAAATTCAATGAATGGTTATCACAATTTACAAATAATGCTTTATGATTTTTTTCCATTATTCCTCAAAAAAGATTCTTTGATGGAAATTTTTTTATTGATAAAATCAACATACCTAACTACGTGGGACATTTGCTCTCGATAAGAGATATCAGGAGTATAAAACAAGCGAGAGAAATAACAAGTGTAAGTTACATTGCGTTTATAGAAATAAAAATAAATAGTGTTCTGAAAGAAAGAATGTTTGTACTTTTTACACTGCAAATATTTATTATAACGTATTATTTTATCAGACAAATCAAGAAAGAAGATAATTTATGAAACCACGCAGCGTTGATGCCATAAGGAAGTGCTGACAGACAAAGGTCGAGTCAGCCCTGCCAATAGAAAAGGCATGCCATTTTTATTATGAATATATTATTACAGTTTGATTTAGAACACTAATATAATAGCCTTCCTTTTTTTCCTTTTTATTTACGAATTAACATTTATTATATTACACTGGCACTAAATTTAAAATATATTTTCCAGAAATCAATTATAATAAAAATTATCCAGCAATTTTTTGTTTTGCGGACCATTTGGCGCCCCTTTGTGAGCAGCGCCCGGGGCATGATCCCCCCCCCCCCTCCTCACTACGCCACTGCAAAGAATTTATAAGTGAATTAGAGGAACGATATCCCGCAGTGAATAAAACAGCAATACGCTTATTTTGCATTTCAGAACTTTTATAAGAATTCGTCATCTAAATTTAAGTCGCCCATCTACTTCAAAAAAAAAAAAAAAAAAAAAAAAAAAAAAAAAGGCAGACGAAAAAAATTACAAAATGAATAAGTCAAGGAAAATAAAAACTTAAATGAAGAAGGAGCCACACTTAATGAATGGAAGGAGCCACGCTTAAATGAAGAAGGCCGACATATATAGATAATTAATAGTTAAAATTCTCCTAGTTCCATGACGTAGTTTTTTAATGTAGTTATTCTAAATATTTATTATTTTTTTAATTATAGTATAATTATTTTTTTAATGTAATTATATTCTTTTAAACTTAAATATCTATAACCAATTGTAAAATTTTCATTATTTTTATAAACCAAAATTATTATTTTGTTAGAATAATTAGCGTTTAAGGTTGTTGTTTCCTTATAAACAAATTGCCGTTAGCAGCATATTTTAAAATCAAGATTCTAAATTTAACCAAGCTTTATAAATTATTATTATCGAACAATATGTAGGTAAAAAAGTATCGATATATGCATCAAATTTTTTTAATAATAGTTAAAGCTGTAAATTTTAAAATAAAGTATTTACAGCGTCATTTACGACAGCTATTAATTTAATATTTTGGCCAAGAAATTTTCTTAAACTAGGTTTTTGAAAAGAAATAATATGTTAATTGCATAAAAATTGAAAGCTAATATCAGGAAAAAGTCGAACTTATTTTTACAGAGAGAATTACAAAGTTTCCATAATATCTTTGCTTGCGATCTCCGAGATCTGTGTGCAGCGTGACGTCATGAGGAGGGAAATCATAGCTTCAGCTCTAAGAGCGGAATGAACTAGCCTTGGGGGATACTAGCCTCGATAATCTTTGTCTACGAAGTACTTCGTTTGGTTTGAATAAATTATCAAACCCAGCAGTAAACCGGCTATAATATCTAGTAAATATCTAGTAAACCGGCCATAATGATATTACAGTATCAACCAATCAAATGCCTCTATTTATTAAAAAGTCGGGCAGCTAAGCAACAGCGATTAAATATATTAAGATATTTGGTCAATTTAGGAATTGGTAACTGAGCGGAGTGAGCTTGACGCTAGCTTTTATCCATCAATCTTCTTATAACCCTATATTGATTGTGTGACCAAACTTTTTCGCCAAAGCAATTGGCGTTGTTTAAGGTGGTCCTAAAGCCCTATACCTGTAATGTTAAAAATCGCCGAACAGTTACACAGATTAAATAGCGTACTAAGGGTCTCGAAATTTTTCACGACATTTAAGAATCTTGTTAGCCAGAACCTAAAATGTTTATTTTTGGAAAATTAGGTTGTGAATTATTTTTAAAAGCATATAAAAGTTTTGTTACATTTTATTTTGTAGTTCTGGTTCTGGAAATTAGATGGCGCTACAAGGCTATGAGAAATGTGAATTTACCGCTAGTGAGGACAATTTGCGAAAAAAAGCACAAAATACTTATTTATATTCTCATTAATTGCAAATTCTTTTTGTTTTAGGTATTAATACAGATTGTTAGCTTTATTCCAATAGCAGTTTTAAAACATTTTAATCAGTATTTAATTTGTTTAACTGTTCGGGAGAAAAGTCACTAATTAATAATTTTTCCAGCATCGAAAATCAGAATATTTTGTTTTTTCAGTTGTTTACGAACGCGCTTGAAAGAGAGTTATTCAGGATTTAGCGACTAGCATCATCAATTTTAATGTTTACATTGATATCACGTAGCTTCCATTCATGTTGTTTCTTTACATTTAAGGGGTCACAGTACCCAAAAAATGACAAAAATACCAATTTTTTTTTTATTGCTTATAATAAAACTTTAAACAATTTCAAATGCACTGAAAAAAAATCATGTCTCTATCTACATTTTTGAAAAAGTTATGAATGATTTTAGATTGTAATAATACAGAATCTTGCTCTGCAGACAAACTTTAAAGGGCTTTTTCTCATAAATGATAATTTTGTGTTTTGATCTTGATTAAATCCCTAAGGAATTTTTTCTATTTAAGATAAAGCTTTGAAGTAAACTTTTTTGTCTTAAGTATAATACACTTATTTAAACTGTGCATGGAATAAGCATTTTATAAGGTATTACAATTTTTACAGCATGTTATATATACCTAACAGGAATTTTTACACTTTTTTATCTACTTTTTTACAAAATATTTTATAAAAAATACTCTAATTGATATATCAATAAATGAATGCACAAAATTGTTAAGAAGAATATAGTAAGCACTAAGAAAAAATTTTTTTGAAAAATAAGTTAAAATAAAAAAGCCTTAGGGATTTAAAAATTTTGAATTTTTTCAACTTTTTTTAAAATTTTAAAAAATTTAAACAGTTTAATTGTTTTTTGAAGATAAATTATTGATTATAAGTTAAATAAGCATGTAAAGCATCCTCAAAATGAATGATTATACCTTTATTTAAAGAAATTGTTGCAAAGGTACTGTAACCCCTTAAATTCGAAATAAAGTTGAACCAAAGAAAAATCGTTGGAAATCTAGATGCAAAGGTGTTAAAGCATCGTATTTCTTATGTTTAAAGTGTTAAAACTTTAGAGACATAAGAATAATTTAATCTACATACTCTGATGAAATTTCTGGCAAATGTCTCAAAATAAAATTATCTGCTAGTTAGTTTTACTAATATTTATACGCTACTAAAATATTTCTATCAAAATCGTTATATTTTCTAAACGAATAAGAGCTCAATATTTTTTTTGTTTTCTCAAGAATCGGAAGTTTAAAAAATTGTACTTAATGTGAGTACGTTCACAAAAAATAAATTTCAATCTTGCATTATTTGGAAATTATTATTATCAAATAAAATAGATGATCCTGTTAATTAATGATCTATTGTTAATAATTTTTTTAAAAAAATATATATAACGGTTAAAGTGTTAAATTCACTTTTTGTGTATTAAGTGTTGATGGCACTTGCGACATAACTGGAATTTCTCAAAAGAATTTTAAAATTTGCAAGCATTTTTTTTTCAAAAGCATCAACTAGAGTTTTGAGTACGGATAATTTAAATAAAAAATATAGCTTTACTTTTGAGTATTTTAATTATTCAAGAAGCAGTATTGTGATGGCACATTTTGCAATTTAAGAGAACTAAAATTTACAAATTTTATAAATATGATCTTTCTTTTTTTTCTCTCCTGAAAATAGCATGTTGAACTTTTGCTATTTATTTTAACTGCAACTAATTTTAACTAGAACCTGGTTACAGTGGTTTCACTCTTTTTATTTATTTGTTAATTTTATAACATAATTTAAAGTTAATTATAATAAAGAGTTGTTACCTTATGCATACACATACATTTATTAATTTTTTACCCATTTAAATTTTATTATATATAAATTATATTATATAGATGAATATTAGAAAAAATTTAAGAAATTTTGCATTAATAAAAAATTTTTAATTTATGATTATCATAACGAAAACTACAGTACGCCATGCTCCTGCATACATTCCTACTGCACCCTATTAAAAGAAATTTTCTACATAAACAAGGTATACACACTTCCTTTGAAATAATGGCATTGAGTAGAGTACACACTGTGTGATTTTTATGCCTCCAGCCCTTGGTTTTTTCAAATTAACCATGTTTATGATTATAAAAAATTTTTTGAAAGTATTTACATTTTTAAATGTAATATAGAAGATTTTTGTATAAGTATATCCTTCAAAATAAGTGACATTAAAGCAGTAGCATTTAATTGAATATATTAAAAATTTATGATTATTCTGTTTGCGCTTTTGAAATTTGAATAATACTTTTATTTTCGTCCAACTAAGATTATTAAAACCCTTTTATGTAAGATAGGTTAAATTTAATTATGTCAAATTAAAATTTGAATACCTTCAGTTTGAAAGCCTTTGTTTTTTATTAATATCAATTAATATTAAAACATGCAGTCTATAAATGTTGATTATTGCTTCAATTTTAAAATATCATTTTTTAAAAGAAACACAATTGTCTAATAATGACTGATGTTTCATAGTTTTGTTAAATGAATAGAATTGTATTATCATAGAATAATAGAATAAATAGAATTGTATTATCAGTGCTTTTGCAGATGACTTTTTTACCTTTTTTTTCATTCCATGTGATTAAGAAAATGTTTTAAAAAAGTTTATCTATTTTCGATAGTTTCGATTATATAACTTCAGTTTTATTCAGGATTGGCATGATTCTTTTTTTTCTTGAGACATTCATTTGAGAAAAAAAATTTTTTTTTAATGCAGAATTTATCCCTATATTCACAGTGTTGTCAAGTTTTTTAAAATTTTGATTTTATCAATATTAAAAGTCGTATCTAAAGTAACAAAAAGGAAAGAAATGTATCTAATTATGTTTAAAATTGACTGATAAATGTAAAAAGATACTAGTATTTGTAAATAAAAGCTCCATGAAACCATCAAATTGTACCATATATAAATAATAATGTAAAATAATTTGTTGTTTAATAACCATTATACATATTTAGTGTTGTTCATCTGATAGCAAAAACTTTAAAAATTCTGCAGCAGTTCGATCAAAGCCTAAGAGGTTTAAATTAACACTCTTTGCATTAGAATTCTGCAAATATTCTTTACTACTTTTTTCAAAATAATTTTATGTAGTGATATAGTTGAATAAAATGACCAATCTAAATCCTGTAAATGTTACTATACAAATAGTGACAAAGGTTAGGTTTTGGGTTCGAACTACGAAATTCTTTTTCGGTCTTCCAGTTTTTATATAATTTAAAATTTTACTTCCTTTGGCAATTTTTTTGCGTTTTTATTTTAAAGAAAACTTTATTCTTTTAAATGTAACAAAAGTTTTAAATGTAACCACTAATTAAGAAATGCAGTCCAGAAATATAGTTGAATTTTTTTTTTTTTTTTTTTTGTATTAGCTCAATTGACCATCAGAAACATTTTATTAAAATTATTTGCCATGGTAGATTGTTTTCACCTCTTATTCAAAATATTTACCTTATTTTTACCCAAAATGATGAGTTAAATTAAAATGTTTTCTTTAAATTAAAGGAATTGAGACCAAAAATATATGTTATATGGTTATGAAAATTATATTTCTAATCTCATTTCTTAGGATGTACTTTTTATGTCTTGATCAAAGTTGTAGCAATTGAACTGAAATTGTTGAAATTTTTTATTTTGATATTTAAATTGAAATTTTTTTTTGGGGGGGGGGGAATGATTATTTCTTAGCTTTGATGGATTCCCTCTCCATGAAATCTTCACTATTTTAGGAAACTTGTCTCTATTTATATTTTTACCTTAGGTTATGCAATTTGGAACTAAAATTATAAATTTTATTTTGGGTGTTTAATAACAGGCTTCAATCACAAAATTTATTAAAAACATGTGGTGTAACTACCAATATGATTATTAAACATCAATTCACTACACACAACCATGAACTTAATGCAACTCTCATGGCTAAAGTGCAAAACCTGGTGACCTTAATCCAGCTCTCCTGGTCTTTCACAAATACAGAGGGGATGAATTGTGGCGTAACTACCACTACTATTTTCTAACATCAATTCACTTATATATAATACATGATAACTTGATTCAATTTCTAGATACCTTTTGATAGATGAAGGTTGGCATTGTCTAATGGCTCGTTCACTGCAAAGTCTCTCTTTTCTTTTCTTTATTTATGGAGTACTCAAACCCAGTAAAATTTTAGGATATGGTTCAACTCTAATTCAAACATTCTTTACATCAGTAATAATCTTTTATTCCAGCTCAACATCGAAAACAAAAGTGGACCTCAAATTTATATTAATATAGTATTTGTTAAAATAAGTTTTGATTTTGATACTTTTTATACAATCCAAAAAGAGTTTTATTTTTTTTTTTTTAAGTAAAGGAAAATTGGTACTTCAAAAAAAAATTAAGACACGAAACAAACATATTGTTTTATTGATTTTCCGAATAATTTATTCCGTATTCGACGACATTTGCTGATCACCTAATTATTTATTTGGTTCGCATAATTGTGAGTAGTGCCTTGTTGCGAAATGAATCGTTTAAAATAAATTGAAGTTTAAAAAAAAAAAGAGAAGATTTGTTAGTTTCACAAACTGATAATTTTTTCATATTTTAATATCTTTAATTTAATAATTTTTTAAGTTACTTTAATAGTGATGCTTTCTGTATTTATCTTTTAAATAATAAGTATAAAAAACGAAATATTCGTAATATTGAATAATGGAATATGCTGTTACAAGAAATAATAAGCAGCTTTCGTTAAAAATATGAAATAATATAGTAATGCATTAGCTTAATGTTTTAAAACATTTCTAATTTACTTGCCAATCTCCTAACAAAAAAAGAAAGAAACAGACTGGACATCATTTACCAATGCCGGATTTACGTATAAGCTGTAGCTTGGGGCCCCGAGATGACAAGGGCCCTCAGAAGCCCAAAATGCTTCTTTTCTGCATTATCGGACATAATAAATATAAATAAATGACTGAATAAAACAAAAAACTTCATTGTCATTTGAATGAAACATATCATCTTTCAAGCAATTTAAGTATTAATAAATTATTTATAAATAAATTTTTTAGTTTAAAAGATAAAAAAGTTTTTTTTTAACCCCTTCATTCGATCATTAGACTATTTAATATCTGTTTCTAAGGATCAGAATTTTCCTTTTATTTTACTTTAAAAGTGTACAAATGATGTATTCAATGCTTTCATGTGATATGCAGCAGTTTTAAATAGCACTTAAAAATATCTAAAATGACTGAAATTGTCAATTCAAAAAACAATTACTTTTGAATATGAATTTAAATAACTACACACGTTTGTTTTGCAATCTCATTTTATATGGCATTATTTAGAGCAGACAGTTGCGTGTGGGTGTGATGATGACGTAATGAAAGAGGCATACAAAAAAAAAGCAAATTTCAGTTAAAATCCTCAGTGTTATATTTTTAAACTCCTCGAAAAATGTAGTAAAAGAGGTATGTAAATTAACTGTCGCAATCATATTAATATTAAGTAAGAACGAAACAGAAATGATAATGTTGAATCACAAATGAGACAGGTGGTATGAAAGACATCGAAACCTATTTGATTGGTAAAACTAGAAGGCGTTTCTAAAATTCTGAAATCTATCAGGCTTTAATTTTTTTTCTGTCACAAAATTTATCAGTAATTAAAAATAATACATTTATTCCCAATATTGGTTCTGTGTTTTCGTTGATTAAAATGTTTAACATTAACAGATAGTTGTCTTTTAAAACATTTCATTCCATAATAAAATTCATTCCATATTCTACAATTGTAATTATCTAAAACTAATTGATATAAAGCATTAGTGTGTTTCATTGATATGTTGAATGCTCGTTTTGACTGGATGCTGCTCTTGCACATCCTAGCCACTATACACAAAGAGACGAGCTGATACTTCAAACCCGTATTACATTTATTCTCTCTGATATTTAATAGACCCTTTAATAAATCCTTAAAAATATAAGCCGAAAATTTACATAAATAATGACAATTTTTATTCTTGCACTAAAATTTAACAAATGTACTTGAAACAATTAAAAAGAAAGCAAAAGTAATGAAGAAATATTTTTAATGTAAACATCAATTAAATAATATCAGCTTACGAAATGTTCTTTTTATTTTTACAAACAGTATTAATATAACGGCCCTCACCTGCTCCAGGGTGTAGGGACTGCTGGATTGGGTTCAAAATGACAAGGCTACGGATTTGAATATTAGTAGTCGTAAACTCGAAACTGGGTTGGCTGTGCAATGACTGTTATAAAATAAATTAATAAATGTGGGCGGGATAGCCTGGTTGATGGGGCTCTTGACTCGTGTTCGTGAGAATTGGAGTTTGAATCCAGCCGGCAGAAGAATACTCATGTATAAAATGGTGACAGGCGCATGTTAAATCTGTTGGGGTCACAAAGTCCTCCAAGTTCTCATAAGAAATACCTCTGGGTACTGATCCAGCAGTTCCCTTGTCTTCTGGCTTGGGTTCAAAATTACAAGGCTACCGAGTTAAACATTGGTAATCGTGAACAATTGAGAATCATGAAGAAAAAACAATAGAGAAAAAATTAGCAAAAAATCATTAAAAATTGCAAATAAAATATATTCAAAATGAAATTTAAAAAAACTCTGTTAAATATATAGTGGCCCTTCCAGCATGCCAAATTTTTACTCTGTGCTTAAAATTTGTTTCTGTTGTAACTTTTTTCTATCGTTCAAAAAATATGTGCAATAAAAGAAAGGTTCTACATTATAGTCTCATCACAATTAATATATTTAACAATAAAGTAATATCAAATTTTTAAAAAATATAATGTTAATACTCAACAATAAAAAATAATGACAGTTTACTTTAGGTGTACAGAAATAGAATTGAACTTATAAGGGCTCCACCAAGCTTAAATCCGGCCCTGTCATTTACTGATGAGATTTGAGATTAAGCCTTACTAAACTGATGCCAAATGTTGATTATTACTTAATAAAGTATCAGGTTCATCCCTCCCTCTAAAAGCATTTATTTATTGCTTAGTTATTTTATATAACAGATAATAAATTTTAATTTGACTTGTTTTAATTTGAATTTAATTAATAAATGTATAAAATTAACATGTGTTTTTTCTTAAGTTTTTCACACTACACTTCTCTACAGTTAAAAATTTATATCTGTCACAGTAAGTAGCACTATACCAGCTGTCAAAAATACATTTGAAGTTGATGAATTTACAAAAAATTAATATCAGGTAAGCAGGGGTCTACTAGACAAAAAAATTTGGGAACCAATGATCTAGGAGATAACGCAGCTTGTTTTGTCAATAGAATAATGGTTGAATTTAGAGCACTTTGGTTCTCAGAAAGATTTCAAGATATTTAGTGGTGATTGTTCTATTTGCGGATAAAATGATAATAAACTCTGCTGTGATCAGGGAACGATTTGTATTGTCAATTAGCTCAGAGCTCCGGAAGAGATACGAGTACTGTAGCTAGTCGGAAAGTAGTATAAATTTCGATCGCAATTTAATTCAGTTATTAATAATAATAAACCTTTCGGTGATAAAAGAAAAGAGTTGTTTTTTTTTCATTGATAATTAATTCCGTTTTTATACTTAATCGAGATTTTGTACGTTATTGTATTTTTTATAAAAATTCGATAGTTTTTTTTTTTTTTTTACATGAATATTAACTTTAAATCCACAATAAAAATATCTTTTTTACTTCATTTTTAGCAAAGATTAGTACATTAGAAAACATGAAAGAACACCCAGAAAGTTTGAATAAAAAATATTTTATAGAATTTAAATGAAAATAACTTGTGTGCTAGAGATTTTCTTAGAAATTAAACACTAGAATTTGCAAAATTATTTTAGCTCGGAGCTAAGGATACATAATATGTGATTAGCGTTGAAAACTCTAAAGAGATACATGAAAAATTAATTTCCATTACAGATTATTTGCAAAAACCGTTTAATTTGGCAGTTTATAAATTCATTTTTGTTAAATTTGCTTTAATTTCATTTTTAAAAATAATGTGTACACACAGATATATATATATATATATATAAATATTTGGATTGTAATTTTTACAGCAGCAAATAGCATTATTAAAATTTATAATAAAATAATGCCACATCAAAAATTTAAATGCATTTTTAGCGTGAATGAAATAAAATTTTATTTATTATCTTTACTCCATGTAGAAATTACGGCTTGAGCAAAATTTGATTTTGTATCTTTTATTCCGAAAAATCTAAATACATAATAAAAGATTTTCTCGGCTGTACGCAAGCTAGTTTCAATGAGTCATATGATTTTGTGAAATTAATAAAATACCAGCGTATGAACTTTTACTAACTGGGCATCCAAGGCCAAATCAAGTTTTTGCTCTACTTATGGTTAAAACTTAAATAAAACGCACTTGTAATTATTTTTTAAATTTTTCTTTGAATAAAATGTTGCAGCTTTACATAGTGATTTTTAAGTAACTTCATCAATTTTAATTCGATTTAGTTTAAAATTTAACAGTGTATATTATATTGATGTAGTTCCTATATTACACTTTGATATTTTTTATTGAACGATATGCGATTTTCCTAAAGACATTTTCCATTGAATATATTACCAATTAGTAAAAAATAATAATAGAAAATGCTCTTCATGCAAAATAAACATCATTAATAATAAACATCTTGTTCAATTTCTTGGTAAAGAAAATAGAAATTTGAAGAAGTTATGAGGCTTATAATTAGCAAATGAAACTTTTAAAAAAGAGCATTTTAGTCTAGAATTTAATTTTAATTATTTTCAAGATATTGGTGCTCAGGGATAGGAGTCCTATCTTGTTCTCCACTAGTTAGTTACGCCACCGATTAGCATTGAAACTAAAAGACACAGAAACTTTAAGTTATATATCGATTTGAAAAATATTAGAAGTTCTAAATTATAAGGCTTTGCAAAAAATTTTGTACTTGACTTATTAAAACCCTAACACTCAATTATTAAGATAGTTTATTTAATTGTTTTTACAAAAATTATTATATTTTCTATTAAAGTTTTATTGGAAAAAAATTGTGTAAAGAAAGAATAGTTGATTTATTGAAAACTTTCAAGCGAATAATCTAAGTTCTAGGTACTTTTAGGTAGCTTTATGTTCAACACAGGAACGAAAAGAATATGAGCTTTGCTTGAGGTAAATTTCTTGGCTAGTAGCATCCTGGAGGTAAGAGGAAGTGGGTTGGAATGTCTGTGAAAAAACCTGTTTTTGAACAATAACACTGAGGGAGAAGTGTATTTAAATTCCATTCATAGACGATGTGTGAATATGTCCCTATTCCCTGAAACTAGAAATTATTCTTTTAACCCATTTGCACAATAAATTTAATTTGAAACGAATTATCCTATTTTTGTTTAATTTGAATGTAACGTATGATTTATTTAATAGCGTCCATTGGCTCACAATTAGATGATTAAATAACAAATATATAAGTGGTTGACGCGATTCCTCTAAATTATTCAGAAAACAATTAAAAAAATTATAATTTCTTTAAGTTCTTTTAAGTTTTAGGAGCTCTAGCCGAAGCGATTACATTTCTACTTCCAACCTTAGCCTAATTAATCTATGTTTTCTATAAATTTAGTAATAATCAGAACTGTGTTAGATTTTGAATAACTTCTCAATCAAACTAATGAGTTATAAAATTTCTATAAGAGAATCCAAAACAATAACTTAAAAATTTTAAATAAATAATTTACAACTTGGAAAATAAAGTAAATATCTTAAAAACAAGTAGGCTAAAAATGTGAAAATATATTTAATCAGATCTAAAATGAAAAATGTGGGGCGAATCGTTTTTAAAAATTGTGGGATAAATGTTATAGAAATATATTACGAAAGTGGTTTGTTCGAAGTGAGTGACTAACGTCTAAAAGAATAAATTTTTTTCTTTCTTTTTTTTTTTTTTGACTACTTGTACTACATAGTTTATAAAATTAATAAATGAGAAACATAACTTTTCATTTTTTTTTATTTTTGTAGAAACTGATATGCACTTAATTCGGTGTCAGTTTTTAAATTGAAAATCTAAGGGTACAATTACGCATTAAAAATAAAATAAAAACATAATTTCTATTCAACTTATATGCACACTAGGTTTAAAAGTACAACTATAAATCAATTTAATTTTTTAATTACAAATCAGTGTATCAATTTTAAGAAAAACCAAAAACCTGTAAAGAAGAACTTTTTTAAAGAACTGATAATCTGTGTACGCTTTTGCATATTTTATCTGACAAAAGACTTATATATGGCTTCTCGCAATCGGAATTTCTATCACTTTCCCTGTAGCTAGAGTTCAGAAATTTTATTAGATGATAATACAAGTATTCTTCGTTTTCTGACCGTTACAATCAGAATCCTTCTCTCAGTTGATATTTATGGTAAATCGAAATTTAAGACCACACATTTAAGACAAGCTAAAATGCCCATATCGTATAATTATTTCAAAATGCCTCGAGCACAATTTATCTACATTCTGTCGTTAATTGAAATATAACCTATTTCCTTTATGAACGACCTATCAGATACAAAACTGAAAAAGAAATAAATAAAATATTCTTTAAAAAAGTTTTTTTTTTTTAAACGGAGGAAATAATTTAATTTTTGGTACACAAAAAAACAGGGCGTACCACTTTCGCAAATAACTTTGATCTCCACCGAAAATCCCTCAACCTTACTTCTTTCGATAAACTTCATCAAAGAATGTTCCTCGCATTTCTAATAATATATGTGGGAATTAAGTTTCTTATCTTACGAGGGTCAAAAATAGGCATTTATTCTACTTTTATGTCCACATGAAAATAAAATAGTATGAAATTAGAATGGTTTTTTATGATTAAACAAGGAAAATATTTTTTATTTCAGAAAAATCAGATTTTTTTCGTTTAAAACAGTTTGATTACTTGAAATCTCTAAAACAGCCTCGTTGATTTGTTAATGACACCGACTAGAAAATATTAGTTTTATTTACCTAACTGATTTTAAGGGTTGAAAAACTTAATGATTTTTTGAGACAGTGTTCTATTATTTGAATAAATTTTAAAATTTTCCTTTTTGAAACTCATATAGAGTTGGATTGTTAACTTATGTATTTTTAATTTTTTTTCTTCTTTTTTTGAAAGGGTGATTATTTTAGATTAAAATATGAAACTCTTTTATAAAAAACCTAAGGAAAAAAATTTTTTTGTTGTTCACCACTTGTAATACTTTGCCTTTGTGATCAACAGATAGCCAACTTACTGAAAAATATGATTTTTTTTTCCATATCTTAAAAATTACTTTTTACAGATATGTGTAATGTAATCTTAATTTATTGTGTAATTAATTTTTTTTTTTAGATATCATCATCAAAATAAAGAGAAATCTTATGAAATTTTGTCGATATGACTATGGTTTTAAAATTTTATTTAAATAACCCATATATCTTAGGAAAGGAGAGTGGTTACTGCATGAAACATAATTTTTTATGTAAATTTAATGTTATCTAGCTTAGTTTAAAAAATGCATCATTTGTTATTTATGCATGCAAGCGATTTTTCAAAAATAATCTATGAAGGTATTAGAGTATATATACAATTTTACAAAAAATAACATTATATTATTCATTTCAACCATTAAATGAAAAAACTTGTGTTTTACATATTTATTACAAAAGCACCGAATAGATTTTTTTATATTTAATTACATTTTGTAAGGCTACTTTTTATTATATTCTTAAATTTAATTATATTCTATTAGGTTACTTAGAGGAAAAATTTATATTATTTATTAAATCTGCAACAAGGAAGTTTGATTAAAAAATATAAAAATATGTGTAATTGCCTGAAAAAATTAAAGGGTAATTATTTCTCAAATGCCATACATTTGGTCCTTAAGACATAAATTTGTTGTCAAACAATGCTTAAAAGTAGTAGAACTAAAACAGCTTAAAAGAACTCTCTGTACATTTAAAAGACACTCTGTACTTAATATATTCCTTTACTTAACATGAGTACAAATACTTTTAAAGTTTATAACAAATGTTCAAAAAATAAATAAAAATTTATTGCATTGCATCATTTGGCTCATAAGATAGTTTTTTTCATTAAAAAGAAAGAAAATATAAGCAATTATCTACAAAATCTATTTTAAAGAAATTTATTTTATAATTACCAAAGACTAAAATAATCAGCATATTTTATTCATTATGTGGTGCCCTAACACAAACATTAAGAAAAATATATTAGTATAAAGCTCTTTTTTCGTCAACTTTTATTTGCAAGATGCAATTTTATTTATTGCGCATTGTTGTAGGGAGAGCAAGATTCTGTGCAGATGCATGGTTCAGAGCAGTATTGACCATATAAAGTTTTTACGGTCCTAGGAAAAACCATGTTTTCGTATAGTTTTCTCACTCTATAAAAAAGTAAGATTTCCCATAGTTTTTGTTGTTTTGTAAAATAAATCATTTTCTTATGGTTTTTACCATCTTCAGAACAAAGTCTTATTGTTTATGCCACTTTTGTGAACATCTCCTTGTATGTATCATTGGACACTATAATTTTATTGCAGCTGCACAATATACACAGAAACACTCAAATAGCAGAAAAGCTTTAATAAGCAGAATTTTTTTAAAAAAAACTAAATATCAAAAATTTTCTTTTCATGAAAGACTGATAAGGACATGCAAAAATATTAAATAATATTACCAATAAATTGAGTAGTTATTTATTCAATAAATGCTACGTAGAAAGAAATCATATCTACAATATAGAAATCATATATTCCAATCAGTTATAAATAACAAACCACTACCTGTCAATAAACATGGGTTAACAATATTTACATAATTTTTAAAGGGAAAAAACAGAGATCTGAAGTAATGTACTACAAGTAGTGAAACTATGTACAATAATTGATACTTTTTGTGTACTTTGTAGCTTAATGTGTTTTTTCAAAAAAGAAAAGAAAAAAAAGAGTAGTGCAAAAAAAACCAGTAGTTTGTAGAAATTCCGCAATTATTTTTAACAATTACTATAGAATAGAAACGTTTGTTCTAAAGTTAAAAGATCCCTGTGGCTGCAGCTGAGCATAAACAAGAGTTATGTATTTATACTAGTCATTATGAATAAGAGATATCAATTTGACCATATATTCATGTCCAGACAATGTCAGCAATCAATTTAAACATATATTCAAGTGTGAATGTTCACTTATGAAAAACATTGAAGTTATTACAAAGGAAAGAAACATATTTCCGATGTATCTAATTTCTTAAGCACATAAAATTGCAAATATTAGATAACTTCCTCTCATTTTTCAAACTGAATATTTGTTGTTGAATAAAGCATAAAAAATTGTTGTTTTAGGATAATGTTTTAGAATAACAAACTGGTTCATGCAAACATGAATAAATAATTACTAATAATTTATGGTGTTTCAGCTCATATTTTATTAAAAATTATTTTAAACTTAAGTGTAAATTAAATTCTCCAGTTAAATTCATTTCATTTATTAATCTAAGATTATTTATTTTACGATACTAGAAGTCGTTCTTTACATGTTTACATCATTGCGATACATTGATTTATTTACATCTAGAAACTGTTAAAAGGTAGAATAGCTCTTTTTGAGGTAGCCAATCAACTATGAGTTAGAATCTTTTAGGGAAAGGCTAAACTAGATCTTAGCCTGAGGCGGGGTGTGATTTTCAGCGCCATCTAGTTTTCAAGTTTGAGGCTAGAATCCACTTTAGGACCGCCTTAAGCAAAAGCTATTGTTAGAGGAAGCCATTTTCTGTATTTGTCTGCGCGGGATTTCATATTTTATCATCATGAAAGTTTTAATTACAGGTAATTCTTATTAATTAAAAATTTATAATATTAGTGTACGTTTCATAGCAGTATATAAAAAAATTACATGAAATTTTTAAAAAGATTAATGAATTTTATTAAATATCTGTGAATACCACGCGTTAGATTTTAAAGTAAATAGTTTGTAAAATGTATGTATTTTAAGAAAATCGTTATAAAAATTCATTTATCAAAGTTTTTCTCTGCTTCCTTAGAAATCCTTTGTTTGATCTGCCGAAAATGTGTGAAGCAGTTTAGTAATGAAATTTCACTTAGTTAAATTACTTGATTTATGTTTATTTTCGTGACATAATACAGAGGTATCTTTTTTTTCTATGAAATATATTGCTAATTAAAATTTATTTTATGTAGAAAGATTAATATTGAATTTTCTTAAAAATAGTGAAGAGGGTTTTGATCATGTCTAAAATAATTTGTTTCAATTTTATTGTAAACTAATCTAAAAAAAAAAATTCTGAGAGAAATGGAACAAATTTAGATAATATTTATCATTTTCATTCACAGTTACTGCATTCATTATATATTATTCTTTTAGGTTGTCTTAACTATTAAATAAATTATGAGCATGCATACTTTCAAAAAAAAATTTTAATTCTATAGGTGTATCACATTTATGTGCAAAACAATTTGTACTCAATAATTTGTTTTATTTAAAATACATAATACAAATACTATAATAAATTAGAAGATAATTCAGATTAGCAAGTTATCTTAAATTTAAGTTATCTTTATTGGATATTAATATGAAATTGAATTTATTCAATTATTTAACTTCTCAAACTATATCTATAATTGTATTTTTTTCATTACCCTAAGATTTTTGACAGTTTACGTGGACAATGTAAAGCAAACTTTTCATATTTCTTCTTTCTCTTCATAAAATACTTTTTTACTAGGTGATTCCCTGGAGAAGTATTTGGCTAATTACTTAAATGCTGAATGAAAATGGGATATCGATGTTTGCACACCCTGGAATCGGTGTGGACAAATTAAGTGTGCAGTTGTGAAGGGACGATTGTGTTTTTGTCTTAATTCATGTTGGTAAGTTGAAATGTAATTTATTTACATATTTAATGATTATGTATCTAAACCAGTTGTTGGCATTGTTAGTATCTTGTGTAACTATTCTAATTCAGATACTTATTTATTTTTTTATTAATATTACTTATGGTTGTGCTATAAAATAATAATTTATTTTGCTTTTCTTAAAAATAAAGGAACTAATGATGTGCAATTGGGTACAATGCCCAACTTTAAAAAACTGGCTTGTGTGGTTAATAAAATTTGTGGGGTTATTGGGGAGATTTTGTTTGGTTATCTGTGGGAGAATAATTCTGGGTAGCCAGCCGCCAGGAACTAATAAAAAGAGAAGGGAACTCAGAAGGTATAACTCGTAACCACCCCCGGACAACTATCTACATGTGTTTTTTTTTGTTATTAAATTTGCAAGTTTAAAATCTGTTTAGCACCTTGGCGATTGTAGTTGGCACGGCAGATCACAATACAGAAATATTTCTGAGTTGTTTTTCTCGGACGAAGAGTTTAGAAATTTCTCTTGCTGAAAGATCAGCGTATGCATCAACATTTTGTTAATCTTGAAAACGTCACTATAAAGCGATTCAATGAAGTAATTAAAACTCTGTGAATTTTACTTGGGCTAATGTTCTGTGAATCAGCTTTATCTGTGGATGGATGTATTGGTTAAGACCACATACATTTAAACTGCCAGGGCCATATTCAACTGGCAAACATCTTTGAAGAATGCATAGCAAAGTTGCTAAAAAAAGAAGTGTATTTATACACAACTTTATATACTAATAATATAAAAATATTGTAATCTTGTCTTGACATTTAGCCAGATAACCAGAACTCATCCCATACAAATAAGAAAGAGTAGTCACACTCAGATATCTGTTTAGAAGAGATTTGGGTCCGTTAACGAACTATTCACTAAATATCTTTTCATAAAAACGAACATTTCACAAAATAATTTATCCTTTACTCAGACCCTTCACAAATTCGTTTATCTTCATTATTGCTTTGTTAATCGAATAAACCCTTCCGGGGGCGGGGAGAACGACAGATGTAATCTAAATAAATTTTGTCTTCGGCAGACACTTCTTCCTTTATTCGTCCGAAATGAATATTCTGCGTTCAGCAGTATAAGCAAAATACCAAATATTTGTGTGTTGCATCTCTAATTTAGTTGCAGCAATTGCTGTTTATTTTTTAAATTTTAATTTTTTTAATTATAATTTTACAGTGTTGGGCATAATCTTGTAAGTCTTTACAATTTAAAAACTCCTTGAAAAAGTTTTTTTTTTTTTTTTTTTGCTATAACAGACCCTATTTGCACAAATTCACAAAAGCAGGACCCTGGTTGAAAGAATGTGACTTAACGTTTATTTTATATTCACAAATTACAAGTAATTTTTTCCCAATTTTACAAATACGGACCTTTTACAGAATGTCTGGACAGATCCCTGACAGTACTTGAACAGATTTACTACTATGATGCTGTAAAGAAAAATATTCAGTAGAGAGTGTTTTTTTCTAATATTCTTATCTGTGCTACTTTACACAATGCAGAAAATTTTTTAGATGCAATAGAATATTTTATGACTAGTTCTCTCTCAATGATTCTGGTTCTACCCTTAAAGGACAGAGGGAAGATTGTTTAGAGCATTGTACCTGAATTATAAATACTCTGCCACTTTAAATGCCTTTGGTAAAATATACTAAATTAATAATGCTAATGAATAATGCCAATTGCTATTTCTAAATAGCAATGGGTATATGTTCAACACTAAAAGAGATTATAAAAAATTTTAGATTGCACGGAGATTGATCTTATTCTATTCTTTGTTAGCTTAAATGAGATCTAGACTCAACAGAAGCTAATATGAGTGTCTCAGTTAGTATCTTTCTCTTTTATTACTATAATGTTTTGATTATTCGGAGAATTGTATATTTTTATCAGTGGCATTATACCTTAAATTTGTGAGTTTTTTTCCCCAACTGTATTGTTATAGTACGGATTGTTTACTGTTAGTACAGCACTGTTTATAAATTATTACAGTATTAATAAAATAATTAAAGTCAGAATGAATTAAATGATCTTTTAATGTTTATCAGTATTTGTCTTTAATCACACCGTGGTTAAGGAAAAGACAGTGCCCTACCAGTTAGTATATTCCTCTTTTATTAATAATATATATTCTTTTACTTTGATTATTTCAAAAATATTTATTACTTTTGTTTTTATCAGTGGCATTTATTGCATTCTAAATAAAAACTAATTTAATGTTTGATCTAGATACTAATAAGTTTAGAAAATTAATTTATGATTTTATTTTTTATTCTTGTAAAAGGTTTAGAAAATAATATTCATTAAGGAACTGGTGATGTCGACAGAATTTAGATGATTAGATACTAAAAAACTGGGAACAGTGCAATCAAACCTGAACAATGGACAAACACATCAACATGTACTGGCTCATCATTAAAAGTCAGCGTGGGGATAACACAACATGCACATTCCATGATCCATCATGGACTCGTGCCTTTAAGAAGCCTACGTGGCTGTCTCTAGGGTAAACGGTGACTCAACAGTGCACACACCAACTGAACAATTGGCTGTGGGGTCATTTATGTTGTGTAAAGAAAATATAATAAAATCTGTGCTGTGACTAACTATTAAATGCTGTGATGTAATGTCCTGTGATTGTCTTGTTCTTAAAGCCATTAGTCTTTATATGTAAACCCTGATTGATGCTGCAATAGAAATATTAAATAATATTAATCAGACACTTTCCCTCTCTTTCAGATGTAAGTAACCTGACTACATTGGGGATCTGCAAAAAGAAAAAATCGAGCAACAAAGCTAATGTTGCAATAATTTACACTCCTTTTTTATGTCTTGATTTTAAAGTGACAGATGTGTCAAATCCCCGAGTATGAGTTTGAGTGATGCTTCCACCCAAAAGAGTTGTGAGACCACTCTGAAAGTGTCGCAAGTATGCCATATGCGTGGAAAAAGATGGATATGCCAGATTTAATAATATTAAAAAAAAATTCTGTTAATCTGTGCTTATAACTTAAAACTTATACTTCTGTGCTAAATGTTCTTTCACTCTGTAATTCAAATTGATTCAAACTAATGTATGCAATCCTTTATTAGATTCACAATTTGAAGAGTTGTGCTTTTATCTATATACTTAACCATTGGTTGAAATCTTAACAAGGTATCTTGATTGCAATATTAATTTGAAGCAACTTGTTCTCTTCTAGCTTTTGCCTGGATTCTGCTGATGATTCATGTTTGTCCCGGGGAATGGTCTCACAGCATTGTCTGCTTAAAGCTTTTCTGTGAGATATATTTACCAGGACTTGATTTTCTACAATGGTTTATGCAGAGTCTCATTTAGTTTGAAGAATATCTCTGTACCGTAACAAGATAACATTTCAGTCATTGATTTTGCTATATGTATTAAATATAATTGTATATTTTTTAAATTCATAAAAATAATTAAGCTCTTTATTTTCCGGCACGGTTGTCAGTTATTAATATAACTGAAGTCTTTGATTGGATTCTGATCCACTGTAGAATTTTAAAGTAACATGATTTCTATTTTTTTATCTAGAAAAATGCTTTTATTTTACAGCTGACTAAGCAGACAATAGCATAGCTGCCAACTGTTCAGAATTTTTCGGATTTGTTCCTAATTTTTAAATCCAATCTGATATTTTTATAAAAATTCTGAATTTTCATAAAATTTTTGATTTTAAACCAATCCTTTTTTCTGATCGCCACAAGCATGCATCCTGTGATTATTGTGCTAAAGTAATTTTTAGTAACTTTTTATTGGAAAATATTATTCCAATAGCTGTCTGTTGCTGATTATTTCACTAAATTATTATTTTTGGAAATTTTTTTTTGTAGTATTTAAACACTTGCATCAGAAATATTTGTTTATGATGTAGATTATTATTTACGAGTGTTTTATTATTTGGAGATAAATAATTATATATTAATAGGTAATGTTTGTTTTTAATATATTATACCGGTATTCCTAATTATAAAACATTAATATTATAAGTTTCCCACAAAAGATAGTGTTTATAGTTTTGTTTTACTACTTTACATATTTAAATATATGTCTATTAATGTTATGATTTAATAATTAAATTTTTATCTTACTCTCGTAATTAGTGCGTTTAATTTTGTCGCATATAGTGTTCCTCATTTTTGATTCCTAAGGTTGGCAGCTATGCAATAGTTATAAAGAAAGACTTAGCTGCTCTTTTTCTCAGGATGATGCCACTGATAGTGGTCATAGACCTTATATGATTGCATCTGCAAGCACCTTCATAGAGTCAAGCTAGCTACCATACTCTGTCTATTGTGTAAGAACAAAAACAAATATACGTGCTTCAAATTCTCAGATCCAACTTGAATAAATTTTTTTCTTCCTTTTTTATACTTTTTACATATGCTGTACTCTTACCACTAAAAATAAATATATTCAAAAGAAAATTTATCTCATTTATTTATTCTTTCTTGAAGATGTATATCAAGAGAAAGATACTATTTTATAGTACATATGTATCCAAGGTGCTACTACTATAACACTGCAACTATTTCAGTTTAAATGAATCTCAAGTTAGAATTTAATGCTACTATATTTAATTAAAATTTTGAAAATGCGTTCAATTGTACGTTTAGAAGTTATTTGACTAAAATATTGATAAGTATTGTACAAGGGCTAGCTCTTGACCTGAGAAAAAACAAGAGTTTCGGGAAACGAAAAGCGTTAGTTAACTTATTTTTAACGAACTGTAATTCAACTTTTTTTTATTTTCAACTAGCTGAATATCCACTCTTCGAACAGGATTAATAAAATCAAAAAAACAATAACTCGGTACTGAACAACCCAATGAAATCGTGGACAAAACTGAACGGTATATACTGACAAAATTAATAAGCAAAAACATAACAAAACCTGTTTTTTGTTGTTCAGCCCATTAAAATTGAGATTAACTGTATTCAACATTACTAGGCATAATATCGAAATTAACCATTAACTTGGAATTTTTGTAAATAAGTAATTTTTTTAATTTATATAATAGGAATTACCCATATTAATTAAGCATCATTGGCGACAATAATAGTATGGCGCTTGTTTACGATTAATCTATACGAATAAGTACCTGAACTCCATAAATGTTGCTTTTTGTAACATAATGGCTTGCTTTTTAGTATTTCAATATGCATCTATTACATTACTTAAATGAACTGAGCGTCAGCATTAACACTTTGACTCAGAATTTTCATTAAATATTTTTTTTTTCATTATTTCTTTGTATTTATTCATGTCAGGATAGGTGAGAAATAAATTTAGAAGTTTAATAATATTTGGTGAGATGAAATATAACGTGAAACACCATGTCTTTTCCTGCATAAAAAGTCAAATATTTCAAACGCCGTTCACTTCCAAACAATTTAACTAATATGCAGTTATTTAAATCTTAGCGAAACAGTTATTTATAATTGAAACTTCTTTAATTTACAAAATCATTAATACATTTTTGAATATGAATCAAAAAAAGATTTTTCCAAACTAATTATTTTGAATTTTATATTTCAGTAATCTAACAAATATTTTTTATCAGCTGTTTGACTTTTTATTTTTAAAGAGAGAATACCAAAAAAATATATATATTCTTACTAGGAATTAAAAGGCCAGAGAAAAAGAAAAGAGGGACAGCGGTTAATAAAACTGAAGTAATTTTCTACGTTTTTCCTAAGCAAATTGTACCACTTTCCCATTAATTTTGCCTTTCATTGCAAAAGAATTTTTTTTAAATTTTAATTACCGCTGTTTTTAAATTATTTACTTATACCGAAACACATTTTGACAGACGTGACAAATTAAATACGTGATTTCAGATAACTTTAGAGATAATTTGGTGACATAGTGCTACCACGTAAATTTTTTTTTCATTGTTGTTGTTTACGTCGCACTAAAGCTGCTCAATGGGCTATTGGTAACGGTCTGGTAAACATTCCTGACAATCATCTGAAGACATGCCATCACAATTTTGAACTCTGCCGAGGTGAGGCTCCCTTCGCTTCGATACACCGACGACATGCGCGTGAAGTCAAGTACTTACGTATAACATTTTAACGAGAACCAATACCTCACACCCTCGGTCCCTTCACAGATTCATCCAAGTAGTTTTTCACCCGCACGCTGACAGCGGCCAGTTATGCTCGACTTCGGTGATCTGCTGAGAACGTGTCAACAATCAGTCAATTGCGGAACTGTTGTTGATTGAAATTATGACGTAGCGAGAAAAAAAAAACTAAATAAAGTACAAGCAATAACTCTTTTTTATTGTTATTAAATAGAGCTATAAAGTATCAATGATGTTATCTTTAAGATTTTTGAGGAAACAACGGCTAAGGCTTAACCAGTCAACCCCGCTTAAAGGAATATCAGTTCCAGCCAAATCTATGCAATTGAGCGGGTTATTCGATTAAAAGGATAGTGCAATATTCTATCCTAAATTTCTGCGAAATTTTATTTTTAATGGTATTTAATGCAAATTATAGTGTTTTGATTAAATAAACTTAGTTTTATGATCAATAAACAATTTTGATTACTAGTATCTGTGTTAGTATCATAAAATATAAATGTCATTTAAAGTTATATAAAAATAAATCAATATTAGTGAATAGTATAATATATAGGTACTAAAATATTATTTGATCCCTTCCGAAAAAATCTATAATTGAAGACTATTTTTATACCCGTTTAATTCGTCAATTTATCAAAATTAGATTTTCCCTTTCAGTTTCTATTAAGACTTTCATGAATAATTGCGTATTCCTCTCAAACGCATAGTCAGATAATTTATTTTAAATTTTTTTTTTCTAACCTCGTCTTGAGAATTTCCAAATTAATGAGCTATTTTAGTTTGGAATTTTTTTTAATATATCGTTTCTCAGATTCATTGCCCCCCCCCCTTCGATTAATTCAAATCCATCCTTTTCTCGCTGAACTTGCAATCATTCTCAGAGTTATTCTCGGGATTAAGCAATAATTATTCTTACTTAAGAGAAAGACACACTGTATACTGATTTGTTACGTTTTTGAAATTTTCTCTTATGAAAGCTAATAGCGCACCAGGAGGGGACTACAAAACAAATCACTCTGTACCTTTTTAAAATTCTAAATGGTGTGTAAGTAAGTACAATTTGTCTAAAGTAAGAACTCCCCTATTCGTCTGGACCTGTGGGGGTGACTATGGTAACAAGGTATAACTATTTCAAATAGGGGTGTGGGTCACTATTTAGGATATATTTTGTCTCGGGTGGGGGAGAGAAAGGGAATCATTTTTCTTCATATTGCCCTTGTGGTACACGTATCCCCAGGGGTACGGGAACAGTTTAGCGAGGGTACGCGTCCTTATGCGAAATATCTTGCAATAAACGAAAATTTCAAACAAACTTATTTAAAAACAAAGCTAGCCATGAAAATTTACGATTACGTATTTTTCTATTTGCTATTTTTTGCGGAGTTTGCAGTTAATAATTAGTGGTGTCAACAGCCAGTTGTGATTTTTAACTTTTGTGCAATTTTTTTTTATAGTAAAAAATACGCTCATTTTTTTATTAGTGGTACACAGCATTACGAAAAATTTAGAAAGGGTACACAAAAGTCATAAGTTTGGGAAACACTGCCCTAAAGTAAAGAGAAGCTACCCTCCCTGAAATTCACTATTCTTGTTTCCTTAGCAGCAGACGGCCTCAGATTTAGTGGCGGGGGGAGTTCTTACCGTAAACAAACTATAATTCAAAGAGGGGTAAAACACTCGTCGCTCACTTCAATGTATAACTAGCAGCAAGATTAGATTTTCTTTTTTCAATTTAACCCGAACACCTGTTTAGACCAACTAATGAACAGGACCCTTTTGAAGTGACCACCTATTGTATCCTTTTCTTAACTGAAAAACGAAAATTTCATTTTAGTTAGTGAAGCATTTCTCCAAAATAAACAAATTTTTTTCATTTCAGTACCTCTTCTTCATGCAATTAGGCGGGGACAAAAAACACAGAATGTCAGTTTAAACGGGGAAGTTTAACATTAGTTGCATACAAAATGATTTGGTTCCATTCGTGTAAGCTTGTTATTCGATTATCCGACATGTAATTAAGTGGACATGACGCAAGAAAGTTCCAATCCGTTTTTCGCTCGAACGGTTTGTAATATAATGTTTTAATGTGAACAGTAACCTTCGTGCGACGAACTATTAGTATGCCAAATTTCATTGCTCTCTGTCGGATGGTTTAGTCCAGGGGTGGCAAACCTTTATGTCTCAACGTGCAATTTTTTCTAAAAAAATGTTTAATGAACTAGTTAATGTATAGTTTGTCTAAAGTAAAAACTCGCCTAGCCATTTGTCAAGACCCTTGGCGGTGACTATGGTAACGAGGTCTAACTATTTCAAGGGATGTGGGGTCATTGCTTAGGACAGATTTTGGCTAAGATTCAGCGAGAGTAAGAGGACTTTTTTTCCAGTCTATTGTGTTAGCCCTAGAGTGAAGAGAAGCTACCTTCCCTCCCCCCCCCCCAATGCCCTCCTGTGTTAACATTGTTCGTCAATTCGGACATTAACAGGGCAGATTTGTTGGCCTCTCTTACAAGGGCACCATATTAGGTGGGCCAACGTTGCTCCCACAGTAAGGGCAGATAGTACAGAGAAGAAAAGAACGTCCGTGCCTTGCCCGGGATTCGATCCCAGAACCTTTCTGGTGCAAAGGCAGTTCCCTAACCCCTCCACAGGCCGGTCGGCTAGCTACCTTCCCTGGAATACGCTATTCTTGTATCCATAGCAGCAGACGGCCTTAGACAAACTATAAATACTCTGTTAAATTCTGCATCCATTTATAATTACATTCATGTTTTTAAAATATAGGAAAAAACAAGTGAGTGCGAGCGAAAAGGACACATAGCCTCTAACATAATTGGATATAAATAGAACAGATTTTAAATTATCTTAAGTTAAAGCTAGACGCCCGGTGGCTGAGTGGTAGTGCTTTGCGCTCCCGTGCCACCGGTCCTGAGTTCGATCCTCAGGCCGGGCAAGGTTGACTCAGCCTTTCATCCCTTTAGTGGGTAGACAAATGAGTACCAAGCATGCTTGGGAACTAAACACTTGGGGTTCCGCGTTCGGCTGACCACCTAACTGGAACATCTGCTCCTGTACCCTAGAGCCCAATGTCAAGAAAACTGAGATGGGCCCAGTAGGCCTTGGCCCCCCTAGGGGCTGTCGCGCCACTGAGTTTAGTTTAAGTTAAAGCTACATTTTTTTCCTTCGGCGTAATTTAAGCTAAGATTATAAGAAGTAAAATTATGACCGCGGCAGTACCTATAGAGTGGGGGGAGTCTCTCCCCCTCCCTATATATATATATATATATATGTGTGTGTGTGTGTGTAACATAAAGCGCTTCAACTAATCTTTTTATGTTATTCCTTTGTCGAAGTCTTTTTCTTAATTTACTATTCTAAACTAAACGCTCTTGCACTTTAATATTCACATCCTGTCTTGTAATCTACTTTTGGTTACTCGAGTAACAGTTTTGATTTTTCCCCTTATTTGAACTGTGAGAAAGACTTTTTCACTCGCCTTATTTAAAATATAGATTTTGTTTTATAACCGTCGTTGAACAGCCGACCCAATTTTAGGTTTACGACTCCTAATGTTCAACTCTGTAACCTTGTAATTTTGAACAAATTCAGAAGACAAGGAAATTTTTGTTTCAGTACCCTCAGAGGTATTGATTTGTTATAGGAACATGGAGGACTTTGCAACTCGATAGATTTAACTTGCATCAGTCACCATTTACTACACGGGCAGTCTTCGGCCGACTGTGGATGAACCCACGAACTCTTGGGCATGGGTTCAGTGCCCTACTATCCAGGCCTATAATAGATAGATTTTATTTTATTTTATATCCGTCGTAGAACAGCTGATCCAATTTTTGAGTTTACGACCACTAATGTTCAACTCCGTAGTTTTGTAATTTTATAATTAAAAACTGGAAAGTTCCGCCCCTTGTTTACGTTGCTGATCAATCCTCATGGTTGCTTCTCATTAATCATTGCGGATTAAGAGAAAAAAACCTTTTATTTCCATAAATTACGATCGAATTGCTATTTACATTTTGAAGATGACTAAATTTAGACAAAACAATAAAATTGGTACCAATCAATAAAATTGGAACATCCTGTAGAGTTAATACTCAGTGAAGATGGAACCAAGGGAAAGAGTATTCGCCTCCGAATGAGGTGAACCAGATTCGAATCCCAATAATGGCTGGTCGATACGAATTCCGCACCCAGCTTGCACCTATTACAGTGCTGATGCAAAATATCCTCCACGGTAGACGGATTATAGGATTTCGTGGTTTTTTTCTTCGTGTAACGCAAACGCGGGTTAGTTTCAATAAAAAAAATTTCCCAAAACTTGATCCAAGAGTTCCCTTGTCTTCTGGATTGGGTACAAAATTACAAGGCGACGTTGTTGAACATTGGTAACAGTAAACCCAAAATTGGGTCGGCTGTTGAACGACGATTATGAAATAAAATAAAAACCACGCGCTCCAATCACAATATTTTTCAGTAATATCCCGATTTTTTTTTTTTTTTTTTGAGAGTCAGATTTAAAGCTCTTAAATATCATTACTTAAACTGCATAACATATTTGAGTTTGGATGGAGTTGGATGACTGCATTCAAATCATCCTATTACAATCATTGTTGTCGAAACTGGTTGTCGTAATAATTTCATTTAAAAACAATAAAAGGTTTCAACTTAAACAGGGCATTTCATAAAGTTCAACCTTAATGTATATTTTTAAAATCCTTGTTGAAATTTAAGTAAAAAAACGAGTGCACACATTAAGGGTCATAAATTAATATTTAGGCAAGGAAAAAAAAAATCAAAATTTAATGAATCACGACTGATGGTGGGATTGACTAAAAACTTGTGATTACTAGAGAAAACAAAACTTAGAAGGCGATTAAAACTTAACACGTTCGTGTGTCATCGGCCATTCAAACTGGTTTTCTATTTTTCATACCGCCTATTTACCAATTAATTTAACTGATACGATGAAGTTGTCATTTTTTCTCCTCTATGAAATATCAATTTGCAGCTTTTACAACGTGTTAGATGTAATTACAGAACACCCTGTATGATATACAGTATTTTACGTGATTATTAATTAGGTAATTTTCACAATCAAATTTAAATTTTAATAAGATAAATAGCTTTTCTAATACCTAAAATTTAAAAATAACATTTTTTAACTTCTTGTAATTACTACGTCTCTTCAAAATTATGTTGAAAAATTATGATGTTAAGAATGATATAAAATGTTTCATACCTTTTAAAATACACTTGTTTATATAATCATTAATGAATAAAGTACAAATAATATTTAATTCTTAAAGGAACTTCAACATTAGTTTTGGACAAATAAATTTTACTGTAATGTGAAAATATTTTTAAATTCTTGAATTTAACTTCATAGATACGACGGAAATGCGAATTGTCATAGCATTTGTGCTCATATTTTCGAACGCTCTTTAGAATGAGCTATTGTAAAAAGTTGCATAGATTTTACGAAAAAAAGAACAACTTAGTGTTCAAACGATATTGAGGAGCATTTAGAATGTCGAAGGCACTCTGGAAAAAAAAAAGTAAATGAATAAAATTCTGCTGCTTTTATCCTTGTGTTTCATACTAGGTTTATCAGGCATGTTGCAAATATTGATGAGCTTTCTTTAATATCATTGATGTTTGGAACAGTGTAGTCGATTCTGGTAATGCTGTCATTAAACTATAACTGAAATTTCATCTAGAAAGAGTCAGTCCAGTTTGAGCTTTATCCTAAGCACACTTCTCTTCAAATACAATTAATTCATATATAAAACGTAGCAAATCAAAATTGAAACATTATTTATTGATTACCAGTTAACCTCACTATTTTCCTTAGTAATAAGCAATGAAAACTCACCACTCATGCTCTAAGGAAAATCTTTTTCAATGGTGCATTAGAGTTCAAACAGCGATTTTACAAATAAACAATTAAAAATAAATAATAAAAAGTACTGTTAAATTAATGGGGTATGCCTTTTTACTCTATGCATGAATCATGGGGATAAGTATAGGCTTACTGTTTGCGGGTTGCAGCCCAAGGATAGTCAAAGGGTCATCTAAGAAATGACAAAAATAAATAAAATAAAAAAAGCTATATTCAATAATTTTTTTGAAAAAAATGTCAAAATTCCAAAACTGCTAAACAGTATGAGAAAGAGCCTTAGTGCAGATTATACATAAAATGCCAATTCTATACATGCAAATAAAATAAAAATTATATATATATATTTTTTTCATGAGTAAAAAATTAACTAAATATTTAACAAATCTCATTTTCTGTATTAAATTTATGAAAATTTATTTTAGCCATGATAAAAAAATGAAAAAAAAAATTATATATGTGTAACATGTTATGAAAAAATGAAACTTTACTTTACTTGTAGCTTTTTTTTAAGACTATGTACAAAAGCAGCTTCTTTTTTATATTAGGTTTTATTTCATACCAAACTTTGAGTACATTAACATTGATACAAATGGTAAATAAATTAAGAATTTAATATACTTTTTATGACCATTTAAACTGTAGTTGATTTAGACTAAGAAGAAATAATACACTTCTCCATTTGATTACAAAACAAGAAATTATTATTTTAGGCTATAAAGCAGCAGTAACCATGTAAGCATAAACAAATACTGTTAATTCAAATAATAAAAAACAATTTAATTCTATTTACTTAAGCTGATTTGAAATGAGATCCACAATCCCTTAAGATGTTCTTTGGTCTCTTTATGTTTCTAAACAAAGCATAAAAAATAAATGCCCTTTTAACATAAAACGATAGTTGTACTGTAAAAAAAATTTCTTCCTTCATGTTTCAGCATTCATACATAACTTTTTCAGAAAAAAAAAATCTATATATATATATGCTAGCAACATTTAGACCAATTTAAATTAGATATTCATTCAACACAAAACAATCCTATAAAAAATTTTAAAAAAAACTTTGATGAAATAAAAATTAGAGTAAATTATTTTCACTTTTTAATATTGTGTTCAATAAACAAATTTTGTGTATTATAAAATCATATTATGATTGTGAGAAATAGAGACACTTTTTTGAAAAGCCACACAATCTCCGGTACACAAAAAAATATATGAAAACAGACACGAAAGCCACACATCAATTAAAACGAAAATGTATTAAAATTCATCTGAAAGTAAGATCCAGTCAGTGGTGTTACAGCCTTTAGAACTGCTCTTAGAAGATATTAGAGGGTATGTTGTAATTTTGCAGTACAGCCAATGGTGGATACGATGTATTTTAGATGTAAATATAAACTACGAAGAAGTTAAGATACGTTTTCTACAGCCTCATGGACCCTCACTGTCATACTCGTACCCACAGAAGCCTTTGATATTGAAAGTAAATAAATCACAGATCATTTAGAAGGTTGAAGTACTAACAACAACAGGTTAAGATTTTTTCATACCGTCTAATGAGATAAAAATAATTAACAAAAAAATAGCACTACATCATTCCTAACTATTTCATAAAATTTTATAATGCTTATATGTTTAAAAAATTACTAATTCTGTTCATAACATATTGTAACAGAGTTAATAATCATAATTTTAAAAAAATATTTTCTATGAAATAAATGTTATTCATATCTTGTAACTATTTCACATATTTTTTGCATATCAAAAGGTAAACCATTTTTTAATAAGAAAAATATAATACACTTGCTAAAAATAAAAATGTTATTTTCGATACATTTTAGGAGACAAAAGTATGGGATAAATACTACTTTTGATATGAATGATCATTGATTTATATATTGGTTTAAGAATTTTAGGCTTTTTACTCAGTTTTCCATGTATATTGTATGAAATGTCTTAAAGGGGAAAAAAGTTGTACAGCATACCACTTTCAATTAATAAAAATTTTGGTTTGCAATAATTAATGTTTTTTTTTTTTTTTTAAATTTCAATTTCTATGCTACAAATTTGAAAGGTGTAGAAGAATGTTGTAATAAAAAAAAATATTTCTTTCATAATTCTTTGAGACCACATATCACAGGTCAAATCAGGTTGCTTTGAAAGTTGACCTAGCCTCAGAAAGTCATATAAGGTATCAAATGAAAGGTTTATTGCAATGGTGTTTCAAATCTTTTCTTAAACACCATTTACTTTCTTCTAAAGTAAAAAAAAAGTAACTTATAAAGTAAAGTTCTTAAAGTAACTTTTTTTAAGTAAAAAAAAAAAAGTTGCAGTTATTTATATGCATGCAAGTTAGTGGTTTTTTCAATGAAAATTTTATTTTTTCAAGTGTTTATAACTTGGACAAATTTCAAATTAAAAACTGTTCGAATTGTTTACTTTATCATGTGTGCATGTTCCACCAAATTTCATTAAAATAGTAGGGGGGTCAGTTCAAAAGTGATTGATCTGTTGTGGAATGACTCATTATGAAATTTTTCCTTTGCTAATATTTTCTTCTACTTATTATATAAATATAATTCAAACTTTAAAGGATCTTTTTGATCGATAGTTTCTAAATCAAAAAATAAAAAATTTTACTCTTATATGCTTCAAATATAGATTTTTATATATTTATTTATTTGATTGTTACAAAATTGTTTTTCTAATAAGGCAGTGGTAAGTTTAAAAAAAGCAACATTTTTATACTAGCCACTTGATGCACATTTGACCTAACTCTTAATACACAGCAGTAAATATGTAATCAAAAATCTAATCTATCATCATAAAAGTAAGTAGTCAACTATTCGAAAATAAATTTCATGTAACATGAATTTTTTTCATTTCCAATATTATTGTTATTTCCACAGAATTTTTATCATTTCAATATTATTGTTTATCATGATGTGCTTAGATTCACAAATATATTATTACTTTTCATTACTTCCAAATAAATATAGAATAATTGATAACCACATAAAAATTTTATCGATAATTTTTAACTCTTGCCATAGTTTTAACTAGCCATAATTTTATTTTATTAAAACTGCTCGTTTCAAATTCATTTATAAAATGTTATAAGTAGAAACACTTTTAATGTCGAATAAACATAATATATAAACACTTAAACATCAATTTGAACTTTACTGCAGAATTATTTTTTATGTTACAATTACAATGCTTAATAATTAAGTACAAATGTTAGGAAATATGCATAGGATGATTAGACATTACATGGCATAATTATTCTTTTAATTTAGATCCGAATTTTCTTTTCCTTACAACAGAACGTAAGAAAATTATATAAATATTGCAGCTAAGCTTTTAAAAGAGAATACTTAATTTAAAAGTATTTAAGAGCACCCGTTAACATACTCTTAATATCAAAATGACATAATTTTATTTAAAAACAAATAATAAACATAGCAAAGAAAACATTCATTTTTATTTTTACATTTATAAATATCGAAAAATTCGAAAACATTTTCGCCTAATTTCTTTTTTAAACACAAATCTCCTCTTTTCCAGTGGCTGTTTACGAAATAAATGTAAACACAATCCATCAATGAACCAATTGTTTCATCACACCAAGTACGAGATTACGCGAGAACATAGACTGGCGTGCACAAAATTATTGAAATTTTTATTTTAATTCACAATAAACGCGATAACTTCCCAAATTCTTGCAACCATGAGTGATAGTCAACAGCCAATCACAGTGCGAAAAGCCCATTCATCCGACGCTATCATTTCCTTGTTGCCATTCTGTAGTAGAAACTATGGTTTAAAATTAGTTACCAATTCCTTAAAAGATAGAGACCCATATATTAATATTTATTTTTACAAGCATTTAGATATACAAAACTAGGTGACTGCAAGCGTTCATTCCTCGTAAATATAAATTGTGGCGGAAAATGAAAACAGAACTACATGTGTTTTATTGATACTGTTACATTTACAATTGATAAAATAATGAAGTTCCGGGGGAAAATGGTTGAAATTTCAAGCATACAACATTTTACAAGTTTGTATTTGTTGCTACAACTCTTTTTCTTCTACATCAAGACAATTTATTAAAAACAAATCTTTAGTTTTAGCTTTAATCTGGTTGGAGTTTATTTTTCTTGGCAAGGACGTTTTTTTTCCTTCCAAATGCAGGGTTTTATAAATTAAATTTAAACCTCGATATCTCGAATTTGAAGGGAACGGAGAAAAAAAATTCGAATTAGAAAAAATAACTTATTATCAAGAGTAGAATAAAGGGGTAAAAAAAAACTTTTTTACACACCCATTAAAAAAATTATCCAATTTTTGTTACTACTAAATACTATTCGAAAACATTATTACCTAAAAAAAAAGTATTCCATCTTGGTTTAATTAAGCTATTATAATCAGACACTGGGTTCAAATAATAAATATGATATTTTTTTCACTCACATGTTCTACATATTTTTTGAAATTGCCCATAGTAGATAATACTTTTTTTTGTTGCCATATTCTTTGGTAAATCATACATTTCTTTCTCATCTTCCTCTCCTGATTAATCATAAAGAGCTTTATTTTGCGCAATGTTATCCTGCACAAAATTCTCAGAAACTAATATTTTCTTCGTCGATAATCGATTGAAACTTCGCCTTAAATTGTAGAGCTTCTTCTTCTTTTTTCATTTTTTTAGCTTAGTTTTCAAAATAATTTTAGAAAGTGAAATTTATACTTTGTTAAAATTATTTGATAACATTTTATGGTTTTGAATTGAAATCCTCAAAAGAACTTTTCAGTAAATTTTATCATTCTTTGTTCACTGCATAATAAGAGCTCCATACTTTTTTCTAGGAATATTAAATACAATAAGTAAATTGACAAAAATAGGAGTTTTGAAAATAGTACCCACTCATCTCTATCTTACATTTAATGAAAGAATCACATCCGGCGGTTCCAGTCTATGGTGTGATATACCTCAGGTAATACTCATTTTTATTTATCAAATGTTAACCTCTGTTCAAATAATCCAGCAACACGAGTAAATGTAGTTGACTTTTTTTAGATCTAATTATACATCAAAAATAACATTATTAGTTTAGCCAAAACATAAAATGTTTACTTCTCTATTCCCTTAGGTATGTTGTTGCGAATAAGTTGTTACTAATAGTCCACATATGTGGCAATGGTGTGGCAAGAGGTCAACAATTATGTATTTCACTATAAAATTTTAGTACTTAATTATTATCCCGTCAACCATTTTCGTATTTTAGGATTGTCCCATAGATTATTTTCACCAAACCCAATATTATTGCCAAAAGGTAACTTCTGCCCTTAAAACTGCAAATTTTATCACTTTGTTTTCTCAAATTTTATCATTTTTTTTTAACTTTGCTTTAATTCTTTTTATTACACTTACTATGCATTTTTACACTTACATTTTTTGTTATTATTTTATTATTGTTATTTAATAAATGTAATGTGTTTGAAATTTGCACATTTTCAGGAGCGTCGACAGGTCGATGGGATAATTCCAAAGTGCAAAAGTTTTTTTTAATTAAATTTCTATTTTCATACTGTATTGAATCTTGCTAATCCTAATTATGTTATTTATTCTATTTAATAACACTTGTTGTTTCAAGTAAATTCAACAATCTGATATCTGTTACTAAATTAAAATTGGTACTTTTCTATTGGCCAGGTGCAAGTAAATTAATTTCACTTAACAGAAAACAAATTAATATCCACTTCCCCCCAAAAAAACAATAAAAAAAATTATAATTGTTAGATTTACTTTCGTCTAACTAATGAAAAGTACCTAAAAAATTTACCTATTTAAAACATAAGTTAGTTTAAATGCTCCTTTTTTGTCTTTTTTTAACTTAATTTATTTTTTAAGGATATTGAAATTCCTTTTGTTTCACAGCAAAAGCTTCAGTTATTATTTGGAATTTAGTTGTTAACCTATTGTAAAAAAGTGTTCTAAGCTTTCTTTGGATAATTAATCATTGACTTTGTATTATAATTGACCTCTTTATCTATATTTATGTATCGATTTTTGTCTTTAGAGATCTATTAAAAGATTAGAATAAGTTTTATCCATACCAATATGTTGATAGTTTCTTTCTTTTTTTATTAGGACCACTATTTTTGTGAATTTAATATGGAGGGCTTGTCTGAAGAACACAATGAAATATATTTGGAGTTTCAAATTGATAATTTAGTAACTGCTTTCCGATCTGCCCAGGCAGCTAAATCGGTGAAACTTAAATTAACTAAAAAGCATGTACCTTGCCTTACCTTGGAGGTTGAATTAGTAAGTTTATGAAAGCTAATTTTATTCTTAAATATAGTAGATTCCAAATTTTCTGATTTTATTAATAAACACAATTGGTTATGCTAAACCTGCTAAAATATCTAATTGTCTGAGAATGATGCATTATCCTTTATTAACATTTATTTTGCTTCAATGAACTGACTTAAAAAAAAAAAGAGTTTTCTGCATTAAAAGAGTTTTTGAAAAGTCAAGAACAATTAAAGACAAACAAACTTTGATGAGAAGAATTAACTATGAATATACATAAAGCTGAATATTTGTAGTTTGAAAAAAGCATCAGCAGACAACATTTTTTGCTTAAAATTTTCAATGTTTTTATGAAAGAAAATCGACTTAATTTTGTTCCTCATATTTCATTATTTTTTTAATATTTAAACATATTAATTTGCTTTTGGATTATGAGACTTTTTTTTAATTAAAATTATCTGATTATCTGCCCAGCTAATCCTACACATCAAATTTAAAAAAAAATAGAGAGAGAGAGAGAAAAAAAAGGATGTCTTTATTTATGAACTAAAGAGTTCAAATAATCATTTACTCACATTTTTAGATATGTTTTATCATACCAGTTTTTAGTTAAGTAATGGTCATTCAAGATATAAGAGAATATTGTTGTATGTGTTTTATTGTTGTATGTGTGTATTGTTCATTGTGTTTTATATAAAAATTTACAAAATCGTATATTCATATTAAATTGAAAACTTAAATCTTTTGTATTACAATAATAGCCATTTAATTTTAGTAATTTTTGCTTGTACACTTGTAAAATGTACCTTATTACCAGTTTTTAGTTAAGTAATGGTCATTCAAGATATAAGAGAATATTGTTGTATGTGTTTTATTGTTGTATGTGTGTATTGTTCATTGTGTTTTATATAAAAATTTACAAAATCGTATATTCATATTAAATTGAAAACTTAAATCTTTTGTATTACAATAATAGCCATTTAATTTTAGTAATTTTTGCTTGTACACTTGTAAAATGTACCTTATAAAATCCTATTGATTTCGTTTTTCTTACTTACCTTAATATCAGATACATAAACCTATCAGATTATTAGGAGTCTACTTTCTGTTTATCTTTTAATTGCTTGAAATATTGCATATTGTTTATTAAGAAATTATAAATGTTTTTCCATTGAATAAAAAATAATTAATATTCTGTTTTTTAGCCATCTTTGCACTCCCATTCTCGTATTGTTGTTCACGATGTTCCTGTTCTAGTGATTCCTCGACGTTTGTGGGAGCAGTTTCAAGAGCCTACAATGATACAATTTGATGTTAGTTATTTTTTTACATATATATATATATTTTTTGTCTTTGAATAAAATATTATGGAAAAATGAGTAACAGATTTTGTCAGCTCTAAATGTTGTTCACTAAATTACAAATCTTTAATTTATTATTATTTTTTTGTCAAAATTTATTTCTAAGAAGTATTAACTTTCATCGAAAAAGTTTTGCTTGTTTTTTGACATTGTACTTATTTTGCATTTATTATGTAAAAACATCTTAATTTGTTTTGGTTGCTTATTATTATTTCAGGTTTCTATATACATGCCTTCATTAAAAATTGTTCGAAGTGTTGTTGAAAGAATGAAAAATATTGGAAACCATATGGTAAATGTTTTCTTTTAAATTAAATTAATTATGTTCTTAGTGTGTAACGAGTTATTTCTCTTTTTTATTTGCTACTGTGTACATTTGTTCAATTGATTAATATATGATTAAATCAATAATTTTTGCCTTAAGTAAGTTTATTTATCCTTCCCAAACTGAATATTTTTTCGAATGATTAGTGTATCCCTGTGAAAAAAATCTATAAAATTAGTCTTGATGCATTATTAGTCTTGATGCAAAATAAAAATATATTTCGTAGTGTAATCTGTATTTAAGCAGTATAAAATCAATATTAAATTTTCTCATTTCAAAACTTGTAAATTCTGTCATGCAATACTAATATATTAATCTGCAAAAATCTTTAGTGCTGAAATGGTATTGCTATTTCATCATATTCCCGTTTTGCTACATATTATTCTAGCTTTGTTTCAAAGTAAATACTATTTACAGAAATTTTACTATGTATGCTCCAAAATTACAGTAGGTTTCCTACAAAAACAACATTTTGTTACAAAAGGGAGAAATTGGTAATGCACCTGATAAAACGATGCTCAATCATACTATTGTGGTTGTTACAAAGCCAGAAATTCGGCTGCTAGATAACAACAATAAAGAAGAAAACAAAAATGCATGTTTTTTTTTAAAATTATATCAATATTAATGTTAAAAAAATAGAGAAAAAAAGTGTTTTATTTTTAACTTTATTATAGCCATTATTTCTTGTAATTAGTTTGTTTTAATTCAATGTTTTTATACTTAAAAAACATCATTTCAATTTTTAACGTACCCTTCATCCACAGGGTATCAAATGCTGAGGTTCAACTGTGTTAATTAAGATTATTGTTTTTTATTTCTAATGCTCACCACATTCGGCAACCGTATGCCATCGTGGTTCTCAAAAACTGTATTGTTGACCTGTTTTTCATGGGCGCTTCATCAACTTAAAAATAAAAGAATTTTTTTTAATTTTACACGAATGATCAATGGAAGCAGAAAAGAGTTGAAAGTATTTATCATTTTTTCTTTTAATTAATATATTGATCCACGAATACAAAACATTTTTGAACTTAAATTTGCTTAGAACTATTTATTTTAATACTTATAGACATAATTTAATGCATCTCACTAACTGTTTACAAATAACTAGGTAGTTTTAATGCTGAGGAAAGACTACATTCAAAAATTATTACTTAGTTTTATGCAATCCTTAATGTGAAAATTTATGTGAGTAAAATTCTTTTCTTTAACTACTTCAGACAATGTTTGCTAGTTCAGATGGTGAAATAAATTTGTGCTGTGAAACTGATACTGTTACCATCACGACTCATTTCAAGGATTTGAATTTGACCTCTGGTATGTTAAAATATTAATGAATGTCTTTTAGAGCTAGTAAATAGTTTCATAATTGTTTAGAGGAGTGATAAAAATGTAAATACATTTCTTATCACTTTGATTGACTAACTTATTAATATATATAGTAAATGAACTGATTTTTTAAATCAGTTTTAAAAAGGAAAAATTTGGGTAACCTTTTGAGATGTCAAAAGAAATCAAGAAGTCTTTTGTGAAATCAAATTTTAAGTTTAAATTTCATATGCATTATTGTTTGAGAACTCTGGACATCTTAAGGGATTTGCCTTGTTGACTCCAAGAGTCAAACTTACACAAAAAATTCACTTTGAAAAAAATATGATTTATGCATTCACCTCTTCAAACTCTAATTTTTCACAGTAATTAATCATTTGGAAAACATAATACTGCTGTAAATACTAAGAAAAGTGTTTTTCCAAAAGTACGAATGTAAAAATGCGAGCTTAATTTAAAAACAACTTTGTACAAGCGTAAATTTCTGAATAAGAAAAAAATTAAACAAGTATGAAGAACTGTTCTCGACTGTCTTTTTCTTAGTCTTATGTTGATTAGATCTACATCTTTTCCTCTCCAACTTAGAAAGCAAATTGTGAGCTTTCACTGCCCTTTGAAGCTTTAAGCTTTTTTTATTTTTTTAAATGAAATATTAAAGCTTTGTCCCCTCACATGGAGAAATAAAAGAATTTTTCCCATTTACTTTACCATACACACAGCTTCAAGAAAGTTATTTTAAATTTTTGCATCTAACCTTAAATGTTCAAGTCTAAAATTAAATTGTTTTATTTTATTTATTTATTTATTATTATTTTTTTGAGAAAGAGAGAGAGAAGAATTGAAAGTAATTATCTGGTTTCTAGAAATTTTCAGAACTTAGAATTTTTGAAATTTATAGATTACAATCCTATTATTTTGCAGTGATGTAGTTCTAGCTTAAAATTTATTTAGTTTTTTTTCTGACTAGACTTAACAAAAATTTTGTATCTTAAAATGGTGACAATGATTTTATTAAAAAATGTTTCGAACATGCATTGATATTGTAATAATCTCTTTCGTATCTCTCGATGTTGATATAGCTATATAAAAATGGCTGATTTTGTAATACAGTGATTTTATTAGTGGTATTCATTATATTAATGACAAAAATGTCTCAGTTTCAGCTCACTTGTCGGAAAAAAGGAAAGCGGAATGCAGAATTGATATTCGCAAGTTCCATCAATTTGTTTTAGGACAACAAATAAATCCAGCAAAAGTTATTTGTAGTAAGTTTCTTTTCCTTTTTTTTTCAAAATATATTATTTAAAAAAAATTCAAATAACTGAATGCTAACAACAAAAATTTTTTAATGCTGGCCATAGCTAGAAAAATATCTTAACTGATTACAGTCAATATTTGCCATGTATTCATCTCTTCCTCGATTTCTTATAATTCAAAGCACATCTATCCATAAAACCATTTAAGGTATATCTTAACTTGAATATTTAAATAATGTTTGTTCTTATTTTTTTTATATTTTGTTTTATTAAAATGTTTTATAAATTTTTTAGATATAACAAATAATCAGATGGTTCAATTCTTTCTACTACATGATGATGTGTCCATTCAATACTTTCTACCTTGTGTTATTATGTAAACTGAATCTACTTTTGGTATACTATAATGCGAACAACTACATTTCATCATAATTTGATAAGTTTCATCCTTTTTCATATTTTTAACTTATTATTAACAAAATTATTTTTTAACACAATTTATCAAGTAACTCTATTATTTTATGCATTCCATATAATTTTGTATATATGAGGTGCAAATTATTATTCTGTGTTGTTATGAGGTTCTTTGTAGTAAATTTTATTTTTTAGTACTTTAAAGAATGCGTTTGATAAATGAGCATTATAAAATTTTAAAAATAATGTAAGAAATACATGCAAAAAAAGTAACTTGTTATATTCAGTGCATCAATCTTTTCCCTTTTAAAGTAAGCAGTAACTTGAACAGTTGTGATTCTTTATAACAGTTAAAATACAGCATCTATCAAGAAGGAAAGCAAAAAAAGGTTTTTGCTTCAGACAATTTATAGTACCTCGTAAAGAAATTTTCTGTGATATGAAGTTTTTGTCAAAATTTTTAACTAGGGGTCTGTCCATTTGCATCCTGTCTCTTTATTACATTTGTTATTTTTATTCTAGAAGTTTCTATTGTTAAATCTTAATATTTTTTTCTTTCTTCTCTTAATTGATGTACTCTCCAATGACTATTAAGATTCAGCCCAAAATATCACTTCTTAATCACACCAAAGTACACGTTTTTTCAACTATTTTGGTAATAATATAAAATTTGTTTAAAAAGATTTAAATTGAAGTTTTAATATTCGTTTAAATAAGGTTGTGTTTTAAATATTTATTTAAAACAATTGTCATTATTGTAATAATTTTTTTGTCATATATTTATTTTTTGAAGTATAACTTTGTGCTAGTTTCATGGGGAAAACTACGTAAAAATGCAGTTTAATTTGCTGTACAAACAGAGATAAGTTTTAAATCTTTCCATAACTAGTAAATATTTAGTTATTGATTTTTTCATTAACAAAAGAGTTATGTAATTCATAAAGTATTTATTCATTTCTTTCTGCATTATATCATTTATTAATATTTTAATTTTTCATTATAATAAACTCACAATTGTAAGTTTTCTATTTCATTTTCACCTTAAAATTTATTTTTAGATGTATGTATTTGCATTGCTACCAAATCAACACTCTTCCCAACCTTAGGTGTTCAATTTACTCTATTTTATTTTCATTACATTTGATATTATTGCATCAGTCGCAGTAATTAGTTTAGATTAATTTTGGGATGCAAAATGTTTAGTAGCAATAAATTTAAGGTAAAAATGTGTTTTTTTCCCCATTTAATTTTTCATTATTAGAATATAATAATTATGTAACTCCTTTCCAACATTCTGTGATATCAAAGGCATTTTTGTAAACAAAACTGTTTATAAAGAATTCTGTTATGTAAATATCTTGAATGAGAATAAAAGTAATTTAATTTTCTCTTTTCTTATCTGGAAATAGATTTGTTTCAATTTAAAATCTAAATAATGCTTAGATTTCATATGAAATAAATATTTCATTTTAAGATTTTTTTTTATATTAAAAATAATTTTTGCTATTCTTTTATTTAAGAAAAAATAAAGTGAACACGTAAAATTTTTTTAAAGCTTTGATGCAAAATTAAACCTAGGTTAGCACAAAACTAAAAAAATTTTGGAAATATTTAATTGTTTAGAACAAAATTTGTTTCAGAACAGTTCTATAACAAATTTTTCACATTTTTTAGGAAAAATTACTATAAAAGGAGATATTAATTCCTATATTAGTTGCCATCGTTTCTTAATTATGTATAATTTAATGTATTTTAAAATTATAATTTCAGGTAGAGTAAAATTATTGCTCCAACTCATTATTCACAAAAATATTGAAATTTCTGTTCAAAGACACTTAACCTCACCTGTTTCAAAAATAATATTCTTCACCTTCTTCTGTTTGAAACGCTTTTTTGTAGCTCACCTTTTGCTATTAAACCCAACATTGTTTGTTCTATCACCTTTTACAGTTAAAACCATACTTTTATTACACTTTTTGTAAAGTTGACTGCAAATCTGTTAAATTTAGTATTCTTAAGCCAGAAAAATTTAGTGACATGTACCTCTATTAATCTATTTCATTTATATACAAAAGAAAACTTCTATTATTTACAATATCAGATACTTGTAAATAGAATTAGATTAGATTAAATGTTTTCTTTAATTTATAACAGCGCAGTGAAACAGTTAAAGTTTTTTAAAAAAGAAAAAAATTCCAGTAAATTCTTGTGTGAGAGAATAATCCCCCCCCCCTCCCAAGTTTCTGCATTCAGTTCAAAACTTTTCTGACATATTACTATACATCCATTTGATCTTTTTTTCCATTATGTTTTATTTTATTAATATGATAATGTGATTTTTATTTTTTGAAAATTGTAGTGTTGTTACAATTATTTTTCAATTAACTAATTTAATATATGCAGCACTATTTGTTTGAATTTTAAACTAAAAACAGTAACTCTGCAAGTAAAAATTTAGGTCCATCACATTAATTTTCTAAAAGAATTTTTTTATCCTGCTTTAAATTTTTGAAAACTATCAGTCTAAATTATGAATTATGTTTATTTCTATATATAACACAGGAAATTTAAAACAAACTACAAAATAATCAAAATATTTGTTCTTTATTTGTTTGCATTTAAAAATATCTTAACAGTTTTAAACAAAAATTTTACAATCAAAACCAAATCAAAATTTTACATCAAATCAAAATGATGAAGATTTTACAAAAATGCTGTGGAGACAAACTGGATCACAATAGTTTGAGATCACCATTCAAAAATTATTTAAGTGCTGAATAGTAAAAATTCAATTTTTTTAAAACTTTTTCGTTTATCGTATCTGAAATTGAAGAGAAATCGAAAAGAATACTGAAATCGAAAAGAATATTGAAAAAAAAAATTCTTCACATAACAATTATTGCACAGAAAAGCCATGATTATTTCACTATAATTAAACTCAATATGAAAAGAAATATTTAATCCTTAAATAATTAATATGCATAAGGTCTACTACAAATCAAAACTTCCTCTGCAGTAGAATTAAATCTTACATCAGCCTTTGGCTAATTCACATCCTTTTTCTAAACAAAAAATTGTTACTTTATCCAATTTACTATTCAAATTTTTATTGCACTCGTTTTGTATTAAAACTAATCAATTTTTATTTATATCTGATTTAGGTGAAACAAAACAAAATGCAAAAACAGTTGATTCAAAACATGGTAGCATATGCTAAGTGTAGATTACGCTGAATAACTTTAAATCCTACTATTGGATTTTTACGTACAAATATGCAATCTTAATCATTCGAATAATTAACCATATTGAGTATGAAAGGTGATTTATTAAAATATTTTTTAAAAGATACCTTTCCTAAACAAACTTATTTTGTTTTATGTTCAACCTATGGGCAGTTTGTAAAATACAACCCAATTAAGTAAGTCAGTAGATTGGGCAGGAAATTGATAACATAAATTTTACTTTTTACGTTTTTTGCCATATTTCAAAAATTAGTTGAGTCACATAAAATTTTTCCTACTATTATTAAACTTGTTTGTTCAAATGCATTTCTAAGTGAAAAATTCTTTAATGCAAAGAAAATTGAGGTTTTTTTTTTCTTTGATGTGCTTTAGAATAAAATAGGCTTTCTCAAATATAAATTTTTTGTCTAAGCTTTTTTCATATTTACAGACACATAATTCAATTTTCAACAGCATGTATATTAAGTATGTAGTTTCCTTTGCTCATCCAAGTTTATTTATTAAATCCTACAAATTAATTTTATTTTCAAAGTATGAGAAAATTAATGGCAAATGAGTTAATAAATGTTTGAAGGATAAAACTTCCATAAGTTAAACCTTCTGCTTTTCCATAGGAAAAAAGAAAAAAACATGAGAAATCAAATACATTTCATATCACTCATTCTTTTATGTTTCGTGTATAAGGCTAAACACTAGACATTGGGTAACAGCAATATTTATATCATGATAAAGCATGGAAATATACAGTGATTATAAATGCATTTTTAAAGAAATACTATAATTTATCACAAACTCAGAAGTGTAAGGCATTTTCAGGACTTCAAAGGATGATAATAGCAACTAGTAACAAAATCTTGGAGTGTTACCTTCGAGCAAGTTGTACCACAGTTGTCTTACTGTACCAATACTCACATGTAATTTTATTTTTAAAAAAACTAACCCAATTGGGTTACTCTAAATTTCTACATATGATACAATCATTAAAACCTTTTTGTCTTTTAATATTTACTAGCTTCTTTATTCCAAACACGTTACAAGAATAAAATCACCTATATTTTAGAAATATAAAATTTTGTTTTATTCTCCATAATAATTACTACCTCATAGAGCTTGAAAATTTGTCAACTTTTTCCACATATTCGCCACTATGAATCATGCATTTTGTTGACATTGTGACAGATTTTATAAAACCCATGTCCTAATAGCTTCTCGTGATGAACAAGTGTTGAAACTTTTCTTACTTCTCATTAAAGAGGAGACCAGCCAAATATTGTTTCTAAACAGGAAATGGGTGGTAGTCTCCGAGTGCAAAGTCCTGACTATAGAGTGGAGTTGTAGTGATTTTCTATAGAATAGAAGTTGTTGACAAAAAAGCACAAGTCAGACGTGGGCAATAATTTGGGTGGTAAATGTTTGCACCTTAACTAATTTTTTGGCTTTAAAATAATTCTAACTTAGTTTCTTAGTGTGTAACGTTTTTTCTTAGTATGTATTCGTTAAAATTATTTGCTCCAATAACAAGATAAACGCTTTTCTCAAGGACATGACAGGGAGCTGGTGTGTTAGGAACACACAAATCTGCAAAAGTGCATAGACCAAGGTAGCAGTTATGTAGAAAAAAGAGAAAACTTCTAAATTGATGTAAATATTTTAGAAAATAAAATAAGCTGGATTTGTTTATATATTGTTGTGACATGTGATTCATTCATCCCTTGACGCATACTCCACTCCCTTGGTTTTCTCTCCTTTGTAGTCTAACCATTAATTAAAGTTGACAGGGCTGATTGTGCTCCAGAAAAAATCCGGATTTCTGGATTTTTCGCTAACAGTGATCCAGAAGTTTCTGGAGATTGAAGGTCCAGACGTTTAAAAAAATCATTGATCACAGAAGTTTACGGAAATCAAATTTTCAAAGGTGGAACTTAAAAACACAGTTTATTTTATTTGTTTGTAAGGGAGAGCCAGAGAGATACTTTATAAGCTTATAATCATGATTAATATTCATTTTTTATCAATAAATAGTTGTTATAATCATAAACTCAAGAAAAAAAGTAATATTTATAAATTTTAATTACTTCTCCAGGTCATCATAGGTACGTGTAAATGGTATAGGTATGTGTAAAATTGTGTATATATTTTAAGTAAACTAAGAAATATTGAGAAAAATGAAAAATAAACTTGTTTAAATATTTTTCAATTTAAACTTTTTTTTTAACTCAAGAAATTTTCCGGAATTTTGGCTTGGGCTCACAATCACCCCTGAGTTGACTACTTATTAAAGTACTTCATTATATCTCAAAAACCTCCAGCTGATTAAAAATTATATTTCTTTGAAAAAATTTAGATCTAATCTATCTTTTTCCTACTATATAATAGCGAACAAAGTAGCTGTTAATCAAGCTATTTTAAGAAAAAATATTTGCTATTCTTTGTAGTTTTTCTTTAATTAAAAATAATTTATAATTTAATGCAAAAAAAAAAAAAATTCTAGTAGGCTCAAGAATGTTTTATAAATAAAATAACATTAAAATATAAGAGAAAGAAAATTTTTTAGCATTATATTATAATTTAATGTACAGTGTGCAAAAAAAGGACCATCCTGGATAACTTTTGTAACTTCACATTCTAGGATGACCTCAAATCTGGTAATAAGTGCAGATGATATTTTAAGTTACGAAATCAAACACAAAAACGTACTTTCTCTGAATAAACATACATTTCTGTCAACTGATTCGAGTTTAAATATGTAAAAAAATTTATAATCAAATTTCTCACTAACTCTTCAACCGATTTTGCTTACATTTTGTATTTTGCCATGTAAAATTATATTCTTTATATTATATATCACATATAGAATGTAAAATATATTCTATATTCTTTAAAGCCATAAAAAAATGTATACCTTACAGTTCAAAAGTTTTTCCGACCATTTCTAAATAAAGTAATAAAAAAATAGTAAATATTTACTACATAAATATTATTTTTTGCATGGACTTACCCGTGAATAAACAAATTTTATAATTGTGAGCAAAAATTTTTCAATTCGGTAAAAAAGTTCTCGAGATACAGCGGAATACACAAAAAGTAAAATTAAGGTGTCCAAACTTTGGACCTTTCTCCTGACCAAATTACAGAAGCAATGATTTTGCTAGATTGCAGTTACCCCCTATGTTTTGGGGGTCAGAAATCCGAACCTGTCAAAAGCAAGGTATGTTTTTTCAGAAAAATACATTTTTGTGTCTGATTTCGTAACTTAAAATATCGCCTGCTGTGGCCCTAGCTAGATCTCAGGGGTATAAATAAAGAAAAGCTTAGTGCCTAATAGCACACAGACAAACATAAATTTGAATAATTACGAGGGGAAAAAGAAGGTCCATTCTGTCCGAAGTCTGAGCATCTACTATCTCTTCAGATGGCGCTATAATAGTGGGGGAAAGAGGAAAGTTTATCATTCTTTCCCCCTGGTTCCGATTAAACGTCTCGTAGATTGAACAGCAGTTTTTGGTCCTTTGCTTCTTCTGAGGGTCGTCAAGGTTTTTGGGTTAGGATCAAGAGTCTTTGGTCTGCTTTGCTTATGTAAAGGTGCCACCGGCACTGCATTTTATCAGAACACTTTTTCAATGCAGACATATGATACTGTCCTAACGGTTTATGTGGCTTATCAATGTGGGCAACTTCATACGATGTACGGTCCATCTCTCTTTGGCATGAACTTGGCCCTAGCTAGATATCGGGTCTATAAATAAAGAAAAGCTTAGTGCCAAATATTTTTATTAATAACAAACAGCACACGGGCAAACATAAATTTGAATAATTATGAGAAGGGAAAAAAAAGATCCATTCTGTCCAAAGTCTGAGCATCTACTGCCTGTTCAGGTGGTGTTATAATAGTGGGGGAAAGAGGAAAGTTTGTCATACTGCACTTATTAATTAGCATATTTGAGATCAGCCATTAAGATTGAGTCCTAGAGCGTGAAGATCTGATCATTAGATCAAAAGTTATTCAGGGTAATCTGTTTTTTGCACACTGTACATAAAATTCTAAAGAAAGTAGCAATTTCTCAATCAGAATAAAACAGTTTCACTTAAGTTATTTCAGTAATAATAGGTTTTTGTTCACAGATTTTGTGTTTGTAAGAAAGGTTAATTAAAGAAGGTTAGAATAATTTTACTCTTAGACAAGTTTAAAGTTTTCAAATATTTGTTTTAAATGGGCAAAAATGAAAGAACTTTTCAATGTGATCTTTTGCAAGGTCATTTGGAACATATTTTTCAAGCATTTTATTAAAGCGTGTGGTGTGTCAATAAAATAATGGGCAATGGTCATATTTATTTCTAGAACTGAACGATTGTGTTACTATTTTTAAAAAAAAGTTTCAGAAAAATATATACAACCTTTTAAATGTAATGCTTCTAAAAGGTATTTGTTTAATTTTATGGTATAACATTTTATTTACTTAACAGAGTGTTATGTACTTGAGATGTGCTTTAATTTAACAATTTGGAGTTAAATATATACTATAGAATTGTAAAATACTGTGAAACAGTAACTCATAAGTAATTGTGATATTAATGAAGTGAAGTTGGGTTTTTAATTTCAAGAGACAACACTTTCGTTATGGAACCTTTGTCTTTCTCTTGCATTGACACTGCTACTTGGCAATATTGTTCTATGACATATAGGACAAGTCTTTCTTTCACACAACCATTTCCTAAGACAATAAGAATGATAAAAGTGATTGCAACGCGTTATGCATGTAATATGTTTACTTATATCATTTAAGCAAATAGCACATACACCATCCTCTTTTTTAGAAGCAATGGGCAAGGCATTGACACTATGAAAAATTAAACGCCTTTCCTGCCAGGCATGCCAACCAGAAAAAAGTTGGCTCCAAATATTATAGTAAAAATGAATGAAAATAAAGAACAATCTCAACATACTGCCAGATTCCATAAGTTTATTGATACCAGTTAAGAGAAGTAATACTGAAAGCACAAGAGTAATTATGTCTTTTGCACTTTCAAGATAGTAAATGTAGTCATAAATCTCGTACCACATTGTATAGCGATAAGAGTGAATCAAATTTAAAAAATATATCATTGCACTAATTAGAAGATTTATCAATATTTCAGCTACAAAAACAGTTAAAGGAAATGACCAAGTTTCAAATGCATTTGTTCTTTGTAGAAATAACAAGTATGAGACACAAACAAATAAAAGTACAAAAAGAGCAATCAAAACCCTACAATGTCTTTGTGGTGTACTTCCTGTTGCGCTTAATAATATCAATTGTTTATTAATTTGTACATTAAATCTGCTTAGTACTGAAATAAGCATAACCCAGCTAATTTTAGATACCATATTTAAACGACTACTCGGTGGGAGATTCATAACACTAAATTTGATGCCCAATAAAACTAACAGTTGTGAAAACATAGCTGAAACACTAATTTGTTCTTCTTTAGGTATGATAAGAAATTCTTGTAAAAAGTTGTAAACCTTTTCAACAAATAAAGAAAGAACGGTTGCTGTGCCAGAAATTGCAACAACGTTTTCAAAACTAATTATAACAATGTGAGACATAATAAATTTTGCACGAACTAATGAAAAAATATTTTCATAATGCTCATTTAAAACATCATCATACATGTAATATATAAATATTTTAATGAGACGGATAGTAGTAAATAACTGCAAAACTTGAGTTACTTTGTAATAAGTCCAAAAATACCCAAATAAATTTAAATTGTGGTGAATGTTAAAGGACAAATGAAAGGGAAACAGGTTTTCGTGAAGAAAAATCAGCAAGTTTGGAAGGCATTTCAGTAAATGAACAACTAAAATAATGCAGGTTACCACAGAAACTAAGATGGGTGTAACAAAAGAAAAAGAAGGCAATGCAGCATTTATTAAGGTGGGGAAAATAAATAAAACAGCAATTAAAAATTTTTTATGAGTAAAGTAAGAAAGATTCACAGTAGAGAAACAAAATACTAATGCTAAGAATGTTTGAGATACATAATTGTAAAAAAATACTTGGACAGCATTTTGATTAATATTGAAAAGCTCTTGCTGCAAGGTGGAATGTTGAGCTAAAAGATCAGAACAAAATTTTATAAATTCGATGTTCAATATGTAAGACCATAAAATGACTCCAAGAGAAGCAGCTGATAAGTAAAATGACATCAGATGATGAGTTTCTTGAACAAACAGTATTGCAGCAACCAAGAAACCTAGAAATAAACTTAAAATGAAGTAACAAGTTTGAGATGTGCACTTTTAAAAACACATTAATACCAATGGGAATTATGATAAGAAGATTTTATCATGCATTTCAAACTTACAATATACTGTTTTTAAGTACTCATTTCAGGGTGGTTATGTTTAAAACATAGAATAAGAAATGTATTTTAACAATATTGCTACGCCCATTTGACCAACAGTATGACAGCAGATATATGATTGGCATTATGCACTGGCTGCTTTTACTTTTTTTTTTTATTTGTTCTAAATTATTATAAATAACAGCACTTAGCAAGCATTAGCTGATATATGCTCTAACTTACACTTTTAGGCCGGGATAGCCTGGTCGGTAGGGTGCTGGGCCCATGTCCAAGAGTTTGTGGGTTCGATCCCCGTCGGCCGAAGACTTCCCATGTGGTAAATGGTGACTGATGCTCGTTAAATCTGTCAAGTCGCTAAGTCGTCCCTGTTCCCATTACAAATCAATATCTCTGGGGGTACTGATCCAGGAGTTTCCTTGTCTTCTAGATTGATTCAAAATTACAAGGCAATGGAGTTGAACATTAGTAGTTGTAAACCCACAAAATTGGGTCGGCTGTTCAACGACGGATATATATATATAACTTACATTTTTGTCATTAATTGAATTTTTTTTCAAAAGTAGACTTTTACCCCTTTAAAACAGTCATTTTTGGTTAAATATTTACTCACTGATATACTAACATTTAAAAAATAAAATAGCAAATTTGTATTTAAGAGGTAGATTTGTATTTGTAAGAATATTCATCGATTCAGGATTCATCTTTTTTTTATTAAATTTTTTTTGACAATATGAAGAAGAAGAAAAATTAATTTTAGAGACATTTTAACTTTTTGAAATCACAAAAAAAAAAAAAAAAAAAATTCCATTTGTTTTTTAGTCAATTTTGATTTCACCAAATTTAAGTTTAGTGTAAAAAATATTATTGAAAGAAATGTGGTGTGGGGTTAAAGTAAAACATCTTGAAATGTTACTCCTTTTTGTCACCATGACATTTTAGCGTAGATGGAAGAGTTGGTCTACAATTGATGTGATGTATTATTCTCCTTTCCTTTCGTGGTTCTTTATTGTACAAGATTTTCATCGTCTTTAAGAGGTAAAGAGATTTTTCTTTAAATGTGATCTTTTAATTTCTTAGTAGAAATGCATTAAGATATTAAAAAGAGGGATAAGACATAAAATATTTTTATTTAATCACCAACAACAGTTCAAAGTGAGCCTCTTTATGAAATTGTTATGTTGATATAACATTGGTTAATATCTTCTAGTTTGGTAGCATTTTTACTAAGTGGTTGATATGATTACCTTTCATGTTCAGGTTCTCTCCTTCTAAGAGTCATTCAAATATTACCAAAGCATGCTTTTTGGAATTTTCTACCCCTTTATCAGCAAAAATAAGTAAATCACACACTTCTTCCCATGATTACATAAGAACTTCCCTTTTTGTTTTTTATTTCAACTTATACAGTTGTAATCCAATTCAAATTACGAAGTTGTCCTGATATCCCTAATAAAAAATGTTTTGTTCTTATTTGTCTTGATTTTTAGCTTTTTTCCTGATTCTCGGTTGTGTTCAGAACATCCCATTTTACAAGAATACAAATCAAGAATTTTAAAAAATGGATTTTAAGAATCGAAAGATCTAATATCTTTTTATTTTGATATATAATGCTAGTCATCATCATAGTTGGCCAGACAGCCCAAAGCCTTCCTATATAATCCTAATAGAAATCACAAAATTTGATAGCTCCAATTTAGAGACTGCCAACTAATTCAACCCTACCCATACGTTTCATTGCTTGAACCTCATTCTATGAAAAATGAAACTCAAGATATTGTCAAATTTTTATGATGATGAATTCAGGGATCATAACCTGATTTATTATTTTAAGCAAGTGTTACAATAAATTCTCTAGGGTGGACTTGTAGTTTCATAATTATCGATTGGTCTCTATATATGGTTTTAAAAATGATTATACTTGTTTTAGGTCCCGCAGTGGACTGATCGTTAAGACACGGTTCCCAGCAGATCACTGAAGTCAAGCATCACTGGCTGCGGGTGGGTGACCACTTGGATCAGTCTGCGTAGGGACCGAGGGTGTGCGGTATTGGTCCTCGTTAAAGTGTGCTACCGTAAAGTGCTCGACTTAACGCGCAGGTCGTTGGGCTACCGAAGCGGGGCTGCCATCCCCTCAGCAGAGGATCAAAATTGTGATGGCATGTCTTCGGATCATCCTCCGGGATGTTTCCCAGACCGTCGCCAATAGCTGATCGACCGTCGCCAATAGCTGATCGTTAAGACACGGTTCCCAGCAGATCACTGAAGTCAAGCATCACTGGCTGCGGGTGGGTGACCACTTGGATCAGTCTGCGTAGGGACCGAGGGTGTGCGGTATTGGTCCTCGTAAAGTGTGCTACCGTAAAGTGCTCGACTTAACGCGCAGGTCGTCGGGCTACCGAAGCGGGGCTGCCATCCCCTCAGCAGAGGATCAAAATTGTGATGGCATGTCTTCGGATCATCCTCCGGGATGTTTCCCAGACCGTCGCCAATAGCCCATTGTGCAGCTCTAGTGCGACGTAAATTAACAACAACACTTGTTTTAGTTTGCCAGATTGCTAAAGTAGTCTGATATATGTATATTGTTCCAAAAATATTCCTGATTTTTTTCAAATAATTATCCTGATATTTGATTGGCCCACTAAATTAAAAGATGTAACTCTACATAAAGCAAAATTTACGTTATAATTCATTTTATAAAATTTTAGTCGGTTCCTATTAGGACAAAAGGTTAATATTCACTAGAAACCTTTCGTGTTTTCTTTCAGAGACAGAAACTTTTGACCTCTAGAACTCATCAGAAAAAAATATTTCTAACTTTTTCCTCCCCTAATTTAACTTTTACTTAAAATTTTTGCAACTATTAAAAAAAATTTAAAAAATCGAAAAAGGGGAAATTATGTTAGCAATTTCATCATTTAGGAATGTTATTTGCAGCTTTAAAAGCATACAAGTCAGTTTTTATAAAATGGAGCCGTACTTATAATATTAGTAAAAATCAGTATTGTTATTTAACATTACTCCAATTTTGAGGAACTTTCATTAGTTTCAAAATATATTTTAAAAATGAAAAACTAGGGGTGATGTTACAGACATAACACAATTACAGAGATGACTGTGCTCCAGAAAAAAAAAAACGGATTTCCGGATTTTTCGTTAACCGTGATCCTGAAGTTTCCGGATCTTCCTTATTTAAAGGGTATAACTCGCCACCTGGATACACCTTAACATATATATTTATTTTTGTAAACTTTTGCAAGTTTAAAATCTCTATGACTAATTGGCGATTGTAGTTGGTGTAAACAGATGCAAAAATATTCCCCGGCAGCTAGTGTTAAGGTGATGTATTCCTTCATTAATGATACCTAGTTTATTTCATTACAAATAATTTTGAAAGAAATGTGTACCACTAAAACACACCTAATTACAGTTATAATAAAAATCTTTTTTATGATGCTGGAGATAATTCTTATTTATATTTTTTAATAATGTATCAAAAATTTACCAACCCTTTACTAAATATGCAGATTAAATACATCAAGTTTATTAATAATATTAGATATTTGTCAAAATAAAAACATTACAGGGAAGGAATTTTTAAACATAAATAATGTTTAAAAGATCACAAAAATGTAATTGACATTGTTAGGTTATTGATTTAACAGTTTAATCCACGGCTAAAATAAGTGGTCAATTTTGTTTTTTACAGTTAACTATTACGAAAACTTAGTCTTAGTATCGCACTATTGACTACAATATTGTTTTCAAAAATTTTTACATTGTGACTACTGTAGTTTCGTTACTTGTAGGTTAATTTACTGGTTAAGAATGTTACAATTTTGACTATAATTACGAAATTAGAAGGTTTTCAAGGAATTAGTATGTCTGCATTTATTTGTATTAATAAGCCACTGAATATTAAAACTTTGGAAAAGTAGTAAAAGAAAAAAGACAGAGATTAAAAATTACCAAAGGCTTGCAGAAAGAAAGAAGCAAGAGTTTCAAAGGAAAATAGAGAGAGATGATTTATCCAAGTATTTGATTTTATAGTAATAGGTAATTGAATTATTTCATTAATAACAGTTTTAAATATAAACCAGCCATCAAAAGAAATACAATTTTTTGAATTGCATATTGTATCCATCAAAAAAACAGATGGAACGCGTAATAACAGATGCAGAAAAGCTTTAAATTTGTGATGCACCAAAATATTTTCCATCATGCAATAAGAAAGAATTGATTGACATATAAATGAAGTTTCTTTAGTAATAATTTATGTGATTTTATTGGGTTTCCAAATTAATGATGAGTAACTTATTGATTTATTTACAGTAACAATTTTTATAACTAGTTCTAGGGAAATTGTTCAATTATTAAATTTTGAATCACCCTTATTAAATGTTACTTTTGTACATATATAATTGAGAAAACGATGGTCTGAGCAAAACGCAATAAAAAATTAAACGTATATTTACTATGACGTCACACTTGATTATTTATACGATCGCTTTTAACACGCTCGTAATCTCACTCTAAAAACGAAAGTTAATAATTATCACATATCAAGCATAAAATTGAATCTGATATAATTAAATTATACAATTAATTGTGTGTAATTTAAAGCATCGTCTCCAAAACTAATTAACAGAAATACTACTGAAGTTCATTTTAGAAACTTTAGTGAAGAAGAAGGTCCATTAGTTATATTAACATCAACTTTAACTTCGACCGTGTAGTACAAAATAAAACTGTTTCTGTTTACAAAATTCCTCTATGACAGAATTAAAAGCAAAGACATCTAAAATAAGTTTCTTGATTTATTATTTATTGTGTTATTGATTTTAAGTTGATCGACATAAATACGTTGTTTATACGCTAAGATATTTAAGAAGCTGTGCTGAAAAGGCTTTAAATAAAATGATTAACTGGAGTAAATGTCCAAAAGTTGATTTGTAAAGAAAAGCCTTGTTATAGATTGCACGAAGAAAAAAAAATGAGTCTCAAATGAGGAAATTTTCATCAATAATATAAATTGGAATCATACTGTGTAATTAAGAAAATTTAATGATTCCTGCCCTCTAGTATAAGTAAAAAAATTATTACCTCATTTTGAAAAAAATAAATCATACATTTTGTCTTGAAAGTTCACGGATAAAGTCTACTTTCTGTTCTATTCTTGTAAGTAAAGTGAATTTATCCATACTGAGCATATATTAAAACATTCATAGTTAACTATAATACCACTTATCATTTTAGACAGTGTTACTTGCAGAAAATCTTACTTAATTATCTATTTTTATGATTATTAAATTATTTTAATCCTAAATTTATCTTTGTGCCTGCTTCAAACTTTGCCATTGTGATCAGTAAAAAATTGTTAATCATGATGATAAATTCTAAAAACATGTATTGCTTAAATTTTTTGTTTACACTGAATTGAAACTGCATGTGGACAAAAAAAAAATATGTGCATCGTAAGATTGGCTTTTCCTTCCATGATTCTTAATATTGATTAAGTATGATTATATCCAGCATTTATGTCTAATGCATCTTAATAATAATAACTGAATCAGGTTCAGTCGATAGAATTACTTGAGATTGTGTGCTGTTTTAATGATGTCTTTTGAATATTAATAACAATTTAAATATTTCTGTAGCTTTTGATATTCTACAGAAAGAAGCTCTTGTAAAGTTGGATAGGTCTTCTGATCAAGCATTACTAGCTCAGATAAACATCACATGTTAGAGTTATATAATAAGAGTTAGAGTTATATCTAAAGGTGATACGATGAATTTTTCAACAAAGAGTGACCTACCTGATGAGAAGACTTATTCTTGTAGTGTATGTAATCAGAGTTTTTCCAAGAAGCACCATCTAACTGTTCACAGAAGTGTTCATAATGGTTCTTATTCTTGTACTGTGTGTAATGTGAGGTTTTCAAAAGAGCGTACTCTTGCCAACCACCATCGTATTCATACGGGTGAGAAACCTTTTTCTTGTAGCGTGTGTAGTAAGAGCTTTTCTCAGAAAAAGTATCTAGTCAAACACTTTCATATTCACAGTAGTGAGAAACCTTATTCTTGTACTTTATGTGATAAAAGTTTTTCACAAAAGAGTGCTCTAACTAAACATAACAATGTTCACAATACTGAGAAATCTTATTCTTGTTGCATATGTAATAAAAGTTTTTTACATAGAAGTAATCTCATTGAACACAGTCGTGTTCATACTGGAGAAAAACCTTATTCCTGTAGTGTCTGCAATAAGAATTTTTCCCTTAAAAGTAGTCTAACTAAACACAGTTATGTTCATACTGGTGAAAAGCCTTATTCTTGTAGTGTATGCAATAAGAGTTTTTCTCTGAAGAGTAATCTTAATAAGCACAATCTTGTTCATACTGGTGACAAACCTTATTCTTGTAGCATATGTAATAAGAGTTTTTCACACATTGGAAATCTAACTGCACATAGCCGTGTTCACACTGGGGAAAAACCTTATTCTTGTAGTATATGTAACAAGAGATTTTCATTCCTTGGAAATCTAACTTCACATAACTGGACTCATTCTGGTGAAAAACCTTATTCTTGTAATGTATGTAATCAGAGTTTTTCTGCTAAAAAAATCTTAACTGATCATGTTCGTGTTCATACTGGTGAAAAACCTTATTCTTGTAGTGTATGTAATAAGAGTTTTGCACAGAGGAGTACTCTAACGAAACACAGCTACATTCATAATGGTGAAAAACCTTATTCTTGTAGTATATGTAATAAGAGTTTTTTACAGAAAAGTGATTTGACTAAACACAGCTATGTTCATGAGAAGCCATATTCTTGTAGTACAGTCAACCCTGCTTAAAGGAATACCATCAATTCCAGCCATTCTAAGAAGTGGGTTATTCAATTGATCAATCTTAAGTTTTACTTTGAAATGGTATGTATATTCTTTTGAAGAAATACTCATGTAATGATCAATAAGCTATTATAATTAGAGTTAATAGTGTTAGTATTATAAAGTAACATTTAATTTATAAAAATAAATTAATCATGGTGTATTGCTAAATAACGATGTTGCTGTAAATAATGTTGAAATAGGACATTTACAGACAAGCAGGTTGACATTCTTTGCTAAAATAACATTTAAATGTCAAGTATTTATTTACATGTTAAATGGTGTTGTAAAGTGATATGTAAAAACATATTTAAGAAACAAAATTTGATATTTTTCAATTGTTTATTGGAAACATTAATTATTAGTCAAAAAAGGTTTCTATGAAATAATTTTGAATGGTTTAGTTGTTTTTAATTTGTAGCTTATAATATTATTTGACCTTTTGTTTCACATAAACAAAATAAGAATCAATTCAAACAACAACAACAAAAAAAGAAAACTTTTTTTGCTACTTTTTGGCAATGATTTGACTTTTGATTTTGGCAATAAAAAAATTAGCATTTTTAGCTAAAACTTGCGACAAAAAAAATTTTTTTTTTTTATATTCAGAAACCAAAAAGCCTAACTCAAAACCTTACAACAAACTTAGAAAATAATCAATCTTGTCATTTATGGTTACAGTAGTTGATGATGTTTGAAGTGAATAAACATAGTATCAATTTCATTTTATTTTATAACCGTCGTTGAACAACCGACCCAAATTTCTTTGGATTTATGACTACGAATGTTTAACTCCGTAGCCTTGTAATTTTGAACCCAATCCAGAAGACAGGTGAACTCCTGGATCAAGAAATCGCCTTTGTGGAGGACTCTTTGATGGAACATTTTGCGTTACACGGAGAGGAAGACCACGAGAACCTCCCACGGTTTGCCTGATGGCAAGGGGTCTCTAACCCATGATCCGTCTACCATTGAGTATATTTTACGTCAGCACTATTATCGGTGCAAGCCGGATGCAGAATTCGTATCGGCCAGCTATCGCTGGAATTCGAGCACAGTTCACCTCATTGAAAGGCAAAGGCTCTATCCTCTGAGCCACCATGGCTATGTAGCATCTGTTATAATCATTTCTTGTAAAAATTCAACTGTAATATGGTTACAATTTCTTAAATGAATTAAAATCAGACCTTTAATTTGTACCAATACCCTTTCTTCAAAAGATTCTTGTTTTAATTTTCTTTAAAAATCTAACGATTATTTGTAGTTCTGTGTGCGAAAAAAGGGAACACCCTGTTAAACTTTTGATCTAATGATCTGATTTTTCAGTATTAAGACTTAATTTTAATCATTCTAAATGCATAAAAATCTAATCAGAATATTTCTAATCTAGAATCTAATACCTAATATTATTCAAAATATTTCTTCCACTGTACAACAATACTAGGTAGGTTGGTTATAGTTTGTTTTAAAAATTTAACTTTATGCATAAATGCATTTCATATACGAATATGATATGTAATGGCTATATGACTAATGTCACTCTATTATGAATTATATTACATTGCTTGGGTGCTGTTAGTGTGGGGAGAAAGTGAAAATATGTTCCCTTAAATAATCAGTATTTGAGACAAATAAAGAGAAGTTTCATTGTATTAATCATCTATATAAATTCATCTGAAAATAAGTAAGGCATAAAAATAATTCATCTTTTTAAAGATCTTTAGCAGATTAACAATTACTATTATTATTTTATCATGTGTGTATTTTAAAGAATAATAGTGACTATGCATTTTAATTTTGTCCATTCCTTCGATAACCCTGTTTCATTGTGAATTTTTCAGTTTTTTCCAATTCTTGTGTAAAATATCACTTCTGTTTGTAATTAGTGTACTTGTGTAGGATGAAGTCTGTTTGTTAAACTATCCTCTAGTATAATTCTGTCGTCTTACTCAATTTTGCTCATGCAATATTATAAAATTTGTCCATGAATTTAGAACAAAATTTTTTGTTGCTTGCTTAATAAAAAATGTTGTGTGCGGTGAAAATATTGTCTAGAATTTTATTGACTGTTAAACAATATCGAAAGGAATATTTCGAAAGGAATAATGTCGTAAGAAACGGAAAATAAGAAAATTTTAAATTCTAATTATAGAACAGTCGCAGTCGAGATTTATTATATTGAATAAGTCACGTTATAGTCCCTATTAACATTAGTAGAAAATGTTTAGTTGATGCTGTACGTTTGAAGTGTAGGACTGTAGTCAAGGGAGGGGAGATATGGACTATTTTCCCCGGGGTCAAGGACTGCTGTGGACCGAGAAAAATATTTGTACAAAAAATTTAGTGTTTTTTGAAAGAAAATTACTGAGTTTTTTTTTTCTACATAAAAACTACAGTTTTGAATAAAGGATCTTTAAAAATTTGCCAAAATATAAAAATAAAACTTTAAATGCTCAGCCCTCAATGTTCTGGGACCCATATAACTTGTGTTCAGCTTTGTTCAGCGAACTCAAACACGTTGAAAAAAATTATTATGCTAATTTTATTGTGTTGCATTTAGTTTTTTGTTTTAGAGTATATCACAGTTTATATAGTTTTTTGAGTATATCACAGTTAAGACTTTTCAAATAATCTTTTTTATTTCTCATGGCAGATTACAAAGACAACTTTAGACAAAACAAGAAAAAAGCAATAACAAAACTGCAGTGAATAAAAGAAAATCAGCCTACACAGTATAATTTTTTTTTTTTTTTTTTTTTTTTAACAAACAAATATAATTTTATTGAGAACAAAAACACATAAATACAAAGAATATATATTCGTCGTCAAGAGGAAAATCCTGTCCAGGCGACAAAGAAAAGTAATACAATAAATTTAAAATAGAAATTTAAAAAAAAAAAAGGGGGGGGGGTATTACAATCATAAATTATTTTGCTCATCATAAGACGTCATATATTGTTGAACATTGTAATAATAGAAAACAAAAAAAAAAATGCATGAAACTATATATAAAAAAAAAAATAAGCTGAATACACATGCACTCGAGCCTCCCAAAGAGCTCGAGTGCATGTGTCTTCAGCTAATTCATTTCCCAAACCATTGTGCTGGTAAATAAAGTACAGTTACCATTCCCACATCTATGTCTATAAAGTTGCGAATTGGGTTTGAAAAAATGTTTATCCGATGCAGATATTTTAATAGACTGAAGCAAGACGAAAGGCAGATTATTTGAAATAATCTTCAATCAAATAAATGAGTTTTTCTTTACCATCGTGTCGCCAACTACAACATTATTAAAAAATTATTCTGCTCGAATTTTAATCTGGTTTTAGAATTAGGAATGCTACACTTATTTCTGAAAGCAGCAGGCTTTAATTTTATTCCAAATTGGTGTTTCATAAGCAGTGGCGTAGTTTTGGGGACAAAACCCCTCGGAAATTACATATTACATCATTAAGGAGCTATTGTACGGTAAATAGGTTGCAGTTTTCAAGGAAAAAAAATTTCATTTATGATTTTTTGTAATGGAGAGAAAAATTGGAGAAAAAATAAGTTATTTATATATACATAAAACTTATTTTGTCGACTTTCACCGGTGAATGTCCGAAATATTTGTTATATCCGATTTTATATTAATTTATTCGTTGATATTATTATATTTATTCGATATTTTAATATCTGCTGAGGATAGATTAGGAGAAACATCGGTGTTAGGAGTACCGGTTAAATGCATGATGGGCATTGGCACTGGACCTTAAAAAAACATTGATGTAGGGTATACCGGGCCGTGTCACTTAACTAGATATTTCGCACATTTACCAAAGCGACTATGTGATTGTCAACATTCACCGGTTTAAGTCAACAACCACCAAATTTGGATCATTCATAGTAACATACATACATAATATACGAAGGACATAAACCCCGTCCAAACATACATTAAAACTATGCCACTGTTCATAAGTATAAAATACAAGGCAATAATAGGCCGGGATAGCCTGGTTGACAGAGCACTGAACTCGTGAGAACGGGAGTTTAAATCCAGCCGTCAAAAGACCTCGTACAGTGACTGGTGCACACTAAATCTGTTGGGTCACTAAGACCTCCATGTTCCCATAAAAAATTATACATCTGAGGGTACTGAATTGGAGATTAATTATTCTCTGTTTCAGGTCAAAATTACGAACTGTGGATGTAAGAATGGATCCGCCGAATTCTTTGCCATAGATGGCGCCACTGGAAAAACAAGAACAATCGCACCTATTGCCTTAATGGCCTACGACAACAACATGAACAAATAATATCAGTGCATTGCAATCCACTTAATAGTATTTATAATGATAAAATTAGACACCTAAAATTTAACTGTCCCGCAGTGGACTGATCGATAAGACACGGTTCCCAGCAGATCACCGAAGTCAAGCATCACTGGCTGCGGTCAGTGTGTGGGTGGGGGACCACTTGGATCAGTCTGCGTAGGGATCGAGGGTGTGCGGTATTGGTCCTCGTTAAACTGTGCTACCGTAAAGTGCTCGACTTCGCGCGCAGGTCGTCGGGCTACCGAAGCGGGGGTGCCATCCCCTCAGCAGAGGATCAAAATTGTGATGGCATGTCTTCGGATCATCCTCCAGGATGTTTCCCAGACCGTCGCCAATAGCCCATTGTGCAGCTCTAGTGCGACGTAAATTAGCAACAACAATAAAATTTAACTGCAATTCATTCACAGAGTTTTATTTTTATAAAGTTACGAGAGTGTAATAAAATTAAATTTCATTAAAAACGTTTAAAAATCATAAATGGTAAAATTTTTATTAACACCTGTACGCTTTTCGGTAATTTATATTCAATTTGCACGTACTATAACAAATCTAGTTTTTAAAATATGCAAGCTTCAACTATTAATATATATACTTATATAAATATTTATTGGACGGTGACTAATCCTATTTTATTAGATAAATAGTAAATAGTCAGATTTGAAAAATTTTGTAAATACTAAAACTTTACAGTTGTGTTTTTGTTAATGATATTTTGTAATTTTAGGTTGATATTGATGATCGTTAATTTCTGTTTTAAGCCAACCTATAAGGGTTCTGAATTTGAAAAGGGGAGAAGTTAACCAGATTCACTTACTTTTGCTCAATAATAAATGATAATAAAAATAATATTTAAGTAGTTAATTCGAGAATATAAATTAAGAAAACGAAAGCTTAAAATAAAGAGGAAATAATATACCAATACTTATTCTAGAACTAACTCACTACTAAATAAATGATAAATAGTAATAGTAGCCTAGAACGCCCGGAGGCTGAGTGGTTGAGCGGCTACGCTCTCTCGTGCCACAGGTCCTGAGTACGTTCCTCGGACCTGGCACGGTTGACTCAGCCTTTCATCCCTTCAGTGGGTCGATAAAATGAGTATGGGGACTAAACACTAAGGTATTTCGCTCTCGGCTGACGGCCCAATCGGAACATCTGCTCCTGAACCTCAGGTCTAGAAAACTGAGATTGGCCCTTTATGGGCAATTTACTTTAGTTTAGAAAATAGTAGCCAATTATATTGTGATAGTAACCTAGGTTACTATCACAATATAATAGGTGCTATTATATAGCTATGGTAGTGAAACCTAGACTTTTACACGTTGCCACAGTGGAAAATTATTGATAATTAAATTTATCATTTAAATAGAAAGAAAAAAAATTTCGATTTATGAAAATGAAACGCTTAACATAACCTGGCAAATTAATAAAAAATTAACGAAAATATTTGGCAGAGAAAAGTCTTGGAATGTAGTGAATTCAAGACCCAAAAAGAAAGGGTTTTAAACGTTAACAAAAAATCTAACCACAATGAAAATAACTAGGTGGAAAACTATATCTATAAGAACAGGAATGTTAGAAACAACATTGTTCAGTAAAAGCCCATTGTGGGCTGTAGCGCTTTTAAAGAAAATAGATGTCTAAATATTTACATATATTTAAATACGAGCAGTTTGTTAGCAAAAATATTAATGATTTACATCTTTTATGTTCAAACAAAATAATAAGTTAAATGAAAAGGGAAATAGTACAGATTTATTTATTTATTTATTTTATTCTCAAGATAGTTTGCTATGACGGTCGTTGCGCAATCAATCTTCCAATCAAAAGCGAAAGAAATTAATTCAATGATTTTTTAGAAAATTATAAACTACTGTTTACTGTTACACATTCTCGAAAAGCATCAATTTTCTCTTTTTTCAGAGTCAGAAGGTTAAATTTCTTTGGGCATCGTTTAAAAGTCACTATAAAAATTGAAAAGTGCGAAATTTTTTTCGCAAACCAATCTTTTAACCAGAGATTACCATTTTCTGTTTCCAAATATGCAAACTTTTCAATAATTAGGGACGGAAAAACAATGTCCTTATACTTTTTACCAATATCATTAGGATTTAAAAAATCAAAAAGTAAATTTAAACAGGTGTATATTTGAAAATTTTATGTTTACCCAAATAAATAATTTAATTTCATTCCAATTATTACTTCAAAATTTTGTCCACGATTTCGTATATAAAATTTCTAGGATTGGCGTGTCCTTATACTTTTTTTCGTGTAGTGTATATTCTATTCATCATTGATAGAAGGGAAAGTCCAGCAGACGTTGAGTTTCAGTTTGTTCGATATTATTTTCTATTGCCGAAGCCTCCATACTGCCCTTGTACTCTAGTATTTCTTTTGCTAAATCCGGGTGAAACATTTCAAAATAAATCCAGTTTCCTTTTACCGAATCTTGACTATCTTTGACCCTTAACAAAGTCCAGCTTTTGGAATCGACTGCCTCTTGCCAGTGCTCAACGGCGTATTGAATAGCGAACTTTTTCAAATCATCATCGTTGTGCATATCTGCCATGACAATGGCATCGAACACGACGTTACTGTTCATGTGCATCTTAAGATAATCACTGCATTTCTTTTTGAATTCCGGCATCAGAACCTTACTAGCGAACTTGTAAAGATTAAACACTTCGTCAAGATTATTAAAGCGTGGGTCAATATTGTTCAAAATGCTCTTCCCTATAATGTTCAAAGACCTGAAATCATCCGAATCAAACAGGTAAATCCTCGAAGCGCGGATTTCGACTAATAATTTTCTGAAGTACGCTGATTTTTCACTGAGAATCTTCCATAAGTGATGATCCGGATTCTCAATTATCAGCATTTCATCTTCATCCGGAGAATTGAGGTACATTCTGTAGGGCATGTGGAAATTTTCATGCGGATAATACTGGACTTCGCACTGCACGAGTAGCGTTTCAGAACAGAAAATGTCCGATGACAGCAACCTGTCTCTTCTCATGTACCTGCTTAGACCGAATGTTTTCGTGTTATCCGATGACTTTTTCCTTGAATTGATATTTTCTGAGAAATCTACTGAAAAAGATTGTGGAAATCTCGAACTTCTATCTGCGTCTAACAAAGTCAATGTAAAGTTCATATCGCATCCTTCATAGAACAGTTCTCTTTCTACAAACATCAACGAAATGTAGCCTTCATTTTCTTTACAGTTGCCATTCGGGTAACATAAGAAGCTTATAAGCCCGATAAAATCTCTGTGCAATTCGTTCTTTGAGTCAATAACCTCTTTCACCTTAGCAGCTTTTCCATATTCCGATTCCTTGACAAAATTTATTTTAGGAATTTCGTAGACTATAGACCATTCTTTTACAGTCCTGTAGTCCGGACCAAATTTATGTTTACTGATAAATTGATTATATTCTTCCATTATTAAACATGCGATCTTGGGAATGAGAAGTCACAAAACAAAACTTACTACTTTTTATTTCTTATTTTATCTTTTCCACTGATGCGATTAGAGTTTTCATCACTTGTATTATCTAATCGCGAGTATCAACTGTGATAAGGCGTTACAGATGTCAAAAACAAGGACGCAAATGATTTTATCAAGTTTTTCTTACTTCTTTCAATTCAACATATATTTTTAGATTTCTAGTCAAAGATGAAATCAAAACTTAATAATTAGATATTTAAAATAAATATTAGATGACAGGAAAAATAATTAATCTCGCATCTCCTCATTTTTATCCCCACTACCTCATTTATTTATTTATTCTTTTTTCCCTGGAGGAGGAAAAGTTTTCCAACTGATGAGTGAGGTTTTAAATGCCCGAAACAAAATTGATGTGTTTCAGCCATCGATGTATGGAATCATGTTAATTAAAAAGATATTCAAGGTGGCAAGTATTCAAATTAAAGCAGTGCATGTTTTCAATAACATTTTTGCATTACATGGCGATCGAAAATGAATTAAGTGATGATTAATTTAAGTTTACTTAATGACAACGGCGGAAATAACACCATCGCAACCTCCTTGGCTTAGGGGTGTGGGGGGCACACTATCCAGAAATAATACACTACATGACACAAAACAAAAAAACAATATATATATTTTTGCAATAGGGTCCAATTAGCATTGTTGGATTTATGGATTCTGTTGTTGTTGACGTATGCCATTTAGGCAGGGGGGTGCGATTGTTCTTGTTTTCCAGTGGCACCATCTATGGCCAAGAATTCGACTTCTGCTAGACCTATACGTCACACCCGCTTATAGGGCGGACCCATTCATCCACAGATCGTAATTTTGACCTGCATCAGAGAAAGATCAATCTCCAATTCAGTACCCCCAGAGGTATTGATTTGTTATGGGAACATGGAGGACATTGAGACTCGACATATTTAACGTGCATCAGTCACCATTTAGTGAGTCTTCGGCCGGCAAGGATCGAACCCACGACCACTTGGACATGGGCCCAGTGCCCTTCCAACCAGGCTATCCCGACCTATGGATTCTGTTTTAGAATAGAGTTATAAAAAACTACTAAATGTTTAAGTGAAGAAATAAATTATTTTAACTCGAATAAAAGACACAAATTTTAAGAGTAAATCTTTAACATAAAAATGTATTTATGCAACAGTGCATTGCATTACTTTTCCAACTGTGTAATTGTGTCCTATGTTACGTACGATGAAAGAGAGCTTTTATTATAAGTTCTAGTATTTCAACAAGGAATACATCAGAACAAGTAAAAATTTCTCAAGTTAAAAGATGCAATATTTTAAAAGTAACAATTGGAACTGTATTTAATAAGACTTGCAGATGGGGAAAATAGTTATTAAAATATGTACTTTATAAATAAATTATTATTCCATTTCATTGAATAGTGAGTCTAAAAGTATGATATGTGTAATCTTGCTATAAGAGTAGTTTCAATTGTGAATTAGTATCTCCAATATACATAATTTGTAATTTCTAATATTATGCATTGTTAAAAATGTTAATTTAAAATATCAAAGTTCAGAGTATATTATAAATTTAATATTTAGAGCTGATTTGTAAATAATAAAATGTAATTATAAAAAAACACACTTAGATTTTTTTCAAGTCGGTTTTTTGAAAAAACCCATTGGAGTTTTTCAGTTTGGGTAAAATCATAACAACCCTGGCGTAGGCACAGAACTGTTGGAGTCCCCATTAATTGTATTTTTAAGCAAAATTGACATGTTTGACATATGTAAACTATCTAAGAAAGCTTTACCATAATACATCAAGTTTAAATACTGTACAAAAAATATTTATTCATCTGTCTTTTGATAAAATAAATACAGGACATACGAAAGTAGACCAATAACGTAGACCTAAAAAATATTTTTAAGGACAGAAATTTTTTTTTTCGATTTCCGTCTTCGAGTCAGTCTTGTTTCCGTCCGCGGACATTTTCGAAAGACGGAAATCCGTCCTGGGGACGGAAGGCTTGCACCCATGATGTTTGGAAAAAAATTATTTTAAATTATAAATAACAAAAGTAAATTATGATTTATTAGTAAATTTGAGCTTGCATTTATTTCAATTTTTAACTCATATTTTTAAAACACATTTCTTAAGGAAAGACATAAATTTTTTTATTTTATTTGTAACATTTAAGGGGTCATGTGAGAGCCTCTCAGGCTTAATAATAAATGAGGGAGAGATATGCGGTCTCCTTCCCTCTTGTAATAAAATCACAAAATGATACAGCAAATGAAATTTTATTGAGCAAAACCCAACACAAAGGAAAATATGCGGTCAATTCAGATTTTACAATGTACACACAGTATATACATATAAGTTTTGATGGCATAAAAGTAGCACAATACTTGTTTTAGGAGGAAAAAAAAAACTTTTACAGATGTAAACTATCACAGAACCAGTTGTTTCAGACCCTTGTTAAGAATGCATAAATTGCATTCTTAATATATTAACATAAGATTACTCTAATGATAAAGATAAAAAGCATTTTGAAGAATTGGCCAGACTTATTATTAAATTATAATTGGCCAAGCTTTATTTATTAAATTTTTCTCTCAAAATTACAGATTTGAAACTTTAATATTTTTTATTCCAGTGGGTTAGCCAAGCATGATTGGCCTGATAAATTGAAGAGTTATTACAGGCTAGAAAATAAATAATCTTAAATTATAATTATCAAAGTCCTTTTTTTCTTTCAAAAATATTATTATAATAAATATATAAATATGCATTGTTTAAGTAACATTTATACTCTGTCAATAAAAAAAAAAGCTATAAGCATGTATACAATAAGATAATATATCAGCTTTAAAGAAGCAAATAATACACATAAAAATATTTAAAAAAAAATACTAGGTAAGAGGTTGACTTTCTTCGAATGTCAAATGAACCTTTGCAGGGATGTCAACTTCTAAGAATCTTTCTCCGTAATCGAATAAACTCTGAACACAAATTTTAGGCAATTTTCGCAATGATCCTCCATTCAGATAACTGTTATTTACAGAAAATTCATCCTATAAATGCACGCAGGGAGTCTCTTGAATAAGTCCAGTATTACATTCATGTTTCTTTTGTTCTCTTTAATTTACTTTCTCTTTTTCAATTTAAGTATAATTCTATAAGTTTTTACAAATAAATTCCGTCAGAAAAAAAAAAAACTGATTATGGATATACTGATTGTATTTATTGATAACAATAAACACCGTGAATTGAGCTGTTTTCACTGACTATGCATAAAAAAAAGGCAATAAAGACAATTTGATTGCCTTTATAGGCAATTATAATTTGGAAGGCGGATCTAACAGGTTAAGAGTTTTTTTGCAGAATAATTTGATGAAAATTATATATTTTAATGGAGAAAGAGAATGCACCCAAATTCAATCCGTTCTACTTTTTTTTAAAGAAATATAATCTACAAATGGAATTTGCATTATAAAATTTAAACGACACAAAAGATAAGAATCAATGAAAAACTAGACTAAAAGTAGAAATAATATAAACAGGTGAACATAGCTGCATCCCTGTTTTAAAGCATCTCAAACTCAGAAGAAATTAAAAAGTATGTTAAATATGAACGAAATTATTGATATATAATTTTTGATACATTTCTTGATATTTCTATAAACAATTAAAACCTATAAGTCACTCGAAGCATATTGTTTTTCAATGATACAAAACTTTATTTGGCGGAGAAGATAATTTTGTATATATATATATATTTTTTTTAAAAAAACTAAGAATAAAAAGAAAATGTATTGCTCTTCGTGAGAAGAAAATATTATATTTCTCCCTCTGAATCCCTGCATACTTTCAAGTTAGAAAATTAGTGTTTTCATTTATTATTTTTTTATAAATAAAATTCATTTTATATTCAATCTTAGAAAGTTGCTTTTTGAAAAAAATTTTAAGATTTAAAAAAATCAGAAAAAATAATTTTATGAGAATAATTGGCAAATAAAACTGAAATAAATTCGCTATAATGTATTAAATAGTGTGTTCAACATAAAGTTGTTAATGAATAAATTTTAAAAAAAATTATTAACGATAGTGTTCAGATCAATTTTACAAAAACTATAGCATCCAAGAAATAAGAGTTATGAAAGAAATTTATAAATTATTTTTAATCAATCAATTACATGTAAATTCAAAAAGGAAATATTTATTAATCTGAATTCAATTCAGTATTAGATGATATATAAGAAAAATACAAATGTTTGAAAGAAAAGCAGACAAAGGAAAATAACATAACAACTTATCTGTTAAAAAATAAAACGAGTAACAACAAAATTTAAACTATACAAAATCACTACTTTAATAATGACAGAAGAGAAAAAAACACGCTACTGAAAAAAATAAATAAAATAAAATTGTTTAGGGTAAAGTAACGTCACAATTTACACTATAAATAAATTTATTACAATCAACAAAAAATCAATAAATATAAATGCTAACAAAGTTATACATAGATTGGAATTCATGTACTTTTTTCTTAATTTCAGATAACAGTCCAAATAAATAATTTTTAACATTATTGAATGAGATGGTTTTAGAGCATAAAAGTTGCACATAGTCAAAAACATTTACATAGGTTTAAACATAATATTTTATAATAGAAAATATTTTATTTATCACATGTTTAAGAATGTGGGACATTCAAATATAAAACCATTTAAAGTCACATATTATTACTTCTTTAAAAAGGATTTTAACAAGTGCACAAACATTTTTAAAGATTAAATTTGAGGACGTAAACAAGAAGTGCTACACAATTATTTATTTTTAAGTAAACAAAGAAGAAAAAAAAAGAAACTTAATATTATGACAGAACTTTAAAATTGAAAATAAACATAGCCACTTTTCTTAACACGAATGAAATTTTTTTAAAAGTCTGTTTTTTTCCCCTTTTAGTTACAATTCATTTATTTTATTTAAATAATATTCTTTTATGTGGAATAGAACCTTTATTATTATTAATGAATATGTATGCTTGTTATAAATTTAAAATAAAAAAAATTGGAAAAAAGAAAGAAAAACTAATTTTAACCTTGATTTAAGTATAGGTCATATTTTATTGGTAGTGTACGCAACTTGAACATAATAGTTCGTCTTCTGAGGTCACACATTGTATTTGCAATGGCTGCAATAAACGACTAAAATCATATCTTAATGCAGTTTCTTTAAAGTTCTTCATTAAGGAGAGGGATAACATGCTTTATTAAAATTTCAGAAATCAAGTTGTGATTATAAAGAAAGAATTGGTTAATGACTTCTTCTCTTCTATTGTAGATAAAATGCCATTCTGCTTAAAATTTATCAATTATTAATAATTTTGCTGAGAATAGCTATTTTGTATTGTATGTTTAAAGGCAAATTTTATAATGAGGTTAACTTATAGCAATTGTTTTAATCTAAGAGGCAATTAGTACTGTTAAAAAATTATTAAGAATTATTTAGACCATTTGAACCTTCTATGAATTGATTAATGATTAAAATTTTTAATGAAGAAAATGTTTGTAATTTAGATCATTACTTTTAAAGTAATTTTTCATCTCTGAGGAATGTAAAAAATATATTTATTAAAAACAATAAAATCTGGTAACCATCTTGAAACATCAAAATTCCTTAATATTTGAGAAACAAAGGAATATACAAAATGTCTAATACATCATAATGATACTTTTTAAAAAGTATTTTAAAAAATATTTGTTAAATTCTTATAGATTAAAAAATTAAAAGTATTTCAATTGTTTAAGAAGAACAGAATAAGTTGAATTTTTTAATAGAACAGAATAAGTGAATAAGTTCAATTGTTTAATAAAATAGAATAAGTTGCTCAACTAAAATCTGTTCAAATAGCTCTAAGAAGATTATCAATCTACTTTGAATGTTGATTGAGTACTAGGGCAGATTTTGCATTAAGGATACTTATCGGTTATTTTATTGCTAACATTTAATTTTTATTAGTTTTCTTGGCTATGGTTCAGTTATTATAAAATGTCTTTTTTGAAGTTTACATATTTAACAGACATTTGTAAACAAATTGACTATTTTGATGGGGTTTTTCTTCGTTGCCAGATGATTTTTTTTTTTTGTCAGAATGTAGCTGTAAAATGTACTTTTTTGTATTGGCAGTTAATTTGAATTTTTTTTTGTGGAAGTTTACATATTTAGTGAACATTTTTCTTATGACTAATCTAATGATTTTTTTGTTGTTGTTGTCAGATTCTAATAAATACAAATGCTAAGTTATATCTCTTTTAATCTGCTAACAAAACTTACTTCACAGAACAAAAAAAAAGAACACTTAAAGTGTTCTTGTAACGAATAAAATACAACAAAAATGTAGATATATCTTATTTAAATTTTATTTTTGATACGATATAACCGATAAGTAAATTTTAACAAGATAATTACGGATGAGTATAAAAACTGCATTAGTTTATAAGGCGGATAAAGAAGAAAATTGTGCCAATGTAATAATGCTCTATTTCACAAGATAAGATAGTTATGCAAAATTCTTCTCACTCAAGAATAACAAAGCTGAATTAACAATTTATAGTTTGGCCATATATATATATATATATATATAAAAAGAAAAATACAATTAGCTATCACATTTTTATATCAACAATTGGAACACAGAGCTAATTCAAGGCTCTTTAACCGCTGGTCATGGAAGGGATGTACGGACAATATTATCTGAACTTTCTGAACAGGGTAATGCTACATTAAGTACCTGTGCATGTTCATGGTTCACAGGCTGAGGATTTATTGTTGATACTGATATAAGGGAGGGGGCTTGATAAAATTTCACATCATTATTGGAAGAAGCCATTGGAAGAGAAGATTGATCTATTTTAATAATTGTTGAATTCATAATGTTCCTATTGGGGCTCTCTTGAGAAACACCAGGCTTCGAACTGCTGGCGGGAATAGCTTTTAATGAGTCCGACTGATATCTAAGGTCATTCTGCAAACTGTTGTTATCAGAAATTGCATCATTGAAAGAATTGAAATTATTTTGCTTATTACTAATGAGATTAGAGGCTTGTGGTTCAATAGTTTGGTTCATGTTTTGATTGAGTGCAGAGCTAACGGATGGGCTCCCATCCCTGGAATGGTGAACATTTCTGTCTTGACTATATACAACTGGATTTTGAGAGTTTTTGATATGGTAACAACATTTGTGTGTCCGTAAATGATGCATTTTATAGGACTGAAGCTCTTGCTGGTGACGCCTGTATAATTCCTGACGCTCTTGTTCTTGCCTATAAACATAAAACAATACACACCTTTTTTAAACATAAGTATTTTTAGCATAAAAAACACATATCACTTTAATATTTGCTCCCAGATTTAATTTCTTTCAATTATGTTTTACACTGATTATGTTAACAGGGGAAAAAACAAATAACTGTTTTGTTTATTCTTAAAATTTTGATCCCAGCTTTGCTAATTTTTGTCTGAAACCCGTAATGATTATTATCTTATAGCACAATATGTATTGAAAAATATGGTAAAAAAATGCCTTGCTTTATTAAGTGGAAAATAATATACGAAGATTAAGAGATCCTTTAGATTTTTTTCCCTCTAAATATTAACTATGGAGTTATGAATTTATATTGTAAGAATTTTTAAATTTTCCCCCATTTTTTTTAACTGATTGAAACGTTGAAAATTAATATCAAGGCATACTACACTAAAACCAAGACATAGTTTTATAGTCAAGAAGAAAGCTATTAAATTATTTATCTAAAAATGTGTAGTATAATGACATTCTATTGCTACGATTTTGGGTGAAAAATTTACAGAAATTCTAAAATAATGCATACTATATCTTTCTTTCTAATCGAGAAATTTATTAATAAATTGATACAATTTATTTATAAACATAATATTAAGAATATAAAGTAGCAATTATTAGTAAAAAAAACCTTAGTTTGTAAGTAAAAATAAAGAGGGTTATCAGAACTTTTTCTCCATCCATACCTATTAATAAGATATAACAATAATAATAGAAGTAGTCGTTTAAATTTAAAATACTCGGGGACTAACCTTCTTGTTCGCGATTGCTCACCAACCCCGATGATTGCTTCGCAATAATTGTTGTTTCTTAGCAGAAAACAGTTTTTCTAAATTATTCACTTAACATTTATGTACTAAAAGTAATGGTGTTTGCTTACGATTGAGTCTCCATTTCCCATGTCCAAATATTATTATTTATAAATATTTAGATCTATTGGTGAACCGAAGTAATTATTTTTTAAAATAACATTTACATTGTTTAAACAAATTTGATATGTTCACAATCGTAATTTAATATTTTTGCTTACCATACAGGTGGATATATTAAATATTTTTGCTTGCATCTCATTGTGCACGAAGCTGACGGTTAAGTTCTAAATCATTTAACATGTCTCTAACTGTAATTTATAACAGTATATCAATGTTTGGGAAATAACTTAAAATTAGGGACACAAAAATAGTTATAGAAAAACAATACATTTATGACTTTTGTTAATTTTATGTTGACAACAAACAAATATGGAATGAATGAGGAAAAACTGGATCCTACCACGTGAATTTCCGGTCGGTAAAAATGCACGAGTAAACAATGGAAGACACCATCATTACATTTTTATATATAATAAGACATATGCTGTTAAGATATAAAAACTTGAAAAACAACTGAAACAGAATTTCATACAATGAGTTATTAATTTAAGTGTCTTTATCTAAAACTTTCCCTCATCTCGCATTATTATTAAAATAACATTTTAATAAAAAATATCTTACCTTTCCAGAATTACTTTCAGATATTCGTCATTACATTCTAGAAATTCAATATTTTGGTTGTCTTCAATTGAAGGTTCCTAATGATAAATTGATGAGAATTAGAAACGATTGATGATAATAACTAATGAGATTAGGAACAGTTTCTTTTCAATTGTTATCACTTTTTTAAAGTAATTCAGAAACTTGAAAAACATGTTGAGAGAATCGCTATAGAAATAGTAAAAACACGATCCAAATTTTTGTTTTAAAAAATATTTTTAAAACTAGCTGTTTACTGTTCAATTTTATTTAATGCTGGGAAAAAAATAATTCGTCTAAATAAATTTAATGGCAAAATTTACCAAAAAATTTCTAACATCGATAAATTTAAATACAGGAAAACTAGAAATTAATATTTATAAACATTTTAAGGAAATGATAAAAATATTTTGTGTTAGAACCATTTTTATACTTTGATATATTTTTAAATGAGCTGTTTAGCAACTATGATATGAGTGCTTGAAAAATATTGATAAATTTACAAATTCATACTAGTACAAGTTTCACACTTCTTGATTTTAGATTCTAATTAAAGAAATTAGTACTCAACTATGTCTTAGTTACATTCAAGGATGTAAATAACCAGTTTTTTTTTATTCATTTTTAAATATCTACTGTTTTTTTCAAAAGTTAATTGTTTTTTCCTCCATCATTTTTACTTTTTATGGTCGTAGAGAAAGTCTTACTGCATTAATAAATACCATTAATTTAAATTGTGTTAAATTAGTTATATTAAAAAAAAATTATTAGGAACTGCATATAACAAGGCTTGCAAGTATGTAAAAATATTATTTAAAATATATTTTAATAAATAATGTGCTTATTTCACTGAATTATTCTAAAAATATTATACATTGTATCTTGCTATAACAAATTTCAATTATATTGTGAATCATTTATATGTATAACATTATACTGTATTATATATATTGAATCTAATTATACGAATTTTCCAAAATGTTAATTAGAAATTTTAAAGCTCAGTAGAATATAAAAGTAAAGGAAGTATGTGTAAATATGAATAGTTAAGTTACGTCTAGGACTGGGCGATATTAGAAATTATATATCGTGATGCATCGTCAGTTTTGCATCGCGATATAGCGATGTATCGCGATATAGTATTTTTGAATTTCATTTACTTGTGAGGCACAGAAAGTCAGATTTCTATCAAAACTTCATACTCAGATTGATTTAAATCAATTTATAAATTTGAAGATATATATGTTTTGCTTAAGGAAGATATTAAATAAATTGACTACAATGTACAAATCTTACTTAAAATATTTGTTGAAATGTTTGTTTAGAAATACATAATACGCGTAAAACAAAGTGTTAAAAACTTTTTTTAAAGCGTTTTTTACAAATTAATATTTTCTTGTACTAATGCATAAATAATTTCATAATTATTAAGTTCGATTGTAATGTTCAATTTCTAAATGAAACGTTAAAAATTATTTGTATGTTTAAAACAAAGTGCTAAATAAATTTTAGAAAAAAGAAGAAAAAAACGCTTTTGAAACACTATTTTTTATTATTATCATTTCAGTTATTATAGTTCATTTACGTCACACTAGAGCTGCACAATGGGCTGTTGGCGACGGTCTGGGAAACATCCCTGAGGATGATCCGAAGATATGCCATCACAATTTTGATCCTCTGCAGATGGGATGGCACCCCCGCTTCGGTAGCTCGATGACCTGTAAGCGAAGTCGAGCACTTTACGGTAGCACAGTTAACGAGGACCAATACCGCACACCCTCGGTCCCTACGCAGACTGATCCAAGTGGTCACTCACCCGCACACTGACCGCAGCCAGTGATGCTTGACTTCGGTGATCTGCAGGAAACCGTGTCTTAAAGATCAGTCCACTGCGGGACCTTATCATTTCAGATAAATAATTAAATTAAATAATGAACGAAAAACAAAGTAAGATTTAATTTCTTAAAAATAAAAAAATTGTGATATTCGATAATATATTTAGCTAATTAACAAATAATATGAAAACGAATATTTTTAAAAAAAAATTATTATACTCTCTAATAAAACGAAGTGCTAAATGATTTTAAAAAATGAATAAAATACGCAAACCTTTCAAATTTTTTTTGTATAAACAAAGTTGATTGAGATATGTTCAAATCCAAACGACAAAAAAAAATTTTTTTTTTTTACTTTATTTCTAAAAATAAAAACAACAAGATTTATAAATTTAAAATCGGTAATAAAAACTCATTAAATTATTAGAAGTTTCATCCAAAAAATTTTAAATAAATTTAAAGAAAGTAAAAAAATAACCTAACAAATTCAATTCTTTATGGGCGCCTAAATTAGATTGCGGATAATTTTCATATTTAAAGATAAAAAGAAGTTTTTTTAAAAAGAAAAACTTATCTAATTAATGAAGAAACTCTTCTTTATATATTCTTTTCAATAATAGATTGCCTTCAGAACGAGGTAACATCGGCGATCACGAAGTTAGTTCCACTGAAAATAATCTACAAGAAAAGTTGCGACAAAGAAAAAAAAAAGCTAAGAGGTGCGAAAAGGAACATGCGATATAACGATATGTGTTCTCAAAACTCTGATTCTACAGCTCATCATCAAGGCCATTTCAACATAACGAAACGAACATCGTCTTCCACAGCGCGAGTCGACATCGGAACGTAAGAGAAGAGTCTTTTATCCCTATATCGTTATCTTATATCCTTGCGTGTCTTATATCGCTATATCATTTTGCACTCATTGTCTTTACTCGACGGCTTAAATCAGATTTCTGATGCATCGCCTTGAATGAAAGTCGCTGTATCGTCTTGCCGATATATGCGTTAAATCGATATGTCTCGATACATCGATTTATAGCCCAGTCCTAGTTATGTCGTATACGTTTATCTGTAATTCTTGTTTTATTTCTAATTTGCACATTTTCAAATTTATTAAAATGTCATTTAAGTATGAAGTTTGTAATTTATACTATTGTATACTTAATATCTAGAGATGATTTGTTAGTAATAAAATATAATTACAGTGTTTTCACTACAGCGCGAGAATCTCGCATATTTTTTTCTTTTCTCGCAATAAAAAATGATTAACGCGAGAAGTTCGCGCACTCTATTAATCAATTTCAAAATGCGCGAATTTTGGAAAAAATTTCGCCTTTTGCCATTTTGAATAAAATCCGTTTCACTTTTCTTCCTTGATTTTTCATTATTTTGAACATCAGTCCTTGTTATCTAGCTTCCCTATTTACCAGTATTATTCAGAACCGGTGCGAACAGCAGAACACCACCCCCAGAACTACAGAACCCCTTTCAGAACACATTTCTCTGCAACCATGTTTTCACCGTAGGTAAGGTTTCTTCATTTAAGACGATTACATTTTGAGTGCATGAATGTAAAATGGACTAATACCTTCTTGTTAAGGCGACATCTTCTACTCCGTAACGGACAAATGAAAATGGAACAAATGTCGGTAGAAACAGTCAAAACGAAACAAATGCGGATATTTTTCAGGCAAATAAATATAATAGCTGATGAAAAGGTAGATATAGAACGTTTTCCATATGATGATGCATCAAAAATATTCAATTAGAAGATGTTAAAAATGTATTATAATTAAAGAAATAATTTTTTCTATGTCTATTCGTGTTTTTTTAATTTTAAGAAATCTCACTTAACTTTTTGAAATCTCACCCTGTTTTTGAGAAAGGGTGACAAATTCTCTCCCATTTTTTTTTTCTGTAATGAAAACACTGAATTATGAAGTAAACTCAGTTGGGATTTACAAAGGGATTTTTCTGAAATTCCCACCCAGGTTTTTTCGGATAATGTAAAATCATAACAACCCTGTTTCTACCCAAACTATTGCCACACCAATTTTTTTTTGGGGTACTACTAAGAAATTTCATAAAGGACACAGTTTTACAAAGTATTTTAAAACAGACGATGTATGAAAATCTGTATAATGTTAATTCTAAAAAAATGATTCTATAACATTAATAGCATTGCTTAATTTTTTCAATTAAAATAAAGATGGATTGACTTAAGACCGATGTCTTCAAGAAAAAACAAACACAAGCCTTACTTTAATTTTTTTTTTTAAATTTAAAACCTACTTAAGATTTATAAGTTTAAAAACAATAATAAAACTGTAAGAAAATATTTTAGTTACGTGCATTAAAAATAAAAAACGAACATAAAAACGAGCGAAACGAACTAAAGACATTTTAACTTCAGTAAAACATTTGCTGAAAAAAATGTGCTTTTGAAACATCCTTAGACTTTTCAATTATTTATTTAAAATAATAAAGCTGGTCAAATTCTATACTTAATAAATGTAAGTTTTGTCTTATTTATTTATTATTATTTTCTTTTTCGAAAATAAAATCGACTAAAGATTAGAAAGGTTTAAAAGTAATACTAACTACCTAACAAATTATTAACCGAACACGTATTAAAAGAGTTTTTAAGAAATTTTTTTAAAAAAATACTAAAATTTAATAGCATTGTTAAAAAGCATCAAAACATTGCTTAACTTTTTATTTAATTACTTATTATTTTAATAAAAAATAAATTATTATTAAGCTCATTTTCTATTCCATTTTAGTTAACTGGTAAATAAATAATATAAATTAACAAACGAAACTTTTATCAAAAATTCATTTTCTATTTTGAGGTGTAGTAAAATAGGCTTAAATATGCAGGCATGCCAATAAACAAATTGTCACTTGCCTGATGATTGCCTGCATTGAAAGTACATCGTAAAGGATTGGCATTTGCATCTTTTAAGATTGGCTGCTGGGGAGCAACAAAAGAAGAGGAGATTCTAGATTCAGCAGAAGATGAAGTCACTTGATGGGGCGTGATAACAGAAGATGGATGAATTTCAGCAGCAGAGAGAGAGCCTGGCGTGAGTGCAGTCTCATTTGCGGAAACATTACTACATGCAAGACTAGATGGTAACACTTTAGAAGTAGGAACAGAATTGCTATCATTGACCACTATTTGCTCATGATGTGGCATGACAGTCACTTCTCCGGTGTGCAAATTTCGATCACTCGTGATAGCAGCCCCATTCTCTGTTATACAAGACTGGCTGTGAAACACATTAGGAGGAACTTTACATACTGGCACAGAGCTTCCATTGACTAATTGTTCACTTCTAGAGACTGGGGTGAAGACGCTAAGAAGGGAATCTGACATAACTAACTGGGGAGCGGTTGAGACCAAAGTTAAACTGATTAAAGGCTTAGCAGAGCTATCAGAAATCGTTGTAAGACCAGGAAGACAACACATCACATCTTCTGTAACTATTGCCTTAGGTAAACTAGAATCATAAAAAGGAGCTTCTTCATTTGGTAGAATCTGAACAGTGTTAGATGTTTCATCAGCGACACGTGTGATTTGAAAACGACCCTTCTTTTTCACATTAAGCTCTACAGGGTTTGTAGCGGTCGGAGAGGAAACGCTTGGACTTGAAATAGAAGCAATATCGTCAGGTTTACTTTCAATTACAGGAGTGACTTTGAAACGTGAAATATTTGTGATGCCTGAAATTTCTGGAGTAAGAGTATTATTGCTGAGAGTATCTGAAAAAGTTAATAATGTTCCACATTAGCTCCACAAATTTAAATGCAAAATACATATAGTATGCTAAATTTGAGCATTTTGATAGAAGTTTCATTCTATCTAGAATAGAGGTGCATAACCTTTCATGTAAAAGAGCAAAACATAATTTTCTGAGGTTATACAAGGTTGCAATTGATAATAGGTTATTTCTTCTTTAGTATAAAGAAATACCTGATCAATATGTCGTAAAAAGACAAAATGTATGTATAATATTTTTGAATGAAAAAAACCCAACAAAAACAATTGTAATTTCGACAGTTGTATCTATGGATCAAACAGTCACATCAAAAACAAAAAGTTGAATTTGTAAAAATATTATTTTATTTTAAATAACAAGTAGAAGACAATATGTAAGGTCAAATATTAAATACGTATTACAGTACAGAACCCGTTATCCGGAAATCAGAAAACCGGAAAACCAAAAAACCGGAACGAAATTCGATAAATTTTCCCACCATTTAAAAAAAAAACAATTTTTTTTCCTCATAAGATTTTAGGATTTTTCTTTCTTTTTTGAAAGATGTGTACCATACCATCATTTTAGAAATAATCATTACTGTATTACTTCATCGTTTTTTCTTCTTTTTAAGATTATTTCCTAATCTTTTTTTTAGTTGGGTTTAACAATAAAAAAAACGGCTTTTTGTAGCGATTCAGAAAACCGGAAAAATCAGTTATCCGGAATATCGATGGTCCCGATCGTTCCGGATAATCGGTTCCCTACTGTAGTTATTAAATATAATTTTTATGAGTTAATTTTGTAGACAAGAAAATGCCTTGGAGGAAAAAAAAGCGTCTTTTATTACATAAATATAGTTTAATTATAGACCCGTAGACACTAACAAAAGATCTGCTGGAAGTTGATTTAAAAAAATCATTTTAAAATAATTTTAAATAGAATTAAATCATTAGGAAAATAATTTTAAATAGAATTAATCAACTATCTTTAGAATACTTTCCTTACATTAAAATTTTTCTTTTCTTTATGCAATTCTGTTTATAAATCAATCCAATGCTATAATCTAGATTTTATGCAGTATTGAGACTTTAAAATAAACAAGAATGAATTATAAAATATAACAACAAAATAATTCAATTTTAGTAAAATGGAAATTTAAATAATAAACTATAATTTAAACTTAATCAAATCAATCATTTAAAATTTTTTGAGGATGTGAAAGCTCTAATTTTAAAATAAAACAAAATATGTATAAAAAGGGGAGATTTTTTATATTTAATTATAATTTCTACTTTAATACAATTGTTAATTCAACAGAATTAACAATAACTGTAATTATATTTGCATATAAATACTTTTATATGAGTTTAATGTTTTAAATACCTTATAAAAAATTTAACATTCATCAATGTTTAGTGTAGAAACTTTCTCAGAATTTGCCATAGGGTTAATCTTATATTAATTGTAACATAAACTGTACTTAATGTTAGTTTGTTTAAATTCCTAATAAACATGTTTGACATAGATTTTAAATGAATTAATTCACCATTTTTATGATATTAACAACTACATTTAGTAAATTCTTTTAAAATTAGAAATAGAAAAAAAAAAATATATATTTAAAAATTAATATAAGTCAATTTTACTATTGTTTACCGGCAAATTTACAAAATTTTTTTTTTTTAATATACTTGTAACTTTCCCAAAAAGCCATTGTATAATTCCTGTTTAATATGTGGCTTCTTCTAAAAATAGCAGTTTGATACACCAATATATTTCATGAGAAGTACATTGCAAAATTGTAATTTATTATAAATTTAGTAAATTTTCATATTATAGTGGCAAAATAATTTATAAACTATAAAATATCTTTCTATCCATATTTTTCTCAGAAATGGGTATTAAAAAAATACATTACAACCCCATTTTGCCAGCATATGATTAAAAATGCTAGTTTTAATATCTGACATTCTTTCTAGAGTAGGTTAAATGCATTAGGAAGCAAGTTTCATTGTTGTTATTATTATAGATAATGTGGCGCTATAACTTTTGTAATGACAAACACAACATTCAGCTGCTAGAAAATGATGTACCAATGACTTTTTATTTCATATTATATTATTATTTAAGATGAGGCAAAAATAAAATGCCATTTTTTTAAACTCTGTTAAAGTCACTACTTTTTTTGAATAATTTCACTCATAGTTTCATGCTTAAAAAATCAACATGAAAAAGCTGTTGATTTTCCACTGAGACATAATTGAGGTTGTATTGCATTCAGATTTGGTTTTTAACGTCTGTATACAGTTTATAAAAATAAATATAATTTGGACAATTACCTGTTGGGTCTTTAGTCAACTCCATGGGAGGTTTTACTAAACTTTCGCTCACTTCAGCGGAGGGAGACATAACAGTAGGCGTCACAGGTGGCAATTGGTGCGTATGATTACTGGTATTGGAATGAGCGGGAGTAGTAACAGTTTGAGCGTTACTGCTGATGGAGAAAATAGCTTGAAGACCCTGTTCAATGTTGCTCTTCAAACCAACACATGGTACTGAAGGGGAATGAATTTTTTGCAATTCCAGTTTGAGACCTTCAATGTTGGTCGCAACGGTGTGGCGTCGAGTAGATATGTTATCAATGGGTAAACCCATCTTAGAAGAAGAAGACTGAGTAGACACTACTGGAATGACAGCCGGTACTTGAACTGCTGGTGTACTTACAGGATACACTTCACTGTTAGTTGTTTCCAAATTAAGAGACGAAGTTGAATTAGACTGAAAATAATATAACATTAAATAACTTAAGAGAATAGCAGAAAAATTTCTTACAATAAATAAATATTCCCTTTCATTTAAATGTAGAGTTTAGTGTACCAGCAGAAGCTATATTGTGCATGATACATAATTAAAATAAACAGATAAAATGATTCCAGGTGTATTTCTTTTGTATTCACACATTTGCTTTTTAACATAAAGTTTGCTATGATATAACTATAATAGCTACAATGGAAAGACAGCACATACCCTCATCTACAAAAATTCTAATACTATCTAATATAAAGAATTAAATAACACATTTTTATCCTGATTGATATTTTAATTGGCACTGTTAATGCTCTTTCTAAGATACCATGCCCCTTCAGTGGGTCGATAAATGAGTACCAAGCATGAGTGCTTGGGCACTAAACATTGGGGGTTCCGCGTTCGGCTGACCACCTAACCAGAACATCTGCTCCTGCACCCCAGAGCCCAAAGTCAAGAAAACTGAGATGGGCACAGTAGGCCTTGGCTCTCTATGGGCTGTCGTGCCACTGAGTTTAGTTTAAGATACCATGTCAAACTGCGAAAGAAAATGACTTTAAAATTTGATTCAGAATACTTAGATTCAGAATATTTGAATTTATGTTTACTCTAAATGAAACATTCAGATCTCAGTGCATTTAAATTATTATATATAAGTGGCACTAAAAATATTAAAACGATGAAATTAATGCAAATTAGAGAATAATTTTGACAAAGATAATGATACAATAAATTTCGATGTCTTTCTGTGTCACCCATTTTATATTAGAGAAAAGTAACTCCAAAATTGATTAATTAACATACATTATGCAGCAAATATTATTTACAAATTACATAAAAGTTTTACGATCTAAATATAATCAATTTTAAAATTACATACCATTACAGAAGTTGGCTGAGAGGGTGGAATATTACTTGTAGACATATCAGCGGGAATATTACTACCAGTAGATGTCAGCTGAGCTAATTTTAACTGTAAACTACTTAAATCTGGCACTACAGGTCGTTGCTGTTGAGAATGCTGGGTGCTTCCACCACTGCTACTGTTGCTACTAAAAACATAAAAGTTGAATTTTAGATAAGTAGATAGATATTACATAAAACACTAAAGCCCTGTGTATAAATGTAGAATGCTTTTCAAAGTGCCAACTATTTCCTTTTAGTAACTATTTCTGTGGGCCACAAAAGTCTGAAAGGAACAGAGCTGTACAAAACAGAAAGTTTAAAGCAACAGGTCAACAGAGTGTAAAATATTTTTGTTATAATCAGGGTATCAGCTACATTTTAAATTTTCAAATTCATGACTTTACATGACTAATTCCTAGAATTTTTCATGACTTAACTAAGTTACAATTTTCTTCAACAAAAACACAACAAGAAATTTAAAAAGCATTATAATAACATAAATTGAAATGATAGATATAACCAACACTGTTATACTCTGCATCGTCATATTTAAAGATTTTAAATTAAAACAGAGTAAAGAAAGAGTTGAAGCAATAAAACAGCTGAAAAAAATACAAAAGCAAATAATTTTTTTCAGTAGAATTATATTCTAAAGATACTTTTCTTGTTCATCCGAAACGAAGGAAATACTTCCTATTTTTCTGTTCTCATTTCGTAATTAAAAAATTTGCCAATGAATGGCTTGTTTCAGCTAGAATTTATATAGATAAAATAAAATAAATAATAACAAAAATTCCGAAATCACAGAAGTTTAAAAGATAATTCGCTCTAGAAATGATGTTTAACATTAAAGAAACAACACCATAACTTTTAAAGTACATGATAAAAACATTTTATATTTTTATAAAATATGACTGTGAGGGAGGATTTTATTACAAATTCAGATATTTGGAACACCATGAAATGGGAGAGGGATTTTTAAATTCCATTTTAAAAATTAGATTTTTCAGCAACCTAAATCCATGACTTTCCATGATTTTTTTTTAAAAAAATAGTTAAAATCATGACATTTCATGATAAATTTTGCACAATACCGAAATTCATGACTTTCCAGGTGCACGGATACCCTGTATAATTATGTTAATAATAATATAATTAACAATTTAGAGATACATTTAAGCTTTCATGAAGCTTAATGATTAACATAGAGACGTGTGTTTTATAAGCAGAGTAAAACTTTGTTACAATGTTCTTCTTATCTTTGGTTTTTATTGAATAACGGGCAAATGAAATTTCCAAGTAGCATTAAAAATATAAATGAATCAAATCGTACTATATATATATATATATTGAATGAAATGTTTATGAATCAAAGATTTTACAGGATGTATATGATGCATATTTTAAGAAATTTATTTCCAAAAGAGGACAACATACATACAAAGCAAGAAGCAATGAATGAGAGATTCGAATTCTGATGATTGGTGAGAGCAGTCGGCAGGATTCTAGATAATTGTTTACAGAGTACTATATTCTAAAGATACTTTTCTTGTTCATCCGAAACGAAGGAAATACTTCCTATTTTTCTGTTCTCATTTCGTAATTAAAAAATTTGCCAATGAATGGCTTGTTTCAGCTAGAATTTTAAATAGATAAAATAAAATAAATAATAACAAAAATTCCGAAATCACAGAAGTTTAAAAGATAATTCGCTCTAGAAATGATGTTTAACATTAAAGAAACAACACCATAACTTTTAAAGTACATGATAAAAACATTTTATATTTTTATAAAATATGACTGTGAGGGAGGATTTTATTACAAATTCAGATATTTGGAACACCATGAAATGGGAGAGGGATTTTTAAATTCCATTTTAAAAATTAGATTTTTCAGCAACCTAAATCCATGACTTTCCATGATTTTTTTTTTTAAAAAATAGTTAAAATCATGACATTTCATGATAAATTTTGCACAATACCGAAATTCATGACTTTCCAGGTGCACGGATACCCTGTATAATTATGTTAATAATAATATAATTAACAATTTAGAGATACATTTAAGCTTTCATGAAGCTTAATGATTAACATAGAGACGTGTGTTTTATAAGCAGAGTAAAACTTTGTTACAATGTTCTTCTTATCTTTGGTTTTTATTGAATAACGGGCAAATGAAATTTCCAAGTAGCATTAAAAATATAAATGAATCAAATCGTACTATATATATATATATATATTGAATGAAATGTTTATGAATCAAAGATTTTACAGGATGTATATGATGCATATTTTAAGAAATTTATTTCCAAAAGAGGACAACATACATACAAAGCAAGAAGCAATGAATGAGAGATTCGAATTCTGATGATTGGTGAGAGCAGTCGGCAGGATTTTAGATAATTGTTTACAGAGTACTCACCTATCGAGAACTCTTTTAGTTTGGTCCAAAATATTATGGGTTATGTGAGACATGTTTTGACCGTCAAATTGTGGGAAATCTTTGCCCTGAGATGAGGACATCAAATCAGGAGCACCTGGTATAGTTTCAGGGGTTCCAACTTCACTAGAATTGAGCTACAAAATAAAAATTCAAATTCAGAAACACATTTTAAAGGTTCTTTTTTAATAGCTGCTTAGTATATAATACTGTGTAGTCTAATAAATTATACTTGCAGAATATAATCACCATTTTTTTTAAAATAAAACTTAATTTAGGGTTTATAAATTTTTTTAAAAAGTAATAATAAAATTTTAAAGTGAATATGTGAAATTTTAAGAATCTATCGAAAAATATATAAGGTTAGAAATTATTTATAAAAACTTGGGAGATATCTACAACATTAATACAATTATTTTGAAATGAATTAAAAAAAAAAAAAAAAAAAAAAAAAAAAAAATAAAAAAAACAATCGCCTGAAAATTTTACAAATTTATTTTTTGCATTTACTAAACCTTATAATTAATATGGCGATTATAATTAATAATGCATAATCATACTTCACATATAATGATAGTAATTTTGTAACATATTTATAATTTTAAGAAATTGAAAGAAGTCCCAATTATTGGTTATGGAAATTAAATTTACATATCCAACTTATCAGAAACTAGATGAAACAAAACATTTTGGAACAATAATAAGAATATATATTACTGCAATAGAAAAATTATGGAACGAAATCTGAAATACAGAGGAAAGGTTATATCACTAAGAAAGTTTAGAATAACGTAACATTCTTAAATCACGTGACTATATAGAGATTTTGAAAAAAATTTAATTTAATCATTTACTTCAATTTTTAAATTCGATTCAAACTAATTCAGGCACTCTTTTTATAAGTGAATGAAGTACCTTAAATAGGTTTTATAAGTTGTGAACAAAATTGTTGGCAAATTGCTTGCATCAAATAAATTCCAATTTAATTGATTTTAAAGTGTATTTTCTAAATGATTTAGAAACAATACATGTATCATATCTTTTTTTAAATCTTATTAATATTCTTAAATAGGAAAAAATATCTGGCTTAATTTTTCCATTTTTTTACTATGTTCATTAATGATGTAAATAAAATGTAACAAGGTTATTATATGCATGTGCACCTGATAAATAACAACATAAATTTTGCTGTAAATTAAGACTTTTCCAATGATCTTTTATTTTAAATTCATAGTAACATAATTAGACACAAATTTATTATTATCTTAGAATTATCATCATAATACCATTAACTATTATCATGATTATGAATCTCCACCTAAGACATTAAATGCTACATTTAAAATAAATTTAACAAAAACTACACCAGTCAAATAATCACAAAATTTAAAAAAAAAAAAAAAAAAAATTAAAAATCAGCACTTGTCAGTATTATTAGAATTTGAAGTTATTTTTTTTTTTATAAATTTGCTATTTTATAAAGATTCTCTGTTTTATTTTAAACATGAATTTAGCAAATCTAATAATTTTTAGGGATGTAACGAAGATTCGGCCACTTATTGGTCCTTTTGCCGAATATCTGGCCAAATATTCAGCTGAATGTTGGGCAAAGTGTTAGTATTTGAAATTTGAATTGATTTAATAAAGCATAATCTAAAATCGTTTTTACTATACATTACTAAAAATAGTTTTTACCCATATTTTTTAAGTTCTAAAACTTGTAAGCTTATGTTCTGAAAGACAAATAGGAAAGCGAAATTTGAAGAAATTGAAACTTTATTACTTAATACCGGCAGTTATGTACAGCTGATTTTTTTTTCTCTTTTCCAGAATTATATTCAGGCAAGTTAATTCATCCTTTTTTAAACAATTTATGTTTTAAAAATTGAGAATTTTTTTTAAATTTTTGTTTGTTTTAATATTGTTTTATTATAACATGGCAATTAAAAGGGTTCTTATTAAACTATATTCTTTTTTTGAGTTTCTGATAGACTATATCTCTCAACGTTTTATGGATATTTTTTTCTATTTCTCTTTTATCAACTTTACAAACTTAGATTTTTTAATAGTTGTTCAGTTTTTATTTATTTTAAATATTTCTAATGGATAACTATTATAGTTTTTTTTCTTCTACCCCATACCAACATTATAGGTAACTTTTGATTATTTTTCAATAATGACTAAACTTACTTATAAATAAAAAATATGTTGCTATTCAACTACCTAATATTCACTATTCAGCCGATTTTTTTGTTCAAATATTCGGCGCTTGGCTCTTCGATCAAATCACAATTCGCTACATCCCTATTCATTTTATAATCAAAACCTCCAAGCAAATGAATCACCAGAAAAAATATAATTCAAAATAAGACATCCAAGCAAATCATAGTTGGAAATCCTTCACACAAATTAAAATAATTCAGGAACTGATTAAAGAAGAAAAGAAAAAAGAATTACAGATTGTTTGTTAGCAGGCTGTTTAGAAAGGATAGAAGGATCAGATTTTGAAGCATCACTTTCCTTAGGATCAGGCATAGGGTGTGTTCCCTAAAAGTGAGAAACAACCCTTCATTAAAACTAAGGACAATCACTGTGTATGCATAAAAATTCTTAGTGAATAGCTTTATGATAAAAGCAAGTGCATCTAGGAAAGCTAATTTATTAGAACACGCATAAATAAAACATCATGAACAACTAGAAATAAATCTTAAGAGTTTGAGACCTTAAATAAGCTAACTAATTAGTGAAGATGATGTTTTAAGTTACAAAATCAGACTCAAAATCGCACTTTCTCTGACTAAACATATCCCCCCCCCCCAAACAAATTTGGATCCTTGATATTTAAAGAAGGGGTAGGTCCAATCTTTCGAATGCCTAAACTTTGGGAACCATGTTTTTAACATTGCAGCTACCCCTTCACTTTTTCAGGGTATAGAATTCCAAATCAGTCAAGGAAAAAAAAAGATATGTTTGTTCATAGAAAACATATATTTAAGTCTGATTTTGTAACTTAAAATATCACCTGCACTAATTAATTAGCTTATTTAAGGTATGACCCTTAAACCATTAAGATTGAGTTCTAGCATGGTAAAAATTGATCATTCAATCAAAAGATATTCAGGAAATTTGCTTTTTTTACAGCACTGTAAAAAGTATTGATTGAAGAATTTTCTGTTGTACGATGAAAGAAGATGGATACAAGTAATAGAAATTAATCTCATATTGCTACACTGATTTTCGTTGGAGTAAATAAAAAAGTATGAAAGACAACTTAAGAGGAATAATTTTCAACATAATTAATAGGAAAATAAACAAAAGATTATATAAAATAATCTGTAATGATCAACATTATAATTATGTTTTCTTTTAATTAAGCCCTTTGACTATTAAGTATTTTTTTTTCTTCCTTTTTTTGGGCATAAATTTGTATAAAAATTTATGGTTTTCAGAACAACTGTGAAAGAATAGTGGGAAATCAATCAGGGCCTATTATAACAAGCTTACTTAAATAATTAAAAAGTAAAATATATGAAAAATATAGATAGTCACAGAAGGTTAAATAATGCAAAATACTGTTCAGTCTACAATGCAAAAATTAATAAATTTAATTAAAAACAATAAGAAGCTGCATACTAAATTGTTGATGAAATATGATATATTTTAAGTCAGATAATAAGATATATTTTCTAAAAGTTTCTTTTATACATAGTAACAAATAACAGCTATTACAAAAAAGTGATCTCTTTAAATAGAAGTATGATTTCTGTTTTTTCTTTTATTATCTTCTTAAAAAATCCAGAACATGAAAAGAGTCTAAAGCAATTTTTTTTTTCATAAATATATGTAATTAAAAAAAAAATTCATAATTCAGTTTATAAACTGATGACTTTAAAACTTTTAAAAATTATTCAAGTCATTAAAGAAATTTTTTAAAATTTAATACTGTCTACTAAAAATTAACTTAATTTTTTCTTAATTATTATATACTATTCATTTACATTTTAATTAATTTAATTAGTACATGAATTTCCATGAACAATATCATTAAGTATATTATTTGCAAAATTGGAAAATTTTATTCGAAAGTAGAGTGGAAATTGAGCTACTTTTATTACAAAGTGAAGCAAAATTGTTATATATGCTCCATGAATGAAGTATGGTAGAAAAAATATTTTGATTAATGCTAGTTTTACAGCAGGATGTTTGTTCCCATTTTCACAGCCGCTCAGCAACATGCATTTGCAACTACAGAAGCTGGCAGCATTGCAAAAAAGAAGCATGGCTGCAAACACTAACCTGCCATAGAAATCCAGGAAGCAGCATGTATGGGATTTCACAACAAACATGGTGAGTCATGGTTATCAATCTTTTCCAACGACCAGAGCGTTTGCTAGCAAGTCTTTTGTCTTTTGATTTCTTAATATTTTTATTAAAAATTTATTGCTTAGAATAGTAAAGTTTATAGTCTTAACAGGTGTAAAGTTTAATTTAGAAACTTCATTACAGAGACATAATAAATTGCAAAAAATTTAGCAACAATCAGACATCTGTTTGTTAAATAAATTACGAGATAAAATTCATGCTCCACAACAAAAGAAAGCATGTAACACATCAAAGCACATAAAATAAAGTAAAATAGATACAGATATTAATAAAAAAAAAGCAGTTTATTTTTTTGCAAAAAAAAAAGCTTCAAAAAAATATCATAGCTGCCAACATTTCCAAAATGAAAATTTGGTAAAAGTTCAAATTTTTTGATACTGAATTTCATGATGAAGAAAAACTGTGCTAAGATATTATTTTTCAATGAAATAGGAATGTTTCCGAACATACTTTTAATACTTAGCACTATAACTTATATGCAAATACTTAAATTATCTTTTAATTTATTCCTGTGCGAAATGTTACAATCTTTAAAAATTTATTTTCAATGTAAAAATTCCCTTGTTAGAGATTCAGTAAAAATTGGTAAATAAAAAAAAAAGGATATTTTATCAAAAATATTTTTTTAGTAATAAAAATCTATATAGATTAAAAATAATTCAAACACATTAAGTAAAATATAATCTCTATATGAAATAATTCCTCTTCATCATATTTTTTTATATTAAACATGAAAGTTTGTTCGTTTTTAGGAATTAAATTTTCATTACATTTAGGAGAAAGCATTCATCTCTATTAAAGATAAGGAGAGTTGGCACCTATGAAATATTAATAATTTATTCCTTGCTATAATTAATTGAATTCATTCATTAAACATTCATTAAACATCCATTCATTTGGGATACTAGCCAAGTAGTTATCCCACAACTCATTGTTCACAAATTAACTAAATTTGAGAACTATTTCCAGCATTCCATTACTACACAAAACTTACCAGGCACTTTCAGAGTTTGATAAAGTCACATAAAGCAGCACAGTTTTTTCTCAAGACTATTGCTTTTGTAATGAGATAAGGTCCCTCTCACTAAACTAAAGGATTAAACCTCCAGTTTAAGTGGCAGCTTTTGCACATCATGAGATAAAAATATTAGGAATCCCCATAAATATTAATTTTGTTGTTTTTTCCAGCAGGACTTCCTTCTTGTCCCATAATACTGAAGTTAAAAAAAAAAAATTTTTTTGTAATAGGATGAAGTAAGACTAAATATTGCAATTTAGTAATTAGATATCCTTCTTTCTCAATCCATTGATTAACATACTTTGATACAGGCTAAATAAATAAATAAAATTTCAGACACTAAAAAAAAAAAATGCTTTCGAAATGCTGTGTATATTTGTCATTCTAAAACAAAATTACTAATAATGTGGATTACGAAATTAGTAAAAAGAAATATGCATGGCAGTTTGTTAATAATTTGAGTTCATTTAAAGTAATTTTAAGGAAGAAAAAAAAAAAAGGAGAGATAGAGAGAGATTGAAAAATTTACAGGTCTAATTAAATTTAAAAAAAAACAGGATTTTAGTTTATGAACTAAATTATTTATACAAAATTTTCCCTTTTGAGAACAGAATTTTAATTAAAACATATTAGTTAAGTAAACATTTAAAAAAAAAAATCACTGAATACTTCTTCACTTTAATAAACGTACTTAACTAGCTCACCTACACAGAAGTTTAATGACTTTTCTGTGAAATTGCTGTGAAGGAAAAGATTTTAATTATAGATTACTAGAAGTATGTTGGGGATATTTAAAATTAAATAAACATGTATTTATTGAAGAATGCTCAATTATTTTTCGCTTTTCCAACCACTCACCTAATAAAAGCAATCACAAACTTTTTAAATAACCTTTTGCATACAGTATGTAAAAGCTGATTATTCTAGTCAACTTTGTTGTACCAAAACGTTAAAAATTTTTTTATTCTTATTAATTTATTGTTTATGTCAGGAGATTTGTTGACCCTCTCTTTTTCTAATTTCCTTCATAGAATTCTATATTTGAATGCAATTATCTTTGCCTTTCCTTAAATAAACATAGGAAACAAAACATGAAAGAATTAACTTCTATAATTAATAACTAATACAACATTAAACATCTAAAGGAGGAATTCGTCACGTTTCTCTACCTAAAAGAGAAATGAATATATAAGAACTTTTCTAAAATGATTGCCCATTCTATTAGTCATTGTGAGAATTTATTACTGAATTTAAAGCAATTTATCAATAAATAAGTGCCCTTTAAATGATAAATAGCACTAATAATATAATATTTTAATAAAATAAATTTTTTTTTCCACAGGCTGCTTAATGGAAACAAATAGAACATATTTAAATTGCTCAAAATCTATGAAAATCATACACCTGAAATTTGAGAACTTTTATAACTTATTATTTGCAAAATACTAAAATTGCGTTTGATAAATATACATGTTAACAGGCAATGTCCTTTTTACAAGTTTTAAAATTTTATTATTGCTCAAACAAACCTGCGAAACTTAAAATTTTTAGATGCAATATTTATTAACTTCAAAATAGTTAATGACAACCATTTAATGTGTATAATAGTCAAAACAATAAAACACTCTTGGAATAGAAAAAAAAAGAATTACCTGTTTTTCTTTGGGAGGAAGGGATGCCTGCACAGCACTAGCATCATTTGTTGATATTTTAGCAATGGGATTCACCATCTTCGAGGGAGATCCTTGTTTTTTGGGAGACCACTCTTTCTCCTGATCCTGAGGAGTTGAAGGCAAGCTGCTGTCCTGACTGTCCAAACTCAAATTCTAAAACAAATAACAATCATTTTGTTAATAAATAATAATGACATTAGACTCAGAGGTCGGGCACATCGACCAGAGGTCTATTGTACCCAAACCCTAAATCATGATTAGCAAAAAAGCTTTATAGCTGAACCAGAACTCAATTCAATGCTGCCCTAAATACTCAAATCTTTGAGCAGTACTTCGCAAAGTATATGTCGTGAAGTCTCCTCCTCAAGATGACAACCTTGACAAAGAGGAGCAGATACAATGCTCATTATGTATTATGCAGTGTCCAATGAGAAGACCAATGCCTCAAACTGTTCCCGTTTAACTTAAGAAGATTTTTTTTGTCGCACACTAGCTTGTCACAATTTGCTTGTCTCTGACCTTGCGAGTTGCACCATTGCTCATCAGCAATCTTGCCATAGAGCTTGAATATAGATGCCTTGAAGGATGTGGCCCCAGAAAATAGCACTCAAGCCAACTCCTTACCAGGAATACCCATATGTCCAGACAGGCATGACATAGTTGTTAACAAGGAAAAAGCATAATTAGTAGAACTTTTTTAAAAAAAAAAATAATAATATGGGGGGGGGGTAAGAAGCACAGTATATTTTTGAAACTCTCAATCAAAATATAAAGATTTGTTCACTTTAAAAGTAAAGCAAAATAATTCTTTACAAAATAAATATTTTTCAAACTTATTATAGTGGTTTACTTTACTTTGTTTATGCCGCCATAAGAAACTTTAGATATTATACGTAATTTAATCTTTTAAATTCACACACATTTATGACATTCCTAAACAATATGATTTATTATGACTAGTTGTCAGTAGTTTAATTGGATGTTTGATTTGTCACACAATAGAGCTGGTGTTCCTAATATATTTACTAGTGATCCAAAATACAAAGCAAATTTTTATTCCAGCATTAAATGTAAAAAAATAAACTAAAGTTTTGAACTGAGTTAAATTTATGACCAATTATATGTGATCATGTGGATCACATGAGCTATAAAGCTTTGAATGCCTGACCATTTAGAGACCAAAAGACAACAAAATATTTTATGAAATCAGCCTTAAAGAGTTATTTTATAGTAAATAGCTTTGTGACAATCATGGCCTGCAGATTTAGTGACAAACCTGTACGCCAAGAGTTAAAAACTTTTTTCCATAGTTCACTTTTCTTATTCATAAACCATTTCAGTATAGTTCAAATTTATTAAAATATAAATAAAAATAATATATATTTTTAAAATAAATTATTTTACTATGAAAAATTTCCTAAAAATACATTTGACACATCAGATATAGCAAGCATATTAACTAAAAAGCTTGAAATTTTTTTTTTTAATATTTAGGGAAGGAAAAACATACAATTCATGATTTTTAAAAAAATATTGAATTTATGATAAGTAAATAAAATAAATAAGTGACATAATATGAACATAAAAGAAACATTGAATTTTCACATTAACAATAATAGTAAAAGCAACCATTTTGAAGTAAACATTTACTTTGATCTCTTAAAAGATTTCTTAAAATATATTACAGGTACCATTACAATAACAAGATTAAATAAGATTTTGTATAAAGATGCTCACTCTTTCAAATTCTAAATAGTCTTTAAAAGCCTGTCTTCTTAAAGTAGGAGGGCTGGAATTACCAGGTGTTGATTCCAAGCATTGTATTACAGGTATCGTATTTGGATTTTCTTTCAGTTGTAAAATGACTAACTGTATGAACTCTGTGAATATCTCGGCATGATTTTCAGCTAACAAGTTTGTTATGACCTGAATTGAAAAAAAAAATAGATATAATTTAATTTGATTTTATCCGATTTCAAGCATGCCAAAGATAAGTATTTTATTTGCCACTGAATAATGGTAAAGTCACTTTAATATTAAGGGGCAGTATGGGGTCATTTATATGTACAGCTTTTAAAGTGCCACAAATCCTTTTTTTCTATAATTACTTACCGGGCTCCCTAATTTATTTATAAAGAATTTTTTAGATATGGTTGCATAGTATGTCATAATATGTGCCACATCGTAGACCCCCTAATTTGGCTATAATTTCCTTTGATATGGTACTATAGTTTGTTACATAATACCTGACCAAGTTTGAATATTATAGGTTAATATAAAAGGCAGACATAGGACCTATAACACTTTTCAATTTATTGAATATTACATTTCACCGGTGATCTTTTCATTCTAGACATACCTTAAAATAAGTGTTCAAGAACTAACAGAAACAACTAACAATGTGTGTTTGGGGAAATGGATAAAGCTCGACATGCGCATTTAAATTTGATGTATAGGGTACATTAATAAAGCACTCCAGTAGAGCAGTTGGTTAAGGGTCACTTTCAGAGATAGAGTCGCAAGTTTTATCCTGAAAGCTGACTAAACAATAGGTGTGTTAATGCAAATAGTCAAATATGTTGTGGCTTAAAGTCCTCTTGTCAATGTGCTATGGAAATTTAGGGAGGCAAGCACCAGTTAAGACCATTTGACTGGGGTCAGAATTAAGTGGTGTTTCTTTTTATGGCAGTTGAAAGATAAGAGTCCTGAAAAAGGTTAGGTGATGTTCAGACACTTAACGATGAAGAATATGAACAATTTATTAAGACCACATGAAATAAGTATCAACAAAAAAAAATATATAAAAAAATATATATAATATAAGTAAAAGTGGAGTGAGACCTAATATTCGAAGGCCCGTTGGAGCTAAACCTTCCGACCTAAAAATGGTTAGATTTAAGAATTAATATCATTCCTGTAAAGTCATATATGTACTTCTTAAATGACTTTTTTCCAGAAAAAGTCAAATAACCATCATGTGTAGAGTCACCACTACCCGTCTTATCCCAGTACTGGAGTAAGACTGGGTACACATGCTAACTCTATTAAAATTCAGAAATCTTGCAATTTCAGTTAAAAAGTAGCTGATATTTCTATTTTAAAAGACTATTTAAGGAAATCATGCATGTAATTTATGTGTGATGTAGTCAAGGCTATACTTAAGAGGGGCGACAATTGTCTGGGGGCTCAGGATGGTTGAGGGCCTGATCACATACAATAAAAAAAAAAAAAACATGAAAATAAGGCTTTTTATGCCTTGAGGAAGTATACACAATATATTTTGTCCTGTAGCCCATAAATTTTATGCACAAAAAATAAATATTAATTTATGTATCAAACTTGAATCACATTTTTTAACATAATTTTATAAACTATCATTCATAATTAAATTACCAAACAACCAATACCACACCTTTACATTAATTATTCAAGAAAATACTTACTTCTTACACGAATCTATGATATTGAATTTTAAAATCTCAAAAATGCAAATGACGATATTGAGTTTTAAATCGCGTAAATACGAATCCCGATGCGTAATTTTTAAATCGTAAAAATCGTGTGTGAGTACAAATCGCAATGTGTGGTTTTTAAATCATGTATAAATAGGAAAAATCAATTTTTGATATCGAGAGATCAATCGTTCATTTTGAATCGATAATGGATATCGACAGCTACGTGAGTGCGTATCACAATATTGGATTTTAAGAATGCATGAATACAAATCGCGAAGTTGGATTTTAAACTCGCATGAATACGTATCACGATTTTGTGTTTTTGAAACACGTAAATACAAATCGAGATATTAGATTTTTAATTCACATGAATAGGAATCGCGTGAGTGAATAAGAATCCATGCGAATTAAAATGTGTGAAAATTAATCGCAACATGTTTTTTTTTAAATGGGTGAATAAGAAAATCTATCTTTGATATTAAAATTGTGATATTAGCCGATCCCAGCACAGTCTCAAATATTCAAAATTTGGTAAATCCGCTGAACAAATGGCTGAAGAATTACATCCTGTAATCAAAATTTTGTCAGATTATTAAGTTTTTGATTCACAGAAGTGTGTGTGTGGTCTTGAGATCACATGCCCTGCTTCTGATAATATTTCTCTAAGATGATACTATGTCTAAAAATGAATTTACTTTTATTTATTAATATAATTTCATTACTTTAAAATGCATGAGTTCTCGCTAAATTTAAATATATACATCTCATAAATCAAATGCTACACAATATTAATTTAAAAATTGGCAAATAAAAATTAATAAGTAGAAAAGAAAGAAAATATATCTAATAAGGATCCTCTTCCTTTGGAAATGCTTCATTATTTTCATGATACTAACCAATTTGTTTGCTATTTCTTCTGGACTTGTGTCTGTATAATCAAATTTAAAGGTGACAGTTTTCCCTTTTGTGGATTCAAGTTGACATTCAACCATAGTGTCCTCCACGCTGATGACAGTCAATTTGGGAGTGCGATCTTGTGTCCGTCGCCTTTTAACCTTCTTCTTATCAGATTTCTGAGGCTTAAGACTGCCCTCAGGAAGTTGTTCTTCTGAACCACCTTCAAGAGCTGGCTCTCTAAATAAAGTAAAGAGAAATGTGAAGATTTTTAAAACTTAATGCAAAAGGATAGGATTGTTTTAAGTACCACAGAATGTATTAATTATTAATTATAATTTAAACAATTAATCAGGAAAATAAAAATAATTAAAACATGGATTATAACATAAACCTACTTATCATTACATATTTTATCATAAAAAATGTAAACCAATGTAAATTTTTAGTGTCGTCATTTATTAACAGAATTTTTCTGAAGACAAAGCAATAAGTTTTCTGGTTTATGCTGTTTTGCTTAAAACGTCTATAAGAGAATGAGAGCACACATAGTTTAAATTGTTGAAATTTTTTCACAAACCAACAACAAAACAAAAGTCTTTTTCCATTAATAGCTGCACTACTTTTTTAGTAATTCCATCTGACTAGAAAGAACAAAAGCTATTTTTTAAATATTGAACACTGGTTACTTTCTCACATACATATATATCCAGATATAAATATATATATATATATATCCTTAAATACACCTACTTTTATGCCTACTTTTTTAAATTTTTGTGACCATAGAATTCTTGGAAATAAATGTTTAGAAAAAAAATTTATAGCCTTAATTTAAAAACTAATTTAAACGTAAAAAAAAACTTACCTGATATTTTTAGACTCATCATGCACACTAGGAAATGATGTCTGTTCTAACACAGGAGTCTGTGAATGACTATCTGAATTTTCCTAAAGTAAACAAACAGTACTTAAAAGACCAGCTTGTATTTAAAGATTTTTTAAGTAACACTTAAATACATAGTTCGTATAAACTAAATAATTTACTCCCTGATTATTTTACCTTTAAATTGTAATAAGTTTTGAAAAGAAAATCTTTAAAAGAAAAAGATAAGACTTCAAAAATATAATTTCACTGATATGATTATGTGTTAAGAGTAGCTATTTCTAATGCTTTTAAAGCAATACAAAGCTTTAATGATTTTACAGAAATTTTTTTTACATTTTATGTGCAGTTCAAAGCAAATAAATGTTTCATAATTTAGGGAGCCTTTTTGAGTAATAATTTTACATTACACAGAGTTGCAATAACTTTTTAGATGTAACGTAAATAATCAGACAACAAATTGAAACAAATGAAATAAAACTATGAATTTTCAGTTTTTGAAAGGAAAAAAAAATAATAAAAGTCAATCACAGTTTTATAAAAAAATTCCTGTATCGCAACGTAAATGCAGCTAAAATAAGTTGTAAAATAATTATTTGTATAGGTTTGGAGGAAGCGTTTGTGGAAATGCCTACTTTGCAACGAACTGGTAGGTATATTTATGGTAGTTCAGAGAAATTTGAAGCTTTAATCAAATTACTGGGTTTCTTTTTATTTTGCAATACATGAATGTTTAAGCCAAATATTAAATTGCAGCGAAATTGTAATTCCCATAGATATTTCAATTACCTATATCAAATAACCTTAGTATCAAAACAATGATTTCACAAATTATGATTATTTTATTACACAATTAATGGCACATCTATGTTTATGATTGTTTGGTTGAGTAAGGTTAGTAAAAGATCATGCAATAAAAACAGAAAATGATAAATAAAAACAAAAATTATCATAAGGATTCACCGATAACACAGACAACCTAAATTTTAATAGTAGAATCTTTCATATAAAGGTTAACTGACAATAAAAAAAGATAATTATGCTTGCAAGTTAGTGAATATACCAGAAAAAAAACCCCACAGAAATTTCATTGTTTTTAAAAAATGAAACATTTTCAAACGTTACTATAATTTTACCTTGATATTACTTTGATCAATAAGTTTATTAAAACATAATTAACAACAAAAAAGGTACACTCAAATAACCAAGGCTGAATTTGACTGTAACTGTGCGTATACAGGTCTGCTCATTACATAAATTTAATTTATTTAGATCATATTTAGTTATGCATGGGGCAGAATCAAGATCATTTATCAAACATTAAATTTCAACATTAAGAAAAGTGTTGCCTTGGTTATAAAAGAAGGAATTTAACTTAAATATTTTAATGTTGTTAAGAACATTTTTACTGTATGTTTGGGATTTTTTCTTCTTTTTTTGTGTAGAAAGATCTGTCCATTGTTTTGCATGTACGATGTTCTAGACCATATTAAAATTAAATATTAAGTATGATTAGTAGCCTTAAAATTGAAACAACTTTGAAATTGGATTTGTAAAAAAAGTTAAAATTATTCCATTCATTACAATAATGATTTTTAAATAAAACAATATTTATTTAAAATTCTCTTTGTTACTTTAAATGTTTTCAATGGTTTTATTGCTACAATAGAAAAGTAAAGATGCATAAGTGATTATAAAGAACATCTTTAACTTATAAAAATATACTTTAGCTTTATATTTTCATGGGATACTTAAAAGTTAAATTGGAAGACATAAATTTTTAAATATTATAAATCGTATTTTAAAATTTTAAATCAAATATCTCAGTCATAAATTGGCTTAGTCTAGATATAACCAGAAATATTGACTGCCTGTAACACGCAGCTATTGTTTGCTAGAAGGCATTACCAACATTGTTCTTGTGACAGTCCATTTTAATAAAAAGAGACAGACTGATACGTAACAGTTGAGTTACTGATCTAGTTCAGCCTTGAAGTAACAAAACAAAATACATGCAAACAACAAATGATTTAACTCCATCATACACAAACATGCAAAAATTCGAGCAGAGTGCCATGCAAATCATGCTGGACAACAGTGAAGATATTTTTTCATGCATATTATTAACAAAAAATAGCTCATTGATATAGTACTTCTCTGTTAATTTTGTACCTGGTCCATTCACACTATCTATAATTACTAACTATATAATAATTTTAACTCAGTTATTACACACATAATAAATAATAAGTAATGCTTTTTCCACTACTAATACATAAGCCTGTACTTTAATAATGTGATTAGGCTACATTATACATGCGTGAAATTAAATAAAATGTTCAAAACTTATCAATATAAGTAATGTTATTACATTACAGATGGTGCTAAAAATGATTGCATGCATAAATAAAATATTATACAGTCAAAACCTACTTTAATGACCTCTAAACAATGGCAACCTCCGAAGAACGGCCATATGTTACCGAAATTCTTCTATTGGATTTGCATCAATTAAAAACTTCTGAAATGCCATTTCCGAGTAACAGTTACTCCTTTTGTATCAAGTATGTATTTTATTTCAAGGTGAATCTAATAAATTTTTTAATCTTTAGCTTACAATATTATAACTTGTAGTTACTAAACATATTTTTCTTTAATGGTCATGGTATCCCAGTTCTTGTAAAAAAATATTTTTTAAGCATTCATACTGTTAATTGCGAATGCAGTTTGACAGTTACATTCAGTCTACTGCCTTTGATGCAATTTGAAGAAATTGCTTGTGCATGTACAAAAAAAGTAACTTGCGCAATATATGTTGACATTTCATTTTTTTCTTTCTTTAATTTCTAGACCCTGGTAGAAGAAGAACTTAGTAAATGAATACTTGAAAAATGAGCGATTATTGCAAGTGAAAATTCTTTACACTGAAGTATAAAGCCAGTTATTGAGAACAGTAAAAAAGAAATAAGAACACGAAAGCTGACTACACTACGTGAGATTAGAAAAACGCAAATTTAATATCTTTTAAAATAAAATAAAAAAGATTATAAGTGGATCAGTATTCAGGTGAATTAAATCTACTTTTTATTGTTTTTAAAATCATTATTTTAGGGAATTAAATATCTTTGTGATTCTTTCATTTTTTAACAATCAATTCGTTGATAATGCATGCAAAACAGCTACATCTTAACACCTGTTACTTAAGCACACCAGGGACCATTGTTCGGAGGTTTTACTTCATTATGAACATACCATGAGATCATAGAAAATATTTTTACTTGAAAATTTAATGACTAAATACAATAATAACATTATTTTAACATTCCCATTTTACAAATTCCCTGCCATAAAAACCAGTTTTCTCACTTATGACTCAAACTAACCGAAATAACAATAGCTGAAGATAATTTTCAGTAATAAAATTGTGTATTAAAGTGAAATCGGCAAAATAAGCTTTTTTTTTTGTTTTCTTAGAAAAAGCGGTAAAATTTCAGGACAGAATGCATTATTGATAAACAAAAATAATATTTTCCTTCTTGCTTTTTTGCAAAACTGTGTTTTAGTCTTAAAATTAAAAAAAGCTACATTATATAGCAAATGCTTGATACATGCTACAACTGATCAATTCAAAAGAAATGAATATTTCGAAAAATAAAAAAAATTTCAAAGTTTAGGTAGAAAAATAATCAATCTGAGCTTATATATTTGAATAACTTCCTTAAAAAAATTGGGAGTACGATCAAGTTACTTGCAGTTCGAGTTTCGTGTCACAAAACCAGTGAACAGAGGTCTGAATCGGTAAAGCGTTTACAGCAATAACCATATTAAAAAAGTTTAATGAGTTCGGTTAATTTTAATAAAAGGTAGAAGTGTCGAGATATTCCATTTTTTTTTGCAAAAAAAAAAAAATTTATTTTATGTAAAATAACAAACAGTATCTGTAATGGAATAGATTTTAATTGAAATACCGATAAAAGAATTTTGCATCAAAAAAGTGAATAATTTTGATGCCACATATATACTATGATTTGGATTGCTCCATAAACTGGCATTCAGAAAAGTTGAAGCACACATCATTGGGTTTATGTCAGCCACAGGTATGTAACAAAATAAAGGGCCTCACTGAAACACGCTAAAAACTTTATAAAACAAAATTATTAGTCCACCTTGAACCTTTCAGAAATGGTGTTATTTATATGTAAAATTTTTTTAACAATTCACCTTTCTGAAAGCAATGAAAAGGGGCTTTATGTTCTACCGTTGATATAAAGAAAAAGAGAGATAAGGAAAATACAATTTCTATTAGTGTTCACACTATTCTTTAAGCCTGATACATTATACTATTATTCTATCCATGATAAAAATTTAAACCAGTTTGTTTAGCAGTAAATTAATATGGGCAAGAAATAATTCAAACTAAGATGTAAAATCTAGGACACGGTTAGTTTAAAAATTTAAACTACTTGAAGCAAAGAGTTAGGACTAAAATAGTAATAAAAAATTAACTAGAATTATTGAACGTAAGTTCTAATTTATTTGCCATTATCAACAATGCTTCTAGTAATTCAAATTTTACATTAAAAAATATACAAAGTGTTTCAAAAATTACTAGAATAAAAGCTTTATCACAGAAACAATTCACATAGTAAGTTTAACCGTCTTATTAAAACATAAAGTAAAATTAGGAAACTAATTTTTTCCATCTTTTTGATTGATTAATGCAACCTAAAGCAGATCTATATCATTATGATAATACAAATTAATGCATAATTTATAAGTAGAATTAGAACAATGCGAATACTTGTGTTAATTGAGAATATAGTACTCACCTCCATGCAACAAATAAATTTCTCTCAGCATACACTTACAAGAATACTGAATTTTCAATAACTATAGTTTTATAATTATTATCAATGAAACTAAATCTTTACGTTAACCCTTTCGACCCGATATACACACACAAAAGACTAAATGTTATTACCTCAATTTTGCATGCTTTCAAGGTTCTTTAGGCATTACAGAATAAAAATATGACTAAAGGAACATGACAACACTCTCATTTTCAGAACTTCTGCTTGCCAGTCATTCTCGTATTAATTCAAGTATTTTCTGAGTTTTGAGGTAAGTACAACTATATTTTTGCCATATTTTGTATAAAATAGTTATGTTTGTTCTTATGAAGTAATAATTGTACCTATTTAGTTTCAGATTTAAAATTTTGACACATTTTGTTTGGTGGGATACAAAGTCCCAATCATACATACCAGTGGGATAATATATCTCATTAGTGATAAAAATATTATAGGACAGAATTTTAGTTTTTATTTTGATTATTTTATAAAGACAACTTCTGGTTTCTATAACTTTTGGTTAGATGACTTCTGGTAAGAATAAATAATTCGATGTATTTATAATATTTTCATTATTTATTCCCATGCAATATATAGGTATTTTTACAATATTCAAGACGAATATATAGTTCCAGGAGATTTCCAGAAAAAGTGGAAAACTCATAGTATACTTATTTTAATACGTCAGCATTAACAAACTGCTTTTCATATTTAAATTTTAATTCTACAAAAGTTGGGTCGAAAGGATTAGGTAAGATTTTATCCAAATTAAAATAGTAAATATTCAAATTTTATGAAAAGAAAAAAATGAAAATATTCAATTATATTTTTTTGAAACACAATGTACATTGTAAAATTAAATAAAATTATAAATATAAGAACATTAAACATGACTAATACCACAAAGAAGTAAACTTAAAGCATAAGCTCAACAAGAAGATGTACTTCTCCACCTGCAGTTCACCTCTTGAAACATTTATGAAATATTCATATAAGTATAGTATCTTAAGTAACAAATTATATTTAAGAATTAGATGCTAAATTTAACAAAACATAAGCATCATAATTCGACAATATAATGCAGGTCAAGAAAAATATTGACCTTACTTGGTGTATCTAGCGATTTTTTATTTTATTTTAAATTTTAAAAGTTATTCATAGATGGAGGGAAAATAGCAGAATTCAAGTTTTAAAGGGAAAAATATATATTATTCGGATAATTTGTCCCAACATCCTATTTTAGCATTTTTTATTTTTTTTCATGAGCATATAGAGACGAAATGGAAATAAATAAAAGGAATAATCCCAAGACACCGATAGAAAAAGAGAATAAAAGAGAGAGAGATTCACCTCAAGTTAAGAAAAAGAGCCCATAGCCAGAAGAACCAGAGAATCAACAAAATACTGTAATGTCTGAACAAATTTAAAAATAATTTACATTATATAATTGAAGAAGTTTTATTAAGGGAAAAATTTAAACTACGGGAATATTTTCAATTTCAAAATTAAAAATCTCGTAGTTAAGAGTTCCTTACTAATTTCATTTCCAAAAAACAATTAGCTTGTAACCAGATTAGTTTACACAGGTCTAATCTATGATAAACTATGCCGCTTAAATTGATGATTAGCATTAAAATTTAAATATGTTTCCACTAATTTATTTATTACAACACATAAAAATATATTTTGGTTACATTATCTATACAATATCTAAAATAATCATAGTGATATTATTCATAACTATGCACCTGCATTAGAATTTTTATAAATGTTGCATATTAATTATACTATTGAAGTTAATAAAATTTTTATAAAGTTTTTTTTTTAATTTTTGTTTTTTAAATACATAAATACCTAACTGATACCTAACCTAATTGATAATTTCACAACAAACATAGAATTTAGAAGAGTAAGTAATTATTTCAATTGTTTTTTTAAACTTTTATTGGACAATAGAAGTAAGATAAAAATGAAGAATAGAATGATTTTATTATTACCTAACAATATGAACAACATTTTAACATAATTGGACTAAAACTCAAGCAATTTGGCATATGTTTAACTTTTTCTGTTGCCAGTAATGTTAGCCAGGGTGCATAGCCGGATTTTTCAACAAAAAATAAGCACCTTTTAAACACTCAAAAAATATTTTTAATCACTTACCAAAAAAAACAAAAATCATAACTAGGATCTGTGCAACAATAAAAAAATTTTTTCTCTAAGTTCTTTTAAAGTTCTTGATTTATAAACATAAAATTAATAAAATTCAAAAACTTAACATAATCATGATAAAAAAATAACTGGTTTCTGATAAATATTGCCGAAAAAATTATGAAAATCATGCATTTTTCGTAATTTAGAATGACAATTGATATGGCAAAGAAAATTTTTTAAAAGATAGGAAATTAAGCACTTTTTACAAAACCCAATTTAAAAAAAAAAAGCACATTTAAGGGCTTTTAAAAAACTTAAATAAAAAATAAGCACTTTTTAAAAACACTATGCACCCTGGTATTTGATGGTTTTAACTCCTACACCAGACTAAACAGAAGCCCTTTCAATTGTTCCACCTTCTCTAAGCATTGTCAGATTGGCCATAATACTGCTTTCAAGCTAAAGCTTTCAGACAATCAAAGAACTTAGGAATATTGTTGAGCCCCTTATCACATTCCTGACAAAGCCAGCCAGGTGGCCGAGTGGTTAGCATGCCTGACTAAGAAGCCAATGGCTGTGGGTTTGAATCCCGCTCAGGGTATGGATGTTTCTCTGTAGTGTGATGTGTGAATAGGAACATGGTCTAACCAATGAACGGGTATCTGCGGCAGTGTGGCATGGGTAATGTTGATCGCTTCTGTGATTTTGGTTCCCAGGTGCCCACCAGATAAATGAGCAACACTTCCGGTACCTTCTACAGCAAAGAACAAAAGTTCAGTAACTGCCGTTATTAAAAAAATACCTGACAAAATGGATTGTCAATGAGAATGTCTACTCACTGACCTGGTGTAAAAGCCAAAGTTTCCAGAACAACAAGGAACATCTATATCCATCATAACCATCTTACATTATTCAAGAGAAATATTTTTTAAATAGTAAATTAGAAAACAAAGAAAACATATACCAAATGCCTGGATATCTATGGCAACTATCTTAAAAAATAGCAATGTTTGTAAATATTGTTTAGTAAAAAAAAATCACTTAGTTTTTTACTTGTCTTTCTCAATAGTCCAGCTGAGGCTAGAAAAAAAAAAGCAATCCAAATATTTTAAAAATCGGTGTAAAAGTAATTTGTTCTCCTGACCTTTAAATGATTAATTGATTATCACAGTATTTTGTTGATTTAAAGAAAAATATATGTAAGCATAGACGACAAAACAAAAGCAACAAAGCACATGCATTTGATGGAGAATTGTCCTAGATTTAAGGTTACACTTCTGGTACCTTTACTTGGCAGGTGTTTGCAGTATTGCCGTACAGTACATTTCTAATGCCTAGAGTTGTAGGGCGCTGCACGTTGCTTGAACCAGGTGGCAAAAAGGCAGGAACAGTGGCTACTGGTTTCGGAAAACAGCATTCACTCATTCTATGCTGCGGATGAACAACAGTATTGGGTGATAAATTGTAATTTTGAGGAAAAGATGGACATTCATCTAAGCTCATACTTCGCTCATTTCCATGCATCAAACCGGCTCTCCGGCTATTTTCAACCGCGAGAGACATAAACAACGGAGAAGAGGATTGAGGAGATACAAAAGGTCCAGATAAATGAATGGGAGAATGTCTATTTGAACGATCAAATGGGATGACAGTATAGCTGTTATTATAACGACTGCCATGTGATGAGGCCAGTTGGTTTAAGATAGACGTTGGTATAGCTGACAAAGGTTGGCATTGGTCACCTGGAATGTTGATATTAGGCTGACCTCCTCCGAACGTTCTGGAACGTGTTCTATGCAATTGAGATGAAGGAGGCAATAATTTGTAAGAATTGTTTAGAAAATTGGATGGGGCGTTTTGATTTTGAAAGTCATGTGATTGGTTAGAAAGATCCGTAACACTGCCAACTGGTGTCCCACATCGAGATAAAGTGCGCATCGGAGTCGATGGGGGAGAATGAGTTGGCGATAAAAGAACGGGGAAACCAAAACCTGAATCTGGATGCAAAAAATTAGTAGGCGGAGAGAACATTTGCGGAGGAGGTGTCGACCTAGGAGAATCGTTATCTATCCTATTCGCATAATATGGTAAGGGAGATGTTGACCTACTCCCACCAGGGGTCACAAACTTAGTGTATCTCCCACCACTTGTCAAATATGAATCATTTGAAGGAGCATTCACCGAAGAACCAACCCAAGAACTCCCCTGTGAATGAACAGAAACACCATATGCAGAAGGTGCAGACAAAGACCGAGAATCATTAAGAGAACCAAACTGAGCAACATTGGTTCCAGCAACAGAATTATTGGTGGCACTGTACAAAACAGCATCATTTTGCCAATTCACAATTTGAGGGGAACCAATGTTACTGGATGGCTGCAAGACAAAATAAACAGGTGAAATTGAACCATCGCGTTGGGGGTTGCTATAATTAAATCCAGGTAAAGACCCACTACTAGATGTAGGGGTGACAGCTTTTTTTGACATGGAAGGAGTCCTAGTGAGTGGAGAAGTAGATCTATTATTCCACACAGTGAAATTTTGAGGTGCATAATTTGGATCATGTAGGTTAACCGGTCCACCAGAGACATTGGTAAAAGAAGTACAAAAACCTACTAAAGGTTTTCCTCTTCCAACAGACTGACTGGAATCTTGACTCTGTGATGACATTTCACCATCTGGAGGAAGCACAGCAGACTCCATATTAATGGGTGGCATTTGTTGAACTGGTAAAAAATTATTGTTTGGCTGCATCTGATCCGTACACGTCTAAAATGATATACAATGATTGATTAACATTTAAGGCATAAAAATTTGGTTATGAAACTTATTTTTTAAACAATTCAAGACATAAAGGCATGATGCTAGATTAACAAAGCAGTAACAAAATAATCTAAATCTGCTACATACTGGATGAGTAAGCAAACAAATTTAAAAATTTTTTTTGATAAAAATACTAATTAATATTTAAAAATGAAATTTTCATTTGTATTGAATACTTCCTAAAATGGTTTAAAAGTGTATATAAAACTAATGCTTCAAACCAAAGTTTTACCTGAAACGTCTAAACTTTTTCTTCTTTTTTGTAGTTATTCCTATTCCTTGCAACAAATAAAATTTTTGTGAACAAATTTTTTTTATTGTTTCTTGAAATTTAGAAACATAACTATTAGTGTAAAATCGAAACAATTAATTCGTAATAAATATTTTATTAAACTAATTTTAAGGTTTAAATCATATCTACATCAGATTATAATTTCTCAAAATAATTTAAAATTAATGTAATCACTAATATTGCAGTAAAAGTATCAGATTAAATTTTCCTGAACCTCAGTTTCCCTGTTGATCATTGTTTCTTGCTTCTCAGGGTAAATCTCTTCATTTAAGCAGTTGAATAAGAATGCATGCTCAATATAACAGATAAAATATACAACACCATGGATTATAAGTATAATTTTTTTAAATTTAATGTATGATTGTGTTGGCAAGGATAATTAATTTTGAAACAGATCAAGTAATCAATTCGAAACAGGGGATTGCAATTTAATTGAAGGTATGGTAAGTATAAGCAACATATACTTAGGGGTGCACAACCTTCAGGCTAATGCCGCCAGCAGAAGCTTCAAAACAAGCTTTTTTTTTGTTTGTTTGTTGAAAAATAAAATATATAATGAAAAATTTTAGTTGCACACTAGAGTCATCACTTTTTGATGTACTCAATTTGCACAGATTATGTTGTAAATCTCTGCTGTTTCTCTAACACAAAATTCTTAATACAATATTACGATGAGCGAATTTCGAATTTGAGTAATTACTTTTCGACTCGCTTTAATTGTGCTGATTTTATAATAAATATTTTAATTGCTTTTTTAAAGGCAATTATTGCTATACTTTTGCACAGGATTTTAAAATTCCCATACTTTTGCTACGATATTACAACGAGACGAGAATTTCAAATTGCACAATAAAATAATTACAATTTGACTGGCTTTGTTTTTTTTTTGATTTACGATCTCATTGTAAATTCCAGTTTTTTTTCAATCAATTTTTTATGATTCATTCCCACATGATTTTAAAAATTCCAATTTTTATTATGGCATGCTTATTAATTACTTATTTAATTACTTACTTATGTTCTTCATTCACGCTGATTTAATCGCAATTTTAACAATTCCATTACTTTAATTATGATGTTTTTACGACACACTTTCTAAACATGCATTTAAATAATCACTTTTTCATAGTATTTATTTCCGATCATTTAATAGTAAATATAAGCTGTTTTTTTTTTTTTTGGAATTAATGTCATGCATTTGTAAGTAGTATTTAGAATTCCAATATTTTAAGGCAATGTTATTGCAACCTGAAAAATTAGAAAAAATGGAGGAAAACGCTAATTTTAATTAATTAAACACTAACTGCTCACTGTTTACAATTTATTTTGCTTCACATTTTCTGTTCATTAGGAAATTTTTTTTAGGAAAAAACGAAAGAGAATTTTTTTTAAATTTAAAATTTGCAAAAATATAATAATTCAAGAAATATCTGTATTATATTGAATATAATATTAATTATACAAATAAATTTTGAATTTTATTTTGTCAAACATATATCAAACATTATCAAAACATACTCAAAATCTACTTTCTCCAAACAATCATACATAGGCTTTTTGGCCTGAAAATTTGTCAGTCGCAATTTGGATCAAAGCTGCCTAGCAGTTGTAACAACAACAGAAAGTGAATAAAAACAGACATTTTGTAACTGTAACTGAGCTGCAACAACTTTTTACAGACACAATATTTTGTTTGAAAGATTTAATATTGGGTCATGAATTATTATTCCAGAAAACACAACGTTAGAGATGAGTTAAGAAAAAAAAAGGGAACTGAAAGTTTGTAATAATTAAAAAGTAACTACAGTCGGACTTCTATTTAACGAACTTCCATTTTGCGATATTTTCCAGGAAACTAGAACACTTTGAAAATTTCTTCGTAAAATAACTTCAAAATAGTGAAGTGAATATTCTATTTAACACACTTTTCTTTGAGATCCATTTTTCCTATTTCCTAAAATATTTCAGAACCTTTTAAACTCATTAACACATTTATTTTATAGGGGGAAATGACTTTGAATTGATTTTCGCAGCTACTTAACTTTTAGAGAAAGTAGTACAATCCCTTTCCCTTTTTGTTTGCATTTCAAACGAAAAACGCAGACAAAACGGATTTTATCAGTATCAATTAAACTTAAGAACACATGTGGAAATGTATGTTTAAAATTACTTTTATAATAATCGCAGCTATAATTTCATACATATATTTATCTTTCTTTAGTTGAAAATGTATGCAGCATGATAGTGTAACACTGGATAATGTTTTGCTCTATTCTCGGTTTCCATGCAGATTTCTTTTATGGTCAAGATTTATAAAATAAATAGTAGATTCTAGTGTACACGATAAAAGATTAGTACAGTAGGGAACCGATTATCCAGAGCGATCGGGACCAACGCTATTCCGGATAACTGATTTTTCCGTTTTTCTGAATCACTACGAAAAGCCGTTTTTTTACTGTCAAACTCAACTGAAAATAAAAATATTTGGAAATAATCTTAAAAAGAAGAAAAAACGATGAAGTAATACACTAATGATTATTTCCAAAATGATGGTAAGGTAAACTTCTTTCAAAAAAGAGAGAAAAATCCTGAAATCTTATGAGGAAAAAAAAATTTTAAAAAAAAAATGGCGGGAAAACTTATTGAATTTTTTTCCGGTTTTCTGATTTCCGGATAAAGGGTTCTGTACTGTACTATAAAGAAAGTATAATTTTTTTTAAAAATTATGTCTAGTGTTTATGAATTTAAAACCTGTTTTGTGTTGTTTAAGTATTTCAAAAGGCGATTTTCTATTTAACGAATTTTCCATATAACAAACTTATTATCGGGATTTAGCGACTTCGTTAAATAGAGGTCCGTCTGTATATTTTTAATGGTGAAGACAAAAAAAAAAAAATTTCATGATCTAACCTGAGAACCAAAGTTCAATTGATTTTCCATTAAGTGTACTTTTTCCACCTCAGGTAATAGACCTGTAAGAGTATTAGCAATTCAAACATAATGCACTTAAAATTCTTTATAAATCTAACTTAAGGACAAATGCTAACTTACCTTGCGTGTGATGTTCCCCTAGAGTTTCAGGGTTCAAACCTTCAGATTCCAAGGAAGGTTGACGAGACATAGCATCTTGCAGGGCGCTCAAAGATTGCTCTGAAGTTTCTTGGGCACCACCTTCAGAACTGTAAGCAGAATTTTGCAAGTCTTGCGAGCTAGACATTTGAGAGACACTTTCTTGATATTGAGGCGGAAAGTTTTCATGCTGATTTGGCATGTGTTGATTCACTACCCAGTTAGTATTTTGGCTTGGATCACAAGAAGTGGGATGAGGGACAATATTTTGCTGAGGAGAATAAACTTTCTGGGGACTTGGTGGCTGTCCTTGCGAATAAATAATAGAAGCATTACTGGTAGCGTATGACGGATGGACAACCTTTTGAGGACTCTGGGCTCTGGACACTGGAACCTGAGCAGTTACTTGCTGAGCTGAAAACTGTTGAGAAGCAATAACTGGAGAAGACTGGCTAGAGGAAGGTACTGACGCTAAATTTTGTAGTGGTAAATTTTGCCCCTTCATTTGATACTGACTCGATATGGCAGATCCACTCACAGGCTGCATTATATGCGCCAGTTGAGCTTGTAAGAGTTCTGGAGGTATAGTATTGTCACTGGATAAAACTTGGGTTCCTGCAATTTGCATTTGATTTGAATAACGAGGAGTAGTCATTTGATTTTGGGCAGAAACTTGCTGAAATTGTTGATACTGTTGATTGGTACCTTGATACTGAGAAGTTATGGGCTGGTTTGTGATTTGATACTGAGTATGAAGTACTTGATTCTGAAATTGGGCTGCTGACGCTGGTACAGAAACATTAGTTACCTGGACATGAGAAAATGCTTGAGGTTGACCAAGAGGCTGAGATTCAGATTGCATTACATTTGCTTGAGTTTGCCCATGTTGTAAAATTTGAGATGCTTGATTTTGCCCATGCTGTACAACTTGAGGTGCTTGAGCTTGCCCATGCTGAATAACTTGGGGAGCTTGAGTTTGCCCATGCTGAATAATTTGAGGCGGTTGATTTTGCCCATGTTGTAAAACTTGAGGAGCTTGAGTTTGCCCATGTGGCATACCTTGTGGCGCCTGAGTTTGTCCATGCTGAATAGCTTGAGGGGCCTGAGTTTGCCCATGCTGCATGGCTTGTGGTACTTGCGTTTGACCATGCTGCATAGCTGTGGGTGCTTGCGTTTGTCCATGCTGCATAACTTGAGGAGCTTGTGTCTGTCCGTGCTGTAAAACTTGTGAAGCTTGAGATTGCTGCACCTGACAAGATTGAGTAGAGGCATCTTGGTGTTGTGGTATTTGTATATGAATGGTTTGAGATTGATAATCTGGAGTTTCAGCAACTTGTGTAGAGTACTGAGATTGTTGAGAAGCTGCAATATGCATTTGCATTTGCTGCATTTGAGTTTGGTAAATTTGTTGAGGGTACATTTCATGAATCATTTGAGTTTCAGACTGCTGCTGATTAGCATTAGTTTGGTATTGTTGAGGCATAGAAATTTGAACTTGCTGCATAGTTTGATTATTCATGGTCATATTTTGCATCTGCGTTGAAGTTTGAGAAGGGCGACTAGGAATAACTTGTTCTTGCATCGCCATTTTGTTCTGATAGCGTAAACGTTCTCTAGTTAAATATGAAATTTGATTGCGTACAAGCATAGCCACAGTTCTAATATCCTCATCTAAAATTATATTATTCTTTGCCTAAATAAAATATATATATATAAGTAATAATTAAGGATAGATTGATTACATCACATTTATGCATAAAAATAGTACAAAAAAAGAACAAATAATAATTATCACTGTATTTGTTTTCATTTAGATGTATGCATTAAAAAAATTAAAGCTTACTAGGAAAGCCTTAAGATAACAGAACTGCTGAAATAATTTAACTAAACATTCTTTCTATAATAGGGATGTAGCGAATATTCGACCCTTTTGCCAAGTATTTGGTCGGCTGAATTTTTGACCACATATTCAGCAAAAGATTGTTTAGAAAAGCCTTTATTCCCAAAGGTTTTGTGTTGTGAAATTTGAATAGATTTAATAAAGAATACTCTGAAATTGTATGTTTTATTATTCATTATTAGAAATAGTTTTTACACATATTTGTAATCCAAGTATGCTAGCGCTTCATAGTACAAACATTAGAATTTACATAAAATAACAATACAGTTGCCCACAGAGTGTTAAATAATGGAATCGTAAGAGAAACCGAGTCTAAGACCGGTAAACATAATGATCATCAGCAATCCAATAAAGAAGCAATCCGTCAATACGCCATAAGCTTTAATCCCTGTGTCTCCCATTGTTCAAAGGAAAAATGAGAATTATGCCCAGCAGCTTATATAAGCATATTATTGTTTTAAATTCCCATTCCACAAATGAAAAAAGAAATTTCTCCACCAAAAACATGAAAATTTCCTTTGCTAAGATAGGCCATGAAAGTAGGTAGGTATTTTATTTACGTTGCACTAGAGCTGCATGATGGGCTGGGAAACATCCCTGAGGATGATCCGATTTTGATCCGAAGACATTCCATCGCAATTTTGATCCGAAGACATTCCGTCGCAATTTTGATCCTCTGCAGAGGGGATAGCTCCCCTGCTTTGGTAGCCCGACGAACTGCGCATGATGTCGAGCACTTTACAGTAGAACAATTTAACGAGGATCCGTAACGCGCAACTTCTATCCCTATGCAGGCTGATCCAAGTGGTCACTCACCGGCTTACTGACCATAGCTAGTGATGCTTGACTTCAGTGTTATAAGGGATCTTTATGATCAGTCCACTGCGGGATCTAGACCATGAAGAGTGTTAAATTTGGGAAACTCGAGGCCTACACAAAAATCAAGTCACGAAAGGATTCCCTCCCTCGCAGCACTTTTTATTGCTGTCAGAAAAAAAAGATTTAATAAGCTGCTACTATAAGTTCTTGTTAGATGAATTGAATGCAGAGTTTTTAAAATAGTGATGTGATTAGACAACTGCTCAGGGCAACAAAAAAAACTGGGCTTTAGTTTTGTTTTCTGCCTACATCATCAACCCTTCAGAAATAGCTGTAGAAGCAATCAAATAAAACTTTTTTAACCCTGGCCATTTTTTCACATCAGCTGATAACTTTCAAATTGTGAAAATCATGAATTTTTCGTAATTTACAATGGCAATTGATATGGCAAAGAAAAAATCCCTTTTTAAAGGATAGAAAATTGAGCACTTTTTACAAACCTCGAATAAAGAAAGCACCTTTAAGGTGTTTTAAAAAAACGTAAATAAAAAATAAGCACCTTTAATCACTTTTTAAAAACACTACGCTGTGACCTGGTAATACTCTCACCATTTGAAAACTGCCCATATGCAGGAGAAATTACGTACCATAGCTTGAGCAACTTCATCACAATTATCACTTTCAATGTCGAATTCAAACTGAATGGCTTCATTTTCTTTATGTTTTTCTTTCCTCTTTTTTGGATCCAAGAGGCGCAACCATAATTCAACTTTAGTTGATGTACTCTGAATACTCTCCTCTTTGTTGACAAATTCAACTTTTAAGCCTAAATCCTCTTGGAAAAATTCATACGTCAGCAAATCTTTTACTGTAGGCCTAAGATGATAACAATAAATAAATAAATTAATAAGTAACACGAGCAAAAGTTTAAACGTTCAAACAAAAATTCAATTTTATACGAAATAGTCAAGTTTTTTGCATCTTAAATCATTATTAATAAGGATAAAAAATAGTTTCGTAAAGAAAAGAAAACTGCCTGCATTAATGATAACAAAAACAATTTAATTGGATTTTTATCTCATTTTCTATAGGTTTTAGAACTGATGATCTCTGTGTCAACATGTAAAGCACTTTTAACTAGCTCATAGCTTTGAAATATGGAAGGCACTGATTACTTGCTTTATCATTTTCTTCAGAGTATAATAGATATAAATGGTCAAGGGACAGGTAAAGTTTAGAAATTTTGTTCAAAAGTTAAGCAAAATGTTAAAAAAAAAGAAAGAAAAAGAATTATTAGTGCAATGAACCGATTCGAAGGAAACAGGAAGATGAATATCTTACCGGCTAAGACGACAATCAAAATTGGGTGCAGGAATGTAAGAATGTTATATGAAACTGGAAAACTTTTTCAAGTTGAAGCTGAAATGGGATCGATATAAAATTGACACTCTTGGTATTAGTGAAACAACCCGCCTTAAAAATGGAAAGTCTATTATTTTCTCTATCAGCTGAAGAAGCAGTTAGAAACAATGACTCAATAAGGCTTTATGACATCACTTACAAAATGAGTGGAAAGAGAATTCCTGGAAAACAAAACTGAACAAAAATTTGAATTTTCAATAATGTTAAATCTGTCCTACTACAGTACAGAACCCGTTATCCGGAAATCAGAAAACCGGAAAACCAAAAAACCGGAATGAAATTCGATAAATTCTCCCGCCATTTTTTAAAAAAAAAATTTTTTTTCCTCATAAGATTTCAGGATTTTTCGTTCTTTTTTTAAAGATGTTTACCTTACTATCATTTTGGAAATAATCATTAGTGTATTACTTCATCGTTTTTTCTTCTTTTTAAGATTATTTCCAAATATTTTTTTTTTTAGTTGGGTTTAGCAATAAAAAAAACGGCTGCTTGCAGCGATTCAGAAAACCATAAAAATCAGTTATCCGGAATAGTGATCGTTCCGGATAATCGGTTCCCTACTGTATATGGATCTGAGACATGGCACTGCAATAAAAATAAGATGAAAAAAACTTCCAAGTATTTATTAACAACTGTTTAAGAAGAATCTTGCATATTAGTTGGTTCTATAAAATTTGTAATACAGAAACGCTTAGAAAAGCAAAACAGAAACCGATTCATCTGGACATTAAAAAGCGTGAACGGAAATGGATTGGTGTTATGATCGACATAAACCAGGAAAATTTAAAGTAAAACAAGTTTTTGATTGGAATCCTCAGGGGAAAAGAAAAAGAGGAAGAAATAAAAATATTTGGGGCAGGATGATTGTAAACAGTAGGAAAGACATGGAGGGAGGCAAAATATCTGGCTACGAATAAGAGTGAGATGGAAAGCTATGATCTGAAATGCTCCAATACATAGTGAAGAGGAATATGTATGAATACATTAGTGAAATTGTTGAAGCAATGAGTAAAAAGAACATTTTTAAATGATTTATTTGCATTCAAGACTGGCATGTTTTCTAAGATTGTACAGATTTAATAGGTGAGGGGGCAACTGTGCTTTGATCAATGCCAAAAGAAGCACTTCCTAACAGTTCTTATTAAAGGAAAATAATATAACAGAAAAGATTTATAACTTTTGAAGCCCCACAAAAGTGAATACTTTATCCTTTAAATATTCTTTTAATACTGATAAATTATCTTTTTGCAAAAGGAAAAATAATGCAATATTAAAAATAATACTAAACTTTTTTAATAAAACAAAAACTTTTCTTCATTTTCTTTCCAGTTCAAAAATTAACCTTACATTATTCACAATATTTTTTTGAAAATTGTGACATAATTTAGCAAAAAGGTTTTGGACAGGACAGTTTAAACCATTTGTTAATTCATTCTGTCCTAAACCTTGCCAACTCTGGAATAAAACAAAGGTGGATAATGTGATTTCTTAAGATCTTAAAAGGAGGGACAAAACTGCATTTTTTTAAAAAGGTTAATTTTTTATCTTTTCTGCTAACATTACATTTTCTAAAACTAATGTTCAAACATTAATTAATATGCATACCAACGTGTTCTCAGAAAGGCCAACTTGCTCCGGACAGCTGAAAGATATTTTCGAGTGGTAGTCTTTTAATGCACCATTCTTGGTTTAGCAGTGGGCATCTCTGTTCTTCCACTTATTAATTACTTTCCCGCAATGCCTAACTAATTTTTTATTTTCAACTTTTAGGTGACATTTTATGCTATACTGTTTTTGTGTATGAAACTCATAAGAACTTAGGGTCACGAAATTGATAAGAGTTGAACTTATGGATAAGAACTTAAATAGTAAAGTTAATCCAAAACAGTTTTATTAAGTAAAAAAAAAATTAATCAGATTTTAAATGAATTTAATGCAATATTAATATTTTAAAGCACAAAATTAACTTTGCTTTATTTGGTTTATTATTTTACATGCATGAAGTTACTAATTAGCAGGGTTTTCACATTAAGGGCTAAAAACACATGACATTACCAGCATTACCCACTAGGCTTAAAAAATAGTACTCAATTAATTCAAGTTATTTACATGTCAAGTTATTTACATGCTAAAAACACATGACATTACCAGCATTACCCACTAGGCTTAAAAAATAGTACTCAATTAATTCAAGTTATTTACATGTCAAGTTATTTACATGCTAAAAACACATGACATTACCAGCATTACCCACTAGGCTTAAAAAATAGTACTCAATTAATTCAAGTTATTTACATGTACAAATTAGAAGCGAAATTCTTTGATCATAGCACTACATAAAATAAAGAAGAAATATTACAACAAAACAATAAAATTATAGAAAACAATTATAAAATAGATACAGTCGTACTTCTATTTATCGAACTTTCATTTTGCGAATTTCTCTATTTTGCGATTTTCTTCAAGGAATCAAGAACATTTTGGAAATTTCTTAGTAAAATAACTTCCAAATAGCGATCCATATTTCCCAAAATATTTTGGAGCAATTCAAACTTGTTAACGCTTTTTAAGGGGGAATTGAACCTGAATTGACTTTCGCAGCCATTTAACTGTTAAAGAAAGCGGTAAAATCTCTTTTTATTTGCATTTCATACAGGAATTCATGCCAAAAAGCAATTTACAAGAAAGCATAACAAAAATTTTTGAAACATGGAACTATGATGTTATAGATTGCACTATTCGTAACAGTTTTACTAAAGCTAAATTCTTAGTCAGAGCAGAGAATTTGGAAAGTGCGGAGGACAAGGATGGCATTCCTTTAGAAGAACTTCAAAAAAATGGATATAGCTAAGAAAGAACACTGAAATTAATGATGATGTACTGATTAATGAATTTTTTTTAAAAATTCATTCTGAAGCTGCAACCACAGAAACATTAACTGAATCGTATATTTTGAACAGCGTCAAAAAATAAAAACAATACAACAATAAATTCTGAGGAAGACGAAGAAGATTAAGCCGAAAATGATGAAGAAATCACCAAACTTTTATATGATAAAATCACTTGAAACAATTCAATAGTAAATAATAATTTACAAGATAAAGGTGTATCAGCTGCTATTTTAATTATGTCTAGTGTTTATGAATTTAAAACTTCTTTTGCATTGTTTAAGTATTTCAAGTGGTGATTCTTTATTCAACAAACTTATAAAATAACAAACTTTTAATCGGGATTCAGCAACTTTGTTAAATGATAGTCCGACTGTAATTACAAAAGCAAACTAATAATATGAGAAAAAATACACAAGATATGAGTAATACTTTTGTCAATTATTTACTAACTTTTTGTAATTCACTTGTTTTGTAACTCACTGTAATTGTCATGCAATTTATAATATATACTTCATTGTCTTACCTATCATCTTTGGCAGATATACATACTCCAATAATTTCTTTAAGCTCTGGGTTTTCCACTTTCTTAAAATTTTGAGGCAAAATACCCTAATTAAAAAAAAAAGCAATTTTATGTTTCAATATCAATCCAGTTTCACATGATATGTATTTGATAGTGATTTTCAATCATTTCAGTAACATTTATTGATAACAATTAGATAATTAACTTAAATTAAAATAGATTGACAGAATAATTTAAATAAATAGTCTTTTATCTCGTGGCTTGGCGACATTTTTGCAGAAAGTTACAGAGTTCTTGCAGAATGATTTTTATTTTGAAAAGTAAAAAAAAAAATTTCCTTTCTTCAGAAATTTACATGTAATATTTGAATCATGCATTCAGATAATACCTTTTCGACGCAATTAATTTACACAGATAGTATCATAAATTTATGCTCATAGTATCGTAAATTGATGCAATGTTTCACTTGTATTTTAGGCAGTTATTGATTTTCAGGTGGATTTCAAATATCCTGATATATTTCAAACAATATGGAAAATTAGAATCACGCATTTGAGTATTTACTTTTTAAGGCAATAATTCTATCGAATTTTTGGCAGTTCGTGCCATTGATTTCGCTGCAGTTTTTAAATCCAATATTTTTTATTACAACAACCTAATCTCCAAACAAAACATGCATTTGAGAAGTCTGATTCATGCAGTTTCCTTGTCAATCTTTTTTCGGCAATTACTACTACAGATTTCCTGATTTTTAATTATCTTTTTATTGTGATGATTATTTACAAAATGCAAAGAAGGAAATGATTTGTGCGTTCCTCCCAACAAAATGTGAGAATATCACCAATAATATTAGAATAAAAAATTATTACATGTTCAATTAGAAAAAAATATATACAGTTTTTTTTTTTTTTTTTGTCAACACAGCGCTTTTATTTTAAATAAGTAACATATGTGCTCGTTATTATTATAAGTATCTTGCAGAAATATATTAGTGCTAGAGAGTTTCATTGCAGATAGCTCGAAAAAATTCTGCCACAGGAGTCTTTTAAAAATGTTTAAAACTTAAATATTTTATTTTACCAGTTATTAGACAATTACCAGACAATTAGTTATTTTAACGATCTTAATGTTTTCCCCTTTACAAGAGTGTAAGGAAAAGCTTACTTTGCCACAAAAATATGCTTAGTGGTTCTTTAAAATTTAAATAAAACCAGACATTTTGCCACTTACTATTATAGTGTTAGTGCATTTTTGACAATAGGCACAATATCCAAATAAAATAAAGATTACTAAAAAGTTATTAACTGACATGTAAAAATTATAAAGTTATATTATAAATTAAATTGTTAAAAATGTATTTTCAGGAATTCCTGAAAGAAAGAAAAAATTCTAAAAGTATAGACAATATAATATTTTACAAAAATTTTAAGTGCCGGTACAAGTAATTTAGATTTATTAAAAAAAAAAAAACAAACATTTGGTTTGAAAACTTGTAAAAGAACATAATAAGAGAAAACTAATTAAAATATTTTCAATCAATACACTTATTGCTTACATGTTTTGTATCAATATTACATATAATTTATTTATTAGTTGGAGTTTTTGCTCCAGTTAAGAAATTATTTTGTTAAACTTGAACTAACACTATGATTAAATGAAAACTACTAGTTTTTCTTGCTGAATATTTAAAGGCCATGCCAATCAATATATGCTATTTAGTAAGCAATATTTACACTAAATTCTACCATAAAGATTTAGAATACTTTTACTAGACAACACTAGTGATTATGCAATAAAAATGAAATAATTGGGTTAAGAATGATTAAAAAAAATAAATTTACAAAATTTTAAAAGCTAGGAAATGTGTAATGCCTAAAGAAGAACAATAAATAGTAACTTACACTGGTGACTTTTTTGTAGATTTGAGCAGGTCCTGTACATTCTGAATATGGATATTCTGATGTGGCCATTTCTAAAATGCACATACCAAAAGCATAGACGTCTACGGATTCAGTATATTTCTCCTCATACATTTCTGGGGCCATATATTCAGGAGTACCTATTAATGGTTATTTATATTATAATTGTTAATAAAATATTTTTATGTTTAATTCACTCATTTATAAATAATTAGTGGACCAATGACTTAAATCATTATAATAAATAAATGATTAAGATCATATGCTTAGAAGGATTTTGAGCAGTGAAAAAGAAAAAAAGGAATTTTCCTTAAGCAAATAAAGTTATTAAGAGCAAGAATCTGAGAAACTGTCACACCTGACATGGGGTAATTCATGACATCTCAGATTTTCTCCAAAAACTTACCAAATATTACACACCTTTGTCAAAAGACAATATCCAGAATTTTTTTTAGCAAAGTTGAGTTGTTCATTTTCAAATGTTAGCAAAATGCCAATAAAATAAGAATTTTAATACTGGCAAAGTTTTAACTAAAAAATTCAGCTACATTGGTTTCTACTTCACAAATAAAGTAAATAATTTATATGAATTTGATAACAGTTTATAAATGATTATTTTTTTTTTATAACCATTGTTGAACCACCGACCCATTTTTTGGGTTTACGACTACCAATATTCAACTCCGTAGCCTTGTAATTTTGAAACCAATCCAGAAGACAAGGGAAATCCTAGATCAAGTATTGGGAGAAATTTGCCTTCGTGGAGTACTTTTTGATGGAACTAACCCGCATTTGCGTTACACAGAGAAACATAAGACCACAAAACCCTCCCCTGGTTAGCCTGATGGCAAAGGGACTAACCCATGATTCGCCTTCTACTGAGGATATTTGACGTCAACACTGTGGCACGCGCAAGCCAGATGCGGATTCGTATCGACCAGTCAATGCTGGGGCTCGAACCCGGTTCTCCTCATTGGAAGGAGAACACTCTATCCCCTGAACTATCGTGGCTCAATTTATAATTTCGTAAAAGATGCAATCTAATACATGCTGTCTTAAAGTAATAAAATGAATAGACAATTAGATTTTATTGTAGTATCAGGGCCATGCTTAGGAGTAGCCAAACTGGTAAGCCGCTCAAGGCCACTAAAATTTCAAAACTTTTTAATACACTTATGTTACAAGTTTCTTCTCTTCCTTCCCTTTCTTGCCACATTGAGTAAGTTTCTTTTTAACTCTTTATAAACTAGTTCTATCTCGTTCCCAGAAGAAAAGGTTGTTATTTATCTTATAGCCAGTTATTGTGGAAGCATGTTAAAAGATCTTTCCACTAAGGGTTGTGAAGAAGACATTGCCATCTTCACCAAACAAGTTCACTACCATCGAACTTGAAAGTTGGAATTATATACTCAGGTAAAGGCATCTTGGAAGTAGCTTTCGTCCATTCCGTAAAATTGCCAGAGCAGGCAGAATTTCTGAATATCCTTGAAGGTCTCAATATTCAATTTACCAGAAAGAACATGCGAATGTACCAGACCATACCATGAAAATAATCCTCAAATAAGTACACTACCACCGAACTTGGGAGTTGGAATTATACACTCAGGTAAAACCTGGCGTTCATCCTGCTATTTATTTACTGTCAATGAACCAAGGTTTCTAGTTTTAAAAAGAACAGTGAATAGTAAAAACAATTTTACTGACAGTATGCTAAATTTCTTACTGTTCCTGTAACCATTACTACTGCATTTATTCATTTTCAAAACTGAAACTGATAGAAACATATTTGAGATCAATGATGCCCGCCTTTCATCATGGCATCATTGAGAATGATCTATCCACTTCTTTAGATTTTCTGTGTAAACAGACAATTTTGCTGCCCAAAAAGCTATAAAAATTGCATTATAATTAATTTATCCATATTTGTAAGCAATATTATAATTTTTTCTTTACATTTGCTGAATCTTGGATATATTTTTCCTATTCCTAGGATATATCATTTTTACGAATTATTTTAATTTATATTCCAAATCAGTCTGATTTCTTTTCATTTGATGATCCTTTATATCAGGAGAGTAATTTTGAAAATAATAACATAAATTTAACTTTGATGTCATAGAAATTTATTATATTAAAAAATGCAATTATTGCCTATTTATGAGTGAGTGCAATCCCCAAGAACTGTCATGGATGATGTCAAGAAAGAAAAAAACAGGGTTGTCATAATTGTAGAAAATATTATGAATATAATACTGCATTTTCTAATACAATGTATATACTTTGATAATAAATCATTGATATCAAATCTCATTGTTAATAAATGTTTTACAGGGTACGTAACCAGATTTTTCAACAAAAAATAAAGACTTTTTAAGCAGTCCAAAAATATTTTTAATCACTTTCCAAAACAAAAAAAAAATCAAAAAAAAATTCGTAATTAGGATCTGTGCAGCAATAAAGAATTATTTTTTCTATCGTTTAAAGTTCTTAATTTATAAACATAAGATCAATAAAATTCAAAAACATTTTCAAAACCTTTACATAATCATGATAAAATAATTAGTTTCTGATAAATATTGCAGAGAAAATTATAAAAAAATCATGCATTTTTTGCAATTTATGACTACAATCGACAAGGCAAAGAAAAATTCTCTTTTTAAAGGCACTTTAAACAAACCCCGAATAAATAAAAAAAAAAGCACCTTTAAGGGCTTTTAAAAAATGCAAATCAGAAATAAGCACCTTTAAGTACTTTTTAAAAATGCTATGCACCCTGTTTAATTCTTATAATGTGGAATAGGTTGATAAATTAAAAAAACAAAATAAGAATGTTTTTTCTGTTCAAGCACTTAAATTCAGATAAGAGTGTAGCTTTAAAATGATAATATTTCATTATTATTTTCATATTTTAATGTGCTCATTGTAGTATGAAAAATAATTAGCAGATTCCCTATCAGTAAATATATTTATTTTTAATAAATAAATAAATTTATTTACTTTTCATTTGACAAATTTATTCTCTCTCTTTACAATTGAAGTAAAAAATTGACAAATTTGTAACATACCCCTTTTAACATTGTACTAAAAAACAATATTAAAAGGGGTGTGTTACAAATCTGCACTTTCGAGAAAACCAAAAAAAAAAAAATTTGTAAAATCTCCTTGATATCAAATATTGAGTAATTTTCTAAACTGCCTAAAGAAGAGTTTCCAATGATTCGGAAGCAATTAAAACAAACTTTCTAAAATTGACGTAGCTTTTTTTTTTTTTTTTTGTTGGCTTTTATTGAGAATTGAGAATGCAGATTTGTAACATACCCTCCCTTCTAACGTTGACCTTTTCAATGCATTTAAGGTTACAAGTTTGATAGAAAAAAGTAACTGACTTCATTTATTCCTTAATTAGTATGCTGTAATTAAATAAAAATATTAAATTTTTTACTATTGGTGGTGCTAAAAATTTCAGTTGCAGTATTGCTGTTAAATAATATTCAGTATTATTTATACATTTTATCTGCGTTTTGATCGTTAAACAAGAAAAGAATTTTTTAAAAAATCTGATTGAAATTTTAAAAAAATCCAATACTTAATATATATATATTTAAATAAAACATGACTTTGATCAACTCTAATAAAATGCCTGAATATTTCACCCAGAGCCGGTAAAACACTCAGCACGCCCTTTTATTAGCAACACTGAGAGTAATTTTTGACATGTATTATAAAGCATTGGTTCTTTCAGTTAAGTTTAAAGACAACTAACCAATGACACTTTTAGCAAAAGAGCGATTCTTTAGAGTGGCCAATCCTAAATCTCCAATTTTCACAGCTCCTGTGGTACCAGTAATGAATATATTGTCACACTTTAAATCACGGTGGATGATGGGAGGTTGACGAGAATGTAGAAAGTTTAATCCTTTCAGAATCTGCCTACACCAAGATCTCACTACTTTGATATTTATCTTCTTGAAACGTTTCAGGTAACTAGAAATAAAACAATAAATTATTAACTCAAATTTAGTTAAGACAAATAGAAATACTAATTAAAATTAACCTTACGTTTCATTTTAACTTTCAGACTGACTTATGGTGTATTGGGGAATGTGCTTAGCTTGTAAGTCAGGGTTGGGGATTTGGACGTCCTAAACTGGTTTTGGACGGGACAGGTGGATTTTACTGTCCTAAAGTGTCCAAAACCTTGAGCATTGGTAAAAGGTAAAAATTCTATATTCCATTGTACACAAAATAATTATTTGATACTTTTTATACACTTTGCTTTAACTTATTAAAGGAAAATAATATAATAATTGGAAAATATTTATACGTTTTGAAGCTCCACAATTCAATGAACAACAAAAGTGAATACCTTATTCTTTAAATATGAATAAATATGCTTTTAATACTAATAAATTATGTTTTGCATAAGAATAAATAATGCAATATTAATAATAATAAAAAACTTTTTTAGTAAAACAAAACTTGTCTTCCTTATGTTTCAAGTTCGAAAATTAACATTTTATTTTTCACAATATTTTTTTTAATTGTTACACAATTTGAATAAAAGGTTTTGGACAAGTCAGTTTAAACCCCGTTTTAAACCGTGGATTAATCCATTCTATCCTAAGCCTTGCCAACTCTGTGTGTACCCCTAGTTTTCAATCTAAAATTTTTAAAAAAAAAAATTTCTTCTAACCTTTATTTTGATACTTTTTTATTTATCCTTTAATTAGATTAAATGCTCTTAATTTTTTCCTTAAATATTTTACTAATTAATTCAAAATTAGTAAGCTTCAAATAAGGTTCAGATAAAATAATTCAAATTTACTTATTTCTTTATTAAATCGATTGCTTAAAACATGGTATTAAAAAATGTTCTTTTTTTTTTTTCATTCCTTGTTAGGAAAAATACTGACCCTTTTCTGACTACTAGAAAACAGTAGGCTCATTTATTTGTTTTGACAAACAGATGATACTAGTAACACAGGTTGCTATCTGTCACGACAGCAGTCTGTTTCAATCAAAGTTGGCAACGTTTAGGACAAAATGTATTAATCTATGGTTTTAATCAGGGTTTAAACTGTTCTGTCTAAAAATCTTTTATTTAAATTATGTCACAATTGAAGAAAAATATTCTAAAAAATAAAAAGTTAGTTTTTGAACACGAAACATAATGAAGACAAGTTTTGTTTTATTAAAAAAGTTTATCATTATTATTAATATTGCATTATTATTCCTTATGCAAAACATAATTTATCTGTATTAAAAGCATATTTATTTGTATTTAAAGGATAAGGTATTCACTTTTGTTGTTCATTGAATTGTGGAGCTTCAAAAGTTATAAATCTTTTCCAATTATATTATTTTCCTTTAATAAAGCAAATTGTATAAAAAGCATCAAATATTTATTAATATATGTAATTATTATGCGTACAATGGTTACACATATAGAATTTTTACGTTTTACCAATGTTCAAGGTTTTAGACAGTTTAGGAAAGTTTTAGTCAGTTTAGGACATTAAAACCCGTGTGTTCGGTCCAAAACCCCAACCCTGGGTACACAACCAGCAGTCTAAGTAGAATGGTTAATGTGAAATCCCTTACCTGCCGAACATTAATTTACAAATGACTCAGTTAAAAAGCTGCTATACATAATTTAATTTTATTAAAGAAAACTAAGTTTTCATAACTTAAAATTTTATTTAATTCAGAAGTATTTAACAACTTTATCTAGCAATTTTTAGGACAAAATGATATTGTTCTTATCACAATAAGTAGGTTAGTATCAGCTGAATGAAATTCATCCCAATTTGTAATATCCATTTCCCCCCCCCCCCCCCCCAAGATCATCTTCTGAAAAAGATTGTACAGCTCGATATTTAAAATAGATGGAACAGCTTTTGAAAAGATATACAAATCTACAATCTTCATAAACAGTAAAACTGAATAAGTAAGATATGATTAAAACTGATTGAAAACTAATTTTTACACTACAGTAAAATTTTTGAAAATTTTTACAGAAAAAAAATCCAATTTCCTAAAATTTTAATTCAGTGTCACTTTTAACATATATTACCTACAGTACTAATACTTCACAAACATTTTTCTCATTATCATGAGTGTAAAATGAAAAGAAAAAGTGTGCTTACGTTTTCAGAGTCCCAGAAGTCATAAGTTCGGTAATCAATACTAGATATTTTCCTTTAGGTGGCAGATCCATTTCCCAATAATCATAAAAGCGAACAATATTTGGATGCTGTAGACCCTTCAGCATTTCTGCCTCTTCTCGAAACCTTTGTCTTTCATTTTTATTCAGGCGTTCCTATAAATAATCACGTTTTAATAACACTACACTGTAATTTACTAAAAAGAATGCAATAAAAATTATTATAATATTCCTATAAAGCTTTTTTCAGGTAGGTACTTTATTTACATTGCACTAGAGTTGCACAATGAACTATTGGTAATGATCTGGGAAACATCATCCCTTTGGATGATCAGAAGATATGCCATTGCTTTCGATCCTCTGCAGAGGAGATGGCTCCCCTGCTTTGGTAGCCTGATGACCTGTGTGCGAAGTCGAGCATTTTACAATATAACACCTCAACCAGGTCTGATACGGCGTACCCTCATTCCCTAAGCAGGCTGATCAAACTAGTCACCCACCCACTTACTGACCGCAGCCAATGATGCTCGACATCGGTGTTCTACTGGGAACCATATCTTTACGATCAGCCCACTGCGGTACAAAGCTTTTTTTATTTATCACAAACAGAGTTAACATGCAGAATCGCTACAATATTTACAATTCTTTCAATGCAAATCCTCTTGTGGGTTTACGTTGATTAAACAAAAATTTATTTTATAAACATATTTTAGATGAAATAGCAAAAATAAGCAATTCCCTACCAACCAAAAATATTTCAATGGCTCAAATGTTAAGGTTGTTAATTGAAAATAAAAGCGGGAAATACATACTATACACATTAATGCAAACTAAAGAAAATTCTTTGAGACATGAAAAATCAAATCAAAAATATAAATAATTCATAGTCAGGGGTCTGTTTAGAAGAAATTTGGGTCCGTTAACGGACCCTTCACAAAATATTTTAACTTAAAAACGGACTATTCACAAAATGATTTTTCTTTTAATCGGACCCTTCACAAATTTGTTTATCTTCATTATTATTTTGTTAATCGAATAAACCCTTTCCAGGGCCGAAAACAAGAAAGATGGATGTAAACGAATTAAGTTTTGTCTTCGGCAGACGATTCTTCCATTATTCGTCCGAAATTAATATTCTGCTTTCAGCAGTATAGGCTAAGTACCAAATATTTGTATGTTGCATCTCGAATTTAGAAGCAGCAATTGTTGTTTATTTTTTAATTATAATTTTACAGTGTTGAGCATAATCTTGTATGTCTTTACAATTTAAAAACTCCTTGAAAAAGTTTTTTTTTTGCAATAACGGACCCTATTTGCACAAATTCATAAAAGCGGACCCTGGTTGAAAGAATGTGAGTAATTTTTTCACAATTTCACGAAAAACGGACCTTTCACAAAATGTCTGGACAGACCCCTGATAGTATATATAGGTCTAGAATCTTTTTTAAAATTTTTTTTATTCAAGTGACACTCTTTGCATAACTCATTTAGTTAAAAGCTATCTCATCAATTACAGTTATAATATTTAAAAACAGAATTTACCATAGCTTGCTTAACTTTATACTATTGTGCCAGTTGAAAAAGTATTAAGTTCTCTAAACTTAAACTTTTTCAAATAATATTTAGTTAAAAAAGTGCATATACATTTCAGATTAAAAGTTACACTAGGCAAACAGTCTTAAATAAATTAGATAGTACTTTTAAAAATATTAAAATAATTAACTTGAATTTATAACAACTATAAACTATACACACAATTGGTGAAAATTAAATTTTAAAATATTTCATTAAAATATATGTTTTCCTTTTGAATGTACTTAAATACATTAAACTGCACTTTAAAAAAAATAGAAAGAAAAAACCCAGAATGTGTTTACACAATACGAATACATAAATAAAAATAATTTTAGCATAGAGCTTAAATAAGAACTGTTTTTTTAATTGTTAAATTGCAATAAATACGTTATGATTTATATTCTCTCTCGACCTTTTATTTAATTCCCCCCCCCCCCCTCTTTTTCATTTACTTTCGGCAACAGCTGAAGTGCGAGTTCATAAAATAAAAATCTTGAGAGATGGATTTTCTTTGTTTGAAAAATCCTTACATAAAGCAAAATGAGAAAAAATAAAACGTTAAAAATGCAATGGCTTCTGAACAAATTGGAATTAGGGAGGGGAAAAAACAAATGTTTAGATTATTTTTTTTTGTAAGGAAAAAAAATTGCTTTTGTTAACGCAGTAGAGTCCAGATTATTCGAATGAATGTGGACCACGACTGACTCGGATAACCTAACAACTCGGTTAAAGCGAAGAGTATAAAAAAGGAAAGGAAAAAAAAAATAAATAGGTATAAATGTAATACATTTAACAAATACAAAATTTATACGAGTAGGTACACCACATAGAACTCATATTATAATTAAAAAGCACTTAATTAAGCCTTTTTTCGTGGCACACGAACTAAAATACATTAGTTGTAATTTTTTTGTGGACAATTTTCGTTAAAAACTATATGGGTTTAAAGTACTTTTCTTTGTTTAAAAAAAAAATCCTAATTTCTTCATTTCAGTGAAATTTAACATACCAATGGCGCAAAAAATTTATTTCTCAGGTAAAAATCTACTTCATATTTTGCTTTGAAATTCAATACTTTTGTTTTGTACAACTTGATAAAAATCTGACAGTAATATTTAATGTTCCTTCAAACATAAAAGAGTCCCATATAAAATTTTGATGAAGTTGCGGCTCGCCATTTGACTGACGTTTTTAATTGCGGCCCCCGGCCTCATGTAAGTTGGAAACCCCTGTTCTATAGACTCAATAGCATTTTCAATAGCTTTTAGTCCATCTGTTTCAGAGATTTTTATAGGTTGATTTTCATCGTCACTATCTTCATCATCTTCGCTAGATTCCTTTTCATTATTGACGATAACGATCATTTCATCTTATCAAGTTATTGGATTTCATTTTCCTGAGTGTTTGTAAGATAAAATTCAGAATTTTTTTTTCCGCGGTTTTTTTAAATATAAAAAAATAAACTAGAACAAAAAAAAAAATATCCTGGAAATATTTGATAGTTCGGTTAAAGCGGAAATTAAATTATGATTGTATTTTAAGTTTTTTAGATTCTATATTGCAGACATAATCACTTAGCTTGTATTAAAGACGACTCAGTAGCTCACTTTATTTTCATTGAAATTGATTTAGAAATAAATTATTCGATATTACGCCAAAATATCGATTAAAAAAATTATAATAGTAAAAACAGATGATGTAAAGGCAAAGTAATAATAATAAAGATTGGTTGAAAAAAACTGCATCAATTTTCATTGGTTGGAACAAAAAAATATATAAATAAATTGTGTCAAAATACCTTAACTTTTCTCAATGTAAATAGAACATCAGTATCTTTTTCATAAATCGAAAAAAATAACGTCGAATTTATTAACAGTTGAAATTGATTTAGTAATAAATAAGAAAAGTGAAGATAATGCGTTCTCCCAGAGTTATCTTTTATCTTGCCTTAACAATCGTGACATTTAAATTGCCAAATAAATTCACGTTTTCATGCTTTGCTTTATTCCCTAAATAAGCCAAACTTATAAGATAAATACAACGCAAGAAAGATGTTTTCAACTGAACACCTTTTATTTCAAACACGATTAATCGATACTGAAAAACTACCAACTTGAATTGAAAATTTCTTACAAAGAAGCAGTTAAATAACAATTGTTTCTTTATACCTTAAAGCGCAAATAGATATTTTAAAGTGGTAGTTTATCAATTGTGATTCTTGGTTTAATAAATTCGATTTAGTAGATTTTTATCCACCACCATTTCTAAATAATTCGTAGGTTTATATAATTCACCACTTTATAGTACTTATGTCATGCTATACCTTTCAAAAAGCAAGTAAAAATAGTCAAATATTTGCAAAATTCAGTTTGTAGTTATTTACAGTTTTTTTAATTACTATTTTGGCGTGTGCGGAGCAATTGGCATATCTGCCAACATTCTGTTGCGAGTTGTTGTTTACAGTGCAATCTCAAGATCATTTCTATATCAAGAAATGATATGCCAAGGGGTTAAGAGAAATATTACTACCATAAAAAAGAAAGAAAAGAAAGGAGGAAAAAAAACATTTTCCTCAACGCTCGGCAGTCAGCTATGCAGTCCATTAATTTGAAAGCGAACAGATTAAAGATTAACAGACTATCGTGGGCCAAGAGAATCGGGGCAGGATAGTTGTAATTCGGTCGGCATGGCGCACAGGCCGCTTTTACTAGACAAGTTGAAACCCAGCGATTGGAAACTAGATGGGCTAAGAGCTGTCACTGGTAATAGAATGCCAGTACTTCACTATAACAATTTATGTTAAAACCATCGTTGAACAGCCGACCCAATTTTTTGGATTTGCGACTACTAATGTTTAACTCCGTAGCCTTGTAATTTTGAACCCAATAGAGAAAACAAGGGAACTTTTGGATCAAGTATTTGGAGAAATTTGCCTTCGTGGAGGACTCTTAGATGGAACTAATCTGCATTTCGGTTACATGGAGAAGAAAACCACGAAAACCTCCCACGGTTAGCCTGAGGGTAAGGGGACTCTAACCCATGATTCGTCTACCACCAGGGCTTGAAAAAACCCGGGGATTTTTGAAAAAACCCAACCCGCCTGGGTTTTATTGAAAAAACCCGGGGGAAATTGGGTTTTATTGAAAAAACCCGGGGGAAATTGGGTTTTATTTGAAAAAACCCGGGGAAAATTGGGTTTTTTCACTTAGTGCTCATAAATTTCACTGTGAAAATATTTTTATTCATTAAATAGAGTTGTATAAGTAAACACTAAAATATCATCTGACTTTTACCTGTATTAAAATTAAACTGGAATAAATATTTAATGGTCTTCCACGTTTTTATAATACGATTAATAGAAAGTGAAATTAAAATTACGTATAATTATAAAGAGTTTGCCCCTTTTTTCAAATATTTAGATAAATATATGCATTTTTAGATACATTTTAACTTTATAGTTTCAAAAGACAAATTAATCTTAAAATACATACACTACAAAAAGCATACATAAAAAGTTATGGCTTATTTTTAAAATCAGAAAATAAAACTTTAAATTTGTTTATTGTTGTTTAATGTATCACTTAATAGAAGTTTTTTTTCGTTTGCTTTCAATATTTTTAAACATGATTAAAAGAAACAAAATAAATTGTATTCAAATGAAATCTTAATAATTTTTAAAAAAATCTTAAAAGTAATATTTTAATATTTAACTGTTTTTTAATTGTGATAAACTTTCTCCAAATAGTTAAAAATTGTCAGCAGGTGTTAAGAGTTAACTTTAGAAAAAGGTCCATTTTTTCCCTTATTATTATTATCATACAACAGATTCAAAGTGTCTACATTTCTCTCTTAGATGGTGATACACTTTTACGAGTTTGGTGCAGAGTAAACTTCGAAATAGATGAGGAATAGATAAAGCTGAAAGTTGAAAAGCGTCTTTCGATAGAGACAGAGGATGCTGGTGCTGAGTGCAAATAAAAAAGAATTGACAGAAACTTTGTGGAAGCAATGAATTTTATTTACTTATTTATTTTTGCCATAATTTTCCACTATTTTTTGATGAAAACTGTTGAATAACAGTGTCAAGCATCATTGATTTTGGAAAGAAAGTATTCAGGATCGGAAATTTTGAATGCCATAACACGTGGCAGAAATTCTGGATGATGCTTAGAAAGACAGTTTTCTGCTAATTGGTCTTGTTCATCATTTAAAAATTGTCCCCTTGTTTCGAGATCCAGGATGCATATGCTAATAAATGATGTGGCTGAACAGCCTGATTGAATCTTTTTACAAAATGTTTATGGGGTTCTAATTCAGAACACGATAGTAAGTTAATTCATATTTCAACAGCTTCTGAAATTGAAATGTTTTCTGATTGAAGCTTTTTTAAAGCTTAAGAAACAATTGATATCTTTTTTCCCAATTGATAGTTTATTGGTAAAGCCCAACATTATTTATTATGGTAAAGCCCAACATATCATTATTAGATTCATTTTGATGTTCAAGAACAATCTCTTCATATTTATGGTAATTATTGGCAAAAGTTTTTACGTGCTCACAATATGAATTCCACCTAGTATCATTTGGTCATCAAGCAGTTTTTTTTCATTTGCCCATCCATGTGCTTGATGCACATTTCTAAAATATTTGTTAACTTCAACGATGTGTCCAATGATAGTATTAGGAGATACTTCTTTTTGAACCAAATTAAAAAAAAACAATTTGTGAAAAAAAAACACCAAGTGGATTTTTTCAAAGTGGGCCCACTTGGGGAACCCTGGTTATATGTATTTTATATTAAGTTTAAATAATGCATTATCACTACATATTTGAATCCTCTTTATTGTTAAGTACATTACGTTTCATAATTTTTTAAATTAGGAATTATAAAATATAAATGCAGTAATATAAAAGGAACAAGTTTATTAATCTTTTTGTTTTTACACACATTTATTTACTATATTTATTAAACATATGGATATTACCTATTATAAAATTATAATCAGTAAATATTTGTAATCAGTAAAAACTAAAATTTCATCTGACTTGAGTTAAATAAAAAACTGAAATAAATATTTAATGGTCTTACATTTTTCTATAATAAGGTTAATAGAGAGTGAAATTAAAACTACGTATAATTATAAAGAGTATCAGTTACTTGTCCCATTTGTTTTCAAGTAATTGGGTATAATATGAAAAAAACACAACTACTTCGATTTAGTAGGAACAACATATGACGCAATGCTAAACGAATGGAATTTAGTTGTTGTTTATTTAGTTATTGTTATTAGTAGTTGTTGTTATTTGTTTTAGTTGTTGTTGTTTATTTAGTTGTATTTAGTTTCAATAACTTTTCTTTATAATGCAATAAAATCTGGCGAGCAGCTATTTAAACGATCGAACACTTCGTTTGTTTATTTGTGGCTTGAAGTTAGGCTCGCAGAAAATGCCGTTCATGGGTTAAATTTAGTAGGAACAACACAACCTGTGACGTAGGCTATATTATACCCAATTAACCCTAGGAAAATGATTTCATTTTTAGATAAATAATTTTAAAAAGTTTTAGCATTTTTTTTTTTTAAAGCCAGAAAATAAAACTGTTTAAATTTGTTAATGTATCACTTGGTAAAAAAAGAAAAAAATTGTTTCTTTTCAATTTTTTTAAACATATGAATTAATAATAATAACCTGTTTATTAATATATAAAGCATGCAACAATATTTGAAAAATTGATCTTTTCAGAGTATATTATTTAAATTTTTATTTCATTTAATATCATTAAAATATTACTTTTTGAAAAAAACCCACTTGAAGTTTTCAATAGCAGGTACCTACTATAAAATTATATGAAGATTCGAGTTTCTTTTACTTTACTAATATTAAAAACTTAATCATATAAATCATGCAACTCTATTTGACAAATTTATGCTGCACAATAAATTATATAAAAGTAAATACAAAACAATAAGTTTTAGTAAAAAAAAAAAAATGTTTTTTTGAAAAAACCCACTTATCGTTCCAAGTGGGTTTTTTCAAGGTGGGCCCGCCCAATAAAACCCGGGCGGGTTTTTTCAAAGTGGGCCCACTTGGCGAACCCTGTCTACCACTGAGGATATTTTACATCAGCACTGGTCGGATACGGAATTCCTATCAATCAGTCATCTCTGGGATTCGAACCCGGTTCACCTCATTGGATGGTGATCACAGTTTGAAAATAAATTCTAAGAACTTCGGCACTTTTCGTTAACTTTTTTTTAATTTAAAGAAAAGTTAATATATTTGTGTGCCCCAAATTTAACTTGTAAAAAAATAATTGCAATGGTTACGAAACCATACATCTCTTAAGTGAGTCTGCAAAAATGGAAAAAATATATATATAGTCGGGTAAATGAATCATGGAGCCCAGGGTAGTTATCAGTCAAAATTGTTCGGGAAAGACCCGAATTGTAAAGTTTGATGAAGATATCGTACACATGCTTACTGTCTGATCAGTTTATGAAGATTTAAGAATTATATTTTTCCCGAAAAATTTCAACTTTGAAACCATTAAAAAAAACTGGAACCAAAAGAAAACAAACAAAGGAATTGAAGAGATTTTTAAAAAACTTTTGGAAAAGAGAATTGGGGATTTGGCCTTAACTGATCCTTCAATAGTATTCCCTGGATGCCCCGTATGGGGGAGAGACAGGGTTAAAGCCGAGCTGGTAAATGCATGAAATGAAACAAACATGCGTGCAGCCGTAACTAGCACGTTATTTTCAGAACAATTCTAAAAAAACATAACACATATATACATCGATCTCTTAATTAATAGACATTAAAAAAAAAAAAAAAAAAAAAAAAATATATAATAATAAAAAATAAAAAAACTTGCATGTTGCTTAACAACAGGTATTTATCATATTATATAACAACCAGAAATAATAAGAAAAAATAAACAGCTAGAAGAAAAGAAAAAAAAAGGGTGTACATGAGATAATATTTAAGAAAAAGATAGCTGCTCCATTCTGTCTAAATTTATATGAGGAAGCAGCATCATCGATTCTAATAACATCTACATTTCTCATTCTTGTGCCAAAAAATATGAGCCCATAAATTTCTCTCCTATTTTTTTCCCAGAGAGTCTTTTGTCTGGACGGGCTCACTTGGCACTTTCTTTGTTTTACATTTCTTTAATCAGCATCCATATAAAAGAGTTCGGCGAAAGAAAGAAAAGCTTTTATATAAAGTAAATTTAAAAATATGTAATTTTTTAATTTTTTTTATTTAAAGATACACAACTAAGAAGTGTGAAACAAAGATGAACATTTGTTTAGAAGATAAATTTCACGCAATTTCTCCCTTTTTTACAAAAGAATTCCATGGGGTAAAAATATGTGGAATGGGACATAAAAGCTTGTGAATAAAAATGAACATTAGTAAGAGAATTTTTTCGTTTATTTTATTTTTTTCTTTTATTTTTATTTCGTTTATAAAAATAAAACGTATTCGAAAAGGAAGAAAAGAATCAAAATATTATAGTATAGCTCTCTATATATAAAATAAGCTCTCCCCCCCCCCCAAAAAAAAAAAACTTTAAAACTTTAATCAATTTTCTTTATAAAATCGCGAAAAAGTCTAGGTAACTCAAGATTTTTCTTTTTTTTTTAAAGGGCAATAATATATAATAATGAATTTTTGGTTATCAAAATGCTTGAGAACCAAAGAAAAAAAAAAAACAAGTATGAATATCCATGTTGTCAAAACATGTTTTCGTTTCCTGATTTTTTTAACTTAAAATGTAAAATTGATTTATAATCCTAAATAAAATTCATTCCTATCCTAACACATTATAAGTGTCTCTTAAAACTTAAAAATCCGATCTTTGTATCAAAAAATAATTCAATAATTTAATTCTTCATTATTTTTTGCCTCATTTCACTTCGTTAATAATTCAGCATTCAAATGTAATAAATGATAAAATTATTATTTTAAAAACTTGTGTCTATATAGCTTACTATGGTAATTTCAATGTGGTACTAATCAATAGTGTTATTTATTTAGTTTAACTGATTTTTTAAAATTTCCTAAAATTACATTCTTATCTATATTTAATAACTACTATTATTAACAGATGGCAATAAAGTAGCTATTCAAAGTCATGCTTAAGCACAATGTTTTGATTATAGCAGTAAAAACAAGCTATTTAAAGGGGTGATTAAATCGCGCATATAAAAGCACGCCTTCAACCTCTCTTGGCTACAAAATTGACCTTGAAATAAAAGCAAGGGGATAAAAAAAAAAAGAATCATTTTGGCTTTGAAACTGCTGACGATGTAAAAAAAGGTTAATGTGTTTATTGAAAGAATTCTTGATTGAAAAAGTCTGTTAAGAATCACATCGAGAGAAATACCGCAATAATCATAGAATTTAAGTTAAAATAATTAGTAGAAAGATGTCAGCAGTCGCTCAATTTTTTTTCAAAGAAATTAACACAATTCTTATACATTAACTTTTTAAAAGTTTGTTAAACAAGGGATAAAAGATAAAATTAAAGTTTTTCATATTTAATGCGATTCATTATTTAATTATTTTTTTTTTATGAATAGCATCGCTATGGCAACTATTAATATGAACGATTTGGTATAGCCATTTTGGAGGTCTGGAGCCCAGGACATACGTGTAATTTCTTCTGTTCTTAGCATAAGTGTAACTAATCTTTAAAAATATACGATAAAAATGATAGTTAAATAATTATAGATTAATAATAGGCGAATATATGTGATATTAAATTTTAAAAAAAAGGGGAAGAAATGTTTACGCTTCTCAGGGGTCTGTTTAGAAGATATTGGGTCCGTTAATGGACCCTTCACAAAATATCTTTTCATAAAAACGGACCCTTCACAAAATAATTTATCTTTTAATCGGACCCTTCACAAATTTGTTTATCTTCATTATTGTTTTGTTAATCGAATAAATCCTTCCCAGGAAGGGGGGGGGGAGGAGAAAGACAGATGTAAACGAACTAAATTTTGTCTTTGGCAGACGCTTCTTCCTTTATTCGTCCGAAATGAATATTCTGCTATCAGCAGTATAGGCTAAATACCAAATATTTGTATGTTGCTTCGCTAATTTAGTAGCTGCAATTGCTGTTTATTTTTTAAAATTTAATTTTTTTAATTATAATTTTTCAGTGTTGAGCATAATCTTGTACGTCTTTACAATTTAAAAACTCCATGAAAAAAAAATTTTTTTTTTTACAATAACGGACCCTATTTGCACAAATTCACAAAAGCGGACCCTGGTTGAAAGAATGTGACTTAACGTTTATTTTATATTCACAAATTACGAGTAATTTTTTCACAATTTTACAAAAACGGACCTTTCACAAAATGTCTGGACAGACCCCTGCTTTTACCGGCATTTGCGTTACCTGGAGGAGAAATCCACGAAACCCTCCAACGGTTAGCCTGACGACAAGGGGACTCTAACCCATGATCCGTCTACCACTGAAGATATCTTTACGTTAGCTCTGTGGTCGGTGAGAGCCGGGTATGGAATTCATATCGACCAGTCATCGCTGGGATTCGAACCCGGGTCACCTCATTGAAAGGCGAACTCTCTATCCCCTGAGCCACCACGGCTCAAAGCATGATAATGAAAACTCCAAAATGACTAAAAAAAATATTTAAAAAAAAATCTTAAATTGAACACCTAAACTTTAACCTGACACGAAAAACAGAAGTTAAAGATAATTTTTATACCTTGTAAATTTTAAATTTTTTATTTTTAAAAACTGAACCAGATGCCCGTTTAAAAGCAGTAAAAAAGTTATTCAAAATTTTATTATGAGTCCGAAACCTTTTTTCAATAAACGAGCTCTGGCTAAGCCCATCTCTCGCTAATAGCTATTGAATATAGGAAGGAAAAATAATGAGAAACAGAGAATCGGTATAATAAGGAATCAGAGAAATGGAAATGAGTCAGCGAATAAATTAACAGCAGTTTAATATTAACCTCAATATTGGTATTGCAGTCGACGTATATATTAAAAGAAAAAAAAAATTCAATAATTATCGAAACGTCTAAAAAAAATAAGCATCATTAATTCTTATAATAGTAGTTCCAAAGTCATAAAATTTTTCCTTACAATAAATGTCTGTTTTTCAGAAATTTACATCTCGGTACATTAAATGTGTCGCAGCTGTAAAAGGTCCAAAATAAATTTTTAAATTTTATGAGTTGAAATTCATGATTTGTAAAGCTTTAGAAATTTTATGACTGACAAAGTTGCTTGTAAAATTATTTGCTGAATGCGGTTGAGGGATCTATCTCTACCTCACATCTTGAAACAAAAATACATCTCATTAAAATTCATGTTTTCAAAGGTAAATATGATAAATTTAGATTTTATATTTTGCACAATTTTAAAAATTTAATTGTTGATTGAAAAAGAGAAGAAATAAAATAATCTTCATTTAGAATTAATTAAAAGAAATATAATTAATATTTAGAAAAATTATTAAGAATAATAATTCTAATAAATATTGTACAGAATTATTCTTCCGAAGAATAATTCTAGTATTAAGATTGAGTAATTATCATATCAAGAATATAGAATAAAATTATGAAGAACAAGTCATTATTTAGAATTACCATGAAGAGTAATAATTCTAATAAGAATTGTTACTCTTCTATTTAGAATTTAAAAAAACAACAAAAATACATCTCTATTTAGAATTTAAGAAAACAACATTAATTTCATAAACTGTTCAATAATTTCATTTGTGAGAAAATTTTGAATAGTTTTTTAAAAAAAAAATAGGAATGCAGAGTTGAGAATGGAACAAAGACCTAATTTAAATATTTCGTGTCTGAATTTTCTCAGTTAAAAGGAATTCTCGATTTAAAAATGCAGCGAGGCTTCAAATGATATGACCTATTCGCATCCAGGAAATCTACGCATTAACAGCAATAATCGCCGCGTATCTTTCCTTTCCTGTCATACTAAACAAAATAACAAATTACTTACTCTTTCATTATTACTTACTCTTTCGGAGTGTGAGATAAGAAGAATCAACCACTTCCGACCTAGTTAGACAATGACATATTTGCCATTGGGTTTTTTTTTTTAATTGTAACACAAAACAAAATTTTGAACTAAAGCAGAACATCTTAAAAATAAACTCGGCTAATAATACCTCACATTTAATAAATTTTTTTATTGCTTCGGCTGTAAAAAAATTTCTTTTTTCTCCACAAATGTTTTAGGGATTTTACTATCTTGCAAGCGAAATCGAAGTAGTCTTGTCTTTTTTTTCTTTTTTTCTCCCCGATTATCCCGACAAGAAATGATTGTTCCATAACTGTAATCATCGTTTCTTACACGTTTTTGGAACATCATTTCTATTTACAATATATATATATATATATATATATATATATATATATATATATATATATATATATATATATATATATATATATATATATATATATATATATATATATATATATGTATGTCCCGCGCTAAGCATTCACCACCTCGCCAAATGCTATAAAATCGTAAAATGTATTTTGGCGAATGATTTTTACCACTGGAGAGAAAGAAATATTTTTTAACTCGATCCTCAAAATAAAATCAAAATGAATTTTTCTAAACAAAACGATATTTGTTTTTTTTATTAGATTACAGTAATTTTCTGTATAAAACCAAATAGAATGGGGTCCAAATAATATAAGCCTGAAACAAACTATTGTAAAAAAAAATTCTACAGGAAAAAAATTTATAATAGAAAATTGTTAAGATTTGCATTTGGCGAAGACTTTCGAAAATTAGCGAGTGAATACTTTCGATATTTGGCTAATTTACTGGCTAATAATTTAAAATCCTTAGCGCGGGCCCTGCATGCACACATATATATAGATAGATAGATAGGTTTTTCGGTTCGATTTCAGAGGGTGGAAAATGAAGTCTGATATTGAGAATATCTTGGGAAATGCAGCAGAGTTGCAGGCAAAATGCAGAAAGAAAGAATCCTTCCCATCGAACCCAGCTCAGTATGCGGACGGTAAGTATTTCATCAAACATGTAAAATGATCGACTCTTTCATATGATACAGACTGACGGCACACCGAAATGGATTGTGCTTGAAAAAATTGTGAAAAAAGGTGAAGAGAACAATGTGAAAACCATGCTTTTGCATAATGCGTGGTGTGAAAATCTTAATTTCGAAAAGGGAAAATTAAGCACTTTAAAAACAGCTAATAAAAAATTTAAAAAGGAAAAGCGAAAATAAGCACCTTTAAGTACTTTTTAAAATACGTTACGCACCATGTCCTTGACTGTTAACATTGAGAAATAGATAAAATTCTAGCGGTCATCTTTAGAGTCAAGTTAAATCAATTAATAGTGTAAGCATGTGCAAAAACGTCAGGTCAAATTTGAATGGTACCGTGGATAAATATTTTAGAAATATTGCGTTAAGCATTCCCGTTTAAAAACACAGAAAAACATAATTTCCTGCTTTAATTATAAACCTACCTAGATTAAATTGAATGCGCTTTAATGTCAAATTATGAAATAATTTTAACATAGACCCCAAAATCCTTTTGTAGAACTATGTGAATGGTGGTTCAATGAACATTTAATGCGAATTATCAAATTTTCCGCTATAACCGAGCTATTAAATATTTCTTGGATATTTTTTGTTCCAGTTTATTTTTAAAACTACCACCGAAAAAAAATTCTCAATTTTATCTTCCAAGCAAGCACTCAGGAAAACAAGATGACGGACAACACGAGATTGCTGTGGTTAATGTGATCGTTAATGTCGTCAATAACGAAAAGGAATCTAGCGAAGATGATGAAGACAGTGACGATGAAAATCAACTAATAAAAATCTCTCAAACAGATGGACTAAAAGCTATCGAAATTGCTATTCAATATATAAAACAGGGGTTTCCAACTTACATGAGGCCGGGGGCCGCAATTAAAAACATCAATCAATTGGCGGGCCGCAACAAAACTTTATATAGGAGTCTTTTACGTTTGAAGGAACATTAATATTACTGTCAGATTTTCATATAAGTTGTTCAAAACAAAAGTATTGAATTACAAATAAAATATAAAGTAGATTTTTACCTGAGAAATAATTTTTTTTTGCGCCGCTGGTATGTTAAATTTCACAGAAATGAAGAAATTAGGATTTTTTTTTTTTTTTTTAACGAAGAAAAGTACTTTTTAACTTTAAAGTTTTATACGAAAATTGTCCACAAAAAAGTGACAACTAATATATTTTAGTTCGCGGGCCACAAAAAAAGGTTTCGCGGGGCGGATGTGGCCCGCGGGCAGCCAGTTGGTAACCAGTGATGTAGAACAAGAGGCGACGCGACACCTGCCTTCCAATTATCCCTAAAAAAAAATGGTGAAACATTGCTGTAAAAAGGCGCCCAAGTAATGTAAAACAAAAAACGGTTAAGGACTTAAAATAAAAACTCTTTAATTCTCGTAAAGTATGTTCATTAAGTGCTTTTAAGTAAGCTTTTTAATTATAATATGATTTCTATTTGGTGCACTCGTATACATTTTGTATTTGTTAAATATATTGCATTTATACCTACCCTTTTTCTTTCCTTTTTTTTAATACTCTTCGCTTTAACCGAGTTTTTCGGTTATCCGAGTCAGTCGTGGTCCACATTCATTCGGATAATCGGGATGTATTTTGTTATTCCGCCGTTTAGGAAGAATATAGACAGATACCCTTAAGCAACCATAACTTTAAAAAAAACTAAAAAGAGATATTCAATTTGTTTCGTCCTTTTCATTTTGAAAAAAAGACTTCAGTTCTGAAAACCAATCAAAAGCAAAGGTAAATAAAACTATTTAAAATGATTGATTAAAGTTTCATTAAAATTTCGTACTTGAGCTCAATTAAAAGGAATTGTTGGCGATGCGAAACACAACAGATCCTTGAATGAAAGAACAGCCAAGGTTAACTTCTTTAAACGTCACTCAGCTTTAATGCGAATGAATTTTTATAAAAAGGGAGAGTAGGACGTTTATGATTCATACGTAGAGAAATGAAAATAGTAAAGTAATTTATAAGGGTCAAGACCAGTGGTCGGAAAAACTACATTTTCTTTGTACTTAAATTAAACTACTTTATTACATCTGTAATTAATTACAACTACTGTTTTTTAAATGAAGCGACTACAAACTACTTCCGAAATGTAGTCACTTCTTCGCTACTGTTAGATAATTTGTATGAGTGTATTCTCAAAATTTATTAAAATAAAGAATTACAAAATTTTTCACTTTATACTGTTTCGTATTACAGTACGGAACCCGTTATCTGGAAATCAGAAAACCGGAAAACCAAAAAACCGGAACGAATTTCGATAAATTTTCCCGCCATTTTTTAAAAAAAATTTTTTTTTTCCTCATAAGATTTTAGGATTCTTTGTTCTTTTTTGAAAGATGTTTACCTTACCATCATTTTGAAAAGAATAATTAGTGATTTACTTCATCGTTTTTTCTTCTTTTTAAGATTATTTCCAAATATTATTTTTTTTTTAGTTGGGTTTAACAATAAAAAAAACGGCTTTTTGTAGCGATTCAGAAAACCGGAAAAATCAGTTATCCGGAATAGCGATGGTCCCGATCGTTCCGGATAATCGGTTCCCTAGTGTATTTCTGTTTAAGAAGGCGAGGGGTACACTGCCGTTCTATTGGGAGAAAAAATGCGTAAGTGCATCCCGATTAATTTCGAAAAAAGTGATTTTTTTTTTTTTTTTTTTTGCTTGTTTTTTTTATTGCTAAGATGAGCCGTGATAGCTTAGGGGATAGAGAGCGTTCGATACGAATTCCGCACGTGCCTTGCACCGATCACAGTGCTGACTTAAAGTATCCTCAGTAGTAGACGGATCATGGGTTAGAATTTCTCCCAATACTTGATCCAGGCCCTTGTCTTCTGGATCGGGTTCAAAATTAGTTGAACATCAGTAGTCGCAAACCCAAAAAATTGGATCAGCTGTTCAACGACGGTTACAAAATATGCTATAAGACAAAATAGAATTTCAGAAGGAAAAAAAAAAATAGATTTTTTTTTTTTGTAATTTTTTTTATTTTTGCAATATAGTTTATACTAAAATGCCAAGCGTGAAAAATTACAATTCTTAATTTTTTGTCGCTTACCTTAATGTTTCTACTGTGCGGCAGTATATGCACAGCGCGCAAACAAAATAAACGGACCATCCTGAATAACTTTTGATGTAATTTTTTTTTGTTCAGAATTTATTGATTTTTTGTTATATCTTCTAATTAACAAACAAATACTAGTTAATTATAGATGGTTAACCGCGTAAAGCTAAGCGCAGATGGCGTTAGCGGCTAAAATTCAATGTAAGACTTTCTGGCTATTACTTCCGACTGCTTTTTACGCCTTATCTTAAAAAAAAAAAAAAAAAAAAAAAAAAAAAACACCATTCAATATTATTATACTTGCAGTGTTTTCATAGATCCGAATTGATTCAACACGTATCTATTAACATTTTACAAAATAATTTAAATTAAATAATAAAAATAGTTATTACGAACTATAACGTATTATTTATTGGATTTCCAGAGGGAGAAAAGCACAACCTCTTGATCCTCTTTGAAGCAAAATATTATGTATTCAAACCAGTGTTCTATCAAAAATTCAATAATAACAACAAAATAGTTTAACGAATAAAACCTATGCACATTGATTTAGTGAGAAAAAAAAAAACTAAGTAATTAAACTTCATTACACATCAACTATCCGGTGGCAATCGGCTGTTAGTTGAATGATCAAGGTTTTCTATTAAACTCACAGGATAAAAAGTCTATTTCTTATTATCTATCCAAAAGAACAAAGAGGCACAAGGTCGGCAATTAGCACCTGGCTGTTTACGATTCAATGTTATTCAAGAGCACAACCCCTTTCAGTCGCTGAAAGATGGGGCAGTCGGTCTGACGCCGAAGAGTTACCTGACTGTATACTTGTTTTTAACATTGTTGGCAGCACAAGTGCTATCAATCAACCACGGTAAACACTAACGACTTATATCCGAATAAATGAGGAGTTAATGGAGGACAAATTAGTACTCTCCGTATTGGTAGAGTCTGACATTTTAAAAAATTTTATTATTCGTGTTTACACGATGTGCAGAATGTAAATACAAATAATAAAAAAAAAATTTACACCAGCAGGTAATAGGCAGGGGTCTGTTTAGAAGAAATTTGGGTCCGTTAACGGACCCTTCACAAAATATCTTTTCATAAAAACGGACCCGTCACAAAATATTTTAACTTAAAAACGGACCCTTCACAAAATGATTTTTCTTTTAATCGGACCCTTCACAAATTTGTTTATTTTCATTATTGTTTTGTTAATCGAATAAACCCTTTCCAGGGTAGAAAACAAGAAAAATGGATGTAAACGAATTAAGTTCTTCGGCAGACGATTCTTCCATTATTCGTCCGAAATTAATATTCTGCGTTCAGCAGTATAGGCTAAATACCAAATATTTGTATGTTGCATCTCTAATTTAGAAGGAGCAATTGTTGTTTATTTTTTACAATTTAATTTTTTTAATTACAATTTTACAGTGTTAAGCATAATCTTGTATGTCTATACAATTTAAAAACTCCTTGAAAATTTTTTTTTTTGAAATAACGGGCCCTATCTGCACAAATTCATAAAAGCGGACCCTGGTTGAAAGAATGTGAGTAATTTTTTCACAATTTCACGAAAAACGGACCTTTCACAAAATGTCTGGACAGACCCCTGATAGGTGAAGTAAAAATGTGTTGAGGATAAAAACAAACGATATAGCTAGCTAGTTGTGAATAACCGAAAATGAATTCGATAAACCATCCTTTTGATGATGTTTTTTTAATGTGCAGAAAGGGTTCGACTGAAATTCTAAAAACAAAATTTAAATCATTTTTAAAAAAAAATTCTCACGATCACGTGGGATGTATGACGGACCAACTACTTATTTCCTTTTATTTGAATGTCGTTTGCAACATACAAAATGGTAGCGAAATTCATACCTTATATCATACGAGAAAATTAAACATTTATTCCTTCAATGAGTTATAAATACAGACTGATGTTTTGTATTTTACATACAAAAATAATAACTATTAATACTTTTATTAAAAAAAAAAAAAAATTTCACTTTAAGAAATAATTTTTTTAAATCACGTTAATTATTTTTAAACATTAAATCCAAAAGTTGACGGTAAATAATTCTGAAGAAATTTAAAAAAAATTTCAGAAATTGCATTTTATCTCTCGGGAACTATATTCTATAGACCGTTTTGTTTCTAAATATGCCATTTAAAAGCACGCAGTTTAACATGATGTAAAAATTTTTACTTTTTATAATTCAAAAACATTTTTACTCATTTTTAAATACATAAAAAGTAATTATTTTACTTTATAACAGTCGTTGAACAGCCAAACCAATTTTTTGGGTTTACGACTGCCAATACTCAACTCCATAGCCCGATAATTTTGAATCCAATCCAGAAGACAAGAGAACTCCTGGATCAAGTATTGATGGAAATTTGCTTTCAAGGAGGACTTTTTGATAGAGCACGCATTTGCTTTACATGGAGAGGATAAACTACGAAACCTCCCATGGTTAGCCTAAAGCCAAGGATCTCTAACTCATAATCCGTCTATCACTGAAGATATTTTACGTCAGCAGAGGATATTTTACGTGTGGTCCGTGCGAGCCGGGTGCAGAATTGGAATTGATCAGCCATCATTGGAATTCGAACTCGGCCCACCTCATTGGAAGGCGAAGACTCTATCCCTTAAAGCACCATGGCTCGTTCAAAAGTAACAATTATTTAAAAATCTCTTTTTGCATAAAATGCTATTAAATGTGGTAAATTTAATATTGGGTATAAACTTTTTTTTAATTTGTCCAATCGCCTAGTTGGTTTCACGATAAAGCGAAACGAAGTGAAAAGTAGACAAAAATTAAATTAAAAAAACCAAACTTAAGACCGTTCTCATTCAGTAAACAATCAGGATTATATTTTATCTTTTAAGAGAATCTCACTACTCTATACATGTTTTATTACAGTCGTTGAACAGCCAACCCAAGTTTTTGGTTTACGACTACTAACGTTCAACTCTGTAATCCTGTAATTTTGCACCCAATCCAGGAGACAAGAGAACTCCAGGATCAAGAATCGGGCGAAATTTTGCCTTCGCGGAGGATTTCCATCTTGGGGTCAGAAATCCAAATCGGTCGAAAAAAGGGTGTGTTTATATTTAAAGAAAGTACGTTTTTGTTTCTGATTGCGTAACTAAAAAATATCGTCGACCCTAAACAATTAACATATTTGAGGTCATCCCTTCAAAACATTAAGATTGAGTCTTAAGATGTGATCATTAGATCTAAAGTAATTTAGGGTAGTTCCATTTCTTTTCCTTTTTTTGCAAACTCAAGAGTTAAAGAGTGATTTGCTTATTATTTAATTTACTTTTTTGTAAAATTGAGTTTAGAGTTAAAGAAAAATAATTTAATTGAATTTTGGTTAAGAAAAATTAAGTTAAAGAGCTTGTAGAGGAATGGCTAACAGATTATATACTAGTTCCATTCCTCTTTTTACAACGGCTATTCAAGGTCAAAATGATGTAATGGACAACGAGAGGTCAAAATAGAAGGGTGTCAATTTGCTCACGTATGGCAATTAAAGCTCTCTCTCATTTTCACAATAAGTCTAATAGTTATCACTAGATAGAGAAACAAACGATGCGAAACTTGTTATCACTTAAAAGCGATAACGTAAATAGTAACTGCAAACACTCTCCCAGTATTGGGTGATTACAATAATTAATTAATTAATAGCAAATGTTCAAATGTAATTGATTAAACGTTCAAATTTTCCTACACACATGATCGAATTGCTGGGTTATTAATTTCAAGCTTAACAACACTGGCGGGAAAAATACGAGACCAAATATAATCTAATAATTTTATACGAGGATTTTAATTTTTTTAAAAATAAGAAACAATTTTTTTAACTTTACTGATTTCGCAGCTAAATATGGATTTATTTTAAACGCATTTTGTCTAATAAAGAGAAGATGAAACAAATTTTAATAATCCTACAGTCGGGCAACGTAACTGGGCTAGGTAATAGAGTTCAGATACTGCGTTGGGGCCGATGCCTTTTCCTTAATTACGGTGGAGACATGGGCAACACTGCACTATCTTTATTGTCCAAGGATGAGTTTGGAAAAAAACAAAAAATCTGAAAATCGAAATCCAAAAACGATGTGCGCAAAACAAATTTTAAATAATTAAAAAAATTCCTGAAATTTGAGGAAGAACTGTATGTAAGAAGCATATATCCGTTGAACATAATAAATTTTTTAATAAAAAATAACAATAAAAACGGCGAATTATGAACAATGCTTAATAAAAATTAATGTTTTTTTCCTTCAAAAAAAATTTCTGAATTCTAATCTCGATGTGAGATTTTTAAATCGCGTGAATGCGAATTCCAATGGGAGATTTTTAAATCGCTTGAATAAAAATCGATATGTGCAATTTTAAATCACATGGATACGACTCGAGATGTGCAATTTTAAAACCCGTCAATACGAATCGAGATGTGTAATTTTAAATCGCGTGAATACGAATCGAGTTGTGTTATTTTAAATAGCGTGAATATTCGATAGCGATATGATTTTAAATCCAGTAAATGCAATTTTAAATAGCGTTTAAATAGGTACGAAAATGAGTAAAAAAAAAAATTTTTTTTCTTAGAAAAGCAGAATTACTTTTTTTATTAAGTTGAAGGAAAAAAAATTAAAATAACGCCAAAAAGCTGAAAAACCTCATCCTTGATAGTTTCAACACATAAATACCCACTAGTTATGAAAAGAAAGAAAATATTGGCATACGAATTGATGAATGTAAACTTTAACGATACAAGACATGAGAGAGGCTGCGCCAAATGAACTTACGTGATGTACGGTGCTGAAAACTATATCTGACAGAAAAATTAGAAAAATGGTATTTCGTGATCGTTAAAATCGCATGTATCCTAAGAAGATACATTAATTATTGATTAATTCATTTTAAAAGAATTGAAGAAAATAATTACTACATAATAAGCATTTGAAGTGAAATGTGCAGTTGTTTAATTCTGTCTTTTACACTGTATGCGTAACAATAAATAATTTCGAAGTTGAAATTCGTTCTTAAAAGATCATATTTCTTAATGCCTGTTCCCACTGTGTGAAAAGTAATCCTTAAATTTTAAACAACCGAAAGAATTAACACGCAACACTTCTATTTTTCACTTTCAATAAAATTAAACGTTACTCTGTCGCACATTTTAAAGTTGCGTTTAAAGCACTGGAGGTATGCCAGATTATGTCACATTAATCACGTGATCAGAAACGACATTAAAAGTGGGGCCACAAATAAAAAAGATTTTTTTTATCTTTAAGCGAGAGGTCTCATCCTCGAAGGTAATATTCATAAAAACATCGGTTAAAACCGCCTTTTATCAAACCAGTCATAACACATCAAAATAATTGCTTTATTCAAAAATTGCCAGAACTTAAACTCTCACAAAAACTTCCAATTCCTTTTTTAAAAAATTGGACAAACAAAAATCAGATGTGGATTTCATAAAGAGTCTAAAGACCTTCACAACTAATTTCTCATAGAGCGTCTGCGGTTTATTGGTTAGATTTTCCGATTCCTTATTTGAAAAGCATCTGTTTTATTTTAAAATCGGAATGTAGGGAAAATGAACCAAGTAAAATTGTTTAGGAATTATTAAATGTAAATCAAGGCACACAAGAATTAATGCTAATCAAAATAAATACAAATTACGAAAATATAACACAGGTTCAACTGTGTTATATTTTCCAAACCAACTGTGGCTATCGACCCATTAATTAGTGATAGACCCAAACATTAAAATGTTGAATAAAATAGAGGGTAATATTTTCTGGATTTAATATTTTAAAGACAAATAGCTATTAATTTAAGCAGTAATTAATATTTAATCTTGGAAACTCATAATTCATATCATTTCCTCATTCATAACAATTCAACATTTCAGATAAATGATTATTATTATTGAGGGTTCTTTTTTAAGTATGGGCCATTTGAAAATAAAAACCACACGAAAGAAAATTTCTAAGAAGGGAATTTATTTTCAGATTCTACATGAGTTTCTCGTTTTTTCAGCACAGTTGCCAAGTTTGTTTAAACACTTATCAGACCTTACAACTAGATTTAGAATACCCTCTTCATACTAATTTCCCGCCTGCTCCGTTAACCAACAGGTCACAGCCGTTTCCACGTATTCGTCATCGTTGTAGTGATTACCACCAAAAAGATGTTTAAAATATCGGAAAAGATGAAAATCACTCAGTGCAAGATCTGGACTGTTTTAGGGAGGGTTGGTCCAAAACTTTCCAACCAGAAAGAGTCCAGTAAAACTGGGATCTAAGCCATAGCCACCGAGAGTCAAGGCCTCTAAAAGGTTTGTGACGTCATCTTGGGAAGTGTTAGCGAACCGTAAGATAACGCGGAATTCAGATTTCTATTAAGAGAAAACTATAATAAATAGTTCACATTTCCCTAGCAGCAAAATAACTTGGCCCCTCATTGGACCAATATTCACCAATATGGACGCAATAAGGGTTTAAAGAGCCGTTATTTTTTGCGATATTGGCCCTATATAGAATTGTCCGATTCACCCGATATTTTACAGCCACTTTACAACCAATATAGGTCCTATATAGAATTGTCAGATTAACTCAATTCATTTTTCAACCAATATAGACTCGATATAGACTGATATTAGCCCTATATAGGACCAATATTAAAAAATCTAGACATCCCAATATTGGTCCCTCGGCCCATACAGAGACAAAATGGAGTCAAGATAAAATTGTAGCTAGGGTTTTGAGCGACGCAAAATATTTTTGTTTAACAAATTTAATAGCACTTAAATATTTTTTGATTTTTAATAGAATAAATCAATGTTATTTATCACGTTGTAACTCAATAAAATGAACATGTAGAACTGTTAGGTGCTTTTCATGACGGTATATTATGCGTATTTCATAATAGAAAAAGATTTTAATAAGAATTTTTAAATTTAAATCTTGATTCGTCATAACTATTTTTAATAACAAAAGAATAAATCTTGTTTAAGTGTATAATTTATTATTTTCTAACATGTAATGAAATATTAGATTTAATCATATAATTATATAATTTAAAAACATAATTTAATAGCTAACGCTTTTCTTTACTAGTTTTTAAAATATACTACTAGTGAATATAAATTTTTATTTTTTTAAAAACTAGCATAGTAAAAAAAAGCTTTAGTTATTTTTAAAAGAAAGAAAAATTAATAACAATGTTGATTGGCATTTAAAGCTTATTTATTCTTTACGATAGCTTACGATCATGAGAAAATATTCATACTTGAAAACAAAATAACTCCAATGCATTAAATCATATTAATAAAGAATGAATTCAAATCATTGTCAGCCATTTTAATTTTTGTACGTTATAATTTTAAATGAATATTAATGAAACTCTTGTTAATGCTTCAGATAGTATTAATAAATTTTGAGTTTGCTCCAGATTAAATGTGCTATTCCCAATTGATTCCCATTTTTATGTTTATCTTTTAGATCAAAAAGTGAAAAGAAACAGACTAGAAAAAATAGTATAAATATGAAATAGGACTCAGATTAGTTAAAAGAGTCAGGTATCTATGCAGAAAAAAATGGCAATCATATTTACGTCAAAATCTTACAGGACGAAAGTAAACACACTGTACAGGGCCCGACTTAGCCTACTTGGGTCCCGGGGCAAAAACTTCTTTGAGGGCCCCCTCTGCTTAACTACTTTAGTAATGAAGGTATTTAATATTTCGGAATTTAAAGATATTTAATTTTGAGGTTGGGGAAACCAACCAGTGAAGGAACATTTCATATATACCTATTGATTAAAAATAAGAATTTGAAAGTTTTTCTTTAGATTGATTGGTAACAATAGCTTACTGCCAAACAATAGAAAGTCATCTAGCAATGTTTTGGATAACCTGGTCACATAGACTTCTCTGGAAATTTTTTTAAATTTGTTATTACCTCTGCAACATCTTGTTTCGTTGAAAAAATTATAAGGTGAGTGTTTGTATTTATATGTTTGAAGTGGAATTAATTGAATAGTTTTATTTTTGTCACTGAGAAAATAAGAATTCAATATATAGTTATTGAAGTTACGTTTCATTTTTTTAAGCATTATAGCATAATCAAGTACTGAGATAAGGGGGTGTTTATTCACTGGATCACCAAACGATGAAAAACCAGTGAAGGAACAAGTGTTTCTTTACTGAGAAATTTTGTGTTCCTTCACTTGGTCTTCTTACTAATTGTTATTTGAACCTCCAAAACTTTAAAACAATATTATGTAAGTTCTCTACAATTTTTTTACATAATTTGCAATTAGTAGCAAATATGTTGACACTGTCATTTAACTAAAATTACGAATTTTGAAATTAATATGATTTTTAAAAGGCAAGCGAAGCTTAAGTGTTCCTTCACTGGTTAGTTTAACCTATTTAAATTTTTCACCTCATTATAGATAACAAGAAAATTGACAAGAATCTAAAATAGCTATGAAGTCCCTCCCCTTCAAATGGTCAGACGAAATATCATTCAATCCATTTTATTAGTTCTCAGATAATTCTATGTCCATCATGCCAAATGCAGTTTTCTGACCTAGCAGCGAAAAATTCATATCCTTGCTGACATTAGGGCTACATTTACGCAATTACGATGGCTCAATGAAGCCAATCAGAAGATCGTGTTTTGTAAACAGATTGCAATTTGCAATATATAAAAATACAGGCTTTCGATTGGCCAAATTTGTCCACCGTAATTGCGAAAATTTATCTGAATTCCGCCTTAGAAAGCCATGGAAACCTTGAAACGAAATGTAGAAACCATACGAAATGTAGATTGTGTTCATACGATAGATTAATGAAGAAGCTAACTTAAAACTGAAGGATTTTACACAGTACTGATATTTTGTTTAAAAAAAAAGTTTATTAAAGAATATAACGTAAAATAAACTTTCTATTCAATTTGCGGGCCCCCTCTAATGCGGGAGCCCGGGGCAACTGCCTCTATGCCCACCCTTAGTCAGACTCTGACAGTATATGCAACACCTGAAGTAGGAATTTGAACAAAGTAGGAATTTGTTACACGAGGTAAATGCATAAGCAGCTATAAGAAAGAAAAAAAAAGTTGTGAAGATGCTTCAAATCGCTGAAGCCTACAAGTTAGGCGAAAAATATTAAAGTAAGCAAATATTTTAGTTTCATGGAGTAGGCCGAGAATATAACAGACCGGATTCAGGAAGGGGCGATCCAATACAATAGAATTTGGTATTGGCACGCACCTTCTGTTTATTGATTTTAAAACAGCCTATGATAGTATTAGCCGAAAAACTCTAATATCAGCCTTAAGATAATTTAATATACCGGAGAAACTAGTGAAGTTGATTAGCTTGACACTAAGTGAAACCAAAATCATGGTCAAGATACAGTGTAGTCTTTCCCATCCAATAGAAATTAAAAATGGTGTACGATAGGGAGATGCCTTGGCATGTCTCCTCTTTAATCTAGCATTAGAAAAAATAGTAAGGGACTCAAACATCAACAACCGAGGAAATATCATCAACGAATCAGTTCAAATATTGGCTTTTGCTAATGATTTAGATATTATCACTAGAACGCAGACAGCACTAACAAAATCCTTTTTATGTCTGGAGAAGGAAGCCATTAAGATGGAATTAAGAATCAATGAAAATAAAACTTAATATATGCCTTGCACAAAAGCTGGCTATGAAGAAACACAGTTTGAAATTGGAGCATACAAATTCGAAGCCGTTGATAGCTTCACCTATTTGGGGTCTAAGATTAACAACAAAAACGACATTACACAAGAAATACACACGAGAATCACAATGGTCAATAAGTGTTTTTATGGTCTAAGAAAATATCTTAAGTCAAGCCTAAGAAAAAGAAAAGCAAAAGTGTTACTCTATAAATGTCTTATACGATCAGTGCTTACATACGCATGTGAGACCTGGACAATGACCCGTGGAGATGAAAATATGATAGCTAGATTTGAGAGAAAAATACTGCGAAGCATTTTTGGTGGAATAAGTAAAAACGGTACCTGGTTTAGAAGATCAAACACGGAACATTACAAAGCATATAAAGAACCTGATGTCATTAAATTTATCAAAATTCAAAGGATTAAATGCACAGGCCACATTATAAGAATGGAGGATAGCAGGACAACCAAAAAAGTCTCAGTGCCAGACCAACAGGCACAAGAAAAAGAGAACGACCAAACCTAAGATTTTTAGACTGCCTTGAAAAGGACCAACAAGTTTTAAGGATAATAAACTGGAGAATCTTGGCTAAGGGAAGAATGTCTTGGCATAGGCTTGTTGAGAAGGTCAAGGACCATCCTGGGCAGTCGTGCCAATGAGAAGAAGAAGGAGTAGGCCGAGAGCATGCCTACTGAGTTTAGTTAATCCTTATTTTGATGAGTTGAATTTTTAAAAACGCGTCTTGCGTATCCAAAAGATGGATACTTAGTGCTACGTACTAAAACAAGAAACAACCTGAAAAAAGTTTTTTTTTTTTTTTTAAATATTATAACCGTCGTTGAACAGCCGACCCAATTTTGGATTTTACGGCTACTAATATTCAACTCCGTACCTTGTAATTTTGAACCCAATTCCTGGATCAAGCATTGGGAGAATTTGTCTTTACTTTCAGATTAAACGAGCCCGCATTTGCGTTACATGGAGAGGAAGACCGCGAAAACCTCCTACGATTAGCCCGATGGCAAGGAGACTCTAACCCACGATCCGTCTACCACTTAGGATATTGTACGTCAGCACTGTGGTCAGTACAAACCGGATGCGGAATTCGCATCGACCAGTCATTGCTGGGATTCGAACCCGGTTCACCTCATTGGAAAGCAAACGCTCTATCCGCTGAATGATCGCGGCTCGAAAGTTTAGTTCATGATAATGGTGATTTGCTATAAAAAAAAAGCATTTAGAAATAAGTTCAGTTAGGGATTTTAATTTATCAGGGCAATGAACCGTTCCTGGCCTCTCACTAAATTTAACATTTTCCATACTAAAAAGGCATTTACTATAAAGGTGGGGCAAAAAAAAAAATTCTATCATTTTAGTTTTGTTTTTCAGTACTAGAGAAAAAAAGCTTCAGTTGTTATCTTAAAAAAACAAAGATTCACGATAAGAATAAGGTTGCAATATTTGCTTAACGATCACTATCATATTCAAAATAAGAACATTAAACAAATAATTATTGGACGATGTTATATGAGATATTTGGTTTTGAAACCAAAAGCAATTCCGTTTATTTTTGGAAACACCGCAGCAGAAACAGAAGGGAAAAAAATAGAAAAGTTTTCAGAAACAAGCGTGAAATAAAAGTAATTTTCAGATTATAAAATATTCATAATATTTTCATAAGGAAAAAAAATGAAACAATTATAAAATGCACACAGAGTGAATTTACGGTGAGCAGCGTCACAATAAAGTATTGATATTAGAATGTAACACTTGATTGAACCAATTTGGTAATGTGCGTAATATAGATGCATTACAAAAGAATAAAATCAAGATTGGTAATGTTACATATTAGATAGCAGAGTGGGATGTAGCAACTGAGAGGATCAATTTATTAATGGGCGTTAGGAAAGTGTTTTCATAATTTATAATTAAGTTTGTCACAATCGCAAGTTACAAAAAATACCACTTTATATACATCTATAAATAATAATTTGTATCCATTTCACTTATTGATGAAGTTATTCTTGAAATTCACCACACTTGATTATTAACATGACGGAATTTTGACGCTGTGAACCTAATAAAAACTCAGCAGACATAATAAAAACAAAATAGATTCGAAAGAAAAAACGCAAATCTGTCAACGAAAACAATGTAGCGAAACAACGAAATAAAATAGAACGGGAAAACAAACTATCAAAATCGTAGTATCCAAGAGAAGCAAATCAGAGCAGAATGCATTTCCAAGCTCTTTAGAGGAATGGTGAAAAACTTCTGTCCTTAATTAGGAAATCGGCATTCATATGAAAAAACAAGATCCCAAAGAATCAAGATCAGTTGACGTGAGTATTTCATTCAACATTCGATTTTATCGATTTTAATAGTAGTATTTGATAATAAAATTAGTTGAAAATGCTGTTTATCAACGATAATTATAAACTACAACTTATAAATTTAGCAACAATTAAGATACATTTGAAAATCAGTAAAGAAAGAGTACAAAAAAATAATAATAAATAAAAAAAAATACAGTCATCTCTCTATAGGAAGTTCCCATAACCATGTATAGAACAGAACAGTATATACATTTTTTTAAATATAAATGTAAGAATTTTTCTTTAAATCTTAATATAAGAGAATATTATATATTCTAACATTATTGACGATATTCTCCTGTTCTGAAAAATATTTGTATGGTTAATCTTTTTTTAAATTTTTGCTATTTGGACTTAACTTTTTATAATATGAATCTGAAATTCTATAGCTAAATCCAATCATTGCGGAATTCTTTTACTCTCAAAAGAAAGAAGAAAAATCAGGAACGTTTTTTTCCACCTCCAATATGCGAGAAAGGGATTTTTGGAATATAATTCTGCAGAAAGGGGAAAAACTCTGTAGATAAAAAAAAATAATAAATAAAATAAAATATCTTTCTGCAGGAACTCAGTAATGTTATGTGACACGATTCTGCAACGCAGAACGTACGCACGAAGCAAAAATACCTAATAATTTATAAAGTATTTCAAAGCTTTCGGACGAAAAAAAAATTGCGTAGAACATCGTATGGCATAAAAAAAAAAGAAAGAATGTTAAGTGAGCATAAATTGAAGAGAAGTTCTAAAAATATAGGCTTACCTGTAATTCGCACCACGCCACAGCGACACCTGTCAGAGTATCCAATCCTTTATAGACAGTCTTAAAGGAACCCCTACCGACTTCCTCCTCAAACTTAAGAAAACGGCCATCGGGAGATATGGCCTGTGCCTTTTCGGCTTCGTCTTTTTCCCGCAATTCACTAATTTTCGCACTCTCAATCGGCACACTTCTTATGGCAACGTCCGATAACTCATCTTCTACGTGAGCATCCTCCTCACCATTCAGTCCGCTGACAGCAGTCTTGGCCGACGGAGACCTCATCCTCTCTCCAGTCACCGACTGAATCACAGATTTATCTTTATCAGATTCGATAGGAACGGACTCTAGAGTTGTTACGGCATCTAATTCTTTATCACAGATTTCACCTTGCACGAGATAAGGTGGACTCAAAGTCGATTTGGACGCGTCGCGAGGATTAGTTAACATCAGTCGAATGTTGTACCGCGGTGACACTTTCTTGAAAGTCTTTTCCTCGCGGCATGGAGATGGACTCTTTTCCAACACAACATCAGTGGACACGCTGGCCGGCGGCGACGTGGGAGGCGTCGAATCTCGAGATCCGACACTGGACACATCGTGGGGTTCAGACACTGACCTGGAAGGTGAGTTTTGAGTCACACGAACACTACACGGTACTTTCGAACTCATGGTCCACGTATTCCTCCCCTTTTTCGTTAGGGTGTTAAGAGATTCCACGCTACCATCAGAAAGATCTGCAGACGATACTCTCACGATGGTTCGGCGAGAACTTTTGCTTCTGTTCGAAGAAGAAACACCGAGGCCCGCTGTTGACGAGGCCCTGGCATGTTTCCCACTGTGAGAAAAACACGTGGTGTGATGCGAAGAAATTTTACCTGATCTCTCAGGTGATCGTGTTTGTCTCGTCTGTTTGGGAGTTTCACCAGCGTTGGAAACAGACCGTTCCAACTTGCCATCCTGTCCTCGGTTAGGAGTGACGCCAGATGACGTTCGGAAAGGAGATTGCTTGCGTTGAGAGTTTCGATTAAAAGGCGGCTTTTGAAGGCTTACATTCTGACGACGGTTTAAGGGCGTCGTCGAAGGAGGGGTGATGCGATTCTCGTTCTGAGGTGCTGGTCGCTTGTAGGTCGGACTCGAAGTTTCAACGTTCTGGAACTGACCGGTTGCTGAGGTCATGCGCTGACGTGACATCTCAGAATGGCGTCCAAGATTAAATGTCTGCAAAATAATAAGGAATCTCTAAATGATGGAATTCTATGTTTTTCATGTAAATGATAATATTTCAGTTTATACAACAGCAAACTTCGAATAGATTTTTAAAAAATCTAAATAATAAGCACTCAGAGACTACTAAATTAAATGCTAAATACGTCGCTCGTAACGAAAGGGTTAAGCTTTATGGGAGAATGATTAGAATGAGCAGATTGTAAACACTAGCGTATTTATAATTTACAGTTTTGCATCAGGACTTCAGTGGGGTCCGCAATATGTGTTTTTACAAATTGCTTTTCTTTCTTAAAAATATTTCATTAACATAAACGATTTAAAATTAAAAATAACTTACCAAAACAATACAATTTTAAAATTATTGCTATACTAGCATAAACTCCGCACAAATTTCGAAGTTTTTAGGGTATACTTTAATAATTTGGCGTAACTTAAACAGAAACAGACAAGGTTCGATTTAACACATATCCATGTTTGTTGTAAGTTTTAATCATATTAAAGTAGATCGCAGAGCACTATTTTTAACTTTTAATGCAAAAAAAAATTAATTTAAAAGCAGGAATTTAATTTTTTGTCAATTATTTAAAAAAAAATAATAAACAAGCAAACTTTTCTCGAATAAATTTATCAAATAACAAAACAAAATAACAAACAAAAGGTTGAAATAAATTAGATTCTAGAGCACTATTTTTAACTTTTAATGCAAAAAAATTGATTCAAAAACAGAAATTTAATTTTTCGTTAATTAAATAAAAAAGATAAACAAGCAAATTTTTCTCGAATAAATTTGACAAATAACAAAATAAAATAACAAACAAAAGATTGAAATAAATTAAAAACCTTCTGAAGTACGGGCCCATCACAAATCCTACTAGTAGTCAAAGTAGTTTTTCTTCATACAAATTGAGAATAGTAATAGAAATTGAGTGACTTAAAAAAAAAAAGTTTTTTAACAAACAATAATCCCAAGAAAATAAGAAGGGCAATGATGCACGTGATCAAGACCGTCGTAATTTGAGATAGTTGATGAATGTTCATCGACCTCAAGCTATTTACGACCGTCATATTTACGCTAACCGCTGTGTTATTATCTTTAATGATGGTAAGCCCATAATTCAAAACTCCTCAAAAAAGTAATATCCTTGCCTAACATCGATCGGACAGAATTATGGGCTTCTATCTATAACCGCCGGCATAAGAAGCTTCTTTTACTTTGATTGATTCCTCTCCCCTCCTTTAACTATCAATAAACCATTTACGAAAAATAATTTAGAACTTAAAGAGTGTATGAGTTGTAAAAATGGAAATTATTAAAGAAGTTTAAATAAGACGTTATGGTAATCTAACCGTTCTTCAGGCAAATCTCACTAAATAGCTTTCATACTTTGGAGTATAAGAATTTTGAAACCACATTTTTATTAGTACATTAGCTACATATATTATTAGTGCATTAATTACTAATTGAATGTTCCGCTCAGTAACAAAATAGTGAAAGATGAATCAAATGAATTTTTTTCAGTCGGCTTTCATTGATGATAATCACTAACAAGAATCGATGGTATTAATTAATTCCTAGAACGATTTAATAAAATATATTTGTTTGAATACTTGCATGAATTAATATTTAAAAAGACATTATATTCTAAATTATTCTTACGATTATTTCATTATAAAGAATTTCAATTTTCTTATACTATAGTGCAATGCTCCAAAACTTGTAACGCAACTTTTTCCAAAAATAAATAAATAAATGCATAGAATGATCGAATCAAAAACACAATATCCTACTATCGCCAATTTATTATGTACTTAAAAAAAAAAAAAAAAAAAAAAAACTTGACAAATTTTCAGATTTAAAAAAAGGACCTGCTTGAGATAAGGTCGTTCAAACAGGGTCCGTTTTTCAATTTGTTCTGAAATTTAAAATTTAATTCAACTGAACGTCTACAACTTATGTAGCTTAAAAATAGAATCTGTAGAATGTCCTACTCAAAAAAATAGATGTTTAAAAGAAGAAATAAATTTCTCAAAAATAAATTTGTTAATGTTTAAAGTATATAATTACATTTATTCGAACTAAGTTTTATTCAGTACCTTAAAAAAAATATAATAATAATGAATATGTTAATTAGTTTCGACTTTTTAAAAAAAAAACGTGTCAATAATTACTATAATTTTTACAAAAAAAAAATGGGAGATAGTCATTTACTGCTTGAATTTTAAGGGAAAGGTTTTTATTTTCAGATCATTAAAAATTTACAATTTAAAGCAACGACCTCCACCCCCCTCCAAAATTAACTTTTGCTACAACCCTGTGTGAATCATTGGGAGTGAATAACAAATTATTAATTTTCTTCATTATGATTATTTTGTTCTCAGATAGCAAAATTTTCTATACAATGGATGTAGCATGATTTTTTTTAAAAAAATTCCGATAAATTGAATAGAAATGATCTCGTTTTAATCACACATGATTATCAGAAGAATTTTTTTATTTTTTATCTAGAACTTTTTTATTCTCTTTTACGTGAAGTTGCGGAGATGACGCTTTCCGTTGTCTTTAATTTTCAACGCTTAGTCATGCAAAGGTAAGGAAAACGAACAAGAATAATTAATCAGTCAGGCTTTAGTGATAAATTTAACTGTGGGGAAACGCTCTTTCTAGAATTTTTTTCACACTTTCTACAAGCCCTGAATAATTCGTATATTCCAAACCCTGAAAATTTTCGCGATGTTGAAGAATTTAAAGTATGCAGTTAACAGGGTAATTACATCACGATTTTTACATGTTGACTAAAAAGAGAGGGGCAATGACTGTAGAATTATGTACAGAGACTTGCAAAATATGGACCCTTTCTGGCTCAACAAATTTTAGACAGATAGTGAACTTTTTTAAGTAAAGAGATTTACTTGAATGTTGTTTAAAGATTAGTGGCTGCGAGGGTTGCTATTTATATTTCTGGCCTAATAATGAAAAAACAAATATGTAGGATCGAAATTGGTTTTATTGTTTTTCAAAATATTCTCCATGATGATCAATACACTTTTGCATGCGTTTGAGCCAATTTGCAAAGCACTTTTTCCAGTCCGATTGAGGTAACTCCAAAACATGCGTTTTGAATGCATCAACCGCTTCTTCGGGGGTCGAAAATCGTTGTCCACGTAATTTATTTTCGATGTGTTGGAATAAGAAGCAGTTATTGGGTGCCAAATCAGGGCTGTACGGCGGATGACCCATCAGTTCGATCTTTCGCTCCGTCAGAAATGCCTTTGTTTGAGTCGATGTGTGAGAGCTCGCATTGTCATGATGAAGAATGATTCACCTGTTCCTCTGCTTTTTTCGAATTTCTCCGATGACTTCTGGCAAACAAATGGTCGTGTACCATTCAGAATTGACCGTCCTGCGTTGCTCTAACGCCACTGTTGCCACATGACCGTTAATGCCGAAGAAACAGGCAATCATTTCTTTCGATGTGCTTCTTCCTCGAACAACCTTTGTTGGTTTTTCGTCGTCTTGGAAGACCCATACAGTTGATTGCTGTTTTGTTTCCGACTCATATGCATAGATTCATGATTCGTCACCTGTGTAGATGTTATACACAGCCTTTGATGTACCTTGAACGTATTTTTCCAACATTTCCTTGCACCAATCGACACGAGCCTTTTTTTGAGCGTTTGTCAGATTATGCGGGATCCAACGCGAACAAATTTTTTTTACGCTCAAATGTTCATGCAATATTTTATTGATGCTAGTCATACTAATGTCCAAAGACGCCTCTATCTCACGGTATGTCACATGACGATCTTGCTTTATCGGTTCACGCACAGCATCGATCTTTTCAGTGATCTTACAGTGCTGTAGGATGGCGCTTTATCGCTGAATAAAGAATTAAGTTCATCGAAGTACTCTTGTCTTGACAATCCACGTCGAAAGTTATGAAAAATACTGGCACGAAAATGTTCACGATTGAATTCCATTTTTTGAAAGAGAAGAACTTTTCAATTTACTGTCAACAACACAAATGAAGCTATAATGGTAAATCGTCTGCTGAATTTATGTTTAAAAATATCAAACTTTCGATTAAAATCGTCTGCGGGCGCCTAGCAACACTTTGCCAAGGCCAGAAATATAAATAGCAACCCTCGTATTAAAAAACGGTGGACGTTTAAAAGTGGGGATATAGTGTTATATAATAGTGTTACATTTTTAGTGAATTGCAATATTTTTGAAGTTCGCTGCACCAGTAAGGTTCTCTCTCTGCGGTGCCCTCATCCCAATTCAGATTTTCGTCTTAAATACTGATTGTTTTTTCTTCTTGTTCCTAAATTTATTTTTACATATAAACAATCTCTTTTCGCATTACTTTTATTTTCAAATTTTATCCAACTGCTCTCTTTCTCTCTATTGCTTAATTTTTATGTACATTGCGCAAAATAAGAAACGGGCCACCCTTAATAATTTTTGATTTAATGATTGGATCTTCACGTTCTAGGACTTATTCTTAATGGTTCGAAGGGGTGACCTCAAATATACTAATGAATTAGTACAGACGATATTTTAAGTTACGAAATCAGACACAAAAACGTATTTTTTCTGAATAAACATGCCCCTTTTTCAACGGATTCGGGTTTCTGACCGCCGAAATATAGGAGCTATCTGCAATCTGGGAAATAGGGTCCCCATAGTTTGGTCAGGAGAGCTCTCCAAAGTTTGGACTCCTTAATGTTCGTTTTACTTTTTGCGTATTTCGCCACATCTCGAGAACTTGAAAAATATATTGAAAAAATTTTAATACACTTATAAAATTCGTTTATTCAAAGGTAATTTTTACGCAAAAAAAAATTTTGTATACATTTATTATTTCATTTAATAAAAGTCGAAAAAATATTGAATTCTACGGTATATAATTTTTTACATTATTTTAAAGTATGTAATTTTAGAGAGAAATCGGTTGAATAGTTCTTGAGAAATAGAATTTTAAATAAGTCGTATATTTAAAACTCAATCAATCAGAAGTAAAAACTAACCTTTTCTGGATAAATATATATTTCTTTTTACATATTTAGATTCTTCACCTTCAAAATATAGGGGGTAGCTGCAATCTGGAAATTTTGACTCTTAAACAGTTAAGTCCGGAGATCGGATGAAAATGTGGTTCGCTTACTATTAATTTCACTTTTTCCGTTCTTAGTCGTATCTTAAAAACTAATTAAGCAATTACACTCACTCATGAAACCCATTAACCAAAAGATAATTTCATTGAAACCATTTTTACTAATTTTTCTTTTATTATTTAATTGTGGATGAAAAAATTTTGAATTATGAGGCAAAAAAAAAAATTTTATGCCACATAACTGTACGTATTTTCTTTATTGCAAAATCTGTTTCAACTGTTTTTATTAAGTAAAAGCCGAAACAAATTAAAATGAATTATTTATAAAAAAAATAATTTGTCGGAAATGTATAAATATTAAAATGGGACGATAAATATTTAAATGTGGTTAACATAAGAGAAACTTGAATCACGCACGCGTAGCGTAAAATTTCATTTATACTTTTTTCCGCTGAAAGCCGAATGTTAATTTTTTTCTTTGGTAATTATAAAATACGATGTCATCTGAAACTGTATTTGTAATTTAGCAAAGAGATTTGTATATAACATTACTTTCACCGAATGTTGAGTTTAATACATGCCACAATATATTAATGTTGAGTTTAATAAATCGCCAAACAGCAACCTTGTCCAGGATTGTTCACATCCTTCCTTCAAAAACAGCGAAATAGTATCGTCGGATACCACGTGATGAAGACAGAGCAAAGTTCCAACTCCTGGTGAACGAACTATACTTTTATTAACACCTCACATTTTTTAAAGCCAATGAAGTTTTTCTCAATATATACTGTCTTACAATTGGGCCTCGATCATTATATGAAGCAGAATATTATGCTCATAAAGGTAAACATCTGTATTTCATTATTTTAACAGGGTTCATACCGTCCTTAAAACATTAAGTAAGGAAGCTGTGACGGCGTCAATATTGTAATTATGAAGTTATCTCCAACTATAAAATTAAAATCTTAAGATTTTGTTACCAGATATTTGAAATTGATCATTGAATCATGTGCTGAAAATAAACCTAATAAAATACAATTATCTTCGTAGTTTTGCTGCCACCATTTCAGTTTTTTAAGGAACCTTTAGCATTCTGTTTAAAAGAAGTTTATCGTATCAAATATATGTATTCATGGTGAGAATTGTAAAAAAAAGTTTGAAATAAAAGGAAGTGAACAACGAGATTATAATAGAGGCATTAGATGATACATGTGGCTAATCGCAATTGGGTACTTGCACTTCAAGAAAACCTTTCATACCCACACGTGACTTATGACATCAGCGCCAGCTAATCTTTATCAGCAAAACGGCAAATTAAAATTGAGCTAATTTTCCCTACATAACTTAGAATGTTAATTAACGTAAAGTTAATTAAATAAAAAAGCCGTATCGAATATTGAATTTGTTGAAAGACAATTCTTTCTCCTCTACTTCTTTTACTTAGCTTATATTTATTCAGAGAATGAATACTTTCGGGCTTGGCATACTCGAAATGGAATGAACAGTTGCTAACGTAAACAAATTGCACGTTTCAATAACCAATCAGGATCGAGATCAGGTATCCTATTGAAGAACATATTAAGTGACTCCTTATGAATTCTAAATTTTATGAATTTGCGAAAATCCGTTCAGAATGTATAGAAACATTAGGATGCTACAAGCAAATTATTTTTATCCAAAGAAAACCATGTAAATCTATATTTGACAGAATGCAACAATTTTTTAAATAATGAATCATACAATATTCTTAAAAATACATATATCAATGTTACTAAAATGTCAATTAACATTAACTAATTTTAATAATAATTGAAAAACAAATATCATGAATTATATAAAATTTCGTGAATGAGCATAATAGTTATAATCTCTCTCAGATACTCATGATCAGGAACCTTATTTTTTTTCCCCCTTGGAACCTTTTTGTCTAGAAAACTCGATCAAAGGTGTAAGGATGATTTGCCCTAAAACTATGTATATAATCAAAAAAATTAAAAATTAATTTTGGAAATTTGGTTTTAGTGTAAAATCTTCATTCTTAAAAAAAAATTTAAAACAAGGTAGAAAATACAAGTAATATAATATGAAAAGTTCGTGAGTTCAAATTCTAAAATTTTGAAAACTCATAAATAGTTTATTAATCCATTCAAATTCTATTTTCAAAGGAGATAAAAAAAAAAGAAAACAATTTTCGTGTTTTGGTCAGAAATCAGCCCAAAAAAATCTGTTGCCCAGGAAACTTCAAGATATTTTTCTATTAAATGATGAATGAAAAAGATTGAATTTTTATTTCATTATTACTTATTAACTTAGTTGGTTACTTAGCAACAGAGAAAAAGTAGGTGTTTTTCTCTTGTGGATCACCTAATTTATTAAAGGGGATATTAAATGGCACCTCCTGCTATAGCAATATTATTTGGCTTTTTCTGGTGACTATGCCAAATACATATAACTTCCTAGCATCCTGTATTTGACTCTAGTGTAAGAGGGCTTTAGTCTTGGTTGGACCAAAACACACTCATCATGAAATTCACCACAAAAAAGGTGATAGTGAGTGCTTGGTGATATAGCACAGATCTAGTCCCTTATGATTTTTATGAAACCTGACCCTTCGGTCAGAAATACACTTTAACTAGCTAGGCGAAATTATGTAAACTATATATGTGTGTATATATATATATATATATATATATATATATATATATATATATATATATATATATATATATATATATATATATATATATATATATATATATATATATATATATATGTGTGTGTGTGTGTGTGTGTGTGTGTGTGTATATATATATATAGATAGAGTGGTTAACCAATTGTCTCCCGTCTTATTGGGGTTATGAAAATATAATAAATCTCTATATTCAAACAAGATATAACTATTATAAATGTATACGTTAATTACAACTGAATAATAAACAAAACATAATAGCAAAAAAAAATTAGTTCATTTATATCTTGGGAAGAAATTTAACTTATTATTTTAAATTTGTTTAAAAATCATTTAAATGAGGTTAATTTTTTTAAAAAAAAAAGGAATTTTTCTTATGATCTCCAAAATTGAAGTTTTCCACATCTTAGGTTCTCAGTATCATAGATAGGACTGCCAGACATAGATAAAATAAATATCGTTCAGTAAACACAAAATCTGAATTAAAAAACTATCTGCAAGAAATTATAATTAACTCTTAAATATCGCACTATTAGGTAATTAACTTTTGAAACTAGTTTCAATCTATTCCTTGCCATCGCTTTTAGCGAAATTTCACATAAAAAAAATTTAAAATCACACATTTTTTAAGAAATGTTTCAAATTTTAAAAATTATGTATTGATTATTAGAAATGCCAGCATTCTTGAAAGTCAAATGCAATGATATAATCAGGGGAGGAGGCTGTGCGAAGCAGAAAAAACGATTCTCATATCAATCTCTCAATTATCAATCGGGACATGCAATCACAATTCTTATCCTCTGCAGAGGGGGTGGCTTCTCTGCTTTGGTAGCCCAACGACCTGTGTGTGAAGTAAAGCTCATTACAGTAGAACAGCTTAAGGAGGACTGATACCTGGCACCTTCAGTCCCTACGCAGGCTGATCAAAGTGATCAACCACCCGCACACTGACCGCAACCAGAGAGGCTTGACTTCCGTATTGTATTGGGAACCAATTCTTTACGATCAGTCCACTGCAGGTCGAAAAGTGTTTGAATGAAAATAAATTCAACTTATCAAATGAAGAAAATGAATAAATATGACAACTGAAGCTGGCGTCTTCAGGGGGTACCAGGTTAGGAAGTCATAAAAGCAAAACCTTTTCTATTGAGAGAGCACGACAAATGTTTAAAATTGCTCTCTCTGTACCCCAAAGTCCCAGAAGAGAATACAATACAAAATATAAAATACATAAAGTAAATACAGAAGTATAAAAACAAGACATATACTTCTGTATTTGCTTTATGTATTTTGTATTGTATTCTCTTCCTGGACTTTGGCAAAACCTTTGGGGTACTGAAACAGATTAACTTTAATGCCAACAGATGGCGCGCAGACTGAATGAATATTATGAATATTAATGTTTTTATTTTGTTTCAGGGTTGATTTCTATAGCTTATGATGAAAGATGATCGTTTATGTTATGTCCGTCCTCCTTTTATTAAATATGTTTTATTATTGAGTTCGTTTTCTTTTGAAGACAAGCGACGCAGTATCGAACTCTGGTAAAAAGATAAAACCAGGTAGGAAAGAATATTTGAATTATTTCTACTCTATTTCTTCAAGTACATAGAGGGCATTTTAGACATTTGTCGTGCTCTCTCGATAAAAAAGGTTTTGCTTTTATTACTTCTGGAGGTGTTACCCTCTGAAAACGCTTCGGTTGTCATATTTATTCATTTTTTTCATGTTTCATTGTTTCTTTTGTTTTAATTCCTTTTGGATTCTCAGCTGCTTAGTGCATTTTTCCACAGGAAGTATTATTTTTAATTGCTTTTAATATTGAATTCTTTGCTTAATATATATTCAATTCATCCTCTTGCAATTAAAATTAAATAATCAATAAGTTTTTTTTAAAAATAATAATTGTAATATTTTTAGCTCCGCTGAAAAAGTGATGAGATTTAGAAATGCAATCTAGTATCTGATCAATTTATAATCTGTCATCAGTGTTCCCAGTACATTTTGTGCTAAGTCAATATTTCATTATGAGATCAGACAATTATATTTTATAAGCTAACCATCAGAAACTCAACTTTTATAAAGGAAAAAATGTGAAGCACATTTACCTTCAATTATGCAAGAAATAAATTAAAAAAAATTTTTTTTGTCAAACATAAACTTGTTTAACTACATTACTACGGGACTTATGTTTACAGGAACGCCGAATTGACACGGCTTTAATTTAACGAAAATGTCACTAAGTCCTGCAACTCAAAGTGAATAATACTGAAATTTCTTGCAGAATTCTAAGACAAACAATTTCAAAAAAAATTTTTTTTTGGAATATAAGGATTTTTAGATTGACTAATTAAAATATTTAAAAACTTCTGAACTTCTTAACACGTAATAAAAATTGGTTAATATAATAACCAAAAAATACAGTGTAGTGCGTAATACTAGTTAGTAATGTCTGTATTAAAATTATTTTAGATGTAATGAACTAAAAATTAAGTTACAATTTCATTCAGATACAGTGTATGTTGAAATTATGCAAAAATTTTTATATGCTGAAAAGAGTTCAATTACAAACATTTCACCTATTGCTACTTTTTATCATAGTATAAATTCTAAAAATCTTTCTCAGGAACATCAACAGCGCATAAGTTATAGGAAGAGGGCTTTAAATTTAACAAGTCATATTGCAGATAAAAATAAATAAATAAATAAAATACAAATAAAAAATGCTAAGATCATTATATGCTGAAAAGACTTCAATTAGAAACATTTCACCCATTGATACTTTGTATCGTAGTATACATATTTTATCATAGTACATTATGAAAAAATTAAAATTTTTTCACAATGTATGTTAACCTGCATATTTGTTTCTAGCACGCTGCAACTTCTGAACTTAAACATGAATTTAGTGAGGTTTTAACGACATTTAATTTTTTCTAATGGTTTTGTCTGCTTCTATTCTTTTTATCAATATTTTGAAAGAATGCCTTTTCCATTAAAGCGCATGTTTTAATTTATAACAATGCTTCGTATCAATGGAATTTGGTATTTGCGATACTGTGTCCGGACTACATGAAGTCAGAAAAACATTCATATTTTCTATCCTGGGAAATGATGTGTCTCAATACTTAAAATGTGACAAAAGTTTAAGAAATCAAAGCTAATAAAAAGTCAAAGCTTAAAAAACTATATAATACAACTTGTATATACAGTAAAAGCAAAGCATGTATATTTTACACTTTGAAGTGTTATTTCAAGTTAAAAACTAAATATATTATTTTTTTTTTTGAAGCAAGTAAAGACCATTTTTTTTTTTGCCGCCTTGAGAATATATATAAAAATGCAAATTAATTAGAGGACCAAACTTCTTTTTAAACAAAGTGTTAAATTAAAATTAAAGCTTTTAATGGACAGTAATTCTTCATAAAACTAAGCATCTCCTCTATCCCAACACCACTACAAAAAATTAATCAACCCACTATGTTCAAGAAAGATAAATTACATATTTTAAAATATTTATAGTAAAATGCATAATTTATGGAAATCCTTAAAAAAAATTGTGAGTTTTATGCACTTTTCTTTAGAAAAAATAGCTACTTTATTCCGTATGTATTTTAATAATAATTTAATAAAATTTAAATTGACGGAAACACATAAATTGTATAAATTATCAACAAGGAATGCAGTTTGTTTTATGTCACAAAGGTTGACTGCTATCTTTCATACAATAAATAATGCTAATAAATTCAGCAATGAACAGTGAACAAATTTTAACATTTTATCAAAAATAGGAAGGAAAAAAAAACAATCAACATATGAAAAAAATTCAATGTGAAAATAGTACTTAAAATAACAAAAATTATATATGTATCATATATGCCAATAATTAAGTATACATTTTTTTTAAAAAAACATAATTATTGTTAACTTATAGAAATTATATTACAAAAAATGGCAATTATAAATATTGTAAACTGAAACATAAATAAAAATATTATAATAATATTGATTTATAATAGTGCTAAACAGGGCCGAATTAAGCGTACGCGGGGCCCTAGGCCATTCAAATTTTTGAGGCCCTTAGATTAAAATTTTCTTCTGGTATATTTATTATTTATTCAAATATAAAAGTATTTAGATATGCTTATATAAATATGATTAACATTATGTAAAAAAATTATCATATTTTATTAATATATATTTGAAATTGATTTTTTCTTAAATCATTGTTTTTCTTAATTTTTTAAAATTCATTTTCAAAATATCCATTGTAAGGGGGCCCCAGGGCATGGCCTAGTCTAGCCTAATGGGTAATCCAGCCCTGGTACTAAACATTTATAATAGTACATTTTATTGTACAGCAACTACATCAGAATGCAAATGATACTATTATTTATAACATTAAGCACTTTATATATTAAAAAAAAACATTAACATGTATAAATTTCTTTGCTATTTACCAATATCAATTTAATTTTACAATTAAACGTTCCTTTTCCGCACAACTTACATTTATATTTTGAAATGAAAAAAAAAAGCATTTGCAAAATAATAAAAAAAGTATAAAATTCGATTTATACATTAGTCAGTTAAATTGTAATATCTAAAATTCATGAATTAATCTCTTAATATAGAGAAAGAAAAACTAAATTATATACAAAACAAATGATATTACTGCAGAAGCAATGATTATCGTCTGGTACTGTTATACATTAAGATTTGTTTAAATTTAGAGAAAAAAAATAAAATAAATAAATGAGATAACATTTTTTTTATATTTAGAAAGGTAGAACTTTTCCAAATAAAACTCAGCAAAATTCTAAAATACATACAAAAAAGGAGATGAACATGATAAAGGTGTGACAACCAAATTTACTCTACACCATTCTCATATGTCAATTAGGTATAATTAGAACATATTTAGTAAATAAAATACAAAAGATATCACTTACTGAAAAATTGAGCCCGAACAGGCTTCATAGCAAATCCTATACATTCATGTTTTCTCAATTTACACTTTTACAGGGCATTGATGAACGTATTAGAATAAATTCATAACAAAACAGAACATTTCGCACCTCTATTGGCAGTCGTATACGACGTTCGCAAATTCATTACTTTAAAGCAGTTCATAACTTTCAGTTTATTTCATTTTGTCTTTATATGTGATAAGCATGTTAAAAGCATTGCAATAGCTTTCCTCAACTGAAATAACTGGAATTAAACATTGAAATATATTGCTTTCGGAGGTTCAATCCACAATGATGCATCATTGTCGTTATTATATTTGTGGACGGTCCCTTTTTTAATTTCTGGAAATAAGAAATAGTGAGATACAAAAAAAAACAGTTTATGTCTTTAAATAATTCAAGGTATAAAAATACTCTTTAAAATTTAAAATATTGACATTTTTTGTTGAGTTAAGGCATTTTAATATTGATTCATACTGTACTCCAGAAAAAAACCAATCAACCAATTAGAGTATAGAATGAGGGGAGTAGCCTTTCGTAATTCGCTATTCTATTTGCTGCTTTTTCGGTTTTGCAGTGTAGTCACTGCTTGCGATTCGCATTTGCGATCATACGCAAATGCAATTCACGCTTGCTTAAGAACTTCGTTTTGCACGTACAGTAGTCCCGCAGAGGACTGATCGTTAAGACACGGTTCCCAGCAGATCACCGATGTCAAGCATCACTGGCTACGGTCAATGTGCGGGTGGATGACCACTTGGATCAGTCTGCGTAGGGACCAAGGATGTGCGGTGTTGGTCCTCATTAAACTGTGCTACTGTAAAGGGCTTGACTTCGTGTGCAGGTTGTCGGGCTACCGAAGCAGGGGTGCCATTCCCTCTGCAGAGGATCAAAATTGTGATGGCATGTTTTCGGATCATCCTCCGGGATGTTTCCCAGACCGTCGCCAATAGCCCATTGTGCAGCTCTAGTGCGACGTAAATTAACAACAACAACAGCACGTACAGTCACTCGGAAAAATATCGTGCTCCGTAACCTTTTCAAAAAAGAAAAACTCACAAACGCGAAACGACCAGTTTCACGGAGTGTTTGATCCATGGAAAATTCTCTCAGCACCACAAACGGCCGACGCACATTCGCATGCCTCGTTGCATCGCATCTGCGGAGAATTGATTTGCAAACAACTGCAGTACCGAAATTTTTCGTTCGTTTAAATTTTTAAATTTTCCAATCTTGGCAATACAAGTGTTGCAAAATAATCGGGAGGGGGTGTTGTCAAAGTGATTTTTACAAGCAAATTGTCGTAGTGTCAAATTTTACAATTTTCAATCTTGCAATACAAGTGTTGTAAAAAAGTGGGGGAACGATCTCAAAAGAGACTTGCACCCATCATTTTTTGATAAAGGGATGGAAAAACCTTACAATTCACAATCGTTTTTTAACCACCTGTGGTATACAGATTTCTGTAAGTGTGGATCATAAGTCTTTGATGGTGTCCTCAAGACTTCCACGTATCCGTCCAAGAATTTTGCAATAAGCAATCGAAACATGGACACATATGGACTCTTTCCAATCTCGATGAAGGGTATTCCAAGATTTTCCAAAATATCCGCCGTATACGGGCATCCTTTGATGGCCAGATGGTTCCCAGACGGATATAATCTCAGCAATTTGAAATAAATATTGAACTCTTGAGGTAACTCGTTTGGTTTGGCATAAAGGGGCAAGCCCATCTGAATTACATTCTTCTTAATACGTTCTCTCTTCTTAATACATTCGCAATGCACGGAGTTGTTTATCTCAGGTAGCAACCTCCTGGAATCGATGGCCACAATGAGTCTCCTTAGGTTCATGTATGATTTCCTCCTGGCAGATGGAGCAGGTGGATACTTCATCAGAAAACCATCTTCCGAGTGGCTGCAAAAAACAAATGTTCCTTATTTCCTCAGCCACTCTGATGATTAGTTCGTCAGTCATTCTGTAGCCTGTCGAAATATTGCTTTTTGATGATTTTCTCCAAACAGTTGATTCCAAGCGATTTGAATGTTCTGAAGCCAAGAGATCCATGTAAATAGTCTAGGTCACAATTGATGTAACATTTGATTAACGTGTCTTTATCAGCATATCCGTTTGGATCGAGTGTTTGGATAAAAGTCATTTCGGCAAACACGTTGCAATTTCTGGCTGACCCATCTGCATCACAACACCCGGTAGCCTGCACCACTGCCATTGACTCTCATCGTCCATTTGCGAAAAAACGTATTCTCTGGTTGAACTCATAGTGTCAGATGATATGCCTATGTGAGGTTGTTATCTGAGTTTCGACCCCGTCAGGGGCCCTATCTCATTCATCTGAGCGGAGACATATTTAAACATAGCCGAAGCTCATACCATTGGAGTAATATTAAAGATGGTCAATTCAAGATTAATATAAACAGTAAGAAAAGATATATACTAGAATATGTACGAGATATTTACAGAGAAATATAATTTCAGCTCCTGCCTGCCTCACCTCCCCCCTTGCACAGATAGCTCAATGGTGCACAGACAGGGACCTTGATTAAATAGAGAAGAAAATATTTACAAGTTAAGAGGTAAATCGTTTTGATAAAACGCCATCAGAGAGGAAAAACACAGTTGCCGGACTGTAGTTAATGTTATCGCTGATAAGCTCAAAGTCGAAGATTTGATTGTAGTTACAGGTTATGCAGCTTATTGCGTCTTTGAAGAAGATAGCACATGATAGAACTATGTGTTCTTCCAATAAGGTAATGTTTAGGTCTTCGCGGATATCGCTCATTCTGAGTCTACGGGGTGCACCCGTGAACCTTCTGATCATTTTGTTTTGAATCGTCTCGAGTTTGCGTTTTTGAGTGATCATTAGGGCACTCCAAGACGGAGCAGCATAACTGATTATTGATCTCATACATTGAAGGTATAAGGTCCTCTTAGTTTTCAGGCCTAATTTTGAGGTATGACTGAGAATCGGTTTGAGAGAGTAGAAGGCACCTTCTGCTTTAACAGAGATTCTAGAGATGTTTGAATTCCAGTTCATATTATGGATGAGAGTTACACCTAAGTAGGTGGCTTTGTTTACTACAGGAATTGTCTCGTTGAAAAGAAGGAGGGTTACTATTCTTAATTTTCTTCTTTCGGGACTTTCTCATGATAAGTAATGAGGATTTGTTGGCGTTAATGGAAATTTTCCATTTTGCACACCATTCCTCGATATTTGGGATGATTTGCCTAATATTATTAATAACATTATTGGGATTAAGTGATTTGCTGAGTATCGCAGTATCATCTGCACATAAAACGCTGTACAAATATTATCGTTATCACTGAAATTCGGAAAATCAGCTGAATAAATGAGGTAAAGGGTTGGGCCCAATATTGAGCCCTGGGGGACACCAGCATGAATTGATCTGACTGAGGATATAGAATAGTTTCCTTTTATATGGAAGGACCTGTTTATTAAGTAACTGTTTATTGGTAAAATCAGGTCATTAAGAATATTATAGTTGATTAATTTGCAAATGAGGTCCTGATGCCAGACGCGGTCAAATGCTTTTGCCACGTCTAACATCAGGAGAGCAGTGGTCTCGTTTTTATAAAAACTCTTTGAGACTTCCTGAACAATTCGAAATAATTGTTTCGTTGCCGAAAGACTGTCACGAAAACCAAATTGCTCATTTGGCAGAAAAGTAAGATTGGGCTTCAGTTTATTAAAGATAATCCTGTCGTAGATTTTTGAAAAGGGTTTTAATAGGCTGATGGACCTATAGCTATCGGGTTTTAAAAGATTTTGCCTTGCTTAGGGAAAAGCACATCTGGGCATGCTTCCATTGATGTGGGAGGTAACATTTTTTCAAACATGAGTTAAGGATCTTTTTAAGCTGCTCTATAATATTTGGAGGGAGGTATTTAATCATAACATTATTGATTTTATCTGTCCCAGGTGCTTTATTGTTATGAAATTTATTTATAATGCTATAAAGCTCATAAACAGTTATAGACTCACTATCATTATTTGGATTGTGGGAATTTATATAGTCATTATAGGTACTTAAAATATTCAATTCAGTAGTGCTATCGCTGAGTTCGTTATTAATGGTAAACTGGGCTTCCATGGTGAGAGCGAAAATTTCCTACTTATCGATATCTGAGAAGGTTTTACCCCTAGATCCTAGGAATGGCATATTAGTAGTTTTGGAATTTGTAAGAGGCACGAGCCATAGTCCAGGCAGATTTGTCCTGTGTAGTAAGATTTTCTACTTTGTCGTCCCAAGTCTCTTTTTTAAAGTCAGTAATTTCTTTTTGTGATGACCTTGGTATAGCGATTTATTTGGGTTTTGATTTTTGGGTCTCACGACCTCTGAAAAACCTTTCTCAGTTTATTTTTTATTTTAATATGGTGTGGGAGTTTATAGTAATCATTCCTTATTTCTATTTTGTTGGACGCACCATTATAGGCGTCTTGAATATCCTTGCAAGGTCAAGTTGGTGATCTCGTTCTCAATATCCGAAACAGTGCTAAGTTCATTTGAGTGGTTTGATCGCTTCATGAGGCTGTTTACGTATGAGAGTAATTTAGTATTAGTTTTAATTCCGGTTTTATCCTGCTTTTTAAACATAGCAGTGACGAGAATGGGGAGATGATCGCTACTTAATTCGTATAGAACATTAATAGTAAACAGATTGCTCGAATTTGTTATTAGGATATCCAGGATATCACGTGTGTGACTAATACCCATTAGCATATACATCGCCTCTGAAGGCGCGTATACCGTAAGGTAATATTTTTTTACTAGTTTCAGAAGTTTTTTGTCAGGGTGTTTTCTTTGGAACAGCCCCATATTTCAGTTTTGGAATTAAGATCTCCTAAAGCAATGCACTCATAATGCGGTGGGAAGACATCTTGTATATTTTTTATCGGAGAGGCTATGATTTGAAGGGTTGTACAAACTAGTTATTTTTAATTTTCGATTGTCTTCGAGATTAATAATAACAAAGACCTCCCCCAAACCATCATTATTGCTGGTGCTCTATAATGTGGCAGAGTAATTTTTATTAATAAATAGTGCGGCTCCACCATCCCGAAAGTCAGTGCGATCACACCTGAAGGCATTATAATTTGGGAAGATAAAAGTTATTAAACTAAGTAACAAAATCATAGGGACCCCAGTACTTAAGTATTTGAGTTTAAACACTGTATAAAAGTTCATTTTTATTTCATCGTTTTGATATTTTCTCCATTATCTATACAATACTGCTTGAATTTTATTCATATGGTGACAAAAGCCCACCCGATGACCCGTCAAATTTCCCAACAGTAATATAGAAGAATCAGAAGATGTAACAAGTAAGTTCTCATTTTTCATTTAAAAATAAAATTGTAGAAAGGGAAGCAGGAAATAAACCAGTTTATTGAATCAAAATATACAGACAAGTTTCTCATAATTCCAAATTCTTTGCGTATCGGTTTTATATCAAAGCAATTTACTCTGATTTTTGGAGTGGTTAGTAGTGTTATGAATGTTTTTTTAAGAAAACAATCATATCTTATATTTCACGTAAATTGAAACCACGAAAATATCTTTCAGATTGCTTGATGTTTAAAGAATTCCAACTAAATGCTCAGTAATTGCAATATTTTTTTATCATGAATCATTTTTTATTATCTTTGTGAATATAACGAGATGCTCTTCATATTTTTGGTAATTTCTAACTCAACCCAAAAATCAAAGTAACTCGCTATTTAAGAATCGAAGTACAATTATATTTATGAAAACTATAAAGACAACCTATTTTAATTAAGATTAAATTAAAATTTTGCGTTACAGGTTAAGAAAAACATTGAAAATGTTTTTCAGATTGCATTTATCTGTAATAGAATTCCAGCTAAATGTTTACTATTTAAAAGAATTAATTTTTTAATAATTAATCCTTTTTTGATCATCCTAGATAGATGGCTTATTATCTTTGTGAACATAACGAAACGCCCTTATTATTTTTAATTCAACCCAGAAATCAAAGTAACTAGCAATTTATGTATCGGAGTGCAATCATATTCATGAAAGTTATAAGAATAGCTTGTTTTAATTAAGATTAAATTAAAATAATCAAATTATGCTTGACATGCGAAGGGAAGCCACGAAAAATTCTGTTAGATTGCTAAACGATAATAGGATTCGAACTAAGTTTTGATTATCGCAATGAAATTATTTTTTATGATCGATAATTTTTTTATCATTCTTGATAGACTATCTGTCATCTTAGTGAATGTTGCGAAACACTCTTCTTATATTTTTAATTTTTAACTCAACCTAGAAATCAAAGTAGCTTGCAATTTAAGTATCAGAATAAAAGCATATTTATAAAAGCTATTACCCGGATGCCCCCTTTGGGGGCGGGACGGGGTTTTAGCAATAAATTATAAAAGCTATTGTAGTAAACAATTTTATGTAAAATTAATTTTTGAACAAATCAAATTCTTCGATATAAGCAAATGAAAACCACGAAAATGTTTTTCAGATTTCTTGATGGTTATAGGATTCCGTCTAAATGTTCATTATAGAAATGAAATTATTTTTTAATAATCAATAATTTTTTTAGCATCTTTGATACATAGCCTATCATCTTAGTAAATGTTGTGAAATGCTGTTCTTATTTTTTTCTTCTTTATATTTTTGTACACAATCAAGGTACTTGTAATTTAAATGCAGGATTAAAATTATATTTTTGAAAGACTTTTTGAATGAAAAAAATTAGAATTTATATTACACACAAATTAAAACCACGAAAACGTTTTAATAGCAAACTAATTGAATGCCAGCAGACAATAATAAAACTCTATCTCAGCAATTATTAATATTTTCTAATTTATTGTTCTTTATGAAATTTAATGTTTTGGGCAGCTGAGATTGCTTACAAAAATGTTCTTTATTTTATTTTACTTACTTATTTTTTTTTGTTATTTTAATATTTTATATTTATCTTTTATAAGCACTTAAATAGTGTTTTTATTTCAAGCATTTGAATTTCAGAGCGATGTAAAATATTACTTTTTAAGAACATATGTGTTGTTTCTATTGAAATTTTGAAATTTACATATTATATATCTTTAAAAAATTTGGAAAAAAATGCATTATAAAATTTGTGAAATTCAGATTTTTTTGGCACAGAGGCAGAATGTCATTATTAATCATTACAATTTATAAAAATCAAATAAAAAAGAACAAATTTTATACAGCTACTATAAAGAAACAACTTCAATGAAGTTTTGTTTTAGCAAAAGTGCTCACTAGACAGTATGGATAAAGAGTAGAGACCAGTGATGTCAAAGTTCACCGTGACGTCCGTTAGATCGAGTGATTGATCTTTCTGACATTATAACTTCTGAGTACACACAACCAAAGGAGAGGATACAAGCATCCATATTTTTTGCCTACGAAGTACTTCGATTGGTTTGAATAAATTATCAAACCGACCATGCAATTTGCGCCAAACAAATTGCTAAAATTGCCATTCCAGTAAACCGGAAAAAACGATTAACCAATAAAGTTGAAACGATGATTCTAGTAGCCAATCAAATGCCCCTATTTATTAAAATGTAGGGCAGCGAAACAACAGCTTTAGTCAGCTTTATTAATGAAAATAGAAAGCTATAAGCTTAAGCAGAGATCTCGTCTCACTATACTACACTGATATTCTCAATCAACTTAATCTAAACAATCTGAGCTTAGATATGTATCCGAATCAGGAAAAATGTGCTCTAAATTTGTGTATCATGTTAAATAGCAATTTTTGCTTTAATATGTGTGAAATGCATTAATTGATTTTAGTTTGTTTGCACTAAGATATTTACACAATGTGTGTCGAAAAGACATTGGCAATGAATAAAGAAAAATAATTCAAAGCATTGAATGACAAAAAGTGTTTTAAAATAATGTAAAAGCGTAATTTCTATAAACTGTTTACCTGTTACAGATCTTGTTCGTATGGCACAATTATCGTAGCATAAACATTTATTTTGTTAGCCTGCTAAGCAGCTAACAATAGTAATAGGTTAGGATAACTAAATTTTTATGCGGCATATTAAATAAATATTAGCAATTTTGTCCACACTAATTTGAAATTTTCATATCTCTGTGCATGTGATGAAATATTTGTTGAAAAATCAAAATATAAACCTATAATATGTTCCTTTATTTTTACCTTAAGTCTAAATCGTTAATCATTCTTTATTTTTTATAATCCTTATTACCTTCTTAAGGTGAGTTTTTTGTTTCACAGTATAAATCATATTGTAGTCGAAACATGTATATAACTATAATTGCAGTGCTAAAATTTATATTGAATGCTACTCTAAATAATCCAAGCAGGTTTGATCATTTACCAAAAAAAATAAAAATTAGGTAGAGATAAATTTCAAAAATTTTAAATTATACTCCTATTATAATTTTTAAGTATTAATAACAATTTAAATATTTCTGTTGCCTTTTCTTTATTCTCTCCATAACAATATTAGATGTATAATCAGTCTCCACGTAAAAGCACATATTTTTATACTAGGTGATGATTATGAGACTTTTAACAAATACTAATATTACTAAGTATACGATGACCATTCAAGTTGGTGAGAAAACTTATTCTTGTGAAACATGTAATCATAGTTTTTCATAGAAAAGTCATCTAACAGACCACAATCGGACTCATGCTGGTTAAAAATCTGACTCTTGTAATATATGTAATAGGAGTTTTTGACAAAAAAATAATGTGACTCAATGCAGTCGTGTTGATATTAGTGAAAAACCTCTTTCTTGTGTAGTATATGTAACAAGAGTTTTTTTTAATTTATTTAAGAGTGATCTGACTAAGCATAGTACTTTTCATGCTGGTGTAAAGTCTCATTCTTGTAGTATATGTAACAAGAATTTTTCATATATTAGTCACATGACTAACCACAGTCGTGTTCACACTGGTGAGAAACCTTATTCTTGTGCTACATGTAATAAGAGTTTTTCACACAACAGTCATCTGATGAAACACAGCATTGTTCATACTAGTGAGAAACCTGATTCTTGTAGTTAATTTTTACCCCCGTATTCACCGTTGACACTGACCTAACATGAAACACCCAGTTCCAAAACCCTGGTTTGGAAATATTGACCACGAGTCGGAAAGTGTATTCTTCATTATTTTTGGACTGTCTGTTTCGTAACTGGGAGTTTCTTAACTCTGTTAATTTGCACTCTGGTGGTAGATTTACAGCCTTATTAACAGTGTTTGTTTTCAATTTTCATTGCTATTTTTAAAGCAATTTTTCTATGAATGAATAATTAAAATAAAAAAAAGATTGCATTGAGTAATTAAATTTGAATCACTCTTTTACTGGACAAATGAAAAAGATGTTAAGTTTTGTTTTCCTAACTGACTTGTATTGATGAGCAAAGAGTATTATTATTTTGAATTTAGATATTTTATTATTATGGATATCATAAGGCTGCACTCAAACATAGAGATATCACTGAAATTCAATTAGAAACACTTTTATTTTAAACAACGAAAGAATTTTATTTTTTTAAAAACTTTAAATGCATGGTAAGAAATAAACTTCTCAGATAAGTTTAAATCAACACATTCTTATAATTCAGAAGAAGTTATAAATGACTATTATTGTGCTACCATCTGCCGACGATAGAGCGAATCACCTTTGGGGATATGATTAATAAGATAAAAAAAATTTTAAAGACAAATGTCATAATCAGAACAAATATTATAAAACTTTTCAAAAATCATAAATTTAAAAATTTCATTATTTAAATAATTGTAAATGGAAATATATCAGTTGTATATGCCCAGATGTCATAAAGTGGCCAGGCCATATATGTAAAACAATGTTAATTAAAGACGGCATTTTAACTTCATATAGTATAAAGCAATTAATCTTTCCCAAATGATTCTATTTTTTCCAAATATTCAGCTGATTATTTTATGGTTATAAAATTCTAAATGGTTATTAAAGTTATTTCATGCAGATTATTGTGCACTTTAAATGTTATCTCAGATCAAAATTTGTATTGATTACACGAAATATTTATTTCAGCATAATTTTTAATATACAGTGAAACCTCCTGTTATGGACACTCCTGCAAAACGGACGCCTCTCAATACGGACATATTTTTTAATTCCCCGGGAATCTTCTATGAATAAACCATTACGTACATTCTCCGCAAAGCGGACACTCCCGTAACCGGACGCGGACAGTCATTTTGGTCCTGAAACGTTGTTTTTTATCTCTACAAACCGGACGCTATTTTTTCTAAATAAATTGCAAGATAAAAAATGCAACTTTTCACCATTTTTAAGGCATGTAAATAAAACTTTTTGCCTTATCCATAACTAAAAATATTGTTAAGCTATTTCACCACCGAAAAATCAATCTTTCTCCTGTCACCTTGCCTTATCTCTGCAAAGAAAGGAGAGAAAATGGTACTGCACTCCTGAAATAATTCTGACATCGGCATCTTTAGATCTTTTCATCTGGACCACACAGGTTATGAGACCCCTCAAGTTGAAATGACTTCTCTCAATGCTTCTTCTCCATTGAAAATTTCTTTAATTTTCTTATCAATTTGAAGACTGTATTTAACACAACTGGGGTAAAAAAAAGAGAACAGAAGTATAATCTTTGAGGTGTTTATTTAAATGAAACATTTATTCAGACACTTGATAGCTGATCAATTGTGAATAATCATCTCCATAGGTCCTCATGACTTACAGCTTTGCATTACTTTTTTTTCTGTGAATCATAGGAGGTTTATTTTCCAAGAAGGTATTAACCATGTTCCCTATCAAATGATAAGTAGGTGTAAGGGGATGTGAACCTAATAATTGAAACGGACTGAGGAGAGTACGCTCCTATTTGGTATCATATGTCTAACTTGAGTATCTATGCTAATAGGAAAATTATATTTATTTATCTGTAGCTGCATCCAGAATTATGTATTTATATCAAATTTCTTTATATATTCTTTTTTATCTTTCTTATTGCTTAAATAAATATTCTTGTAGATATTTACAGTATCCTTGTAGATATTATTTAATTATTTCTAAATCTTTGAGAATATTGTAAAAACAATTTACGGTGTTAAATTTCGTTATTAGGGTATCCTTCCCGTAAACGGACAACTCTCATAAACGGACAAATTTTTTGGTCCCATGAATGTCCGCTTAACGGACAGGTTTCACGTTATGACGGAGGTTTCACTGTATATTTAAAATAATGTGTATGTTTTTAATTTTATTAATAGTTTTATTTTCTGGATAATTTTTTTTAAATGCTACTCGATATCTTCATATCTAGATATTGCACATTATTTTGCCTGTTCATCTCTAAACTACATTTTTATTTTTAGGCGAGATCTACCATCTCGATAGATATTATCAAAATCTATTATCATTTCATGAATTGTATTTTTTTATTTTATATTTCTTTTAAGCATGGATTGTTTTTTTTTCCTTTTAAAAAAGTAAACAAAAGTTAGTTGAATTATTTAGAATTTTATTACTTACACTATTCATTTGAATTATTGTGGCTACAATTTGTATTATCCACAATTTTTTTTTCGAGTAAAAAATTTTTTAAGTGCTGCAAAGACTGCTAATAATAATTACAGAATATAATATCTTCTATAGAAGATATTAACGCATGAAAATTTACTTAATTTTCATTTTACCTCATTTGATATAAATTAATTATAGTTACAACTAGTAAAAAAATTGACCTCATTAAACATAAAAAAAAAGCAACCGAACTTCAAAAGTGTTATTTAATGTTCATTTTATTAATAAGCATTTATTTGATATAAATTAATTATAGTTTCATCTAGTAAAAAAATTGACCTCATTGAACATAAAAAAAAATCAACCGAACATCAAAAGTGTTATTTTTGAATACATAAATAAATAAAAATTCGCCTACTGCGTATCCGCGGTAATTTTCAGGTTAAGTTAGCTAACTCTGGGTCCAACTGTCACGCAGTTAAGTACATGGTGAAATGAAATATTTGGAATCTAGCCTTGAGTTTCTCTCATAAGACCTGAGTGTTAGTTTCCATGGTGAATACGGGCGTTTATCTCTGTTAAGGATTTTTATGTTCATACTGCTGACTAACTTCATTCTTGTTTTATGTACAGATAATGTTTAAATGAACTGTTCACAATAATTTTAGTTATTAATCTCATTGTCTAACTTTATCTAGCAATTTTTCTAGAAAAATATTTTAACTGTCTTGTCCAGAACTTTTAATATCAAATATGTTTGTGATTTTTTTCTTTTAATTCATTCAAGTATTCATCACATTACTGATGGTGGCTATAATTAGCTGAATGTTAGTTTTTCTTACTACAACATTCTGTTTAACAGCAAACTGTAATCAGAATAATGTTTGCATATTTTACTATCAAAACTGATAATTTTTTATAAAAATTAATTTTTGATAAAGTTTTACCCGTATTTGATAAAACTAAAAATCATCTAGCATAAAAGTTATATCTTCTTATCAGAATGTTTTACACAATGTCCTAATACTGTAACTAGAATTCATTTTTTAATGTTTTTGAAATGACTTAAGAAATAAATGATTTAAAATAAATAAAGTATCGGAATCATTAATACATTACTTAGTTTTAAGCAGATAAAATTTTATTTCATTCAAAATTTCATTTTTTTTTAAATTTAAAAATCCATATTAAGGCAATGTAGAATTGAACAGAAACTGGCAAAAAATAGCCATGACAATATATCATAACAAAAGGCTATAAGTCGGATACGACGTCCCTCATATTTTTTTAAAAAAAGGGTTTCCAATTTTAAATTTATTCTGTCCAAAAGTCCGGAGTTGCACATTATAAAGACTTAAAGTTGATGGCTGGTAAAGATCTTTAAAGTGTTTGTCATGTTATTTTTAGTTTCTTGTAAAATTACTGAAACATAATTATATGCTCATTTATATATCGAACATAAAATTTAGTTATTGGGAATACTTGCTTCAGCGTTAAATGATAATTTAGGGTTTCTTGTAATTTACTGAATCGACTCAAGTTATACCCATAAACACTAAATAGCCGAGATAAAATTTTGTGAATGGTTAAAAAAAATATTGAAGAAATCATTTTAACACTGTAACAGTTATTATATCATTACAGGGTTTTTTTAATTGAAATCGGTCGAAAATAATTCTAAAAAGTTTAATTGGTTACATAGCTTTTAATGAATATCTCTTATTATAAATTTTAATATATTCATTAATTTAAGAAAGAGTACTTTCAGGGGGAAAAAATTATTTCAAAATACAAAAAAAAAAACAATCTCATACTACGCTACTGACCATTAAAATTGCTACACCAGGAAGGCGACACACCATGAACGTGAAATTTGCAGGAGGGATAAAGCATGTTTTGATATGCAAATAACTAGCTTATCAGCTCGTTTATGCAAAGCAGGCGGCTGTAGCGTCACCTACAATGTGTATAAAAGAAGAGATTTGACAGTAAGTTTCTCATACAGAAATTGAATTTGAGCGTTGTTCTTGGGTAAAAAAGTTTTTGTTATGCCTACCAGCACGTGTCTGAATTTGTTCGAGGTCGAATAATGACCTACTGGGATTGCGGTTTATCATACCGAAGTATTGCTGCTCTCGTTGGTCGAGATCGCATGACTGTTGGCAGAGCATAGAATAGATGGGTTTATGACGGTCATATGGAACGCCGTCACTTACAGCCGAGAAGACAGACATCGAAATGGGCTGCAGGTGGCGTAGAGCAGAACTCTCTACCTATGGCAACACTTCGCATGCTTTCCCCATTAACGTGTGGAGAGTCATAGGGGAAGGAAGTACGTTAGTTTCTCTCTTGATTTTCATATAGATTAAAAAGTTGCAAAACTATATGGAACTGAAAACTACGTTAAACATAGTTCTAAAGAAAAGCATCACGGAAATTTTGAAAAATATTTTGATTAAATAAAAAGGAAAAATATTAAGAAAAGGGAAAATATCGTAGTACATTCCTATACAGCTGAAAAGAGGAGGAGAGGGAACAGGGTTGCAAAAAACCCGGGTTTTTCCAGAAAAACCCAACCCGGGTGGGTTTTTATTGTTTTTTTCTTTCAAAAGAGAGGGCAGGGGTAAGTACCTTATTTTAAAAAAGCTTATATTAATAATCAAGTTTAATTTGATGAATTGATTTAACATATAGGCAATTAAAGTGTAATTAATACAAACAAATTGGTGCAAAAGTCTGAAAAAAGTTCCTTCTGACATCATGATACAAAATGTTATATGTACTTACTCATTGACATGCATCACACATTTTAAACTTATTTTAACACAGGATTAATTTTTATTTATATTTTAATCTTAAAAAATATTTGAGGAAATTTTTTTTTGTTTGCATAGGAAGCAAATCAAAGGCACTGACTAATCAATGGTCATACAGTCAAATACAGCCAGCAAGGTGACTCTTCAGTCTCCAAACACATGTTTTCCATAATAAAAGGGAGGCTGGTCAAAGGCAATGACTAATCATACAAAATCAAATCCCACAAGGTCATTCTTCACACACACATCTGTTTTTCATAATGGGGGAAAGGGGGGTACAACCTCCTTTCTGAAAACTTAGAATAGAATAGAGGGGTGGTAAAAATTTATCTGTTGACCATTGAAAAGGAACCAGTTTTGTGAATCATCTTCTAGCTGTAGGAGTGGGGGTTACCAGTTATTGCCCATTTCACATGAAATTCTGTCAGTTGTACTTGATAGTTTTCTACTAAACTTGTTAAATTTTATTTGGTCCATGTGTTGAATTTAGTGTAGTGTGATTGTGCTTGAATTGATTGTGATAAAATGTCTAATGGAGGTGGTAGAAAAACTGCTCCAGAATGGTTGGAGGTTAATAAAAATTTTGAGAATAAAGGAAAATGCACATGCAATTACTGTAACACAGAAATAAGTGCAAAAATTGAAAGAATAGGAGCTCATCTAAATAAGTGTTTGAAAGGATCTCTGAACAATCATAAGAATGTACGTGTGGAAACTGTAAACAATTTGTTAGCTGTTGAGTCGTCTATAAGTGGAATACCAATACATACTCCTCCTGAAACTGAAGGTGGTGAATTTAGTAGAGCTAAGAGACAACGTATAATGAATGATTATACTGTAAGTACAACAGATAGTCAAAAGAATAATTTGGATTTGAAAATTGCAAAATTCTTTTATGCAAATAACATTGCTTTTAATGCTGCCACAACTATTGAATTTAAAGAAATGGTGACAGCAATGAGACCAGGTTACTCTGGCCCTACTCGCATCGATTTAGGAGGAAAACTGTTGGATGAAGTGCATGAGAATATAGAAGCTGAAAATAAGAAAGAAATGCAAAGTGTTACTTTATTATTAGATGGATGGTCAAATATAAACAGGGATGCAGTACTTGCAACATGTGTCCATACAGGCAATTCTTCATTTCTTTTAAATGCAGTTGATTGTGAAAGTAACAAAAAAAACATCAGAATATTGTGCTGAATTAACAGAAAAAGATATAGAACATTGTGAAAATAATTTGGATGTAAAGGTTTTTGCGATATGTACCGACAACGAAAATAAAATGGTAAAACTAAGACAGCTTATTAAAGAGAAGCACTATATTAATCTCCTCGCTGATGAGATCACAAACAAGGATGTTATCAAACATGTGGCAGAGGTTCAAAAATTCTTTCGCAATACTCATCAGCCCCATGGTTTGTTAAAAGAGAAGGGTGGTCTGATGCCACAGTTGCCTAATGCTACGAGTTGGAATTCTCAAATTCATTGTATTGATACATATATTAAGAATTACCATAAGTTTGTAGAAATATCTACTGCAGCCGTAGTAGAAATTCCAACAAACATTATACGGATTTTGGACAATGTTGCAATATATAAAGAAGCATTGCACATGCAAAAACAATTATCAGAACTGAGCGAAGTATTAAATCTGATGCAGGCAGAAAAAACCAATATATCTACTGCTGTTGAGCTTTGGCTTGATGTATTTAATAGTGAAAATCTTTGCGCTTATAAAAAACAAATTGATAAAAGGCTGAACCAAGCTCTTCTCCCAGTTCATTATTTAGCAAACATTATGGATCCTAAATATACAGGAAAAATATTAACCTCTGATATGTTACAGAAAGCTGAGGAGTGGTTAGAAACAGAACACCCAAAATGGTTGATTCCCCTCATGAGCTACAAATTAAAAGACCCGGAAATATTTCCTCCTAGCATGTTTAACGCTGATGTAATAAAAAAAATTCAGTGCATCACAGTGGTAGAAATTGGTTGAAATGCGTACTAATGATAGAGATATGACAGATTTTAGCAACTTTATGGTTGCTCTAAGAAATTGTCCAGCTAGCTCTGCATCATTGGAACGAGTGTTTTCTACTTGTGGACTGGTTTGGTCAAAATTGAGAAATAGACTGGGTGTACAAAAGGCGTTAAAATTCATAGACATTTAAGATTGAAGAATTCTAACACTGATAACCTGATTTATTTATAATGTATTTCCTCTGTCTGTGTTTATTTTGAATTAATAACCTAATGAAAAAACTTTTATAGTAGTATGATTTATACTCCAATTATTCTGTTTTTTATGTGAAACCTATACATTTTTCTTCAATAATTTTTCAAATAATTTTTTTTTCTCAAGATTGCTATTAGTATTTTCACCATAGATTCAGTTTTTTAGGCTAGACTACATATATATTTCAATAGAATATCTTTTTATTATAACAGAGGATAAAAAAAGAAATTAACTTTAGTAAAACCCACTCTGGGGTGGGTTTTACTGGGTTGTTCAGAGTGGGTTTTGCCCAGTAAAACCCGCCCGGGTTTTTCTGGGTAGGTGGGTTTTTTGCAACCCTGAGAGGGAAGGGCCAAAGGCATGAAACCGGTCTCTCCCCAGATGGCGTATTCAAGCGTTGTGATCGCCAATTCACATGGCCTTAAAAGATCGTACAGCTACGTCACGAACCCCGAGGCAAGAAATTGGGTCATTTACAAGATAAGTGTCTGCACGAAGAATTCGACGGCGTTTGCAGCAGCAGGGACTGTCAGCACGGCAACCATGTATTTGGCTACCCTTGACGCTGCATCACAGGCAAGAGCGCCTCCAATGATGTGATCAACGGCGAACCTGGACGCAGAAATGGCATGACGTCATCTTTTCAGACGAATCCAGGTTCTGTATACAGCATCATGATGACCGCATCCGTGTTTGGCGACACCGTCATACTAGCCCATCGCCTAGAGTAATGGTATGGGGTGCTTTCATTACCGGCACTTGTTCGCATTGTCGGGACAACAGCAGCCGTTACAAGGACAATGCACAACCGCATGTTGCCCGCACTGTCCTGACCATCCTCGACGCACAACATGTTCGCCTGTTGCCCGCCAGCTCGTTCTCCTGATCCCTATAATCAATTTGAAACGTCTGGTCAATGGTTGCCGAACGACTGGCACCACTCGTCACTCACTACTGTCGATGAAGTGTGGCATAATGTTGAAGCTGCATGGAATGCTGTACCCGTCCGTATGCTATCCAATCTCTGTTCGACTCTATGCCCAGGAGAATAACTGCTGTTATTGCTGCCAGGGGAGGCTGCTCTGAGTACTGATTCCTCAGGATTTCACAAAGAATGATCGACATTCATTAAGCGCTTTGTTTCGATGAGTGCAGTGTCTCTACGAAGTCATTTAACCGAAGATTGAAGAGTTGTTGGCCGGTTAGAGGGTGATCAAACGCAAGCCGAAGTAGCAGAAGCTATTTGAGTTTCAGGATCTGACACCGTTTTATGGGAGAGTAGAAGATCAGCCATGCAAGAACGCGCAATTCAGATCGTTATTTAACGGCTCGGAGACATCGAAATATAAATGCCATTCTTCTCCATTAACACATTCGTTTGACTACTGGCACCACAGTTACGATATTAACTGTCCGAAACCGCCTTCACTCAGTATGTTCCCGACCCATGTTGTGTGTCACGTTAACAGCGCGCAGGAAGTGGGCTACTGAGCACTTGAAATGGAGGAGAAATGAATTATTCAAATCAAGTTATTCCAATAAAATGATTGAAATGACTATTCGAATCAAGAGAATCAGATCACTGATTCGATTCATGATGCATCGCCAACCGATTAGAGTAATACTTCAGTTCAATTATTTTTTTCTATTATTGTTAATTACAGATAGTTATATAACAGATCTTGCATCTTTACTGCCAATTTTAATACTTTATTTTTAGGGAAATTCGACCTACTCTACTGGTAGGGTGACTAAATTTCTTCAAAATCATAATTCCACTAAAACTTAATATATTCTTGTGTTGCTGGACTAAAGTTTTTCTACCAGAATTCGTGTTGCCAGAAAGGGAATATCAATCAGTGAGTTTTAAATATTTACTTGATTTTCCAACAACGGCATTTATCTGCATATCTTTTAAATTGGAAAGTACTCATAACATTTATACTTAAATTTTTGGGTCCCGAGAAGTTAGACCGCTGGTTTCCTTATGGGGTTCCGCGGAACCCCCTGACTCCGTGGCAGAGTGAAAGGGGTTCCGGGAGTTAGTTCTTTTTATAAATAGAACTAACTCATTAATATTATTATTTAGATCCAATCTATAATTCATAATTTATTTAAAATTTTTCCTTTATGAAATCATTTCAAGTAAAATGCCAAAGAAATGAAAACAGTATTTTTTAAAAGAAAATGTAATATTTCTAACAATATACACTCTATAACAAAAAAATCGACGCACCAAGAAGGAGTTGTCCGATTGAAACGAAAATTGGTGGATAGGAAGACAATGTACAGAATAGTAAATGATTAAAATTTCAGAACAATTGAATAATTTAATGCAGAGTTACAGTAACAAGTTCAATAAGGTGTTGACCCGCCTCTAGCCTGGATACAAGCTGCCACACGGCGTGGCATAGACCGATAAAGCTCCCGGATGGTCTCTTGCGGTATTTCCTGCCAAATTCGATCCAATTGTCGAACGAGGTCATCAATATTCCGCACCAGATGCAATCGCCTTCCCATCATATCCCAGACATGCTCGATGGGAGAGAGATCTGGTGATCTAGCAGGCCAAGAAAGAGTTTGACAAGCTTGCAGACAGTTCATAGCAACACAGGCCGTATGTGGTCTGGCATTGTCCTGCTGAAAAACCAGCCCAGGGCGCTGCAAAAGAAACGGTAGCAAAATAGGTCTTAGGATGTCGTCGACGTACCGCTGTGCAGTAAGTGTACCTCTAATGACGACCAAAGGGGTCCGGCTGTCAAAGGAAATGACACCCCAGACCATAGTGCCTTGTTGAGGGCCAGTGTGGCGTGCAATAGTGAAGGCAGGATTCCCGTCTGCCCTGTGCGTATCCAAACATGTCTTCGATGATCGTCAGGACACAGCTGGAAGCGGGATTCGTCGCTAAAGGCTATACGTCTTCAGTCGGCATCATTCCAGCCATATCTGTTCAAAACATTCATGCATACGAAATTTCAAAGCAATCGGATGATTGCTTCTTGGTGCGTCGATTTTTGTGTTATAGAGTGTATTAAACAAATTACGATAAGCATTTATAAAGTACTAGGAGGCTCCGCCCCCTGCTCGCTAACGCTCGCCATCCCCCGAGAATTGCTACGCAATCCTATGTGGTTCACGCCGTGAACCATGGCTCGCAGCGCTCGCTCGCCAATGAACACAATGTTCTAGCACAAAGACATAGTATATTATCATCAAAGACATAGTATTTTATCATCAAAGACATAGTATTTTATCATCAAAGACATAGTATTGTACTTATGTAGAAGAATTCTATCAATGTTCTTATTGGCTTTTAAAGAAGTATATTAGCTATTTAGATTGTACATGGTGAAAAAATCAAAACATTAGCTAAATGAGAAACATATTAGCAAAATAAATTATCAAATATTGCAGTTACTCACCTAAATTCAACTAAATGTGTATAATAAATTAGTTAATGCTAGAAATTCTGAAAGTTTTAGAAAAAAATTTTATTATTTAAAAATATAAACTTTAAACCCTAACTTTTCCTTGTGAGATAATAACCCTCTAAAAGTCTTTCATTTTCAAGAACACAAAAATTTGTTTTATCGCCAAATGAAATATTTTTTGGTGATCAGCATTATTGAAATCAATTTCTATATTAATTAACATTTGTGATAAAGTACATAACATTTTAGAACAAAATAAGGATGTTTTTCATACAATAAATTAAAATGCATGGTGTGACATTAAGTCACAGCCTAATTTCTAAATATCCTGTTTTGTTAATCAAAATACTAATTTTTTCGGCTTAATTTATAATTTTATGATACAAATTTTATTCTCTTCACCTTTTTCTTCTCACCCCTTAACGCGTTAGCGCAATGAGGACATTTTCCCCAGGAAGTTCCTTGCACATTCCTCAGACACTCCTTTTCGTGGAAAATGCTGTCGGCGTCGTTTGATGTAGCACGAGAATTTGAAGTCGTCTGAGACTTAGCTTTGCAATGTCAATCAGAAGGTGAGAATAACACTTAAGAATAATATTGATAATACATCTCAACTTAAAATTTTAGTTCTTTAACTCATACTTTCAGTACCTTGAGTACTCAACTCGGTTTTTTTTCCTTTTTGCTATAAAAGCTAGAGCGCGGGAGATGCTCGTGGCATTCGAAATTTTTCATCACCCCAACGTCACGCTGCTTCCTGGCAGTACGTTTTTTCCCCCCTTCCTCTTTTTATAGAGGAAGAGAACATCTTTTGGTATGGCGTCACGTCTACCGCCATGTTGGCAAGTCAATCTGCTGTGCTTTCTTTTTCTCTGATTTAATGTCTACTAAGTAAATTCCTGATTGTGTATATCCTGCTTTTAATATGATCCGCTGCCCAGACACCGCCATTGATGGACTCCTTCACAGCCATTTCTAGCTTTATGAATTCCTTTTGATTGAATACTCTTCTTTATGACGCACAAATTTTGGGATAGTTCGGTCTCCTGCTCCAGCTACCACTAGTAACCACATTTATAAGATGTTGTGCCCGGGGTGATATTATTGTTTTAGATGTTGTGCCATTGATGATTTTGTTAAGATGTTGTGCCTCACTGTGATAATTTCAAGATGTTTTCTCCAATAAAACAACAAAGATTTAGTAAAAAGAACTGGACTACTTCATTTTTGACTGGTTTTTGTGGTTGTTTTCCCACTAGGTATGGATAGTTTCTATGGAGAGGAGGTATGTCTTTTTGTAGAATATATTTGTTATTTTCTGGGACTTTAAAAATTAATATTCCCTCTGGGTTGTAAAATTTGCAACACAGCTTCAAAAATGTACCACTATATTTTTTCACCCGGCCATTAATTTTATATATATTTTTTTAAAAATTGTTATCACTTGCTTGTTAGCAACTTTTCATTCCTTTTTTTTATTCTATACCCAACCGTAACAGGGCACATGGCTTTTAGAATTACCCAAGAAATACCATGTGGAGATCGCCATGGTGCATTTCTAATCGGGGAGTTTTGATTTTGGCAGATATTATACTCTTCGACATCTACTGTTACATCTTGAACAGTTATTATTGCACTTGATCTCTGCTATCTACGTCTTCCATAACATTCCTCAACACTTTCTTGGGCTCTTCGAACACGTTTTCTTTCATTACGTTTAAAAGCGTTGAGCAGCTTCACTAATATTCTGCATTTTAAAGCGTGAAAATTCAACGCATAAATAAACGCGAAATGTAAAAAAATTATATGCATTCAATGCAAACACTTAGACGTTTTTTTTTGACGTTTAGGTAGCTCCCAGTAGAAAAATATCAATTGAACAGCGGCCTTTTAAAGCATTCTCACTTCAATTAATAAATTATTTCCTAATTGAGTTTAAATTAAATATTGTCATGTTTTTAGGGCATGAATCTGAATTGAACAACCTGATAATGCTCACTCTGGTTATTGTTTCCGTTTTTAAAAGCGCTATATGTTGAGCCACCTCATGTGACATTTGCCATGTGACATTTTTAGCAGTAATCATTGGTTTATTTTCTAACGTTGCCATTCGGGGAGTTGTAATGAGGCTTTTTTTTTTGGTGCCGTGTAAGAGAAATATATATATATAGATGGCATTTTCAGAGTATGCCTTTCAAAACAAAATAACTATTATCTTAAATAAAGAAATACGTTTCCCTTATAACCATTTTCAACTTTTAAGTTTTCATTTCGAAATAAACTATAATTTTTCTTATTTTATTCATTTTCAGTATATGTTTATACATTACCGTGAATGTCAACAATCACGTAGTCGATTTGGTGAATGTCCGAAATATTTTTTATATCTGATTTATATTAATTTATTCGTTGATATTATATTTATTCGATATCTTAATATCTTCTGAGAATAGATTGGGGGAAACATCAGTGTTCGGAGTACCGGTAAAATACATCCGGGCAAAGGCACTTAACTAGAAGTATATATTTTGGACATTTACCGACGCGGTTATGTGATTGTCAACATTCACTAGCGGACGTCAACAATCACCAATTTCGGTCATTCACAATAACATATAGTGCGGCTTTCAGAAGAACTCCTCCAGACAACCGTCTCGCGTCCTGGCGGGTACTATGGTTACAAGGAAAAGACACTTCGATTAGGGATGTGGGGTGAATAGTTTTGTCTTAATCTTGGCATAGATCTCCGTGAGTAAACCAGTCGACACCTTCTCTCCTCCATTTCACCCCCATAAGAAATGTGCTCGTACTTGTTACCATAGTAGCAGACAGTCCCAAACTTTTAGTCTGGATGAGTTCTCCTCAAAGCCGCACTATATATACACCCATAATAAATTCATACCTAGACTAGATATCGCACAAGGACTACGAATTCAACTGTCGGACATAAAACAAAATTTTAAATTATTATTAACAAAACAGTTAAAAATCTTCAAACCTGTAATTAAATATTTAAAAATAGTTTTTTACTGGTTATAACGTACACAATTAATTTAATTAATACATTTCATTTATATAATCGGAGTTCCGTTAAAGATTGATTATTTAGGGTTCTGTAAAAAAAATGGGAACAGCTGTGTTAAACTAATAAAAGGATATTTTTATCAATGGAATAATTTTAAAAAAAATATTGATTCTATACCCCCAGTTTGTTAGAAAGCTGGATAAAATTTAGTGCTTGCGTATCGTTAGAAGAACAATCTCTTATAACGTATAGAGAGAGAGAGAGAGAGAGAGATTAACATGTCATTCCATGTAATTAAACATGTCAGTGTTCTTGATTATTCCATAAAAACAACAGACGCAATGATTTAATTTACAGTTCTATATTTACAATAATATAAAATACAAAATGGCGTACAAAAATACAAAATGGCGTAAATATAAATATAATTAATGTTAAAAAATAAATAAATATTAACTCAAAGCCTTTTTGTTTCTTCTCCACAAAAAAAGAACAAACAATCTCAAAAAAGCAAAACAAAACCTTCACTTTTGAAACTTAATTTTATGAACTAGATCATAGTTAAAAATTAAGCAGACGATAATTCTCAACACAATCACACTCTTTATTTGTTCCTCAATTTCACAATTATTTGTAGAAAATGATAATAGTTACGTAACCTCAGACTATAAGTTAATGTTCCTTTAATGATTTCTTACAATTAAAAACACCAGCTTCCATTGGAGGTTACTTCTCTTTCCTCGGAGGCAATGTTTTCTCGCATTGTTTCTTGAATTTCTGACTCTTGTTCCATGTCCTCAAGAATGGAAGGATCGCAGACATTCTCATAAGTTGAATTTTTCTTCAAATAGGAACAACAATCTCTCTTCAACTGTGTTATCTGATACTTAGCAGCTGCATAATAGAGCTTCAGTACTACGTCCCATTCTAGATCATTGATTTGTATCGATTCCTGGTGCAAATACTGCAATAGTAGAGACAAAGTGTCACTGTGTACGTCGTCAATATCAACTACGGCATTTTTTTCCAACATGGCGTTGAAAACTGTAGATCTCGCGCAAAGAATGGCTTTGTGAACAGCGAAATCCTTAGATGGTGTGCGCAGTGTCACATATTGAAATCTTTTGTCTTTGAATAGTTTTAACAAATCATCTGAATCTCTCAAAACATCACCATCTTCCATGCTTTCAGTCTGAGTACTTTTAGTTTCCACTTCTTTCACTGAATACCCGCTACTTCGATCATTGTGTTGCATTTTTCTTCCTTGAGGCAAGTTCTGTACTACAGCTTCAGCCAAACTCGTATAAAACGCTTCCGTCAATGTAACTGTAGGTGTAGGAAAGTTTACAAGATGTTTTGGTTCTAGGTCATTGAATTCAAGTATTGCCGGTAAATGAAATAATGTATCGTCAGTCATATTTGATACTAAAAAGCATTGCTCATATTTATCCCATGTAGCCCCATTTGAAATATGACAGCTAACGGTCAAACAGCCATCCAGCACATGATTATTTCTACTAAACGCTTTCTTCCAATCTACTAATACTGAAGTACCATGACCTGTACCACCTGGTTTGAACTTGAAGAAATGACTAAATCTGGTTCGCCATCCCGATGACATCAACACTGACATTTGTATATCTATATTACTATTTCCATTATTCTCATCCTCCTTATAAAGGTACAAACCTAAGGATGCACGCCATGTATGTTCCAATTCTAAATGCCAGATCGAGGAACTTAACATTGGAATTCGGAATTTTTCACTCTTGTACAAACAATCTGAGCTTGTACTGGTTATGTCAAAATTTGTTATTCTCCAAAAACAAGTAAAACCATGATCGGGCTCAGCTGATCGAGCCATAATAACTCTTCAGAATTTTTTTACTCTGAAAAGAACGGAACATTAATTTAGTTTTGTATAACATCAAGGCTTTTTGAAAGCCAGAAAAAAAAAATTGGTGATAAAATCATTTCATATCCAACTTATTTTGGAGAGATTAAACGAACTATGGGTACCAAGACTTATTAATAGTTACAACACTTATTCAAGACTGTTTCTTAAATTGGAAAATAGCTATCAATAAGTCTTGTTAGTTACGGACGTTTGTTTTTTTGCAAAAAACAAGGTAGAAAGAAAATGATTTTTACTACCACAAGGAACCCTGATTTTATACATGAGGTAACCTGATTTCATACATTTTTTAAAAGTAATAAGTGAAAATACAAATACTAAAATAAAAATGGTAGTTTTTTTTAGAAAAAAGGAAGCTAGAAATTTGAATAAAAAGTACAATTGGTTAACAATAAAAAGTTCCATTAAATAAACTTAATTAACTTTTTTGAGTTATATATAATTTAATTATTACTTAAAAAATACTGATACACTTTTACACTGAATACACTTTTGTACTGAAAGTTCGTTGAGGATGAACGCATATTGATGCTAATGACCCTTAGGAAATATTTGCCATGGGCACGCCTATGGTAATCTATGTTTGCCATAGATGCCATTCGTATGGCAAGACACCATACACTTATGGTTACCATAGAAATTTGTATGGTATTCCTATGGCAAGACACCATAAGCTTATGGTAACCATAGAATTTGTATGGCTTGACACCATAGCCTTATGGTACGATTGAAGTGAAGTACCATAGGATATGACAAACTAATAGAAACATACGCATTCGTGTGGGAGAGTGAACAATGGAAGAAAGCTGGCTTGTTTTACTGAAACTCAAATTAATCCATCGAAACCAATGGTACCTTTTAATAAAGTTTCGCCACCTTATAAAAATTTATAGCTATTTAAAATTATTTTCGATTATGTTAACGAAAAAACAGCATTCCAATTTCAAAAATTTCCACTGCTGACAAGTCGACGGTGAGGCATGCACGTGAAGCAGACGGAGCATCATTCCTCTAAAAGGTTTTTATTTTATCTTCCTGAATTTTTGAACTCAGTCATTTTTTTTATTTTTTTCGAATATCTGACTAAATCATTTTTACAATTCTTGAAATTAATCGATATCCTACTACTTTCAACAACATTTTTCTAGATTTTTGAACTTAGTCTATTTCATAAACAACTTGAGAACCAAATTAGCTCTTGCGGCTACAATAATGTTGAATGAATTTCGCTAACATCAATTGTTAGATTTATACCTTTCTACAATATGTATTCAATCTTTGATGTTATTTGATTTTGGATTAATGAACAGAAGAGAACCAACAAAATTAGTAAGTACATTTCATTTTTTTTTCTAGTTACTTTTATTGCCTATATTGTTTTCCAATTAATTTTTGTCGTAAATAAGATTTAAATTATCCGGGTTTTGTCCGGTAAGAGTTCTTATATAATTGTTGTCTTCCCTCATATATTTAATAGCATAATCTATTACCTTAATTTATCTTATTATAATTATTCTTGTAGCATAACCATTGTGAAAAGTGCTCCCAGTAATTCAATGACTCTTGTTTATTGTTGTCTACGTATGAATTAATAAACAGTAATTAATAAACAATAATTAAAAAAACATACTTTTATGGCAAAAATTTGGTATAATATAAAAATTACCATAAGATAATCCTATAGTGTTTTGCTTATGATAAAATTTTACCATATACGTATAGCAATTATTATTTCCCATATACGCTTATGGCAAAAATTTCCCATATGCATATGGCAAAATTTTGTCATAGGCAAAATTTGTCATAGGCAAAGGTTTACCGTAGGCTAAACCCCACAGGAACATCTTTTGGTAATTTTTTATGACAAACCTGTGGAAAAATTTCCTATGGGAATAATTAATTTTAGTTACTAATTGGGGAAATTTCCGTATCGTGATTTGTGGTAGAATAATACCTGAGTGTTAACAACTAGAAAGAGAGAAAAAAAAACATCACATAAAGATACCAACTCGAAAGTCATAACTCGTAGCCCCCTCCGGGCAAACATCTACAATTTTTTTCTTTTTTTTTAATTGCAAGTTTAAAATCTATTTGGCACCTTGACGATTGTAGCTGGCGCGACAGATCACGATACGGAAATATCCCCAACTAATTGAAGTAAAATAATAAATTATGCATTAAAAGACGATTAATGGTAGTTACACTTGATAAACAGAATGACGTGAACCGGGTTCGAATCCCAGCAATGGATGGTCGATACGAATTCCGCATCCGACTTGCATCGAACACAGTGCCTACGTGAAATATCCTCAGCGGTAGACTGATCATGGGTTAGAGTCCCCTTGCCGTCAAGCTAAGCGTGGAAAATTCTCGTGGTCTTCCTCTCCATGCAAGGCAAATGCGGGTTAGTTTCATCTAAAAGTCCTCCACGAAGACAAATTTCTCCCAATCCATGATCTAAGAGTTCCCTTCTCTTCTGGATTGGCTTTAAAATTACAATGCTACGGAGTTAAGCATTAGTAGTCGTAAACCCGGAAATTGGGTCGGCTGTTCGAGAACGTTTATAAAATAAAATATAAAAAAAATGATGAATAGATGAAATAAATAAAATGGAACCACTTACAATTATAGTCGCCTGTGGCATCCATGCCTATTGAGATCTGATTTGTTTAAATGCCAGACAATGAAGAAGCAACCAAAACTGATAGTATTTTTTTTTTATTTGGTCGATTAGTTATTAAATCAACATTACCTAGGACACCAACTTTCTGCTTTTTTGGGAAAAATTCTTCTAGTGGTTAAATTTGTTTAAATACATGATACATTGTTTTGTATGTGTGATTTTCACATGTAAATGATTCAAAAGTTCTTATGAAGCGCCATTGCGATCCAGTTTACTTGTGAATCTTTTGAAATGTTGGCAAAATTACACCAAAAATTCCGTTAACTGCCTAACACTGTATAAAATATTTTGCAAAAAGCATAGTAGTTGGCTACATGTGGTGATTATTAATGCATTATCTCTTTCTGAAAAAGACTGATAGCAACATACTTTTGCACAACTTTTTAATTATTCGAAATAAATGCACAACTAGTCCCACTCGCCATTTTTTTTAAACAAAAATATTTTAAAAGTCTCACCACTAGAGTTCTGAATTTAATTATTGTTACACATACTTGTGTGCACATTACAAAGACGGCTTATAAGCCTTCGTCAAGTTGAATTTAACAACAACAGCATAAATTAAAGAAGGATATTGCAAAGATACAACCAGGGTTGCAACGGGATTCGAATCAGCAACCTCCATCTTGCAGAGTGTTTGGTAGATCAGTGAGACTCGGCTAGGGAGGTGCCCAAGATGGCAGAAAAAAAGTAGCGCTTTATATGATTTTTGAATTATTACATGCAATGATGGGAAAAATAACTTTAAATCAAAATTTCCTAAATTATAAATCGTCCGTTTCAAGCGTTCTATATGATTTTTGAATTATTTACATGCAATGGTGGGAAAAAGTCACTTTAAATCAGGTTTACTAAACTGTAAATCATGCAATATAACATTAACTTCGGTATGACTAAAAAACTTTTTTCACAAAGCGGAGCAAGCTGGTTTCTCTGAATTGATCTGTTTCAAAAAATATTATTGCCAAAATAATTCCATTGATGTGATCGTTGTGGCGCAAAAATTATATTTCATATGAAATGCTAAGATTAAAACTATGAAACATAATTTGACATAAGCTAAAACAAAATCTATGACTTACAAATAGATCCAAAAAGCTGAAGTTAAACAGATATTTTATTAATTTCCTCGTATTATTCTAACATTTGAAAGTTTTTTTTGCCAAGTAACTAATTTAGTAATCTCGTTTCTGCATTTATTATCTTAGAAACGTCTTTATCTTTCAAAACAAAGCTACACCAACATAAAATTATCAGATTCTTAGATAAAATTGTTTTTTTTTATTTTCAGTGATAAAAATTCTGAAAGTTGATGTGGGACAGCGCCGATACGTACATCTTGGTTTCGTTTTACATTTCACCAAGCGTTTCATTGTATTTAATCCTTTAAAAAGGCCACGGAAAAATGTACTTCTCGAGTTCTAACCGATTTCTTCAATTTTTAAAGTTGTTATAGGCCGCTGGATTGTAAATTTAGCCACCGTGAGCTGTAGAAATGTAATTTTCAATACAAGTATTTTGGCAGACAGCTAGGGAAATTTATTATATATATTTAATACATGTAGGAAATTTATTACAAATATTATTCGATTTTAATGTTTAAAGATTAAAATTTTTCCGTTCCATAAACTGTAAGATTTTAAACTTAATTAAAGATTTTCTGCAAGTTTGTACGAAATATTAGAGGCTAAATCAGCTCTATTGTATAACACATCTGTCCATTCAGTTGAGCGTAAAATAGTTCTGGAATTTTTGCAGAAATATCCCTGGGCACTTTTCTGAAGCTTTTCATCTTGGTGGGCATCAGCGAAAACGAAGGCATCACAGATGTTTTTGTCTGATAAATCTCTTTTCAAAAAAGATAGGCATTCCTTCTTTAACGCAGGGGTGATTGTGAGCCCAAGTCAAAATTCCGGAAAATGTCTTGAGTTACACATACCTATACCATTTACACATACCTATGATGACCTGGAGAAGTAACTAAAATTTACAAATATGTCTTTCTTTCTTGAGTTTATGATTATAATAACTATTTACTGACAAAAAAATAAATATTAATCATGAATATAAGCTTATAAAGTATCTGGCTCTCCCTTACAAACAAATAAACTGTGCTTTTAAGTTCCACCTTTGAAAATTTGATTTCCGGAAATTCTGCGATCAATAATTTTTTGAAAAGTCTGGACGTTCGATCTCCGGAAACTTCCGGATCACTGTTAGCGAAAAATCTGGAAATCCGGATTTTTTCCGGAGCACAATCAGCCCCGTTAACGGTTCAATCTGGTATTTATCTGCTGCATAGTAAAGTTACATAGCGGCATCCCACGCAAGATCGCCAATCGGTTCTAAGTGCAAACACTGCACCAGTAAGCTGGCCTTGGAAGTGATAATTCTTCCAGTTCAATTGCTGCTGAACATTCTTCAAAAACTTTTGAAAAGTTTGCAGATCTGACAACCATAACTTCAATAGATTTACATAAATCTGAAAATGTGTTAACCAAGAAATGATTTGTTGATGGTCTCTAGCATTTCGATTATTTCTTTTCCCATGATCAGTCCTAAAGTTCCATTTTGGAAAGTGCTCAGTAAGCCACTTGCCCCATCATAAATTTTACGATGGTTTAAATTTTTCGATTCTAAGGTTTTCAAGATTATATCATATTTTTTTAAGAGCTTCATTATTTTGATAATGCCTGTAAATCCATCTCGTAGGATACAATGGCTTTATTCTACCGGCATTGATTACAGCTGACATTGCGTCAAATCTTCTTGAATGAATGTAAATATTGATTTCACCTTAGCATTTGCGAATAAATTTCCCAATTGATGTTAATAATAATCCAAGCAATTCCTCACTTCCTTTAAAGAATCATAAACATTTTTCATGATTAAATTACAAGAATGAGTGACTCAGAGGATATAATCAGCAAGAGGTTGTTTCGCAATTAAGATGCTTTGAACTAGGTTTGCTAAGTTTGTCCTCTCAATCCTTCTAAGGGAAGTCGCAATAGGACATCAGTTATGAGTGCTGCAATGTCTTCTCCAGTTGTTGCCGGAGTCTTGTAAAATCCTAGAAATGTTTCTTGGGGTTCTAAATTGTCTTCTACCCACCTCATACAAATACTTTCTTGCTCAACCCCTGAAATATCTCTCGTTCCATCACGGAAAAAATGAAAGGTGAAATTTCCCTCCCAAATATTTCAAGGATTTCGTTTCAAATATCCGGATGGGCGCAATTTTTCTCTCTTTAGATTTGGCTTATCTTCACTGCGAACTCTCAAGAGTTCCATGAAGTTGCCTTCATCACTGGCTCTGATTGCTAAATCCTTGTCTTACGAGATATTTGGTAATGGTGATCCAGAGGCAATTTTTTGCTGATCGGCTTTTGTCGTAGAAAGTTGCTTCTCTATGCTAAGCATGACTCAATACAACTTGAGAATGAGTCTTTTCACGGCATTTGAATCTCTGCAGAGCTTTATTCCAATTCTTAACCCTTTAACGGGCCCTTTATTTCTAAAGTATTTTTGGAATTGAAATTGTTTTAAGAACAGTAATTGATATAAAAAAGAAAAAACTCATTTGGTTTATAAGAATGCCATTTTCTTGGTGGTAAATATATTTAACATGACCTATTAGGAACTTACTGACTTTTATTTTTCTTTATTTATAAAATAAATTCCTTAAATGCTACAAACTTCAAAAGGAATTATGACAAAAGTGACAAATGGTTACCAATTTTATTCAAACTCACTTCAAGAAAGCTGAAGTTATCGAAAAATGGAAACTTAAATTAAAAGTGGTAAAACGTGGTGGTAAATATACTTACCACGGCCTTAAAAAGGGTTAAAGTCCTTTCATCTGCTTTGGAAGCAAGTGTTTTTTTTTTCGGGGGAAAGGTGAAAATATTAGACGCAATAAAAACATCTAATACCGCAACATGCAACCACGGAAATTGTTTAAACCAACGCTTTTCGAAGCTTAACTTTTTTTTGGGTAAATGTTGTTGAACGAGAAAGTCACCAGGAAATATATCTGGTTGATTTGGATGAGACGCAATACTTGATGTGGAAATCGTGTTAGTCGAGCTTCCAACTAGTTCATTAAAATTATCATTTTGTTTTGGTTTCGGGCTTTCGATTTCTTTAGAATTTATTTCTATATCGTTAGTTCGAAAAACTGAACTTTCTGAAAGTGAAAAAAATATATATAAGATGCAGTGATTTCTTTATATTATAACAATTAGCGTTAAAAAAAATATTCGAAGCCTGATATACTTTAGAGTATTGATATATTGATTTGTTTTTTGATTAAGTTGACAAAATCAATTTCTATATTTAGAGTAGAAATCTCTAAAATAAAAATTTTTATGCAGCTTTGTGAGACATGAACTTTAATATATATATATATGAATAAATTTGTTTCACATCTATTTTATTTGAGGGTTAAAAATTTTAAGAGCTATAACACATATAAAATATAACTGAGCAAATATTCTCTGAAGGATATATTATCAAATAATTCCAAAGCAAATTAATATTTTTTAAACCTCTAAATTCTGTTTAACTGTTAAATGAGTCCAAAGAGGTAGGAAAAAATTATATTTGTATTTACCTTTTATTTATTCATCTTGGTCAACATTAGATGATTTTGCTTCATTAGAATTATTGGAAGTAATCTATCCCAGAATAGACGATTGGCTTCTTTACCTTCTCTTATAACTCTCTTCATAAAAAAATAAAATAAAAACAAACATTAGATGATTAGAACATTAGATGGTCAACATTAGATGATTTTGCTTCATTAGAATTATTGGAAGTAATCTATCCCAGAATAAACGTTGGGCTTCTTTACCTTCTCTTATAACTCTCTTCATAAAAAAAAAATAAAAACAAAACAACGTAAAAGAAGCACTGAAGTACCCAGAAACTTTTTGGCATACTAATGAAATATGGGTGAATATTTAAATATCTTTTTTTCTTTCTTTTTTTGAAAAAAAAAAATAGATAATTATCTAAGTGGAATTATTCAGCCAACTCTCTGAGCTAATATATATAATGCGCGTATGCGGTTCATGACATATGTGATCTGGACATATTTATTAATCTAGTTAGATAATTTTTGTTTAATTTCATTTATTAGGTAGTGTTAATTTTTTATATAATTACAGACGAATGAAATGCAGAATTTAACGGTAAAAGATCAAAACAAAGCGTAAAGCAAGGTGATCATGGCTCTAATGTAACTCTGGCGCAAAAAAAGAAGGAAACATCTCTGGGGTTGAGGGATCCGCGTTAACATACTACTGATGAAGATAATATGACAAAATGAGAGAAACATTCCCTGAAGTTATTTTTATTTTTAAGTAAATTGATGAAAATTTAAAGTTATTAAACGAAGGAATACAGATTTTTTTCATCAATCTACGCCTCTACCTGGAATATGCTATGTCCAGCTTTTACCTCGTATTCATGGAAATATGTTCTTAAAGATACTTGTTATGCATTATTTGAAATAATTACATTTTTGGCAGCATGAGGGAAGTATATTTCATGAATGAATTTTGTCATAGTAGTTAAACGAGTTATCTAATATCGAGCGATAATAATAATACATTTTTGTTTCAAAATGCTTTTTTTCAAATATGCTTCTTAAAACATGAGTTTAAAACCGAAATTTCTGATATTTTTTGAAAAAAATTGAAAAATATAATTTTAGATTTAATTGAAAAAAAAACGTTGTTTATTGCATATTCTTTAATAATAAAATATTTTTTTATTTTTTTTTTTCATCGGGTAAACTCAAGGAACAACATAAATGGCGTTGTAGGGCAAGGTCCATATCTAATGCCATGTGTCGTGTTCATTTTGTTGCATAACAAAAAAATTTTTTTTTAAGCATATGTATCTTAAGAACTGGTAAAGAGTAAGTAAGAAAGTAAAGAACTGGAAATCAATTGCTGGGAGAAGGGCAGAATGGGAAAAGCTTCTGAGGAGGGCCCAGGCTTACAAAGGGCTGTCGTGCCAATGCTGATGATCTTACTATGCATAAAAATCTAATGATTGTGTCTCAGTTTTCCATTGTAGTCCGTTCACTTTTATTAGTCGGAAAATCACGTGGTAGGATCCAGTTTCTCCTCATTCATTTCCATATTGTTTTGTGTGCATAATCTGTATTATATAAAACGCTAATACGTGTGTATCAATAAAACCGATGATATTTCTTTTCTCGCGTTGGCAACAGTTTTCATTTTTAATTGATAGGCTTCGGAGCGCAAGAGTACGTAGTGAGCATCATATGTCTAATCGGGTGAATTCTCACCGATTTATCAAAAAAATTCTCACAAAATTATCTTCATCGAAGCCGATGCTTTACATCCGGCGTTCAGTACTATGTCATATTGTTTTACAACACATGGTTTTAGCCCTCTGGTGGGAAAGACTTTAAAACAAAACTTACAACAGTTACTTTTCTCAACAACTGAAATTTAGAATAGTGTGATTAAGAAAAATATGCGAACTGTTTTCAATTTCAAATTAATATTGAAATGCACAGGTTTAGAATTTTCTACAGTGAAAAGTTTTCAGAACTTCAGTGTTCAAAAAAGTATACAAAATCTAGACGTTAAGAACGTATCCAATGAGCGAGCAAAGCGAGCATCGGATTGCGAAGCAATCCGAAATGAACTGCGAAAGCAGTTCCGGGGGTTGGCGAGCACCAGCGAGCAGGGGACGAAGCCTCCTAGTCTTAATAAAAGTCATAAAAGTATTGTTTGTCAATAAATATTTTTGTATTCCTAATTTAAAGTTATTTTCCGCAATTGTAATAATATAAATACATGCTGTTATTATGTTTTTAATTCAAGAGTTTAAAACTAAGAGAATATTTTTTTTTAGTTATTATTATAATGTAATATTGCGCTACATTTTAAGATAAAGTTATTTAGAAAGGTGGTCTAAACTTTTTACCCGTTTTACAATTATTATTTTTGCAAATAACATTGAAATACTGATATAAATTACAGTTAAAGAGATCTGTTAAATGATTCAGGACTTAAAGAACAGCTTCATGCAGATAAGAATAATTGAAAACATTTTTATTTTCTCAATTTCGCTAACGCTTTAAAAAATTATTTCCAATTCATAGCAACATTGTCTGTATTATAATTAATGACAAAAAGGAACTATAACATTATTCCTAGTAAAATCCCTGACTGCGATAAAAAGCTACTGCAGAATACTAAAATATTTATTTCTGAAGAGAAACTATCAAGTTTCTCTTCAGAAATCAGACAATTTAAAGTTTCCATTTATTTTAATTTCTTTTCCCCCTCCTGCAGTATTTTAGAAATAAATTTATTTTGAGAAACAATAGTGGATTTGATTACTTCCATGCGAACACCGCTTTCGCTACTTAACCGATTACTCAATATGACATTTGCGTGACAAAATAAATGGCATAAATTTCCCAGGTTCCAAACAAAAAAATAAATAAATAAATAAATAACTTTTTTAATTATAAATGACAAGCTGCATGACATTCAATTTAGGGATTGCAAATAAATATTGCAGAGAGCGTTGTTAGAATGAGTTCTTTATCCAAATTATTTTTTTTAATAAGGACATATTATTTCCAACCATAAGAACACTTGCAGAAATGCGTTTTAGGGTGGAATATATATTATTTATATGATTTTTAAACTGCGAATTGAAGTATAAAACTTTTGTTATGCCACTTAATATCGTTGATAAAAATCAAATAATCCTAATTTTCTTTTGGATAAATGACCTTTCTAACATAAATTATTTTAATTAAAATTCTTATCTGTTTTAATTTCAAAATCAAGGTAGGAAAATAAATAAATAATCGCTGCTGATAAAAAGATTGAATTGAAAGAAGATAGTTTTGTTTTTCTCTTAAACTATTAAATGATATTCTTATTAGAAAAAATAATAAAAGTTTTGTTTTCAGTTTTTTGCTTTTTCGTTTTTATGTATAATACTTTCCGATACTTACACAACTATTTAAGTTTCCCCGTTCTTATTGATTTATCGTTTGAAATCGAAGAAAAGAACAATGTTCCCTCTGTCACCATTTGCAATTTAAATCGAATGAAAAGACTGTATCATCGCTGCATGGAATACGGCTTACCAATGGAAAATTGTCCAATCATAACGCCAGTCATAGTATCTGGGCATTTACCTTTACCATTCTTAATTTCGTCTGAAAGAAGGAATTTTTTCTCGCGTGGAACATTTGAATTAGAGTTCCTCACTAATTATTCGAATATGGATGAGAAAAATAGAATATATGCCGGATACCGTTTTCAAGAATTAATCACCAAATGCACTTTCAATGGAAAAAACTGCCAACCTCAAGATTTCATTTTGTTTCCAACCCTACAGTATGGAAATTGCTTCACCTTTAAAAATACAGCCCAAGTAAAAGCAAGCAGATATTTACCTTATCGGGGCTTAGAACTTTTCTTGGATATCGAGCAAAGCTCCTATATGTATAAAGTATCGCCAAGCCTCGGAATAAAAGTATTAATCCACAATTCCTCGGAACTACCCAATCTGGAAGAAAAAGGAATATTCCTCAGCGCTGGATTTGAGACAAGCATTACACTTGGCGAAACTGTGATGGAAAGATTACCAATACCTTACAAAGACGAATGCAAAACTTACGACCCCAACTTGAGTCAAAGCAATTGCATCAAATCGTGTATTCAAAATGTTAGTTACATCAAATGTGGATGCGTTGATCCAACAATTCATGCAGCTCAAATAAATAAGAGACATTGTAATTTGACTGACACAGTGCAAATGTGTTGTTTAGAGGATGCCCTTAAGGATTTGGCTATCGGCAAATTTGACTGTCAATGTCCATATGCATGTTTATCAGTAAATTTTGATCAGCATGTTTCGAAAGCAGTTTGGCCTTCGAAAAATTATTTCAACCAGTTTCTTGCATCTGATAACTCTTCTTTGATGAGTTGGAAGACGCATTTAAAGCATTTTAGGGAAAGGTTTGCTTTGCTGAAAGTCAATTTCGAAGTTTCAAAGAAAGTAATGGTGAAGCAGGTACCTGTTTATCGAAGTGACGAACTATTCGGCTATTTTGGTGGTGCTCTTGGACTTTGCTTCGGGGCTTCTGCATTTTCAATGTGGGTGAAAGTTGAGTATTTAATGAACGCAATAAAACATTTTCTGTAATTGCCGAAAATTGTTTTGTTACATTTATAAATTTAACAGTATAGGTTTGTATTAGTTACAAACAGATCTGGATTACTCACTTTTTCGATTGATATATATCAAAAATTTGCTCGAAATTATTTCATTCATTTGCTATTTTTTAAAAAAAACTTTTGTTTAATGACTGAAAAGAATAATTATTTTGCGATTGTATAGATAAGTATTGGAGAAATAAGCATAAAATATATGTCAGTCCCATAAAAAGGGGCAAGAATTTTTTTAGTTCATTGTTGGTATCTTTTTTAAAAAAAATCTAAGAATAAAAGACGCGTTTCTTGGTTGTAATCTCTGAAAATAATTTGAAAAAAGTAGCGAGTTATTATAAAAGCACTGTATTTCAAATTGAAAAGTAATATAATAGTTTTTCTGAAGATATACTAAGAACGTCTTAAGCGAGCATAAATTTTTTTCTAGCTAGTCGAAAAGTTACCACCAACTACAACATCTTTCATAGCATTTAAAGTCAGATATTATATTATTTACAGGCATGAAACACTGCTTCATTTGTTACTACACCTGATTTTTTTTTTAAAAAGCTTTACAAGTTCTTTAGATTCAGCATTAAAAATAAAATTAAAAAAAAAAGACGCATTTTCCGAATTTACACTTTTTTGTAATGATGACTAGATGAGTCAGTCAAACGAATTGTGCCCAAGGCGAATTGTAACTCTGACGAATTGTATTCAGGACGACTTGTCGTCGTTAGGAATTGTTCACGATTCATGGAACAATGAATTATTGTTCCATGAGGAATTCTTATCGACGCAATTGACGTAGCATCAACTGGTTTCCGCTTTGCGATTTAATATTCAGTTTTCGATTTGTCGAAAGCTGGCGTTACTTTTGTCATACGATTTGTTGGTAATTTGAGATTGGAACTTATTTAAAGTGTTTACTCAACGACCCTTTTTAAGAAATGTTACATTTTGCAACCATCTTTGCATTGTGCAAGAGCAAAGAGGATAATGACTACGTTTTACACAAAATTGTGATTTTCATGTTTTCTAATAGAATAGGCGTTACTTTTATTCTGTACCCTCTTCGATAGAAATTGTTTCACAGCTTCATCAGCGCATCAAATATTATATTTTGTACTATTAGTGCCTTGGATCTGAAATCGGCTCATTTCTAGAGGATTGTGAAATGTTTAAACTTCCGTTGATAAAAATTTAGAACAATAATAACAAAATAAATGAAATGAAGATAAATCTAGAAAAAGGCACACATAAAAACTTAACTCATAATAATGAACTATTTGAAAAAAGGAAAATATCACGAGAAAAAGGAGAGCATTTAAGGTACTTTTTTATTAAAATTATATAACTTATCCTTCTCTAAAGCCATTCTAAGTATACTTACAAACAATTTTAAAAGTCCATGCTAAGCTATTTCACCACGCATTCTTTCAATCTCCATTTGTTAACACTGTTTTTCGAAGCTCTGTCGTCAAGGAAAAAAAATCCATAGTTTAAGTTCCTCATCCTTGAAGGAATGAGATGATTTTAAACTATATATAATGAAGAGGCTTTGGAACAGACAAGTGACTGAAATGTTAGAAAAGTTATCAAACTTTTTCCAAAATCACCAATTTGGAGACATTCTTCAACATAGACGAGAATTATCAAAATCACAGCCGTATTCTCAGTGTTTGCAAATTTTTATGAGCCCATGTAATGCATAATAATCTTATAAATTATTTATAATCATCTACCGTATCAATTATTTCATGACAATAGGACTATCATTTGACAACATTTTTTAATTTAGGTAACAATAATCTTAGCGATGTCACATGTTATAGTATATTGTATTCACAGTATTTTTCGGTAAATAAATTGATTTTTAAAAGTCAAAATATAAGAAAAATTAGTTATTTGTACTTTAGTTAATAAAATATCCCCACTAATCTGAATGAATTTAATTAAAATTGACTTAGAACTAAGAGTATAATGTTACATTAATTACCCTGAATCTCGATCTAATTACATGAACTGTAAGTATTTCAAGAATAAATTATACTTTTAACATTTATTGTTTCCTCTTAAAATAGAAATGGTCATTTCTCATTATATGATTGATTGACCATCTGATGATGGACAAGGTCATTAATGAAAGGGTGCATCTTTCTCTTCTTCGGGCCCTAAGGCAGGGCGTGGGCCCCATTGTAATCCGTTACTTTCAAGGATCAACAACAATAGGAAAATGTCTATTTAAATGTGTCCTTTGTTTGTATACTTATTTAATTTTGCTTTTACAAAATTATCAATACATAACTGCAATGGGCGTTGTCGCAATGGTAGAAAAATTTTTTTTACTTACATTTATTTAATCTATCACTGGTACAAAATAAACGCAGTGTGAAGAAAAAAATCATCCAAAATAATTTACTTTCAAACGATGCGGACCAAGTGCCAATCTTAATGACCCAAATAGGTAACCTCGGATATGCTAATAATTTAGTGCGTGTATATTTCTGGTTATGAAATCAACAACGTACTTGCCTTATATAAATATGCCTTTTTTTTCAACAGTTTTGGATTTTTGACAGTTAAAATATGGATTTTTAACTGCAATTTAGAAGAGCCATGATGGGTCAGGGAATAGAGAGCTCGCCTTTTCAATGAGGTTACCTTCGTTCGAATGCCAGCGATACGAATTCCGCATCCGGCTTGCACCGACCATGGTGCTGAAGCAATATATCTTCAGAGTTAGATGAATTATGGGTTAGACTCCCCTTGCCGTTAGGCTCATCGAGGTATCATTACAATAGGCATCATCACAAACATAAATGTAAAAACAAGAGGCAATATTAGGTGTTTGAATGGTCAATCCACCACCCTCCCGTCTGTTAGCAGCTTTTAATGGGTTACTGCCCGGTTATACCAGTTTGGCATACATGAATGATAGTAAAATGAAAAAATAGGCTATGTATGAGGGCTGTTTTTTTTTATGTAAGAGCCGTTTGAAAATAAAAACCAAACGAAAGAAAATTTTCATATAGCAAATTTATTTTTTGATTCTACTTAAGTTTCTTTTCTTTTTCTTCAAAATAGTTGGTAGGGCACTGGGCCCAAGTCCAAGAGTTCGTGAATTCGATCCCATCTCGGCCGAAGACTCCCCGTGTAGTAAATGGTGACTGATTCTCTTTAAATCAGTCGAGTCGCTAAGTCCTCCATGTTCCCATGACAAATCAATACCTCTGGGGATACTGATCCAAGAGTTTCCTTGTCTTCTGGATTGGTTCAAAATGACAAGGCTACGGAGTTGAACATTAGTAGTCGTACACCCAAAAATTGGGTCGGCTGTTCTACGACTGATATAAAAAAGAAATAGTTACCAAGTTTGCTTAAACACTTATCATATCTTACAATTATATTTAGAATAACCTCTTCACAGTAACATGCCACCTACTCCGATAACCAAGAGGTCAAGACCATTTTCAAGTGTTTGTCATTGTTGTACTGGTTGCCGCCAAAATGATGTTTAAAACATCGGAAAAGATGAAAATCGCCTATCGCAAGGTCTGGGTTGTATCGAGGGGTGGTCCAAAACTTCCCAGCCGAAAGAGTCCAATAAAGCTCTAGTCTTGACTGAGCTTGGTGAGAGTCATTGTCATGAAGTATCAAAATTTCCTGTCAGCATGCCAGTAGGAAGCTTCGTAAACTTCACAAATCTGCCGATGAATGCATGCAGCAGACAAGTTTTTTGCCCACTAAAAACACATCGCTGACAGTACTTCATAAGTGGCGGACGATTTATTAAACTTGCATGTTTTAAAGACTCAGAACTGATCTACGCAGCTGTAACTGAACACAGTTCTTCCCAAGGAGTGCCAGGACAAGACGCAAGCACTCCTTGTGACTCGCGCGCCACCTATTAATGTACACACCAAAACGGTCCATACTAAAAAAATAGCCCTCGTATTTTCGCTTTATTTATTTTAATATTAGTAAAAAATTTAGACATTATATTTAATTGTTTCTTTTTTCTCCAAACAATAATTTTAAATTAATATTTAATTACTTATTTTTCTCCCGTTTTCTCTATCTTTTTTAAAAGGAGGAAAAAAATTCATAACTAGATACTTGCACTTCAAGAAGAAGAAGAAGATCACAGATACCCTCACATGTGACCTATGACATCGGCACCAGCTGATCGTTCATAAGCAAAATGGCGTGTTAAAGTCGAGCTAAGTTTCTGCACCTAAGCTAGAATGTTCATTAACGTGAAATTAATTACATACAGCTTCGTACCGCACATCGAATTTAGTGAAACGTAATTTCTCGTCTGAGTCTTTTACTTAACTGAGATTTATTATTTATTTATATATTTGGTTGTAACCATGATATATTTTTGTTTTGTGTACTTGACAACTGCGATGCATAATTAATTTGTTGATGTTCTACACGGATGGCTTCATGCCTATCTTTGTGTTAAGATATATAAATAATTAAAATCTTTGTGTAAGAATTTAGAATGTGTCACTTAAGAGAATTGATACTTGTCGGGCTTGGTTTACTCGAACTAGAATGGAAAGAACAGTTGCTAACGTAAACAAATGCCGCGTTTCAACAACCAATCAGGATCGAGATGCCCACACTACGTCACTTGCAGGTATCCCATTGGTTAGATGCCTAACAGATCCGATCATGGTTTTTCTCAGCTGCGTAGAAGGCTAATGTATATTATTTTATAACAATGCATAGAGAAATTCTAGCAGGGAAATATTTTGTATCTTATTCCTTAGTAATTAGGAAATATTGCCGAAGAGAAAAGGTGTAATGAACTGTTACCTCAAAGAAAGACGCAATTCAGAATACCAGAATTGAACTTTGAAATATGTCCAATTTGAAAAAGGGCAATGATTCGCACGCCCATTTCTTAGGTGACGCAATTGGGCGTCGTATTGATCATTTTTCACGCAGGATATGAAGGAAGGAAGGGGAAGAAAAAAAAACGATTACGGAAAGTAAAAGATAAAATTTTTTTCTTTTTCTTTTGTTGCTCATTAATTAAAAGAAGAAGAAAAAACGTCAATAATCATGTTTGGGTGTAAGACATTGAACTTCTCATAAAAATTTTCTTAAGTTACTACATTATAAAAAATATTTAAGTATACATAATAATTATTTCGTGATCATTTATTGCACTATCATTGGACAGAAAAATCACGTAAGATTCAGATAACTTTGGATGTGATCAGGAAAATATTAATCAAAGTTATAACAGCGACCCATAAATTATTTTTTCTAACAATATTTATGCATAATTTCTTCTTAAATTGTTTTCTGCTATTATTACGCTTTTTGTTAATGATTAATATGGTATTTCAAGACTTGAAAGAAAAAGTTTCTCATTTATTATTTCATAAATTAATTGTATAATATTACCTTATCTTGCAACGTTTTAGGATATCTATTTAGTCACCGCCAGAAAATAATTTATATTTCGTTTTAAAAACTATGTCGAACTATTCGTAAAATTATGTTCAGTCAATGTACGCAACTAATATAACTAATTCAAAATAGTTATTCAAAAATAAAAAACAATACTAAGAATAAAAATTTTGTAATATTGCTAAATATAATCACCATGGCAAAAAATATTTAACGAGTTTTTTGCAACCAACAAAAATATATACGAATTTCAAAAAAATAAAGTTGGTTAAAAGCAAAATTTTAGGGTTTAAATTTTATCACAGTAGAATGGAAAACGAAGTCTATGGAACCAATAATTTTGTAAAGTTAAAAATTTCGGGATCTTTTAGTTAAATAAGGGTTACATATTCTTCTGCTCCTTTGAAAAATAACATTTAAGACAACAACAAAAAAAGACCTTAGCCTATTACATTATAAACTGAAATGAATTATCGCCTTCTTCCTACCACTCCCTACGCAGCAGAAAAGTGGGCACTCAGAAATATACAATCGAGAGAATTTAAAAAAATCTTGGTCATGAATATATTATTCAATGGGAAACCTGCAAGCGACGTAGTGTGGGCATTTCGATCCTGATTGGTTGTTGAAACGTGGCATTTGTTTACGCTAGCAACTGTTCTTTCCATTTTATTTCAAGTAGGCCAAGCCCGTCAAGTATCAATTCTCTTAAGTGACACATTCCAAATTCTTTCACAAAGATTTCAATTCCTTCGCTATACATTTCTTACTTGACACTAAAGACAGGCCATGCACAGCATAAACAAACTAATTATGCATCGAAGTTGTAAGGTACATAAAATAAAAATATGTCACGGTCACAATAAAATACATAAACAAATAATAATTCTAATTTAAATAAAAGAAGTAGACGAGAAAGAAATATATTTCAACTCATTCGATGTGCGATACGGCTCTGCGTTTATTTCACGTTAAATAACATTCTAACCTATAGGAGAAACTTAGCTCAACTTTAATATGCCATTTTGCTGATCCCGGCCCCAGCTGATAAAGATTAGCTGTGGCCGATTAGCTGAGGTCGGAGCTGATAAAGATTAGCTGGGGCCGGGATAGCCTGGTTGGTACGGCACTGGGTCCATGTCCGAGAGTTCGTGGGTTAGATCCCCGCCGGCCGAAGACTCCTCGTGTAGTAAACGGTGACTGATGCACGTTAAATCTGTCGAGTCGCAAAGTCCTCCATGTTCCCATAACAAATCAATACCTCTGCGAGGACCCGCAAAGCCTCAGGGGATAGAGCGCTCACTTTCCAATGAGGCGAACCGGGTTCGAATATCAGTCGATACGAATTCCGCATCGGGCTTGCACCGACCACAGTGCTGACGTGAAATATCCCCAGTGGCAGACGGATCATGGGTTAGAGTCTCCTTGCAGTCAGGCTAACCGTGGGAGGTTCTCGTGGTCTTCCTCTCCATGTAACGCAAATGCGGGTAAGCTCCATTAAAAAGTTCTCCATGAAGGCAAATTTCTCCCAATACTCGATCCCAGAGGTATTGAGTTCCCTTTGTCTTCTGGATTGGGTTCAAAATGACAAGGCTACGGAGTTGAACATTAGTAGTCGTAAACCCAAAAATTGGGTCGGTTGTTCCACGACGGATATAAAATGAAATAAATAAAAAAAAAAAAGATTACCTGACCCTGACGTCATAGATCACATGTGTAGGTATGGGAGGTCTTGAAGTGCAAGTAACCGATTGCATGAAAACCTTATCTCGAAGGAAGAAACCGATTGCAGAATTGAAATCAACTAGGTGAAAATAAAACATTCGTTCAAAAATCTTATTCAACAGAAAAACAAGAAAATATTTGTTTCTTCTACTATAATCTGAAAACAAAAATTCGGAGAGCCAGTCAGTCATGTTCTGATAAAAGTTTCATAAAAATTCTATATTTGTTTTAAACATGTATGCTTTTGTTCAATACAATAGTAAAAGATATTTTTCAATCGTTTCAAAAGAGATTGCATTTAATTAAATAAGAGAGGTAAGTCTATTTTTTAATTCACAATACTGCGTAAAATAAGTTTTCTTAAATTTAAAATTTGTTTGCCTAAAACTGTACTTTCCATACATATATCCTCATACTTTAGAATGGATTTGATTCAACATTTCACAGTATTACATCTTGCTAATGTACTTTCTGTTGTACAGGGTGCCAAAAAAAGAAACAAAAAAAAATACGGACTATTTTGAATAATTTTTGATCTAAAGATCGGATCTTCACGTGCTAGGAGTCATTCTTAATGTTTCGAGGGGGTGACCTCGAAATAAGGGCAGACGATATTTTAAATTACGAAATCATTCACCTAATCCAATCATAATGTTGATCAATCAATATTGTTGAATAAATTCCTGTCGACGTGAAAGTCGAAATGATTTTAAATCAAAATGATTTTTATCTGAAATCAAACAAAATAGTTTTGTTTCTACTTCTTTTCAAGAAGTCTCAAAAATCAGCAGCTGTGAGTAAGAATTTTTTTTAATACCAAAATTGATAAAACTTAGCGATATGCATGGAAGATGAGTTAAAAAAAATCCGGTTTTGAACGATGACTACTTTTGGAAAAAAAGAAGAAAGCCCATTAGAGTATTTATTCTTCTTCAAGTGAAGATGTTGGTTGGAATTAGAATGACTGCAACTCCGTTTCTATTTTTCCTTTTTCTCTTGTGGATTAAACTCCAGTCGGGGAACTCTCAATTCGACAGTAAGTGGAATATTTTTATGTTACTTCAATTATTTTACCGCTTTCTTTTGGAAAAAAAAAAATGCAATTTTTATTTTTTATTTTATTTAATATTATCCCATTAACTAATGTAAGAAAAAAGCAAGACCAAATACATGCCCATAACTGTCAACTTTTACGGTCAATGAAAAACAATTTTTAAGAAGTAGTATTACAACAATTAAGTATGAAAAGAACAGGATTTTCTGAAAAATGAAATATGTGTACATAATTAGCCAACACTAAGATCACAGTATCTCGGTGTCCGATTCGCCGGATATATATCGAATTTATTTACACATTTTTTAAATTGTTGATTCGTAGTGGTAATTTAAAATATTTTTTTGAAACTTTAAACTTCAAGACTTAATGCGCTAAAACGCCTGCTGCTATCACTAAAGAGATTATTTATCAACTGCCCGCACAAGTTGGCAGCTAATCATATCTCATGCCTGTCTACTTAGACTTTTTTCGTGAGTGGATAATTTTCCAAGTGGCAGTAAAAAAAATTCCGAAAAACAATTTATGTATATATATATATAAGTTCATGAGTTCTGTTTACTTGCAGCTTATGCGCAATAAATGAAACTTATTGTTTTTCTTAACTTTCTTCGTGTTTTCTTGTATTTATTTATTTTGTTGTGTTGTTATATATATATATATATATATATATATATATATATATATATATATATAATTTTTATTCTAACTCAAAAAGTTTAATGGAATGACATGAGTTTCGCAACCACTTTAAATATGAAATTAAAATCTTTGAAAGCCAGAACTGTTCGCATCTATGCGTTCCTTATTAACTATGGAATTTCCGTATTTTCAAAATTAATTTTCCGTGTGGAAGCAAATCTTATGTAATAATATTTAACATAACAATTAGAATTTTAAAAAAATATTGTCCACCACAATATATGAATAATTTAAACCAATATATTAAAGGTTGGATTGTATAATGCAGGGATGACAAAGGCGAGGTATATAAAAGGTATATATTAAGGTATATAATATATACCTTACGAGGTACGAGGTATTAAGGTATATAAAAGTGGCGTAAAGTATTTGTTTTTGTTTATTTACTCTCTCTTTATTTATTTAAACTTAACCACCACTGTGACTTATATTTTAAATTATTCATAATTAAAGTACGATCCTCAGCTGCCAACTTATTTAACACTGATTTAGATCAGAATTCAGACAAACAACATACTCTGCACTCATGAAGCCGGGGGGAGGCGTGGGAGTATGCAGAGAATCACCCCCCCCCCCACACACACACACACTTCATCTAATTTTTAAAAATATCTTTCCTCAGATAGAAGTAGGTTTCAACTTATTGTCCGCTCGTACTGACCTTTTATTTCAGCTGCTCATGGGCACAGATGGAGAAGTGAGGTTTCCACTTCGCGTACAGGTACTTCGTAACAAACATAAGTTCAAGCTGCCAACTTGCACGGCTGTTGATTAATAATTTTCCTAGTGGTAACAACATTATAGCGTTTTAACGTTCTAAACCTTGAAATTTAAAGCTTCAAAAAATTAAAAAATCTTTTAAACTGTGAATCAATAGTTTAAAAAAAATATGTAGATCAGATCTATTTGTTGGCTAATTATACGCAAGATGGTTTATCCGAAATAAGAACGTTGTGCCGAATTAATTTGCAAACCACGCTTTGGCGCACATTCCAATATCGAAAGTGCGAAGTAAGCAGCTGCCGGCTGCCTCCCCAAGTTTTTTGTAATACAGTAGTTGTAGTCGTGATTCGCGATCGCAACGCTCGAATACGCCGTCTAGCGGGAGCCTGTAAATATCAGACATTAATTTATCACGTTTTCATTTAGTTCCATCGAAATCATTGACAGAATCAGACGCCATTTTTTAGCAGCAAATAAGAAACAAAATTTCCCTAAGGAAAAGGCCGAAGAACTTGAAAAAAATCTCCAGAATATTAGTAAATCTTTCAGGAACAGAACACGCCAAACATTTGAAGAAAAATTCCTCAATAATTTTTAATTTCTATTATCAACAAACTTGCAACTGAGGACTTCCGATTTCGGATACTGTTACAGATGAGTGTATTAAGGTAAAATGCATTTCTTCTGTCTTCAATTCATTGCGAATTAAAGTGAAGTCAACATTGCTTTTGTCATTCCAGTGAATAAATATGAATTCAGAACATACAGAATTGTAATAGTTATAACATATTCTTCTTCGTTATAGAATAGTATATATTTCTGTATCCATATAATTCGGAAAACAACAATAAAAAATTATCCAAGTTACTTGAAATAGTGCCATTTGTGCTGATTCTTAATTAATTGTAATCGTTTTCTTGGTAAGTATTTTTTAATTTTGAAAGAATAAGTTCAACTAGAATTCAGCTATTCTGTTCTTAGCTACATATTCAAATTCATATCAATTATAAAATTTTGCTGTGTAGTGGGATAAACTATGTATCTATTATTTGAGAATAAAGTTTTCAAACAAGGAACTTATCATTTTGGAATTCTCCGGGAATTATAAATCAGGTAAGTGCAATGATTTTTACAATAAAAAATTTGCCTGTAAATATTTTTTTTTCATTTGATGATGGTTCTCTACAGAATGGTTTTTTACGTTTGATTAAGAACTATAAGAATAATAAAAAAAGAAACAATATGAAAGTTTTTATTTCAATGTGAAGAATTCTTGAAATCGTTTTTTTATCCTAAAAATTCTTTATTTTCCGTTTTTTAGTTTATAATTTTTTGATAAAAATTGTTCTCAAAATACTTTTTTTGAAAAATTAAATGGTATAACATTATGTGTTTATGTATACTTCTTGTATATTCCAATGTTTAAAGCAATATGATTCAGAAAAGTATGGAATAAAAATTCGGTACTTACGTATTAACGCCACCGCCGCTACAGATTTGGCGGTTTTAAAGTGCCGCTAATCTATACTTAAAATTTTTGCGACAATTCATAAAATAAAACACTTTATTTAAAATCAAAATAGTCAATCGGATTTCGGAGGAAAATGAGCCGATATAGAGTTTAGCATAGATTCAAAACAATCATATCGCCATATGAACTCTGATAAATAAGATTCCAAATGAAATAACATTTCCAAAACGTACGTTTACCAAATAAAGTTTTATGTTGTGGGAATTGGTACATTTTCGTTTTTTCGGTAAAATATTTCCCTCCTAAAAAAATACAATTGCATCTTGTTTTGTTTTTGGCAAATCCCAAAGACGAATTTTTGTAGCACTAAAAATGGCGACAAAAAAGAATTGTTTTTTTGTTTTTGTTTCGTCAGCATTCTTTATTTTACGTTTCTTAGTTTCTAAATAATGATTTTTATTGAAACTTGAAATTTTTTGTTAAAAATTGTTGTCAAAAAACTTTGTTTACAAAATTAAATTTCATAAAATTATGAGGCTTATGCATACTTTTTGTTCATTTTAATTTTTGAAGTAATATGATTCTTAAAACTATAGAATGTAAAGTTTAAATGGGCCTTTCATGTTATATCATTAAATTTAGTAAAACTATTTCTCGGGCATTAGGTTTTAACTCTTATAAGAATATACATATTTTTTTCTGTTAATGTACAAATATTTTTCCGATATGTTTTGGATATTCCTTCTCTAATAAAAAGAGATACCATTTTGTTTTCGTTTGCATAAGAAAGAATATCAAGCATTTTTCTTTTTTAAATTTAATTAGCCACAATAAAGAAGGAACGTTGCAATGCTACGTGCTACATTAATGATGTCTCTAGAGTAACTGAATGACTGTTCATATAGAAATCGCAGGTATTAGTCTCATACAACAACGCCCCCTCAGTGGCGTAGCGAGCTTAACTCGCGCCCGGGGCACAATACCATTTTAGCGCCCCCCATTCGAAAACCATATAGTAGTATATGTAAAATATGCTCCCAAATTATTAAATAAATAATGTAAAGTAAATAAAGTCATAGGCTCAAGCTAGACTTTAAATTTGAGACAAAAAATGCAGTTGAGAAAACAAGACTAGATTCTGAATTGTATATGATCATCTAGAATTAGTTCAAAAGATACCTATTATTTATTTTACATAATATTTTAAAAACACGCAGTTTTAAAACAATAAAAAAGTAAATATTTATTATCTCTAAGAAGATACATATATTTAATAATATGATTATAATACATTAATAAAACTAATTACTATGTATAAATTATTCGCTTTTGATTAAGCAAATTTATCAATAATAGTTATCATCAAAGTTGATCATTGCAAATTTGTTTCTTTCCACAATTAATGTTAGGACACTTAGACGATCTTGTCCCATCGTTGATCGTAGATATGTCAAAATTAATTTTAATTTGCGGAATGAACGTTCGCAGCTAGCAGTTGATATTGAGATAGTCAGGAGTACTTGAAGTGCCACTCTTAGGTTTGGAAAAACATCTTCTCCATACGAGATTATAAAAGTACAACATTCTAATAGAGTTTTTGGTTCAATTTCTTTTCTACTGTGGAGTAACATTTTGCAGTCACATATTTCGATAAGAAGTTCTATTCCATTGAAATCTGTATTATAAAATTCGCCCAAATTTTTGCAATTTTTTTTCAAGGTCGTTATCAACATTATCCTCGTTTAATAAATTTTCAATGTCTAGTAGAAATCCAAATATGAAATAAAGGTCACTTAATCGTGTACATATTTCTTGTTGCAGGCGATCAAGAACGCTTTTCATAACGCGAGAAATTTCACTTTCTGTGGAAAAAACAACAACATCTCTAGCCAATTCTCCGAGCATTTTGCGGCGTCTTCTTACACGTATTGTTGCATCAATATCCCATTTTTCACAAAGAGACTTCGTTTTTTCTATTGCCTCTTCACAGGGCTTGTCTCGAATTTCGGGTAGTTCAATCGCTAATGATTCAAGATCATTGAACCCTTCTCTAAAATTCATTCTAGGATCTTGTAATCTGAGCTGCTCACGATCAATCCTCCTTAAGATTTCATATTAGAAATGAACTAAAGTTATGAAACTAAAAGTTAGTACATTTTGAAACAGAATTGTAGCTTCACTTCTGATGTCACTTGTAGTGGTAGTGTCCTTTGCTAATTTTTCTAATAGTTCTACTATATTCTCTAGCCCATTGATGATAACGCTAACCACTTGTATTCTGCCGCTCCATTGTGTTTCAGATTCACGTTTGACAGTTTCTGTTAAAGCATTTTTTAATAATTCCCATCGTAACGTTGAGCGTGAAAAAAACAGATATATGCTTTCTGTGGTCTGCAGCTTGTTAAAGAAATTTCATCGGAATTTAAATATTTTATAATTGTATTTTTGATCGAGGCTGCATCTTTAGCATGTATTTCAATAACCCCCCCCCCAAAGAAAAAAAGATTTTTTGATGGAAACTTTTTTATTCATAAAATCAACATCTACATACCTAACGACTTGGGACATTTGTTCTCGATGAGAGATATCAGGAGTTGAATCAAACAAAAGTTCATAATATTTATTCTTTTGATATCGTTTATTAGTTGATTTCGAACTGTAGATGCCAGAAGATGAATGAATTCATTTTGGATCTGTGTTGACAAATATGAGACAGTTTTTGGAGTTTCTGTGGCATGTTAAAGATGATTTGCTAGTAGCGAATCAAACTGAGCTACAAGTTTAAGTAAAGATAATAGGTTTCCAACTTTTGTACCAACTTGAAGTGCTAGTTTTTTAACATGGCTTCATTATTTGTTTTATTACTTACCAAGAATGCCTTGAATGCACGAAATAACTTAAACGTTAATATTTCGAGTATTTCCCTAATTTGTTGCAGACTTCCACTACCTGTCGAAAGTATCAAAGATACGTACAGTCACGGAAAAAAGTATCCAGAATGTAACAAATAAGGAATCATTTATTTTTTTAATACAGATATTTCTCAGGCACACAACAAATACGGCGTTTGCGTCCTTTCCTAGAAACGGCAAAACGCTGTATTTGTTGTGTGTCTCCTTTCGATCCTTTAGTTGTTATTTTCCGGCTACTTTTTTCCGTGTCCATATAAGTACATTAGAGTGCTATTGTTATCGTTTTAACAAGCGTAAGCTACATTGCGTTTATGGAAATAAAAATAAATATTGTTCTGGAGGAAAGAATGTTTGTACTTTGTAAACTTCAACTATTTTTAACATATTGTTTCATCAGACAAATCAAGAAAGGAGATAATTTCTGTTACCACACAGCGTTGATGCCATAAGCAAGTGCTGTCGGACACAGGTCGAGTCAGCCCTGCCAGTAGACAAGACATGCCATTTCTATTATGAATATATTATTACACTTTGAATTAGACTATTAGTGTTCCTTTTTATTTATGAATTAACATTAATTATATTACACTGGCACTAAAATTAAAATATGTTTTCCAGAAACCAATTATAATAAAAATAAAAATTATCCAGCAATTTTTTGTTTTGCGGACCATTTGGCGCCCCTTTGTGAGTAGCGCCCGGGGCATGATGACCCCCCTTGCCCACCCCTCACTACGCCACTGCGCCCCCTATAGTTCGTTGCGATCGCGAATTGTGATGTAAAAGGATTGTCTGCGGTCTTCCGCAGCTTGTGTTAACTTACCCCTGTTATGTAATAAAATGTTGTTATTATTATTATAGCTCATCGTAATTTCTTGAACAATTCGTCGTAATCGTGCACAAACGTACATCACGATCTCAGCATAGATTTTTTTAGATTATCATATTGCAAAGCTAAATTGCAAATTTTTTAAAAAAGACCATAAATTGTGACACTGCAGGATTTAATGAAATTTTTACTTTTGAAAACTTGAGAGACATAAACCTAAGGCCAATAGCGGCTAATTTTTGTAGCGACGCAAATTTATCTTAAGTACAAAATATATAATTTTCTTTTCACTCAAATTTGTATTCCAATTATCAAAAAGAGTCACCTTAAAGATAAAATTTCAAGATGGATGGGAAAAGGGCCGCTAATGGCCTCAGGCGATCAGTAAATGTCGATGATGTCAATGAGGATGTTGGCTAATTGTGTTCATAGATGCCTTTATAGTTTTGTTTTTAAAAAATTCTCCCAAACTTAATGGTTGTTTTACTACCACTTAGTTACAAAACTTTTACAAAACAGCATGCAACGACATGTAAATCATTCTTTGCAATTACTTTCAATAGTAAACTGAAAAATTATGCTATTAGTTGTTGGAAATTAAAACTCAAAAGATTACTGTACCTAACTAGGACCCACCTCATCCTAACCAGTTTGGGCAAATAGAACTCAAACTCAATTCACTAAATTTAGAATGAAATATTAAGAAGCCAATTACAAATGCAAGAGAGTCGGTTAAAAATGAAATTATACTCCGAAGCCTGAAAATTGAGTCGATTGATCGGCACTCAACGTAAAATTCTACGATAAAGCCACCACCTGCTAATTTCTATGAAATCGTTTCTTTTGAAAATCTAATGGAAGACAGAAAAATAAGATCAACTGCAGCCTGCTACTAAAGTGATGCATCATATTTAAAACATCAGTGACATGTAAATAAACATCTTCTTCGTCCACTTAAGTACTACAGCCGGTTACCCGCCAAGGCCGTCTCTACCGGTTTACCTCATCTTGATCTATTCCATGTTACATATCTCCATCTGTTAACTCCCAAGTCCTTTAACCACTTCTCTACTCTATCTAACCATTTTATTCTAAGTCTTTTTTCCTCTGGCGTTTGGAAGGTTATTTATTTTTTTTAGCGAAATTTACCGAAATACAGCTGTGACATTAGGTCACAGCCTAATTTATAAATATCCTGTTTTTTTTTTCTTAATCAATAATACTAATTCTTTTAATTTTGTAATACATTCTTTTATTTCATCATCTTTCTTTAGCCCCTTAAGCGGTAGCGCAATTTGGACATTCTCCCCCTAAAATTCCTTACCAGCTCCTTAAAAGAGCCCCTTTATTTCGAGAAGTTTCCACCCTTTTTTTTCTGAGAATTCCACTGGTCGTCGGCATTCTTTCATCTCCGCGTGTTTGTTGTGTTTCTCAACCGTAACTTTTAACGCATAATCATTTTTTCATCTCAACTCGTGATTTTTAGGTAATTTAACTTTAACTTGCACAACATGCACTACAACTTCAATTTTAAGTTTTTGTATCTTATAAAAAGGAAGAGCGCGAAAGACGAAACAGCTTTCGATAATTTGATGTCATATAAGTTGCTGCACTCCGCTTAACGGAGTTTTTAACATTTTTGCTCCCACCTCCCTAAGGTGGAGAAGCTTTTTTTTCGAAGGATGGCCTCTCTGCGCCATCTTCTTTTGATGTTGGGATTCGTTCGCTGGAAATAACTCACCGATAGCCATGCTGTCCTTTTTTTCATTGCCTCTGATGAATTGCTTACTAAAGAATTTTCCTTTTCCTGACAAATTGGATTAATGTTTCATAAAGAATTTTCCTTTTCCTGACAAATTGGATTAATGTTTCATAAAGAATTTTCCTGACAAATTGGATTAATGCTTCATAAAGAATTTTCCTGATAAATCGGTTTTTAGTGCCTACTAAAGAACTCTCCTGATAAAATCTCCAGTTTTTTTAAAGGATGATCCGCTGACCAACTACCGTCAGGGATGGAAATCCCCCACAGTCCGTTTTCACTCCTGTTCCAGTCATCACTAGTTCCACATCCTTGGCATGAGCCATTCCTAAAATGATGTAGTGCCTCAACATAATGATTCGTCTAGTTTGTTTTTTCCTCCAATAAAACAATAGTGATTTTTTTTCAAAAAAAAACTGGACTGATTTCTTTTTCCCTAGCCAAAAAGTTTTTGTTTGTTTCATCCTAAACTCATCTCCGATCCAGGACTGGATATCTTTTTATGGATAAAAAAAGGTACGTGCTTTAAATATACTTGGTATCTTCTAGAACTGTTTTTTTGAAGAAGAAGAATTGCTATTCTTCTGGGTTAGCCAAACTTCGTAAAATGTACAACTAACTATGTTTCACCCGGCCATTATTTTTTAGTTTTTCTCTTTTCTAAATTGTCATTTTTTTTTGCAACTTTTTCATTTTTCTATACCCAACCTTAACAGGGCATCTGGTGCCGTTCCGCTTTTCGGTTGGTGTATATAGTTTTTAATTATATTTATTTTGACCAGGGAATGTGTATTATTTCAAATTAAATTTTTTTACTATGAGTAAAGTAAGATATTAGTATTCAATGTTTAATACATTTAATTTCAATAAATTTCTTTAAGTTTGGAGTAGGAAATGAATTGTTTATTTCAATAGTTTTTGATATTAGCCAAATAAACAATAATAAATTATGCAATGTAATCAAAATTTTTTTAATACACTTCATGTTTTGATTAGTTCATTATATCTTGTTTTGGTTATTTACTAATTTGTTTCATACAATAACCAAATAGATAATTTTTAAGTTGAGATAATAATAATTATTTGTCATAATTTCTGTAATTGAATATTACAATTGTTTTATAATAGTGATTAAAAATAACGATTTTGATTAGGATGATTAATATAAATATTTTTGATTAAATAATAAGTAGTAATTGGATAAGATTTGGTAAATAATTTTTCATATAACAATTTAAAAATAAGAATCCTTTTAATTTATAAAATTGATGTTTACATAAATTATTTGAAAAATAAAATTTTTTCACAGCAATTGGTTAAAATAATAATCATTACTTAATATTGGTAAATTCTATGTGTACTAAAAATTTTGCTTATTATGCTTTTGAATCAGGTCATGTTTAATAATTTAATTGATTATTTTGTTGAAAGGTTATTGAATTGATTTTTAATATGTATTGCCAATGTCTTACTCTCCTATATTGCTAAATTATTAGTGTTCTAATATATTATACTACAATTGATTGGTTTTTGAAAATGTTTGGGTATTTATTTGCACTTTGAAATAATTAATGACAATATTTTTTTTCTAATGGTTGATATTTCTTGTTTATGCAAGTATATCGTTATAGGATTAATTTGTAGGGTTACCTAATTTTTTTAATTGTGTTTTTCTTGATATTTAAATTTATTATATTTAAGTTTATACATTATTTTCATGAGGTTATCAAAAGGTTACAATTAGTAATAATACCTGTGTAATTGATACTTTTATCATTTAAATTTTTTCTCATTAGATGACCCCAATTCAAACCCGTAATAGAACGTATTCTAATCCAATAATTATGCCTGACAACGTAAATAACATAGAGGCCAATAGGCAAACCCCTAAATTCAATTTCAATAGTCCAGAATTTTCTGGAAATTCTCAGAATGTAGAGTGGTTCCTGAACCAAATTAAAGATCTAGTAAAATTAAATCAATTTGATAATCCGGCTGCTTTATACTTATTAAAATCAAAATTGTCTGGGGCTGCTCTCACTTTTTTTCAGAATTCACCTGAATGTAGGGTGGTCACAAAGTTCGAGGATGCATGTCAGCTGCTTCAAAATTTTTTCAAACAAGAAGATTCTTCCTCGGCTGACTTGGCAAAATTTCAGGCAATCAGCCTGTTGCCCTCTGAAACTATCAAAAATTTAGAATATAGGATAGATTCTCTTGCCCATAAGGCATATAACTTTATAAATGACCAAACTGCTTTGTCTCGGATAAAAGCCATGCAGTTCTTATCTGCAATCCCTTTGCACCTTAAGGAGACTATTCTCATTGAGGGAATACAAGATTACCGCGAGATGGTCAAAAGGGCCAATCATATTGTGACAATTCAACAATCATTAGCTGGATCGACTACTCCTTTAGTCGCAGCTCATGCGGTGACTCAGTGTGCTTCTGCTGCACCTGATCAGCTCACCTTAATTTCAAAACAACTTGAAATGTTGACAACAAAAATTGAGACTATGCAGTCTAATTGTAATATATGTTCGAAACCCCACAGCACTAAATTATGTCCCCTTTTACTTCACCCTGTACAGAACCAGGATCGGGTTGGACATGAACAACCTCGCCCAACTCCAAACCTTCACTGTGTTTTCTGTAATAGGTCTGGGCATATCATGAGTGTGTGTCGAACGTATCTCAGACATTTAAGACAAAATTCATTCGGGCCATTGGCGATGCATTCTTTTCCGTCACAGTTCCCCATGGTTTCTCCCAGGTTCACTGCACCGCAGTATCCACCGCCACCGATTCCTAGTCAAAATGAACAATTTAGACCGAGGGTTAATAATAATACTAATTATAGAGGTAACAATCCTTTAAACTCTCGCAGGAGGCAGTAGGGGATGGCCCTGTCTTCTCATCCACCAAACCATCCAAAATCTTTGATATAAATGAGTTTATGTCAAAATCGATGCATAATTCAAATGTTACTATTAGGGAGTTTTTGACTAACTGTAAATATAAAGAAAATATTGAACACATAAATATTGTTTCACATGAAAGTAATCTTCCTACAATTGCAGCTAGCTTTAAAAATGTTAATGTAAATTTTCTACTCGATAGTGGGTCGTCAGTCTCATTATTGACATTAGATACTTTCAATGCAATTAGGGCTCATAATAAAGTAAAATTCTTATCAAGAAAAGTCCAAATAAGAACAGTTAATTCTCAGCTTCAATTTTCGGCGTGTGCTGAAATTTCCTTTAAAATCCATAATAATTTTTTTCGACATCAATTTTTTATTGCAGATATTAAGAGTGATACTTTTCAGGGAATTCTAGGTTTTGATTTTCTAAGAACACATAATGTTCTTATTAAATTCCAAGACGAGTTGGTGCAATTTAGTAATTTTTGTATTCCTTTAAATAATTTTGATAAGTTAGCTTCTAATCATACCAATAATGAACAGATTGATGTAGTTTTAAAAAATAAACTCACAATTGAGCCAGGCGAGACTGCCATTGCCCATTTAAGGATTAATTCTTTTGCTAATCAAACAAATAAAGAAGTGTATTTCACACCTACTTATAATTCAAAAATTAATATTCATCCTTCTCTTAATGTTGTTGACAATAATGTGTTTAATACAATAATCCAAAATAATTCTGATAACACTGTTCATTTAAATAAAGGCTTGAATATAGGTTATATTATTTGTAATTTTGTTGTCCAAAATAGTAATGATGGTAATAATGTAGATTTAAATGATTGTACTAATCTAGAACAGTGTAATTTAATTACTGCTTCTCAGGATATTTTAAATTTAAGAAAAGATGAACTAAAATCTACTGATTTTGATTTAGAACATTTAGACACTGATCAAAAATTAATTCTTCAAAACATTTTATTGGAAAATTTTGCTGCATTTTCTAAAACCATAAAAACTTTAGGATGTACTGATGGTGTGGTTCCCTCTTTAACATTGAAAAATGACAATGCAATAAAAACCTTACCATTTGAAATTCCATATGCTTTAAGGGATGACATTAAACAAGAATTAGATGAATTAGTGGAAGCCGGGATTATTCATAGGCATGTTAGCCATTGGGCTGCTCCACTAGTTTTAGTCAAAAAGAAAAACTCAGAGAATAGTCAAGGAAAACCTAAGTATCGTTTAGCTTTGGACTTAAGATTACTTAATGCAGTGGTAGAAAGCTCCACTTACCCTTTGCCTAAAATAAGCACTATAATTAATGAAATTTCTTCATATAAATTTTTCACAAAGTGTGATATTCGAGAAGCCTATAGGCAGGTTATGCTTCCTGAACACCTACAGGACATACTAACATTCACTACTCCTTTTGGATCCTTCGCTAATAGACGACTCGTTTTTGGCCTCAAAACGGCAGCGAGTACTTTCCAGGCTTTAGTAGACCTAATTATTGAGGAATTAAATACTGAGGGTATTAAAGGTATCCATGCTTATCAAGACGATTTCCTAATCGGAGCAAATTCCTTTGAGGAAATGACTAATAGAATATCAGCGTTACTTAAAATTTTAACTAAATATAATTTAACTTTAGCTCCTAATAAATGTTCTTTCTTTAAAGATTCTGTTGAATATCTCGGTTTTGTAATTTCCCATAAGTGTATAACCCCTACTTCATCCAATATAGCCAAAATTACTTCATTTGCTACCCCTCGTAATGCCAAACAGGTTAAGAAGTTTATAGGTGTGTGTGGCTTTTATCGCCATTTAATTCCAAATTTCGCCCAATTAATTGCTGTGTTGACTAAAGTTGCTACAAAGCAATCTAAATTTAAATGGACTGACGAACAACAGCGGGCATTTGATGCATTACAGAATGCATTTTTTTCGAAACCTTTTGTCCAATTACCAGATTTCAGTAAACCGTTTTTCCTAAATACTGATGCGAGCAAATTAGGCATTTCAGCAGTTTTGATGCAGGAGCATGAAGGATCTCTTCGCCCTGTCTCTTTTTTTAGTAAGGCTTTGTCCAAATCTGAGAAAAACTATCCCGCCATCAAATTGGAGCTATATGCAATTTTTAAGGGTGTTACAGCATTTAAATCTTACCTCTATAATAGAAATTTTACAATTCTGAGTGATAGTAAACCCCTAAAACATTATCGCAAGGTTACATCACCTGCTGATATTATCACACGTTGGTTACTTGCTTTGAGTGAATATACCTTTGAGTTTATACATATACCTGGTCATGAGAATGTGTTAGCCGACTGGTTTAGTCGTTCTCCTGATCCAAACTTTTGTCAACCTGCTTTAAATAGTAATGATTCTGAACTAATTTTACCTTTCACTGATATAAATGAAGACCATGTAATTCATGCTTTAACTAATAATGACTCCCCTCTTGAAATTTCTTTAGACACATTTAAATCTGAACAATGTAAAGATCAAAATATTCAGGAAATTATTTCTCTTTTAAACAATCCCACTTTAATTAATCAATCTAAGACTGAACATTTCTTTTTAAATGATGGTATATTAATGTACGCCACTGAGGTTTTTCCTCATAAACACAGAATTGTAGTTCCAAATTCATTAAAATCTAAAGTGTTAAATATCTGTCATGTTTCCCATTCTGGTATTCAAAAGACGTATGAGCTTGTGTCTAAAAGATATTTTTGGAAAAGTTGTTACAGTGATACCTGTAATTATGTTAAGTCTTGTGAATTATGTATTAAACATAAACAGTCTGCGAGCAAGCCTGCTCCTTTAAAATCAATGTGGCTACCTCAGAGGCCTGGACAATTTGTCTCAATGGACATTGTAGGACCCATTAAGAATTGTGGATATATTTTAACTTTCATAGATCATTTCTCTAGACATTTAATTTTAAACCAACTAGTCAATTTAACCACTGAGACTGTTTCTAAACATTTAATGAATTATATTACTCATTATGGTAGAATGTTATACCTATTAACAGATCTAGGCACTCAGTTTAAAGCTGAGGTTTTTGAATTAATCAATAAAAAGTTAGGCATAAAACTAGCCCATAGCAGTGCTGCTCATCCTCAAAGTAATGGAATGAGTGAACGCATTAATCAAGCTATTAAGTCTTCTGTTTTAACTTTACATGAGAAAGGTGTGTCATTTGCAACCAGCTTATTAATTCACCAAAATATATACAATGGTTCAATTCACTCTTCAACTAAATTCACCCCTAACTTACTTCATTTTGGTCGTAATTTGGCCTTAATTTTTGATTGTTTTGAAACTAGTGTCGAACCAATACATTTGGATAAATCTCACTATTTATTGGAGACCTTAAATGAGCTCAATATTGCATATGAAAATGCTTACCATAATTCTGAACGAGCACAAGTCAAACAAAATTCGAGACAAGGTGCGAAAGCAAAATTAAGATCACTAAATATTGGTGATATTGTCTATTTAAAACATACTAATGTGTTTAAACCTAAATTTGATGGTCCGTTTACTATTTTGTCAAAATTTAATGATGTGGATTATGTAATCCAACTTTTGGACAATACAAGGGCACCTAAACTAACTGTTCATATAGACCGTTTACGTCTATGTCCTCATAGGAGGCAAAATTTGCTTTTTCATCCCTCTTTGGATACCTCCCCTAGTGTAATTGATAGTGATATGACTCTCCCTAAGGCTTGTCCTTACAATTTAAGAAGTAAATAATTTTTTCTAAATAAATTTGTTTGAATGTAACATTGATATGTGTGATGGGTGTTATTTGGGTATCGGTGTATATGATGCTGGCCGTCATATCCGCGGAACATCGGGATCCTGTAGTACTTGTCAGGCAATACCAGTGATTTTTTTTTGTTTAAATTTTTGTTGATATACAGTTCTTGTAACTAATTTTGTCAATAATTCTAACATTTTTAATTGAATGAGGTATTCAAATAGTGATATGGTTTCTTATGGTGGATGATGAGCAGTGCCCTCCTTGTTGCGACTCTACAAACTTTTAAGTATGGGTTCGTGTTTGTGGTTGTTCATGTCTAACTGATTGCAAGTTTTTTTAACAAATATTTCATGTTAATATTTGTATTTTTTTAAATTACGTAAACACATAATTGTAATTAATTAATGACGTCTGAATATCGAATGCCAATTTTTTGTTTTTCGACCCTGTAGTTCTGTACAGTATTTTTTTTTTCCTTTTCTAGTATGTCATAAGTCACTATTATTACATACAAATTTTTTTTGGATTTTTGCAGAGTGTGAATTCTCTTTGCATTAGTAATGTATACAAGTACACCTCATTGTACATCTCAAGGTGTCACAACGGTTGTTATGATTTTTTTATTGTTTTGTGTTATGTTGTTTTATACAAAATTGTTGATGCTGAGTTTGTTCATTGTATATTGTTCAGCAATTTTTGTTAGGTAATGCTTTTTGTAAGCAATGTGTCAAGGCCTTGTTTTTGTGTTTGTTTTGTTTTTAGCAGTTTTTTTGGTCAAAGTTCTGTGAGTCAATTTGTTGTTTTTTTAAGTGTTAAAATTCCTTGCAGTTTTTGTTAAGTTTAATGTTTTGCCTAGGCTTTTCCTGTTACAACTAGTAAATTTAATTGCAATTTTTTTAAATTTTTTTTCAAGTCTAAAATGAATAATTTTTAATGCACTTATTGCTCTCACTAATGACTTTGATTTGTTTCAGGTATACATTTTGATGTGTACTAATTTTTTTGTCGTTTTAACTCGGATTACTACTTATCAATCTTGTTTGATTGGTTTCAATTTTTTTCTCAAAATTCACTTAATGGATTGATGTACAAAATGTTGTACAAAGTTTTTCGTTTAAGCTCGGAGTATTGTCAGTCTACAATGGTAGCCTGATTTTTTTTCGTTTGTTTGCAATTTTTCAATTTTTTTTCATAATAAATTCCAGCAAACAAATCAATTTCTTTTCAATTCCTTCTTACAAGGAATAATTTGAGTTAATGTCCTTTACCTCAAAACATTTGCTTTTCCACTATTACTAAGTGAGATTTTTTTTTTTTGAATAATCAATTATCCATTTTACCTCCTTAATGTTATTTTATTTGAGGAAGATTTTCTCAGTCTACTTCATGTAGCCTGAATTTTTTTATACGGGTGTTATTGCACTTATAGGCATTCACATGCATCAAGGCATATGTTGTTTAAGTTTAATTTATAGTACATGTGTTGACGATTCTGTGTCAAAATGTTTGTTTTCATTTAGCAAACAATTAAGATTGTTTTGTGTTTTTTTTCGTCCATTTATCAAACAATTAACATTGTTTGCCTTTTCACTAATCAAGATGCAGCCATGTAAAGCTGCTTATATGTATGTGTTGTTATGTGTTACTAATTCTTTGTATGTCTTATGTTTGAGGCACAGCTTTTCTCATTTCAGACTCTTACTATCAAAAGTTTTGATATAGATTGTTATGTAAACATCTGTCTATTTGTAAGTGGAGTAGTGGTGAACTGGAGTTGCAGGCTGTTAGAACTTAATTTCATTTATAAATTTTTTTGGATTAATATTTTTTGGCAAAAACAAAAAAAAAAATTTTCTTCAAAAATTTTTTTCTGCAGTGGGGGGTATAATGTGACATTAGGTCACAGCCTAATTTATAAATATCCTGTTTTTTTTTTTCTTAATCAATAATACTAATTCTTTTAATTTTGTAATACATTCTTTTATTTCATCATCTTTCTTTAGCCCCTTAAGCGGTAGCGCAATTTGGACATTCTCCCCCTAAAATTCCTTACCAGCTCCTTAAAAGAGCCCCTTTATTTCGAGAAGTTTCCACCCTTTTTTTTCTGAGAATTCCACTGGTCGTCGGCATTCTTTCATCTCCGCGTGTTTGTTGTGTTTCTCAACCGTAACTTTTAACGCATAATCATTTTTTCATCTCAACTCGTGATTTTTAGGTAATTTAACTTTAACTTGCACAACATGCACTACAACTTCAATTTTAAGTTTTTGTATCTTATAAAAAGGAAGAGCGCGAAAGACGAAACAGCTTTCGATAATTTGATGTCATATAAGTTGCTGCACTCCGCTTAACGGAGTTTTTAACATTTTTGCTCCCACCTCCCTAAGGTGGAGAAGCTTTTTTTTCGAAGGATGGCCTCTCTGCGCCATCTTCTTTTGATGTTGGGATTCGTTCGCTGGAAATAACTCACCGATAGCCATGCTGTCCTTTTTTTCATTGCCTCTGATGAATTGCTTACTAAAGAATTTTCCTTTTCCTGACAAATTGGATTAATGTTTCATAAAGAATTTTCCTTTTCCTGACAAATTGGATTAATGTTTCATAAAGAATTTTCCTGACAAATTGGATTAATGCTTCATAAAGAATTTTCCTGATAAATCGGTTTTTAGTGCCTACTAAAGAACTCTCCTGATAAAATCTCCAGTTTTTTTAAAGGATGATCCGCTGACCAACTACCGTCAGGGATGGAAATCCCCCACAGTCCGTTTTCACTCCTGTTCCAGTCATCACTAGTTCCACATCCTTGGCATGAGCCATTCCTAAAATGATGTAGTGCCTCAACATAATGATTCGTCTAGTTTGTTTTTTCCTCCAATAAAACAATAGTGATTTTTTTTCAAAAAAAAAAACTGGACTGATTTCTTTTTCCCTAGCCAAAAAGTTTTTGTTTGTTTCATCCTAAACTCATCTCCGATCCAGGACTGGATATCTTTTTATGGATAAAAAAAGGTACGTGCTTTAAATATACTTGGTATCTTCTAGAACTGTTTTTTTGAAGAAGAAGAATTGCTATTCTTCTGGGTTAGCCAAACTTCGTAAAATGTACAACTAACTATGTTTCACCCGGCCATTATTTTTTAGTTTTTCTCTTTTCTAAATTGTCATTTTTTTTTGCAACTTTTTCATTTTTCTATACCCAACCTTAACAGGGCAACAGCAAAATTCTTTACATTCTATTTCATTAAAATATTCTGGAGTAGTTGGAAAATGTGTGTTTTTTTATTTTTGGGTGCCCACCCATATATTGACACATAGTATTTAGAGGTTCAGATGTATTCTCTCGGGGTAAGCCATATTAGGTGTCCCAACATTACCCCTGCAGTAACAGCGATATTTACAGAGAGAAAAAGAACGTTCAGGCTGACCCGGATTCAAATCCGTGATCTTTTTGACATGAGGTCATCTCCCTGACCACCATGGAGGACGGTTGACTATATAGTTTGTAGTACATGTAAATGTAAAATTAAAGCATTTATATACTGATAGATAACGGTTGGTTAAGCTTAATCAGGTTAAATATGATATGTTTTAACTAACATAAGATATTGTGAGTGATTCAATTAAAGCAGTCGACCATGCGGTTGCACTCATCTATTTATTTCGCGCGTTTTATGTGGAAGAAAAAGTATCTTAAAATGAGATATCTCACTAACTGCATGGATCCAAACAAAGTAGAAAAAGCAACATTAAGTAAAGCTAAAAATAAATATTTGAAATATGATCTAGTATGCGTTTTTTGTTTATGAACTGCTAGCATAGGTTTATGCAATATAACGTGATATGGCAAAGTAGAAGAGGATTTGTGGTAAAGGTGGAGGAGGGATTAAAAATATTGAAAAAAAAATGCAACATCATTTACGAAGACTCTTTATAAAAAGTAATCATCGAAAATGGCTATGTGTTATACATTTTAAATTTTGTTAGAATTCTTTTTATAATGATATTTCTTTTGCTTAGCCAGAAAATTAAAATTATTTATTCCCATAATTTTTCTACAAATTTTTGAAAAATAGATCTACGTATAAAAGATGGATCTCGCTGGTATGGCCTCCCTTTAACTAACTTCTCTATTCTCTAAACTAATTTCTTTTGTTTTTTATGAGAAATCTTTTCATTTATCAACGAAAAAAAGTTACAAATTTTAAAACAAACTACAAAAAAAAGCTACTGGTTTTCAGGTAATGGTTAAAAAATAGTTAAAGAAAATAATAAAATAATTTGAAGGTTTGATAAAATAATAGATAAAGTAATAAAATTTGATAAAATAATAAAGGTTTGATTTGATAAAATAATTGAAATAAAAAAATTAACAATAATTTCTTTTCAAAAATCAAATAAATTAAACATCCGAAAAAGAATCAAAGACAAGTCATTGAAAAGGTTTGTATTTAATTCATTCAGTTTCTTAAAAAGTAAAAGCTGTAACCAAGCAGACTTAACGTTTGGATTATGCAGCATTTGTAACGTTGAAACGTGGGTTATGCAGCATATGTAACGTTGTAACGTGGGTTATGCAACATATGTAATGTGTTCGTGAAACTGTTCAGTTGTTATTATTTTTAAAATTTAATTTATACGTTTAAATGTTTTATGGTAAATCATTTATTTCAGAATGTGGAATCGGTCCTATCTTGAGCAGTCGAATTGTTGGGGGTAACGAGACAGAACCTAATAAATGGCCCTGGCAGGTAAGTATACATTCAGGTTTTTTTTTTTTACAAAGATGCCAACTATTCCGGATTTAACAAAATAGTTTTAAAACGGTAGAGGACTTTAAACTAAAATTTGCAGGATTCTTAACAACTTTTTAAGAAGCTTAACTGTAGCAAAATGGCGTATCACATAAGCCTCTAAAGTAGTGGGGAATTAAAAAAGAGCTATAATTAGAATACCCTATAAATACATTAAATAACAACCACTCGAAAATATTTATCCGCTTTCTGGAGCAAACTGGCATCTCGGAGATAAAAATGAGGATAAAACAAAGGAAAATTATAGAAATATGAAGGGGAAAAAAAAGGGGGGGGAGAAAAATAATAATGGAAAAAAAAACAGGAAAAAAATAAAGAAAAAAAAGGATGAAATTTTTTTAAAGAATCCGGAAAATAAGAGATATAATCTTTTCATCAGCCCACACGATTATATCCGCAAAAAAGAGTGCTTTATGATATTGTATCAATATAGCCAAAGCAAAATATATTAATACAATAGTGTGAGGAGCACTCAAAAAATTACAACAAATAAAATAGAACACAATAAGTAAAAATAACACGTAAAAACGGAAAAGAAAATAAAAGAAAAAGAAAAAACAGAATAAAACAAAATCTATAAAGCGAGTACCGAATTCAAATGTACTTACATAAACGGGAAATTTTTCAAGAATGATTTAAAAAATATTTTCATAACAAGATTGGCAGATTGCAAAGTATGAAAACAAAAGCACAAATTGAGCGTAACTAGAGCAGTTTTGTTTTAAAGTGCCGTTCTTACTGCAATGCTAAAGTGCGTTTGATTTGTTAGTTACCTAGGATGGGCCCGAAATGGATGTGCGCAAGGTAATGTTATACTGAATAATTTAAAAAAGTTGACCATAAATAATTTTAGAAAATAAATATTTATTTAAGAAAAAAAATATAAAATAGAAAAGAGACACATGAATTGCCTGTTTTGCACATAATTTTAGCCACGGATTTGCCCAAAATGGATTTGCTCATGAAAAAATTATATTAATTAACAAAGAAAAAATTTTTAGTAGATAATTTTTAACACGGATTGACCCGAAATGGATTTGTACATGGAAAAATTATATAAATTAACAAAGGAAATTTTTTTAGTAAAGGAATTTTTTAGTAAATAATTTTGACCACGGATTTGCCCGAAATGGATTTGCACATGGAAAAATTATACAAATTAACAAAGAGATTATTTAGTAAATAATTTTGGCAGCGGATTTACCCGAAATGGATTTGCACATGGGAAAATTATATAAATTAACAAAGAAAATGTTTCGTAAATATATCCACAAAAATATACGATTAATTCAATGATTTTATATAGAGTTTTATTACTTTAGTTGGGTATCCATTGTTTTTTTAGCAAATTTTGAAAGAGTTTATCGATTTGTTTATTGGATAAATAAATATTACTGCATATTCTTTTAATTCTATTCATTTTATTAAAATTGGTATTTAAATAGATGCTCCTAGAAACATTAGAATTCCAAGCAATTAGTTTATTTATATTAAAACTAAAATAATTTCTTTTATCGTATAAATCAACAAAGCAGATATTTTCATCTTTTATGATACCCAAATCCAAAAAATTGAAATTAATATTATCATCATGATTACGAAGCAAGATTAATTCCTCGGGTTAATATCATTTAATAAAATAGTATAATCTTGAAAATTAAAGATAATTAAGTCATCAATATATCTAAAAACAAATTTAACACTAAGAGTATAATTTTTTTTCATAATAATGCAAAAATAAGTTAGAAAAGAGAGATGAATAATTAGATCCTTGTGGTATTCCATCAATTTGAAGAAAAATATCCTTTCATTGTACAGATAATTACTAAAAAGACAAAAATTAATCAGAATTTCCTAATCAAAATCGCAACAAAGGATATTTTTAAAATCATAGTAATAATTCAAAGGGACATCTTTTAGTTTCGAAAGGGGAATGCTATTGAAAGGATCCTGGAAATCAAAAGTCGCAATAGAATTAATTTTATTATGTTTAATGAAATCTAAAATCGGTTGTTTATTAGTGATAATCCAAGAGAAGAACCTTCTTTAGAAATATTGTTAATAATTTTATTTAAGTAGTTAGAGAAAATGGTTATTGTTTTTCTTAATTTTCTTCGTATTTATTTATTTTGTTGCATATATACGAGTTATATATATATTTATATGTCAAAAGTTTAGACTCATTTGTATTTTTTTCAAAACTCTAAAAAATAATTATATATTTCTGGCTTAAACATGTTATTTATCAAACATGAACATCAACAAACTTCACAAAATGCTATTTCCTTCTCACAGTATTTTCTCTTGATAGGCCGCAGCCTAACCCAATGCCCATTACCTACCGAAAAGCATAACTCCCATGTTCCAGTAAATTTCATTTTTACGATTCTGAAACCATGCTGATTGTAAATGATTAAAAAAAAGAAAGAAAAAAAACAACCAATACTTCGGTATTCATCGTTTTTCTCCCAAAGTAATTGTAAACGGTTTCAAAACCGTAAAGGTAAAAAACGTTCTTTTCCGTAGATTTTACGGCTAATGGACGGACAGACTGCTACGGTAATTTTACCGTAATTTAGAATGAAAATTCTAACAGTGCATGGTCGCAGGAGTATAAATCAGAAATATTATATATTCTTCAAAATATTTTTTGCTTCGCACAGACTGTTTTAACTAATGTGTGACTAACATTTTATCACGCAGGCCTCTTTGATGCTAACTCATCCTCAGTACGGAAAAGTGGGTCACTGGTGTGGAGCGGTGATCATTCACAAGCAGTGGGTCATGACAGCTGCTCACTGCATTCTCAAGTAAATCATCCTGTAATTATTCTTCGTTAACTTGAGTTATTCATTTTCCCTAACAACAATTTTACTTCGGCCTCAATGGGATACCTGTAAGTGACGTAGTGTGGATATTTCGATCCTGATTGGTTGTTGAAACGTGGCATTTGTTTACATTAGCAACTGCTCTTTCCATTCGATTTCGAGTAAGCCAAGCCCATCAAATACCTATTCTCTTAAGTAACACATTCTAAAATTCTTGCACAAAGATTTCATTTATATTTTTTAACGCAAAGATAGACACGAAGCTATGTAGAACATAAACAAACTAATTATGCATCGAAGTTGCCAGGTACACGAAACAGGAATATACCACGGTTACAATAAAGTACATCAACAAATAATAAATATAAGTTATAACAATTATATTTATAACAAGTATATTAAAGTAAAACCTCCGCCTACTAAACTATGCAAAGATGCTCGTTTAGCATTTGCAAAGAAACATCTTAAAATAAATACGGAGTGATGAGGTCTTTTTTGAAGAAAAGAAATTTAATTTGAATGAATCAGATGACTGTCGATAGTTTCGGTACGACTTACAAACTGAATCATACTTATTTCACAAACGTCAGTTTGGTGGTGAGTCCGTTATACACTTTTTACAGCAGGCGTTACAACTCCAACAAGCTAATATGAATTTAATTTATGCATCAGAATATATTGGGAGATAGTTTATTGCCTGTTACTCTCCTCTTATAACATCCGGACCTTCCAAAAGTGAGTCCATACTTCACTATCTAGATGATCAGGAGTTTAAAACTTACATGAGGCCGGGGGCCGCAATTAAAAACACCAGCCAAATGGCGGGCCACAACTTTATCAAAATTTTATATAGGACTCTTATATGTTTGAAGGAACATTAAATATTACTGTCAGACTTTTATCAAGTTGTACAAAACAAAAGTATTGATTTACAAATTAAAATGAGTAGTAGATTTTTATCTGAGAAAATTTTTTTTTGCACCGTTGGTATGTTAAACTTCACAGAAATTAAGAAATTAGGTTTTTTTTTTAACGATAGAAAAGTATTTTAAACCCATATAGATTTTTTACGAAAATTGTCAGTAAAGAAATGACAACTAATAAATTTTAGTTTGCGGGTCACAAAAGAAAAAGCTTCGCGGGGCGGATGTGGCCTGCGGGTCGCCAGTTGGTAACCACTGATTTAGATGGAAGCAAATGAGGTTAAATCCGTTGAGCTGCCATCTCTAAGCAAAGATCTGAATCCAATAGAAAACCTTTGGGGAATATTAGTAAGAGACATATCTGGTCGACAATTCAAGAGCAAGTTGGATTCGATGGGTGCAATTAAGATGTCTTGGAACAATATTGATACCAGCTATAGCCGGGTCCTTGAATGCGATATTCATAAATGTAATCGAAAACAAAGGATCTCACATTGATTACTGATTTTATAATTGAACCGACTTTATACTTTTTTCCAACTTACTTTGTGTTGAAATCTTACTATGACACATAAAGTAATACACACTGCTAAAATAAATAAGGGGAGCAAGCAAAAAATTATGAAACCTTTTGTGTGATAGCTGTGCATGGGCATAAAATGGAGAATACAGGTTTAACAAAACGCAATACATTTAAGAAAGACAACAACAAAAAAATTAATGGGAACTTTAATTATTTGGATTGGCATAACGAACATAAAATGATGTTTCAAGGCAACAATTTGATAACGTCGTGTAAATAATATAAAAAGAACTTATTGCGCGAAAATGATACATGATGTTTGGTGCGTGGACCTCCCTCCCGAACTGCTTAGTTTGCCACACACTTATTTTGCATGGAGGTGAAGAAGTTAGCGAGGAGATTTTGGGACATACTGTTTCACTCTTTGACGAAGCGCGATCTCCAAGTCTTGGACAGTAACAAGAGGCCCTGGTCTTGCAGCTTCTGATTGCGTCTCAAGCAGGTTAGATTAAGATCAGGAGAGCATGCTGGCCACCCTATACACTGCAATGTTTCAGCTTTATGAAAGTTCTCCACAAGACGAGTGCATGGGCCGGGATAGCCTGGTTGGTAGGGCACTGGGCGCATATCCAAGAGCTCGTGGGTTCGATCCCCGCCGGCCTTCCGTCTAGCAAATAGTGACTGATGCACGTTAAATCTGTCGAGTCACAAATTCCTCCATGTTCCCATAACAAATCATACCTCTGGGGGTACTGATCCAGGAGTTTCCTTGTCTTCATGATTGGTTCAAAAATTACAAGGCTATGGCAGGGCTGGATAACCCATTAGGCCAGGCTAGGTCATGGCCTGGGACCCCCCAATGACTAGGGGCCCCATTGAAATGGATTTTTTTTGAAAATAAATTTTAAAAAATTATGAAAAACAATGATTTTTCAAAATGTATGATTATTTTTTAGTTCTATTTTAAATATAGTTTTATTTCAAATAGGCTTTCTTAAATGAAAAGATACATAAATACTTTTATGTTTGAATAAAAAAATATATACCAGAAAAAAATTTAATCTAAGCACCCCAAAATTAACTAACTAAACCTAAGGCCTCGCGTATGCTTAATCCGGCCCTGGGCTACGGAGTTGAACATTAGCATTCGTAAGCCCAAAAACCCAATATATATATATATATATATATATATATATATATATATATATATATATATATATATATATATATATATATATATATATATATTATCCTGCTGAGATTATCCTGCTATAAAAGAAAGAAATACGACATGGGGGCTCAGGATCCTTTGAGCAGTCAAATTGCGAAAGAAATGCAGATCAGTACGACCACCTTTCCAGCTGATACAATTAAGCCACCTAATCTGTAATGTTATCCTTTCTATTCAAATGCTCCTTTTTGTTATAGTTGTCTAATTGCACTAGTTCCACAAGAAACTAGATATATTTTCGCTATTTCAAAATTATATTAATTTTTACTATACAATTTAGTTAAAAGAAGTTAAATAATCAATAGATGTTCAATAATATTTTTCTAAATATTATTAATAATAATAAGCTGCATTTTTTATCGCTGAATTCATCACAATCTACCAAATTTTTCTGCTCACAGATCCACAGTTTTATGTAGAGCAAAGCATCTTGAGTCGTATGCCACCATCCATTGTTAATGTTTCTTTTGATTTTGTGGTCAAAGTTAAAATCATATTCCACTACTTTAGCGTTTTTAACTTACGAATTTTTGTAAAATCTTCACTTTCGTAAGTTTGATATTATTTCACGGGAGCATGCGCAATAACTTTCGTGCAGGAGAGTATGGAAGCTAACGTAAATTTGCGCCTCAATATCTGCTAGTTATGAATTGTCCTCTGAACTCTAAATTACTTAAATTAACAAATCAATTCATAGGAAAAAGTCTGTAATAAAAAAAAAATTATTGCAGCCCTCTGTTCACCTTACCTCAGCCAGTATTCTGGAAAGTTCGAGTCGGCGATCACAATCTGAAACTGACCGAGGGACCCGAAAGGACAGTGAAGGTGTCAGAGGTACACTTTCATCCGTGGTATCATGCATACGACATGGACATTGCCCTATTGAAGCTTGAAAAAGAATTGGAATTCAATGACTACATCCGGGCCGTCTGTTTGCCGGACGAGGATGCCGGATACTTGGGAATGAGGTGCGTAGCAACAGGCTGGGGGAAAGTAGATTTTGGTGAGATTTTCTTTGCTTCTTTCTTTATTTCAATTGATTCCTGAAAACATAAAAATGTGTTTTTAATAAATTAAAAATCCCGCAGTGGACTGATCGTTAAGACACAGTTCCCAGCAGATCACCGAAGTCAAGCATCACTGGCTGTGGTCAGTGTGTGGGTGGGTGACCACTTGGATTAGTCTGAGGAACCGAGGGTGTGCGGTTTTGGTCCTCGTTAAACTGTTTAATATGTGAGGCTGCTGATGAATGTTAAATGGTTGCCGCCACGACAATCAGATCATTGTTTTTAATTATTTCGTAAACGTTCGTAATTCCATTTCGAACACGAGTTCTTTGGCAATAAGATTGCCTTCAATTAGACAGTACATATTTTCATTAAGAAAAAGTCTTTGGTGCTCATTTCTGTAGAAGGTGATTTTAATAAAATCTTTATCATTGTAGAAAATTAAAATAGATGTCCAGATGTAATGATACAAATTGGCATTTAATATGAGTATTTTTAATTATTTACACTGGGTAGTGAAGAAAATAACTTTAAATTAAATTTACAACAACGAATCATACATTGAAACATAAACTTACCACCAGAAGAAATTTTCCCCAAAGGCGTAAAAAGTTAGCAGTCGTGCAATTTCTTGAAAAAGATCATCTTCGAATTAAACACCGATTTCTTTTCTCTGCAACAGATTTTAATCAAATCTTTCAATATAAAAATTTTACCAAAAAGATATTCATCTGAGACCGATTGATTCCTTCAATAACTACCAAACATAAACATACTTTCCACCTTCAGCTTAAAAACGCAAAATCAACGATAAAGCATTCGAAGTGGGCGATACCTCACTGATCATATCGACCCTTTCCATACTGCTAGTATGCTTCGTCTTTATTTATGTTCTTCAGAGCAATGTCCTGAGCTACCTCTTCATGTTGTTGTTGTTGCACGCCCCCATTGGCCAGCAGTGCTAGACCAGGTCCATGACGTTATACACCCTCAAAAAATCCAACACCGTCAATGGATCATCTGCTGAATCCTGTTTAGTGAGCCCCAGGCACGCGAGGATGTGGTGAGGCGAAGCCTGGTCTGAAGAACAGTTGGAACAAATTTCAAAGTTCTTGGATCCTTCCGAAAATTTCATTGATTTAAGGTGACCACTTCGAAAGCGGGCAAGAATTAATAGTTTGTTCCTATCTATAAAAAGCATGGGCCAGGGAGCCTCCAGGTCGAGAACACTGATACCATGAGTGCTTTGCGGGGCCATTCCAAGTGGTCTTGTTTTTGTGTTTTATTATTGAGAAGATTTCCAAAAAGGTGAGAGATGCCGACGGCACAGAGGCCTCCGTTTAATGGATGGTTGACTGAATGTAAACAATAACAAGTTTCCTAATGCCGGAAGAAGTTTGGAAAACTTCCGGTGTATCCCTCCGCTTATGGTATGCTTACGAGGCGATGCATGAACAGGCTTAATATTCAGGGAAGTTAAATTAATTTTACGCGTTTTTAAATTTACGCGTAATTTTACCATTCATAACAGTTTTTAAATTCTAACAGATAGTGAAGCTAAAACAAATTTAACGAAAACCGTATCACAGCATAAATAAAGCATAAGGTTTGTCATGTCTTCATTGCTATCTCTTACGTGGGTATATTTGTGTAAAATAGCGCCGCTTGTTATATTTTGAATAACATCATAGCAAGATGACTTTATGGGCGAAAACTGCTCAGTTTTATAATTTCAAGGTCGATGAGAGTCGTCTTGTAGCTGTCCGATGAACGTAAAATCTTACATAAGAGGCGAGAATTAAACGTTGAAAAGTAAAGGCCTCCTAATATATACATATATATAAGCTTTTTTTTATCAACTTTCATAATTTTGAAGGAAATGAGAAAGGTTGTAATTTTCAGACAAACGAGGCTCTAATGTCCTGAAAGAAGTGGAGATTGAAATACTGGACAACTACATCTGCCATGAAGCGTATTATCCTAGTTACAAGATTCCTATCAAGGGTTGGCACCTCTGCGCTGGACAACTCGAAGGGGGAAAAGGTACATGTCAGGTACTTAAAAATAAATCACTATCTTTTTATTACACTTCAATTGGAGAATAAAGTTTTTTTCTTCTTGCAACGTCTACGAACTTTCAAAATTCATTGTACCGTTCTATGTACTTCCAGATATCATCACGTTTTTTAAAAAAAAGTTAGAACATAGTCTTAAGCGTTCTATTGAAACAAAAGTGTGGTCAAGAAATTACATTTCCATCTATTTTTGCGTAAGACAATATACTTTAACTACCAGGACATGTTAGGAAGTTCAGCAATAATATTGAATTGTAAAAGTGCTGAATGTGTAGTATCTATGCCAACAGTCCCAGTTGCCAATTAGCCCAACACGGTTGAAGGAGTCGGGTGGCCGCTACCGCCGGCAGGTACTCCTGCGAATCTCCTATCAAGTCAAATCAAGCAGAATGTGTTGTTTTTTGAAAAGGAAGTAAAAGAGCTACAGACGTTATAAGGAAACAACTCTGTGTTAAAATATTGCTTTTTAAACATTTTTTTCTTTAATCTTTAAAATGTAGTTACCATTATAGTCAGTGGCCTAATTTTGGGGGACAGAGATTTAGACCTAGGACAGCCCAATTTAGACCTAGATCTGAAAAGGAAGGATATTTTCTCCAGATACTGCTTAGCTACGGACCACAGGATTCCGCAGATTTTATGTATATCGCATGTGCTTGGTGGGTCTTAGCGGAGACCCCTCAGGACTGGATTCTCTAACCACTGGGCTGTTCATTTAAGGCATGTGTTTTGTTTCTGAGCTTCTGGCATATTAGCTATGTTAACGTAACAAAGCTACTATACCAGAGCTTTGTTAACGTAACAGAGCGTAATGTGTGGTGAAATGCATAAAAATGATTTTATTTATAGAATCCACTATTCTTGTAATGTTTTCTTGTTTTTAGGGTGATTCTGGTGGACCTCTGCAGTGTTTATTGAATGGTCAGTACTACGTGGCTGGTATTACGTCATTCGGATCAGGTTGTGCCAAAGAAGGTTTTCCAGACATCTATACGAGAGTTAGCTACTTTGCTGATTGGGTTGAAGAAATAATAAACAGACCACCCGCCGGAAAATAAAGAATTCAACACTCATATCGCATACATTCGATTCGATTTTATCACCAACAAACGACCCATTTTTTAGTAAAAGTTTTGCTTTGAAATGAAGAGGTGGCATCAAATTACCATTTTCTAAGACCGTGGGGGTGGGGAGGAGAAGCTTCTATCTTCACTAAAAAAATCTGTTCTCTTTTCAAAAAGATAACTATGACAAATTTAAAAGTGTGAATGACAGAGATTCGATCCTCAATGGCGACTGGAAACTCATCAAACTTTAACCCCTTGACATATCATTAAACACAAACTCTAAACTGTGCGGAATTATTAATTTCTTGATATAGAATGTACTTTGATTGCACTATACAACAACAACTCGCAACGGAATGTATTGAAGACGTCTGAGACACGTCAATTCTTGTTTTGACATGAGAAACAAACGACGTCTCCCAAACGTCTTCGTATGTCAAGGGATTAAATCGACACTATCTTGTCGGGAAGTAAAGGTGGTCCGTTGATCCCATTGGCTGAACCATACCCATTGTTCATGCGTTTACCTCAATGACCACAAAGAGATTGCAACTTTATTATTTCATTCCTAGCAATAAGTTTACATAATCTATGCATTCGTGTCCACCATATTAAATAAAATATATAATCGTTTTTTATACAGTTTAAGAATCATCTTCACAATGGCGGGATTTTCTTTTAATAAAAAAACTTAAGGTGGTAGCTAGTAATAGAAAATATCCACTTTGTTCAACCATGAATATTCTACCCTATTTTTCTTACAAACAGTTTTCAGAAAAAATCATTCCAGAAGAGTGAAAGGAAAGAACCTGTACTACCATGCAATAAAAATTCAATGTAAACGACAAAAATTCAAAATTTAGATTTTTTTACACTTGTTATTTTTGTATGATAAGTTATCTATTTATAATAAAACTTCTTCTCAAAGATAAATTTTGCTTTATCAGTTTTTTGAAATTCTCTTTCAGCGATCATAGCATTAGCAGTAGAAGGAAAATAGTAGTCAAACCACTTTTCTCGAAACTTTTCGTGAAACACTCACGATGTTTGTCTGTATTTCAATCGTATTACAGTGATCCCTGGTGGTTCAGGGGATAGAGCTTTCGCCTTCCAATATGTGAACCGGGTTTGAATTTCAGCGTCGATACGAATTCCGCACCCGACTTGCACAAACCACAGTGCTGACGTAAAATATCCTTAGTGGTAGACGGATCATGGGTTAGAGTCCCCTTGCCGTCAGGCTGACCGTGGAAGGTATTCGTGGTTTTCCTCCCCATATAACGCAAATGCGAGTTAGTTCCATCAAAAAGTCCACCACGAACGGAAATTTCTCCCATTACTTGATCCAAGAGTTCTATTGTCTTCTGGATTAGGTTACAAGGTTATGGAGTTAAACATTAGCAGACGTAAACCCAAAAATTGGGTTCTGTTCAACTCAAAAAAACTGCCCAACGACGGTTATAAAATAAAATAAAACCTTGCGGCAGTATATCAGATAGATAATGCTGAAATTTTTTTATGACATCACAGTAGCATGTTGGATGGCCCTTGCATCAAGGATATCCAGTGGGAGAAAATTGACTAAGGCAACCATCAGGCTGTAGTGCTTTGGAAGAAGACGTGCTATAATCACTACGAAATAACCCTAAGGACTAGCTTGTGTCGAACATTACTCAGCTATTAAGTCAGGAGCTATTTTTTCAATTATAAATAAGTAATTTTCTAGGAAATGCCGAGTAACATCTTTTCGAGTTTTTAATGCATTATTGTAAGTTTTGAATTAAGAGTGGCAAAATTATCAAAGCATAAATTTTGCTTGCAACTACTTTAAATTTCAGAAGAAGAAAAACTTCCGGTAGAAGTAGGAAGATTTGATATTCATGGGATTATGAAGTACTAAAGACAGAAAATATAAATGGGATAACCATAAAACATTTTTAATGACAAAATATATGACTCAAATTTTAATATTTCCTGACAAGAATTTCTAATGTTTCAAATGTCATTTAATACAGAAAACTATAAATTAGACTCCCATCTCTTAAAAATATGCTAAAATAATCAGTTTCGCATTCATTCATAATTCCTAGTATTTTTTGAGTCGGCATTCATTCATAATCCAGTGCTGTTTTCGATTGATTTGCTGCTGCTTAACTTTAATCGTATTAACGGTACGCATAAAAACATGCTTTTAGTTAGGGTTAAGTTTTCGGTGACAAGCCACCTCAATGCCACCAGTTGTGAAGAAAATTGGGTCGCATGTTATCTATAGAACAGACTTCTATTTCATAGCAAACTTTTCAATTGTCTTTATCCAATAAAATATAAAGCACACTATAAAAGACTGCCCGATCAAACGTTTCAACGCATCTTAATATGAATTAAATTTGAAAAGGAGGGACTTCAATCATGCTGAAAACCACAACTGATTTCGATCAAACCTCTTCTAGAAAAATAAACATTATTTTATGTGTCATTCTTTGTACTCGTCACTTAATGCATCTCTTATTCAAAAATATCTGTTTTAATCCGTTCTAATCCTATGTCTGGTCATACCAAACTGTGTAAATGACCGTTGCATGCGAAAATATCACGTATGCAAATTCGAATTTGCGAATAAGAAACTTGTGAGTGGAACATATTTAACAACAAAAAGCTCGCCGATGCGATTCTCGTTCACATCTCCGAATTCGCGATTTATTTCGCATGCCGTGAGAAGGGTCCCTAACCCGGCATCCTGCGTTGCCACGGAGTGGGACAAATATGGTAGCAGAGTTTTTTTTTAATTTTTTTTTTTAACAATTCACATATTTCAGTTTCAATGTATATGTTACCGGCAAAGTATGTTGTTGTTGTTAATTTACGTCGCACTAGAGCTGCACAATGGGCTATTGGCAACGGTCTGGGAAACATCCCGGAGGATGATCCGAAGACATGCCATCACAATTTTGATCCTCTGCGGAGGGGATGGCACCCCCGCTTCGGTAGCCCGACGACCTGCGCGCGAAGTCGAGCACTTTACGGTAGCACAGTTTAACGAGGACCAATACCGCCCACCCTCGGTCCCTACGCAGATTGATCCAAGTGGTCACCCACCCGCACACTGACCGTAGCCAGTGATGCTTGACTTCGGTGATCTGCTGGGAACCGCGTCTTAACGATCAGTCCACTGCGGGACCCGGCAAAGTATGAAACACTGATGTTTCTCCTGATCTATCCAAAATATCAACGAATAAATTAATGTCAAATCGGATATAACAAATATTTCAGACATATACCAAAGCGACTATGTGATTGTTGACATTCACCGGTGAAAGTCGACATTCTCTTGATTTCGGTCATTCACGGTAACAACTGCACTAAATGCATATTTTATTTATGAATTCATATGATATGTTTTCTACCATTTGTTGTACTTTAATGTATTGAAATGAAACAAACATTTTGGTTAAACTTTTGAACTTATCATAAAGTAATTCTTAATACGTATAGCAATATAAAATGTAAATTATTAAAGGAGATGTGCAAGTTAAAATTATACAATATGAATTACGAAAAAAATGGCGATTAAATAAGAGTACAAAATCAATTACGGCTACAAAATAACTTTTATTGATTTCGAAGAATTAAATTCATGCAAAATTCAAAAGTAACTATCAAACTCAATCTATGTATACATAAATGACAAGTTTAATTGGAAATTAAAATAAACTATATTAATTTTTAGCTAGGGTGGCTCAGAAGTTGCGACTCAACTAATAATTCTTTTAGATGTTAGTGCTCAAATGTTTAATGTTTCTGGCTGCATCAGCTTTGTCTCTCTCTTTTTTTACATATATACGCAACAAATTTAATGTTAAAACATAAAATTTACTACCACTTTAAATCTGCAATAAAAATCTTCTGAGAAAACGAGAGAACTTGACAAACATATTTTTCGAAAAATTATACTTTAAAAAAATATCTTATGTCCTTCAATGTTTAATTACATTAAATTTTGCAGTCTGAATTATATAGGCTGTAAAATCCATATAATAACTACCGAGGAGTTTTTTTTTTCAGTAGTTCCTTTTGGTGCTTTTTTTTAGTTTCCTTTTTTCTCTTCCACCCAATAGATGAGGGATTTATGAGCTCCTACACAATATTAAAATCATTTAAGTTTTGTCTTTGTGTAATGCAAAAGCGGATCAGATCCATCAAAAAATCCTTCACATCAAATCAATCCTTCCATCAATTGTCCCAATGATTGATCTAGGAGTTGCCTTGTCTTCTGGGTAACTATCAAAATTTCAGTAGACGTTAAAAAAGGTCAGTGGAAAAAAAGATACTGGTAAAAAAGAGTCCCTAAACAGGGAAATTTTATGTGAGGCATTCCCTTGGAAAAAAATTTTTAAGAGCAAATTTTTTTTCTTTCGTAAAGATATTTTTTTTAATTTTTTAAAATATATTTTTATCGAAGGAGCTGAAACAGTACGTTTTACTCAGAGTAGATGAACTAAAAATAGAAATATTCGGTACTCAGATGCAATATTCGGAACACATTCTAATTAAGCAGAGAAGGTGATAATTTAAGTTTTAAAACAATGACATGACATGTACGATGGATTTCAAATCAGTTTTTACAATTTCAGTACTAATTTTATATGTTTTATCATGCTTTTAAAACAAATCGAATCAATCATAAGTTTCCTGCCGCCGATAATAAAACTCTTCATCCAAGTTTAAAATTTTGCAAAAATAAGTAAAATAATTAAGAATTTTTATTATTAAGTTTAAAAAAGGAACCAAAAAATTTTTATTTTGAAGTATAATTTGTTTTTTTAAATTACATAACTTTAGTCGATAAAATCCGTTGTGTCTGCGAATCAGTTGAGTAACTGCAATTATTCAACAAAGACGCATTTTAATATATTCTAAAATGTATACTTTACTAACAAAAATTGCATTAAAAAAAGTACTTTTTTTTTACAAAAAATTACTTTAGGTGCAAACGGTATTTGATTCCCATTATACGCAAAATTGGAAAATAAGATGAAGAGGTTGAAATTTTTTATCTGTTTCCTGATTGAGGAACATAACTTACCAGAATGTGGTTATTCCCACTTAAAGGAGGATCTTAAAAATATAAATTCTTCGAATCTCGATTCATTTAAACATACTTATTTAACAATTCTCAATTTCAAACGAACAAAAAAAAAAATCATCTAATTTATTTATTTATTAAAAACTAAACTTTGATTCGAAATTGTAAAAACATATTTATATTAATATCATGATTATGTAAACAATTAACCTGCCAGTTACAATTGACAGTTGTTAATAAAATCAACTTTCACTAGTGACTAGATGCTTATTTTAATGAGGGCACAAATATTTAACTAAGTCCAATGATTTTTTAAATAAAAGTCGAATAATAATTTCTTGCAGAAGCTGTTAAAAATTAAGAAAGAATGAAAAAAATAAAAGACTTCAAATGTAAAACATAGTGCCAAACTCCAAAAAAATCCGACTAAAAATATTTATTAAATAAAAACAATGTTATTTTTTATCATAAGAATGGAAATATCAAATACATTTTAAAAAATAATTTTTTTTTTGACGATAAATAGCCATTTGAACTTTAGAAATGTACATCCTGCTTTCTTTCTTTGAATTTTGTGAAAGTTCGATAATTGATGTCTCTGAAACAGACATTTCTGTGCAATTCAGGCCATCCCCTTCAGATATTTCAAACTTAGTTGAAATCAAACTAGGTATTTTTTAAAGCTTTTAGGCATTGATAAGCAACTCAATTTTCTATTATTATATAGTTTTATTATTAATCTTTTTAGTGATTTTTATTAAATAAACTATAAGAAAATTATATTTTTTATCTTGAAAAAATTTCTTTCTGTTTAATAATTAAAATAAAAATCTGAATTCATGATTTTGGCTCGCTCAATTTTTCTCCTAAATTTAAAAAAAAAAAAAAATTTACATTCGACAACTTTAACAGAACAAATTTTCAACTCAAAATATATATAGTATATACATAATATTATCAATATATATAAGTTAAAAATATAGTGAAAACAATATAATGAAGATTAATGAAAAAAGAAAAATTATTAAATAAAATATTTTTTAAAGAAATTTTTTAATAATATTTTATTTAATAATCTTTCTTCTCTTTTCATTAATCTTTATTATATTTTTTACATGTTTTCCCTATATTTTTAACTTATTTTATGAGTTATACTTGCAGCTTATGCACAAATAATAAAACTTTATTTTCTTCGTTTTTCTCTCTTTATTGTACTATAAATATATATATATACTTTTAATCATAGAAATTAACTAAAACTTTCAAATGTCCATTTGGTGTTCATTAACTATTCAAAATTATGAATAGAAAACTATAAATGTAACGATAATGTAAATAATTAAAGTCCATTTACTGTCCCTCACACCAAAAAGCGTTACTTTTGAGTATTTTTGGTAATGAGTCATTATAAGGAGTATTTCACATATTCCGCTAAATAAAAGTTTTACTTTTTCGGTAAAACTTACTAGATTTTCAAAGAAGAGTCCTCTTTTTAGAAAAGAACTATTAATATTTTATTAAATGAAAACGGAATCTTTTTTTTTCCTTGAATTTATAACAGGCCCTGCCTTCAATACACGTCATTGCCTAATTTTAATGAATTCACTATGAGGATAGATCCGCACTAAACTGCTTGAATTGAAGTCCCACTCTCATAAAAATGTCAGTGTTACAGGTTAACGGAAGTTTAAACAATGTTTGCGTTACAAGTTAACAACTATATTTTTGGAAATTATGAAGGAAATGCTGTAAACATTAAAATGGTGAGAAATTCAACATTTCAAAAATTTGTAAGTTTGCTAGATTTCTAAACATTTTTAATACAGAAAAGCCGTACTATGATAATTTTAACTTCAACGAACGCATACTGCACCGATTGCCTATGATCCTAAATCATTCTCTTTTAATGATCAATGTAAAGTAATCCATATTTCCCATTCCTTTTTACCACAGATTCCGATCACCTTAGACAAGAATCTTGTCATTATTCCTTCATTCATAAAAAACTCAAAATGTTCACATTTAATGTAGGGTCTGATTCTTAAAACTTCTTTGAAATGTTTTATTTAATCAAATGAATCTGTTGATGGAATCATCTCAAAAAATTATTTTTGAAGTAATTTTCAAACTAAATTTTGGTCACTCTATTGGAATGAAGAGTCCAGTTAGGGCTCACAAACGAAATTAAATCTATCCGTCGATATAATGGAAGAGTCGCACTAAGGAGAGTAGACTGTATTTAAGTGTTGTCTGCATCATTTTTTCCTGAGAGACAAATCAAATGAACACCCATACAGTTTCATTAATAAGTACGGTAGAGCGTCGATTATTCGAAAGCTGAAATACCCAATTGTAATATTATCCGGATCATGTGTTTTTCCCATCTTCGCCTATTTTTAATTTTTGTAAATACTTCTTTAAATCATGAATATCTGAAAAAGGTCGAAATATAGCTTTTGTCCCTTGAAAAGAAGAACCTCGCGTTAATATGATTTAATAGGTACTACTACAATTCCCAATCATTAGCCTGGAAGAAGTGTGAAGGGTATAGCTACTTAAAAACATTCCTATAGTCATTTTTTTAATTTGGCCAATTATCCGGATCGGCCTCCGATCAGTCCGGATAATCGACATCCGGATATTCGGAAAAAGATGTTCGAGCATGCATTTTGAGTATGTAAAAATTGAGATTTTTGGCGCCTTGAGAAAAACAAAACTAAAATTCTACTTTTTACATTTATTTTCAACTACATCCTTAGTTTACAAAATAAACAAAACAGCTCAAATATATATACACATTTGTCCATAATACATGTATATAATTTAAGCTTCTATAGAATATATAATATATATGCAATCAGGCTTCAATAATTTACAATGAAAAATGGGGAAAAAAAAGATAAATTAGACTCTAGAATTTTTTTCAGTATTAAGAAAAAAGGTTGTTTTAAAAAAATGCATTGCATATAAGATGTCATCAACAACAGTGCCCAATCATTGCAGCTTGGCTAGAAAAGAGGTGAGCCCTGCTCCTTTTTGGTCCTCTACCAGAAGGTGTAACCTGCACCACTTCCACCGGTCAAAAAGCTGTTTTTCTGTTGGCTTAGCACCACCGGATTCCCTTGCATCATTGCCAGTTGAGCAGCATTTGGCGCCACCCCTGGAGGTGGAGGCTGAAATTATAACAGTATTAATCAGACAAAAGGGTTTTTTATACTCAATCATAGCAAAGTTCTAAGAAAGTGCTTTTTTCCCCCTTTATCTGTCATTTTACACCCTGAGGCAGAATATTTTCAGGCTTTCTGCATACTTCTCTAATATCTTTCTGCAAGATTCTTTTAAAAATAACAAATATACATGTTACTAAATTAAAGTAACAAAAGCATCAACTTCAATAGAATAGAAAATCAAATGAAAAACTGTTCTATCAAATGAAATATTTTTTTAATAAAATGTTTAATATATTCTTCTTTAATTCTAATATTATGGGCTATATTCTCGCATTTTGTAGGGGGAAAACACACCAATTATTTCCTTTTTCACATTTTGTAAACCATCATGTCATTAAAAAAAATAATTAAAAAATCGTGAAATTCATAGCAGTAACTACAGAAAAAAAAGATCGACGACAAAATCACGTAAATGGGGCTCGTCAAAAAAGGGTTATTAAATGTGCGTTTTAGCTTTGAGATTATAAAATAATTTAATATTAAAAATATTGGATTTTAAAACTATGTGGAAATCAATAGTAAAAGAATTAGAACAAAAATTTCTGCTGAAGAGAAAACCAAATCTTTTACTTCTTTAATCTGTACTTTTCATTGTTCTCAAATGAGAATAGAAAAAGCATTTTTTTCCACTCGGATGCGATAGAAAGGCATCTTTTGAATATAATTCTGAAGAAAAAATAAAATCTTTCGAAAATTTCTGCAGAAAAAAAAACTTTTACTTCCCAAAAGAAAAATCTTTTTGCAAGAAATCGGTAACGTTCTGCGACAATGTAGCCGTGTCGCTACAATTTTGCCACAGGGATTTTACATTAGCAACCGATTTGCAAGACTACAAATTTCAAGGAACAATGCTCGAGTAAGAAGAACAGCGAGACAGAAATCACACGTTCAAAAAACCACTGGAAGAGGAAGAAAGACTAAATTGATTTAGAAGGGGAAGTTTTAAGGTCAGGAAAAAAAGGGTAATATTTTACTTCTATTTCAGGAGTCCTTTTACTTTTTTTATTTAAATAGTGATAGTAATGAACTAAATGTAAGATGGAGAGAGGAGTAACTCAGATTGAGTTTATTTCAAGAATATAATTGCGTTAATCGAACAGTCAATCAAAAAGAGCAGGAATTCAAATTTAAGCAGTACCGAATATAAAACATTAATGTACCGAAACAATACATAGCGATGCCAAAGTCTTAACATAGCCCAGTCCTAGCGGCTAATCTCTTTTTAACTCTTCAAAACATTTTTCGCAAATAAAATAAAGAAACACAAACATTTGACATTTTTAAATAAAAAATTAAGGTAGGAACAAGTTAATCAGAAATGATTTTAAAAGTGTGATTTAATACTAATGCATGCGATACAAACAGCGAGAAATTCATGAATTCTCTTGTCTTAAGAAACCGATTTTTCAGTATTAAGATCAATTAAAATAAGTTCAAAAGAAAACTGATAACTATAGTTATTTTTATGCAAAAATAGCGAAAACAAATAACTTCAAAACTTAATCGTATATAATCTACATACTAAAGAATAAATGTATATAAAAATAAACATAAGAAAACGTAATACAAAATAATCTACAAATAAAATCATCAACATAAAAAATTTATTTATTGCTTAAAATAAATGGACATTTATAAGTATAAGTACTTTCAACTTGGCAATAAATGAAATGAAATGAATAAGAAATGAAAAACAATGTTTTCACTGCTATCTGATGGGAAAGGTAAAATTTTTATATTTATTACTCAGTAATGTTGATAAATTTATTGTTGACATCATTTTTCGATTATAGGGTGCGTAGCCAAATCTTTGAATCAAAAATAAGCACTTTTTAAAAACTTTTCAAGCACTCTACAAAAGTTTTCAAGCACTCAAAAAATTCATATTCAATCAATGATATTATTGAAAAACAAAAACTTTTTATAAACAGTTTTAGCGTTAAAAAAAACAAAAAGAAACGGGCGTAAATCGAAACAATCAGTACTTTCCCACATCACCGAGTGAATTCAACTTGACCCTGAACTCAGAACAAAAGTACCCTTACCCCCTATGCCAAAAAAAGTGTTAGAAGTAAAATAAAATAAACAAGAACAAAATTAAAATAAATTAAAAAGAAAAACATTTCATAAGGATCTGATATTCTCTATCCGAATTGGAGCACTCGGGTTTTGGTTTCAAGTGTGCGCGCATGCGCAAGTCATAGCGTGGGTACTACATGAAGTCCGCGTGAATGATTACGTAGCAAACTCCCCATTTTTCGTGATATGCATGGGATCCACCAGATATCACTGAAGGGGAAAAAAATTACTCGAAAAAAAAAGCACTTTTTAAAAATGCCAGTTGAAAAAAGCACCTTTAAAAGCTTTTAAAAACAAAATCCCCAAAAATGCACCTTTAAGTACTTTTTACAAACGCTACGCACCCTGGATTAGCAATCAGATATATTAGGAAAAAATTCTGACAGAAAAAAATGCGTTTCTTTTTATATAAGATGATCAAAAGACTGAAACAAGATTTTAAATCCGAACAATAAATAATCAGAGGACAGTATTTAATTTTGAACTATTGTATGTAAGCGATTTTAAGAATTATGAAGGTTTATCATTTTAAACAAAATAAAAAGAAATAATATGTGCATTTCAAACTACAAAGTTTTAAAGCGTGTTAAAACTTACATAATCAAAATTTTGCAAAACACCCCCAAATTTCTATTTGGGGTCTATTTTCACAAGTTATTAAAATAAAATAACATTAAGTGTTAAAAGGATTGTCTGAAAATAGAATGTAATATGACTTAATCAGTTTATAGTATCAGATAAAAACTTTAAGTGAAAAGTGTTTGTTCAAAATAAACAACTTTCATTTTTAAAAAAAATTATGCAAAATTAAAGTACTGAGAAAAAAATACTTTTGGCACTTAAGAAGAGGAGCACTCTAGCCTTTTTTTTCTAAGAAAACAAAAATAAAACCAAACATTACAAGAAAATGCATGCGAAAGAATTCAAAATAACACACTAAGTTGAGATCCTTTAAACAACTTCAATAATCACAAATCATTTTAGATACAAAATAGTTAATGATATAAAAAAAAGAGGGGTTTTTTTTCCACGCTCTTTTTCATTTGAATCACTTTTTTAAATAAAAACTTGCTAGTTTCAACAATGACAAGTCTTTATTTCTTTTCTAGAGAAAGAAATATTGAAAAAAAAATCAAAATTATTTCAAAATCATGTGTACGACTAAATGTTATGTTCTGAACAAACAAACAAACAAAATATCAGGACAACTACAAACCCTGAAACATTACCAAATCAAAATTATTCTTATTATATTTCACTAAGACCACGAATCATTTAAATTAGAATGATTTCAAATGGACTGTTACTGACACCCAAGACCCCAAAACAGACAGTTATAAAAATAATTATTGTTTGGGTGAACTTGCATAGCTGCCAACATGAATAGCAAAAAATCCAATAGATTTTACCAAATAATATAAATTTCAAGATAATTGTTGCATAATGTACTAATATTTTCCAGTTATGATTAACATTAAATGAACATGATTGAAACTGAATTTTATAAATGAGGCTCACTTCCTTATGTATTACTATTCTTATTTAAATATTCAAGTAGGCAATAATCTGTAAAAAAAATTTCTTTGGATAGGGAATTTTTATGAAACCGGTGGAGAAACTGGCAAAATCCAGTAGAGTTTCCAGCTATTATTAAATAACACTTGAAAAGAGACAATTTCTTAGAAAACAGGTGCAAAACAGCCGCATTGCCCCTCTGACCAAAACGCCATAATTCCCTTATTTTTTAAACACTTTTAGATGGATGATCAAGTAGATTTCATTGTAATTCTGTTCCTTACAATAAACAGCTGATTCTACAAAGCAGTGAACTTACAAACTGGAAGTTACTGGATAAATTTTTCAAAATCAAATATGTGAGTTTGAGAGAATTTAATTAAAACTAAGTCATTTACTTTTAAATTCGAGGTACGCAAGTTTTCTCACACCACAAGCTTTATTTTTTCAAAATACTCAACCCATTAAAAAAAAATAAGGATTAAAGAAGACTCATATCAGAAATATACACGTTAGAACAGGAAGAAATGAAAGATTAAACAAGAGCCTACTTACGGGTACAACAGGCATGCTGTGCCCATCAAAGCGTGCGCTAGCGTCATAAGCTGCAGCAGCAGGGACATAAACAGTGCCTGGTCTCGGTGAATAGACTTGAGTTAATTGTGGTAAATATGTAGGCTGCACACCAAATGCTGTGATATTTGGAGCAACCTAAAAAAAAATAATCATTACAATAAATACACATTTAAGTATTTAAAAGATATGACAGGTAATTAAAAGTTTCGGAATAAAAAAAGATAAATACAATCAGTTACAATAAAAAAAAATTTTTTATTGATATTGAAGTACTAATAGAATTTAAGAGGTCAGTTAATTACATTAAAAATATAGGTTTCACATTTCTTTTCATATTTTAAGCAACATGACAAATATTATCATTTCTCATTAATACAATTTCAAATATAATCAATATATTTCTATCAATATCAAATATATCTTTGAATATTTTTAAAAACATGCAATCCTGCCAGACTTATGCATTAATTAATGAGGCAATAATAAGATTTAAATTATCATAGATAAGATTTATTGTATCATAGATAATACCCAAAATAATAAAGTATAAAAAATGAAACCATAAAATCATTTTAATGGAACTGCATAAACTAAATTTCTATGAAACTTTGACGCATACAACACACTTTGGAAAGGGATTATTTTTAAGCGATAATAAAGAGGGTACATTTAAATAATAATTAATTATTTGTGACATTTACCTATTCGACTATGCGAAAGTCTTGATTTTGGTCATTCACGGTAACAGATATAATATATATTTTTATACACATTAAATTCTGTTTAAAACTATCAAAGAAAATATAACATATCAAATTTTGCGTAAGCAGAATGAACTTAAAAAAATATGAGAGAAATCAATTTTATGTAACATGAAAATTTAATCAATCCAAGTAACGTAATTTGTAATTCAATAAAGTAATCAAACAATTGCCTGAGGCTAAAAGATTGTAACAGCTTCAGAAATCAAAGTTTTGCTTCATTGGTCTTGAATAAATGAACACAAATGAGCCTAGTTTCAGATTAGTATAACATATTACCAAATAATACTGGGTGGAACAGATGAGTATAATCATTTAAACTGATCCAGCAACAAACTTTTAAAAAATAGTTTCAGCCATCTAGAGCTGAATATATAACTTTCTTTCCAATAAATTGTAGAGAATTCATTAAAGTTAATATTTTAAAGAAAAAAAAACAATGAATGATATTAATTGAACATGTTCAGTTCATGATGTATTCATTTAAAGTATTTGATACTTTTAAGTACTGAGTATCAGATACACTGATACAAATTCACTTCTAGTTAGGATCAACAGCTTTTTATCATAATAACATTAGTCAGCCTTCTGAGCCCAAGTCTGCGGGTTCGATCCCCGGCCCAGACACCGGATTTTCGGGATGCAGAAAATCCTCAGCGGCCATTTCGTATGATTATGCGGCATGTAAAAGATCCCTGGAGTGCATCATTGGCTCTTGGCATTTCCGGCAAAATTAAATTCCCAGTACACTTTAGCATACAAATAGAGTCTCCGTGCTGCCATCTAATGTGGCAGAAACTAGACGTCCAAATTAACATGACCAATGGTATCTCACCCATTGTGGTGGTCCTGAAAGAGTGGACACCACCTCTGGAGAACGCACTAGGTCTGCTCATCGGCAAGACCGATTGTGCAGCTCATTGGAAATAAAAAAATAAAAAAACATTAGTCAGCATCCAGAATTGGCATGGCAGAACTTTTTCCAGCTATCTGCAAAAAAACTCTCTAGCACTAATATCTTTCTGCAAGATACTTTTAATAATAACAAACATATATGTTACTAATTTAAATTAACAAAAGCTCTGCGTTTACAAAAAAAAAAATTATATTTTTTTTTTAATTCAACGTGTAATAATTTTTTATTCTAATATTTTGGGTGATATTCTCGCATTTTGTTGGGGGGGGGGATGCACTAATTATTTCCTTCCTCACATTCGGTAAATAATCATAACAATAAAAAAAAAATTCAAAATCATGAAATCAGTAGTAATTGCTGAAAAAAAGATCTATGACGAAATCACGGGAATTGAACTCTTCAAAAAGGGGTTACTCAAATGCGTGTTTCGTTTCGAGATTTAGGTTGTTGTAACAGTTGGGCTGAAAAGTTCGTAGGCTGACACATAGATGGGGTTACTATTATTAAGTACATATGATTTTTAGTTAGTTCTAACCTTCGAAAGACACGTGTATAAATTTGACAGCTGTCGGACTATTAGTTTGTGAGATATAGTATTTTTAGTTAAGCAACTTTTGCTAGTTTAAAAACAGTGGATAAAAAGGAATTCCGTGTGTTTATAAAGTATTGCTTTTCAGCAAAAAAAATACTCTTGAAGCCAACGCTTGGCTTGAGAAACATTATTCGGACTCTGTACCAGGAAAATCAACCATTGAGAAGTGGTTTGCTAAGTTTAAACGAGGCGAAATGAGCACTGAAAACGATGCACACAGTGGGCACCCCAAAGAGGATGTTACTGACGAAAACATCAAAGAAGTCCACAAAATTGCTTTAGATTACCATTAAGTGAAGTTGATCAAAATATCTGAGACTCTAAAGATATCAAAGGAACGTGTTGGACATATCGTGAATGAATATTTGGGTATGCAAAAGCTCTAGGCGAAGAGGGTGCCGCACGAGCTCACAATTGACCAAAAACAACAACGTATTGATGATTCTAAGGTGTGTTTGAAGCTGTTTAATCGCAATAAACCCGAATTTATGTGCCGATATGTGACAATGGGTGAAACACTGCTCCATAATTTCACACCGGTGTCCAATCGACCATCAGCCGAGTGAACTCTACGAGAAGAACCAACTCCAAAGTGTGGAAAGACGAAACAGTCAGCTGGCAAAGTTATGGCATCAGTATTTTGGGATGCTCATGGTATAACATTTATTGACTATCTTGAAAAGGGAAAAACCATCAACAGCGACTATTACATAGCGTTATTGGAGCACTTGAACTGCGAAATCGCAGAAAAACGGCCCCATTTGAATGCTCGCTGGAAAGAAATTCAGCGCCGAGGAAGAAGTAATCACCGAAACTAAGGCCTATTTTGAGGCTAAAGACAAATCGTACTATAAAAATGGTATCGAAAAATTATATGACCGCTATAATCGTAGTATTGCCCTTGAAGGAAACTATATTGAATAATAAAATGAAATTTCATCAAAAAAAAATTTTTTTTCTATGCTAGCCTACGAACTTTTCAGCCCAACTGTTAGAAAAAAATATCTGTGACAATTTCGCCGTGATTTTGCCATGGAGTTCAGCATTATAAATCTAACACAACTTCAGCTTTTTGAAACAGCTTCAGAAAACAAAAAAAAAAAAAAGAATGTATCCGCAATATTGAACCGTTTCTTAAGTAAATATTCGTAGAATACTAATAAAATTACATTAAGATATCATTAATAAGAAAGTAATTCAAATCAACAAAAGAATAAAAATTCAATTATGAATACTTTAGCTTAAATTGGGGTGGCACAGGTGGACATTAAAAATAAAATTTATACCATATTGACCAGCTGTTACTATACTATTTCAATAATTAGGTAGTTTTTTTGTGATTTTTTATAATTTATAAAAGTTATATTAAAAATAAAAATAGTCATTTTTAAAAATTATACATTAATAATTGAAGTTACTTTATTAATAATTACAAAATATCATACTCCAGTAACTGAAAAATCATATTTAGATATTAAATGTGTACAAAATAACATACTATAATGACAAAACTGAATAATTGTTATTGCCATTTTTTTTATCAATGTGATAATAATAATTACATGTATTACAAGATATTAATCTAGAATAAAGTATGTTAAGTAGCTAACAAATTAATTAAAACTTTAATTCATTAAGAGGTTAGAGAAATTCAGAAAAAAGTCAAACATTACAAAGCAAACAGAGAACACTAGCAAAACTAACAGAGAACATTATTAAAACTAACAGAAGTTAGAAAAAATCAAACATTGTATTTTAAAGGCAAAAGCAATTAATTGCTACTATATTTAGATTAATATTTTTTTATTAATATTAAAGTCTTATGTTATGAATAATTTGATGAAATACAAGATATTACCACAGAATAAAAGGTGCTAATTAGATAACTGACTTTAAATCTGAATAGCTAAATGGTCAGAGAAATCAAATAATTGGATAAGAGTTAGTGGGTAACGTTTAATCAAATGAAGAAAGCAAAACTATTGACCAACTGGAGTGACTTATCAAAATCCGTAACGTGTTTTGTTTATACTTCTTTCAATGATCAAAAGATGATCTGTTTTGTAGTACAGGAAGAAATTAACTCATATTTTTAAGTACCTAAATTAAATAGTCATACTTATAAATATTTATAATCAAATTTTCGCAGATTAAGTTGTAGTTAAAAGCCAGGGTTTTTTTTTTTACTCAATCATCTTGCAGAAAGCAAAGGTCACATCTTGTTACAAGTCCTGTGAAAATGACTTAATGATAAAATGAAAACCAGTTCAGAAATCGTCAAAGGTCATATTTTTGTAGCAATTCAGTCAGAAACACAAGGGCAAACAGGAATATTAAACTTGTTCACAGTTAACGCATGTGTAGTTGGACATATTCTGCTACATTTGTCAACAAATGTGTTATTAAAACCCAGAAGACAGCACTCGTATTCTATGTCAACCAGGATGTACGATATCAACAAATAAATTGTTTTTGTACTCTTTCCTGATTTGTTCAATGCAATACTTAAGCTTTCAATCATTAAAGATTGGCAAATCAAATATTTTCAAGCTAGAAAAATGATTGTAGTATCTTAATAGTAATGTTGATCACCTGTTACTCTATGCAATTCCTAAATTGAATAATTTGCTACAATAAATAAAATTTCAGCTTTGAGTCACTAAAAAGGATAAACATTATAAAGCGAAATGTCATACAAATACCTAGAGAATTTACAGCACATTATTCAATAATTTCTATCAATAAACACTTATTAATGCATAATTTTACTAATTAAATAACTTGTTATGAAGTTTATAACCTTATTAAGTGATGTTCAGAAAAATATTAATGATTAGAAGTAATAAAATGAGTAAAACATGTAAAAAAAAATAATATTTGAATACATTTATTTTCAAATTTATGAAGAGTATTTGTTACTAAATGAACATTCAAGTAATATCATTTATTGTGTTTCCACTTTATTTTTAGAAACAAAATTTTACGGTTTCAATGACATTCCAGATTATATTTCAGCTATGCATAATAATCTTTCATTAGAAAAACTACATCAAAACATTTCTAAGATGAGATTTGGTGAGGAACTAAATACCACTACATGAAAATATCACAAAATAAAATAATCAACAAAATACATAAGTAACAATTATAAAAAACGTAGATCACTTAAACTGAGTCTTAATAGCTGTTTACTGTCACTGCTATTAAATACTGGTCATATTCCAGATTTCTTAAATTATTTTTACCAGGTTTTAAAAAGAAAAAAAAAATATATCGATTTTTCATTATTTTTTTAAAAATTAATATGGTTCCCAGACCTATAAAAACACTGTTTGTAAATAATGTATTTTTCCAAGCATTAAATTAGCATTTTACACTATGGAAGGCAGTTGTGGTGCCAATGGAAAATATTCTATTGAAGAGAAATCTACATAAAATGCTAATTAAATTCTAATGTTAATTAAATATTTATTAAATCTGTACTAAATGTTAATTAAAAACTTAAGTTACTCTTATGATGTGCCAACCTTTAACTTATAAATTTTTTAAAAAAATAAAAAAAAAATTTTAAAAATGATTGTATCTAGATTGTTCTCTCGTACCTTTTATTCTGAAATTTCCAGCACCATTCTGGTGTTATAACTCCAAATATACACCAAAGAATTCAATGAATAAATAATTAAGGCTTCATAGACCAAAACTGGTTGCAATTTGTTAAATTCTTTTAAATTTACAATGTTTTGCTCATTCATAGGTTCGTGGTAATCTAAGTAATTATACTTTCTGATAAAATAGTCAATCGAAGATTAAATTATTACCAAATGAAACCATTGTACTATGAATATAACTCAATAATCATCAAAAATAGTATGTAACTATTAATTATAAAATTTTTTATTCAATAAGTTTGAATAGATTTTCAACTGGTTCAAAAAAAAAAAAAAAAAAACTTAAATAATTCGAATTGAATGTGTTGGCATGATTTCACACTACATTCAAATTCATACAGGTAAAAGGGAGGGATAAAAAATGACCACAAATTAAATTTTTTTAAATGCCTGACTTTAAACACTTCCCTTTTTCAATTTTTACTTCAATAATATTTAAATAATTTATTAATGTATTTTTAGAGAGCAATAGAAATTTTTTAGATTGCTGTATTTACCCAGAAAAAAAATTTTGCGCCAAATTGTGGGACGTGTTAAAAATGTAATAGCAATAAAAAAATCACAAGATGTTTTATTATGAAATGAACAATGGTCATTCATATAATAACCATTCACTGAAAATGAAGAATTTACTTCTCAAAACATGTTTCAAATTTTGTAAATAAAAATGTTCACGATTTTACGCACACAGAGAATACAATACTAAAAGATATTTGTTACATTAACATTAAGTATTTAAATGATGAATTTCAAATACATAAATGTAATGTCTTTTATTAATATAAAAAAGAATTCATCTATACTATATGAAATATAATAAACATACACTGACTGTGCCATATGGAAGATGAGGTTGTAAAGGAGCAGCTGCATATGTAGCTAAAAATTAAATATGAAACATATTATGAATATAGATTTTTAATTCATGAATCATTAGCATACAGTAAATTAATAAAAATTTACAGTTTAAAACAATACCATTCTTAAAAAAAAAAAAAATATTTTTTTTAAAGAAAACACTTAATAGTTTTATAGATAAGAAGTTTTACAAACTTTAAAGTGACCGATTACTAATTCAGTAATTGAAGCGATCAATGTTAAAAGGGAGGTATATTACAAATCTGCACTTTCGAAAGAAAAAAAAAAAAAAAAAAGCTGTGTCAATTATGGAAAGATTGTTTTAATTGCTTACAAATTGTTAAACTCTCCTCTTTAGGTAGTCTAGAAATTTACTCAGTATTTGATATCGAGAAATGGGAACAGCTGCTAGAACTGTGAATTCTTGAAATTCAGCGCATATTCTCATTTAACATTGATAAAAAAAAAAATGAGTAATGAAGTAAAAATTATCCTTTTATATTCAAAGCAATAATTTTAATCCCCAAACAAATAATTTGACACATTGTAAAAGTTGATGACAATTCATGAGTACATGGTTATCAGCCAAGAATTGTTTATTCAGTCTCATTCATTGAGATTTTGCTGAGTTTGAGTCTTCGGCCATTTCTGCAATATTGAATAAACAACATAGTTCAAAAGTGTTTTGCTGACAATGAATACAGCTGGATAAGCTGTAAGAGTTGGGGAATGAGTAACTCAAGATGTAGCCGTGATACATGTGCACAATACATAATGTGTACAGATTCCAAAACCAACAAAAAACTTATCTTCGCAGAAATGTTACACACCTCCTTTTAACATAGACAACTTCAATTTTGTTATGAAAAGTTAATTAGAAATATAAATTACAATAGAAATGTATAGATAAAATCAAGTTTTAGATTATTAAATTAATATTCATAATTATTATAATTTACGGTTAATAACATTATCTAATATTTTAAAAATTCAATATTATATAAAATAAAAAAAACAATTAGAAATATGTCTTGCAATAAATTTAAGAAATCATGATAAAAAGGATTTTTAGAATCTTAAATTATTTCTTTATAAAATATAACATTTTTATAAGCAAGTAACGAACACACATAGAATTTCACAATTTTATCAAAAAGTTTCATGGACAGAGAATTAAAATCAATATCGAGCCATAATTCTAGTAAAATATCAAATACACTCACTCTTTATTAAACTAAAATTTGAAATAATGAATAATAGTTCTAAGAAAAAAGTCTATTTTTTGCTGAATTGGGATTTAGGACAGCTCCAAACCTTACATAAAATACTTTGACCAATGTAATTTATGGAAATGAATACAAAAGAGAAAAAAATGCATCAAATTGTTATTTAGGTATTATTATTCACTGGAAAAAAAAAACAAGAGTAATATTTGTGAAAAGCAACATTTGATATCATGAATAGTCAGATTTAGTGTGAGAAAGTGTAGAGAAAAGTGGATAAAATGTCATAAACAGAAATAAAACTTGACAGATGTTGTGTCAACTGATGAGATAAACATAAAATAATATTTCAAGTTAATATAAAACATAATTACTATTGTAATTATTATTAAAAATAATTACAATAGTAATTATGTTTATCGAATGATCAAATAAAAACAACATTTGATATCATGAATAGTGACATTTCGTGTGAGAAAGTTTAGAGAAAAGTGGATAAAATGTCATAAACAGAAATTATAAAACTTGACAGATGTTGTGTCAACTGATGAGATAAACATAAAATAATATTTCAAGTTAATAGTTAAGATAAAATATAATTACTATTGTAATTATTATTAAAAATAATTACAATAGTAATTATGTTTATCGAATGATCGAATAAGAACAACATTTGATATCATGAATAGTGACATTTCGTGTGAGAAAGTGTAGAGAAAAGTGGATAAAATGTCATAAACAGAAATTATAAAACTTGACAGATGTTGTGTCAACTGATGAGGTAAACATAAAATAATATTTCAAGTTAATAGTTAACAGGGGTGATTGTAAGCCCAAGTAAAAATTCCGGAAAATTTCTTGAGTTAAACAAAAAAAGAAGAAGAAAAAAAACAGTTCAAATTGAAAAATTAGAAAAAAATTCAAACAAGATTTTTTTCCTTTTTCTCAATATTTCTTAGTTTACTTAAAATATATTTAAAATTTTACACATACCTATACCATTTACAAATACCTATGATGACCTGGAGAAGTAATTAAAATTTACAAATATGTCTTCCTTCTTTGAGTTTATGAATATAACAACTATTTACTGAAAAATGAATATTAATCATGAATATAAGCTTATAAAGTATCTCTCTGGCTCTCCCTTACAAACAAATAAAATAAACTGTGTTTTTAAGTTCCACCTTCAAAAATTTGATTTCCGGAAACTTCTACGATCAATGATTTTTTGAAACGTATGAACCTTCGATCTCCGGAAACTTCCGGATCAGTGTTAGCGAAAATTCCGGAAATCCGGATATTTTCCGCGGCACAATTAGCCCTGAGTTAAGATAAAACATAATTACTATTGTAATTATTATTAAAAAAATATTTTAATAAATCATTATATTTTTAACTATCATTTTTAATTGTTTTCATCCTTTTAACAGTATATCTGTTAATGCAACTTCTTTCAAATTGCATTGTCTTTGTCTGTTATTACATGCCATTTCATCCTACAAATGAAGTGACTCACACTATAAGTTGTGAGTTGAAAAGAAAGAAAGAGAAATACCTGGCAAATATGTTGGTGCTGATGAAGGCAGATAAGCGGGAGAAGAATATGCTGGAGGAGGATAACCAGGATATGGACTGGTCATGGTCACTTGATGAGTGCCTGCACTGGGAACACTAATGTAGGCTGGGGCAGTAGGGGCTGAACCCCCTACTACTGGATATTCTGAAGAAGAGAACAAAAATGATGTACAGATTAATGAAGCATAATAAATACAACTCGCAATGTCATCTCATTTATAATATCAATTCTGCGGTAAAAGACAGCCAATATAAGTAAAGGGAGATTTCCGTAGCGTGATATGTGACCGAATAATCGCCAAGTCTTGGCAACTTCCAGGCAACAGTTTGCAAGAAACTTTTCAAAATAGCATCACAGAAAGGGACCCACTCAAAAGGTATAATGCTTAGACATCCCTGGGCAAACATCTACATGTTTTTTTAAAAAAAAATGGGCAAGTTTAAAATCTACTTGGCACGACAGATCAGGATACAGAAATATCCCCTATAAGCAGGGTTTGTGATTTTGTTTCAAAAATTACAAAAATAATCGATTTTGTTTTTATTTAAATCAGATTTTTTTTATTTAAATCGGATTTTTTTATTTTTTTATTCAAATATACTGTAAGAACTTTGATTTATGATTAAAAAAACTTTATGAATGTTTAATCAAAATTAAATTAATATTAAAACTATATTATAACAATATTTAAAAAGCTCTAACTACCGAAAACAATTTTTCATTATAATACAAGCTTTGAATGCATAGCAACCATTTTTATTTAGTCTTTAAATTTCAATCCTGCATTTGTTTGCATAGCAAACAAATGCAGGATTGAAATTTAAAGACTAAATGAAATAGAGAATTTAAGCCCTATTTTTGGCATATTAGGGTAATTTCTTTTTAAGATAACCTGAAGCTTTAAAAATATACATTTTCCACCAATAAAATATAATGTCGACTTTAATTCCATGCTTTTTCAATCAAAAGGTAGAATTTTAACGAACATTATTTGTATTTCTTTAGTGAAAAAAATTCATGGTTATTAATTACTTTCTACAGCTATGCAAGTCTATATTAAGACAGCATTAAATGTTTACTTTAATCTGAATACTTTCAATCTCAAGAATCAAAAGATTTTTAAAAATGTAATTTCAAATGTGTTGGAATTTAACATACGCCAAGAAAGTAATTTTGTTAACTAAAATTATATATATATATATATATAAATAAAATCAGTTGATTCAAATCAATGATATTTTTAAAAAAATCTTTCGATTTAAATCAACAAAACCTGCAAAGAACTGCTGTTACAAGATTTTTGCACCTCAAAACAAAATAAATATTATTCATGATACAATAATGCGGAATACAATCAATAAAAGCACAAAGTTATTTGTCATTGATAATTATTTACGCTTTTATACACTGCTTTACTGTAAAACATTTTAGCATGATTCTATCACAGACATCAAAAGTTTATCTATATCTCTGGGGGGGGGTGAAAAAATCAAAATTCTTATGGTAGATCATCAAAAAATTTTGGTGAAAAAGAACAAATTTCAATCATTCCAAAATGTTTAAAGATTGAATCATTTTTAATTACACGAATAATATAATGCGAAGAAAACTAGACTTGGAAACCTTTCACCATTGTTTGTGGTTTTCGACCAGCAGCAAAAACAAATCATGTCAAAAAAATAGTATATTGAAAAATTTTATCTTGGGTCTGAATGTAAATAAAAATGACTGACTATCAATTCTGGATATAATATTAAAAAAAAGTTCAAACAAAGATTTTACTATCTTTTTAAGTTGTTAAAAACCTTTAAAATACACATTTAATTCAACTAACAAAGCCATGACAGTCAAAATAATTACAAGCAAACACAGATTATACGAATGAAAAACAAGTGATTTCAACGTATTTCATTTTATAAAAATATTTTTATACAAAAGATGCTTTTCTTTTAAAAATGAATAAAAATATTTTTAAAAAAAAGCAATTTACTTTTAATTATAAAGCAAACAAATTTTTTTTGGTTAAACCTAATAGTTTTGGAAAGTTCAGAATAGGAAAGTGCTTAAGATTAAAAATTATTTTATTTGTGCTCATACCATATGAAATATAGAGATGGAATATTTGTAAGAACATTTTACATTTAACTGTAGTTAAAAGCATACATTTTAGGTCAATAACTATTAGTTTAATAGGATTACACAATCAATAAAATTATTTTTAGAAATCTTCAATGGAAATTATGTAAAAATAAATTAAGAATTACAAAAAAATATTTGTACATAATTTTTGAGATATTTTAATAAATATGTAACCTGCTTGTCACCTTCTCAAAAAGTTTCTGTGAACACTCTTAAAAATACCCTCCTTCATAGGAATTTATATCCAGAATGAAAAAAAAAAACCTGATTAAAATAAAGTTTAAACCTAATTAATTATTTCTAATAATTATTTAGTATTTAATTTATGGCAAGAAATTAATTTAATAAGTTGTGAAAATTGGTTTTAACAACAAAAAAAGTTTAAAAAAATTTAAATAATTTTTTTTATCTTGCATCAAAAATAAATATAATTCTTAATTTAATTTAAATTTACCAGTGTATAACAAAATTTGAATAAAAACTAATATAAATAAACTTAAAATTAAATTACTAACACTGTATAAAGGTATAAACAGGGTCAAACAAAATATCGATCATCATAATTACATACGTTTACTAGTATTAACCAGGGCTGGGTAACAGTTGACGATCGATCAAAATGGTATCAATTTAAATAAAATTACTACGTGTGTAGGAATAAAGAATATAAATTCGATAATAAAATATCATATTAAATGAGTAATTTTTACAAGCATATTTAATTATAACCTACGAAAATAAATAAGATGTGGGTTGTTGATTGGTAAACTAAATTTAATTTACAAATTTGAGCACAAATTTTTTAATATTACGAATCTACTACGACATCTCAAAAATAATATAAAATATTTATTATCAATCATTAAAATTTAAATAACTTATGCCAATTTAATCAGTTATAAACCTTTAGTTAAATAAATCGCCCCCGCCCAAAAATTATTACCCCACCCATTTTTAACAATTTCCTTTTATTTGCACATTTTTAAAAAAAATAATAAATAAAAAATTCATTGGCAATTAAATAAATATTACACTCATTTAAAAACTAAATTGTTTTTTAATAAAAACATCGGAGAGAACTCAGTATAAGTCACAATACAAATTTAACCGTTACGCAATCCCTTTGAAATGAAAACAATTAGAATAAAATAAACACTAAAATTAAAACACAACTTGTTATTCTTGTTATGAGATTATAAATAACGTTGAAAGCAAATAATGGTAAGTTTTATTTTAAGAAATATCTCATATTCCGGAATTTTCATGGACACCATTTTTTTCTTCTTTTTTTATAATTCATCTCGCATTTATCGATTGGTAAAACACAGAAAAGAACGCTTAAATAGTGGAAGAAAATAATTAATTTTAAAATATTTAACTCACCTTTCTTATCAGATGACATAGATTCATGTGCAATGATCGTATTTGTTATCAAATACGCAAAAAACTTTCCCTTTACTTACAAAGTTTACATACACAACAGAAATTTCCGAGTTTTGAGATCTCCTAGGGTTGCCTTACAACTGATGTCAATGCTTTCGCGCCAAATACAATGATCGCGAAAGAATTCTAATCTGAATGAGAATGCCAATTATAATTGTCGCCAAATTTAGAAATCTCTCCATTCATCTTCTTTTTTACGGGGTTACATATTTATCTATTTAACTTTTCAATTTAAATTACTATTTTTCTCGGTTTTGTTATTTTAAGTTTTGATAATTTTATATTTATTCTTTTTTAAAAATTGAAACGGTAGTTGAAATATGAAGCTAATTATGTGATTTTTCTATTTTTTTGTTTTGGTTTTTGTTTCAAGAGAGACTTTCAAATGTTACGTAAACATAGAACTTTTGATAATTTTTAATTGTTCTCCACTTGTTTACAAAGATAAACAAATCGCAAACTTTCGGTTTACGAAATACCTTTTCGAGTAACTTTTGCACGAACAAATTTTCTAGAACTAATATACTTTTTTAAAAAAAAATCATACAGAATATATTGCCTTAATAAATTGCTGAGATCCACATTGTATTTGGGAGAAATTAAATTTAATGCTATATCGCTAAATATAGCTTTCAAAGCTGACGAAGCTGCAGAGCTGACGAAGAATATGAAAGGAGGGGGACCCTTGACAACATCGTTCCTGTTGACCCTTTCGCGGTTGTGTCCATTCTCTAATACGATTCTTTTCTGTGTTCGATTTTCTCTTTCATTTTTTCCTTTCTTATTCATTCACTGTGTCACAAACAGTCAAGAATATCAGTGTGAACCAGTAATGATATATAATTTTAATATTAAATTATACACCCATAAAAATAAACCGCCGGTCTCAAATAAATAAAAACATGAAGAATCCTAAAATATGACCTCCTACAAAACACATCATTATAGTCATCAGAGTAAAGGAAAGTATGAAATTACTCAAGTTATTTAATGAAGCTGGTAAAAATCATGATTCTCTTTCTCTCTATCACCAGTCTCACTAATATATATATATTCACAAAAAAAATTTCTTCAAATTTAAAATCTTCAAAATAATCTAATTTTTTTTTTTTTTTTTTTTTTTTTTTTGTATATTTATTTAGTTACATTTATTAATATCTTACAGACAGCAGTGAAGTTTATTGACATTTGCTCAAGAAAAAACATAAAATAGAAATCCATCAAATTTTAAATGTTAGGAAAATGACATATTAGTTTAGAAGTTAGAAAAACAGTCATTTTAAAATAATAATAAGTAACTCAAATTAAGCCTTTGCGTTAGATCATAGGTTCTCAACCTTTTTAACGTTGCCGCCCCCTTAAGGAGCAAAAAATATTTCAACGCCCACCTTTATAAAAATCCTGTTATTTTAAGCATGGGGACGGAGGGATGTGTGCTGAATTATAAGAGGCAAATTTTTTGAGCAATTTTTTTACGCTTTGAATTTGTTTGGTTTTTTGAAAAAGAATAAATTAACTCGATAATTTTCTCACGGCAGGTAACGCCGTCTATTTGTTATGATCAAAATAAATACGTTTAATGCAAAAAAATACAACTAAGAAACCTATGCTTAAAAAGAATAATTTATTCTGAATTAGATAATTAAAATAACACTCAAAATAATTTTGTTACACTGAAAAGTAGTATGAACGAAGCATTCAAGTAACTATGTTAGTGGGATGATTGTATACTTAATGGTTCAGAACCAATTCCTTAACCCTCGGTTCAATACTTTTAGTGAGATGAAGATGCAAATACCCACGTTTGCACAATTTCGAGTCGATTTCTTCTTTTTGTGAAAAGATCCGTAACAGCACTGAATCCACATTCGACAAGTTAGGAGGAAATTAAAAAATTTTTAGCGATAATCTACAGTCCAAGATAGAGACGACTGTTACCTTTAACACTAGATTATCCATGGAAATCATTTTGACTGCTTTTTAATTTCAATTAGAAAAACAATGATAACACAATTTCTTAGAATTTTGTGACTTTTTGTACAACATATAATTTTTTTATGGTTAATATTTACAAATAACTTGTTATATAACTGAAAATAATAACAAAAATATTAAATTTTATTTTAAACAAATTTCTTTATACATTAGTTATGCTTTCTTTATTCATTAGTTATTCTATGCAGTCATTTTGACTGCTTTTGAGCAATATAGGTATTTCAGTCTTTTTAGTGTTAAGTAAAAATTCTGTGAGACGATCACCATTTCAAAGTTTCATTAGTTAAAAGTTCGACCAATTCCTCGTAAATCTGAACCTCTGCTGTTTCAATATTTACAAAAGGATTCATAAACCCATTGAGGGACTTCGAGGGAACAAAACATCTTTAAAATGGTCAGAAAAGTCCATGTGCAAAGAGTCAAGGTGTTGACAATATTCTTGTGCATGTGCATCATCAGAGAGAATTTTGCCTGCATGGCTGAACTCATTCCAACCAAAATTCTGCTAAAACAAAATCAGTTTTTTTTAGAAAGGCGAAAATAACTTATTTTGTAGGGATCGAATTGAGCTCGTCCCCTTGAAGTTGTAAATTAATGCCATTAAATTTTACAGATAAATCAACCAAAGTCTTTCTTAAATTCTAGCAATCTGTCTCTTAGAGCTACATTTCTGTTTTCGATGAACTCAAGTCGAAATGATTCCAATACCTATTGAGACAAAAGCTTTTGGAAAGTCAGTGAATCTCGGTGTATATTGCAAGCGATTGAATTCTTCATCGTTTTTCTTACAAAGTTGTCTAAATAATCGATCTTAGAGAGCATTACTGTGAATTTTGTTCACAGCAGATACGGCATATTGCAATGATTGATGCAAACGGTCACTGAAATTTTTTCTTACTAAATACTGTCTGTGAATCACGCAGTGAACAGCTAAAATATCTGGTACCTCCCTTTCCAAAAGGGCGATAAACTCACGATGTCGACCCACCATTGCAGGAGCCTATCAGTGGCAATGGACATAATATTCGCAAGAAGAATGTTTTTCTCTTTAAAATAATCTTTGACAGTACTAAAAATAGATTTACCTTTGATATCTACAATCAAGCTTCCTGCAAAAAGCATATCTTGAATAATTTTCCCTTCCTTTACAAACCGGACCTATGCCTACAGTAAAGCCTGCATTACCTGACAAGGTAAATTCATAACTTGAAGGAAAAATTCGTTGGACATCAAAAGTTTGCATAAAGAAATTTCAACGTCTTCATCCATCTCATTATTTCGTCGCCGCACTGAATCGTTGCTTATGGGATAGTTTTTTATTACATTGGATGATGTAAAACTGTTCCTAAAACTTCCTTGACAACCGGCAGTATCAACTCTATTCCGATGGTTTGAACTTTCCCAGATTTAGCAGTAAATTTTGATATATTATAAGAAGCGATCAAACCATCGTCGCATTTTTGTGATGACGTTACTAGTAACCCTGAGACCGAAGGTGCCTTCAGAAACGTGAAAAAAGACGTTCGTCAAAAATGACAAATCTATATCTAGTTTTTTGCAAATGCTCTTACTAACGGTAAGATTTCCTTACCTCATTAGATAAAACTTTATTACAAAGTAAACACATAGGTAATTGAGAGTTCAACAGTAATTGAACAAATCCCAACTTCAAGTACGTGACACTGTATTGATGACACTTCTTTTTGTCAACCGACATTGTTGGTGTCAGCAAAATACAAACGATGGAAGAAAATCAACCATTTCTCAAAATTAATAAATAATTTATGATACTATAAGGAACTAATTCGCGTTCGTACCTAGCCAAATAAACTATGAGATCTAATCGAAACTGGGGAAAAAACCGTAAGAAAGCTAACGAAAACCATTATAAGAAACACGGGTCCAATCAAACATTCATACTGAAAGCGCATGTACTGCAATTTCCACCAAATGGCTTGAATGAGTCAGAGGCAAAAACTACTGGCTCATGCGCTGAGCTGTGTTGGTTCGGATCGAAGAATAGGTGTCGTGTAAGTTCGTTTTATTGCTGTTTCAAATAGTGTATAGGATAATCTTTATTCATTATATTAATTTAATCTTTTTTTCTTTATTATAATTTTTTTTATTAAATTAATATTTATTTAATAATTTTATTTGTTAGCTTTAAAATTCAATTTGAATGACAAAACATGCTCAACGCCCCCCTTCCGCCCAAAACATACTCAACGCCCCCCAACTGCCCAAAACAAGTTCACCGCCCCTCAGCATAGCCCCACCGCCCCCAGGGGGGCGGTATCGCCCCCGTTGAGAACCAATGCGTTAGATAGACCATGAATTGCTTAAATTAATTCTTTTATCCACTGTAGAAGGAATCAAAACTGTTTTTGTTGCTGATATGTACAGAATAAAATTGTGTATAATAATCAATTATTAAATTTAAAAAAAAAAACTTTTATTACATTCAAGCATATTACAATTTAACATAAACTTGGAGCAAGGGACTGCAAATTGTCATAGAGAGCGATCGTTGTATATGTATATCTATACATATATCACTAAATACACCTTCGTTTTTTTTCCTTATTTATTCCCTCGCTATATCAAAATCATTCATAATAATGATTGCCGTGGAGATGGGACTTTTTAAGAATATGCTTTTAAAATAAAATTGAACGATCCCATATATAGGGAAATATGAAATATGCTAAATAAATGCACACGTGAGAAATCAGAAATAAAGTCCCTTAAAAATACATTTAAAAAAAAGTTGTATTTATCATGCTCATAACCAATACATACTTTCATCGTTTTAAGAATAACAAAAAATATTAAATGACTAGTGCTTTCTTACGATGTGTGCTCTTAAATAAAGCTGGCTAAATTCAGACATATTAAATTTATTGAAAATATATTTTTCAATAAACGTTATATTTTAATAAATGTTAAATTTACGTACTTTTTTGGAGTTTTATTTATGTGTTTAAGTCATAAATTATTTTGTTCATTTATAATCTTTTACCTTTTTTTTTTTAATTTGCAATGTTATTCTTCTTATTTTTTGATCAATTTATTTATCATATTATTTCACTCGCTATTTTATTTTATTAATTATTTTTAAAATAGATCTACAACATACAAAAGAAAAGTATCTTCCTGATATTTTTTTTATCTACTTATATTACTGATAGAATTCCAATTAATAGTCCAGTAAAATTAGGCTTTTCCTTCGGTAAAATCGTTTCGTTTGTTATGTCTACAAGCTCCCCTTCCCTTCTTCACCCTTTTTGAGGAAAAACAGGATACTTTGAGTGGGAGAATAGAATTTCAACTAAATAGGCAAGTGAGGTATATTTTCCGATTAATTTTTTTTCACGCAACACTATTATTCTATCTATTTATTATTTACAATATTATTCTATTTATTTATTATTTAAACTATTTACCACATTATTTCGTTCGCTTTTTTATTTTGCTCATTTATTTATTTTTATTTATTTATTTTAATTTTTAAAATAAATCTACTGCATTAAAAAAAAAAGAAGTATCATCCTGATATTTTATTTTCTTCCAGTACAACTGATAGAATTCCAATTACTATTATTAATAGTCTAGTAAAATTAGACTTTTTCATCAGGTATTGCTATCTAAACAAGGGAGACCTTGTTTTGATAGCAATATCAAGTGAACAAGTCAAGTAAACAAGTGAGACTTAGTTTATTATGTATATATTTTTTACGTTAAATCGAAATCTGTTCTTGAATCAATAAAACGAATAGCTCAAAAGTAGTAAACGTTTTTGTATATAAAAAAGACTGCTTTTGACATGACTCATAACATTTCAAACCAGTTTGATTGTGCTACACGGCAAACTGTCTAAATGTGATCCAAACCGTGGTGGCTTAGCAGACAGAGTGCTCGCTTCCTAATAAGGTGAACCGGGTTTGAATCCTTGATCGATACGAATTCCGCACCTGACTCGCACCGAATGCAATGCTGACGTGAAATATCCTTAGTGGTATAGTCCCCTTGCCGTCAGGCTAACCGTGGGAGGTTTTTGTGGTTTTCCTCTTCATGCAACGCAAATGTGGGTTAGTTCCTTCAAAAAGTCCTCCAGGAAGGCAAATTTCACTCATTACTTGATCCAGGAATGTCTCTTGTCTTCTGGATTGGGTTAAAAATAACAAGGCTACGGAGTTGAACATTGTGACCATAAACTCAAAATTGGGTCGGCTGTTCAACGACGGTTATGAAATAAAATAAAATACTTGAGTTAGATAATAATAAAACAAGGAATTATTAGTCCCGCCTTCTAATAAATTGGTAGTAAAATAGTTCGGATAAAACTATTTTTTTTTTTTTCGTTTAGAAAATATCACTTACCTGGTTCTTCCACTAATTTTTTCAATTAATATAGCTGAAATAATTATAATTTTTTTCAGTATTACATGTTGCCCTTTTCGGTGCCATACATTCAGCATCACTTGGCGAAATGATATTGCTCGCTGCCAACTCATGATAGACAATAATTTTTCAGGTACATATCTCTTACAAAGTACCGTAAGACATACATTTCCTTAGCATTAAAACTGCTTAGTATTGGCGCAGTTTAAATAATCATCAAAAATATAGATTACTTTATGCTTATTTGCTCCTTTTACCGAAACCTCCAATGGTTGAGTTTTCTGCGGAATATATTTATCAGTGGCAACAAGCACAAGAAGCCGAAATGTAAAAAACAAATGGATCTTAAAATCTTAAAAAATGGACCTAAACAAATTAAACTTTTTTTTCATTAACTTCGCTTTGTAGCACGAAGACTATTTTTTTATTTCAATTAATTACATGTAACTAATATTAATTTAATATTGGTATCAGAAATAATATAATTAAAAATATTTCTGGCTAAATTTTCTTGCATTAGAATTGTTTGTAAAAAATAAATAAAAGTTGAGATCGTCTTATTACTGTTACCCATTGGTCAAATGCCTTTTCCTTCTGGATTGACTCCATTAAACGCCCCTATGTACGTGTTTCAAGACGTCACAAAATACTTTTCCTTCTTCAGTATTCATATTTATATTGAAATCACCGTCAAGCCCGTAATTATACGTTAATAAAAAAAAAATACTTTAAATTATTATTGTGTAAATACATTAAAAATACTTGCTAGTGAAAATAAAAATAAAAACAGCAGCTGTCGCCATAGCAACGCATGCAATGATGACGCATTCGCACTGTTTACTATTACTCCTGAACAAAGTTGAAAAGTGTGTGGACGCTGTAGTGTGTCTACCACTACAAAATTGCAATTCCAATTCACTAGTGTATAAGACATGTTAACTCGATTCAATGGAGAAGTACCTTTTCATAGATGAAGATTGACATTGAAGATAACTACTCTCCCCACATTGGTGACCCGGACGTGATGTGAACATGCCTTTCTTAACAGAAACTCCCACTTCGACCTGAACACGCCTATCTTGACAGTAACGCTCACTTCGAACTGAACACGCCTACTTCGATGGTTGGAACACATTGAAAAGTTGACTTGCTACTTGTGATTGCGACATTATCCACCTCCTCGCGCTGTTGCTTCTCAGTCTCGATCATACACGCGACTGCTAAAGGCAACACAAGAGCGACCACGACCGTGAACCTAACACGAATCAACTTGTGGTATCCGTTCATCGAATTCTATCACAGGTATAATTCTGGTGAGGGAGTACTGCAGTGTGTCTACCACTTAAAAATTGCTATTCCAATTCTCTAGTATATAAGACATGTTAACTCTATTCTATGTTGGGGTACCTTTTCATAGATGAAGGTTGACGTGTGGACGATAACTTCTTTCCCCACAGACGCCATCAAAGCCAAACCAAGACCCATTTTGCCAATGGGCAATAACGAATACCAAATTCCCCCAAACGAATAAGTATCTTTTCTACATTAACTTTACAGTTTTAGTAGATAAATTGCTTTTTTTTTAAATTTCAATTAATATACATTATTAACAATAAATAAGCACCATTATTTACACCATTAAATAAGCACCATTATTAGCACCATTATTAACAATAAATAAGCACCATTACATTTGTTTGGCAGGGGAAAAAATGGGTTTTATTGAGCATTTAGATACAAAAGAAAAAAAAGACACAATTTGTGCGTAAGAGAAAAATAAATAAAAAAAAAAAAGCTGTTTCCTTGAAAGAAAATCGTTTTTAGTAGGACGTATGGGTTCCCCTGACGGGAAGCAACGTTGAACATCTTTGAGGCATCGAGTCAGTGAGGTTATTAATGAGGAGCTGGGGTCTTCTGTCCCACTCCACCTGAAGAACTCTCTCCCGTTCTTGGAGAGTTTGTAGGGGTGGTAGGCGTCCAGCAATTCAGCTGCCTAGAGCGTCACAAATATTCTCGATTGGGTACTTGTCCGGAGAAGACGCTGGAAAATCCATTCGTATAATTCCTTCCTCCAAAAGGAAATCATTTACCAAGTTAGCACGATGTGGCCTGTAATTGTCGTCCATAAACACGAAGTCATCTCCAATTGCTGCAGCGTAAGGGACTACAATAGGTCTCAGGATCTCATCCCTATACCGGCGACTAGTCAGAGCTCCATTTCGAATGATATGAAGATCGGTGCGCCCAACAATGGTGATGTTAGCATAGACCATCACTCCCCCACCTTCGAATGTTACATTTTCGTGCACGAACGCAGGATTGTTTCTAGTGCCACGTTCCCTCCGTATAAAAATACTCCTATTATCAGGATGAAATCGAAACTCGTCAGAGAAAAAAAATATTGCTTCACTCATCAGTTCCATATGCTCTGTTGCCCACTCCCTGCAGGGGCGACGGTGCCTTGCTGTTGACGTGACACAGGCCATGAGTAGGCAAGCATACTGATCTATAGCATGAAGGCGGTTTCGGACAATTTGTGTCGAAAACTGTCGTGTCAGTAACAGAGCGAAAGAGTGGCATTCATAGTTCCGAGCTGTTAACGTTGAATAATGGTCTTCATTGGACGTTGTTGCATGTCTACTCCCTTGCCCTGATCTTCGGCTTGCATTTCCAGTCTCCAAAAAACGGTTCCAGATCCTGAAAATCACACTTCGTGAAACTCCAATAGCTTCTGCTACTCCGGCTTGTGCTTGGCCCCCCTCTAACCAGCCAACAACTCTCCAAACTTCTGATTCGGTAAAATGACTTGATTGAGACTTACTGAATGTCGATCATTCTTTTCAGCTTTGTCATACATTAAGTTGAAAGTCAAATAAAATTCGCTAAAGCGTTGTCTTCGACTCAAACTCAAAAACTGCGAAGTTTGAAAATAAAAAAATTTCTTCTTCCATTTTATGCAAAAAAATAAATAAATAAAATTAATTTAAAAAAATAAATAAAATAAAAATTGCTTATTCATAATAGCAAGAGAAATTGACGTTATAGCGAACTTGTTGTGTGTGTAAACAAATACACATTTATAATCTTAAATCAGCAATTAAAAAACTAAAAAATAAAATTCACAGTTTCGTTTTTTTTTTTTTTTTTTTTTAATTTTCTTTTGAACAACTAAACTAAGATATTTATCAAGAGTAGACTGCTTTTTTTCTGATTTTTGTGAAAGGCAGAAATGTCTGCAACAGGATTTGCATTGTGACACGTTTTTACAAATAAATAAATAAAGTGCAATACTTTTTGATGTCATTGGTAACTGTCAATGTTGATTTCAATAGTAAGTGGTCAAGAAAGGAAAAGAGGGGGCTTGATATGTGGTCAACAAAATGAAAATTATTTTAAAGTGCGTAACGGAATTTCTGATAATGGCGGAAGAACTTTCCTTCTGTTAGGAACAAGAAAATCTGGGCTGTGGTCCCTCTCACATTGCTTCATAAAAATACGGGGTTAAAATTATTAGAAGGAAGCAGCGTTCATTTTTTGCTTTTCTAGCTTGATATCAGAAATAATAAAAATATTTTCAATTTAAACTTTTTGCTCAATTTAACAGTGCCCACTTAAGCAGCACAAGTATGTATTTACTCACTGTAAAAAATGGATACTCAAATTTCGCGAAACTTTCTACGTTATTGACGAAACCATTTCTTCGTACATGCTCTGATCGAACATTTTGTCAAAGCAACGAAACAACAGTCGTCACTTCGAGGAACCGAATTTCGTCAAAAGTAAGGAAACATTACGTCATTCTAGTTTCGATTGTCTAGTTTTCATTTTAGTCAACAATCACCCTCAATGCAAGGCGATGCGGTTTCGGGATAAGGAAATATTTTCGTCATGTACATTTGAGAGTTCACTTTTTGTTACAAATCGCGTGATTTCGTATCGAAATGATTCTCAACATTAACGGAAAACAGCTGAAGGATAGCTGAATCGTCGAAGTGAGTTTTTTATTTTTGAGAGTACATAAAAATATGTGTCGTATTAGCGGAAGAAGTCATTAAAACATGCAATTTTTATATCTTGAGTATAATTATTTTGACGGTAGTGTAGAAATTGGACGCAATAGTGAACTTCTTGCATTATTCTGTACTCGTTATTTCGAACTTTTTCTCTCTTTCACTATGAAATGAAGTTTTAAAAAAATTGCTTGCTTCCCCCCTAAGTTCCGCGTACAGCTATCGCTGAACTGCGCAATTCGAGAAAAGATTAGTGGGAACATTGGTTGTGACACATTTGAGAAATTAAACTCCTGGGAATTCTTCCAGGAGCGCGAATGGAACAAAGCGTAAAAGAATAGCCGTAGAGGAAGAACGGGAAGTTTACAGTATATTCACGTATGGATTAATTTGTTTCAATATTTTTACATTAATGTTGGCAAGATCTATCAAATAACTATCAGAAGCTTTTAATCATTTTTTTACCCATTATTTTTATTGTTAGTAGAAAATATTTTTCTAACTATTTATGTTAAAATAAACTTTGTACAAATCGAATTACAATGAATTTGTGATATCAAACGATATTATAAATAATAAAATAAATGCTGTTGCTGTCGTCCGTTGATTTAGAAACTTTTCGCCTTCTCACTCTCATAACCCGAAAACTAACTGCTGAAACGCTGTGTAACTCCTAGAAAGATGTTTTGATACATAGCAGGGCTTCACAAATATTGGTTGACGGCAAATTTTGAAGGGAAAAAAAACTAATGATTCCAAAGCTGTAATCGAGAAATTCGTGAAATTCTAACTTTCTCAATGAAAGAAATTCTTAATTTAAATACAGTAAAAACTCCAAAAAAATGAAGAAAAAATTGAATGAGCAAACTGAATAAATAAACAAAATTAAAGAAAATTTTTAATGAGCAAAAATGATATAAAAAAACGGCATATATCAACTAGTGGTATTCTTTCATCGAAATCAATCACAGATAAACTTTTGGAAGGGGAGTAATGTGGTGTAACCACCACTATAAAAATTAAATACCAATTCAGTAGTATATAAAACATATTAATTTGAAATTATCAAGAGGTACCCTTTGATAGATAAAGTTTGGCGTTGTCAATAAATACATCTCCTCTATCTCGATAATTTGTTTCCCGCGATGGTGAAAAAAAGTTTTGGAGTAATATACATTTTTCTGCTGTTTAAAACAGAAAAATTCTACGAACAATATCAAAATATGAGACATTTTTATTTATGTCTCGTAAAAAACATAGAAAAGAGAAAAATTAATATTAGTTGACCTCATTTTCTTTTTCCAGTCTTAATCCTTTCTGTTATTAAAACAAACATTGGTATCAACCCCCGGCCGATTTACCTTTTTTCTATCAAAAGAAACCTGCTTCAAATGAATATGCATTTTGTTGACTTCTTGACTATTACCCTTCTTGACAGCTAACTATTGAAAACAATATTGAGTGTTTGTCAATGACGTCAAAAACTATTATACATTTGTAGTCTTGTCTTTTTATTGGCATTTTAAAATTAAATATGCGTAGCTGCTTAAAGGGACAAACACACTAACGACACTATCGTCTGCTATCATAGACTGTCATGACGGATTTTTATTGTATTAAGAAACCCATTCGGAACAAAAATATTCTTTTTTCAAGAAGATAGGTTAATCTCTATCCGTATTATCTAATGAAAAAAAAAAATAGAAATATTTAAAAAAAGAGACAGCATAGAAACTTAAATTATCAGCATAGAAAAAATCATTAAATTTTTAAAATTCTGAACTTCTCTCAAACTTATCTGAAATGACATAAATTGTTTAAGAATTCTGAGCTTCCGAAAAAAAAAATGGCAGCATTTCTTAACATATCGTATTCAAGGGGAAAAAAATAAATGAACTAAACAGGCGAAATCTCGAAATGCTCTCACTTCTGATATACGGAAATAGAAGGAAAAAGAGATGCGCCGCAGTTTTTATTGACTCTTTTTATTATTTTTTTCCCCTTTCCCCTCAAAGTCTGTACGAACTTCTTCGGCGGCGTATCGATCTGCCGAATGTATCTGGGTCATATTATCATGCGCGCGGATGTGTATACGAAACGTTTTCCAGAATATCGCGTGAACAATTTCCGATTAGCATTCGTAGCACGCTTTCCATGTCATTCTAATGGTATTTCAATGAAAATCAGGCGCCTTTATGAGTGCATTTGAATGCGCAGGGAGAATAAACTACGGACTATTTCGTAGAGAAATTAAATTTGTAAAAACATATACATTGTATCAAAAATATTTTTGCTCCAATCAAGTAAGAGTTGATAATAACGCGAAAATTATAAACACAATCGAAAGCCTACTTTTCAAGAAAAATTCAAAAAAAAAAAAAAAATTCTAATTTTCTTTTTCTTTGTCCTGATACGAAAAGCGTAGAATGCATCGTTTCGGAAAGACGTGGAGGTGGGGGGGGGCGGAAACTTTGAAAAGGCATACAAATTTATTGCTGAAGAAATGCCTGAAAAATATGAAAAAATTTTGTCACCTGCCAGGCCTGGTTGAACATCGCTGTAAAAAATATTTACAGAGAAAAAGAAATGCCGAAAATAACCACCAAGCTTTCTTTTTTTTTAAAGTATGAACTTGTAATAATTTATTAAGGAATAATCTTCCTAACTTTCCAGAAAAACAAAACAGAACAGCTTTAAGAAATAAGAGTATTGTGTTGAAACGAATGAAAAAAATATTACACATTTAAAAAAAAAAAAAAAACATCAGCTCTAACATAGTATAATTTTATGAAAGACTCGAAGTGTGGATGTTTATGGAGGATCATATCGTTTTTGCTTTCACATTCACAATGACTGAGCGAAACTTTTTATTTAATAAAATAAACACGCCTTAAAGGATTGAAGGAATAAGATTGCTTTTGTGATGTTCACTGCTAGAAAACCAAGACCAAAGTAACAGTTTATTAACAAGATACAAAACACAAACAATTGAAAATACATAGAGCGCCATCTGGCGTTATTAAAAATAAAAAACTTTGCAACAGCTATTAATACTGCACTGACCACATAGTTTCTTTTATAAATTCTTAACACAATTCTCTCGTAATTTATAATCAGTTTTCTTTTCTTCTTTCTTTTTTCCTTCTTTCCCCTTGGTATCGTTTTTTCTGCAACATCCGGCATCCTTCGGCGATTTTCATGAAAATTTAAGGAGACTTTTAATCGTCATTTTGCAGTATTTATGTTTCAATGCTTACATGTAAGGGTAAAAAAAATCAGGTCCAATCGGAATTTCTACATGCCCCAGGCATGTTGGGCAATAAAATAATGTTCGAGCCCGGATAGCTACGTTTTCTGATTGAGATTTGAGTAGAACAAAATTTTTCATTATTTTCTTTTTATTCTATTTCAAAAACGTATTTTTTTTTAAAATTCATTTCATTTTATTATTTTTTGTTATCTATCTGTTTACGAATAGTAATAAGTTTTGCATAAGCCACTTCGGAAATAATTTAAACTTTTGTAATCTCAAAATGGACAGATTTCCAGTTGAGATCTGAATGCTCTAACTCAGGAATGGGCAAACGTTTTTGGTCCAGGGCAAAAAATCGAGAAAAAAAGTTCGTCCAGCCGAGTAAAAACTTCTAAAATAAAAAAGCGATACACAAGTTTTAATTTAAATATTTAATGAGATGAATAAAATTGCGATTTCATTTTTAAAAGTTCCTTATATTAAAGTGAGATGTACTTGTTTTAAGGAACGAGGTTAAATGCTTGTTTGTTAGTCTACTTCTGAAATGATTGTTCTGAAGTTCATAGTTGAAAACACTTGTTCACATTGGTAAGATGAAGCAAACATAGCACTGATTTTCGGGGCATGAGATATTAAATTTTGGAAACTAACTTTTGGTAATGATTTGTAAAACTCAAACTTTGGCATGTTTAGAAACAACTGCTTCAGATGATTGTCAGATTACAACTCAATTAATTCAAGCTGCATATCCGACCTCACGGTTCCACAATTTGCGTTGAAAAGCATGGTAAAAATATGTAATTCTGTTTGAATGGCACTGAAATCTTGAAATCTGCGTTCAAATTCAAAATGGAGTTTTTTCAAGCCATCTTCATAATTCTTAAGCTTTTCCTTATTTACTGAGGGTATTGAATTTAACCTTGAGAAATAAGGTAGGTCGTTCTTAGCTAGCTGCCCAGAAAACAGATTAAGTTTCAGTTTAGAAGTTTTAAGATGGGCCATCGATGAATTGATTTTTCCCTTGCATTTTAACATTCAAGTTGTTCATATGACAAAGAAGAACTGCGGAAAATGCTAAGTCTGAAAGCCATTCTGTATTTTCAAGTATTTCGCACTCTTCTGACGACTATTTCTCATGGAAAGAACGACACAACGTCGTCTTTCAGCTGCCAGCAAACTCGCTCGAAAACACATCCTGCACTAAACCACCTTACTTTCGTGTAATACAGTACATCAGAGTATTCAGATTGCACGGACTGAAGAAAATGTCGAAATTGGCTGTGAATAAGCCCGCGAAATCGAATCGTATTAACAAGCTTTACTACTGCATCAAGCACAGGTTTCATATTCAATGCAGATTTACACAGAGCATCTTGGCGTATAACTCGATGTAGAAAACTAACATTATTCCCGGGATAGTTCTGATTAAAGAGTCCAAGGAATCCAGATTCATTTCCTCATTTTCAGCATTATTTACAATGACGTTACGCGTGTGCAATCTTTCCATACGCTATAAATAAAGTTAGAACTCGCGTCGGCAGAAAAATCCGCTCGTTCTAGCTCAAAATGCATAGTCTGCCACATGTGAAGTACAATTCACCAATATTAGATTCCACATATCTGCTCCTCGAGAAAGACAAATGCTCGTTGGAGTCAATCTACGGCTATTCTATAAAGAATTTTTGCTTTCCACATTTTACTAATTGAAGCTGTCTTAGCTAACTATTTCCATCAATTAACGTTTTGTAGAACAAAAATAGAGAAAATGAAAAGTTCATCAGTGCTTTGTTGAAGAAGAAAAAACAAAAATAGCTTTAAACAAGTAGACAAGAAAATGGATGTATATATTGTTTATATTCACCACGGATCGGTAAGTTATAATTCTATCCGCGGGTCGGATAAAACCTTCTGGCAAGCCATAGTTGTCCAGCGGGCCGTAGTTTGCCCATCCCTAGCTGGTCGACATTTCGTAAGGAGATAATTTCCGTTTTTGATGAGCCCCTTTCTGATAACATGGTGATGATTCTGATAACTGTTTGTTGCTTTTAGGAAACAACTCTTTAATTAAAGGAGGACATCAAAAGTTACTGTGAAAATATGTAACAAGCATATTTAAATGTAAAATAAAACCCTGTCGTTAAAAAGGAGTAAAATTAATCTTTAGTTACAATCAAAGCAAAAATTGAGAATTTATTTATCCCTTATAAAAACCTTATTTCCAAATTTTCTACTTAACATTCTGGTGTTTTGCCTTGTATGAAAGGAGGTGAACCGGGTTCAAATCCCAGCGAAGGCTGGTGGATACGAATTCCGCACCTGCCTCGCACCGACCACAGTGCTGACGTAAAATATCCTCAGTAGTAGACGGGTCATGGGTTAGAGTCCCCTTGCCATCGACTAACCATGGGAGGTTTTCGTGGATTTCCCCACCATGTAATGCAAATGCAGGTTAGTTCCATCAAAAGGCCTCTACGAAGGCAAATTTCTCCCAATTTGTAGATCCAGGAGTTTCCTTGTCTTCCGTATTGGGTTCAAAATTACAAGGCGTGAAATTACTCGCACTTGAAATTACGGAGTTGAACATTAGTAGTCGCAAACCCAAAATTGGGTCAGCTGTTCAACGACGGTTGTAAAATTATAATATAAATGTATTAAATAGCAATTCGAAAACATTGAAACAAATTAAGATGAAAGTTGTTCATTTATTATTACTTGTGTCACTTTTGTATGATAAATTTATTTTTGGTGTATAGGCTTAATAAATTGTTTCTCAACAGAGGTGTTTTCACCCCCAGTGTCGGCGGGACTACGATGAGGGATGGTAAACTTGTTTTGGGTAGTAGGGGGTTGATGAGCTAGTTTTGTCATTCAAATTTAATTTCAAAATTCCCAGATAAAATTATTAAAATTAATTTAATAAATAAAATTTATATTAAAGAACAAATATTATATTAATATAATAAATAAAGATTATCCCATACCATATTTGTGCCAGTAATTCAAGCTCATTCAAACCATTAGGCGAAAATTGAAGTGCATGCGCTTTCAGTATGAATGTTTGACTTGACCCATGTTTCTTATGATGGTTTTCGTTCGCTTCCTTTTAGTCCCCTCCCCAGTTTCGATTCGATTTCATTGATTATTTGGCCAGGTACGTGATCAAATTAGTTCTTTATCGTAAATTATTTAATAATTTTGAGAAATAGCTGATTTTTTTTTTCATCGTTTGTATTTTGTTGCCGCCAGCAATGTCTGTTAACAAAAAGAGGTGTCTGCAAAACAGTGTCACGTGGACTTGTTCAATCGCCGTTGAACTCTGAACTACGCATGTGTTTACTTTGTAACAAAGTTTTATCTAATGAGGTAATGAAACCTTCCCGTTTGCAAGAGCATTTGCAAAAAATTCATCCTGAAGAACAAAATAAAGATTTGTCCTTTTTCACGAATCCCTGGACTTCCCTCAATGGATTATGAACCCTTTTGTGGATATTGAAACAGCAGAGGTTCAGATTCAAGAGGAAATGGTCGAACTTTAAACTAATGAAACTTTGAAATGTTGATCGTCTCACAGAATTTTGGCTTCAAGGTAACATCAGTTGCCTATACCCTGAACTGTGGACTATCGTCAAATATTTTTTTCAACAGCCTTCATTACCTCCTATCTTGTTAAGCGAGGATTACGTGCTGTAACGGATCTAGTCATGAAAAATGAGAAATCGCTTGCAACGATGCGACTTCACTAAAAATATTGAACCGAACATAAAGTAACTGGCTCTGAGCCCTCAAGCACAATCCTCTCTTTGACAAAGTTGCTTGATTGTTTCGTAAATACTATTTTTTACTGTGAAAAAATTATTTTTGGATGTTTTTTTTTAATTATCTAATTAAGAATAAATGACTATTTTTAACCATAGGCTTCTTAGTTGTTTTTTTTTTTCATTACCGTATTTATTTTGATTATAACAAATAGACTGCGATTACCTGCCGGGAGAAAAGTATCGAGTTAACGCACACATTAAATTTTCAAAAAACAAAAACAAAACAAAAACAAATTTAAAGCGTAAGAAAATTGCTTAAAAATGTTGCCTCATAATTCAGCGCACACTTTCCGTACCCATGCTTTAAATAACTGGATTTTCACATGAGGGGAAGTTGTTCTCTAAACAAACCATGTTTAGCAATGTTGCCTTTTCTTGTATAACATTTTTTGTTTATCTTTCGCATATTGTCCAATTATTTACATCATTTTTCTCATTAAATAATCCTTGTCCATTCTATGGAGTTTTGTACAAAGGCACTTCATACGCAGGTCGTCGTAACATACCTTGCCGGGCAGTTTTTATGTTTAAGGCAGTAAAATCAAAACACCACTCACTTTTTGTTTCACACCTTTTTCTTCCATTTATTGTTGGCAAATTAAAGTTTCTTGTTTTGAATTATTGATGTCAGATCTTGAATAAGCGCCTATTTTTCTGCTTTATAATGTTCTAAGTCAATTTGTCGTGAAACAAATCTTCACGAGTACAATTCGTCGTAGTGACAATTCATTGTGTGTACAATGTGTAAAAAAATCAATGAACCCACTTGAATAACTTTCAATCTAATGATCGGATCTTCACGCTCTAAGTCTCAATCATAATGTTTCGAGGCGCTTACCTCAAATATGCTAATTAAGTAGCGCAGACGATATTTTAAGTTACGTAATCGTACACAATAATATACTTTCTTTAAATAAACATATCTTTTTTCGAGGATCGATTTCTAACCTCCAAAATATAGGAGGAAGCTGCAATCTGAGAAATATGATCATCATATTTAAATTTCTATCTTTTAATGTTTATTTTGATTTTTTATATTTAGCCATTAATTCATTTATCTAAAGATAATAATAACTTTTAGTAAATATGTATTATTTTATTTAATAATAATAAAAAAAAATTAATTGCAATGTATACTGTTTTTAACAACATTTTAAAGAATGTAATTTTACAAGGCGAATAACAAAGTTTGAGCAAAATCGGTCAAATAGCTGATGAGAAATTTAAATATACAACTTTTTTAAAATTAGATTTCTCAGCAACTATTTGACAATTTCGCTCACAAATTTTGCATTTTGATATGTAAAATTAAATTTTGTAAAATGATGCAAAAAATTGTATGTCTTACAAGTCACAATTTTTTTGTCTAATATTAAATAAAATAAAACAAAATGATAAATACAGTCAAACCTCGATATCTCGAACTTGAAGGGAGAGGAGAAAAAATTCGAGATACCGAAAATTCGAATTATCAAAAATCCAATGTTATTGATGGTAGAATAAAGAAAAATGCTCTTTACATACCTTATTTAATATTCTATATTTATTCTAAAAAAACTTTTTAGACTTAAAAATATTCAATTGTTGTTTGCTTTAGAGATGTGTAAGAAAGTTTGTGTATAACACTTTCTAAGCGGACTATAGCTTTAAATGTCTCCTCTGACATATTTGGCTGCCTCTCAATAAATCGCCTTACACTGTCCACTGCAGAAAGTGCTTGCTTGAGAATTGGTTATGATTATGAGAATTGTTTTTCTATTCCTAAAATTTTTTTTTGGAATATTTTTTTTATTTTTAGAAAAAAAATCTACACTATTTATGGAAAAAAATTAAATTATTGAGGGATTAGAAAAAAGAATTCGAGAAATCAAGTTTTTTTTAACATTGAGTGTTGAGAAATTTGAAGGGAATTTTTTTCCCTTTGAGATATTGAAAAATTTGTGAAATCGAGGTTCGACTGTATTTATATAATTTGCATGGCATTTGGATAAAAAAATTTATAATAGAAGTGAGCAAAACCTTTTCTATTTGCTTAATAAGTTCTCGAGATATGGCAAAATGGCGACACTTCATTTTTGGCCCAATTTATTGCGAAAAGAATTTGTCATGGGCACAACTTATCCCAGCAACAATTTGTTCTTCGCACAACTCATTGCAATAAAAATTCATCACAGCAACAATTTCGTGAGCATGATACGTCACTGGAACAACTTGTACCTATAATTAGCTGTGAGCACAATTTTTTGTAGTTTGAATAATATATTTACAAAGACAAAACTTCAGCAAAGTCTGCAAAAACAAAAGATAAGTTTTAGAGAATTATTAAGCTCTAAAAATGAAATGTGAATGATCTAGATTATTTTAAGAAGTGAGAGCCGAGGGTAGATGATCATATTTCTCGTCACAAATATTTTATTAAGCCAAGAAGTCTGTAAGTAGAGCTCTTTATAGATTGCAAAAAAAAGGAGGTAAAATATGTAGTAGTAGCACTTTCATCTATGTCTCACTAGAACTGCATAATGGGCTATTGGAAATGGTCTGGGAAACATTCCTGAGGATGATCTCTAAAAGCATGCCATAAAAATTTGAATTCCCTGCAAAAGGGATAGCACCCTCGCTTCGGTAGTCATATGACCTGCATGTTAAGTCGAGCACTTTTTGGTAGAAAAGTTCAACGAGGACTGATACCGCACACCCTCAGTCTCTTCGTGGGCTGATCAAAGTGATCACCTGAACATTGTCAGAAATGCTGGACTTCTGTTATCTCCAGGGAAGTACATCTTAATGATAAGTCCACTGCAGGACAAGAAATACATCTTTAGGTACATATATGTGTGTGTGCTTTTAAAAAAATATAATACAATATCATTTGACTAAAGAAGAAAAAAAAAGTATTTTTTTAAAAAAATAAATGTTAGTACAATATCATTTTACTGAAGAAGAAAAAAAAACTACTTTTTATAAAAAGCACTGTTTTTATTGTTTTAAGAGGTTCATTTAATAAGTAATCTGCTGCGCTATACATTCATTCTTTATAAGAACAGTCTATGGTGTTTATTGCACCTAAATTAAATATAAATAACTGTATAAAATATCACAAAGCTGGAAAAGAAAATGTTATCAGGAAATAAATACTGTTCCACTGATATTAGGATTGCTATCGAATAATAAGGATGACACTAATTCTATTTTTTCTTCAAATGTTCTATCTTCTTTACACTGTAAAGAAAATAAACAGCATTACAAGAGAAAATTGAAAACTTATTTCAAATTTTAAAAATAGAAAAAAAAACATCCGCGAGGAATAAAAAGAATGGTATTGATTATTAATTATTAACAATCAAACCATAACTGATTGTTACTACTACAAGATTAAAGATTTAATCATATTTTATATTAATTTTTGGTATTGGCTATTAGCTTTCAAATATGAAATTCTAGATCATTCTTACAGGGAGCTTAGCCAAATCTTTCAACAAAAAATAAGCACATTTTAAGTACTCAAAAAAAGTTAAAGAACTATGTACATTACAAAATGCAAAATAATTTACAAAGACTTTACATGATCATGATAAAATAACTAGTTTCTGAAAAGAAACTTTTTTCTGGATTATATTAGCCACCACAAGAAAATCAAAAGATTTGTTGGCTCAATTTCAGAGGGTGCAAAATGAAGACAGAAATTGAGAAAATGCTGCAAAAATGCAGCAGAGTTGCATATGAGAGAATCTCAGCGAACCCATCACTGTAGACGCACATGCTGACTCGCAAATATTTCATCAAACATGTAAAATGATTGCCGCTAGCATATGCTACGGACCGACGGTACGCCGAATTGGATGGTGGTAAAAGGAATTGTGAAAACGTTGAATAGAACAATGTGAAAACCACACTTTTACATAATATGTGGCGAAAATTGACAAGGTAAAAAAAAAATTTCATTTTCAAATAGGTAAAATTAAGCACTTTTTAATAACCTCCAACGAAAGAAGCACCTTTAAGCACTTTTTAAAAACGCTACGCACCATGTTCTTACTATTAATTTAAATAAAAATGTTGATATTTTCCATTGATATAATAATATATATATTTGTAACATATCTTGTGAAAGCAAAGAACATATTCAAAAATCAGTAAATAAATCACACTATGCTCTTGCTTCATAAAAAGAAATGTAATCTAGTCAAAACAACAACAAAAAAAAGACATTCCCTTAATTAAATATTCGTTTAAATGGGATCTACATATGAGCTGTTTACTGAACAAATCAATTAACTCTATTTCTTGAAATATAAATACCCGTTAAATTTCTTGTATTAGTGATAGCTTTTTAAATTTAGAATAAATTTCCCAAATAAAAAGTTACACCACCAAACAACTAACGAATTCTTCCAAAAAAACTTACACCACAAAAGAAATGGAATACCTTCTTAGATTGTCTATTTAGGTTATCTATTAGATTATCTATTTTTTGTATTATGGAATTTCTCCATGTGTGCGTTAACAGCACACATAATAAATCTAATGTCTACTTTATCAGATCTAATATCCACATATTATAGAATAATTAATGAAGCATTCAAAAATATATTTAATTTTTTACCTTTTCCATCAAAACATGGTATACCAAGATATTTTCACTCTCTAATTTCTTTGCACTTGCCCTTGCTTGTTTGTGTAGTTCTAAGAAGTTGATGTTGGGATCAAAGTTCTGATACATAATGTTAACGATGGTAGCAAGCTGAGTTAGTTTGATCTCACTACTCATGAGTTTCATTTGCTCTATGACGTCGTATGGACTCTTATTAGAGTGTATCAGTACTAGATTGGAATATTTACTCAAGGCCGGCTCACCGCTTTTTACTACATGAATCTAAAATGTTGAAACAAAATGTTAACGTATAAGTAAAGTAATATAATCAAATTATATACAGCATACTCTCGATATCTCAAAGTTGAACAAATTCAGAACTAAACATGTTTTCTATAAAGTAGAAAAATATATTCTAAAATATTACTCCAAGAAGTAGAGTCATGAAACATAAGAATAATTACTAATTAATATGAATGTAATGATAGTTGACTATAAGTCTAAATACAACAATTCTAGTTTTATTTTTAATAATAAGACAAAAATAATTATACCATTAAATAGAAGAGAATTGATTTACAATAAACTTTGTGACTTTTCCGAAAAAATTCAATTTCTATTTCGAAAAAAATTCGACAAAACAAGGTTTTACAAAGAAACTCTCCGACATTGGAATTCAAATTATTATTAGGTGGATATGCAATGCTTGGGAGAAAAATATTTTTTTGACATAAAGTTTTCGAAATATCGAGTGTACTGTATAAAAATAAACATTTGTATGTATTTCAAGGCAGTGGTGGATCCAGCGGTGGGGTCATAGGGGTCATGACCCCCCTCCCCAAATTGAAAAAAAATTTTTTTTAATAGTTTACAAAAGAAATAAAATATTTTAAAATTTATTTAAGGGGGCATATACATAGGTAGGTCGATCTTTCCAAGATTATTAATGCCTGCGACATCGATTTATACCCATCACTCAATCAATATATTGCTGAGAATTTTAATAACTCTGCCAGTTAGTGCAGTAACAGCAAAACGATCCTTTTCAACTCTTCGACGTCTCAAAATCAAGAACGATTAAGTGAACTCACATTACTGAACATTCATTGAGAAATTGCTTTGGATGTTGAAAAAATCATTAACAGATTTGCTAAAGTTTCTAAAAAACGCATTACATTTATTATTTAAAGATTTTGAATACTTGAATTATTTATGTATTGTTCTATTGTTCATTATGAAAAAAATAAATGAGAAGACTAGCATTAAAAACCTCTGTTTTTTTCTCAAAAAAAAAATTTTTTTTTTTTTTATATACAAGAAATTAATTGTGTGGGGGGGGGGGGGATCTGAGTCTATGACCCCTCCCCCAGGAAAAATTTCTTGATCCGCCCCTGTTTCAAGGAGGTAAAATATAGTGAAAATATGTCCATAATAAGCAAAATAGAACTTTCTTTTCCAAGAAGTTTAAAGTTCTATAAATTAATTTAGACATATCTAGGCTAAACTTTTTATCTATAAGTAAATAGCCGAATATAACACCAATGTCTATTTTGTTACAGGTAGTATTTTTACAGACAATATTTTAAGTATTAAAACTTTAATTAAAATATTTATAAAAATTTTTAGTAAATATACTGTTATAAAAGGTAGCTTTGAAAACATAGAAACTTTCTTTATGATTTGGCAAAATACTAAATTCTATTGTTACAGCACAACGCTATAGTTCATTTTTTTAATCCAGTCAAATATTCAGAAAAATAGCATCATAACTCTTAGAACAACAAATTAAAATCAGAAATTAGAAAAACTGGTATCAGTAGAGAACTGAGTTCATTCGATACAAGAATGATAATAATGAAAAGCCTTAATTAATCTAAAGAAAAAACACGAGAAAAAGAGCTTTTTTAACTCTTTATAGGAAAAAGGATTTAAGTAGTTAAGATAATTTAAGTGAGTCAGGTCATAGCAAGGTAGTTCATTACCGCCACTTTACTATTTAATTTTATATTAATACTGATTAAAGAAAAACAGAAAGTTTAAATATAAACTAAAAAATTCTCATATGTGTTGTTGCAGGATTATAGATGGCAGAAAAGTGTTTTTATATAAGTTGAAAAGACAGTGTATGTATTTTGTGATGAGGTGACACCAGATTCAAACCTCAACAATGGCAGATCAATTCATAATATCTTGCTCGGCCAGCAAAAAGCTTAAGTTAAGTAAGTTTTAGAGCTTAAGTTTTGAAATTTAGTATTCTTATGCTTACTAACAGAATGTATTCATAACTATCTAAATATTTGTAAGTAGATTACTTTAACTTATTAGTAGTCATTCTTATACTAACAATATTATTGTATTGTAAACTAACAAAATTGTTATTGTATCGCAAACTAAAAATGTTACTGTTCAAATAAAAATGTTCTTTCTTTATAATTGTTTCATTATAATGCTCGTTTTACTATTGTTTACCGGACAAAAATAACTCTTTCGTAATAAAGTTAATTACTTCAAAGTTCAGACATGTGTGTTAGGGACATGTGACATTATACCTATATTTTATTAACTTAAAAATATTTTTTAAATAAAAAATGAGTCTGCTGCATATTTTTTTACTCCTTGTGAGTATTTTAAGCAAGACACATTGTGGGGATAGTAGTTATCGACAATGTTAACCTTGATCTATGGAAAGGTACCCCACCATAGAATCGAGTTAACATATCTTACATACTAGCGAATTGGAATTATACTTTTGTAGTGGTAGATACACTACAGTACTTTCCCACCAGAATTATAGCTGTGATAGAATTCAATTAACGGATACCACTAGTTGATTCATTGCAGTTTTGTGAGAGCTGTATTAAGATCACCTTATCTTTTGAGTGCCGATTGTGAGAGCTGTATTAAGTTCATGGTCGATCCAGTGTTGCCTTAGCAGTCGAGTGTATACGTTGTACGTTATGTGTGATCGAGACTGAGATGCAAGAGCCTGAGGAGGACAATGTCGCAGGTCACAAGTAGCAAGTCAACTGTTCAATGTGGACCATCCATCGACGTAGGCGTGTTCAAATCATAGTGGGCGTTTCTGCCAAGGCAAGCATGTTCACATCACGTATGGGTCACCAATGTGGATATAGTAGTTATCGACAATGTTTACCTTCATCTATGGAAAGCCCCACCATAGAATCGAGATAACATGTCTTATATACTAGTGAATTCAAAATTATATTTTTGTAGTGATAGATACACTACACACATTATTAATGAAGAATATTGCTTAAATATGCAAAAGTTAACAAATGGAGAGAGAAAAAAAAACATGTATATACATAAAAAATCTTTTTACACTAACTAAAAAAAATTTTCAAGAAGTCTATGAAAAAATTTTCTATTAATTCTTTTTATGTCCATACCAACAAGAGTTTTATATGAGTTTTTTAAACACTAAATGAACCAATTTTATGACAAAATATTTCTATATTGCACCCCGAATCTTGCTAAAGGCTTGGCATAAACTAATAATAAATAATGCTTGCTGTCTACATAAAAACCAAGACTTACACTTTTAAACTTCTTACTCAGAGATATTTTCAAAAATGGTAGAAAAGCAGGAAATGGCTTGTTACAAACTATGCCTACACTCTGACTTTCTGAAAGAAAAAAAAAAGAAAAAAAAAAACATTTTATTTCACTATTTGCTTTAAAAGGAACAAAATGAAATCTATTTATAGTGATACTGTCCATAACAATAATAGGTTCAGACTGTATTCTAGATGAATATATTTTCAACCCACCTACAGATGGTTGCCTGAATATAAACAATAACAAGCCTCCTAAAACAGGAAGAAATTTAAAAAACTTTCGGTGTATCCCTCTGCTTATATTATGCTTACGAGGCGATGTTTGGGCAGGCTTAATATTCTAGGAAGTTTTATTATTTAATTTTTGCATTTAAATTTACACGTAATTCTACCATTCATAACAGTTTTCTGTAATTTAAAAATTCTAACAAGTTGTGAGCCTAAAACTAATTTAACAAAACTAGGAGGCTTCGCCCCCTGCTCGCCAACCCCCGGAACTGCTTTCGCAGTTCATTTCGGATTGCTTCGTAATCCGATGCTCGCTCATTGGTTACGTTTTTAACGTCTAGCTTTTGTATACTTTTCTGAACACTGAAGTTCCGAAAACTTTTCACTGTAGAAAATTCTAAACCTGTGCATTTCAATATTAATTTGAAATTGCAAACAATTCGCATATTTTTCTTAATCACACTATTCTAAATTTCAGTTGTTGAGAAAAGTAACTGTTGTAAGTTTTGTTTTAAAGTCTTTCCCACCCGAGGGCTAAAACCATGTGTTGTAAAACAATATGAAATAGTACTGAACGCCGGATGAAAATTATCTTCATCGAAGCCGATGCAGCTTCGATGAAGATAATTTTGTGAGAATTTTTTGATAATTCGGTGAGAATTCACCCGATTAGACATATGATGCTCACTTCGAGCTCTTGCGCGCCAAAGCCTATCAATTAAAACGTATTAGCGTTTTATATAATATCGATTAGCCATATGATGCTCACTACGTGCTCTTGCGCGCCGAATCCAATCAATTAAAAATGAAAACTGTTGCCAGCGCGAGAAAAGAAATATCATCGGTTTTATTGATACATACGTATTAGCGTTTTATATAATATAGATTATTATCACAGCATAAATAAAGTGTAAGGTTAACCATGTTTTGAGATTTATCCTTTATTTGGCTATATTTGCATAAAATAGCACCATTTGTTATTTTTTAGGTAGCATTACGACACGCTTGCTGAGTCTTCCAAATTTATTTGTTGTTTCTTCCATTGAAAGTCAGATTAAAAGAACGTGTCGTATTGAAAACACGAAAAATATAATAATATTGGATGGTGCATGTTTTGAAGCTTAGGCATAAAAATGAGTCAGAATTAGTAACCCGAAAGTCTTACGACAATTCGTAACGCCAAGAGTCACCTGCGCTTAGCTTTACGCCGTCAACCATACATATCAACAATTATTTTTTTCAGATGAACCTGTCAATAACAAAAATCAAACTTCTATTCAATGATTGGAAAGATACAAACTTTGTCTTAAAACACTAGCATTGTACTGGAAAATGACATTCCATGTTGAATTAAAGGAGGAAACAAAAAATTATTGATAGAATTGCATTCTTTGCTGGATAGTCAAATTTTGTAGGCTTTAGTAGTTAGAAAATGATAAATTTGTTTTGTAGGTTAGAAAATGATGAATTGGAAAGAGGAGAATATGTCCAGAAATTTGCCTGTCTGTCAGAATGTCTAAAATTGTTGCTTTTTTGTGCCAGTTGCAGCACTTCGAATTAACCATCTGTCCACGTCCTGACCCCTCTCCCTCTCTTCTCGGTTGTATAGAAATGTACTACGCTATTGTCCATTTTCCTAATATTTTCATATTTAATTGTCAAAAATATTTTTTTAAAATTCTACGAAGCTTTCTTTTGGAACTAAGCTTTTGATCTATTTGAAGTTCCAGACAGAAACTAACGTACTTCCTTCTCCTATGACTTATGCGAAAGCAGGCGAAGTGTTGTTATAGGTAGAGAGTTCTGCTCTACTTCACCTGTAGTCCATTTTGATCACCAATGAAAAATAAGCACTTTAAAGGGCTTTTAAAAATGAAAACCAAAATTAAACACTGCTAAAAAATATTTCAGAAAATCATCAATACACAAAGCAAATTGATATTACTAAGTCCTCACTCAATGAGAAATAGCTATTCTTTTTAAGAAAAGATATTGAACATGCTGTGGGGGAATATAAAATGGACAGCAATTAAATTGCCATAAATGGTGATGTGAACAAAGTTAAAGTAGTTCGATAAAAGGAGACTGCAAAATTGTCTATTAATGAGCCAATGATCCTTGAAAAAGATAGAAAATCGCAACTTTGCTAGAGGAAACTGATTTCAAATCTAGCAACATACAATAACACCTTAACATGTTCTTTCACTAAACTTATTATTAACCAAATTACAACCGAAGAACATATATTGAGCTTAATCAAACATTAAACTGCTATAAATATCTGTAATAACAAAAGCATCAATATTTCAAAAGAAAATTTCTTTTTGTAAGTCACTTGAAATATAATTTTTCTGAAATTGAACATTTATTTATAAATCAGGGATTAAGTATAGTATAGGAACTGCATTGTTTCTCACAATATAATGTCCTACAGCATAATGAATTTTTGACTATAGTACCCAAAGTTTCAACTCTTCATGTCAATGTTATCCACAATATAACCAACAACAGATAATAAATTCAAACATTTGAAAACTTGACAAAAATTAAGCTTTTAAACGTTAAGGTAAAAAGCAGATAAAGATTAGAACATTTTAAAACTTAAACGTTAGTTTTTATTTTAAAGCACATGAGTATGGTAAAAAAAAAGACATTAATTTACCTTTCACCATTGCAGAAGCTGTGTAAATATCTTTGCGATGAGTAACCTAGAAATAGAAGAACAATATAATTTATCATTTCAATTTAATCTATTGATTAAAATCACACATAAAAAGAGCAATACAATTTAGTTCCTTATGAAAATTTGTCAGAAAATTAGAAATTATTTCTTTTTAAACACATGATGCTAGATATCTAAATATAATGGTGACATTATAGCAAAGAATGTATTTCTTCAAACAAATACTAAATAATAAAATGGTGTAAGAGTTATACTACCAAACCTGGAATGCAACTAAGGAGATACAGATATGATATTAGTGAGCACGCTGAACCAAAGGACTAAATTCCCAAAATGAAATAATTTATTTAAAGACAAATTTTAAGTAACGGCCATTTCAAAATACAGTAACTTTTTTTAATATAAATAATCCCATTTTCTTCTATTTACAAAACCGCTTATAATTTCCTACGTTAAAAATCAACTTTCCTCTATCATCTTCAATCAAGGGCTGTTCTATTTTTCCTTGTTTCCAAAATAACATTATATAAATACCTTCGGCTGATGTAAACCTTCATAATTTTACTCTCCTAACAAAATTTTCAACAGATTTATTAAAATCCTTACAGGTGTTATTCATTGTAAATGTGTGTTAAACTGTTTGAATTAGTTAAAACTGTTCTGAACTTGGGGCGACAATAATATTGTGAGGATTAGGAATTAAAAGCTAAGTCCCCAAACTGGAAGTCAGGGTGCGTAGCCAAATTATTCAAAAAAAATAAGCACCTATAAAGCACTTTTCAAGCACTGTAAAAAAATCACAATTAGGTAAGATTGAAAAGTTTTAGACAATTGAAGGTTTTATCTGGTTTTAACCGTCATGTCAAAATTTTTGAATCATATAAATCGAATGGTGTTTTCATATGCTATGGACTGACGATACGCCGAAATAGATTGGGGTTGAATTAATTGTGAAAACGTTGAGTAGAACAATGTGAACAGTGTCTTTCTGCATAATTCATAGCAAAAATCAACCTGGTAAAGGAAAAATCTCATTTTGGAAGAGGAAAATTAAGCACTTTTTAAAAACACCCAATGAAAAGAGCACCTTTAAAGGCTTTTAAAAAACAAAAATAAGCACCTTTAAGCACTTTTTAAAAACGCTATGCACCCTGATATGTGTGTGTAACATAAAAAGCTCTTTGTAAGTTATTTCTTTATCTAAATTCTCCTTTTTAATTAATTATTCAAAGTTAAACGCTTTCTCACACCTAATTATTCGCATCCTGTCTTTATTCTATATTTCGATTCAAGTAGGCATGAATTAACAATTAACATTTTAAGTTTTTTCCTTTACTAAGAGTGAGAACCATATTCGTTCGACTTATTCAACGGACTAATTGTAATTACTGTTTCGTTTTTTGCATGTGACTTAAGAGTTCTTTGGGACTTGTTTTGAAAATTTCCCTACTCTTTAAGAGTGAAGAACTTTAATTTTGGATTATTCCGCATATTATTCTCCACACAATGATTACTTAACAAAAATTTTTATTTTGATTCTCCTGCTTGGCCACACTGCTCTCATATATATATTGAACGAGTAACATTCCAACTAAAGTATTCACTTATTAAACAAAACATAGCACACATTTTTATATGAGAACATTATTATCATTACAAAATTTACAGAAGGAAAAGGCAATTAACAAGAATGCTTAAAATGAAATGTTACAAAAGTTCATAATGTTTGTTATTAAATATCGATTATTCTGTATATTATTTATACAAGATAATCAATATTTAACAACATTAAAGTATGAAATAAATTTTTTTCCCTCTTTCCACGTAATGTTACATCCAATTAAATGAAAAGAAAAATATATGTGTTACCGAGAATGAGTGAAATAAAGAGAATGTCGACTTTCAACGGTGAATGCGACATAGTCGCTTTAGTGAATGTCTGAAATATTTGCTATATCCAATTTGATATTAATTTATTCGTTGATAATATTACATTTATTCAATATTTTAATATCTGCTGAGGGTAAATTATGAGAAACAACAGTGTTCGGAGTACAGGTTAAATGCATACTGGGCAGTGGCAAATTTTTTTTACTGTTAAACTAGAAATAAAGAGCTCAATAAATATTTTAAACTAATCCAACACAATACCTTCCATAAATGTGATGTTCCTGGGAGTAGCTTTGCCTTTACTCCAGCATATTTCTGCACCAAATGTAGACATTCTGTTCCATGTTCTAAATCGTAAGCAGAACACTAAAAGTGATTTCATTCATCATAAATATTTGTGAATGTATTTAATTATCTTACATAACACTAAAAAACTGATTTTAATATCAGAAAAATATTTTTATTCCATTACACTGTTTGTTACAAACAAGGATTGATGTTTTACTAATACATATAATAAAGAGAGGTAGATCATGATTTCTAAGGGAGAAAATTTGGACTCCTTTTATGTACAATATGCAGAAAAGAATTCTAATATTGTCACATAGAATAAATCTGAATCACTCCAGAAAGTTAAAGAGATTTATTTAGAACCTTCAAGCGTGCAGGGAACAAGGTAACTGGCCTTTCAACTTGAGATCTTTTATAGGACTAAATAACGGAAAAGAAAATAATGAATTAGAACATTTTAGAAGATACAGAAAAAAAGCTTATATTTCATTTACAGATTTTTATATTTTCGTTGAGCTCTGAGGATCGAACTTGGTATCTTTGTCTCTCCAGGTCAACAACTCTAACCTCTCAGCTAAGCTGACACATGTCAATATGCACTTTTTGTCAAATGTAGTAAGGATTTACAGCATGGCCTTTTCGTCAAATGTTATAACAAGATCCTGACTATCCAAGACCCTGATCCTGACCTAAGATCCCCTGATCCTAACTGTGGGAGATTTTCATGGCCTTTCTCTCCATGTAATGCAAATGCAGGTTAGTTCTATTGAAAAGTTCTCAGGTAAATTTCTCTCAATACTTCCAGGAGTTCGCGTGGCTTCTGGATTGGGTTCTAAACTACAAGGCTCCAGAGTTTTTAAAATTCTATATCACAGTTTGTGAAATGTCCTTAAGTATTCTAGACTAAGGCAGCACATTAGAAACCTGATTTTCAATTTTTGCACTAAAATGTAAAGTCTATATGCCTACATTTGTAAAACAAAGTATCTACATTAATTTTAATGAGATTTTTTCCATTGTTGGAGTAGGAAGAAAGTTATACAGTAGGGAACCGATTATCCGGAACGATCGGGACCATCGCTATTCCGGATAACTGATTTTTCCAGTTTTCTGAATCGCTACAAAAAGCCGTTTTTTTTTATTGTTAAACCCAACTAAAAAAAAAAAAAAAATTTGGAAATAATCTTAAGAAGAAAAAACGATGAAGTAATACACTAATGATTATTTCCAAATGATGGTAAGGTAAACATCTTTCAAAAAAGAAAGAAAAATCCTAAAATCTTATGAGGATAAAAAAAAAAAAAAAATTAAAAAATGGCGGAAAAATTAATCGAATTTCATTCCGGTTTTTTGGTTTTCTGATTTCTGGATAATGGGTTCTGTACTGTAATTTTAAAATAACCACTCCATGTAGAGGAAAATTAAGAAAACAGTTAGTTATGGATAATTAAAGCATTAATTTTTAAAAAAAGGCTTTTAAGGTTTTTTTTTTGTACAAAGGAATACTGACTTTATTGTTAAAATAGAATAAAAACTGAGAATGCCTTTTTACTTGATTGTTACTTTACACATAATTTACAAAATATTAACTGTTATGTACCCATAAAGGTAGGTAGGTATTTTATTTATGTCGTTCTAGAGTTGCACAATGGACTATTAGCAACGGTCTGGGAACCATCCCCGAGGATAATCCAAAGACATACCACCACAATTTTGATCCTCTGCAAAGGGGATGGCTCCTCCACCTTGGTGGCCCGACGACTGGCATACAAATCTTGCACTTTACGGTAGAACAGTTTAATGAGGACCGATATTGCGCACCCTCTGTCCCTACATAGACTGATCAAAGTGGTCACCCACTCACCTACTGACCGCAACCAGTGAAGCTCGATTTCATTGATCTACTGGACTGTCATTGTGATCAGTTCACTGTGTCAATAAAGCGCTAAAAATTTAAGTAGTTTTGTGTTATTGAGATCCTTGACAAAAAAAAAAAAATTAAATTCAAAAGCATATTTGTTACTTGTCACTAGATATTTAATATTATTTCCTACATCAGAGACCACCAGAGGTGCATTCAGCCACTTTTGATAAAATCATAAAATTTTCACTGTGATTGGAAATATAAAAAAAATAATTTCATTATTAAAATAAATTGTGATTTCCTCATTCATTTTGAACAGTAAATAAAAAATAAATTTTCTCACCTCAGCATATGCTTTGCAGATTACATTGTATTTGAAGGCTTGAGGCATTTCACTCGCTTTGTATTTATTCCTATCTAAAGAACTCTCCAAGAAACCTTTCGCATCACCCGATATCACAGTAGACACCAAAGGACAAGTCACTCCAGCAGCCTAATCAGTATCAAATTATGAGTTCCATCGAAACAAACACTTACAAATGTTCCAAAAATGAATAATAATTTCAAAATAAAACAATTAAAGAAAAACTAAAAGAGTTAGAAATGTATGATCTGCTTAGGCGTCATTAGGAAAACAGATTTTTCTCCCTCACTAATTTAAAATTAGTTAAAGTGTATATCAAAAGTTAAAGTGTATATCTCTGCTAACTCTAAACAGCATTAAGCTAAGTTTTTGCAGCAACAGGGAATCACAGTCTAAAGACAAAATTATCAGAAGTACAGACAAATATTTCATTTAGAATGGTTTGGTATGTAACGACAAATATTATATTGATATTCAAGTCAATGGCACTATCTGTTCAGCAACTCATTTTGAAACTTGGTGTAGTATAATGGTTTGATATGTAATGCCAAATATTACATTGATATTCAAGTCAATGGCACTATCTGTTCAGCAACTCATTTTGAAACCTGGTGTAGTAGAATGGTTTGATATGTAACGCCAAATATTATATTGATATTCAAGTCAATGGCACTATCTGTTCAGCAACTCATTTTGAAACTTGGTGTAGTAGAATGGTTGATATGTAACACCAAATATTATATTGATATTCAAGTCAATGGCACTATCTGTTCAGCAACTCATTTTGAAACTTGGTGTAGTAGAATGGTTTGATATGTAATGCCAAATATTACATTGATAATCAAGTCAATGGCACTATCTGTTCAGCAACTCATTTTGAAACCTGGTGTAGTAGAATGGTTTGATATGTAACGCCAAATATTATATTGATATTCAAGCCAATGGCACTATCTGTTCAGCAACTCATTTTGAAACTTGGTGTAGTAGAATGGTTTGATACGTAATGCCAAATATTACATTGATATTCAAGTCAATGGCACTATCTGTTCAGCAACTAATTTTGAAACCTGGTGTAGTAGAATGGTTGATATGTAACGCCAAATATTATATTGATATTCAAGTCAATGGCACTATCTGTTCAGCAACTCATTTTGAAACCTGGTGTAGTAGAATGGTTGATATGTAACACCAAATATTATATTGATATTCAAGTCAATGGCACTATCTGTTCAGCAACTCATTTTGAAACTTGGTGTAGTAGAATGGTTTGATATGTAACACCAAATATTATATTGATATTCAAGTCAATGGCACTATCTGTTCAGCAACTCATTTTGAACCTTGGTGTAGTGTAGCGAATCCATAGTAGCAGTTTCTATTAAGGTGAATAGTCTGAATGTAGACATAAATGCGAATGGGCCAATAAACTTGAAATTTAATAAAAATATTAACAAGATTTAAAATAAGACTTTAAATAGTATTCCAATCAATCAGAGTTGCAGGAAAAGTTGGCGGATATTGATTCGGAGCAGGTAAGGTTCAAACTGAACAAGATTGTGTGTTGTTTTAAAAGCATCTTCTTGATGCGTACACACCTTGGTAAGAGAGTTTGTGCCAGAATACTGGTTGAGGATAAATGTTCTGGTTTTTTCAGTAAAACACCGTACATCTCCTTCCATTCTTACTTTAAATAATTTTTCAAATCGTTGGTTATTATGGGGATACTTGGTAATTATCAAAAGAAATTATATTTAGAATACAAAATTTAAACAAAAAAACATACTCCATGTTCTTTGGCAGCAGATACAACATTATGAACAATTTCTTCTGATAAAAAAGGCCTCACTCCATCATGAATCACTACAATCTCAGGTAAAGGCTCACCTATAAAAAAAAGTGTTTTTATACACCTTTCAAAAATTACATTCATTAATCCAAAATCCATTTGAATTTTTTTTTTTTTTTTTTTACTGTAAAGCAAAAAGCATTTCTGCAACAGCCCATTGTGGCCAGAGGTGTAATGGGGGTTAACGCTCCACAATATTATGACTACCAAAATGATGGCAGGAGTGCAATCAGCCTTGCAATTTTGAGAGGAATTAAGACAGGTTGGGACATTGGTCAATGTCAAAATTTCAACATTTTACATATTTTTTTAAGTAACATATAGTAGTGTCATAAATCTTTTTTTATTTCTTACTGCTCTTGTTTTGAAACACACTAAATTAAAACCAGTTCCAATTTAGGCTCTTCAAATTTAATTAGAATTTAAAATGTAACTTAATTTTAAATTAAAAAATAATGGAGGTGTTAAAATTGCTTTTTTTAAATTTTCACTGCTACCTGGATTGAAAAAAGGCATTTGTGAATATAGGTCTTTGGTGGGTGATTTCATACTAAACATGCATGCAGCAGAAGCAAAAAATCAAACTGAACAAGGAGCGTTTACTTTTTAATAAATTTTAAAGTAATAATAAAAAAATTCACAAAAGAAATAGGATTTTACTGAAAAACCAATAGGAATAAGCCATTCTTCTATGCCTCATCTCCCTAGTTTTAAAAGTTTAGAAAACGAAATACAATAAGCTACAAGATTTTAATTAATATTTTTTTTTAACAAAGATTTTTCATAAAAAAAAACGAGACACAATTTCAAATTGCTATTTCTCAATGCTGTCTACAACAAAAGAGCAAAACAATTTAGTTTTTAAAAATTAGTTAACACATAAGTTAGATTCTAAGTAATTTACAGGGTGCGACAAAAAAAAATGAAAGTTATTGCATCATAGAATAGAAGTCAACTAACTTCGTTTTATTAAAAAGAAATAAATACAAATTAAAATCTAATTCGTGTTCATTTCCCACTTTAACTATAGAATATTTTATAATATATCTTTTAGTGTATGTACTGTTTTTTTTATACCTTTTTTGCAGTGTCAAAAAAAAAAAAAAGATCTGCTATTTTAGAGTTGTTTAAGAAAGGAAAATGACAGTGTTAAATTGTTTGTTCGTCCTTTACACAAAGTAATCACTTTGGCCGGAATGGGGCAGATTGATCATTTAAAAGCATCAGCCAGAAAATATACTAAAGGTATAAAACTTGTGGCCCATTGACGAAAATTTCATTAAGCATTTTTGTTTCTGCACCACTGACAAAGGTGGCCACTTTGAAACTAATTAAATTTATTTGTTAGTAAATATCTACTCGTATTTGTAAGCAGGGGTGCCATTCCAAAAAAATTTCAACACTAACTTTTTTTGACTAATTAAGAGGGTCTAGCGTTGTTAAGCAGAATTTTCAGAAATTAATAGCTCACTGATTGCAAAATATACCTTTCCACAAGAATGGCCTTCAAATCAATGATTTGTTTATTTATTTTGTCAAGCAAATCTTTTTCTTCATTTTATTAGCCTATTTTTACAGGAAACAAATATAACAGCTAACTTATATCATTTTACAGTAATCGCTGAATACCTTGGAACCATTCATATCTCTACTTATTTTTCACTTCATCATAATCTTAGCTCTATAAATTTCATTATAAAAACAATCTGAACTTTCCTTAGCCTTTCAAAACATCAGAAGGAAAAGACGGCAATAATTATGAAAAAGAGTAATTCTTTTAAAATAATTTTCAGCAGAAAAAATTTGTTACATTTCTTAAGAAAAAAAATAGGTAAAAAAAGTTCTCGAATAATTATTAATTTAACAACTAAACTGATAGACTAGACTTTTTAGACCACTAGATTGATTTCAGTCCTGAGGACTGAAGAGAGGCACACACGTTTGCTATATTTTGTTAATTTATTTACTTTTAATAAAGTTGTATTAAAAATGGCTTGTCCAGTTCTTTTTATTTTATTTTGTAAATAACAAATTAATTTACATTCTCTAAATAATTTTTTAAAAAAATAAATCCCTTAGTATAATGGTTGTAGAAACTTTAATACAGCATACTAACAGCAAGTGAGTATAGCTCTTAATCCAGATTCTATGGACTGATGCCTAAAAGATCCACCCTCCGTCACCATCAATTTCTCACCCTGAAGTGCGCACATCTCGCTCAATGTTTGGATCATCACAGTTAGGCTCTCAGGCGCAGCAACCACAACCACTTTCTTAATGTAAGGAAGTCTAATGGGAAAGAAAGAATTCCATTACTTTTAATAAAGTCTCTTTTTTCTTAATTAGTTTAGAAATATAACACCGAATATAGAATGAGTCCTTTTTATATTATTTTATATCTAATAAATTTGCACACTATTTTGCGATCTTATGAGTTTGCACAAAATCTTCACTCAATATTACAATATACTGTATTAAAAAAATCACTGTAGATGTAAAACTATACAATAGATTTTTTTTTTAAGTATCAGCAGTATTTTTGTTAAACAGTGAACTCTCGCTACTACGATATCCAATACAACAATAACTCCCTTTATTGCGATTACGTTTCGTGGTATCGACATACTTGCATATGAATTAATGTCATGCCCCTCTCAATACTACGATATTCTTTTGGAGAAATGAACCCCTGTAAAGCGATTTTTTCCAAATTTCTACCTTATTTTCTCCGTTTTTTTATTGGTTTTCAATTATTGTAAAAAACCTTATTTTATTATCTATTGCCTTTTTTGCCATCTTTTCTGACAAAAGAAGACTCATTGCTGACCACCCCAAGAGCTTCCATTCTTAGAATCGCCTCCCTTATCTCTTTAGAAGTCACAGATATAACATCCCTCTCTGATTTCATTTCCTTCATGTTAAAAGCTGACCATAAGTCACAAATGACCACAAGCATCACATTAACACCTGAAAGAGAATTTTTCTATAGAGGGTGGGTGGAGCACCATTCACAAACGATTAATTTCATCACCAAACGATTCATGTCATTCAAACGATTCATTTCATTCGAAATCATTTTCGTGCTTTAGATTCAATACATACTTTGTTGGTTGACTTGAAAGTAAAAAAAATGAATAAACGAACAAAAATATCGGATTATTTTCAATAAAAACGGTTTTCAGGTATATTTACGATCTTATTTTCTGCTATATTACTATCTTATTTACAATTAATTTTTTTAAAATATTTAACCATAATTGACACTCTACAAATTAATTTTTTGCATAATATATAAATACATTTATAGTTAATACATATATAACATTAAAATTTAAAAAAAAAATCTTCTTGTGTTCCCACAGTATGAAGGTTTCGATATAACAATATATTTATTTGGTCCCCAAAATATTGTTGCAGTGAAGTTTTACTGTATGTGATATTTTTCTTTTTTAATCGGTTGAAAAATATTGAAACTAAATTAAGCTCTAGCAACAAAAATTTTCAATATAGTATTTTGTGATCTGATGAATTGTTGCAAAATTTCCATTTACTGTTACAATATTCTGAAGCGCAACAAATCACTACTAAAAAACTATGTTATGACTTCTTTTTTTTTTTTAAATCTCTCTCTTTATAAACATTTAGAAAAGAAAGACCTTTACATTAACATTGTGATAAAAAAAAATAAAAAAACGAAAAGAATATGGTATACTAATGGACTTCATCCCTTATTACTCCCCAACACCAGAAGATTGTCATGCAATCTTATATGGTTGGCTATGCAAACCATACTGGCTTCGCTCACTAAGTTAAACCATTTGAAATGTGTTACGATCTTACAAATTTAAATCACTGATTAAAGTCTTTAAAACTTATTCCTACGTACAAAAATTAACATTTTAGTCTATAATAAGTTTTTGTAATAAAAAAATTCAAATTGAAATAAATGAATCCAAATAAAAAATTGTGAACCCAAATAAAATTTTTTTTGTTAAAAACAAAATTATAAATTTCAGAACTCGCTATAACTGGAAAGTTATTATTATGAATAAAATTATTATTACTGAACCTCCATAAGCATAATTAAAACATAATCTAGAACGCTGTGTTGGTCGACATGAACTATTAGTTTTTAACCTTTCCATTCCTAATAATGTATAAATCAGTTTGTTTCAGCTTTTTGATGTTCATACCAGAAAGGTATTTTAAAATTCAGAAATTTGTAATCATGTACATTAATGCTTTCATGCTTAATGACAGCTCACATGCTTAATATTCTAATTTTTTGTTACCAACACAAAAAACAGACTTTCTTAAATTTCTGAAACTAAAATTAACCCAAAATTTAAATCAGACACATAAGCTTAAATGAAAAACAAACTGCCATGCTGTTATAAATTTTTCATTAGAAATATATCAGAAATAAATATATAGCCTATGTTTTTAGATTTATGATTTGAACAAAAGAGTAATCATTTCAGTATTTTTGGTTTAAAGCAGAATTTTTTCTTACATTTTCATATCTTTCCAAAACTATTTTTCTCAAAAATTAGAGAGCATGCTCATGAGAAGAATAAAGCTGAACAGAAAAAACACATAAATAATATCACATCAAATGAATGATACAATAAACACTTTTTTACTTTAAACACAGAATGTGTGTTTCCGAGTTTTGACGGTTTTGCCTCTGTATCACTGACAATTACTTCACCCAACGCCACTTCGGTGAAATGAATAAAAAAATTTTAAACAAATTTTCATGATGAATACCAAAGCAACACAAAAAAAAATCTGACAAATACATAAGTTAATTGATATTATACATTTAATTAAAGTTAAGCCAAATTATGACAAAAACAAATATTTAATAAAATCACCAAATTAACAATTAAAACCAATTTAACGATTAAAAAACGCAACATATTTCATATCTAATTATAAGGAAAAATGATTAAATACAAGAAAATACACTTAAAAACTATCAAATGGAAACTAAAGTTAAAAGAAGCGCCAATTTAATTTTAAAACTGGGAACAAGGCAGGATATAATGAGATCAACTGAATTAAAAAAAAAAAAAACTTCAGTTTAAAATTCATGAATAAGAAAAACTAGTTTATTAAGAACAAAATTTGTTGCAAACAGAAAAAAAAAAAACTCCAAACAAAGTGGAATCAGAAATATATCATTTCTAAAACGAGAATGCTGCAATCTGCTTCATAAAATAATCATCAGCTTTCAGAAATAAATAATTGTATGCTTATGCATAAACAATCCGCCATTTTTATTTCTTTTAGCAAAAGGAAAATTTTTATAAAAGCAGATGATTCCATATCCGACAAATGATACCAGATCTCTGTGGAATTAGAATTCTCTCAATTAAAAAATATTGTTTTTTTAATAGATATCAAATAAATAAGCATAACAAACAATAAAAAAAATTTGTTTGTAATAATTAATGTATTATCCAAAGTTATAAAACAATTTTTTATCATAATAAATGAAGGATAACGAAAGTTGAGAAACAAAAGTGGATTTATAAAAAACCTAATATATCAATATTCTCAAAGCTGAAATTTCAAGTTCTTAACTTGGACATCTAATTGACAGAAACGCTTAAATAGAATTTTGAGGATACATTTAATAACGGTTGGTGCAGAAAAATGTGATTATTTTTTTATACCTCCATTGCGCAAGCTAGGGTTAAAAATGAAATTCTGCAATTTGATAGGGCGTCGAATTCTTGGAAAATTATATTTTTTCCTTGTTTTTTCGAATCCTTAATGTTTTCTATTTTAAAAAAAAGATATGTAAACAAATGATAACAGTACAGTAGTATCAAAATATCATTACCTCAAAAATGATTCAACAGTGTAGCATATAATGGGTTTTTTGTGAATTTGTATATATTGTTTAGGTATATTCACACCCATACGCTCTCCGGTACCAGCAGCTGGTAGAACAACACAGACATCGTAAGGAATAGGAACTAAAATAAATAAAAATTATTCTCTTTATGCATTTATAAACATTCCCTAAATCAGTAACTAAAAAATGATACAAAAAAGATTATTCTCTATGAAAAAGACTTCATGAATAAAAATATTAAAATATTTTTTTAAACTTGTTACATTGTTCCTATTTTAAAAAAGAATAATTTTAAAATGCTCAGAATTATAAATCCAGACTGTAAATTGCTTTCACACACTTTGAGATATTCAGCTTAAAACAATATATTTTAATGATTGGTCTTTAATGATTGGATATTTTAATCATTGGTCTTTAATGATTGGATATTTTAATGATTGGTCTTTACTCATAAAAACTGCATTATGAATAAATTAACTTTTCCATATTAAGCAAATTATATTGAAGCCATTTCTAAAACAAAATATATATATAAACAAAATGATCATAGTGCTTTTTACCTCTGACATGCAAATTTTAACTCCTAGCACCATCCGTGTTTAGCTTTACACGGTTAACCATCCATAATTAAATAGTATTTGCTTGTTAAGTAGAAGATATAACAAAAAATCAATAAATGAGCTTAAAAAAAATTATATCAAAAGTTATTCAGGATGGTCCGTTTTTTAGTTTGTACGCTGTGCATATACTGCCGTACAATAGAAAAATTAATGTAAGCGACAAAAAATTAAAAATTGTAATTTTTCATATTTGGCATTTTAGTATATTGTAACAAAAAATAATTTTTTTTCTTCAAAAATAATTTTTTTTTCAATTTTTAGTTTTCTGAAATTCTTTTTTATCTTACAGTAATATTTTAAACCCGTCTTTGAACAGCCAACCCAATTTTTTGAGTTTATGACTACTAATGTTCAACAAATTTTAAACCTGATCCAGAAGACAAGGGAACTGCTGGATCAAGTATTGGAAGAAATTTGCCTTCGTGGAGGAATTTTTGATGGAACTAACCTGCATTTGTGTTACATGGAAAGAAAAACCACGAAAACCTCACACAGCTAGCCTGATGGCAAGGAGACTCTAACCCATGATCCATCTACCAATGGGATATATTTCGCCAACACTGTAATCTGTGAATCTAAATTTTTTGAAATTTTTAGGCATACTTTGTATCATTTGTTTTAAGTTGGAATCTTTATTAATTTCTTTAAATTATCACAAATTTATCTTTTTAATGCTTCAAATGCAACAAATTTATCTTTTTAATGCGTCGATGCTTCACATTTTTTGTCCTGCATAAGTTTTAAAAACTGGTCCCTCAAAAATACCTTCCTTCACTTTGGCTGCAGATAATCCAGAAAATGCATGAAGAGCAAGTGTTTGAAAAACCAATATTCTTTGTCTAGAGCTTTACAAATCGATTTTTATCAAACCAAATTTTATAAGCCATCCACGAAGGCAAATATCTAATAAATAGTCTTAAACCCATAAAATTGGGTCGGCTGTTCAACAACAATTATAAAATAAAATTTTTAAAAAAAAAGTTTTATGAGCCGTGATGGCTCAGCGGGTGGAACGTCCGCCTTCCAATTCGAATTCCAACGATAACTGGTCAATGCTAATTCCGCATCTGACTAACATTGGGAGGTTTTTGTGGTTTTCCTCTCCATGCAACACAAATGCATGTTAGTTCCATCAAAAAAAGCCTTTCACGAAGGCAAATTTCTTCAATACTTGATCTAGGAGTTTCCTGTTCCTACGGAGTTGAGCATTAGTAGCCGTAAACCCAAATAATTGGGTCAGCTGTTCAACGACGGTAATAATAATAATAAAATTAAAAAAAACAAGTTTTATATGAAATGGAGGCAAAAGGCAACTTAAGCTTCCTCAATAACATTTTAGATGCCAATTTCACTACTCTTAATCCAATGTTGACTCTTTTATCCTAGTTTTTAGATAATATTTTCATCAAAAGCCTGCGGTATCTAAAATAAATGTTACTTTATGCAAGTTTCTTTTTTTTCGTTAATGTGCTTTCTTTCAATACTGTTGAGTATTTATTTTATTAAAGCTTTTCTACAAACTCTGGTATTTTAATTCAACTTTTTTAACTGCATGAATCATATGATCTATTTTATTTAACTATAAAGCATATAACTTTAGACAGCTTTAGACAACTTTATGAATATAAAAACTACTTTCATTAAATATTGTCTGATATTTTAGTTGTTTAATCAATGTAACGCTTCAAATCTATCTCGATAATTATATATTTAAACTTGATATGGGTGGAAGGAGAAGATTTCATTGAGAAACACAGGTTTCAACTTACACAATGAAATACAAAGATAAGTTGGATTTAAAAGTTTAAAATAATATATAAATTTCTAAACAAACCTGAAATTTTATTTCGTACCGCCCTATACTGACTGGTTCTTACAATATCTGCGTCATGGCCAATATGAGTTTTATAATAAATGACTTTGACAATTCCGTCAGAGAGTGAGTGGGAAACGTCCATAAGAGATGGGCAGGTGGTTCCAATTTTGTTCGAACCTACCTTCTTCAGCTTCCGATGTCCTTTAGACGCTGACCTATGGACACCAGATCGATGGCAAATGTATTGAGTTTTAGATTCTCCAGTTTGACGTAATTTTTTAGATATCCTACATATATAAGAATATCCAGAAGAAGCTTCATGTCCTTTTTTCCAAGATTCAAATGCTAAAAAATAATGATATTCATAACATTAACTCTGTGTTATGTTATATTAACTAAATTAATATAATTAAATACATCACTCGAAATAAGTAATTACTTTAGTACAGTAGAGAACCATTTATCCGGTATCCAGATAACCGGGAAACCAGAAAACCGGGAAAAATTTTGCTCGAATTTCCCGCCATTTTAAACTAGAACGAAAAAAGCGGAAATTGTACTCATCCTTGAAGTTGAGTAGAGGAAAATGTAAGGAAGGGGAAGATTTTTTCCCCCGTTTACCCAGAGAAACGTCATTTCCTCCGTGACCTTGAAGGCAGGGAAGGGAGGAATGTTTTATTTTTTCCTTTAGGCCGTCAATCAAACTCAAGGGTGTGGCATGCTGATTTCGTTTTCTGCTTGATTTACGAGGGGGGTGGGGAAAATGCATTGCATGCATATCAGTGAACAGAAAAAGAAAGAGAAAAATATAATTATTTGACATCGACTAATAAAAATAAAATCTTTTTCTTTTGAATAAATTCTTATTCTTTGGAAGTGCGGTATCAATTACAAGTTTTTCTTGGTGTGGAATCACATCTGCTGTAATTAAAAATCTTGTTTTTATCAACAAAAAAATAAAATAAAAGGAGAATTGTTTATTATTTTAAACATAGGATTATTTTATGAAGCAGATTGCAGTTTTGTTTTTCTGATTCCACTACGTTTGATTTTTTTTCGCACTCAATAAATTAATTCTTTTTATTCATAAATTTTATCATTAGGTTGTTTTTTTTTGAATTCCGTTGATCTTGCCTTGTTTCGGGTTTTAATATTTATGCTAGTGCCTTTTTTAACTATCGTTTCGGTTCGATAATTTTCAAGTGTTTTTATTTAGATTAATAAGTTTTCCTTTTATTTTATCGTTTCCCCCGTATAATTACGTATGAAATATATTGCGTTATTTAATCATTGGTTTTGTTTATATTATTTAATTTAGGAATTGTAATTATTTTTAAAAAATAAATATGAGAATTTTGTATTTTTTAAACTTGATTTTCTTGTCTAAACTTGCAAATTTTTTTGTTCTTTTAAATGTTATATTTCTACCATTTTTTTTTCTTTTTAAAGTTAGGAGTACCTTTCTTCTTTCTCTTACTTTATGCAGTACACTTTTTCCTTGTACTTCGGGTTCGATAAAACATCGATTAACGACACTTTTTGGTCGATCCAGAAAACCGGGAAATTCAGATATCCGGGATAGCGATGGTCCCGAGCATCACGGATAATTGGTTCTCTACTGTACATACACATAACATTTACTATTGCATATATAGTTTACCTATAACATTTTAGATACTTAACTTTTCATAGAGATAGAAAAAAGAGAAAAAGAGAAAAAAAAAACATCTAATCAAAGTTTGTTATAAATTGTCTCAATTCATCATAGTTTTGTAATACATTTTTATTTATTTTAGTGTTTTTAATTCAAATTTCAGTTTCATCCTTTTTGTTGGGATAACACTATCTAAGTTACACAATAATCTCCTGAATTATCATTAAATGTGTGAGTTACTAAAGAATGATTCAGAATTCAAATGATAATATAAGCTACTTCATAATATGAAATAACTTTAAGTATAATACTTACTACACATAATACTTAGCCATGAATGGGTGAGTGATACTTTAATTTGATTTGTTCATTTACGTCGCACTAGAGCTGCACAATGGGCTATTGGCGACGGTCTGGGAAACATCCCTGAGGATGATCCGAAGACATGCCATCACAATTTTGATCCTCCGCAGAAGGGATGGCACCCCCGCTTCGGTAGCCCGACGACCTGCATGTGAAGTCGAGCACTATGGTAGAACAGTTTAACGAGGACCAATACCGCACACCCTCGGTCCTTACGCAGACTGATCCAAGTGGTCACCCACTCGCACACTGACCGCAGCCAGTGATGCTTGACTTCGGTGATCTGCTGGGAACCGTGTCTTAATGATCAGTCCACTGCGGGACGAGTGATACTTTAAAGAACTCACAATAATGCAACCAATCAATAGTTAAAAATCCAAATGAAAGTTAGTTTTGAAATTTCATTCTTCCCACAAAAAATTGTCTCCTTTCTTATTCTGTTGCTTATTTTCATTAAAAATAATTATACCTATGAAAAATTTTGTGCTAAAAAAAACAAAAATAATTTATAAAAATGATGAATGCATGTCATGAAGGGGATTAAAACAGTTTTTGATAAGCAAAATAACAGGTCAAAAAGTGTTTGCTTTAGAAAATAATACAGTAGATTGTCCCATACCCAAAATTGTAGGGACTTCGGCCAATCCAACAGATTTTTAAGGTGAACATTGATCAAAACATGCATTATTCAATAAAATAAATAAATATAGGATAATTAGTGTCGATTTTCTTACAATGTTTTGTTATCAGTTAAATGACATTAATTAACCAAAGATTTACCAGCACAGATATTCAAATAAAAACAATGTAAAAAAAATAAACTTGAAATTTAAAAAAAAAAATCCTATTTCCTTTAAAAAATATATATTAAATAAGAAACAGAATTAACCTTTTGCTTATGGCTGGTAGTACAACTGGTGGTCTACAATAGCCAGGCTGTGCTACAATTTTAAAAAAAGGTTGTACTTACAATTTAAACCAAACCTGACTGTTCCTTCTAACACTATAATATTCAGTTTCATTTACATTCCCAGTTTATTGCTCTCAAAAATTTTTATTTTGATTTTCTTTAACTATTTTCGTCTTTTAAACAACTCTTTAAGTGTGTTAAAGGTCATTAAAGCAATATAAATGTTTTGCTATCCAAAACGCGGCAAGTATAAATTTAAAAAAAAGTTTTAACTATGAATAAGTATTTGTAACGATGGCGTTAATTACCACTATGATTATTACACATCAATTCACTAGTATATAAGATATGCTAGCTCAAATCAATCTTGAGGTACCTTTTGATAGATGACGGTTGGTATTGTCGATTTCTACTCTCCCCACATGAATGACCTGCAGGCATGAAATGAACTCGCCTACCTTGAAAATAACGCCCACTTCAATTAGGACACACCTATTTAGATGGATGGTTCATAATGAACAGTTGACCTGCGTGCTGTTGATTCTCAGTCTTATTTACACACACTGGCATACTGTACACAGGGTGCGTAGCTAAATTATTCAACAAAAAATAAGCACCTTTCAAGCACTCAAAAAATATTTTTAAGCACTTTAAAAAAATATCACAATTAGGCAGGGTTGTAAAGTTTTTGACAATTGACGGCTTTATCTTGTTTTAACCGTCATGTGAAAAAAAAATACTAAAAAAACCTTTAGGCATTGTTTTTGCAATTGTCAAAAATCATGAATTTTTGTATCAAGTAAAACGAATGGCGTTTTCATACGCTACGGACTGACAATAAGCCAAAATAGATTGGGGTTGAATTAATTGTGAAAATGTGGAATAGAACAATGTGAACTGTGTCTTTTGCATAATTCGAAGCGAAAATCAACAAAGTAAAGGAAAAATCTAATTTTGAAAAAGGGAAAATAAAGCACTTTTTAAAAACACTCAATGAAAAAAGCACCCTTAAGGGCTTTTAAAAAACGAAAATAAGCACCTTTAAGCACTTTTTAAAAACCCTACGCACCCTGTGTACACACTCGACTGCTAATAGCAGCACAAGAGAGACCACACACACAACTGTGAACTTAATATAGCTCGCACGACAAACACTTAAAATTTGGTGAACTCAATACTGCCCTCACCACAAGCACTCGGAATCCGGTGAACTCGACACAGCTCTCCCGATCCTTCACAAATACGGCAACTAGTAATATTCGGTCATGGAATTCTATCCCTGATAAAATTCTGGCGAAACTACTACTATGATTACTAAACATCAATTCACTAGTTATAAGACATGCTAACTCAATTTAATCTTGAAGTAGCCTTTGATTGATGAAGATTAGCATTGTTGGTTTCTATATCTCCCCACAGTAACAAATAAAAAAGGAAAAATAAATAAATAATGGAAAAAAGATTTGATTATTTTGTTATCTGAAAAGTGTCAGGTAAGTAGACGCTTCCTAAAACGGATGTCCAGATATGAATTAGTCATTAATATTATTGAAAATTTATTGTGATGTGAGGTGTTCACCCTGTAAGTTGAAGTTGCACTGTAATAATCATGCAATAAAATTCTTACACAGTTGTCATTAGGGTATGATTTTAAACAAAATAAGATTACTTTCATAGTCTGGAAATTCTTGAACCTCTTGCTCCAATGAACAATGATGGAAAGACTCCAAATGACTCCTCAGTTCTTTCTGAGTTCGGAACTTGCTAACACAATTCAAAGGGCATGTAATTTTTCCAGAAATTTCAGGCTCAACATTATGTTTATTTCTCAGGTGCTGGTAGAGGTTCTTTTTCAATGTAAATGATAAAGCGCAAATAGAACATTGAGACATCCTTCTGCACAGAAATTCCCCTGAAAGCATAAAATGATTCCAGAGATACAAAGCAAAAACGTGATACATATAATTATAATAAAAATGTCATATTGTTGTATCGATAAATTGCGATTAACATTTTGATGGTATAGATTTAAACATAGGTTGCAGCATAAAGGAAAGAAAAGATAAGTAAGATTGAGTTCACATACATTAGTAACATCCCATAATGTTGCGTGTATTAAGTCAATTGTTAGTAATAATTAAGTTGGAATAAGGCCAGCGATTTAATAGTTATTATATTCGAGAATCCTTTTTTTTAGGCACTTTAATTAAATCCCGATTTTATGGCACTTTAATTTTTAACAACCTCCATTGAAGCTGAGATCGGTTAGCAGAATGGTTTTGCGTGAAGGATTTTAAAGCCGTACCATCGCAGAGCGAGAATCTCGAATATTTTTTCTTTTCTCGCAATAAAAAATGATTAATGTGAGATGTTCGCGCACTCTATTAATAAATTTCAAAATGAGCGAATTTTGAAAAAAAATTTCGTCTTTTGCCATTTTGAATAAAATCTGTTTCTCTTTTCTTCCTTGATCTTTCATTATTTTGAACATCTGTCCTTGTTATCTAGTTTCCCTATTTATCAGTATTGTTCAGAACCGGTGCGAACAGCAGAACACCCCCCCTCCTCGAGCCACGGAACCCCTTTCAGAACACATTTCTCTGCAACCACGTGCTCACCGTAGGTAAGGTTTCTTCATGTAAGACATTTATATTTTTTGTACATGAATGTAAGATGGACAAATACCTTGTTAAGGCGACATCTTCTAATTCGTAACAGACAAATGAAAATGAAACAAATGTTGGTAGAAACGGTCAAAACGAAACAAATATGGATATTTTTCAGCCAAATAAATATAATAGCTGATGAAAAAGTAGATACAGAGCATTTTCCATATGATGATGCAGCAAAAATATTCAATTAGAAGATGTTAAAAATTTATTATTATATAAGAAAAAAATTTTTTCCACGTCTATTCGTGCTTTTTTAACTTTTAGAAATCTCACTTATCTTTTTGAAATCTCACCCTGTTTTTGAGAAAGGGTGAGAAATTCTCTCCCATTTTTTTTCTGTAAGGAAAACACTGCATGGATAGCCCCTCACCTCGATCTGTGACGATCTGCGGCTAATAAGCGGAGACAGCACAGTCCCCCTTAAATTTAACATATGAGTAACTTATTTTAAAATTATATTATGTTTAAATTATGTATGTTCTGATTATTCGATAAATGGCACAAAATTCGTAAATATGTAATCCAGATTCTTTTTTAACAATTAATAAACTTCGCAACTCTAATAGGAACAACCATTATTTTACCCTGGAATTAACTTTCGATCATCTCAAATTAATTATTATTTTTTTAGGTTAAACTTCTTAGTTTTCAATCGGTAGCTTAAATCAGTCTTACTTATTGTTTCTTCTGCTTATGCTGTATCTTAAGTTTAAATCTACATGATCAAAATGCTAATCATAATTAATAGATACAACATATTTGGTCAACTTAATCAAAATCATCATCTCAAATTAATTTTTATTTTTTTAGGTTAAACTTCTTAGTTTTCAATCGGTAGCTTAAATCAGTCTTACTTATTGTTTCTTCTGCTTATGCTGTATCTTAAGTTTAAATCTACACGATCAAAATGTTAATGATAATTAATAGATACAACATATTTGGTCAACTTAATTATTATCAACAATTGACTGTATTACTTAATACACATTACATTATTTAAAACTTCAATATGAAATTTATAATCTCATTTCATGAGATAAAAAGCTTTTTTCCTTTAGTTTTTGTTTTGTCTTCATTTAAAAAATAGATTGAAACCCAGGATGACGGGCTTCTTCCAGTGTGAAAAAAAAAATATGTTGTAGAAAATAGGATTCTTTCAATCTAATCTAAGTAAAGAAACTGTTTTTCAAAAAGAAATATCAATTATTGAAACAACTCTTAAATAGCTTATCCTTTTGAAGCAAAATTTTTATTAAACATATTTTTTTTTTCATTATTTTGTATTCATTTAGGTCAAAATAGGCGAAAAATATTATATTTAGCAAAGAAAACTATTATTGCTATCAAGTATAAATAAGATAAACTTTCAAGTTACTTAATCCACCGTTTTGAATGCGAAAACTAAATTTAATATGTGAAAACTAAAAAGCCTCATATACAAAAACGAATAAATGAAATGAATTTTTTAAGAAATTAAAATAATTACAGCTTTTTAATATTTTATGTAAATGAGTTCATGCCCAGTTTCATCCGGACAAAATACCAACCCTCAATAAAACAAACTATATCCTGTTTTGTTTTTTTAATCTTTTAAACTCTTTTAAATTACTTCACATTAAATCTATGCTTAAGAAACTGTTGATCCATTTAATTAACAGGATACCTTAGTGCCTGAGTGTCACCGTTATTTCAAAACACAAGGGCTATTTCATTAAGTATTAATAAAAGAATATCAGAAAAATCTGAAATTATCATTGACACTAATCCACTGGTCTGTTTACTAATAAAGTGCTTACTGCTGCCACTCAATAATATTTTGTTCAATATTTCAAATATATGTTTCATCTTACATATATTTCTAATACATGTTTCTACTGAAATTATAAATTAAAAGAAGCTGAATAAATATTTAATTTTATATAATTAAGAGAATGACGGCTGTATTAGCATTGTACTCGGCCAAGGTTTTGTACATTGTTTTGAAATTATTTCTGGCAACAAACCAATACTGGGAAATTTAAAAACAAATAAGTTTGACAGACAAAAGGTTCCTTTCGTTAGTGTTTTGTTTTAATTTATTCTTTTAAAAAAGACGTAAATAAAATACATGATAAATGTAGCTAAAAAATGGAAAATAAAATAAATTTGCCTAACCATGAGTCTGCTCCATCATACATAATGGCCAAAAAAGAAACTTCGTCGTCCTCTGACTTTTTTTCCTCTGTAACACACCCATCTGATCGTGCACGAATTAAAGAGGATATTTATAAAAGAATAAGAAGCGGTAACGATATATTGTGTCAAATTCCAACTTATATAGATCCGAACGTACAATTCAGTGACGATGATGAAGAAGAGACTCAAGAAGAAGTTAAAACAGAAAAATCACCCGAAGTTGTAAAGACGCCTGAATTCGTGTCTAAAGCGTCAAATGCTTTAGGAATAAGAAGGGGAGGAATGAATTTCAAAACTGTCGATTCAACTCCTTGGAAACCAGCTCCTCGGCAATCTTTCTCCACTTGCAAGCCTTCAGCATTCAGAAGTAATATAGATATCCAATGTTTGTTGCCTCAGAGTGAAAATAAAGCATCCAGGTTTGCAAAAGTTATTCCAGATAAGTCTGTGAAGATGAATTTGATGGCACAATCAGAATTTAAAACACCAGCTGAAACGGGCGCTCGTAGGAAAAAATTGTCCACAATTTCTGATGATGAAGTTATAATAGTGAATGGGAAATGTTATAGTGTTCTGTCCCTTCTGGGATCAGGTGGATCTTGCAAGGTGTTTTCAGCGTTTGATGAACAGAAGAATTTAATAGCTGTTAAATGTGTAAAACTAAAAAACACAGATCCTTCAATTCGAGAAGGATATCGTAAAGAAATTGAGTATCTTAAGAAATTGCAGGGTTCAAACCGAGTCATCAAAATGTATGACTACGAATATCGAGAAGATGAGTTATTTTTGGTCTTAGAAAGGGGAGATATTGATTTTGCCAAGTACATTTCCAATGAAGCAAAATTAAAACGTTTATCTCCTATAATGATCAAATTTTATTGGCAACAGATGCTAGAAGCTGTTGCAGACATCCATAAATATGGAATTGTGCACTCAGATTTAAAACCAGCAAATTTCTTACTCGTAGAAGGAAATCTAAAGCTCATAGATTTTGGTATAGCAGCATTAGTTCCTGATGACAAAACCAGCACTTTTCGAGACACCCAAGTTGGCACTTTAAACTATATGTCTCCAGAAGCGATCACTCAAATGTCTACTCCTGATGCCAAGCAAGCATTATTTAAAGTCGGCGTCAAGTCGGACGTGTGGTCTTTGGGATGCATTTTGTATAACTTAGTTTACGGTCACACACCCTTTCATAACCTTAAAAACCTGATGCAGAAGATCAATGCAATTATGAATCCCAGTTACGAGATTGTTTTCCAACCTTTGAATGATAAAAACCTTGTAGATGTCATGAAGCAATGTTTAAAAAGAAATCTTAAAGAGAGAGCATCAGTTGAACAACTCTTACGTCATCCTTATCTAACAGAAGATAAAACTTCTGCATCAAACAGTCAACTCATGAATGTGATGGAACAAATGCAGGTGTTAACTCCTAGAAGAATGAGTTATATCACAAAAATGGTACAAGAACTGTCTGCTAACAAAGAAAATTGATTCTTTTATCTACAATAAGCTTTCCATAAAACTGTGTTTATAAATCAAGTTTTTGATAGTAGATTGAAAAGTACTTGATCTTTCAAACGTTATAAACATAACAATTTTTAAAGTTTTTGACTTCTAACCAACTGCAAGTAGATTATGATTTTTAAATTGAGCAAAATTAAATAATCTTTTTAGTTTAATTCTCTATGGCTATTGCTAAAATATTGAGAAAAATTTCTTTAAAAATTATCAACTTTTAAGTATGTATTATAATGTGTAATATAAAAATATGCTAGCCTTTATGTGCAACTTATATGTATATATATAACTTATAATTATGTCTATTCTGGAATCCTGTTTCCTTTATGCTGCTAAAATCCTTTATGTGCAACTTATATGCATTTTGTAATTATGTCTATTTTAGAACCCTGTTTTCTTTATGCTGCTTTATCAATTAGACTTCTCCCATAAATAAGAAAAGTAATAGCTTTATATGTTATTAGATTTTAAAAAAAATTTAATACTTGTTCTTTTATATTAATATTTTCATATACAACAATTTTCATGATATTTTGTTAATAAAGACATTTTGCATGAAATTCTTGTTAGTTAATAGTTTTCACTAATGCAGCTCTTTGTGCAAAATAGTTTGAATGCAAATAAAAGTTACATTGACATTAGTTATTAGGAATGTAATGAATATTCGGCTAAGTGTTATTTGGAAGAAAAAAATTTCAATAAAGTTTTTTTGGGGGGGAAATCTAAAATTGTATTTTTTACTATAGGTTTTTAGAAATAGTTTTTACACATATTTGTTATTTAACATTATTTAAAAACTTGTATTTATACATTATTCAAAAGCTTGTTAATTTATATTATGAACGACGCATGGAAAGCAAAATTTAAAGAAAGCTAGATTACTTTAAATCAGGGTTGGCAAGGTTTAGGACAGAATGGTTTAAACCGTCCTGTCCAAAACCCTTTTACTCAAATTATGTCACAATTTTATCTGAACAATATTTAAGAGGTAAAAAAAAACATAGAACTAATAACATATTAGTAATTAAATATACTAGAGAATATTTGTTTTTAAAAGTATAGTGTTTTATTAATATTGTTTGACTCTTCAATTTAAACAAAGGAAGATTAATCAGTAATCAAGTTCATTCAATTGGTCCTCTCATTCAATAGTACATAACTGAAGTTTGGCCTTGCCATACAGGTTAAAATATTAGGGACTAAGTGCTTGGTTCGTCATAAACACGTTTATTTATCTATAGTACTATTCAAGAATACTTTTATTTCATTCATGTTCAATTCTTTTAGCATAGTGGTGATACATCACAAGTGTCAGTAACTGAAACTGATGTTATGCCCTTCGAAACTGTTAATACATTTTTCAGTTATTTTGTATTTTCAATTTAAACTAATATATTTATATTTAAAAACAATTTTTTTTAAAATAGATGTCTTTTTTATAATCCTGTAATGCAGAAATTATAAAAAAAATTTTAAAAAAATATTGTGAAAAATAAAAGGTTAGTTTTTGAACAAATTTAGTATTTTTTTTAAGAAAAATTATTATTTTTTAATATTGCCATATTTATCCTTATGCAAAAATTATTTTTAATCAGTATTAAAAGCATATTTATATTTAAAGGATTAGGTATTCACTTTTGTTGTTCAATGAATTGTGGAGCTTCAAAAATTATAAACTTTTTCCAATTATATTATATTTTCTTTTAATAAGTTATAGTAAAATGTATAAAAAATAGCAAATATTTATTGATACATGTAATTATTATGTGTACAATGGTTACACCTATAGAATTTTTACCTTTTACCAAAGTTCAAGGTTTTGGACAGTTTAGGACAAACCCAGTTTAAGACAGTAAAAGCCACATGTCCTGTCCAAAACCAGTTTAGGACGTCCAAAACTCCAACCCTGCTTTAAATTGAACCATGAGTTTTTTAATGCTGACTTTTTTATAATCATATTCGAGCAAGTCAATTCATCATTTTTTAAACGCTTCATATTTTAAAAGTTAAGAACTTTTATCACATTTTTGGTTTTTTGTTTTAACTAAAGTGAAGTATGTTAACGGAGCTTTTCCATTAGACTTCATTCTTATATTGTCATTTTTTTTTATTTTTTTTTTTGTATGATAAAACAGATAGCTAAGCTAGTAACATAGAATACAGAGATTCTCTTTGTTAAAGTTATATTTCAGAACTAAGAAAAAAAAATTCTGTTTATCTTTTGATTTTCTTTATTAACCTTTTTTTTTATCAGTGTGTTTATTATGACAGCATTTTTTAAAGAGCGTTTGTGTCTCTAATGAACGTTATTCTTTTACGGTAACTGTTTTTTAAAAATATGGCAATGTGAAAAGGTTAAATTAAGATTTTGGCTTTAAATCCATTGTTTAAAAATTAAGATTTTTTTTTAGGTTTTTATCTCACTTTTTCTAAAAACTTATGTTTTAATTATGATGCGGCAATTCAAGGAGTCTTTATTGGACTTCAATCTTAACTTTTTTTTGAAAATATGGTAATTGAAAAACTGAAATGTTGAGCTTTAAAATTTTCTTTCAAAAATTAGATTGATTTTTATTTTTTCTGTTTTGTTTTTGTATATAATCTTTGTTTTTACAGGCATTTTTATAATAGTGCTGCATTGCTAAAAATGTTTTTGATAAACATTATCTCTTTTAATATTTTGTGGATTTTTTCTTTTCAGAGAACATTTTATTTTTAAATTATCACTCTTCAAAGTAAAATAAATTATTATAAGACTTTTAAAATTGTAAACACATTTTTATTTAGTTTAAATAATGCATCGTAACAGAGAGGACCTGAAAATGTAATGGGGTATTTCACAAATTTGACAAATAGTTAAAGGGAAATATCAGTGTCAAAAGTGACACTTTGGTTGTTTAAAGTTACAGTTCGCAGCACTGCTATAATATCTGACATGTGACCCATGTTACATCTTTGTACTTATATTTGAAAGTTTTTATTCTACCAGACCGTGTTAAAAAAAACAATAAGCACATTTCTTTCACAATTTCAGTTATTTGGGCAACAAAATTTACTATCCTATTTTTTTCTTGAACTGTTATACTTGAAAAACTACCTTTTGCAACATCAATAGAGGAAAAACCTGGAATTTCTTTAGATTTTCATACTGGTCCTATTCTATAAACTTTTCTCCTTCTTCAGTCGATTCCTTTGAACTTTTATACAATGGATTTGTTATACGTTTTACACTTGACATATGTTTTTCAAATGCAGCAACATCCCTTTCAATATCCTGTTTGGGACACTGGATTACTTCCACCGCATTCCACAAATGTTCTAATTCCTCTGCGCATATAACCCTCTTTACTGCACCCCATCAACTACATCTTTTCTGTGAGTCGTAGAGGAAAATTGCCAATAGATTTTGATGATATTGCAAAGTGTATACATCTGTTTGAATTGGGATGATGGCCCATCACTAAAAATTTTAATTTCTTTCAATGTCGACCATTTAAGTTTATCAAAAAAGATTTCATTGAAAATGTGGATTGCATATTTGTCATGCTACATATAGTCATTGACTAAGGCATAACTTACAATTTCCTTTTTTTTCCCTCTCCATACAATCTAGTTGAGGAAGCCAAGCAATAGCAGTGTCACTGCCTATGAGTCCATATAAATTTTTCTAATTCGAACTCATCAATTACATTGGACCGTGTACCTTAATTAAGAAACTGTGCACAATCTTTGCTTCTGTTATTTTTGTTCCTCTGATACCACTTTACAGGCTCTTGTAAATGATCATCAAGAATTTTTATCACAAACTGCTTAAAAAGGAAATTATTCTTACATTTTTAATTATTCTTACATTTCATTACATTACAACACACAGTCAGTTGTCGTAAGTAGGTATATTTAGTAATTCTATGCAATTGTTAAACAAACAACTATGTGATTTTAATAGTAAATTCAAATTTTCATGAATAACACGTAAACACATAAGTGGTGTTTTATCTACGCATAAAATATAGATGGGTCGTAGTACAGCAAACTTAGATTTGCCAATTATGTTCAGATGCAACTGCTTTAAAACTTGATATGCTTCCATCAAGGGGCCCAGCGAGTACTTTTTTTGCTTTGAGGACTTTCTGTCTATCTTCTCTGAAAATCGAGCACTCAGCTCTACCAGAAGTCTGGTAAGAAAGTTTATCAGATGAGTAGAAATTTATTACAAGTTTTTTTGTTTCATCAGAAACTTTGTTACTGGGCTGTTTCTTTTATTTTGGTAGTAAGGTTGCAGAGCCTGTGTAGAAGATTAAAATGTTTTCTTGGAGAATGCATTTTTGGCTTTCTTAATAGCTTTTCCCAATGTCTGAGGACATTGAATTAATTTCAAATTAGAAGTTAATTCCATTCTTAGTTAAAATCCTTTAAAATGAGAATATGAAAATCAGTGGGATGCAAAAATGGGGGTTTTCCCTGAAAAGATGAGCATAATTACTAGACAGGGAACAAAAATCTTTTTTAAAAAAACCATGCTTACAAAATTCAAATTCTCCATTATAAATTCATTTTTTGTGCAAATTTAAGTAGAAATTTTGGTAAGGAATTAATTTATTCCCAATAAAATGTCCATTTTTATCTCTCAAACGTATATATTTAAATCTTATAGGAATAAGAAAAAGATTTAAATTTATAAAGAATATTTTAACACCTTAAAACTTCATTAGGTTTGAAATAGTTTCTTCATAAAAATTGTAATAAAAATAATTTTTTTTTTTACTGCCAGAAGGGTTTTCACATTTAGACCCCTCTCTGCCTGCCACTTGTAAGAACCTAAACTCTACACAAATTATAATTGTACTGTGCAAAGAAATAAATGGACCACCCTGAATAGCTTATGATCTAATAATCAGATCTTCACATTCTAGGACTTAATCTTAAAGGTGTGAAGGGGTTGACCTCAAATATGCTAATTAAATAGTGCAGACCATATTTCAAATTGAAAAATTAGAATAGAATTTTAAAATTCGATTTCTTGTAAACTATTTGATAGATTTTGCTCACATTTTGTACTTTGCCATGCAAAATTACATTCTTAAAAATGATGTAAAAAATTGCGTACCTTATAATTAAAAATTGTTTTACTATTATTAAATATTTGCCAAAAGTTATTTTTTGCATGAAATTATCTTTGGATAAATGAATTGCATGCAAAAAGTTCCATTTTTCTTAAAAAGTTCTCGAGATATGGCAAAATACGCAAAAAGTAAAATAAAAATAAGGTTGGGATGAAACTATTTGGAGGTCCGGATTCTGAATTTGTCAAAAAAAGGTATGTTTATTCAGAGAAAATGAAGATTAGATCAAAAGTTATTCAGAATCGTTCAATTTTTTTTTTTGTGCAATTATAATCCCTTATATTCAATTCAGAAGCATTGAAATTTCATCATTATTGGGCATTGCATCCTTGATGTGTCAGCTTGACTGCCACATTCGGTACTCAACGAGGGTTAAAATTCCCACTAACACCTGAAAACATATTTTCTAACCAAAATAAAATAGAAAATTTTATGAAAATCCTTGTTAGATCATAATTATATTCGTCACAATAGGTTTTCATATATGCTTTTTTATTATTATTAAATCATAATTAGCAATTTAAATATGGCCTCATTACATATGAGCTGTTGTTAAATCAGAATTAACAAGTTAGAAAGCAGTAACAAAATTAGATTTGAAAAGGGTTGTGCAATATTCTGAACTCCAGAAATTCTGTATTTTTTTGTTGTTGAAGGTTTGCCTTCCGGTAGGTGTAAAAATTTACACGCTTTATTGTTAAGAAATAGAATTTTGTTCAAAAATTAACAATCTGTAAATCAAGGTTTGAAAAACCTCAATTTTTTCAAGTCCAATTAGAATTTTAAAATTCTCCATGCATGTTTGGTTGTTGTTGTTGGCCATTAAGCAAAGGGGGTGCCATCTATGGCCAAAAGTTTGCATCAACCGATTATAGGGCGGACCCATTTATACATCCATTCGTTCATCCACTATCGTAATTTTGACCTTAACCAGAGAACGATCAATCTCAATTTCAGTATCCTCAGAGGTATTGAGTTGTTATGGGAACATGGAGAACTTTGTGACCCGACAGATTTAATAGACACCAGTCAGTATCTACTACACGGGGTGTCTTCGGCCAGCTGGATTCGAACTCCCGTTCTGACAAACGAGAGTCCAGCGTCCTGCCAACCAGGTTATCCTGGGCTATTAAGGCAGATTGGTGCCATCTACGACCAAGTAGCATGTTTGGTAATATCATTTTTGACATCCGTGCGCATGCAAGGTTATATTATGCATCTTCATGTTGAGTAGGTTATCCTGGAAATTGAAGGAATCTTGTAACGAATCATATTTTAATTAAATTTTGATCTTAAAGGTAAATTTTTAAAAAATATATTCCAAAACTTGCTACAGTGAATCATCTGGGAACCTAGCAATAATTTGACTATAAGCAATGGTTTACTTAGTACAAATTCTTATAAAAATGATTTTTAGCATATTGTTTAAAGTAATGATCGCACTAATACTTAATATGTTTATAAATTATTAAATAAATACTGTGAAGTCCTCATGCAGATAATTTATCCCTATTGTAATTTTATCAGAATGTTAAATAACATAAAAAATATTTACAATATAATTATCATTCCACGTATCCCACTAATGTTCGATTTTCTCATTCAAACAGACGAAAATCGCAATTTCTGTACAATCGATTCGCTCTGACATGCCAGTGTTTAAATGTTATTCTAGATTATTCTTTTCTTCGCTATATAAAATCTGAACATAATTTCATACTTGTGTAGGCTAATTTTACTTTTCTTAATTGATATTTTAAATACAACCTTAATGTATAACAGTTTACAAGCAACACTAAAAGCTAACTAATATAATTGCATTTGATGACATAAATTATAGTTTAAATTAGCATTTTTCATGGAAATTGTTTTTTAAAAAATTGACTTTTACAAATTCTATTAAAATTAATGTAAAGATCAACAAATTAAAAATTAGTACCCAAATGCAAGGTTGTCCAATTTATAAATTAAATAGGCAAAATATTGAAAAAATATTTGTTATTTATCTATAGAGTACAAACTTATTTTTACTTGGACAAACATAAAACTAATATCAGAAAATTTGGACACAATGAAAAAATTCAAAACTAAAATAAAAACACAGTTTATTTACAAATAATATTTAAATTCACAATCGTTTAATCATCATCAGAATCCTGAGCTTTACTTTCTATTTCTGAGTAACTATTTACAGCTTCAACCAAATCCTCTTCACCTAACTTCAGTCGTTCTCCTTAAAAATGAAAAAAGAAAACATAACAATCACATTCAAACATTTTTTTTCAAAGCATTACATTTTTTTCTAATTTTCAGATATTATAGTGATAGAATTAAAAAAAAAAAAAAACATCATTACTTTTAACTTGGAAAAAGACAACACTACAGACAGATGAACATTACAATAGAACAGAAAAAATATCTCAAACTCTATTTACATCACTTTTTCATTAATTTACAAAATATGTTTGGAAAGTGAATCTTATTAATATTTTTAAAGAAAGATTTGTTACAAACAGAATAAAACTGTTAATGATTTAGTGCAAGAGAAACATAATATTTATATAAAATAAAACTTAAAGACAACTGAAAGGACAAGCCACAGTTTTTTCATATTTATTAGAATGTTTTTTAATACCTAGATTTGTTGTTTTTTTCTTTTTTAAAAAAACAATGATTTTTATGAATGTAATAACATGTGTTTTTTTATCGTACTACCATCTAGTGGGAATTCTGGTAACTTAAGGAACACTTATCTAGAAACAATACTTAAGAGCAGTTTGATGTAAAAATAACACATTTAGAAAAACTGTGGCTTATCACCATATTGCCCCAAGCCCTTCAATTTAATGATGCACTTATTGCTTTACAAGAATATCATGATAATATTGCTCAATTAAATAAAGTAATTATATTATAGATAAACAATATCAAACAATGAGTGTTCTCTGAAACCAGAATAAGTATAGCATGACCTGAATTGTTATTACTGCTGCTTAAGATAAATAGTTGAAAAAGTTCAAATGGTTTAAAATATTCTGGTGCAGTGGGCTCCTCAACAGTGTTAAATTAAACATTTTAATTTGCATTGGAAAATAGTATACAAACATAATAGTGTGCAAACACAGATTGATTTTTTTTAAATTTTTTTTTATGTAATTGAAAATTTATATAAAATAAGTATCAAGAAATTGAAAATCTAATATTTATAATTGAGTTGGGCCTGTTAAACTAAATACAGCAAGAGAAGTTGTTACGTTTAGATAATTGTTGAATCAAATAATAGCGATTTCTAAAAAAAATATTTTTTGTAAAGGTTTTAACTTAAGTGTTATATTACCTGATTGAAAATTTCATTTGCTTCAAAAATATACAAAAATGAAATATTGTATTGTACTCAGATTTCATATTTGAATATTGTTGAAGCAAATGAACTTTTCAATCAAGTAATATTGTAGCACTTTTTATTTTTTTTATTTGTTTGTTTAATATATATATTATATTTGTTTTGTCAATGTTATAGCTATGTTTTTAGGTACTGGAAAACATTATTACTAGCTAAATAATTATGGCATTATACTACAAACTTGATTGTTTGAAAAATTAACAGTAGTACCAATATATTCAACTCAAAAATTGAAGAGATTCAAAACAAGCTCTGATTTTTAGAGTGTACCCATTAATATTTAGCTTAAAATGATAGGTGCTACGCTTTAAACTTAAATTTAAAAGAAAGAATTGTAGTCATGGTTGATATTGTTGGGCGTGATCTGAACACGCTTGCCCCAACCAACACTCTAGATTGGTGACTTTCAGACGTGATTTGAAAATGCCTACCTCGATAGAAACGGCCACCTTAATATGAACGCGGCTAGTTTGATGGATAGAACACAGTGAACCGTTGACTTCCTATATCTCACTGTTCACTGACCAATACTGAGCACCAGGGAGACATTCGCTCAGTATTGATCAGACACAATGTTTACACACTTGACTGTTAATTAACATTAATAACAAATGACCTTTGCCCAAAACTGTGATCTTACTTACAGCTCTCTCAGATTCTCACAAAACAGCAATGAATCAACTAGTGGTATCCAATTCTATCACAGATAATATTCTGGTGGGGGAGTGATGTAGCATAACTACCACTACAATTATTAAATTCCCATTCACTAGTATACAATACACGTTAACTTGATTCTATCTTGAAGTACCTTTCGGTTTAGTTTGGTAGTACCTTTTGGTTGTTATTGTCATTAACTTCTCCCAACAGAATAATATTTTAATTTTCATAATTTCTAATAGCATATTACAAACTAAATATTGACACTAAACTCACTCAGAAGTTTAACTCATTGCAATTATTGTATTTATGTTTCTTTTTTTTCTGTCACAGATTTGCTACTTTAGCAGTTCCCAAAAGGTCCTTTTTTTTTTACATTACATTTGTTAACATAGATCAGCGATTCCCAAACCAAGGTTCAGGCCCCACCGCTGGTACTGGGTCATGGACATTTGAGGCTCAAACTCTAAAGATTCAATCCAGATATTGATTCACTTGCGGAAGACAAACAGTATCAAAAATCCCATTAAGGTTTTTAACACTTCTTGCACTAATTTACCACTGAATAACGTTGAGAAAACTGGCTTTGATGCAGAAAAATTTGAAGCTAAAAGTTCAGAAAATGCCAAGATTAACGCTCAGTGGAAATTTTAGCTCACATGTTTAAGCTTAGATCATTTGTTATTAAGTCTTCTTTAAATTGGGACAGCTAAATAAATAAAGTTATTCTCTTTATTAAATTTTTTTTTTTTAATATTTCATGTACAGTATTGTTTACTAATTACTGGTACATATATGTGTACCTTATATATTCATATATATATACAGAATGGAACACCGATTTCAAGTTTTGAAAGCATTAAAAAACGTAAACTCAGGGTAAAAATATATAAGCATATTTTTAAAAAATTGACATTTATGAGTTTGATTATAAGAAAATTTTTAAATTAAAGCAAGATTTAAAATATCAGCTAATAATAAGGAAAATTAAAATAAATTTTTCTGCTTATAATAAATTATCTTGTTTTTGTTTTCGAAATTTACAATTTTTGATTTTAAAAGTAAAATTCATATATTTCCTTATAATATATAAAATAAAATAGGAACAAAATTTAGTAAAAAATAAATAAACATTCAGTTTAATTGAGACATTTTATAAACGTGGGTACAATTACATAAGTTTAAAATCTAGGAAAAAATCAATTTTCTTTAAATTGGATTTTTTAAAAACATTTTAATACAAATTTACAGTAACAAAAGTAAATACTAGGAATTGTTTTAACCAAACACAAAGATATTGCAGATTTATTTTCTCCTATGATGTCTTTTGTTTTTCAAAAAAATAAATAAATAAATACATATGGAAGTCTTTTTCCATAAAGTTGTAACAATTATAAAACAAAAGAAAGGAAATATCTGATCCATATTTAAAATTTTGAGCAATAAACTAAAATTACTAAAATTTTTTTACTTTATTTATGATTAAAAAAAAATTGTAAAGACAATTTAAGATAATTAGTAGGAATCTTCTTAAATAATAGTTTTATAATTAAAAAATCATATATGTTGGAATTATAAGTATAACTGTAAGGAATTATAATTTTTTTTTTTTTAATTTACAAGGTTTTACAAACTTATGGTAAAGATACGAATAAACACTTCTAAATACTAACCATAAAATCTGATACGTAATTTTTTTTTAAAAATTGAATGTTTGGGATATTAAATATACAGATCTTTCCTTTTTAAAGTCTAACTGAAATTTCAAAAAAACACATCATTCAGAATTATTTTAATTTTTTTTAAATTTCACTTGAATTATTGTTTGAGTTTAATTGCATTGAGAATGGTATATAGAACAATAATTAAGTACAATTCAAGTTTTCAGATTTAAAATTATTGTCTTTTGAGGGTTTTGAAAATATTCTTTCAATTCAATTGAGTAAAATATTCTTTCAATTTGAGTCCTTTTTAAGGACATTTTAAAGCAGTTTTGTTAATACTCACTGATTAATTCAGCAATGGCTTTCTGTGTTCTTTTCTCCAATTTTTCAAGTTTCTTTGCAACATCTCTTTTTAGATCCCAGTCAGGCTTACGGGGTGCCAAGCTAGCTAAATCCTGCAAAGAATTCAAATGCCTTCAACTTTTAAAAATACATCATCATTAAGATTTCTAAGGCATATAATTATATTGAAAATTTTCTTATAAAAGAGATAGTTAAACAAAATATTTTTTAACAATTAAAAAGAAAGGAAATATTATAAATAAATAGAATAGATCTAAATGAAAGATAAAAAAAAAATAGATTGGTTTCAAACTTTAAAGAATTGGAAGAATAAAATTCTCTATATTTGAAGAACTGATTGGCTGAATGATTTTAAATAACATATTATTGAAGAGATAGAGAGTTAATGAGATTGTGAATTAAGAGTATTAATGATTAATGGTAGACTGTTTTGCTTTTATTTCTTGTTTTCAAAAGTTTCTAATTCACAAAATCTATAAATTCTTATTGCTTCATGGCATTCATATTCTTAGCATTTTTATTTCCTACCAAAACAAGGGTTTTCATTGACTGTTTATTTCTAAATGCACTTATATTATTCTTCAACTCCAAAAGTACTTAGAAACTTACTTGGTTCCTTCATCCACTAAAATCTTCAAAATAAAAAGACTTAACAAAATAAATAATAAGACTAAAATAAGAAAGTTATCCAATAAATTTCAATTAAAAAAAAAAAAAAAACATTATGTTTGCCTTTATCTACTCAGCTTTCAATTCATGAATTTAAAAAAAAGAATAAAAAACAGCAGTTAAAGTTGGCCAAAACATGTCACGCTTGTAAAATGATTCAAAGGTAGAAGCTGTTTAATTTAAAAACAACTGGGCAAAAATAATCAAATCAAAATTTCATGTCATCAACATTCGCCATTGATTAATAGAAGTTGTTAAACAATGTCTTATAAAATATTTTTTATCTCTGAAAACAACAGCTAAAAAAATATTTTAATACCAATATTTAAGCTAGAAAATTTTGTTTTCTAAAAAATAAAAAAAGACAGTTCATTCAAAACAACAAACTAAAAAGAAGTTTCTTAAATTTAGTGTAAAAAGCAAATAAAAAACAAACAAACTAATTTTATAAAAAGAATTCATATTTTACATCATTCTTTTTTAAATTACAGCTTATATATTTTACTATAATCAAAAAGAAGTTTCACAAATGTACACTATATGACCAGAAATCAGATTTACATTTAATGATTTAATGACATCATAATTATTTTAACATTATAAATTAGATACTTCACTTTCCGATACAAAATAAATAAGAAAATTTGTCAATTTTCCATGTAAAAAATGTATAATAAATAAATAATAGTACAGCTGCCAACATTTACTAGAAAAAATCCACTAGATTTTATGAAATATAAATTTCATGATAACTCTAGAATAATATGTAAAATATTTTATATATAAGTAATTTTAGGGATTTTTATTGTCATCAAAATGCAAAAACTTTATTAGACTTACAACAATAAACGGTTTGCAATATTTTTCATTCAAGATTGGCATAAAATGATCTTGAATTTTATATGTTTTTTACTATGTCAACTTATAATTTTGAATGTTACTATATTAGTAATATTTTTTTAGGATTTCTGTGACGTATTTCTCTAATACTAATATCTTTCTGCAAAATACTTTTAAAAATAACAAATATACATATCACTAATTTAAAGAGACAGAAGTGTAACTTAAAAAAAAAAAAAACTCTTTTTGGATCAAATAAAATAATTCTTTTTTGAATATGTAATATTTTTTTATTCTAATATTATGGGCAATATTCTCACATTTTGTAGGGGGGGGGGACACACTAATTATTTCCTTTCTTGCGTTTTGTAAATTATCATCACATAAAAAAAATAATTTAAAAAAATGTGAAATCCATAACAGTAACTCTGGGGAAAAAAAAGATCGACGACAAAATCGCGCAAAACAAATTCTTCAAAAACAGATTACTAAATAGGTGTTTTCCTTTCGAGATTCAGTTGTTGTAATAAATAATATCGTATTAAAAATATCAGATTTTAAAAGCTATGAGGAAATCAATAGTAATAACTGCATAAAAAAATCAAACAAAATTTCTGCATAAAAGAAAACCAAAATTTTTTACTTCCTAAAGGAAAAATCTTTCTGCAAGAACTCGGTAACGTTCTGTGATAATGTTGCCCTTTCAAAATAAATCTGACTTGGGAGACAGCAATTTATTATTGATTAAAAAAGACTTTTTAATTAACTTAAAAAGGGAATTCTGCATAAAAATAAACTAAAATTTTAGAATTAAAAATTTTGAAAAAAACTTTAAAATGATAACTAGAAATGAGGCTTTGATTGATAATAATGTATTAGTAATACTTATTTAAATATTCAAACAACCAATAAATTGTATACAAATTCTATTTCAACCGAGTGATTTTTTAGGAAACTTGCTCAATTTTAAGAAATTTTCAAAAATGCACAATAGCAAGGGGAATTTTTTTTAAACCAATGGTAAAATCCAGCAGAGTTGGCAACTATGTAATAAGGTAAACTTACAACTTCTTCAATTAAAGGTTCAGGTTTGGCAGCTTCAAGATGGTTCTGAATTTCTTCCTCAACTATAAAGGAAATGAATAACTGAAAATTTAAATAATAATATTGGACTGAAAGAGTCCTAGAACATAAAGATCTGACCATTAGATCAAAAGTTATTAAGGGTAGTTCATTTTTTATTCTGTGCACTGTACAAATACTTCTTTTAGGAATTAAAAAGTGCAAGACATTTAACAAATTCACAAATATTTGACAATTTTCCAGCATTTCTTGTATTAAATATTCTCTGTCATAGAGGCAAAATATAGTGAAAAAATTAAATATAGAAAGAAACAATTATTTAGAAAAATAAATTAGCTCATAAAAACAAGAATTAGATATTTCTTAATAATTTCATATGTTTAAACAAGCCATTAATTATTCTAAATCATATTTATGAATTTTTCTTTTCAATCTTAAAAACCTTTTACTTTAATTTTGAACACAAGTGTAAATTGAATCCTCCTACAAAATCCCACTCTTAAAAGTAGTTAGGTAGGAACTATATTTCAAAAATAATTTATAATCACTACACAAAAAAAATAGTTATAGTTAACTACAAAAAAAAATTTATGATTTTTTTGATCACCAAACAAAACTGAACTAAACCCATAGAAGGGTAAGGCCTACTGTGCCCATCTCAGTTTTCTTCACCTTTGGGCTCTGGGGTGCAAGAGCAGATGTTCCAGTAAGGTCCCAACACAAAACCCCCTGTGTTTAGTTCCCAAGCATGCTCGGTACTCATTTTATCGACCCACTGAAGGGGTGAAAGACTGAGTCAAGCCTTGCCCAGTCCGAGGTTCAAACCGAGGACCTGTTGCAGGACAGTGCGAAAGGCTGCAACCCATCCACGCCTTTTTCTTATCACTGGTTAATAATAAAAATTTAAAACGGAATTTCAAACGAAAATATTAAATATGCAAAATATAAATGGAATCTAGAATTATTTATAGACTTTACTTATCAGAAAATGGAATAGATCAAGAAATGGAAAAGAAAGAATATAATACCTGATTCTGGTTTGGCCTTTGGCAGTTGGCTTAACCTCAATTGTTCATCATTAGGAGTGTAATTTCGAAATAAAGGCCTGCAAAACATAATACCTTTTTATCATGCCTTCATATACTACAATACAATAAATGTAAATATAGGGTCTATCAAATAGAGTGCAAAACAAATACATGCAATTAAACATGTTGATGCCGATGAACATAATTTTTGCATAAACTTCAGTGTATTAGACAGTAAATACTTTTAACTAGTAAACTTATTATGATTAAATGATTTTAAATATTAAAATTCACACGAAACTGGAAAAAATGGCAATCTAAGAATTTTTTAATAATAACAAAATAAAAAAAACACAACTTTTTCTTTAAAAAAAAATAGATTAATCAAAGATGAGAAAAATGTAATGTTTTTTTTTAATCAAATGATACAAAAGATTATTTTATAATAAATAAATTGTATTGTTCATAGCATCAAAGTAAAAAAATATATAACATTAAGCAAATGCAAATAAAGATTATGAAAAATTAAATTATGAAAATGTAAGACATTTTATGGATTTTATAATGATTTAAAATAAAACAAAAATTTTGAATAAATTTATAGCTCAAAATAAGATTTACCACTTAATTGAGAATATATTTTCAACTTTAGGAGATTAATTTTTGGTGAATTGAAAAAAGGTTTTATGAATGTTAAATCGTAAAACTTCAAAAAAAAAAAAAAAAAACACTTACTTTTAAAAAGTACCAAAAAATCATACTACAAAAAATAAGAAACACAGCTAAAAAACATGGTATTCCACTTTCTCTCTAATTTCACGTGCTGTAACAAAATCACATTAAAATATCTGTTTTTCAAGTACCTGTATTTGTTTTTCAACTATTTGGAAATTAGTAGAAACAACTGCCACAAAAAAAAAAGATCAAAATATATCTTGCATTGACTATAACATCAACACGAATAAAGCATATTAAAACTGATTCTTAATACGCGCAACTTGAATCTTCACTCAGAACTATCTACTAAAAGTACAGAGAAATTGTAAACAAAGATACCATTACCTAAGTTTAAAACCTAGAAAAATATAAATTTTCTTTAAATTAGATTTTTTTTAAAACATGGAATTACAAGCACAATTTATGTAACTCTAGAAGAATTGAGAAGTAATTCTTAAAAATATTCATTAAATCTTAACATTAAAATGTTTGTGAGCGAACATACTAGAAAAGAATATACAACAGAAGTCATGCAGTAAGAAAAACAAATAGCTGCTAAACCTTAAAAAATAAATGTTTATATAAATTGCTGGATAACTGATAGATCTCTCAACACAGAACAATTTGAACAGATGTTTGATTGATTAAGTAGTTAAACAAAACTTGTTTTTATAATATTTCATACACTGTAATGTTACAGATTGTTTCATTATTTCTATTATTTATTTAACTGAAAAAGCAAGCTATTTTAAGATTTTTAACCTTAAATCTTAACAATTGCAACTTGAAATGCTGATGGTATTTTATTCTGCCAACAGTTTCGGCAACTTATGACTAGTTTCAATCCTTTTGTTAAATCCTTCATTTAATTTTGACGAAATATATTTGAAACTTACTTTAAAGAGGTGTTTCAATTTTGAAAAAATTATATTGATTTTGATTATCATACATTGTCAGATTATTATACCTAGACAGATTTCCTAGCCTTTGATCATTATACCTAGTCAGATTTCCAGGTACCCACCAATTACCTAGCAGGGTAGTAAAATTCATTACCTAGATCGGCGAATGAATTTTACTACTCTGCACCAGTTTTTCGTTTCAAGACGTGATACAGGATATCACACCAATTTTACCAATCATCACTCCTTTATATTTTCTATTACCAGATTCAGAACTATTGTCATTTTAAAATTATGGTCAATTCCATGAAATGGTATCAGACATGACATCTGTCATGTCTGCAAAATTTGTGAAGATATTTTGTAGCTAAAATTATGCACAAAAAAAAATTGTCCAACTTTAGAAAATTTGAATGTTTTAAATCCCGTGCCCCTTGAAGTTGGCATCAATGATTTCAGCAATATATACTTTTTTTTTCACTTGGAAAACAGACTACAGAAATTAATGAACTTGATTAAAATTCACCGAAAACGGCTTACTAACTTCGGAAGCTCTTCAGTGCTAGCATTATTTTCAGAACCATTTTCGTTAGTAACACGATTTTTTAAATTCCTCAAACGTTCACGCCTCTTAAGGGCTTCTGCTTCAAGTTTACTAGTTTCTTCGATATCCATTATGTTCTATCAATCTTGTTTCTGTCAAGGACAATTCACACATTTGTTTATTGTTTACAAAATTAAAAAAATAAATAAAATTTAAAAAATAATTAGACGAGAATAGTTCACTTCACTTCAAAAAGAATATGATATTTTTTAATGTACTTTATTCTTAAAATATGAAGGGAAAAAAATTTAAAAAGTGCGTAACAGAGGAAAATTTAATATTTTTTCAATATATAAAACGATATAATAGTTATTATAAATCAATAATTTTTACTCGCACTGGCTTGAATGCCAGACTTTTTGGTGATCTACTGAAATGGATGATCGCCAAGTGAATTCCATTGGCGATCGAAATGGGTTGCAGGTGGCGATAAAATTATTGTCAATGAAATTATCAACTCCTGTCAATAAAATTATTGTTACAATAATGAATTAATTAAATTAAACTTCAAGAACTTTTCTCAACTAGTTTTAAACTTTGCAGTTTACATTTTAAAGCATATGATTGTCATATTGAGAGAGAAGAAAAAAATTCTTATTATTTAATTCTATTATTATTTATTACAAATTCTTTTTTTTCATTTTACCTTATTTATTATTTTTTTCCTTTAATCAAAGGGAAAAAAATTTGGCACAGAATCCCATAATTATATTTTCGCGCGAAGTAAATATTATAAATACTCATAAATCAAAAAAAATAATTAAATGGATAAACCCATTTAACTTGAAAAAGGAGAAGAAAATTTTTGGTAATATATGTTAAGAAATGGACACTACTATAAAAAAAAATCCTTCCAAACAGGCTACACAGTCTAATCCCTTTAAACTCGTAGAAAATATTCAAGAGCAGCGGAAAAAGGGACAACCAATTTCTGAAATATTTCCCCTGTGGGGAATTAATCTTAGACTATGTCAACCTTCATTTATCAAAAGGTACCTCAAAATAGTATTGAGTTAACATTTCTTATATACTAGTGATTTGGTATTTAATATTTGTAGTGGTAGTTACGCCACACCCCCAACCCTGCTCATCCCCCCCTCCAACTTGGTCAAACAAGATTTTCAAAGGGATTAGTCAGACAAGTGATGAGTCAGACCAGTGACAAATGATTCAAACAGGATATTCAAATTTGGGGATTTTTCTGGTTTGCCACCAAACGATCAGAATGTCAAATGTTAAGAAGCAGAAACAACGATTAAGAAATAACGATGAAAACGATGACAATTACAGCGTATCAAATGTTAGGTGTATGTAGTTAAAAAATCTGGCAGCCAAGCAGCAGCCAATTTCGTCATATTTTGTTTTCTTTTGCTTAAAGGTTACAAGCGTCAATTAAAAACATCTTATTGATTTGTATGTAACTTCACAACCTATATGCTTCTGCTTTTCTCAATTGACATAGGAATGTGAAATTGTTAAATGTCAAATTAGTAATCGATCAGTTAAAATTTAATTTAAAAATGGCTGAGAGCTCAGAAGATAGTGAATTATTAGTCGTTAATGTATCAAATTCATCCACGTCCATGATCAGTGCTGCCTTTGGATTTACGGAGAGCATTAGATGGGATCCTACGATGAGTGTAGATTGGAGCAAAGAAACTCCATCACCACAATGCTTAATGAGAATTAAAAGGTATATCTATGCAAAAACTTCATTTAAAATATTCCTGATATAAATATAAGTATTGTTTGATAATTTTAATGTCAAGGTTATTGATTTTTCAGTACTTACGATATTGTTTGCTTTTGAATATTTGTCAACAATCTGGTAGACGAGATTACGTATTTTATCTAATTCCGTTTTTGTGTGAAATAACTTTCAAATTTTGGTTTATACTAATTTTGATGAATATTTCATAACTTTGACGTTAACGTCTGGATAGTGATTTTAAAAATGAATCCGTTTTATTATAAATTGAAAAAATAACGTCATCTAAACTAATTTATGTAACGTTTTGGATTAAGTTTTAAAATTCGGTTATTATTGTAAAAAAATAATGTTTAAATTGTTGAATCATATATGGGGATTGAATTCTAATTATACTAATAAATATTTAAATGAGCATTTTCAATTTTAACTTTATATTTTGATTATGAAGACATCTTTACTTATCCACAATTGGATAGGTCTGCGTCGATTTTTATGCGCATTAAGCAAAATAGCATGAACAATAAATTTGTTGCCCAAATTTCAAATTAAAATTTATGTGTTTACAAAAGAATGAAGGATTTACAATGGTATACTAATGCACACTTAAAATATTGAGTATGTTATTTATAAGAAGAAAAAAACTGAAATCTTATGTATCTTATAGCATTTTAAATACTAAATTGTTTCAAGGGATTCTAAGAAACTTTTTTTTTTAAACAAAAATTTATAACTTTTTAAAATAAAATATTCAGGTATTGTAGCTTTCTCTCTAATATATCTATAAAAATTAATTGATGAATTTTTATCTTGTGGAAGACACAAGATGCTTGTTATAATAAAAAGAATAAATGGAAATTAAGTCACTGTCTAAGTTTCATTTAATTTTTAGTTCATGTTTTGAATTTTTTTCTGTTATCAGTGTGAACAAATTTGTATAGTATTATGATTTTATTCAATTTTTTAATCTTTTAATAATAAATCTTTTATATTTCAAAACAGTTCTAACAAAAAATATTTATAATTCTTATAGGTTGGCATGATTTTATCACTTGATTTAAATCATGATTTGAATAACTTGAATTTTTTTATAAAAAGTCATTGACTTAAATCGATTGTAATTTTAAAAAAAAAAAAATATTAACAAAGAGAAGCTGAATTTTTTTTTTTACAAAAAATATTAATTTAATTTAAAAAATAATTTTATATAATTAAATTAATAAATGCATTATTAAGGGTGTGATTTTTAAAAAAAATCTGATTTCAGCGATAATAATGGCGTTTTTCTTGCTAATGAAAGGGTAATATAATGCATGTAAATTAATATAGTCATATGCATAGATTTCTTTCATTATTTAAAAAAAAGCATTGATTTTAAATGAGGAATATTTAAAAAAAAGTCAAATTTTTAAATATACTAATTGTTTAAATAATTATTAATTTATGTATAAAATATTTTTATACTATATGATTAATTTAAACATTATTTTGGGTAGAATTTTTTAAAAAGTCTTTTTACTTTAATAAAGGTTATTTCCTGAAAAAAAAAAAAGAAAATGATGTGCAGGTAAATTGTTAATACAGTGTTGCTATAGCACATGAATTTCGAATTTGTACTATAATTTTTGATAAGACCAGTCGGGAATGAATCTAGCACTTCCCATTTTGTAATATTTATAGTCATTATTCAAGCATTTTTATGTATTTTCATTTTTTTTTTCTTTATCAGGGCCCACACGAAAAACTTCAAATTATTAGCCAGTAATTTTGCCAAATATCATAAGTATTAGCTAATTTTTGAAATTTTTAGCAGAAGGTAAAACTTTTATTAACAATTTTTCGTGGTTGATTTTTTCCTGTAAAAAACTTCAAAATCAAAATACAAATTTACTATGAATTGAATTATTTTTTAAAATGCAAATTCAAACCAATAGTCAATTTGCAGTAATGGAGCAATGAATGGGAAAAAGTAGGAACATGTTGTGGTTAATTTTTAAATACTTCTTAGACTAGAGCTGTGATATAATCATCCCTCAACCATCACTGCTGGTAGAAACCTCCTCTTTTAGGGGCCTGTTACGGAGATGAGTCTTATTTTTCCAAAAACCTATATTCAGGAGGCAGTGAGTTTACTGCTTGCATATAACATTTCGCAATTCATATGCACATGATTTAAAAATCGCCCATAGTGAATTGATCGTATTAACAAAAATTTTAAAAAATTACTCTTTGTAATTTGTTATCTATTTTGAAGAAAATAAAGTTTGGTAAATCTTATTTTGTAATCTGTAAAATATTGCAATGCAAAAGATTTTCCTTTGTTCAAAATACTTTACTGGTATTTTAAGATAAAAAGATATTCTACATGGATGCATTTTAAAATTTTATCTAATTATGTAATAAAAATAATAATTTCTATATATTTCTATCAAAATTATAATAATTTCAATAAACTAAAAATAGATTTAACAAATTAAAAAGAATAGTCTTTGTCTTTTAATAACCTTGCAATTACGCAATAAATTCTATTAATTATCATAATGCTTGTGTAATGTCATATTTTTCAATTAATTCTTATATGCCTTGCAGGGTTTAAGCTGAGTCTAAAAATTCATTAGCAAAAAAGCTAAAATCTGAAAAAAAGTTTTAGCAAAATGCTAAAATGCCATTAGGCTTATAAAATTACTTTATATCAAACAAGTACTGTAAGTTATCTGACAAAGAATAGCTTAATGTACAAGACTATCAAAAACAATACCTATAACAAAAAAAAAACACATTTATTATTTATCAAAACATTTTGGTTTATAATTAACAATCTTCCTTTCTTTCATGTTTGCTCATTTTACAAATGCTTCTTGAAAGTTAAATGCACTTTCAGGGCCCTCAATATTAATCATTAACAAATTGTTTACATGGTTGATTAACAACCTGTTTCGAATATTAGTTTTAATCAAATTAAGGCAGCTAAAGCCCCTTTCACAGTCAACAGTGTGCATTGGTATTGTTGCACAATACTCTATAACAGAAGTTATTAATGGGTACTGTTCAGACACATCATTGGTATATAAAAATAAAAGTAATTCATTAAATGACATGTTTTTACATCGTTGCATTAAGATGTGTTTAAATAATCCCCATTCACAAAGTAATTCAGTTTCTGTAAACTGAAAATCTTTTCTGGGAGATTCCGAAAACAAATTGAAAATGCAACGGATTTCCTTTACACCATAATGCTGTAATTCTTCCGAACTATGGGGCATCCTGCTAGGTATAAATATATTGAACATTTCGATTTTATCCAAATCTCCCAATCTATCAGTAATATTTTCAATGATACAGTTTAAAAAATTGTGCATCAAATTACGGAATCTTTCCCTCTGTTTCAGTCCATCTAAAATTATATGGCCCTGAAACTCAAATTTTTCACTTTCCTTCTTAGGCACATCATCTAAAAAACTCATATAATGAGTGCCGGTGCCATTTTCTATTTCTTCTAAACTTGAAATACAAGCCTTCACACTTGATTGAACATATTCAAAATTTAAATTAGATTTTTGAAATATGAGGCTTAATTTATTAATGTTGAACATGATATCATTCATGTTGGCAGTGGTTGCTAAAAACAAAAAAGTAGTTATATTTTTTAACAACCCTTAAGCAACAGGACGTTTGTCTTCCATTAAAACACTAACAAGAGCTTGCCAGTTGCAATCCAGAGGTGTAACTGAATTCCCCAAATCCTTGAGCAAAAATGCGAAAATGCTTTGTTGAATTTTAGCATTTTTGAGGTGTCTTTTCGCATTTTGCGAAAAAAGCTACCGTAGCGGAAACCCTGATGCCTTGTAAAATTTTTCATGAAAAGTTTTACAGATGCCATTCTTAGTTGGCAATTATGTCAATTGGATGTTTTTTGATAGTCTTTGAACTGATTTCAACTAGCAATGTAACTATCAAATTATTTGCATTGGTTGCTGTGGTCTACACATATTAGAAAATACTACAATTATTTAACTATGTAAAATTGATAAACATATTTATATTCTTTTTTCTTTGTCAACTAAGCATTGTGCTCTAAAAATATACAATTTCTGTTTAAATCTCGTTGACACATATTTTAGCATACTTAGTATATTACTGAGTAGGTCCTTGAAAGTCATTGAATAGTTCTTGAATTTCGTTTTAAAAATTGAGGGAAACCCTGTGTGAAGAACTGGGGTTCGATCCTCAGTGGCGGCTTGAAACCCATCCAACATTGATGGGTACCAGCTTATCTGAGAGGTAAAAGTGGCCTACACACAATGCTAACCACATTGCCACAATCACGCCATTGGTCACAAAATTTTGTAGCCTTAATCACCATGACCCCCCTAGCTCACTCTAGGTGTTAAGGTAATGCTTGAATTATTTTAATTAAAAATGTATATGTATGTGTATCAGGGATCTGTCTAGGTCAGTGTTTCCCAGCGTGGGGCCATCGCCCCACCGGGGTGGGGGGGCAATTTGATTGTACAGGGGGGCAATTCAAAAATGGACTTGACATGAGTTTAAACCTTTTGTTCTGGGTCATTTAAATGCAATGCGAGATTTCGGTGACAAAATCGAAAGAAAAAAGCAAATTCTTAAATAATTGCGGTCAATAAATATTATGTGACTTAGGGATTTTTTAAGCGGCAAACCTGAAATGAAGTATCTGTTTACAGTCGATGGTAAAGCATTTGTGAGTTATTTAGCCAATATCTTTGAAAAACTGAATATATTAAATAAGAAACTTCAAGGAACAAATAAAACTCTTGTTGATGCAAAAGCGGAGATATTTGGTTTCATTACCCTTATTGAGTTATGTCAGAAATATATTAACAACAAAAACTTTGAACAGTTTCGTTGGCTCCAAAAATGCGAAGTAAATGATACCGCTTTACTTGTTATTGTCTATCATCTGAAAATTCTATCGGCTGATTTAAAAGAAAGATATTCTGATTTAAAACAAATTTATTTTCCAACATGGATGTTGCAGTCCATGTTAGTGGATTTGTCTGATATATCAAATATATCAAGAAAAACTTGCAGAAATGCAAAATGATGAGTCAGTTAAAACTTTATTTAATAAGAAAGGAGTGATGGCATGGCTTCGTGAGGAAACAGAAAACAAATATCCAAATTCAATCAAATGTGCAAGAAAACTATTTTTACCAATTCCATCTTCATATTTAGCTGAATGTGGATTTAGTGCTGTAAATAATTTTATTGGTCAAAAAAAAGAAATTGTCTGGATATAACACAACGGGGAGACTAGAGACTGAAGCTAACCAAATTGGAACCTAAGATAAAATCTACGTGCAGCAAGCATCAAGGGCAAGAATCTCACTAAATTAAAATATTAAATTATTATAGAAAAATCTTTATAAAGACTTAATCTGTATAAGGAATCTTAAAATTATTTCGAATTTGAATTTTAGTTTTTCATTATATGTTCTTCAGTGTTTTCATCATAGAAAAAAAATGGGTGAGAATTTCTCACCCTTTCTCAAAAACAGGGTGAGATTTCAAAAAGTTAAGTGAGATTTCTAAAAACTAAAAAAACACAAGAACTCTTGAAAAAAAATCATTTCTTTAATTATAATACATTTTTAACGGCTTCTATTTTTTAAAGCATTGAGTATTTTTGGTGCATCATCATAGAAGATTTTGCATTTACAAGGTATTTGTCCATCTTACATTAGCACATAAAAAATTTGAACGTCTTACATGAAGAAACCTTACCTACAGTAAACACGTGGTTACAAAGAAATGTGTTCTGAAAGGGGTTCCATGGTTGTGTTCTGTTGTTCGAAAAGGTTCTGAACAATGCTGGTAAATAGGGAAGCTAGATAACGGGGCAAATGTCGAAAATAATGAAAGATCCAGGAAGAAAAGTGAAATGGATTTTATTTTAAATGGTGTAATTCGAAGCTTTTTCCAAAATGCGAGAAATTCGCGAATTTTGAAATTGATTTATAGAATGTGCGAATTTCTTGCGGTAATCATTTTTTAATGCGAGAAAAGAAAAAAATATGTGAGATTCTCGCGCTGTAGTGAAAACACTGTTCTTTGTTCTAAAAATTTACTTACTTTGTTTCGCTAGCAATTTCCTAAGTTTCTTAAGTGAACAATTCGATTTTTTAATATTAAAAATTATGTATATGTTACATAGGGGGGCATAAGAATTTTAGAAAGGCTTAGGTGGGGGATGGTACTAAAAAGGTTGGGAAACACTGATCTAGGTTTTTCTGAGAGGTACCTATTTTGTGAAAATTTAGACATAATTTGTGAAAAATTTAAAATTATATTAAACGATCAACACAAAAATATGGTAAAAGTATGGATTTATCGTTTCTTAAGGGATACAAAAATAAAATTTTAAGAAAAAGTTTTTTGTGAAACTGCCGTTTTTCCTAAAGTTGAATTTGTGAAGGTTACGCTAAACGGTAATAAATGCGACCTGGACAGACCCCTGTGTATATATATAATTTATGAAAAAGTAGAAGAATCAGCTATTTACTTTAATTTAGTTGTTGTCTATTTATTTATGCTGATGTTTTTTTTTTTTTTTAATTTTTTTTTTTTGTTGCCTAATTTGAGTGTAAGCTAGAATAAAATTCTTCTTTCAATTTTGATAAAATTTAAATATTCAAAACCTTTAAAAAGCATATCTCTAAGAACTCTTCCAAAGCACAAAACATTAAATAATGTCATTTCTTAGTAACAATGAATGACAAAAAAGCATTGAATTTGAAATGTATTACAAATTGGCATTATTTATATTTTCTTGGTGATTACTGTTAAATCACCTAACATTTTGTTTGTTAAAAATGATGAATGTTTTGTTTGATGATTGACCCAATTATTTCACTTTAATTTTACAGAGACATAATGACCATTTATAATGAGCCTCCACCTGGTATGTTTATTGTTCCTGATGAAAGTGACATGACTTTAGTAAGAGATTTACCTTTCTTTCATATATTACTGTGAATGACAGAAATGGGTGGTTGTTGACTTCCACAAGTGAATGTTGACAATCACATGGTAGCTTTGGTAAATGTCCGAAATATATACTATGTCTAGTTAAGTGCCACTGCCCGGTATGCCCTACACTGATGTTTTTGTTAAAGTCTAGTGCCACTGCTCGGTATGCATTTAATCGGTACTGCGAATACTAATGATTCTCCTAATCTATCCTCAGCAGATTAAAATATCGAATAAATATAATAATATCAAATCGGATATAACAAATATTTCAGGCATTCACCAAAGCGACTGTGTGATTCTTGACGTTCTTTGGTGAAAGTCGACACGCTCTTGATTTCGGTCATTCAATCTATTTTTAATTTGTTTGCTTCTTATTTTTGTTTTATGTTGATTTTTATCTGAATGACAATTTAATACTGATTCTAGTAACTCATTCATTTATGTAGTATAAGGGTTTATAACACAACTAACACTTAAAAAAAGAAATTAAATCCAGTTTTACTGCACACAAAAAAGAGTGATCATCTCAATAACTATTGATCTAATGATCTGATTTTCACATATTCGAACGTTATTTTAAATTTTTTTTTCCAGGGCTTTCACTTAAATATGCTAATTTATAAAAGCAAATCTTAAATTGTGAAATAAGACACAAAAATAGTTTTTCTCTGAATAAAAATAAATTGTTTTATGTTAATTAAGAGAAAGTCTAATTTTCTCTTTGTATCTGATATAATTCTAACTTAAAATATGGTCTGTACAAATTAATTAGCATATTTAAAGTTTGACCTTTGAAGCATTGGGAAACTCCAATCATTAGATCAGAAGCTATTTAGTTTTCTCTTAAGTATTTTTTGCCTGTCGTTTAAATGCTTTTGTGTGTTCCAGATCCATGCCTTACTCACTGGTTCATTTGATACCCCTTATGAAGGCGGTTTCTTCTACTTGTTGATGCGCTGCCCACCTGATTACCCTATAAGGCCACCCCGAGTGAAGATTATGACTACTGGCGAAGGAAAAGTTCGTTTCAATCCAAATCTATATAAGAATGGGAAAGTGTGTCTAAGTATTTTGGGGTTCGTTTTAATTTAATACTTTTTCATCAATTATTTATGATAATAGTCTATTTCTAAAGTTATTTTTTAAAAGTTATTTAAAAAAAAATGTATCCACCAATAAATGTTTCTAAATTTGTTGCCAAAAAATTTTTTCACTTTTATTTGACCTTTATGAGTTATAGTAATGCTTATAAGTCAGGAATCTAATTGTCAGTAAAAATAGAGTGTGATTGAAGGTCTCAGTGTATAATACACTCAAGTATGGGTAATAACACATTTTTTACTTTATTCCTAGAATTTAATACTAAAAAAAAATCATATAGTTCAAATTTGCATGTGCATTTGACCTTTTTAATATGAGATTAAAAAGGTTTCTGATACAGTCTTTCTAAAGAAAACAAATGGGAATGTTTTTCTATACTTCATTCACTATTTATGCGTTAGCATCTTAAAGTTTATCCTCTCAAAGACTTTTTTGTAGAAAACTGTATTCAGTGGTGCAGATGTTTTTTTACATTTAAGAGTCACTCCTTGTTAATGATTTATTGTGGTTGTAGCATTTTTCAAGAATTTGATGTAGATGATTCTGTTTGTTTATTTTCAATCAAGCTACTGTATTGTTTCTGTAAATATTTAATCAAGCAATAAAGTATGAATTCTGAAGAATTGAGGTGCCTCAATCCCACCCATCTGCAGCTCAACGACTAATCACTTATCTGGGAAGTTGTTGATTGCTGTTTGTCACAAAATTGTGAACCTACTTTGTGCTGTTGTAGGAATGCTTTTTTAATATTTTGAATCAAATGCTATGTCTCAAAAATTGCATTGAATAGAGCATTCTCAAAATGTCTGTCTTATTAAAAAGGAAGAAAAAAAAAATAACTGCTGAATATTTATGTTAATAAGTAATGTGGTTCCAATCATGAAATTGATTTTTTTAATTTTATATATCTCTTGTTCAAAAAGAAAGTATGTTATTCAAATTTTTAGGTATTTCTAATTTTTTTTCTCAATGTCCTTTCAACTTCAATTTATCAAAGTTTAACTGACAACAGATGCATCAATGATAACATTTTATTACAATTTAAGTATTTTGTATGATGAGTAATATAATTCAACCCATTGTACTTATTGTAAAAATGTATTTAGATTGGATTTATTTGGAAAAGTATAATTTTTATGAGCTGGTTTTAAATTTAAATCATGTGTAATTTCATATAATGATTGGCATGTTTTTCAAAATGTTACTACATCATATTCCAAGTTTTTTCTCCCTTTTTAATGTTTATTTTACTTTGTTCTATTTAGAGTTTTTAGAAAAATAACCTCTTAGGTAGTTATAACACTTTTCTTTGCTATGTTTTCCTGTTAATAAAAAGTAATGTGGAATGAAATGTTTCCTAATTATCCAAAAATAAATATAAAATCTTGCCTATTCTTTTTAAATAATTCCTCTACAGCAAATAATACAGTGGAAATATTACAGCCTGTAAAGTTAGATGTTCTTTGTATTTAATTTAGAAATCTTTTAACGTAAATATTTTACTCTTGTTTTTGATTTTTGCATAATTCTTCTCTTTAGAACATGGTCTGGTCCTTCCTGGAGTCCTGCACAAAGTCTGTCCACTGTTCTGCTCTCTATTCAGTCTCTCATGAATGAAAAGCCATATTTCAATGAACCAGGTTTCGAAAAAGTATGTTTCTCATCTATTCATTCTTCCTTTGTCTGTGTTCAATTTTTTTGTTTCAATGTTTGTTTGAACATAATAATTATAATAATAAAAAGAAACAATAATATTAAAATAAAGGTAATTACAATGTTTAATTTTTTACTTTTGACACAAAGTTTTTATGAAAAAATAAATCAATGTTTTACAAACAGTTGTGCTCGTTTAAAGTAAACTCGACACATACATGCATTAAAGAAATACTTAAGTCTATACAAGTCTTACTTCAAGTGCGTTGAGATTACTCTATACAGTATTCGACCCGGTTCTGTTGCGGTTCGCATTATAATGTTTGTGTTGAAAATATCTTTTTATTACAGATTGGTAAAAAATCTCTCAAAAGTTAAATAAATTCCAAAATAAACAAATAAAATGCATGTTTTAATTTGTGATAAAAAGTATTAAGAACAATGCTAAGGTTTCACTAATATCTCCTAATCAAATATTAGAATAATAATTTATACAGAAATCGTAATTCTGTAAAAAGTCGAAATAATCCTTTGAAACCAAAACTAATAGCTAGTCCTTTTATTTCTGAATTTAATTTAATAAACTAAAAATCAATTGCTATTGCATCAAAAAAATTATTTCCTATCCAAATTAACTCCTTAATGTAATTAAATGAACTACTTTGTCATAAAAATTTGACACTAAACATACATCACTTATTGTTTAATGGGAAACGCCATATGAAGGATTCACTTCAAAACTATGCTTGTAACGCTGAGAGGCAGGGTGACATTATGATTTTCGTTGTCACTAACGCCGTCTATTATTTTTAATTTCCTTACAATTGTCTTGTGCCAAGACAATTGTTATATATAATTTTGTAAATATATAATCCTTGAGTTGTAAATATAAAATTTTTACAAAAAAAATATTTTTTTTCTGATATTGTTTTGGGGGTTGGAGAAAGTTTGAGAGAATCTCAAAATTACAAGTGACATTTCAATTTGAATACAGATAAATGACAATACTAGAGACAAATGACAATACTTTTTGTGAAATAAGTGAATCACGACACTGGCCATTTTTTAAAATTTTATATTCTACTATATTCACATTAACTATTAAGTCATAAATACTTTCAGTGGATCATTGTATCGAAGGTTATTTAAAAATCTTCGGTAAAATGCTGTTTTCTTAGATTTTGACCATAAAAATACAGCAGTGAACTACAAAGGTACATATTTCTATGAATACATATCAGTGAGTAGTACCAAAAAATAAGCATGTGTGATGCATATTTGCCATGACCTTGAAACTAAACTTAAAGTAGCAAGAAACTGAAATGTTGTACATTTTTTGAGGTCATTTACTACTTTTGCTAAAAATGAGACAAATATATTATTTGCTGGAAAAGAAACCTTACGTATGGCAGAAACAAAATCAATTAACAGTCAGTTCATCAATGAGCCAAAAGATTAAAATAGTGCAATTTTCAAATATTAAAAAATTAATTTTAGTATCAAAAAATTATTTGTCATATCTTGTTAAAAAGTCATTTTTATACTGGACAAGCTTATATGATTTGCCTTGTTCCATATGACTGCTTATTTGCAAGTATGCAACACACAAAAATGAACGTCGCATGAAAAAATATAGTTCCTGATGCATATTAACAATGTGTACACATATTAGCAGTTCTCTATGTGTTTCTATCAATATCCATCACAGTAATGATGCATTCCTGTGATTGGCTTTAGGGGTACATAAACTTGTGATGGACAAAGTTTATGTACTCACAAAGTCAACAGAAATCCGTCACTTCTGTTGTGATGGATGTGGATGGAAACATGAAAAGAACTGTTGAGATGTGGGTTGGGTGAACACACTGAGCATTTTTAATAGGTATCAGAAACTGGATGAGTGTATGTATCTTTCCGTGTGTCGCCCATCTTTGTGCACTGTACCCTCGTAATTAAACGGTCATTTGGAACTAGGCGAGTTCTATAGGCTTATCCTGTATTTATAAAACTCAATGTGGGATGACTTTGTGAAATGATATTTGCAGGAGAGAAATCCAGGTGACAGTGCTAGATACAACCAAATCATTAAACATGAAACCTTAAGAGTCGCAGTCTGTGATATGTTGGATGGCAATACGGGCGACTCCAGAAATTGTCCTCAAGCTTTGAGGTGATAAATTCTTTTTTTTTTTTTAAAAACTTACTTAGACTAGTAATCTTTAATTACAATTAGTATTATTGTTTAACGCTGTCTGTCATCACCATAGAAAAATGAAGAAAAAAACTGCAATTGATATAATTTCAGTTAAAGCTTATTTTTATACATTAGGTGTATAAAAGTACCTTTGGGGTTAAAAAAATAAGAACTCATTAAATTAGTATTGACAACACAACAGAACTTAGACACATTCAGACACTTAGATTGATTCAAGAAGAAGATCACAATACCCACACGTGTGACCTAGGACGTCGGTGCCAGCTGGACGTTTATAAGCAAAATGGAGTGTTAAAGTTGAGCTAAGTTTCTCCACATAAGTTGGAATGTTAATTAATTAAATACAGCTCTTTATCACACATCAAATTTATTGAAATGTAATTCTTTTTCGTCTATGTCTTTTGCTAAACTTAGAATTATTATCTGTTTATATATTTTTTTTGTAACCATGATATATTTTTGTTTTGTGTATCTAGCAACTTCAATGAATAATCAGTTTGTTTATTTTCTACGTGGCTTCATGTCTGTCTTTGCGTTAAAACAACCCATCGGGATTGAGATGCCCACACTATGCAATTTTATTTTATTTTATAACCGTCGTTGAACAGTCGACCCAATTTTATGGGTTCACGACTACTAATGTTCAACTCCATAGCCTTGTAATTTTAAATCCAATCCAGAAGACAAGGACACTCCTGGGAGAAATTTGCCTTTGTGGAGGACTTTTTGATGGAGCTAACTCGCATTTGCGTTACATGGAGAGGAAGACCACAAGAACCTCCCACAGTTAGCCTGGCGGCAAGGGGACTCTAACCCATGATCTGTCTACCACTGAAGATATTTATCGTCAGCACTGTGGTTGGTGCAAGCCGGATGCAGAATTCGTATAAACTGGGATTCGAACCCAGTTCGCCGCATTGGAAGGCGAACGCTCTATCCCCTGAGCCATCAAGACTCCCACTATGTCACTTGCAAGTATCCCAATAATTGCTTCCAAATGGGCAAATTCAAAAATTTTAATGATTTTTTTAGTATTGAATTCTAAAATTGTTCCTCGCATCTGCTATTCAAAACTCTTAGCAAAAGCAGTTCCTGACTTATAGGAGAGACACACACCATACAAAACTGTATTATTTTTTACTTTAGATAAAGTGAGTATATTTTACAGAAAAGAATTTTACTCTTTATAAACATTTGAAGATTTCATAGTACTTTTTAATCCTGAATAAGTGAATATCAAAACAATTTCTTAATATCGGTTCTGTAATTCAAGATTACAGTCACATTGTTACACTTGATTGCATACAATTTTTAAATGAAAGTTTTTTTTTAATTTATTAATTATTATTATTTTTAGATACTCGAGAAAAAGGTACTCCCTGTTCTCATTTCAATTAAATAATTTTGAAGAAATTTATGAAAAATAATTGTTAAAGGGGAATATTTGAAAAGTTATAACTGAAGCATGAAGTTTGATAACATAAAGCAAATATCTTATTAGATTGGCTTTTAAAGAAAAAAAATTTACTTGTCATTATTATTTTTTTTAACAAAAAACTTTATTGTATCTTATTGCTCAAATAGCAGTACTAATTTTTTTTATTTGTAGAGATGTAATGGAGAAGTCTTTTCCTGAATTTTATGACTACTATGAGTCTTGTGCCAAGGCAAACTTGCATTTAACCAAACAACACATGCTAGTAAGTGCAACATTTTTGTTCTGTTCTCCATATGGCGGTGGGTCAAAAAATGGATATCTTTAATGAGAGACTAATAATTAGAAAAAAAATTAGTTTTACTTTGACATCCAGAATTTGGTTTTTACGTGTTTAGTTCACGCATGACCTTCAAGGTTTGAGGAAAATATATAGAAAAATATTAAATTTCAATATTTTTTTTTATAGAAATACAAATATTATTCATTTTTATTCTAAGACCATGAAGGTGCTTCATTTTAGTATTTCCAAGCATCTTTAAAAAAAACTGTACATTATTGTACAATTTTGAGATAGCTTTTTTTGACCCACCCTAATATATATAAACAGTGAAGCTACACGTTTCAGACACTGGTGCGAAACATATGCCTCTCATATTTTTAATTCCCTGTGATTCTACTATTAGTAAACCAATTATGCATCTTAAGATGCTCCCGTAACTAGACAATTATTTATGCTTCAAAACAATATTTTTTGCCCTTTCAAACTAGGCACAATTTCAAACCAGGCACCAGGATTTAAAAAAACCAAACAAACTACTTCTGTTTTAAATATCAAGGAAAAAAATGCGATTCACCACCATTTTTAAAGCATGTAAATTTTTTTGCCTTATTCATAACTAAACATATTGTTAAGCTGATTCACTGCTAAAATATCAATCATTCTCCTTCCTTTATCTCTGCTGTAACGAATATTTGAAGAAACAGTTTTTTTGTATAGAAACACATTTATCAGGGCTCCCATGGGTCAGGGAGTAGTCAGAGAATTTTATTTTGACTCTAAAAAGCAGGCAATAGTCAGGGAAAATTGCAATTTTTTTACAAAAAGCTAGAAAATTCCAGTATCATACCTGGAAAATAACCAGTCTCAGAATCACCAGTAACACCAATCAGTTATTGAGATTAGAATTAAATGATTCCAGCATCTTTTACAAATATTTGCTGCGAAAATGTGACATTTTAGCGATGCTTTCATCCTTTTCTGATGTTATCTATTTATTTTTAAATTTATTATTTATCTAAATTTGACGTAATAAAAAATCAAAGTTTTCTGATTTTTTTATTAATCAGAAAACTTTGATTTTTGATTTTGAAAACTTTGATGAAAAAATTCTTAGTACAGTAGAGAACCGATTATCCGGAACGATCGGGACTATTGCTATTCCGGATAACTGATTTTTCCGGTTTTCTGAATCGCTACAAAAAGCCGTTTTTTTTAGTGTTAAACTCAACTAAAAAAAAAAAAAATTGGAAATAATCTTAAAAATAAGAAAAAACAATGAGGTAATACACTAATGATTATTTTTGAAATGATGGTAAGGTAAACATCTTTCAAAAAAGAAGGAAAAATCCTAAAATCTTATAAGGAAAAAAAAAAAAATTTTAAAAATTGCGGGAAAATTTATCGAATTTTGTTCCGGTTTTTTGGTTTTCCGGTTTTCTGATTTCCGGATAACGGGTTCTGTACTGTATATATAAAATAGGGTCTGAATTTTCATTGAAATTTTCTTGATATCCCTGGAAAAGTCAAGGAATTTTTTTCTGAAATTGAGTGGGTATCCCTGTTTATGGACACAACATCCAATAAAGCAAAAATAAATTGAGATACCCTTAAGGAGTTAGTATAAACTTTGCAAGAATAAATGTAAGGGGTTAGTATAAATCTTAAATGTAAAAAACTATTCTCAACAAAAAATTTACTCTCCAACTCATCAACAAATTCCAAAAATTTTCTCTTTTTTTTGATCTTGTTATTTGTTTTTTATTCATGCCTGTGTTAGCCAGATATTCTTAAGACTTTATCCTGCAAAGAAAGGCGATGAAAAGATACTGCTCTTGCCAAATATTTTTAACAAGCGGCATTTTTTGATCTTCTTCTAAGTTATATTTATGAAGTTATACTTCTTCTAAGTTATAGTTATATATATGAGTTCGTATTTATATAAATCAAACGTTTATTCAGACATTTGAAAGATGATCGATTGTGAATTCAACAATTCCCTTTCAAGTATGCATTGCTTCTTTTTTTTCTGTTCATTACAAGAGGTTAACCTTGTAATGAATGTTAAGGAGGTATTACCACGATTCTTATCAAGTGAAACCCATTGAGGCTGGTAAACTTAAAGTGCCTTTTTGGTTTCCAATTTAAATGCAGGGTGCGTAGCGTTTTTAAAAAGTCCTTAATTCCTATTTTCGTTTTTTAAAAGCCCTTAAAGGTGCATTTTTTATTAGGTGTATTTAAAAAGTTCTTAATTTTCCCTTTTCCAAAATGAGATTTTTCTTCACTATGTCGATTTTCGCTGCATATTATGCAAAAGCGTGATTTTCTCAGTGTTCTATTCTATGTTTTCACAATTCATTCAACCACAATCTATTTTGGTATACTCTCGATCCATAGCGTATGAAAGTGCCAATCATTTTACATGCTTGATGAAATACTTGCCAGTCCGCTTGTGTTTACTCAGCTGAGTTTGGTGAGATTATTGCAGTCTCGTGCATTTTGCAAGATATTCTTAATTTCAGGCTTCAATTCCTTCCTCTGATATCGAATCGAAAAATCTCTTTGACTAATGTAATCAAGAAAAAGAGTTCTCTGTCAGAAACTAGTTATTTTATCATGATCTTGTAAAGTCTTTGAAAATTATTTTGGATTTTGTTAATGTATATAAACTGAACTCAGTGGCACAACAGCTCATAGAGGGCCAAGGCCTACTGTGCCTATCTGTTTTCTTGACCTTGGGCTCTGGGGTGCAGGAGCAGGTTTTCCGGTTATGTGGTCAGCTGAATGTGGAACCCCAAGTGTTTAGTGCTTAAAAATATTTTTTGAGTGCTTATTTTTTGTTGAAACATTTGGCTGTTAACATCTGTGTAAATAAGAAAAACATATTCATTTCTCTGTAGCTACATTATGTATTTGTATTAAACTTTTACATATATTCTTTTTGTAAAGTTCAAATAAATATTATTGTAAATTATATCTATATCATTTCAATTATTTTATAAACAACTTACGGCATTAAATACTTATCATTATACTCTTCCCTTAAACGAACAATTCTCGTAAGTGGACAATTTTATCGATCCCAAGAGTGTCCGATTAACTGAGGTGTCACTGTATAGATATATTTTTGAAGGTTGTTAATTTTCATTTCTACTTCTCTGCAGGGAATAAGTAATGATTTGACAGGAATGCCACTCTCTTTCTGGAAAACAATAAAAACCTGGTATTATTCGGAAATCTGAAAAACATGGCACTCTTAAGGAAATATACTGTCCATTCTGGAAATTCTTTTAATGTTAACAGTATAACCATCACCTTCTAATTCATCTAAATTTGTTTTATATAAATAATCATATTTTATTCAGTGATGTTATTTAGTTTTGTTATTTCCAAGTTCAATTGAATCAGGCATTTTTTTCTACAGCTGTTAATTCTACAGCCAATTAATAATTTTTGATGACAAAAATTATTAAAACTCTTTCTGAATTAATATGCAAATTCTTGGTATACATATATATAAATTTTTAAAATGCGTTGTCATAAATTGTGTGAATGCCTCCAGTTTTATTTTGGAAATCTCAGGCAATTTGGGTTATTCTGAAAAGTGGCAACTATGGCTGTACTTTTTTTAAAATTTAGGCTATCTTATAAAAATTTAGTACCTTAACTATAACATTTGATAGTTAAGCAAATCAAGCCTTTCGCTCTGAAATGTTTTTGTTTTATATTATTTATTAGCAAAAATTTCAACTGTGCTTCAGTTTTTGTAATAAACTTTTAATGCTGATGAAAAATTTATATGTGATTTTTGTGTCAAAATCTAAGGTAATCTTACCTTATTTAAAACCATTATAAAATTACTTGATATTTGAAAAAAAAAACTAAATTGCCTTCTAATCTTTAGGATCCGTTTGGTGAGAAGCGTGGAAGTTTCGATTATTGCAGCATTTTACAGAGGCTTCAAAACATTAAGGCCAAACTGGAAGCAAAGAAACCGTTTCCCTCGGAAGCCGAATCTCAATCCGATAGTTCCGATTCCTCTTGAACTCTGGTCGTGCACAAACAGATGTTTAGTTTTATTTTGTGTCATACATATATATATATGCAGTATAAATTGTACAGTAAATAATAATTATTATGTATAAATAAACCTGGTTTTTTATAAACATTTGTGTGCTCATTCGAACAAGAGTTTTTAAAACTATTATTGATTTAAGTCAAAAAGTACCTTTATGTAGTAGTAATAAGTAAATATATCTACATCAATATTTTTTATATGTTCTGCATATTTAACAGGATTATTACTGATAATCCTGTTAATGGCTTCATATATATTTTATTGATATTAAAATTAAGAGAGGAGAGAAAAAAACTGAATTTAAAATTTGTTACCATTAGCTGTATGTAAAACAATTTGAAGTTCTATTATACATAAATAAATACTTCAATCATAACTATTTCATGTTTATTTAAATTCTAATGCTTTGTAAACATGACCTGTTAAATATATTGCTAGTACATTTAAATAACGATTGAAGGCTTGATCTGCCAAGTGTAATTAAATATCGTGGATTTTTTTTGTTATAGACGAAAAAGAGAAATAATCGTTTAGAGAGAAACTTAAAAAATCGCCATGCTGTTATTGTTGCTAATTATGCTTTAATAATTTTAGTAATAGGAACTACTAATATTATGGTGATTTGTGCAGCTTTAATATGTACCAAATATAGGTATAAAATATTATATTAGAATATTTGGTACCTTTGTCGAAATTCATGAGTTAGTCTTGAGTAACAGCATCATGCCAAGTGAATAATTATTCTTTATTTCGATGGGATGAATTGTTAAATATGTGCTTATTCTCATAATGTAAAGCCCCCTGAAGGGCAATAAGTTATAATAAATAAAAGGATTATTTCAGTTTTATTAAATGCATCAGTATATTAATTTTCAGTTATGTGCATGACTTCTCCCAACAATGATTTATTGACTATTTTCTTGTTTTCACTGCGTACAAAGAACGAGAATTCAGCTAGTGCAAAAATACTTCTCAAATCAAGTACCAGGGTTGCCACTCTACGGAGTAAACTTGGAAAATACAGGGGAATTAAAAATAACAGGGAGTTTTTAGTTTTTCCTTTCAAACTGGGAAAATACAGGGAATTATGCACCTTTTAAAAGTGGTGACTACTCCAAGAGCAATCTATGGGGTATTCAAGGATATCTCAGCTTATACTAAATTATTTCATTAAGTTTATTTCCAGCAATAAATTATAGTTAGTACTCGTATAGTAAGCCTTATATAGCTCACTCAGGAGCACAGTGATTGTGTGTTTTCTTGTAATATAATATGTACAGGGAATTTGTTTTCCAGATTTGAGTGGCAACCCTGAGTAAGAAAACTTAAGTGCCATCATTGGTTGTAAGCGAAGAACATTCTGCTAGATCTGTGTAAAAAGAATGTAGTGCAGATTAGGAATTTGTAAACAGCTTATTGATATTCCTATAAATTTTTTATAAGATCTTAAAATAGATACTAACATTTTCTTTTTCTAAGCTATTGAAAAAGTCAAGAGGAGAATAGAGATGATTAATAAAACACCACATGAAGGGCATGAGCATTTTTATTGGTAAACAAACTACATACTAGCCAACAAATTCGCTGTTCAAAAATGGATGGATGGATTTGCAATGGGAAAATTACAGACAAATTTAAAATCAATAAATAATAATCAGCATTACAGATCTCACCGCCTATGTATGAGGAATAAATTTTTTTAACACCTAAAAGAATATAGGTATTTGCTAAAAAGTTTTATTATTCTTAAGATAATTTCAAATAGATAACTTAAAAATACATAATAAAAACTCTAAAAATTGAATAGCTAAAATAACTATTATCAAATTTCTTCTATCGAAAACTATTAGTTATTTAAAATGAAACAGGAAGATGCTTCTAGATCATAAAACACAAATTATATACCATTATCAATTCCGTTTAAATAAATCAAATCAACCTAAAGAAAACAATATTTATTTATAGATAATGTGTGATAATAAAAACCTGTCCAACATATATAGTATTTTGCTTAAATAGTAGACACAGTACATACATTTAAATCACAATTACTTATGTACCAATATCAGTAAATTACTTTTTATGTCTTCTTCAAGAATTGGGAATCAATTTTTTTTAAACAAAAAAATAAATAAAACAAACAATTGCAAAAAATATAATTATTTAAAAAAATGGAAATGAATTTTAATTTTAAATATTACTTTTTAAGATTTTAAAAACAAAAATTATCCTCTTGTCATGTTAAAAATTATCCTCTTGCTAATGTCAGTAACTTATTTAGAAATGTTTCCTAAATTTTAGTCATTAGCAAAACACAAATATTAAAACAAACCAAAATAATTTTATTTTGAAAAAACGGAATGAATTAAGAACACTAACTTAATTTGAATGTTATATTTGTCATGCATGCGGTTTTAGAGATAAGTTATACCTGATTGATTAAAATTTAAGAAGATGATTTATGAAGTGCAAAATAAATATAAAATAAAAATAACTGCCCATGTAAAATTATTAAATATAAAACATTCCACAAAATTATATCAAATGATTCATGGTCAAAAATAAATCTCTGTTCATAACATTCAGAAAAATCAACATAAAAAAATAAACTTATAGTAAAATATTGGCAGTCAGTTACTTACAAGTATTTATTTTGGACAATAAAAATATGCATTTCCCTACAATGAATAAATAAAGCACAACAATTAGAAATTAAAAATTTACCGCTAAGTTATCAACAAGTAATGGACTCAACAATCGAAAAAGAAAACATTTTGTTGATGATTAGCAGAAAATGTCACATGTTGTCTTTACAACAGTTATTATGCATGTCATTTATAGTAATTGTTAAAAAAGTTGAAAATTGTATACATAAATTAGAAAACTACAATCAGCAACAAGTAATGGGTTCAAAGGTGGGGAAGCAATGCATTCAGCAGAAATGTGTTATCTTTAGTCAGTTATTACAAAGGTAATTTGAAACAGAAAAGTCATAAAAATCGGCAACAAGAATAATTTTAGAAAAACGTAACTGCAATTTACACTTTGTACAAAAATTGAGAAGGTAGTGGACAAGATAAAGTATGCTAGCAAATGTTTAGAACTCTCATGCAAATTTGAACAATATATCTAAATTAGTCGAAACAAAAATACATAATTTAAAAAAAAAGAAAAAAAGACAGTGATATGTTTTTTAAAAAAAAATACTCTAATAGACCCGTTTTGATTAAGAGATGACTTCAACCCTACATCCAGACCAGATAAGTGTTCTTGTTTGAAAAAAGATAATAATATTGATATTATATTATTATAATTAAATTTTTGATTATTATAATTAATATTATTATAATTGATATTATAATAATTTTTATGAATAAAGTTAAAGCTGCCAACATGAAAAGGAAAAATTCAGTTAACTTTAATAAAATATAAATATTTATATCGTTCATCAATTATTGCCTACCTAAAACCTACAATATTTTAAACACAGACAATTTTAATGATTTTTATGGTTAATATTAATATCTATAATTATCAGTAATAAACAAGAAAACAATAAACCGAGTAGAAATTTATTTTAACAAGAATATTTTTTCTAGAGAATTTCAACAGGTCTGAAAATTTTCAAAACTACAGAGAAAAAAAAAGAATTTGAGATTAAGCCAAGAGAGACTGTCAAAATCCAGTAAAGTTAGCAGCTATTAATAATAGAATTCGAAATGTTAAGAGTTAATAAACGTCTATAAAATATATATTAATCAACCAAAACATTTAGATTTAAACCAGGGGAAACGGGCAAAATTCACTGGAGTTAACAGCTATTAACAGTAGAGTTGGCAATAGTAGAATTAATGGTTATAAACTTTTTAGGGTTAAACCAGGAGAAACTGGCAAAATCCGACAGAGTTGACAGCTATTAACAGTAGAGTTGGCAAAGGTATAGTTAAATGTTTATAAACTATATTAATTAACAAAAACATTCGATAAAATTTGTTTAAATTATTCATAGCAGGCCTTCTAATTAGAAAAAGTTACTTTCATTTCAAAGCTAAACAATAAACAATTCTAATAGCTATTAAAATATGTAGTTAACTATTAAAAATTATTATTTACTATTATTATTTTGAAACACACACATACGCTGGAATTCAGGTCAAGTAGTAAAAAAAAAGTGAAAAACATTGGTAACTAATAAAGGATTTGACATGTGGCACTCAGTTTCAAACATAAAAATTGCACGTGGCTTTAATAAAAAGCTCATAGACTGGATTAAATAGTAGGACAAACACAAGTTCAAAATAATTATCTTTCTGACAAGATTTCAATATTTAATGACTGTAAAATCGTGCGTCTGTACATTCTATGTACGGATGTAGTCAATTAATTGGTTGGGTTTTACTTCTCCAATGCATATTCTATGAACAGCAACTAAAAGTGGGAACCTGAAACAAATGGTAAAAAAAATAGGATAAATTAAACCAGAAAAAAAAACAGTACACACAAAAAAAATATTTCAACCGAATCCAAATTCCAATTCCTCCATTATCCAAATTCCTATTTAAGTGTGTGTTACGTTGCTCATCATAGTGGTGAATTTACTTTCTTTCTTAATAGTAAAACTTCATTTTAATTTATTTTTATATAAAATAAAGCTGAAATTGCCCTCTGTTATATATTTTACTAGTTATTAAATACCTTTTTTTTAGAAATATAAACAAATCACATTAAATGATTAGTAAAATAAAATATTATCTTATATAAAAGTTTGTTCAGAGTAAAATTTAAAATAATTAATACTAAAATGCTAAATGTTGACATACAAAAAACTAAGTATAACTTTTTTGTTAAATTCATAGAAATTTAACTATAATAAACAGAAATAAGAAAATAGAAATAAAACATTATTAAGGTATAATTCTGTTCCACATAAGAACAAAATTGATACGATGGTGGGGCTAGCTGTTTATTTTCTCGGGGGCCATGATTCCATTAGGCTCCAGGGGGATCTTTACTGCTGATTTCCAAACGTATCTTTTAAGAGTTACAAAAATGTCTTCTAAAATTTTTTATTCTTATTGAAAATTTAAAAACATTTTCTATGTTATCATACAGATGAAATAAAAAAAAATGAATAGCCTCTAATTTTTAGGGAGTTTATGTAAAAAACCACATTAAAATTACAGAACTGAAAAATAAGCGTTATTTAAAAAATTTTTAAGCTTCCTTAAATGCAAATTTTCTTACTCATTTGTTTTCAAATGTAAAGTTTAAATGTGAGAAAAAAATTTGAAGAACTAAAATAGAAAAAATGTTAATTTGTTGGATTTTTTAAATGACATTTGAGAAAAAAAAAACTTATTTGAATAATGCAGGCAAAAATTTAGGGGTTCTAAATGATTCATTTTTGTAAATGCACATTAGAGAGGTAGTATTTAAAGGGTTCTGCAAAATCTAGTAGCAGTACTAACAAAGAATGCAAGAAAATAAAAAAAGGTTCACAATATATTTTATGAGGGAACTGAAACGCTTCTACAATAATTTCTTTTGCATAAATGATGCTAATAACGAAAAAAAAAAGAGAACATTATAAGATTGAAACTTTATGTAAAACAGAATAGTATCACACCCAACAATTTTTTAAATCAACATAGTAATCACAGTTAATATATCTATGTTAATATAACTTTACTATGGATAATTTTTTCTCACATAGACCATAAAATATACAGTGCAAAAGGAATGAATTTAACTTCCTGAGGAACTGGATGATATGCAAACAACATTTTTTAAATTCTTGCATTTTGGCTTTTGTAGATTATTAAGTCTTGTCAACCATGAATCAAGTGCTTTTCAGATATGCTATGCCAAGGGAATAAGTTTCCCAAGGACTGTGAGTAAATGGGAAAATTGATTACTCACAGTCCTCATCACACAAAATTGTTGTTATCTTTAGCGTCTTATTTTAGTACAATGATCTGAACAACTTTTGTGATGTCTAATAGTCATTATATCTAACAAAATGCAAAGAATTTTAGCTATTGAGACCATCTTTGGAAGACTCTGAGGCATGAACTATTAAAAAAAAAAGTGATGAATAGTTGTTGAGAGTATTAGAGAGAGCAAAACTAGTGGAACAGTAGGTGTAAAAAGCGAATGGAAAATTAAGAGTTATAAATCTATAATTGTTACAGCAAGGAATCAGACATTGTTACAGAAATGAAGAGAATCAATTGTTTGGTCATGCAGAGAACATGAAGCTAAGAAAAACAAGAATCCAAGTGGGTCAGAATCAGGAGAAAGACCAAAAATTCGATGGTGAATTCAAGAAGACAGAGTAGTAGTCCTTAAAAAGGAAGAAACGTCTTAAAAGAGGCACCAATGGTGATGATGAGTAGTAGAAAGGCTTAAATGACATTTTGAAAAGCATAATAGCGACAAATAGAAACTTACGAATCGTACGAATACAGTCAATCAATTGGATGGGTTTTAGCTCTCCAATGCATATTCTGTGAACTGCAACTAAAAGTGGAAACCTAAAACAAAAACAAATATGAGAGTGGCTGCCTATGCAAGCCATTTGGTCCACCAACATTCCAGATTGCTTTGGTGCTATTGCTCCAAATCCTTTATTTTGACAGAGTTATTCAGCATAGCGGTCATATAATAGCATATTATTTCTAATGCAGATTTAAATTATGGTCAATGTTTATTTTAGTCTACATTGGTCTAGGAGGCAACTCAGGATGAGCCATAGAACAGGAATAATACAGGAGATTCAACTGAAGTTAAAATCTAAATTTTACAATATCTTCTTTCTGAAAAGCTACAATGCAATTTAGCTTTCAAGTAAACTAAAGAGGGTTCAGAGAACTTTTGCAAAGAACAATGTAGCTTTTTCTACATAGAATACCTAATTTTTGGAAATGAAAAAGAATCTATTTATACATTTTCGAAATTTAATTTTATAAAGAACATCCTGGAATTTGAACAAATGAACACCCTGGGAAAACAACTAAGTATATTTTATATCTTACAGAAAAAAAAATGACATCATATGGTTAGTTTCATACTTTTATATATATATATATATATCACTTAGTCTGAAGTAATAAGAGGCACTTCTCAAAAGCTATGACTGACAGCGTAGCTATTTTTTTTTAAAAATTTAAAGAATAATGATTTGTTAAGACCCCCCCCCCAATGGACAAATATTTAAATGAAATTACACATTCTTTTGCTAAATAATTAAAAAAAAATAATAACATCTAATGCTTTAAATTATTAAAATAGAAATTTTGCAAAAAATTTATCATAAGAGATGCTAGAATTATTTACTAAACAATTATAATACCATTTTCAAGATTGGTAAAATTGCAAGATTGTTATGAAATTTTGTGGGTTTTGAGCTATGTTCCCAGATTATTTTACTCAAAAACAAAATCTCAGCAAATCTCTAATATTTATTGTTTTTCCTTATAGGAAAAAAAATAGTAAAAAAAAATATTTACAACGTAAAAAATAAATAAAGCATTTTTTTATGTATAAATTTTAGAGTATCATAAATTGCCACATTTAAATACATTGGGAAAACCCATGCCCTAAAGTTTATTTTAATTGCTTTTTTGACAATAAAACTCTCTTGATTAGAACCTGGCAATAATAAGATTGAGCATTGGAGGAACCTTTGCAGTAAATAGTGTATGTGTAAAAAACTACATCGACTGATAGATTATTTCCAGACTTACACAGAAAGTAGTGAATCTGGATAAAAAATGATAAACTAAGAATGTTAGCTCTTATAAAAGAATATACCGACTGATAGATTATTTCCAGACTTACACAGAAAGTAGTGAATCTGGATAAAAAATGATAAACTAAGAATGTTAGCTCTTATAAAAGAATATACATATTCGTTAAAAAAAAAAACATGTTTCAAAAAAAAAAATTAGTACTTCTCTAGGTATCCTTTATTGCCCAGCATTAGGTGTACTTCTTCAGCAGTTTGAGGACCTTGCATACGTTGGCCATTTAACATTTCTTTCTCCAATTGCTCCATTGACTATAGGAAAAATAAACAAATAAATCATTTTCCTCTTTATTTAGATTTATGTTAGAACGTAATCCAATTTTAAGAAGGGTTCTAAAAAAGCACCACAAGCTTTGTTATTCAAAATTCATTTGCTATTCAAAAAAGGAAGCACAAAACAATGTTCGAAACACATGAATTGGTACTTATTAAATTTTAGACACTCTTATCAGTTACAAAACTAAAAATAAACAACTGAAATCATGCATATGACCCATAAATTATATAAGGCCATGTCGATAATCACGCTGTAAATAAAAAATAGAGATATACAGGATAGCCACAAACACTCAAATAAGAAAAGAAATTCACTAATTTTTCCAGAATATTTTTGTAATTAGTTTCAAAAAATTTATTATTAATTTATTATTCTTAGATGAAAATTGTTACATAAAATTGTTACAATGATGATGAAAATTGTTACTTAGATGAAAATTGTTACATTGGAAAATGCATTACAAATCAATTATACTTTTCTACTTCGAAAACACACATTTTTTAAAAACTACAATTCATAAATGCAGGTAACAGGTTATTAATAATTGCAATTATTAATAAATAATTGCAATTATTAATAATTAATTTTTTTAAAATTCATTTGAAGAAAAAAAATATTGAACTTTCAGGTACCACAAATTCAAATTTAATTTCCCTGACCTTTCAGCGTTTTAATTAAATTTTTTTAGATTGATAAAATTTCTAGTTTTTTTTTCTTCCCCATTCACCCTGCACTGCACCATTTTGATTATACAAACATGTTGTATAATATGCATTTTTTAAAAACACACATTGCCCTTCACTCCTTAGACACTGTCTGACAACAAATTTAATAATAAAGTTTATTTATTACAATAAAAATTCGGCACTTTTAAAGAATTTTAATAATTCAATTTCTCTGAAACTTTTTTGAGAAGACTCGATAAAAACGTTTCTTTTCAATTTGAAATGATAGCTAAAAATTTCTTTTTCCTTAAATATGTATACTAACATTACCATTTTCATTAAAGAATAACTATTTCAGAATTACTGAAAATTTTTACATTTTTTTTAAACAATTCATTTACATTTCTTCATTTGGCAAATGCCTAATTATTTATTCATAAATAAAATAAACAAAAGTAATCAATAAGCTACTCTTTTTTTAAAAGTTAATTGTTTAAAAATTAATAAAGATTTCAAGGAAAATTTGAAATCTTGATTTATTAATTAATCTTCATTCTTACAAGAACACTGTGAGAGTTTTATTAACAACATGTTAATGAATTGGGAAAACAAAAAGTAATAGTACTTTTCCTGTTCTAACAAAAGCTTCTGAGATTTTTCTGTTTCTGCCACCGTAACAGGTAGTGATGAGGTCAGCCACACCACAGCTCTCAAAGAATGTTGTGAGTTTTGATTCAGGATAAAATGTTTTTGCATAAGAAATCATTTCCATCAAACCGATTCTCATCACGGCTGCTTTGCTGTTGTCACCAAGTTCCAAACCATCCACAATGCCAGCAGCTACAGCAACTATGTTCTATAACATCAATTAGTTTTCATTACAACTTTATTAAAAACAATAAATCAATTGAGTTACAACAAGTAAGTATTCATTAAAGGTCTTAAGAAGTTGTTTGTTGAGGAATTCAAAAAATGGACTTAAAGCTTAAAACTTAAAAAAAAAAAAAAAAAAAAAAAAAAAGACTTAAAGAAAAAACTTAAAGCTTTATCACTCATACTAATGAACCTGACATTATGAACTTCATTAAAGGACAAAGAATAAAATGGGACATTATCAGAATGGATGAAGACCGTACCACAAAAAGAGATTTTAGTGCCAGACCTGTTGGCAGATGAAAAGAAAGGCAAGTCGAATTTAAGATGGGTAGTTGGACTGGAAAAAGATCTTTTGGTCGAAAAACTAAAAACCGGAAAATGCTAGCAGGAAAAAACTTATTGAGAAGGACAAAACCCACCCTGAGCTGTCGAGCCCATTGAATTACTTCACTATTATTGTTTCACGAGTTTACGAATTTAAAATTCAATACATACTTTAATTATGGCTAAAATGTGGCTATTGGTTATAGGCTTGAAAATTATTTCTTTTCCCCTCTCACACTTCATTTTATTCATTTTTCGGAAAAAAATTATAACCATATGCAATCAACAATTAAAACTAAGTGACTCAAATAGGATTCACAATTTCAAATTATTAAAAATATATAAAAAAATTAAAATGTAATAATAATTACCTATAATTGATACGCATTAGAAATCTGCAGGGCATCATTTTTAAATAATATTTTTTTCTACTGTGATTTTAAATGATCAAAGCAAAAAACTTCTCGAAGGTCTGAAAGGTTGGCTGAAGACTGGAACTGACTAATAATTAACCTTAGAAATTTGCAGATTATTATTCCAGAGATAACTCTGATTAGTGAGGTTTTATAAAATGAATTAAATTTTTTAAAAAAAGCGAGAAAAAAATTATGACTTCTAAAGACAAATAATCAAAACACAAATATTAATAAAAGGTAACATTCATAACTACTTTTTATTTTTCAAGTAATCTTCAGTTTTTCAATATATATAAGCCAATACAGTGCCCGCCGTTGATTAAAATCACTTTCATTTTATGCTCTTTTGATTTTATTAAGCGGCTGATTTTATTAAGAGGCGATTCAACATTTGAAAAAAGAAAACTTTTTTACGATACATTCTAAATGCACACACTTTAAAAGCTGAAATAATGACCACATTAATGCTTTATTTTAACAAATTTAATTATTTAATAAAATAAAACCCTACATAAGATTAAATTTACAAAAGTTTTGCAAAAAACCGATCAATGGTTGCTTGAGTTGCAGTATTTAAAATTAACTTTTCAACATCATTTGAGAGTTTATAGAAGTTTTTATAGTTTTCGATATTCCTCCTCTTTGTTCTAAAGCTTTCCGCAATACATTAAGTGCTTTTCTGACTTCCATTGAAGATGGCACTGATGAGTTTATTTCATCTTCTGAGTCTGATTCCTCCATTTCTTGATGGGAAACAACTTTGCAATTTTTGATGTCTGTAACAATTTCAGAATCAGATTTTTCTCCTGATGTTTGCAGGTTATCGTCAATAGCTACGTAACGTGAAGAACTCTCGCCCATTTCATTTTCTTCATTGCTGATCATTTCTTCGAAACAGTTATGAGCCCCATCTCCATTGAAGCTTCACGTTGACTACATTTAGGAAGCTTATCATAGTTTTGCAACACTTCGAATTTATCTTTAAGACTCAAATCCATCCTTTTCGGCATGCTGATAAAATTTAACACCAAATGAACTTAAAAATGATATGCGCTCTAACTATAATTTACTCAAACGGCTTAAATAATATGGAACATGAGCACAGACAGTTTTTGGAAATCTATTCATGTTTTCTGTTAAGATAGATAACAAAAGAAACTTCTCTCCCTTCTATGGTTCATTCAATAAAAAGTAAGATAAGAATTTGACCCCCTGTTGAGTGACATAGGTTTCTCCAAACTTCATTCAAGTCAAGGAATTAACATTAATAAATTGATTTCTATGAACTCGCCGCTTACCACCCACATTTTTCCTTAACTCTTACACTATGTATATAGCAGAAAAGTGCTAACCACACCTGTTTCACAGGTTTGTGAGTAACTGTTGCTTCTTCTAAAAAAATCTTTAAACTTCGAAAAAATAAAATTTTATAAATAAGAACAAAAAAAAGATGAAATATTGCACCTTTGCTTTATTATGTAGTCAAAATTTTGATTTTAAAAAGCGGCGGCATTGATTTTATTAAAGGATGTTTTTAACATGTATTAATATTGTAACGATTCGGTTCTTGCCGATTTGATTTTATAAAGCGGCTGATTTTATTATCCAGAGATTTTATTAGCGGCGGGCACTGTATTTCAAATTATACAAATCTATTAACCCTGGTAAATCATCCAATTGTAATACAATGAACACTGCACTGTTAATAATATTATGTCTACAATATAACATTGCTAACAAAACACTCAATGTTAAACATTATCTCTTAAAATTATAAGTCTAAACTAACTTAGAAGATATTATTTAACAACTTAATTTTAACAAAAAAAGAAAAATTCAGGAAAGAGAAAAATATATAATTAATAAATAATTAAAATAAAATAAAATAGTAAAAATACAATTGTATACAGCTTCACATATTTTATATGACTTTTTATACTTTAACATATGAAGTTAAAATATGCAAATATTAAAAAAGTCATAAAAAAAATTCAGCAGAAACTATTATTCCTCTTTGTTCCCCTGTTTTCAAACAGAGATAAATGCAGTATTCCAAACTCCTTTTCTAAGTTACGTTTCTTTCATTTTTTTGGAAAAATAATTTGATTAAATCATTGCCCATAAGAAATGATAGATAAAATAACTGAAGAAGATTGAAAACCTAGTTCCTAATTTATTACTTTAGTAACTGTTTAAGATATTCTAGATTGAAATGTTTGGCAAAGATACAGGATTTTTTTTTAAATAAACTAAAAAGTATATATAATTTGTTCACAATAGAAGTTGAACTTTTCTTTTTATATTCCAAAGTAAATTTATAATTTGTTTACAGTAAAGTTAAATTCTTATTTTTTCTCTTTTGTTTAGTTATTTATAATTTCTTTTATTTTCAAAGTATATCTCTAATTAATTTATAGGAAAAGTGTTAAATTTTTTTTGGAAAGAATGTTTGAGTAAAAATTTTTTAAATAGTTCAAAATAGGCACATAACATTCTTTAAGTTTTCATTGGAATGAGAATATCAGATATGAATTTATATAAAGTTTCTTCTTTTCCTGATTGTTTTAGTATATAAGGATCAACTGAACTAAGAAAACTGTAGAACAGGACAGGATGAAAGACAGATGGCTGCGCATGACAGTTATGGAAATCATCCATATTTCAACTTTTGTTTTTTTCTTTTCCTTCACAAAAAATTAATTTTTAGAGATTATAATTGTTTTATAAACACTATTAAACTTTTATTTACTCTTAAAACCGTAAACATGGATTCAGGGCCTGACTTAGCCTAATTGGGGATTGGGGCAAAAACTTCCTTGCCCCCCCCCCCCTCTGCTTCACTACTTTAGTAAAAAAGAATTGAACTTCATTTAGGTACATAAATTTTTCATCTCATTTAGTTATCAGGGATCTGTCTAGGTTTTTCTGAGAGGTACCTATTTTGTGAAAATGTAGACATAATTTGTGAAAATTAAAAATTATATTAAAAAATCAACACAAAAATAAGGATTTATCATTTCTTACAGGATAAAAAAATTAAATTTTAAGAAAAAGTATTTTGTGAAAGTACCGTTTTTCCTAAAGTTGAATTTGTGAAGGTACCGCTAAACGGTAGTAAATTTGGCCTGGGCAGACCCCTGGCTATATAACAAGAAAATTGACTAGAACCTAAAATAGCAAGTCCAATTCAAGTCCCCCCCCCCTCCAATGGTTTTCTGATTATTAACTTTGTCATCAAGCTGCGAAAAATTCATATACTTGCTAACATTAGGGTGGAATTCAGCTTAATTTTCAGAATTACGACGACTCATTTAAGCCAATCAAAAGCATGTATTCTTGTAAACATATCGCATTTTCTTATTTATAAAAATACAGGCTTTGAATTGGCCAAATTTTTCCATCGTAATTTTGAAAATTTAGCTGAATTCCGCACTAGAAAGCCATGGATTTTTGTGTTCATACGATATGTTAATGAAGAAGCTAACATAAAATTGATGGATTTTACACTGTACTGATATTTTGTTTAAAAAGTAGGAAGTTTAAAATGAAGGAAGTCTAAAATAAACTTTCAATTCGATTTGCTGGCACCCTCAGATGAGGGGACCGGGGCAACTGCCCCTTATACTCCTGCCTTTATCAGGCTCTGCATGGATTAATTAATGAGAAAAATTTGCAATTGAAAAAACAACAACTAGTTTGCATTTCTTTCGTTGGCGTAAACTTTTAAAAACCTTCCTGGATAACCATAACAAAGTTTAGAAAAGAATTTCACTGACAATCCGAATCAAGGGAGTGATCGTAAAAAACCTCAGGGAAAAAATTGGACAATTTTAGTAATATTATTGCATATCCAACACAAGGCATAGACATCTTTTTTTGTCAAACTTTTCAATTTCCAGGTAATTGACATGTTATTGGCCATCTACAATAACCTAAACTATTAAAAAAATATCTACAGATATCTTCTTATGAGATAATTAAAAAGAAGAAAAACACATACCTTAAGAGCCCCACAAACTTCAATGGTTTTAATATCATCAACAACAGCTATTCTAAAATAATCAGTCTGCATTATTCTTTTTAACATTTCTCCGGTGTTTGGGTCTTTAGAGCCTGAAAACAAAATAAAATTTAGTATACATTTATGTCAACAAATACAGTCAACCCCGATTAAAGAAATATTATTGGTTCCAGCCAATTCTAATCAATTAAGCGGGTTAAAGGGGAGTGCATTAGTCAATCTTAATTTCTAAATTTCTGCAAAATTTTAATTGTACATAGTAGAGTGTTTAATTTAAAAAAACTCAATTTTATGATCAATGAACAATTATATGTAAAATTGTCTGTGTTATTATGTATCATAAAATATAAATGCAAGTCAAAGTTACATAAAAATAAACCTACGCTAATGAAAAATATAATATAATATTATAGGTAGTATAATATCATTTTATTCCGTCCAAAAAAATCAAGACCTGTTGAATTCCATTAACTTCATTTTTTTAAAATCCGATTTTCGCCTTCTGCTTCTACTAAGACTTGTTTCCTGAAACTCGCATATTCTTCCTGAATGCTTTCGGAATTTTTTTTAAATTCTTGAAACTTGCATATTCTTCCTAAATGCTTTCAGTTTTTTTTAAATCCTTGAAACCTGTGCATTCTTCCAGAATGCATTCGGATTTTATTATTTTTTTAAATTCTTGAAACTTGCGTATTCTTCCTGAATGGTTTCGGATTAATTTTTTTAAATCCTTGAAACTTCTGTATCCCTCCTGAATTTTTTTAAATCCTTGAAACTTGCGTATAGAATTAATAATAGAATTGCACATAGAATTTAAAAATTTTTGCACACAATTATAAAATTCATTTAACCAAAGATAACTCCACATAAAAATTGCCTTTATTAATTATTTATAATTCTTTATCATTTTATATAATAATGGTCGAAAAAAACTTGAATTGTAAGGGATACAATTTTTTACATCATTTTAAAGAATATAATTTTACATGGCAAAATACACAATTTTTACAAAACAATATTGGTTCCTGAAAAATTGAATTTCAAAAAGTCAGATATTTAAAATTCGATATCTCACTATTTGATAGATTTTGCTTAAATTTAACCTAAAATAGGGTCTGCACTTATTGGTTAGCCTATTTGAGATCTCTTCTTCTAACCATTAACATTAAGTCCTAGAACGTTGAAGATCCAATCATTAGATCAAAAGTTATTAAAGGTAGTCCAATTATTTTTATTTGTGTGCACTGTACATTCAATATTTCCTGTTAGTTGAAGTTTTTAAAAAAAATTTGAAAAAAATAATCCCATTATTGCTAATAGAAAAAGAATTTTAAAATATGAAATACGATATGTTACTTCTTGTTCTTTCTGTATATGTCAGTCACATTTTATTTTTTATTAAATATTTACCATTTTCTTATACGAATAATAATAATAGAAGGCTTTTGAAAAAAGTATAATATAATTTTTTGTTAAAAAAAAGTAATTAAATATTTATTGATAAAAGAAAAAGCTTAAAAATAAGAAAACCTACGAAAAGTAAGGTCAGTCACTATGGAATGCGCATGAAACCAAAGACTAGACACAAAACTAGGTTATGGAAAGTGAATCAAAAATACACATCAATAACAAAAAAAAAGTAAATACCAATGGTTGATTCACAGAACTGTCCAGATGCAACTTCTCCAGCTAAATTAGCACCCATCATGACACTCACATCAATTTTCAGCATTTCATGCAAAACATCCGAAATTAAGGCAATTCCACCACCAGGAATGATGTCAAATCCCTGTCAACAAACATTTACTTTATTAAATTTGCATTTCCTCAAGAACATTATCAGAAGTAAACGATAAATTATGTGCATTGAATTTTTGTTTCAAATCATTTGTTAATAGGATTATATAATTATTACTGTAAATCCCAGTGTATAAGTCCCCTGTGGCAGAATTTTTTCTGACTTTCTGCGACAAACCTAATTAGAACCAATATCTTTCTGCAAGATATTTTTATCGTTATAAATGTATGTGTAATGAATTTATAATAATAGATGAAATTCGTGTTTATAAAATAAGTCTACATGCATAGAATAAAACTGTAGTTTTTTTCTTAATTTCATAATATAAGTTTATATTTCTTAAGAAGTTTAAATTGTTTAAGTATAAATTTGCATAATCTTCGATAATAACGAAAAGTTATAAATGTATAGATCTGCAGACAAAAATGCTTACTAGAGCATAAATAAAGATTACCCAGAACCTGTAATAAGATAGAACTTATAGAAATAGCTAAGAATGGACAAAAAGATTAAATTTATAAAACAAGATAACTGAATTTGAAGTATCAGTTTAAAACAGTATGATTTAATGTTTCACTATAGCAGTTATATCAGGTACAGAAACAAATCAGGTGAAAAAATTAATATTGAAGTTGAGTAATCAAAATAATAAAATAGTATTGACCATAACCGAATTCTAAAAGCAGAAAAATTAAAGCAATGTTTGTTTCAATTTTTTCTACATCTAGTTAATTTTATCTAATTAATTAGATTCGATTAATATTGTACTGACTTATTGAAAGATTTTTTTTTTAAAAAAAAGGAGGTAAATAAAACTTTTTTCGTGATCAGTTTAAGTTCAGAACGAAAAAAATACACAGCGCTTGTGATTTCGCACTGTATTGTGTAAATATATAGCACTGATTCCACACGAAGTATGCACAGTATGCAGAAGCAGTTTCCGACTCAATATGTTCAAGCCTATTCAACATCTCGAAACGAAATAGTCTTTATCAGTACTGAAACATCGGTATTAGAGCCATATTCATTGGATGCGATTTTTTTCGCATGCGTATGGAAACCTGTTTGAAAGTGACCAGTAAATATTTTTCACCAATCTGGTTTTCATTCGCATGCTAAAAAATCGTAGATAGTGAGATATCTTTCAGGCTTTATTTCATTTATCGTTAGATTGCGTTTTTTTTTTTTTTTTTTTAATCGACGATTTAATTCAAAGCATATAGGCATTTTTAGATGTTGTCGACTTCCATCTTATTTCTTTTTCGGAATGCCGCCTTGATAAATCAGTTTTCAAATTTGTTTTAACTATTGTGGCTTCACAATTGCAACAAATAACCGTTTCGCTAGACATGATTTTTTAAAAAAAGAATCTTTTTACGCATGAAATATTCCACATAAGTGCAAAAAATATAAAATGCTCTGTTCTCATAAAAAAACACAAAGCAAATTACTGCGCCAGCGATAGAGGCCGAAGTTGGCAAATTTCCAAAAATAGCTTAATAAAGGGGAAAAAAATTCTCCCCTTTTTATCCAGTAACTGTTTGTGTTGGAGATTAACGGAGAATTACGAGCGCTTTCTCCTTCCGCGGTACGCTAGAAAAAAAAATATTCAAAACAATTCTGTAAGAAAAAAATTTTGCAGAACCATTATTGCTTCTGCAGAAATTTTTTGTTTCTGAAGAAAATGTTTTTTTTTTGTTGGTAAAACAGCTTCTGTTTCTGCAGAATTTATTTTGAGAACTTTTGCTTGTGGCAAACCAAAAATTTTTATTTCCCAAATAAAAAAAATCTTTCTGCAAGAACTCAGTCGCTTTCTGCGACAATGTCGCTGTGTTTCTGCCACGGGGTATAAGTCAATCACCTATTTTTGATGATGAGATTTCTGGTATGTTAGGAGTGTAAGTGGAAAAAAATATCTGCACTGCTTCGAGAAATCATGTATCAAATGAAAGGCACTCAGAATGTCTGCTAATAAGGTTTGGGAAAATTCAGTTAGCTATGAGAAAATTTTTGGTCTAATTATTAACCCCTTCCTTCTCGCTCCCTTGAAAATGACAGGGCGAGGTTTCGCAATCTATTTCTCGCTCCCATGATATTTCTGGGCTGGAGTGTTCCGTAGTAACGTGTAAATGAGAATAAAACTAATTCATTTCGTTTGCCCGGAAACCATCTTATTTCTCATTTTTCACACCAGATGGCAGTACCAGGATATTTTTAAGGTAATTGTAGACAGTTAGTTTAGTTTAAAGTTTGTTGCTCCAGAAGAGATGAAAACAATAAGAGATGTAGGAAGGAAACTCAGTATTACTGTACAGATTGTGACGGTGGCCTCTGTATCTCATGCTTTGAAATTTATCACACAAGAGAAAATCACTTATCTTTATTTATATTATACGTAAGCTTAATAAAATTCTGTTTTAATGCTTAAAACACATATTTTTAAAATTTTTCTTGCTTGCTGAAAAACCAACATTAAGTCATCAATAATGTTGACTTTTCCCAAAAATTTAATTTTTTAAAATTTCAACCTAAAAACAAATTAAAAATGAATATATATATTGTAATACATATTGTAATATATATATTGTAATATATATATTATAACAAAATAGGCACTTTTATGACCGTTTCCCTGAAAATTAACCGTTCGTTAAGGGGTTAAAAGAAGGTTTTTTTCCTTTATTTTAAAAAAGTAACCATGTATTTATTTTTAAATAACTTAAGAATGTTTCTGCATTATTTTTAACCAAAACAAATTAGACAACTTGACTGCCTAACTATTGTTAAATGTTAGTTACTAAATAAAAAAAGTAGTACTAAAATAAAAAAAATCATTATCAAAAATTTTATACTAATGGGCTCCGTCACCTGTTTGCTAATGCTTCCAACCGCAAAAGATTGCAATGCAAACTTCCATGGCTTGCTTTGTAAACCCTTAACATTTTGTAAAGTAGATTTATACAGTGGGATATACAGTAATGAAATTTTACCTTTATTAATGACAGAGCTACAGCCGTTGGTTTAATTTTGCCAACTAAAGGTGTCGCTGCTCCTCTGACAAATTTGTGGGGCAAAACCCATACTAAAATATCAGCATCTTTTGCTGCTTCTAAAGGATCAGGAATAGCAACCTGAAAAAAAAGTTGTGATTTCATACTTGTTTTGCATAATTAGCAATAAATTAATTAATAACAAACAAATCTATTAGACATTAAAAGGACTCAAGGCAATATGACGATAAACCAGACATTTTCCTAAGGTGACATTTTTACACTAAACAGTTCCTCAGTATCATTTTCAGATAGATACTTTATAATTTTCTGGAATTTCTGCAAGATAACACTGACAGACACAGGAAGATTTTATTGCCTACATGTAAATCATATTTTTTCCCAAAACACTCCGTCGCACAGTTTGAGAAACGTAGCGTTATTTATAATATTGATTTAAGTCTTTTATTTAATTTTGTTATTTTACATTATAGTTGACATTAGCGCAGCTTTACCTATCTCCAACTGCACTGCATGTTTCAATTAATATTAAGTTAACTTCACTTTTAAAAAAATTCACTTGTTTTTTAATTTATTTACTATGCCCCTATTTCAAATAAAGCTTAAAAAGCCAATAATAATAAAATAAAAAATATGGAGTAAGAAACTTTTAGTTTGAATAAAAGTTAACTTAAAACTTAACATTAAACAAATTCAACTACTTTACTAATGTGTCACAATTTCAAATTTAACATATTAGTCAACAAAAATAATAACAAAAAAATAGAATTAAAAATAATTTACTTTGATTGCTAATAATTATAATTCTTTGATATTAACATTCATTAGAGGTACACCCTACATCATTAAAATTCCTTAATTTAGGAAATAGAATAAAATGCCGACTTACAACATTATCAGGAATCTTGTACCCAGGTAAGTATTTAATATTTTCATGTTCTGTGTTGATGATTTCACTAAGTTTTCTACCATCTACCATTTCTTCAAAAACGTACATATTTACTGTGTTGTCAAACTCAGCAAAGTTTTTCACATTCTCTGCAACGATTCTTGCAATTGCGGTGCCCCTAATAAATACAAATTAATCATTCAATGCAATTCACTATTAACAGTATTTTAATAAAATTAATCAAAAGGTATGCTTATGAAATTAGATTTAATTGAAGATAAATAAAAACCAGAACAATAATATGCAAAATAAATCATTAAATACTTTTTTCTCATATCCGTCTTTGAACACCCGACCCATTTTTGGGTTCACGGCTATTAATGTTCAACTCTGTAGCCTTGTAATTTTGAACCAATCCAGAAGACAAGGAAACTCCTGGATCAGTACCCCGGGATAGCCTGGTTGGTAGAGCACTGGGCCCAAGTCCAAGAATTTGTGGATTCAATCCCTGCCGGCCGAAGAATCCCTGTGTAGTAAATGGTGATTAGTGCACGTTAAATCTGGAATTGCAAAGTCCTCCATGTTCCCATAACAATTTAATATTAAATACTTTAACCATATTCTCCAGATTATAATTTTGAAATAATGGTTTTTTTATTAATTGGACATATAAGATGGGTTTTGGCTCATTTTTTGAAAATAGCTTTAGGTCTGACTCATGTATTTCATACATTTTTTATTACATTGAAAGTAAAAAAAAATTTTAATTTTTTTTTTGTGTTAGATATTAAAAAAAAGTAAAAATTAAATCTGTCAGTAAGTAATCATAATAATATGTATTTTATTTGATCTTCCCCTTTGCGAATATTGGCCTTTATCTTTCATATTAAATCTCAAACCGGATGACGTACAAAGGAATGCTATGGATCTCTGACAAGCTCAAATTTGAAATCTTAAGAGCCTTAAAAAGTGAACATAAACTTATGTCTAGTGTATTAGTTAACATTGACATTTACACAATGAAAAACTCATCTTTAATTTATTATAAAACTTTGATAATCAAAGATAAATCTTTATAACACTAATGTAAACAAATAATTTATAAATGTTTCATTAATCCAAGGCAAGTTCTAAATAGAGATACTAACCAGACTAAACATTTGGCTTACCTTGCTCTATTCTCAAGAATTTTTTTTGAAATTTTAACAGATATAAGGTAGTATAAAGGACCTCTTGAAGATAATAAAGAATGCAGAAATTGAAATAAACTTATTGCAATGTTCTCCCTAAGTATTTTTAGAAGAGCTGTCTGCCCTTTCATGCGACCTTTTTGTAAAAAATAAGCCGCCATCCCTTAAAAGCACTACCTTTTTATTTATATTCATTCAATTCATAAAAAAATTAGTTCACTGTTTAAATAATAATTTCACACTGGTAAAATTATCGGTATTCATAGGTTTAATTCTGATTGCTTTGTCAGCATTATTCTCATCTGGTAGTTTCTCTTTTTTAAGGAGGTACATAGATGAACTTTTTAACTGATTTTAAAATTATATATCGAACACCTTAAAAAAAAAAGGCAGCTTTAAATATTTATTTTTGCACAATTTTCAGTTTAAATTATAGAAAAATGCCTTGGGGTAGCCCATCAATAAACATTTCTTTTTTAGCTTACTTAAAAAAAAAAAATTTAAAAATTTACACAGTGACTTTTTTTAAATATTCTTTTTATTATTTATTTATAAGCTAATAAATTTTCTCGCATTTTGATAATCAGAGAAAATTACTTTTTGAAATATACATAAAATAGTACAAGAGGGTAATTTAAAAATTGTTGAAGATCAATTTCAGTTATTACATAATAGTAAATATTTTTAAAAACTTTTTAGTGCTGAGTGAGTGCCCTTTCAAAACTCAAAGTGGCTTTTTCTGTAAGGAAGAGCCCTCTATCATTCCAGAGGAGAACTCTGTAACTGAAAACAAAGTTTTAATATCACCCACAAATATCATTAACGCCTTACGATTGGTTAATTTTCAAGAATTCCCTAATTTGATCCTTTCATTGGTAACTTGTTGGTTGAATTTCCTCAATCAGAAAACATATCCTTTTTCATTGCTCAGTTTGCAAGCCAATTTAAGCAAAAATATCTGTTTACTAATTTAACATTCACATTAGAACTGCTCATCTTTAAGGTGTAAGGACAACTTGGAACATTATTGTCACAAGCCATGGGAAAGGGGCTGTTGATTGCATTGGTGGAATTATAAAACATTTAGTAAGGAAAATCATCTTGGCTGGAAGATGGGTCACAACTGAATTTGCAATAGTTGCTGCAGAAAATACCCAAAGCTTGATAAAGGCATTTATTTCAAAAGAAGAGATAAATATATTCAAAGATTTTACAGAAAAAATATTCAGTCTCTTCCTAACACAACCAACACTCACTATTTGAAACCTCTAAGAAATTATGTTTCTGAAAATAGTGAGTATTATTATTATCATTATTTTTTTTTTTTTGAAGGAAAGAGATTTCACTTTAAAGAGATCAGGCAAATTATTATGATGTTACAGGTGAAGGTATCGTCATAATAATTTGTCATAAAGTCTAAGTCATAAGAACATGCTAAAGGATGTATTAATATTGGGTAATTTGTTAGAATAGAAAAGAAACAGATAAAAAATAAAAACTATGTTAGACAGATTACTTCACATAGAAGATGAATAGATAGAAATATCCCATTTGAAAAAATGAAGAAAGGATGTTGGAGGAACTTAAATGCTGGATTGACTCTGATAAAATTTATCCTGAAATTGAAATGGATGGCACTGGTAGATTTAAATTTTATATGAATGATTCATAGTAAATTGTACGTTTAAATTTCAGAAAACCTTTTCAGAGGAATAAATTATTGTAATTCGAAGTTCTTTCTGTCCTTCCATTACCATTAACAAGTAGCATTTCCATGGTTAATGTAATTAATTTTCAGAAATACAGGACAAATTATAATAACTAAAGAATTTTTTATGTATTTTTATTTTTCAAAATGTGGCTGAATTTTTATGAAAAATATGATAATGTCGAAATATGATAATAATGATGATTATTAACTGAAAATTCCTAGGTTTGGCTATAAAGTATTGGATGACTAGAGTCTAAGTATAACGATTAAAATTAATTCTATAGTATACTAAATCTTTATTTTAATGAGGGTAATATATTTCTACAATCTAAGCTCACAATCAGCTTATTTTAAGAACTCTAAAGAAGATTTAATAGATTTCTTAGAAGATAAGTGTAAAGAATGTTGAACGGCTTATCAAGCTATCTTCCCTAAAACCGGTTTGTTAGTTTATTGGCTACAAAACTGTAGGTATACTCAGACAAATATTTGAAACAAATTTAATAAAAAGAAATTAAGTTATTTGAAAAAGGACAAAAATATTGATAAAAATATGATATTATTTCAGCTGTACAAATATATAAAGAGACGAAAGTAAATTAAAAATCAATTTCACAAAGTTCCTCCTGCTGGGAAAAAGAATTTTAGAAAAAAGTTGTAAATAAATAATTTAAATATTTTTTCTTTAAGAAAAAAATATATTACCAATTGCCGGAACCGATGATTGTTACTTTTTTCATGATGAAAGTAAAATTGTTATAATAACAAAAAATTAATAATAATCAAGAGAAGAGGAAAATTCTCATGTGAATTTATCACTAATAATCGAGCATCACAATCTGAAGTAAAGTTATCAAGCGATAAACAAACAACCTTCGACCTTGTCGCAGGGTGATGCCATTCAATTTAAAAATATTGTATTCGATGTTTGTGAGCTGTGAAAGGGCCGTTCACACTGTATGATCTTAAAATTAACACCAAGAGGAAAATAAGTCTTAAGAGTCTTTCTCACTAAATACGGTCCACGCACTTAATTTTTACCCAGATATTTTATAATCATTTACCGAGATATTTTATGAATATATTTCAGACATAATTTTTTCTCTCACAAACTTATTATTTCACATAATAAATGGATTAAATAATTAGTTTCGGTTTCTTGCAGGACTTATAAAATCTATAATAATCTTGCACGACTTTAAATAAAACATGAACATTTTTTCTGTTCCAAATTTTTGTGTATTCTCAGCCATAATATGTTTAGTTTAATTATGGCAGTGTATTAACTTTTATTTTAATTACCACGTAATATTTTCAAAATATTTGCAGAAAAAAGGAGAATTTTTTTCTTTAAAAAATTGGCTCGAATTTAGTAAGATGCTCGTATGAGTGTGGATCATAGTCAATAAGAATGGCCTTAAAGGAAGGAATAATTTCCATCTCAAGTCTTGCACCAAAAGAATGTCTAGATATGAATGGTAGTCTTTTTTGAATTGAATCGCCATTCTGATTCATCGCATTGAACTCAGTAATAATTCGTTTTTAAGATGTTGAAAGTAAAAAAAAAAAAGACATGATTGTCTAATTACCCAATATGTCTTGAATGTATATGGGACATTTTATGAAAGCTTAAATTATTCTAAAAAAAGCTAAGCACAGATCACATGTAGAGCTAACTTCTAATTAGAACAAAACGCATAAATCCCAGAGCATTTTATTGCGATTCATTTGAAATTGGTTTCGTATAAAAATAGGTCATATTTTCCGAAACTACCAATGCATATTTAAACAAAATTTTTAAAGAACTTAATTTATCTTTAATACAGAAATCCCAGTGCATTCACATAGCAAAATATTACAATAGATACTTTACGATTTCTGTTTGAAGCTAGACATGTTGCAAACCGGTTCCTGTTAAAAAAAAATGAGTCATACTTTCCTGAAAAACCTAAACATGTGTAGAAATATTTACAGTATGTTTTTAAAGACCTTAATTAGTCCAAAACAGGTCCGTGTGCATATATAAAGCTAACAATACAATGGACAGTTAGCGCTTTTTTATATTAAAATATCTGTGGGATATGTTTTGAAAATATCCTTATGTATTTGCGTGAGTGTATATGCTTATTAAAAAAAATTAAGACCGTAATTAGTTCAAAACACACAAATCCTAGGGTATATTTTGATTTACCATAACAAGTTTTTTACAATGTAGGATTTATAATTCCTTGAAACCGGCTTTATATTTGGGAGTCATAATTGCCAAAAATACACATACTTATCTAGAACTCTAGTTGAAAGAACATTTTTATGGGTGTATTTCTACATTATTTGTAAACGTTCTGTTGTCATGATATATAACAATATATTTGTGTTAAAAGAAAGAGTCAAAAAATAATACAAAAAATACATTTTATTTTTGGCAGACAAAAAGGCAAGTCATCTGGAATACATGGATATTTGGTTTCAAATGAGAATTTAAAACTCTCGTAAAAAAAAAGAGAAACAAAAGTATCGAAAATATTTTGGCCAATTCTTTCTTTGTAGGCACATACTTTGAATAAACAAAGACATTCAATTTTTTTTTCTTTCAATGTAAAATTTTTATCTACTTAGTATAGAATGAGATCTCTCACAATATTTACAAAATACAAACAATCACAGATACAGTTCTTGTAAATTTTAAATATTGATTACCACAATGAATTTATCTACTAGTAATATATATATATTTAAAGTTAATTAATCATTAGGAATTTCGAAGCATTTGTTTTTTCCGTATTCACTTTTTAAGAGGGGAGATTAAACACACATGGAAGTAAATTTTAAATTTCTTTTCCTTAAAATTCCAACAAATTGCTCTCGATAACTGGAAGGCAAGAGGAACAATATTTGAGAGATGAGTAAAAAGGAAATAATCATTATTTTATATACAAAGTCAGTTCTATATTTTTTACCTCTTGTACAAAAAACACTAGTTTTATTTTAACAATTAACAGGTGTAAAATCTAGCTAAATAATTATCTAATAAGTTAATTAACATGTGTTTTATATTTTACATTGCATAGAAAGTTCAATTTTAACCTTGGGAAATTCACTATATAATAAAGAATGTTGTATTATAAAGTGACCTTCAATTAGGTAATAATGTAATCTAAAATAATATAAAGTATTTCATTAGCTTTATATTGAGTAAATTCGTTTTATTATGTAGAGAAACACTAATATGCAGATAGCCAAAATCTTTTCAATGAAAACCACCCGATTTAAACATATGGCAGACAAAATAAATGTTCATTTTTAACATCTAATCGGAACACTTTCGGAAAACCAGATTTTTTAAAAAATATTTTTCATCCTATTTTTGAAGCCTTTCATCAAGAAAAAAAAAAAATCCTTACAATTTTTGTGTAAGGAATAATCTTGACTTCAGAGCAGAAAAATAATTAAACATTTGTAAAGATATTACAGGATTTTTTTTTTAAATTGCGCACCTGGAAAGCTTTTTTTAAAATCTGAATGAAAACTCACCATTTTGAAAATTTTTGAGTCCATATAAGGGTGGAGTAATTTTTAAAAAAGTTAAATTACAAGTACTTTTTATTTTTAATAAACTGTGGTCGTTTCTCCAAATTGAGATTTTGCACCATTATTAGAATTAGAATACAGTGTGGGCTTAACTTTATTTAACTGTTATCAATAACAGTTGCAAACTCACAGCAGCAATGAAAACAGCACATCATTCACTGAAAAGCATTATTTAGTGTGACGACAGAGTATTCAAGAAACAGCCTTAAGATAATTAATTCAGTATGAGTTTAAAAAAAAAAAAAAAAAATTCGATAAGATTTTCAAAATGAAGAATTTAATTTCATTATTTTCAAAGTGTCACTTATGAATGATGCATCTTTTCCCAGATAGGAATTCATATCCTATTAAAAAAAAAGGTAAAAAACATGAAAAAACTACTTTAGTGTGCTTCAAAAGGCAATCTATTAATGTAAACTACTATACAGAAATAGGGTTCCTAAATATTCTCTTTAAATGTAAAGCACATAGAAATTTCATAAAGCTCTCTGGGAAAACTACTTGAATTTTAAACATTTCAATGTTTATTTATAAAATACCTTTAAGTCCATGAAATGAAGCTTTCTAAACAATGGATTCAGTATCATCCACAATCAGTAGAATTTTTAAGATCAGCCATATTACCTCTTTTTCTGATAAGGCAACAACACTTAAAAATACCTTTATATTCGGCATTAAATAACTGATTCACTAATGTATTTATTTAATATGAAATAAAAACGAAATATTGTATTTAAAATTTTTAGTTTCACAAAAAGTACCATATCCAGAATAGAGATAGCTAATATTATTTATAACATGGATCTATTACAAAATATTAGTTAAAAGTAGTAATTTTAATTGTTTCGTATTGTATCATTGTACATGAAAAAATTTTTTTTTCTTCGTACCTGCTGCTTCAAACCATTTTAAAATCTAGCCGGAGGAAAAGGAACTGATGCCCAGTTTTATACCCAAGTCTGTTAATTTGTTATAGATATTTTTTCGATTGAATTAGTTGTAATATGGCATTTAGTATTAGCCATTATGAGCAAACTCTAAGAGTACCTGACTTCTGTTACAATCATGGGACACTTAACTAAGGTAAAAACTTTCATACATAACTATTTAAAACATTATTCGTTGTTCATTAAAACAATACTTTGATACATTTAGCTGCACACAATCAACAAATTTCGATGAAATATTTTAGCGTTAATGTTTTTATTAGACATGAAAAAGTATTCCAGCCAGAGTTTTAAATTTTAATGTAGAGCCATCGAATGGGGGAGGGGGACCTGTCTTGGCCCCCACAACGGTACTGTTAAAAAAAAAATTATAAGAAAATCAATTTTTTAAAATTAGTTTTTGTATTGAAAATATAAAAATATCTTTTTTATATTTTATCAAATAAATAGAAGAAAAAAGAAGACAGCAGGCTAAAAATTTCCATGGGCTCTTTACAAAAAAAATTTTGAGTTAATATTTATTATTAAAATATAAGGTTCAATTTAACAATTTTAGATGAATATCTAAGCAGACCACTTAAACACAAAATATCGTCTTTCTAACAGCCACTAATATTGCATAGATGAAATATAAATAAAAAAAATTATTTCAATAATATAGGTGTTCTAAATGATTCATTTTTCAAAGGCACAGTAGAAAGAGAGAATATTTAAAAGGGTCCCGCAAAGTCTAGTGACCGTTCTGTTAAATAACGTATTTTTCAATTGTCTCCCCAGTATAAAAAGGAAATATTAGCTGCTGTAATATATTAAGAACAGCTGCCAAACAAAGCCATACATGTTTTACTTAGTGTATTTCTAAGGATATTTATTTTAACACGCAGTTAAGAATTTTTGTTTAAAGTTTTGGACAAGCAGCACTAAAAAGTGAATATGACATTAATAAACAAGAAATTGCAGAAGCAATTACTTTTATAAAAAAAGAAATTACTTTTATTAAAAAAATAAATTTCGATACTTCAATACTTTTTTTCCAATAATCTAAATTGAATAAGATGAGTTTTAACAAGCCTTATTTTAGTCTAAAAACACACAGGAAAGAAATTTAGATAGCCTTTCATATGAAAGAACAAAGAAAAATGTTGTATATATAAATCAACATAACAACACTACATAGATAACAAATGTACATTATAAATGGTATAATCTAAAATACTAAACGGCATACGTTCGCATGAAAATCTATCCTATTTACAAATATAACTTCACTATAAAAATTATCTTTGTTGTAAATCAATGAAGATGCTTACATAATCAACATTATGCTAATAAAAAAATGGCAAGCGAGGCTCTAAAAATTTGTTTTCTAAAAACATTTATACAATTATACATATAAATGCAACGAAACATTATACAAATTGGTAAATAATTGCTAGCTATACAACATAAAAGCTTTAAACCCAAAATGATTTTTTTGTTTTGTTTTTATGATAATGTACAATAAAGATATTGCAATTGTGGAAAGTAGGGGAGATGTATAATTTAAGTGCACCAAATGATCACAGCAATATTTGTAACTTATGTTCATGCGAAACACACAAACCTAGACGCATACGAAAGTTGTGCAAGTTTTATTGCAAATTATTATATTTAAAAAAATGAATTTTTTTTGCTGATTATTATTTTATGATGACCATAGCACATTTTTAAAAATAAGAATTATATAAGTGCATTCATAATTATAGTTTTTGTTTTTATACAGAACAGCAGTCTGTTTTTTTTTTTTTTTAAGATTGAAATTCTTTTATGCTAAGATGTCTGGCAGCCACTTAGATTTCAACTTTCTGTACGTTTTATGTCAGTTAAATTTCTGTTTTTACATAACTTACAAAACAATGCTGCAGTACAATTTATAACTAAAAAACATCCATGTCCTATTTTCTTAAAACAAAATAATATTTTTTGTATTGATTTGTACTTAAAATATTATTTACCAACAGATTATAGTAAGGTTTTTTTTCATCATATTTCAAGTACAATAGAAAAAAGTAATTTTTTTTTATGCTAACAAGTCATGCTTAAAATCAATACAGGTAAATTTTTCATAAAATTGACAGATTTACAACATAAGATGTAATAACAATCTTTCAAGAACAGATCAAATTTTTAAAGAACTTTTGTAGTAAAAACAATCAATTGGCATGAACCCACTGTCTTAAGATGAGAGTTAGTTTTGTTCATATCCCCATGCATAGTAGTCTTGAGATATAGTGTCAGCAACAGATCCTCCAACAAGGCCATTAGGTGTCATTTGAGGGGGGTGATGAGGAATGAATCTGTTCATCGGCACTTGTGGTACAGTAGATTCTTCTAAAATTTATAAAACAATCCATTTACATATCATCTTAGTAGTTAACTACTACTACTTCTTTCTACATGTAGCGACTTCAAACTACTTTTGTAACACTTCGTTACTTTTAGAAGACAAACTTAACTGGAGAACTTAATTTTCACCAATATTTAAAATGATTTCGAATAAAATATTGGCTTGGTTATATAGGAGGATATATTAAGAAATTATAATTCATGTTTACATGGATTAGTTTTTATTATTTTTATTTTAAAGCACCTTTTTACAAATTTGTTCTTTAAACTTCCAAAAATTTACGCTTTTCTCGACAGTAATTTAAGAAATGCTAGAAAATTACTAAATATTTGTGATTTAAGAGATCAATGCTTTTTTATATCCTCTAAGAAATAAAGTACAGTGCTAAAAACTATAAACAGACCACCCTGAATAACTTTTGATCTAATGATCGAATCTTTCTGTTCTAGGACTCAATCTGAATGGTTTGAGGCAGTGACCGCAAATATGCTAATTAACTAAAGCAGGCGATATTTTAAGTGACAAAATCAGGCACAAAAACATACTTTATAGTTCCTGCGAAATCAAAATTTCAAAAAGTCAGATATTTAAAACTCTATTTCTGAGGAACAACTCTAATGATTTCGCACAGATTTTTCTGAGCGTCAAACGTAGATTTTATTAACGCTCGGCTACAGAGTTATTCTCATTGCGTACGTTGATGGGCCCACAAAGGATTTGCACCAATCAGATTCGAAATTTTTTTTGCTTTTGAACATTTATATGCAACAGAACTTACTGTCTTTATTTTTATAGGTCGTATACTTGCAAATTAACAACTGAAACTTTTGAAACTGTGGAATAATTTAATCTTACCCTGAATATTTTTTTAAATAACATTATAACATTCATTATTACTAATATCAGATATAAGAACATTCAGATACGAATTTCTGAAATCACTTTTATTTACAGTTGATTTAGCAGGTTACAAGATATTAAAGTGCTTTGACCACAGCATCATTAATAAAATAAGACTCACTTTTTACAACTAAGCTTAAAAAAAAAAATTTAAAAAAAATTTCCAAGAGATTTTAGCACTTAATAGAACTTTAATGATTTTTTTTTTTTAAATTTTAGATAAGCAAACAATTGTCAAACTTTTCAGAAATCAATACTGCTTAAGATTGTAAAGGAAATATCAAATTTTATCCCTTACTTACATTTTAATAAAAGTATAAAATTAAACATGCTTTTCGTATGAATCTAAAAATTGGTTACATAGTAACACTGATATTAGTTATCTAGAGTTAAAATTGAATGATTAGTTAGAGTTAAATGGATATAAGTTAATAGATATATCTAGGATTAATAATAGTCTCTTTTTGATGACTTGTTTCCTTTATTATCCTTTCAGCAACACTGTTATATTATCCTAACTAAGCACTGGTCATAACGCTAGGTTTTAGTCTGTTTAATAGAATATAAGCTAGCATTAAAATGAATAAATAAATAAAAATAAAATCTACACATTAATATTATTAAAGTTAGAAAAACTGCTTACAAGACAAATTCCTCAATTTCAGTAAGAAAAAACTACAGAAAAGTGATTATTATTTTAAAACCATTAAATGCATCAACAATAATAAATAAAATTTAGTATACAATAAACACTAATACTAGAAATAAATATTGATAAAATTCTACATAAAAATAATAGATTCCCAGTAAGCACACACCTCACGGCAAACGTAAGGCCGTAAGCTGGCATTCTAGGTAGGATAACGGCAAAAGGCAAGTACAATACGGTCCTTTATCGTTTGTTTTGAGGCATTTCAGGAAGCGGCGGAATAACTCCTCACTTATACAGGCCCGAAAAATAAAACCGTTGTTTGGCCTCTTACACTAAATTAGTTACAGGACCTTTATTGTATACCGCTGTTTGGCCTCTTACACTTAATTAGTTACAGGACCTTTATTGTATACCGTTAATTAAATGTAATGTTACAATTGATTAATAATGAATAGATGCAGAGTTGGTAAAAATGTGCTTTTAACTCAAAACTTTGAAAAAAATCAGGAGAGAAAGGAAAAAAATTCATAAAACATTAACCGTATTTTTTGAGAGGAAAAAAACAGTTTTCATTATTCTTTGAAAACTGCTAATTTTTTAAATAGAATATTAAAAACTAGAATTGTATTATTTTATTATAATCTAAATATACTTTCTGTGGCATTACCTATTATATTTTTAAAAAAAGTAATTTTAATAAAAATAATCATTTTAAATTTGATTACAATTTTTAAATAAATATATATAATAATTTTTTTTTAATTTTTTCTTTTTGAAATCATTTTCTGAAGTATAATTTTTAACTCGAAATATAATATATTTGTTACTTTCAAGAAAAATTGAATACATATTCCCTTAAAAATAAGAATAAATATTAATACTTATAACTAGAACAATGAAATTAACCAAATGAAATTAACATGAATTTTTTCCAGACTATGATTCTTTTTTTAAACATTCTTTAAAACAAAAATGAATTGGTAAGTTCAAAATTCATGTAAATAAAAAAATCCATTTATAGAAAATAAATAGAAAAAAATATTGTAAATTGCTTATATCCTCCTTGAAATTATAAATATCTTGAATTTAGAGCAAGGATTTTTAATGAAATATGCTTTTTTATTACATTAATTTACTAATTTTTATTACAATTTAAGTATTTTGTAATAATGAATATATACGATTTAAAATAGTAAACTTTTCATTTATATAAACGGTTTTTTATTTTTTTTATTTTAATGTTCATTTTAAACTTAATATCTTAGTTTAATCACTTACTTCTTAAAAACTGGATTCAAAATAGTTTAAATGGTCTTAGGAATTTTGAATTTTAAAAAAATCGTGTTTAAATTTTCTGATTGGTTGTAGCAAACGTCTAGTCCAATAAAGTAAGTAACTTTTTTTTCCGTAAACTTTTAAGCAATACTTGAAAGTAATAATTGCTTAGGAAATTTTATTCTTCAAAATACGTTTTTAAATAATAAAAATACATTTGGATATTTTTATTAATTAAACTTCAAAATATTAAGCAAATAATTTTTTCTCTAAGCTTATAATACAGAATATAGATAAAAATAAAAATTATACTTTCAAAATGTTAATTATATTTATTTTTTATTCGCATAACAAAAATATTTTTTCATGCAGTATTATATTTATTTTTAAAATAGTTTATATACATTAAGGAAAAAAAAAAACTGTTTTGAATGCAATTCATAGATGGCGCTGTTTTTTTTATTTTTTACTTTAGACGTGTTTTCGATTCCTGCCGATAGATGGCAGAAAATATAAAGTGTCGGGTCTTGTAGGGTTGCCTTTCTTTTAACTTTGATAGAATTTCGCCAATTTATACAGAATGACAGTCGGTACGGCTTCTGTCCAGCGAATGAGTCGAGGCATAACCCCCCGCGGACTCTGCGGAAACCATATCCCTCCCCCACCCAAGGACAACCCTCCAACAAAAGTTTCTGCTTACTAAAAAAAAGCAAATCTATCATTCATGTGTGGCAAGGGTCTGAACTATTTATTCTAGCATAAAATGTGACATAAATAAAAAAATGTTCTACTGCATATTGCCTTTACCAATTAAATAGCGGAATAGTTATTTAAAACCAGAATTGCGTTATTGAGTTTTATTTTAAAACTCAATTCTCTTAATAGCAAATTAGACAAAATTAAACATTAAATTTCTCTGTTTCAATCTTTCTTTACACTTACATTCATCACATACTTCAATTCAAGTGTTAATCAAAATAGCATCGTATTTAAAGCTGGAAAAAATACAAAAGTTATAGCATGATTTAAAAAAAGTTACCGATTTTTTCTTCTATGAAGTCGATATAAGATTTAAATAAAAATGCATTGTGTGAAAAATTACTCATTCTCCAATAATGTTCCCTAGTTGTAGAAAAATGAAAGAAACATAACAATACAAAATAATAAACGCACATTTATCCATTTTCAAACGTCATTTGCAAAATGTTTCCTATACATGAATTGAAAACATTGTTTTTTCTCACAAGGGGTTTTGGGGTTAACAAATTTTAAAATTGTGCTGTATTTTAAATCTTAGGAAACAATAGCAGAAATATGGCTGAAATATGAAAATAACGGTAAGAGAACCGAAATTTTATCTGTTTGCCCAATTAAACTGTTGGTATAGTTTTAAATTTACGGTCAATTTGCAAATCAATATTTTAGAAAAGGCATAACTATTTAGACAAAATTGAATGATTATGTAATTAGAACTAAGTGGAGCTCTTTTAACCATAAACTGGCGAAAAATGAAATAGTATTTCATGCTGCCGAATCGACTTGGCAATTTTCATAGTACAAAACGAATCCAGTTTTCATACCTACTTTTTAAAGAGTGCAGTTCTTTTAGAATTAATTTATTAAAATCCGGCTAAAGATTGACGTTAATTTAAAAAAAAATCAAAAACAGATCATAGTTCGTAAACATGCAAATATTTAAATATATTAAATGTTTTTCAGATTGTGACGATAATTTATACCTTGACTGCAGCAGATAAATTTTTATCAATTGATCAGCTTCTACAGTCCCTTTTTAGGGGCGATTTTAAATATTAATCATACGCTTACTGATAATAGTTGTTCGACACAATTTATTTTTATGTATCCTTGTTTTCTACATGGAGGCACCGTCACATGTTCGCTACGCTCGATAATCCCTGTAGTTGATTCTCGTTCATCAAGTTTGAAATAATTGAAGATCAAGTACAAATCGTTTTCTTCTACTTTTTTAAATAAAAATTACGATTGGATTGCCAGCAGTTGTATTTTAAGGATTACTAAGTTTTGACAAATGAAAAATAAGGAAAAACGGTCTCGCCGAGAGTTATTACGCATTGAAGATGTTCTATGGAAAAAGCAGTTTATGCCCACGCGCAAATTCGTTTTTTTATTCTCTCAGAACTAGAGGCATTGGGTACAAACCTTTCTCAAGAATGTTCTTAAAAGTTTGTTTTTTCCTGAAAAGTCGATTAAAAATTATTTGTTTAATATAAAATTATTATACTTTTATTTAAGTTCATTATATTAACTTGTTAATTTTAACAAAATAAAAAGGATAGCTGGATTTGAATAATAAATAACTGTGCTTAAAAATATTACATTTAGAAAGGCAGAATGCGCGACACAATAAGAATTAATAAATTAGAAGTAATTTTTTCTTGTTAACAGATCATATAGGAAACAATTCTTATTTCTCTTTATTCTACATATATTTTCAAATGTCGGTATGAAATGTCGAAGTTTTATATTTGGCAACACCTAATCTTTTTCTATATATTTTTTTTCTTTATTTTTATTATTTTTAATAAAGTCAAGAGGGATATTATGAAAATCGCGTAAATGAAAAATTTTTCCACAACAATCGATAAATATTTATCAGTTAAAGAAAAAATTAAAAAGAACCTTTTAAATTGTAATAACTTTCAAACAAATAAGAGTTTCTAAGAGGAAATAATGACTCTATGCTACGGTTATAAACTAAATTTGACTCTTTCAGCATACCAAATTTAACTTCTGCAACTGAATTCTTGCAGCCATAGAGCGGCCCACGTGTTATTTTTCTAACAAGTTTAAGAGTAAAAATAATCTTGACTTAATTTTAGAATTATTTTTTAATTCCATTGTAATCTCCGTTCAATCTCCTACATATCTTCGTAATGTGAAGTTTCTAAATCTAAGAGTGTTTGATAAAATGTAACGTTAAGTTGTAAACCCCAAAACAGTGGCGGTGTCAGGGACCTTTTCAGTTTTCTGACAGAGAAGGAAATTTATTAATATCTGCTCGTTTCACGTTAATTTAGCAATGCAGTTTATTTTTCCAACTTCATATAAAACGAAATTTTTAGGAATGGTCAGTGTTAATGTCATTATTCTAGGTTCTCATGCGTTCGCACTTTTCGATTAGACCAATTTAATCGAAAACTTCAACACTATTATCTTAAGTAAAGAATTCTAAGAGTCATGAAAAAAGTCATGATAGCATCTCGAAAATCAAAAAGCATCTCGAAATGATATAATAAAAAATAAAAAGATAATTTTTGAAATTCTTATAATTCATTGCTTTACAGACTGAGTTTTTTCTTTTTATTTTCACCAGAGCGTATTTTTAATAGTGTTACATTAAATTACTTTAAAGCATTTTATAATCTTTTTATAGTTAACTTATACACAACTATTATTCTCCTTTTTGGCAGCAGTTATTATATAAACATTAATACTGAAGGAAGAAAAGAATTTTGTATTGTTCTACGAAACGTATATTGGCTGGAATTAAATATCAATTTGGCCCATTGACTGACATAAGGATAAAAATTAATTTAGACACCTTTTGTAAATTATGACGACCTTATAAAAAATCTATCCAAGAAAAAAAAAATGATCAATGGGTATCCAGTGATTGGAAAAGTGCATTTACAATTCTCTCATGTTATTAAACTTATAGTATTCTTTAACTTTCATTAATTATTTTATTAACAAAATTGTAATTGTATAGTATATTTTTTTTTCTCTTAATAACACATACTTTTTTTAATTTTTTATTTTAATAATCTTTTTTATTTGGATTAATTCTGTTTTTAGAAAACAGTTCAAACCAATCTTTCAATGAAATTTCATATCAATAATATCTGATATCTAGTAACTTATTCTTAGTTTACTTACAGTTAAATATAATAAATTTCGCAATTATAGTAGGAATAAAGAAGTTTAACTAATAGGACATAGTTAAATTAAATTTTTACTCTTTATTTTGTGGAAAAAAAAATGTTTTGATATTCATATTTTTTGTAGAATATTAATTTTGAAGAACTTGTAATTCAACGTTGAGTAATTTACGCTGAGTAATTTTTTTGCCGTATTAACTTATTCATTCTTTATTTGACTTAGCTCAAATAAATTTCCCCATATAATCAATTTCGAACAGTCCAGTAAACATATCTTAATAGAAAATTAAAGGATTTAAGTTTCCTACTCAGAATTTTAACACTTTAATCTTTACACTACTATAACAAACCATAAATGAAAATATTGTTTCGAATTATTTTCGTAAAAACAAAAACAAAGTTTACTCACTGTCCCTTCCTTGCACAGGGGGGTTGCTTTCCCAGGAGCGACCCATCATAATAATTAATTATCGATTTAGTGCTGTTTTAAATAGTTTTCGATAAAATTATAATAATTTGAATTATTATTAGTAATGATTGCACTAAAATTAGCAGTTTGTAATGCAAGCACTTTTGTACGTTGTAAGAACTAGCGTTTTTTTTTTATTTTTACTGCATGTATTAAATGTAAAGTCAATATCAAAAAGAGAATCATAAGAATTTTAATGGTCAATTTTATGCAATAAAATTTCAGGAATAAAAAGGAGTTTGCAAGTGTATTTGTGTGCCCTTCATGATATTAAAATATTTGTTAGTAAAAGAAGTAAAGACCTTTATTTTAGAATTAAGAAGTTAAAGTTTGCTTTGAGGGGGACGAGTATAGGTGATGGAATGTAGCTGTTTCAAAAAAAGATCCCTTTCCTCTCTTTGTTAGTGTATGGTAACTTGAGAAGTTAACGATATCCGGTTATGCGTTTCTCACATCCCACCCTGTTGGGGGTCAGTTCTTGAGAACTTCAGACTTTTCCAATATTTTGTTATTTTTTTATGTTGTGAATCGATCTCCCCTATCATCAATTTCAGTTTTAATTTCTTTCCTTATATTGCTGACGATTATTATTATTTAACATTTTCATAAAACCACTATTATGTTCAATTGTTCGTAATAAGTTTTTCATTGAACTGTTTATTTTTTTTTTCTAAAAAAATAAATAAGCAAAAATATAACAGAAAAACGCAAAATTCTCATATTTCGCAGATTACGAAAAGCAATACACCGTAAAAGTCATTTACAGATCAAAATTCTGTTTCTAAAATGTATCTAACAAAAATCTTTCAACCAGATGTGGGAAATTACAAAAGTAAATGAAAAATAAATATATAAATAAACTCTAATTTTTAAAGAAAAATATTTTTTGATTTAATATCAAGGTCTTATTTGATAAGTAATATAACTTGTTAAAAATGGAGAGAGTCTCGCTTTTTATGCTTTTTAAGTACAACAAAGCATCATAATTCTTTGCACTTTTTTGGATTTTGAAACTCCTTGCATCTGAACAGTCCAGAGCTTGTAAATGATTCAAATAAATCAAATTCATTCTCATTCATGTGTTTTAAAATTAACATTATTTAAATTAAAATTAGCATTAAAATATTATAAAGCGAGAAATCAGTTTCAACCTGCCATAATTTTAACAATTGATATAATAAATCGGTAACTTACTTAATTAACTATATTTCGTGGTTCGTGCAATAATGAAGAAAGTTAAAATATAAAAAGAAAACTATAAAAGAAAAATTAACGGTAATTAAATTGTTAAATCTTCTTATTTCGCATCTTCATAAATTATTAAAATTCAGTTCTTCTCTCATCTGGACACAAATGCATTTAAAGTTAGATCTTTTGTAATTCATGCATTTAAATTTTTTAGTGTCTTAATATTTATGAGTTAACTCAGAAACTTCTAACCGTATTTCATTTCTTAAATTAGCAAAAAAGTTCAGAAGGAAAAAATAATTAATGTACTCAGTTTTTATTTAATTTTGAACTAATACAGAAAAATTTATGAACGGGCAATGTTTAGGGAGGAAAACTCCTTAATTCTTTGAGTAGAGAAATAATAATACGTTACCATACCATGCGTTTCTTTCCAAATTAAAAAATCGTTAGGGCGTAGCCAACGGAGTTAAATTAATGCCGTATGCGCCATTGCCAACTTCAATCTACTTTTTATTATCTGTATTTGGTTTTGTAGAGCAAAAACTACAAGATTTAGAAAAATCAAATTACAATGGACTGTAGAGAAGTGTACAGGGATTACGATGGAATGAAGAAAATGTATGATCGATAATTTGTTTGAGAACTATTAACTCCTACACTTAGTGATAAAAAATATCGTATGAGCCGCTCTGCAGGACACAAAAATTCCGCTACAGAATTGAAATTTTCTTTTTCTGAGCAAAAACAACAAGATTTTAAAATTTGAAATTACTATGGTTTATAGAAAAAAATACAGAGAAAATTTAACATTCGATAATAAGTATTATTAACTCTTATACTTGTAAGAAAAAATACTATATTTGGATGATCTGTAAGATGAGAAAATGTATGATCAAAACTACCAAAATATTGCTAAATTTACCATAATTCTAGCTCTATGGAAACACCAAAAAACTCGATAATTTTAACCAAAGAGTTTTGGTAATGTTTTAGGTTAACAATAAAATAAAATTTTATAATGTTTGTTAAATTTTGGTAAAATATGGTAAATAATCATGTTAGCTAAGAACATTTTCTTCTTATAGGCCTTTATTCAATAAAATTAACTGTTCAGTTATGTATTTTCTACTAAATGTGTGGTAATAAGAACTATATTTGTGAAAACCAGAATTTCTGTTAAACCCTTACAATTTGAATAGAAAATTTATCAAATAAATGGTTTAAATACAGGATATATTTTAATTTTATTACCCAAGTTATTTTTTATTTTTTTTAAACCAGAAATGTCAATACAGTTCCGTAATTTTACCGAATTTTTTTCTTCGTATTCTCCACTTAAATGTAATTATGCAGTTAAAATTCGATGAGCTAAAAAAAAAAACATTTTTATATGTAAACCTAAAACGAATTTTCTTTCGAATTCCAATTTATTTGAAAGTCATTGCTAATTTAAGTGTTCATTCGTGAATTTTTTCAGGTATATTTTAAATATTGACTGTTTATTCATTTTTGCAGAAAATTTATTTTTTCGTCAGGAGATCTTTGCCTTTTTTTTAATTTTGTAAGCTCGCACTGAATTGTCAATTAAGAGTAGCGAAAGAGAGAGAGAGAGAGAGGAATTTGCATGTTGCAAGATATAAATCTTAACAGTTAAATTGACATTTTTAAAAATAAATAAACCTAACGATAAAAAGTATTCTCAGTTTAAACTGTTAAAATTCTCGTCAACAAATAAAATAATTTCTCAGCAATTTTTCTTGTTTTATTGTTCTAATACACAATCTGTATTCCTTAGGTCAAATCTTCTTTAAAGTGCAGATGATAATTTTCAAGTTGAGGTAGTCCTCGAATTCGTTACGATTAGCATTTTAACAAAACATTCTTACATAACGCTACTTCACTTGTACATTTTAAAAGCAAAATGTTCAGCGTTTCAGTTTAAAATATTGCTTTTTAAGGGAAAAAAATAAAACAAGGATTTAAGTGAAACAATTACGCGGGTAGGTGATCGGAAACGGGGGGAGTCAGAGACTCCCTGTTTTTCTTTTTTTAATTTTCGCATGGAACAATTCCTTAATAGAAAGAGTTAATAATATATATTAATAATACATATTAATCTTATAGAGAAACAGGATTTTATTTTTCTGCACAGCAAGTCAAAACATTTATGTAAGCATTATTTCCAAGTGTAGAAGTATTAAAGTTTTTCTGAAAAAAAAAAGCATACAAATAAGTTTTGACCTAATGCAATTATTTAATTTCGAGAGTTCGTTTATCGTTGGTAGTTAACTAAATGTTTTTGTTATTTAATTTATTTTTCCTTTATAACACCAGAAATTGTTTTTAATAATTTAAAAATAAATATTGATCTTAATTTGAGGACATTTTACTGTCTGAAATCACAGGACACGTATTTTTAAAAAGAATCATTTAAGTGACCTTGTTTCCAATCCTTCAAGTTAAGGGAAAAAGAGAGGGGAAAGCGAACGCTTAGCATTTTAAACCCCCTCCCCCGATTCTAAGAAAAAGTCTCTTCAACCAGGTGGTCCACTTACCCCAGACGCCAAAAGATTCAATGGTCGCCAAAAAATTTGAAAAAAAGGGGATAAATAATGGAAATGGTCAACTTCAAAAGAGGTCTCCTTTCTGTTTTATTGCAGGAATGCGATACACAACAGACTAACGACAAGTAAGTAAACTTTTATTCTTTAGCTCATGTTATATTTTCAGTACACAGTTATTTATTAATTTTTCACAAATAGTTTGTTTTTATTTTCTTTATTTAGTTTTTAGTAATTATATTTTTTAATCTTTATATTCTACAAGAATGTTTCTTCGTAAGATTAGCATGTAAGTTACCATTTTAGTTTTAAAATGAATTATAAGTTCCATTAATCCTAACAATAGAAAAATGATTTTCTATAGCTATTTAAATCAAATGCTTCTTTATTTTTTTAAAAAGTTTTTAATTTAATAATTATTTAAATTAATTTACTTACTTAGTTTAATTACCTTATTTAATTTATTAAAAAAATCGGTAGTCATTTTTTACCAGGACTATGTAATGACGGCCTCGTTTCACCTTTTGTTTCAAATAAAACTTCTGAAAAAAAAATGGTATTAACATTTTCTAATTTTTTATTAGTTTATCGTATAATTTAAATTTAATAATTTTCTGATCAGAGTTTTTTAAATTAAAAACGTTTAACAATCTAAAACTCGTCTCACACTTGCTTAAGTGGAAAAACTGTCTTTCTAAGTTTGCTTTTGTTGCTTTGTAATTGCTTTTTATTAATGTTAAATATTTTTTTTTTTTTTTTTTGCATGGATGGAAATACTGTAAGAAAAATCTTTTGGAAGAAAGGTCAAGATGAAAGGTAAGAACATCTCAAATCTTTATATTAAGGGTAAAATTTAGGATTAAATTTTTAATAAAATTAGGAAATTACTTTACTGTTATTGAAGTATGTTTTTTAAGACATTTTTAAATTTTTTAAATAAATAACGCATAATTTAATCTGCAAAAGCATTTTCTTAAAATGTCTTTTAAAACTTTTTTCATATTTTTGAAAAACTTTATATTTATAACGAACGTTACATTTATATTAAACGTTACATTTATAATGAATGGTAAAAAAAAAATTTTTGGCCCATATCTTTGTGTACAAAATGTACAAGAAATTTGATTTTAGGTAAACAGAAATGCTGGAACTGTCAGGAATGAAGTAATTTTCGGCCAAAACATGAAAAAAATCTTGCAATAAACCTGAAATAAAATTCATTCTAAAATTCACGTTAACACTATGTAGCCAATGAGGTTAAAAGTAATTAAGATAAAAATCTACTTTATTATCCCATAAAAGAAATCTACTGCAACATATTTGCATTTTTTTAAATTATTTAAAATAAGAATATTTTTTTGTGGAAATAAATTTAAAGTTCTTTTTAAGTATAGAAATATTTGCAGCATAATATTTTTTCTTTCTTCATAGAATTAAGTTTTCTGTTTCTAGCTCTTTTTCCAGTTCTTGTGCAAATTTTACTATTTATCTAAACTTATTTATCTTTTTCTTAATATATTATATCATTCTCTATCTTAAGATTTATAGAGTTGTTTATTTTGAATCTCTTCCTGTTGAACTTTCACCTATTGAAATTTTATTTTTAGAAAAGCATATTTTCCGTAAAAAAAAAGTAACTTTAATTGACGGTTGAATGTACATATATTTCTGATGATTACTATGTAGTGCAAAAAATTTATCTAAATATTTTTTGAAATTATAATGGAAAAGGCAAGGAATTTTTTTTCTAAAATTAAGGGTAACCCGGACAAAAGTAATATATTGGTCTATTTTAGTATCTATAATTTGAATAGACTTCTATGTCTGTTATGCCGGATTTTTTTTCCATTCATATCTTATTCCTTTTCTAAATTTGAATTAGAGAACAAAATTTAAAAAAGAACTTATTGTATAGAAATGAGTTCTAAGCAGTTTTTTTCCCTTCAATTTAATATTTTTATTTTGTTGATTTTTAACAGTTTTTTCCATGTTCATATTCTAATTATTTTTCTTCCTTTCATGAAAAGTCCCGAAATTCCGACAGTGTGAATCAACTAGAATGGCTGAGTACTAGAACTAGAATGAACGAGAACCAACAGAAAAGGTAAGAACATGATAAAACTACATTTTAACTCAGTAGTACCCATTCTATAATTTGTGGAATCTATTTTACAAATTCATAGCAAAATTAGAAAATCTACTTCATATTCTATATGTAGAACTGCAATTTTAATAATTTCTTCGACTGTAATTTGTATTAAAATATTTTCAGATTATTAGTAAATAATTTTTATGATTTTAAAGGAAACATTTTATAAGGAAATATATTTTTTTTAAATCTAAAATTTTTTTAATCAAAATACCTGTTTTTGATTTTCAAAAGTACTTTCCTAAAATCTTATCTGTTTAGTCGCCTAAATTTATTACTTTCTTAAAAAAGTTTCAGCTTGTTTTTTTAAAAATTATGCCTATACTAGAATTTCTTGATTTGTTAGAGGGAAATTTCTTTTTTAGTCAAATGATTTGATTTTATCATAGCTTACATGTCATTTTAATGTAAACTTCTTTTCATAATTTTTAAATATTAAAAATTTAAAAGTAAAAATTTATTATAAAATAAATTTAAAAATTGTTGCATAGCTGTTATTAAGTGCTATGTACTGTTATAATGCTTAATATATATATATATATATATATATATATATATATATATATATATATATATATATATATATATATATATATATATATATATATATATATATATATCACTGGTTTTCAACTTTTTTTTTCAACTGGTTCTCTTCAAATTAAAATTTTTTATGTATAAAAAAATTTAAATATTTTAAAAAACCGTTTAGTTTAAACCAACCTATCTTGATGGCATAAAATTCATATTCTTTAGTTAGTTTGTAAATTCATTACAAATGTAGAAAATCATTCCTCTTTATCGCATATTTTAATAACTTATGCTTATGCTTATGACTTTTAATACTTAATGGAGTATAGTTTTGAAGGATCATATATTTTTTTAATTGATAGAAATTTTAATCAAATAACATATTTTCAGATTTTAAAAGTACTATCTTAAAAAAATTTTCTTATATTTTTTACATGTTTAAAAACCTTTACTTTGTTTATTTCCTTGAGGTTAAAATTTCTTTTAATTAAATAATTTAATTTTATATAAACTTAAAATATTTTCACATATTAAAGTAAAAAATTCGTTCATAGTTCTTAATCGTAAAAAAGTTAAATTTTGTTTAAATAATAAAAATATTAACATTACATAACATATTAATAGCTACAAACTATTTTGGTGAGAATGTATTCTTTCTAATTTAAAAAATATTAAAGTTTTGCTATCAAATTCTTTATTTAAAATGCATTTTTATGTTCAATTATTAAACAGATTGATCTGTAGTTACAAAATGCAATATATAAGCATTGTTAAGCGATATATACCGCTTCAATTAGTTTTCTAACTTATGCATTGGAAGCATAAGGTTGGGAAGCATTTTAAAAATTAATAGTTTATAACAGGTGAGTTTACAGTAATGAAGTTTGGTCACCACTTTTAACATTTTTAAAGTCAATCATAGTTCTCTCTATTTTTAAACTAATTAATTGTTTCATAATACTGTAAAGAGAAGTTTTATCCAGGTTGTTTCGTTAATTCATAGGATATTATTCATAGCTGTTTTAATATTTGATGCTGCAATTTTTTCAATCCAAATGAATCCGCTACTTTACACATTTGCAATAGATGTTACAAAGCACAATGGAATTTTATAAAATTAATACTTAGTTTTATTACAAGCTGGAATATTCATTTTGTGCTGTTATTACCTTTTGTTACAATCAGCTAAAATTTATTTTTGTGACAATCAATGCTCGCTAGTAAATAATAAAAAAACCCAGGTGGTTTGAGCAACTTTATTAAATTCTATAACGTATGATATTTATAAGAGAAAAACTAAATTGTTGAAAATTATTGGATAGAATTTTTCTTCGAATATTTCCCTGGGATCAATAAAAGTATTTTTTAATTGTTAGAATTAATTGATATTATAACTTAACCCAGAATTAAAATGCGTCAAAAATTAATTAGATATTTTGTTTCTGTACATATTATTTAATAAATCTGTTGTAAAATAAATTGGTTACTTTTTTGCAGGAAAACTAGATTCATTCTGAAATAGGATGTTATAAAGAAGTTATTGTACACTTATGTACTTGTTTGTATTTTGATTTGTTATATTGAAATAAAATAATATTCTTTTCTTAAGGTCCTGTTTTATTTTAAATTTTATGCATTTTATTCATATTGAAATTCCAGCTTTATTTATTTCAAATCATAGAAATTGATGTGTTATTTACAGGTACCCAGTATATATATATATTTAAAAATATTTATGATATGTCTTGTTTATCTATTATTGAATATGAATAATATTGAATGGAAAGTTAGCCAATATTAAATATGAATAATATTGAAAATAAGAATAATGACTGGGCTGTGGCTTTGTTTCTATCAAGAAAAGTTAATTGTAGGTTTAATATACATAATTATTTTCATTTTTTTTTCATAACTTAAATAACTTATACATTAAGTCGCAATATGTTTTATCTTAGAATAAAATTTTTATTTAATTTTACCTCATAATGTGTAAAAAAATGTGAACACTCAATTAAACACACAATGTTTTTATATGATTCTACTTTTAACTTATTGCATTTATAATTGATTAAAATGAAATAGAAAAGAAATTTATTTTATTATGTAAGAAGATTCATTGGATGATAATTTATTATAAATTAAACAATTTTTTCCACCATTTCGCTTTTTATATTAGCATAAAATTTTTTGCATGTAATGGCAGTTATTGTTTTATTACAATATAAAAAGTTAAAATACAATAAATTACTAGAGCTGATATCAGCAGAGTAAGAGAAAACAATTTATGTTCCTTAAATAAGAATTATTATCAACAACATGCAGCAAAAAGTCTTTGAAATTTAAGGAGAGCTCTAATAAATAAGTAAGTGACAAAAAAATTGCCGCGACACCTAACATAAAGATGTGATACCGGCAAGGATGGCATTAAAGTTTTCTATCGAACCAAGTGTGAGGTGAGTTAAGGGTGGTATATCAGCAAATAAGGCAAAGAAGTTCGCCTAAACATCTGATATAAAGGTGTGATACCGGCAAGGACGGCATTAAAACTTTCTATTGAACCGAGTTTGAGGTGAGTTAAGGGTGATACACCGGCAAATAAGGCAAAGAAGTTCGCCTAAGCACCTGAAATAAAGGTGCGATACGGGCGAAAACGGCATAGACGTTTTCTAATCAGCCAACAGTTAAGGTGCCTTAACGGCAAGCGAGGCAACGACGTGTGCCAGTGAACATATTCAGCTTTTGATAAAAAGGCAAAAAAGACAAACAAAAGGTACAATAAAAGCCTTTACGGCAATTTTCTCTTCATTCTGTGAAAAAAAAATTTTTCCCCGGTATTAAACAGGCAAAAATGGCAAAGCAATCCAGAGGCAACAAAATAGTCCCGGTCCTTCAACGATTGCCGTCGCTTTGCCTGAAATGCCATGCACTGGCCCTCATTCTGGCCCAGATTTCACTTTATTAACGGAACCGATACGGCGATGAAAAGCCCGCCGTAATGGCACTTTAGGTGTGCCGACATTGTCCCTTCACTAGCCCAAAAGTCGTGTGCTTGTTGGGTTGTGTAAAAAGGGCAAATGCTTTCCCCCAAAAAATATTAAAAAGCAAAAAATAAAAATAAATAAATAATAATATTTTAAGTTTAAAGAAGCTTTTTACCACCCAATACTAATACTATTAAGAGATTTAATAACAAAATAATGATTTGTTCTCAAGTTAAATTATTTCAAACACTTTCATAAATATACAAATAACAATAAAGCAAATGTTAAATTTTTTTGAGATACTTGTCTTAGTCTATATATTAGTCTGCTTTACCCAGAAATTTAGAATTATATTTACCAGCTGCATCTTGAATTGCTATGGTTACCAATAAATAAATTAAATTTAATTTTCTTGAAGTGCAAAAACTACACATTTAAAATGTTTATAGATTTACTAAAAAAAAACTTTATTTGTTTCATTTTCAATTTTTACAGCTAAAGTCAAGAATTTTGCTTGTCATCACAAAACAAAGACATCAATAGTTTGTTTTACACAATATAGTAAGAGAAAATAAAATCAAAAATCTAAAGCAAAATTCTAAAAAACAAATAAAATAAAAATAATGAAATATTTAGAATGTTGATTGAACACTTACCTTCTTGTGAATGTAGCCTGCCTCCTCTTCTAACCAGCAATCTTACAGAATTATTACCTTGCCGGATTAGTTCAATTGCTTCGGCATGAGTCATATTCTTTGTGTTCTTTCCATTTATTTCAATTATCTGATCTCCCACCTGAAAGAATAAAACAATCTATGAAACAATTTAATTATCTTATGATGTCTATTGCTATTCTAATGATTGCTTAGATGGAGTTTGCAGGTACAAGGCTCAAACGTGAGTTTTCCTATGGATTGCCTAACCTAAATGACACTATCTTATTCTTTCTCTTAGGTAGCATCAAATGTTTTTTTTTTTAGGTATAAATGAGGAACTGTAAAAGTGGTTAAATGTCTGAAAAGAATTTTACAACATCATAACTCTGGTTCTAATATTACCATTAACTTAAACTAAAGCAAGCATGAAAGTGGACAAAAATTACTTTTACAATGCAGACACTGGAAGGTGGGAGTGTTCTATGTAATACTGTGATATCAATAAGATACAGTGAAATTTTAATTTTTCTTTAACATAATTTTAAATGTCTTTGAACCCTGCTATATTAAAGAAAATGAAGCAATATATAAGGCTTAATAATCATGAATGATGAAAATTTATCATATTAATAGTTAATAATGTTTTAAATAATTGTCAGTCAGTGATTTTAAATTAAAATCACCACTTACTTTCACCTCAATATCTTCTGATAGATTGCTATGAACAGTTTTAGTCACTTTTGACTGTTTCATTTAACCAATCTGTCAATTAATTTTTTTCAGCAGCATGGATCGTACCCACTTTGTTTGTCCATCAAATAATGGATTTCCAATGTCAAAATACATTTATTTTACAATGTACCACGTAAAAAAGACACAAGTAAACAAATATGTGCACAAACGACTAAAAAAAAAAAAAGAAAAAAAAAGAACCAGCGGAGTCAATAAAATAGTAATGTACGGATAAGAAAAATTCAGAGTGGGCCTCCTCACCAAGGAGAAAACTCCCGGATCAAATATTGGCTTCCGAAAAAAATTCATAAAACTCAACAATGAAGAACTTCGCTCTTTCTGTTCTACAGTGGAGTCTGTAATAATTGGACCCCAAAAAATTACGAATTATGCTTGTGGAACATTGTCGGAAATTTTAAAACTTGAGAGAAAAAAGCATATTTCTGCTTTTTTGCAGAAGTATTTCATCCTAATTAATGACAACAAAACAAAAAAAGTGAGAGAGAAATAAAATACCATTAGCTTCCCATCCTGGTGAGCAGGGCCGTTTTCAGCTATACGCAGCACAAACAATGGCATGTTCTGAAACTCCTTTCCACCTCTTATGCTGAAACCAAACCCCCGTGTTCCCCTGTGCAGTTCTATGGCGTGGTACTGATCGTCCACATCCTCTCCCCTTTGAGAAGTAGATGTGGTGCTGGAGGTGTCATCCTGTGGGGGTCCAATGGTGAGGGTGATGGAGTAGCCAGAGTCCTTAATAAGATTCACTGTTTCACCATGGTGCATATTTAGTATGCTCACATTGTTTACAGCTAGGATTCGGTCTCCCACATGCAGCTGCCCACATCGGTCAGCAGGACTGCCTTCAATGATGCGGCCTGGGCAAAGAAAATAAGAATTTAGAACAAAATAGCACTGAAAAATACATGGGTACAGATGGAATATAACATGAGCTAGAGAAGCTTTGAACGCCATCCCCAGGAATTTATCAGTAAACAATTTTAAAGTCAATCTACACTAAATAAAATCACACAGCACTGGAAGAAATAGGCTTCTTGAAACCCAAGTGGGAGAAATTCTTTTTATAAAGGAATATCAAGTATTAAATTAAAACAGTTTTTAATTGCAATCTAGTTTAAACAATAGTATTATTTTTAAATAACTTAATGTATAAATTTCAAAACAATGATTATTTCTTAAATAAATTCATAAAGTCATAAACATATTTTTTTTTTTTTTTTTTTTAAATATTTAAGCTTAAACTCATGAATAGTTTAAAGTGCATTTTCAATTATAGATATTTTTAAAAACAAAGCTTGTAAGTATTCAAACATAAATATATTATAGCTTTTAAAAATATAACTCAGCTCAGCATTTGATACCTTAATTGTATTTTGCTAAAATTTACTAACATTATAAATAAAGGGAGAACTGGTTCTTCTGTTTTTAAATAAATCAGTTTTACAAATAAAAGAAAATTAATTTAAAACAAAATTTCTAAAATGAAACACATTGTGACCTTAAAATAATTTGTAATAATCTTATTGTGAACAGACGTATCATAATTTAGTTAGATATAAGTATTACATATTTATCTAGTTGCATAAGCTTACATTTTTATTTAGAAGAATAAGGATACTATATGTGAAAAAAATAAATAAATAAAAATTCAAAATAATTTAATAGGTTATACAAATGTTAAAATTTTGTATAATATACTTGAACTATTCTTTGAGTAGTTACCATTAAACAATTGTATGGGTCAATTTTAGTTTCTGTCATTTCAATCAATTTCTTCCAGAGCCCTTAAGTTCATATGAAATGGGTTGTTGCTGATAAGTTAATCTGTTACATCTGAATTAGGTTAATAAACATTTATTTTCAATATTAAATATTTTTTTTAAAACTAATAAGATGCATGAATACAAATTGAATATAATATTATTACTTAAATACAAATAATTATTAGGTATATCAGCAAATTATCCATGTGGTATTTGAGGAAGCAAAGACAGAACGTTAAAAGATGCCTGAATTTTAAATTGATAAGTAACAGATTGAATAGAAGAGTATTGGATAAGTTAAGGCAAAACAGTCCTTTGTGAACCTACTTCTTAAAATAAAATTATACTTTCTACAGCTGAAATGTATGATGGATTTGAACTAATATTCTGATTAGCTATGAAATTTATTCATTTTATTTTAAGAACTTTAAGGTAACAAAAATGTAAATAAGATTTAATGTTAATAATATAAGGTTTTATTTTTTATTTTATTTGCTTATTTCTAATCTGAGTTAGGTCATGGAGGCGAAATGCCAGAAATTTAATTCAGGGATTCGCAGTTTATAGACAGCAATAAAAGGCTACATTTAAAATTTAAAAAAAAAAAAAGTTCACTTTTAATGTGGCTATTTGCACACATTAATAAACCACTTCAGATTAACATACTCACATTAAACAAACTTTTGAATTTTATATCATAAGAATTACTAAAGGAAAAAAAAATATTCAACTAATTTAACAGTTCAAATGCAATTCAAAACATAATTTAAAATGGAATAAAAAGGCTTTTCTTTTCTTCCAGAGAGTAAGTTATATAAATATTGTTCAATCTTTTATTATGTTGCACCAAGAAAATCTTCAACTTGTAAAAACTTTATTACTATACTTAATAATTATTTAATTTCAGCTGGTATTACAACAGTACAGCAACCAAGAAAAGAACCTTGAAATTGTAGAACTTTATTACTATAGATATATTTCATTTCAGCTGGTATTGCACGCACATTATTATGTTTCAATATCTAAGTATAGAACCAGTAATAACTAAATATTAATCACTGTCAATATTGCACACATTTTTGAATGAATACTATTATAATCAGTGAAAAAAATATGATCTCTAAGCAATACTAAATGCATTGCATGAAAATTACTAAATGTAATCCAAAATCTAATATTTAAAAATTATATTTGGAGAACACACTTAAACAAAGCCATTTTTTTCTCTTATCAGATAGTATCTTAAAAAATAAAATAAATAAAGTAAAAAATCAGTTTGTTAAATGAATTATCTTTAGGTCAAAATAAAATTGGTAGCTAAGTACAGTTTTTTAAGAACAAAAAAAAAAAAAAATAAATAAATGATTTGTTGCATAATTAAGCTAAAGCTACTAACCAATTGTAGCACCAGCTCTTCCTACAGATGATATAATCACAAAACCAAAGCCCTCATTTTCCTGGCGTGTAACAGTGACATCATATGGATATATGCTTTCCATCGATCTTGAATGATAGGCAGAATCTACAAGCGAAATAAGGATACGATGAAATAAAACTATAAACCTGAAGATTAGAATACAATAAAAATTGCATTTTCAAAGATTTGATATATTAAGCAATTTTATTTTTAAATGTGAAAGACTTTAAAATCATATTAATTGGCCAGAGTGTAGAAACGATAGGAAGTCAAATATAATTAAATTTTGTCAAGAATTATGTCAAATGTTGTCCCCAAAATTAAGTTCCTAATCCTCTTAAATTAAAGGATTTTTTTTTAAATAAAAATTTTATTAATTAATAGAATCCTATTAAATTAAAGTCTGTTCCGGTCACCCTGTTCAGTCTAAGTCTCATTTTAATTAAACAAAAGCAGATAACATTTCCGACAGACAACCGTAATTTAAAATGTATCAAAACTTACCAACAGATGACACTCTCCGACGAACACCCATGGTAACTTTTCCATTGGTCGTGTTTCCAATCAATTGTACGACACGATGATGAGAGGTATTCAGTACAAGTTGATTATCTACAGATACTATCTCATCACCAGTTCTAAGTCTCCCATCTAAGTCTGCAGCTCCACCAGGAACTATATGGCCAATAGCAACCTTGGAGTAAGAACTCTATAGTTAGATGAAATAAAAACAGCAAGTAGCAATTAATTTTTTGATTTTATATAAAATTAAATTTTTCCTTCACCATTAACCAACTCAATTATTCATATTAGTTCATAGTTAAAATAAAGTTCTGCTGTAAAATGGGTTTAATACGAAAAGATTATTCTTCGGGTTACAAGACTTAGTTAGAGGTGTCAAAGTAACAAGATGCATCCTTTTTTCAGAAAAGCTGTTTCTTAGATTTCAAAAAAAAAAAAAAAAAAAAAAAGATGCCATATGCTATTTTTTTAAAAAAATTTTTTCATCTTTAAACTAAATATATTTTAAACAGTGAAATTACTTGTTTTTTGTAGGTCATTAAATTAAAAGTGTTAGCAGCAACTAGATGAAAAGGCATGTCTCATGTTTTATTATAATCAGAAGTACATACACCCCCCCCCCCCAAAAAAAAAGTTTCAAAATCAGTTGATAACAGTTTCAAATATTTCAAAAAATATATGTTATGAATGATCGAAATATCTTAAGAAGCAAAAGGTGGAAATTGGAAAATATTGCATTGCGTAAATACAATAAAAATAAGTAAACTTTTTTCTATTACCAACTGACAGTGCTTTTGTGAAAATTTAAGCATTTTATTTTTTAAAAAAAATTTCCCGTTGTGCTTAAAATTTCCGAAATTAAAATACCTTATTTTTTGACATACACTGAGTAATGACGATTTTTTAAACACACAGCTAGAAATGATTTTATAAATTTGTTTTTTTTAAATCTAAATTGGAAATGGTAAGGCTTAATATCAAAAAATATTTGACTCTTAACAAGACTTAAGATAAGTTTAAGAAAGTGCTAGATTTAAAATTTGCAGCTACTTTTTGTCACTATCATTAATACCAATTACACAGGCCTGCGATGAAAAAAATGACAAATTTCCATCACTTCAAGTTTTCTTAAAAAATTCAATTTTACTGAAATTTTTATGGACATTTACCATAAAAAAATTTTCTTTTTTAAATTTCTTCCATTCTTGCCTGACCAGCATTATACTTTGATTAAATCTACAAAAAGTACCCCTCTATATAAATATTCCTATCATTGACCCTATTTGCTATTCTTACTCAATCATCAATTTTATGTAAGTTACCTTAATAAAAATAAATTAAAATGGCATGTCGGTGATTTTCTTCTAGAAACTAATGTAAAAAGTTTAAACTCAAGAAACTTATTGCTTTTCTCTCGACCAGAAGTGACTTGAGTGATCTGGCAACAGTATTTTTCCTTATTTTAACCTATAAAAAATTAGCCGGTAGCTCAAAAATTAGTTTATTAGTTAGCTCAAAAATAAAAATTATAACTTCTTTTGTATTTTTCAAAAACTTAAATTTCGCTGGCTTGTGTTACTGTTTGGGCCGTATGACATAGCCGGAAAATGTATTAAAAGAACTAACATATAAATATAAAGTAGAGTTTAAAGAAACAAGTAGAAATGTATAACTTGAAATTAAGCATTTTCAATAAGTTATTATATAAAGAATAATGAATCATTTATATATGCTTTATATACTAAGCATATATAAATAATTATAAACACAAAACAAAATTATAAACAATAAAAAAACCCAGGTGATTTAAATATCTTGATTCATAAAGATATTAAAGATAAAAAAGATACACAAGATAATAAAGATACACAGTATTAAAGATACATGAAAATATAGTTAAGTCACGCAATTAAATATATATCATGCAGGCAGCTAAATGCAAAAACAATCAATATAAAATCAAAATAATTTTCGACATATTTAAAAAATATTGCAATAAGTATTTACAAATAACAATGAAATGTCATTTGATTTAGAACAACTATTTTGTTCTGAACTAAGTTAAGTCTTTTTTGGTAGATTAAAAAATAGTTTTACCACATTTTAACTTCAGTTGTTCTTGTTTAGTTGTTAATATTTTCCTTTTAAAACTTTAAATATAATCTTAGCAATAAATTCTATATACATAACTTTGTTGACACCAAAGTTAGTTAATCATATGGTTCTTAAGACAAACTTTTTTAGGTTCTTATGCATTATACCGTCGACAAACATCATGCCAACGTTATTTTGGTACAATTCAAATTTATTTTAACATAATTAACTGATTATAACAAAGGTGACAAAATACAAATATATCTCATTGCATGCAAAAAATATTTAAATTTGAGCCATTTCCAAATTTATTTTCAGATTTGGTATAAATGATCGAAGAGATAATACATAAGTACCCTTTTTTACATTGCTTTTCTCTCTCTCTCTATTTTTTTACTCATAAAGTTTCATTCTTTAACCTTCGAATGATAACACAAAACAGCTAATGCTTTTTTTTTAATTACTTATAGTTAGCTTTCAATTTTAACTACTTATAATAACAAAATATATAAGGACAAAACATAAAAACAGGAAGCCTCTATCTAATGAACTTCCATTTTGCGAATTTCTCCATTTTGCGATTTTTTTTCCAGGAACTAACAACATTTTGGAAATTTCTTTATAAAATAACTTGTAAATAGCGAAGTGAAATTTCTATTTAACAAAATTTTCTTTGAGATCCACTTTCCCTATTTCCTAAAATATTTCAGAATTTTTCAAACTTGTTAATGCATTTTAGGAGGGAAATGACCTTGAATTGATTTTCGAAGCCACTTAACTTTCAGAGAAAGCAGCAAAATCACTTTCCCTTTTTTTTTGCATTTCGAAACTCAGACAAAATTAACAGATTTTATCAGAAACAATTAATCTTAAGAATGCATGAGATAATGTATATGGAACACGTGTTAAGTTACTTTTAAAATAAACGCTGCTATAATTTTATTCATAAATTTAGTTTTTTTAGTAAAAAATGTATGTAGCATGATAGTGTAACACTGGATAATGTTTTGTTTGATTCTTGCTTTCCGTGCCGCTTTCTCTTATGGTTAAGATTTATAAAATAAATAGTAGATACTAGTTTACAAGATAAAGGTATATCAATTGCTATTTTAATTATGTCTAATGTTTATGAATTTAAAATCTGTTTTGTGTTGTTTAAGTATTTTAAAAGATGATTTTCTATTTAACGAATTTTCCATATAACGAACGTATTAGCGATATTTAGGATCCTCATTAAATAGAGGCCTAACTGTATATATATAAATGGATTAATCTCAGAAAAAAATTAATATATATTAATGAAATATCTTGACAGTCTAAAGCTCTAAAATAAAATTTTTAAGAAATTCATTTTGCTCCATACATCTAGAAACACTGAATGACTTTTTTAAGTATGCTTTAAAGGAATATATGTTTTAGCTTACTTGTGAGCCTTCTTCAGTTCCACCGACTATCCTAAAACCAAATCCACTTTCTTGACGATGGAGAGTCACCGTCATGTCTATATATTCTGGAACACGACTGAGCATCGGTGGTTTTAATACTGATCCAGGTTGTGAATACATTGAGCTTGACGCGTACAAATTGTCTCCCTTGCTTAGAGACACGACCGACGGGTTTTCGTGCTCGAAGGACGTGCCTCGCTTCCTTCGGGACAGACTATCGTACTGAGAACTATTAGGAGAATGACCTGAAGATACAGATCTGTAGATGGGTTCATGGTGTGTATCACTAGGCCCATAGGATCCTGCATGCACAGGTGGCTGACTGTATGGGCCATTGCTTCGCACTGAGTTGGATCGTCTGTAAGAGTCATTCGTGATGTCCTGATGATAACCATCAGGATTCCACTCCAGCCCGTATTCTCGATGAGGTCCATTTTCGTTATGAGGTTTAGCGGGCCAAGAATGGTTACCAGGACTATGAGAGAAAACACTATCTTCGTATGAATCATTAAAGTTTGATCGCGTGTGTGGTGGTACTGGAGGAGGCAGTTTTGGATGTAAATAACCATATTGCCCACCCCCATCCAGCATGTCGGACGAGTGATTAACAGTACTAAAATCAGTAGATTTGTTGAGTTCTTTGTTATGGTTATCTGCCCAATAAGTATCCCTCAATTTACCTAATGTAGTGTACCACGATGGATTAACAGTAGTTTTGTCCAAAGCAGCACTATAAGCAGTTCTTAAGGCAGGACCATGGTCATTTTTCCAATTATTGAGGAATGCAGATGGGCGGTTAACAGCATTGTCTGATCCGTGATCACCCACCGAATGCCTCATCGGATCAGGGTTTAAGCGAACACACTCTTGTTGTTGATTCATGATGCCGTTTCCTCGAGGTAGGTGATTACCATTGAGTCTCTCTAAAGGTTCGGAGGACATGGACTGCGATTTTGGCCAATTCCTCGTATCGACGAGCGGAGTCTTTGGTCTGTTTATGTGAACTGGTTCTTTCTCTCGTGAACTGTAGAGATCGGCAGTCGGTGTCTTGCTGCGGTACATGGTAGACGGTGCTGGTTGATAACCTTCTAAGAATAAATGAGAAGTAATGAGCAATAGGAAGAATTTTGATTGGGTAAGAGAATATTATAAAATGAAAACACTAAGTGAGAGTAAGTAATACAAACCTGTTGATCGGTACGGATAGGAATGAGAAGAATTATTACTAACACTTCTACGAATACCAATGTCATCTGCTGATTTCATCTGCAAATATATTAAATAAATTAAATTTGTCAAAGAACAAAAAATGTATTTAGTTTTTAAAAAAAAGCGACATTTAAAAAAATATTGACGTCGGAAAGAAAATAGCCAATTTAACATTAACAGTTTCTTGTTGTTGTATCATGCTAATGATACAACATTAACAGTTTCGGAAAAGTAAATTGCACTGGCTGTATCCCCCATCCTTAGAAAATCTAATTATTATCAATTAACAATCATGCACAATATTAAAACTTATAAACTAGAACAATTTGAAAAATTTAAAGTTCAATACATTAAAAGAAAGATTAATTATCTCAGTATGAATCAGCATTTAAATAATATTATTGATTTCAGATGATATTATTAAATTTTTTTTTTTTTACTAAGCAATTAGGCTAATGAATTTACACCTTACAACAAAATTTAATTTAATTTATTTTTTCACTTTATAGTATTTAGATTTATAGAAACTGTTTCAAAAGCATTACTATAAACTAAATAATCACTTAGTTAAATATAGTTTTCAAACTACTTATTCGGTGACTTCACATTAGCTTTGACCAACGTGAAAGTTGGTTTTGACCAACCAATTGTTTAAGAAAAGTGAAAATTAACTGCCTATAAAAAAAAAATTATGTCACACAGACAGAGCTGTAAGCTAGAAAGCATCAACATTTAGAAGGTGAAAACAGTTCTTGAGTTAAGAGACACTCTCACAGATTCTTCTTTTAAATATTATACTAAAAATAAAACCTTTAAATATTATAGTAAAAATAAAACCAACTAGAAATTTATTTTTGAAAAAAGGTAGAAAACTTTATTTTAGATTAAATTTAAAAAGAAAAAATATTGCAAAATCAAAGTTGGGATCAGAAATCAGCACAGCACAAAATTTATATATAAAATTGAGTAGATACCTTTGTAACACGAGGTAATAAGCCCCTTTGTATAGTGATATGTGCTGATTTGTCACAGGGACATTCCTTAAGGATCTGCACTACTTCACTGTGAGGAAGCCCACGGATATTTTTGTGATTGATTTCAATTAAGATGTCACCTTCAAGCAGATACTGGCATCGATCTCTATCCAGGATTTTCTTAACCTATAATTAAAATAGATCAGACTTAAAACATTTAAAATATTAATTTTTTGTAAAGGAACAAATATCTCAATGACAAACAGGCCAGTTTAATCAAATATCGTGACAATTATCACAAACACTTAACAAATTGAACAATAGGATCTTTAAAGTGGTGAATAAAATTTTAAGTATTCTAATTAATATCTAACAAAATAAAATTTTTAACATAAACATAAGTCACATTTTTGATTTTAAAATTGTTCCACTAAATTTAAATTTAGTCACAGCATAATTAATTTTACTAATTTAGGACCAACTCTGAAGATTTAATTAAGAATCTTTATTTGGAACAAGGTCAAACAAAAGTAGGTAAGAAGAACTTTATGTGGCAGTTAAGTTCTTTTACCAAAACTAAAAAGTTGAACTGAACTCTCTTTTCTCTCATAATTTCATACCACACTCCGTTTGGCTCGCATGTACCATAAAATTTTTCAGTTCACAGTTAAGCGGGATTGCATTTGAATTTTACTCAAAACATTAGAAAGAAAAATAACTGCTAAGAGACTAGTGGGGGGGGGGGGGGAATCACAGATAATTCAACAATCCAAGAACACTTCTTAAATACTACTTTGATTTTCGAAAAATAAACTAGGTACAATGTTAACTAACATAGAATAAATAACATTAAATGATTGATGCTTTACTCAAATTAAAAGTTTTTAAATTCATAGCTCTAAATTTAAAAAAGAAATCACTTTGATTTAAATGTTTTAACTTCCGGAACTTTAACTGTCGTTACGAAATTTATTAATTTTTTTTTTGCATGGTTTAAAGTTAATTATTTTATGTTTCTGTTAAAAAGGTTGAATTAAAATTCAATTATAATTTTTTACAAGTTCTTCTTTGATCCAAACAAGAAGAAAATCGTTTGCTTCTGCCCTTGAAATAAAAATTACCCAGGATTGTCTGCTTCTAGTGTTAATGTGCAAATTTGGATAGTAAATATGCAATTTCTTCTCTCAGAAATGACCAAATTTTTTAATGCAAATTACAGACATTTCCCTTCTTAATAAAAAAGTGGCAATGGATATGAAAAAGACCTTATAGAAAAATAAATAAAATCAGTAGCTTAATCCTAACAGATTACACTGAAAACTAAAATTAATAGTTTTTATTGAATGAATATTAATTATGGGTAGCAAAAATACAAATTACATTACCTTTTGACCATAAACACTATCAGCAATGGTGAATCCAAAACCATTTTTCCCTTTTACAATCTCCACTGACAAGAAATCAGCTTTATTGGGTACTTGATGATTAACATCATGTGAGCTAATAGAGTGGTCATTACTGCCTGTACTAAGTTCGGATGGATGTTCAAAGTTTCTTTGCCTCTGAGACTGAAACGCAGTGAGGTCGGGCATAGATTTCGCCGAACGTGTCGTCGATTCTGCAGACTCACTGCCCCCATTCATGCAGCCACAAAAACCGTTTGGCCCATTGCCATGGTTACAACTGGATACTGCATTGGTAGTGACTATTTCAGTGTTTGGATCTTCGGGATCAAAAGGCAATTTGAAACCTTGAGCAACACCCAAATGAACGATCTCGCCAGGAGGGATGGACTGGAACAATGAAACAGCATCTTGGTGACTAAAGCCCAGAACACATTGTTCATTAATATATACAAGAACATCACCTAAAATTATATGAAATGATTTATAATTTCAGTACTGCTATACATATTTATTACAATTATATATAAGTACCAGTATGTATAAAAAATACTTCGGGCAAACTTATACAGCAATTTTAAAAAAAGTTCTTATCCTAGTAGAATATGAAACTATAATTTTACATTCAACTTTTCAGCATCAGAGTCAGCATATGAATGAAGACAGCATTATTTTCGTTTTCTAATATAGGGCAATTGAAATTTATTATGAATCCTAATTTTTTTTTTTTTTGCCACAGATGCTATAAACACAGGAGAAATCCTTCAAGACAAAACATTTTAAACTTTATTTAATTTAAACTTTAAAACTTAGAAAATATAGGTTCAAATAAACCAAGAAAGAAATTGCACTGAAATTCTTTATTTTAAAACATAAAATTGCAAACAAATACAGACAGGATTACTTTTCCCTTCCTAACAACAGATATTTTACATTTAAAATTAGTATCGAACAGGATTGAATAGAAAATTATTTTATTTATTACACATTTGAAATCATAATTATGATTCATACTAAATATATAACCTATCTTAGATAGCTATAGAATATTCTTTAGCATTTTATTTGAAAATAGAGTTTTAAATAATAATAAAAAAATGAAACTATTAAAATAATCTAAAAATTTTTTCTTCTAAACAAGCCCTACTTATTCATTTAGAAGTAATGATTGTTTTAATACTTAATCATGCAATGAACCAAGATAGAAAAAAATCTAACAGATGGAATTTTTTAAAGAAAATTTTTGTATTTCAGAGAGATTTTTAAAAAAGCAGAAGAATTCTGTAGAATATGCATCAATAATATCATACCCATCTTCAGTTTTCCATCTTGCCATGCTGGTCCATGAGGAACAATCGCTTTGATTTGCAAGAAGTCACGAACGTCCCCGTCGTCTCCACCCACTATTGTGAAGCCAAATCCCCTGGCACTTTTCACAAGACTAGTTCTGATCATGAAAGGTTCCAGATCAGCAGGATTGGAGGTGAAGACGTAAGGCAGTTTGTAACCAGAACCACGCACTATGAAAAAATTATTCACATTTAGAATTCAGCACACAAGAGTTGCATTTTGAAATTCCACTTATTTATTTCATTTTTTTAAACAAACACAATGTTAATTTAACTATTACTCATCTTAATAAAAAAAGGAAGGCCTGCTCAGTGTTTTTAGATTAAATAATACATACACAACGTAACAAGCTATTCTTATGCTAATGTTTCTATGGGTGCTCGTTACATTTTTATGTCTAGATTTACATAATGCAATTCTATACACTGCTATTTTTCACAAATTACATTAACTTCACAATCTTTAAAGCAAATCTAACTTAATAAATTTGTTAGTTTATAGTTCTAACAGGGTTCCCACTCAATTTTTAATAAAAAATTCAAGGACTTTTCAATGACTTTCAAGGACCTATTCGGCATTGTTATATGCTAAAGTACATGTCAACCAGATTTTATCCTGCCTAGAAATTGTATATTTTTAAATCACAATGCTTATTTGACAAAAAAAAAATATTTATTAAATTTATCAGCAAACAATACAAATGGTTGATAGTTAGATAGCTGTTTCAAATCACTTAAAAAAATTCCAACAAAAAAAAAAAAAAAAAGCTCCAATTGACATAGGATACTAGCCAACATTTAAAACTAACATCATGATGAAAAATTTAATGAAGTGAATTAGAATTAATGAAACTGAATGAATGTATAATGCATATTACATTAGCGTGAATTTTAAAATTTAGTGAACATACCTAATTTTCACTAAGCGTAATTTTTAAATAGCATTTATACGAATCTAGATATGGGTCATTCTCACAAAAACAGTCATTTTCATGTCCCCAGTATATTTTATGTTTGTTTTACAACTTACGAAAAAAAAAATTTCAGGGAAAGTGTCCTTCAGAATGCAAGCTAACAAAAGAATAAAAATAAAATTATCAATTTTTATTTTTTATTAATTTTAGGTAATAAAAATATGCCAATATGTCATTCCCTCACTTGTCCCCACTGCTGCTTTAAAAAAAGAAAAAAATTGTTTCTGAAATAAAATTTTTTTTTTTTACAAATTTGTGTTTTTTATTTGAGAATATTGAAATATAGAATTCAGAAAATAAATTTTAAATTTAATTTCTGATTAAAATATTAACACAGCACTATTTTAAACTTTGTCCCCAGTGTTTCGCGTCATTCCCTCACAACAATGTTCTTATCACCTGCAATCATCTTAGAATAAAAATATTTTAATAAAAACTTCAGAAGTTAACAAGTGGCATCATAGAACAAAATTGCAGTATGTTTCCATCTTCAACTTAAAGAAGCTTTGCAGTGGAATAAATTTGAATGAATCAAACCAGGTAAAATTTTTTACAATTGTCATTCCCTCATGTCGTTTTTCAGAGTAAAATAAAATACAACTTCATCGAGAAAGTGGATAATTATATGTTGCTTTCTAGTATGAATATAATTGTATGTGATTGATAAAGCCTAACTGTTATTTTTAAATTTTATTGAATTCGTCATTCCCTCACTAGTGTACAGGGTTCGCCAAGTGGGCCCACTTTGAAAAAACCCGCCCGGGTTTTATTGGGCGGGCCCACCTTGAAAAAACCCACTTGGAGCGATAAGTGGGTTTTTTCAAAAAAAAAAAATTTTTTTTTTTACTAAAACTTATTGTTTCACATTTACTTTTATATAATTTATTGTGCAGCATAAATTTGTCAAATAGAGTTGCATGATTTATATGATTAAGTTTTTAATATTAGTAAAGTAAAAGAAACTCGAATCTTCATATAATTTTATAGTAGGTTCCTACTATTGAAAACTTCAAGTGGGTTTTTTTCAAAAAGTAATATTTTAATGATATTAAATGAAATAAAAATTTAAATAATATACTCTGAAAAGATCAATTTTTCAAATATTGTTGCATGCTTTATATATTAATAAACAGGTTATTATTATTAATTCATATGTTTAAAAAAATTGAAAAGAAACAATTTTTTTCTTTTTTTACCAAGTGATACATTAACAAATTTAAACAGTTTTATTTTCTGGCTTTAAAAAAAAAAAAAATGCTAAAACTTTTTATCAGAGAACTTTTTAAAATTATTTATCTAAAAATGGAATCATTTTCCTAGGGTTAATTACTTGTAACCAAATGGGACAAGTAACTGATACTCTTTATAATCATAAGTAGTTTTAATTTCACTTTCCATTAACCTTATTATAAAAACACGTAAGACCATTAAATATTTATTTCAGTTTTTACTGATTATAAATATTTACTGATTATAATTTTATAATAGGTAATATCCATATGTTTAATAAATATAGTAAATAAATGTGTGTAAAAACAAAAAGATTAATAAACTTGTTCCTTTTATATTACTGCATTTATATTTTATAATTCCTAATTTAAAAAATTATGAAACGTAATGTACTTAACAATAAAGAAGATTCAAATATGTAGTGATAATGCGTTATTTAAACTTAATATAAAATACATATAACCAGGGTTCCCCAAGTGGGCCCACTTTGAAAAAACCCACTTGGTGTTTTTTTTCACAAATTGTTTTTTTGTTTTAATTTGGTTCAAAAAGAAGTATCTCCTAATACTATCATTGGACACATTGCTGAAGTTAACAAATACTTTAGAAATTTGAATCAAGCACATGGATGGGCAAATGAAAAAAAACTGCTTGATGACCAAATGATACTAGGTGGAATTCATATTGTGAGCACGTAAAAACTTTTGCCAATAATTACCATAAATATGAAGAGATTGTTCTTGAACATCAAAATGAATCTAATAATGATATGTTGGGCTTTACCAATAAACTATCAATTGGGAAAAACAGATATCAATTGTTTCTTAAGCTTTAAAAAAGCTTCAATCAGAAAACATTTCAATTTCAGAAGCTGTTGAAATATGAATTAACTTACTATCATGTGATGAATTAGAACCCCATAAACATTTTGTAAAAAGATTCAATCAGGCTGTTCAGCCACATAATTTATTAGCATATGCATCCTGGATCTTGAAACAAGGGGACAATTTTTAAATGATGAACAAGACCAATTAGCAGAAAACTGTCTTTCTAAGCATCATCCAGAATTTCTGCCACGTGTTATGGCATTCAAAATTTCCGATCCTGAATACTTTCCAAAATCAATGATGCTTGACACTGTTATTCAACAGTTTTCATCAAAAAAATAGTGGAAAATTATGGCAAAAAAAAAATAAATAAATAAATAAAAAATAAGTAAATAAAATCCATTGCTTCCACAAAGTTTCTGTCAATTCTTTTTTATTTGCACTCAGCACCAGCATCCTCTGTCTCTATAGAAAGACGCTTTTCAACTTTCGGTTTGGTGCAGAGTGAACTTCGAAATAGATTAGGAATAGATAAAGCTACAAAACTCGTAAAAGTGTATCACCATCTAAGAGAGAAATGTAGACACTTTGAATCTGTTGTATGATAATAATAATAAGGGAAAAAATGGACCTTTTCTTAAAGTTAACTCTTAACATCTGCTGACAATTTTTAACTATTTGGAGAAAGTTTATCACAATTAAAAAACAGTTAAAAATTAAAATATTACTTTTAAGATTTTTTAAATATTATTAAGATTTCATTTGAATACAATTTATTTTGTTTCTTTTAATCATGTTTAAAAATATTGAAAGCAAACAAAAAAAATTTCTATTAAGTGATACATTAAACAACAATAAACAAATTTAAAGTTTTATTTTCTGATTTTAAAAATAAGCTATAACTTTTTATATATGCTTTTTAGTGTATGTATTTTAAGATTAATTTGTCTTTTGAAACTATAAAGTTAAAATGTATCTAGAAATGCATATATTTATCTAAATATTTGAAAAAAGGGGCAAGTAACTGATACTCTTTATAATTATACGTAATTTTAATTTCACTTTCTATTAATCGTATTATAAAAACATGGAAGACCATTAAATATTTATTTCAGTTTAATTTTAATACAGGTAAAAGTCAGATGAAATTTTAGTGTTTACTTATACAACTCTATTTAATGAATAAAAATATTTTCACAGTGAAATTTATGAGTACTAAATGAAAAAACCCAATTTTCCCCGGGTTTTTTCAATAAAACCCAGGCGGGTTGGGTTTTTTCAAAAATCCCCGGGTTTTTTCAAACCCTGCTAGTGTATAAAGTGAGGGAATGACGCTGAAGTGAGGGAATGATTCAAGATGAGTATATTATTAAATTTTTTTTTTGTTCAATCGTGCCAGCCAATTTTATTTCCCAAACCTGTAAAAACTATTAAATATATAAGACTAAATTATAATAAATATTAGATATACTTAGTATGTTATCATTTTCAAACTTTAGGTAGATGTAACTTAGATAAAAACATGTATTAAAATAAAATATCATTCCCTCACTATTAGTGTCAGTCCCTCACTTTTTAAATAGTGAAAATAATTAATTTACTTATTAATTAATTTGAAAAATAAATTAATAAATTGAATTATTAAACTAATTTATTTATTAAATTAATTAATTAATTATCATAAATTAATAATTATAAATTAATTATTTAAAAAATTAATTAATTTAAATATTAAGTATAATTTATAGGATATATACTTTCTTTATAATGCCATTACATATTTCTATTAATATAGAAAGTTTCTGAACTTTTTATTCACTTTACTTTTTTGGGATTTTATGAACTGAAAAATGACAGTTTTCGTGAGAATGACCCATATACTACATGTGAATCAAAATTATAAGAAAGGTGAAGTCTCGAAGATTGCGTAAATCACATAGCACAGTGTGTGATTTGTACAATAAAATGGAATTGTGGCAAATGTTTTTTTAAATCGGAATAATATGAATAGCAAATGATAGAAAACGCATGAACTAACAAGACATAAATCAAAATGTGAGATACATAAATCACTTTAATGTGAATTCTGCGTGATTAGCTAATAGTTTTCATATGAATAGTGATCATTATGATGTAAATTGCAATTTGTGATTCGAAAGGTTCTTAATATAGAACAGCTATGTGTAATCCTTAAATCATTTTGATGAGAATTGTGGGCAGTAATTCTTGAATTTTCTCTTTTATGAATCGCAATGTGATTTGTAAACTACTAGAATGAGAATTGTGAGGCATGATTCTGAAATTACTTAAATACGCATCACATTATATATTTCAGAAATAACTTTAATTGAAATCATGATATGTGATTGATAAATCACTTAATGGGAATCATGATGTGTGATTTATAAAATACATTAATATGAATTCTGATGAGTAATTTGCAAATCGATATGTGATTCCTTAATCACTTTCAGTTAAACCACAATTCGTAGAACCTTTTATATGAATTCCGATCCGTTAAAAATTGCATCAATCTTAATTTCTATAATTTTCCTTTGAATTTATTTATTATTTCTTTACTACTTTTTTGTAAGAAAAATTGGTAGTATTTTAATTCATAAAAAATCAAGTACTTTTCAAGTACCCTATGGCAGAATTCAAGGACTTTACAGGGTCCTGATTTTTTTAAACCAAATTCAAGGACTTTCAAGTACCGTGGGAACCCTGTCTAATGTGTTTTAAACTATTTGCATTAAAAAATTATTTTAAAGCCTTTATATGAATCAGTTCTAGATGAATAATTATGTTTAGTAAGTAAATTTAATGATATGTGAAATGATCATCAAATTTATTGATCATGATTGCGAATAGATCATTAAAAAAAAATTCTATACATGACAAAGCCTCACTTCTCAGGGGTAATGCTATAATGATCTTCTACAGTGTTTTAGTTTTTTATTATTATTCATGCATAGCTTTTAAAGCCTAATAAATTATTTGCTCACGTTTGCTAAAGCAGAAGGCATACTCTCACCTGCTGCATTATTCAATATCACTTGAAATCAAGTCATATGACAGTTGATATGCTGATAGCAAAATATAACTTTTAGTACAACTTACGCATGAGTGCTAAAATATCACGTATTCCTAATCAATATTATAATAGGTTAAACCGAAAAATTAAGGAGCACTTTTTAAACCAAGAGATAGATATTTAAAATAGAAGACTTCACAAGCTAATCACTTCCTTAAGTCATAACTGTTGATTAAATGGTATAAAGGAAAATAAAATTATTTCCCCTGCCTATAATGTGAATTTCAGATGGGGTTATTTCAGTCTCTTTATAGAAATATTTAAAGTTCTAGGTAAATAAAGAAAAAGTATTGCGTTATTAACATTCATTTTTAAGATAAAATATTTTGTAAATAATCAGCTTTTACGACATAATATTTCATGAAGGATCCTGCTAATGAGTCCAAATTTCTCCATATATCACAGCAATATGCAATTGATCCTCCTTACTGAATATTATCAATACTTGCTCTTATCTTTTACTCAAAATTATAAAGATGAAGAAAAAAAAAAAAAAAAAAAACTTGACAGTCCTGTATTTTGAAAGACTTACGTCCGGCATAGGGAGCTCCGTCCTTTCCAGGGCGCTGTTCTTCTTTGAGGCTGGATGCATTTCTCTGAAGACTGTTGTTATGACCCTCTCCATGCTTTGGCAATGAATTGACTCCTAACTGAACTCCATTTGAATTTTGATCAACTGTGCGATCAGATTTCTCAGTTCTCCAGCTATTGCGCTGAGAACTTTTTATTGAATCATCTTCATGAAGAGCTACAGGGGAAGAAAATTAATATTACAAGAGAAAAAATTTACTGAAATTTTTCTAATGAGTAGACAATTTATCAGAAAAATGTGCACTTTAGTGTGACCGTTCCATTTCCGTGACAGAAATGTAAAGTTCTATCATTTCCTACTCTGCCATTTTTACTGTTCATTAGAACATCTGGTCTGAGTTTTATCATTCATTACAATAAAGTACCCTAATTTTTTTCTTTTACAACCTCTAGTTAATCACTTCAAAAATAGGTGTTAATTATTTCTGTGCATTCAAAACAAGCATTTTTTCCTTTGGCAACCAATCAATAATTAACAAGAGTCTCCAGGAAATTATTCCAATCTTTAGTTCTTTTGATGTTACTGCTAACATAAAAAAATATTGAATTCTCTATGGATTAAAAAAGAATGAAAGGAATCCCTTTTCTTTACCCAGGTGTTCCTAACGTTATCTATGGTTAAAAGATATTGAAATATCTGTTACTTTTCATTATTAACAGTTACAACCCTATACTGCATCCTTGTGTGGAAATGTGAGTCTCCTATATGCATTCATAACTTATGTTATTCTTATTCCAAAAGATTCAATGAATTAATTAATCATATTTTGCCTTTAGAAAATTATATTTTATTCACTCTTTCTGTACTTCTAATGGATGGTTAGCTTTTACCTAACAAATAATGTACTTACATCCTTCTAAATTTTTATATTTGCTTAGACCCAGCTAACCAAAACCCACTCAATTTCAGGAAGAAAAAAAAATTCCCTTAATTTTCCAGGTATAACGGGAAAATTTCAATGAAAATCCAAACCATATTTTATCAATACCATGCAATTTTTCATCAGACAACTTTGAATTTCTTAAAAATAACAAGAATTCAAATTTTTTACTTACATGTGGTGGAGTTCTTCCTTGCTTGAATTACAGGATTTTCATATTGTGTCTTCTTATTGATGTGGCTAAACAAACCATGGAAATGTATGTATTATTCATATATTCTATTTTAATTACACTTTAATAAAAAAAAATATATTGAATAACGATAGCAATAAAAAAAAAGGTAACGATACAATTTTCAAATATTTATTTTTAATTAATGAAACCGGTAAAAGCAGCAATGTAAGTACATTTAGTGCTCTTCATAAATTATGTCCCGTCTTGAGTGGAGGACTTCCAGAAAATTAAGATTTCATTTTTTAAATTAAAATAAAAACAAACAAAAATCAAAATAAGTACAGACATAATAACTATTATTGTCATGCTCACAAACATAGTTAAAATTTTAAAAATAAAATTTCAACATGGAGCGTTGTTTTGAAACTGCAAGTAGTGAATGTCATATAGTATGCAAGTGACATAAGGGGGTATATGATATTGGGAATTAAGACACTTTAGAAAAGGGGAAGGAGAGAGGGTTCAAAGTATGGAGAAAAAAAATGAGTGACATCATTTATGAAACACCCCTTTAGCACTTGGGAAACCTTGGTATGGAATGTTTATTCAAAATCAGAAATTTCAACAATATAATTTTGATTATTACATAAAGACTCAAACAGATGCATAATTGCTTAATAGTATACAATGCACAGATACTTACTCAATGTAATATGTGCCATAATGAGGATCATCAATTTTTTCCCAACCATAAGGAAGTTCTACAAAAGTAAATATACAAATTTTTTAGAATATAAAAAATTATTTTTTTAAATAAATATATACTTAATTACAACGTAACACCATTACATTATTAATATAATTAAATGAAAGCAGATTTTATATTCAAAGCAGATCTTAATATTCAAGAAGAAGAAAAAAATTGACTTTAAGAAGTAAATGCATTTTGTGTGTTATTTAGTTATATCTTTGCTTTATAAAAGTAACACCCAAAATTTTAATTCAAATTAAAAATTTTTTAAACAAAAATCATATTAACTATTTCTACTACATTATATTTGCAGCCGTGTAAAAATCAAAACAATGATTCAGTTTATTCAACAAGATTAAAACATAACTATTAAAATTTCAATTATCCACACAAATGTAAATTTATTATGCTGGTTGCACACAATGTTAGTTTAAATTCTTGACAATTTAAAAATTTTTGCTATAATAAATAAATTGGATAGAGAATTGCGACAAATAATGCTTCCAAGATATTTACCATCTTCGTCACATTCACCAACAGGTTTTTTGTTTTTCGGTCTAGGATCTAGCCATTGAGATGTTCCAGTGTTATGACTAAAAATTAAATAAAAGTCATTAGAATTTATTAGTTAGATTTGTACAAGAAAATGAAGATAAACCAATTTGAAGACATACTCAATAAAGTAAGGTTCCCCGTCTTCTGTGTAAGCTTTTTCCCAGTTTTCTGGTAATGGGCCTAAATCGTCATCTTCAGAGGTAGAAAACTTCTTTTGAGATTTGTGATCATCAGTAATCATTCCTTGTGAAACATGTGAAGAACTGAAAGTAAAAGATTAAAGAGATTGAAATTAAAAAGTATTGCATTGAAGAAGTACTGCAGACTGCAAAAAACTTTTTTTTTCTCTCTCTTAGATGAAACTGGACTAAATAAAAGAAGCTAAAAAATTAACTGTTCAATTGATGAGCAATAGGCTTTACATAACAATAATTAAATTTAACATAGTACCAAAAAGTTTACGTCAACTCACTTTAAGTATCTTCATTTTATTTATTTTAGTTAATCATACGTAGTCAGAGATGCCAACTGCTCCGGACACGCCAAAATAATTAATAAAACGGTAAATTACTACCAAGTGAATTTTGCAAGTATTTGACTATTTTTGCTTGCTTTTTAAAAGGTATAGCATGACATAACTACTATAAAGTGCTGCTTTATATAAGCCTACGAATTATTTAGAAATAGTGGTGGATAAAAATCTACTAAACTGAATTTATTAAACCACAGGGTGCATAGCCAAATCTTTGAATCAAAAATAAGCACTTTTTAAAAACTTTTCAAGCACTTTACAAAAATTTTTAAGCACTCAAAAAATTCATATTCAATCAATGATATTATTGAAAAACAAAAACTTTTTATAAAGAGTTTCAGCGTTAAAAAAAACCCAAAAAGAAACGGACGTAAATCAAAACAATCAGTACTTTCTCACATCACCGAGTGAATTCAACTTCACCCTGAACTCAGAACAAAAGTACCCTTACCCCCTACGTCAAAAAAGTGTTAGAAGTAAAATAAAATAAACAAGAATAAAATTAAATTAAAAAGAAAAACATTTCATAAGGATCTGATATTCTCGATCCGAATTGCAGCACTCGGGTTTCGGTTTTAAGTGTGCGCGGATGCGCAAGTCATAACGTGGGTACGACATGATGTCCGCGTGAATGATTACGTAGCAAACACCCCATTTTTCGTGAAATGCATGGGATCCACCAGATATCACTGAAGAAAAAAAAATTTTGTGGAAAAAAAAGCACTTTTTAAAAACACCAGCTGAAAACAGCACCTTTAAAAGCTTTTAAAAACGAAATCCCCAAAAAAGCACCTTTAAGCACTTTTTACAAACGCTACGCACCCTGAAACCAAGAATCACAATTGATAAACTACCACTTTAAAATATTCATTTGCTGTCCGGAGCAAGTTGGCATCTCTGCGTAGTAGTATTTAATTATATAAATTAGTAAGCTATTTGTAACTGTGCTCTGTATTAAAATTTTAATAAAAAAACAACATAACATTTTATCAATTATTATTCTTTTTTAAGAAATATGTATGCAGGGGTCTGTCTAGGTTTTTCTGAGAAGTACCTATTTTGTGAAAATTTAGACATAATTTGTGAAAAATTAAAAATTATATTAAAAAATCAACACAAAAACATAGTAAAAATATAGATTTATTGTTTTTTAAGGATACAAAAATAAAATTTTAAGAAAAAGTATTTGTGAAACTGCCGTTTTTCCTAAAGTTGAATTTGTGAAACTACAGCTTTTTCTAAATATGAATTTGTGAAGGTACCGCTAAACGGTAGTAAATTCGGTCTGGACAGACCCCCCGATGTGATTTGTTGTTTTGTAGTATAAATGTAGTATGTGACATGCTTATGTAGCAGTAGTATTAGAATTTGATAATAAGTTCTTAATAATTATAAAATTTTACTTTTTTTTTTCACAAAATAGTGAAGGACTGCAGTTATTTTAATTTCTTAAATTCGTTAATTTCATTTTCAATTGTTAATTTTTTAATGTACACATGGTTAAAAATGATATATTAAATAGCTTAAAAATACTAGTATTAAAACTAGGTTGCAAATTGTAAATTTCTTTAATATTTCTTCTTTGAAAAATAGTTTCCTCCATTTGGATTGACAGAAACCTATTTCTTTTAGGCGTTTTTTTCCACTATGGAAGAAATGTATCTAAATCTATGGGAAAATTCAATTTTTACAACTATACACGTTCAATAAAAAAACCAACTACAGATAAATAAAGATACAAAATATTTTTCATTGTATCTCAAATGGGGGGGGGGGGATAAGCCACCCAGAACTGTGGGTTCAATACTTCTATTAATGGGTTTCGTTGAGTAATTTCATTAAAAAATCTAACACTTTATACTTAACCAATGTAAAGTTCAACAATAACTTCAATTTTTATTTAGCTTGATTAAAAATTTAACAGCACTTACTTCATTAATATGGTAGTTTCTGTACAATTTTAAGAGAAAGAGGAAATACATCAATAATATATTTAAAATAATTAATAGATAAAAAAAATATTAAAAAAAAAGTTTATGTTAATAAAGCACACGATAAAAAAGAACTACTAATCTAAAGAAAAAAAATTTAAATAAAAAAAAAAAGGTCTTGAATGTTTTTTTAATGTTAAAAGTGCTAAAAAAACATTTTATTGTATTATTTTTATAGTCTAATTTCCAATAAGAATTAGAAAATAGGAAATTTGGCCAAAATATGTTTGCTTCATCTTTATAAGGTTAACACTTATATATATATGAGTGTATGAGTGTGTATGTATAAACTACAAACGAAAAAAAATGAGCATATAATAGTATACAAGACTGTAACTCTTATACAAAATGCCTTGTTTGAATATTTATAAATGTGAAAATTCCCTAGCATACGTTGATTTCTTGTATATGAACTGCAATTAAGAAAATAATAGCAAAATTAAACTTTACTCACTCAATACTGTTTTTTCCAGAATGTGAGTAGCCAGAATCGGACTGTTCTTCATTGGTTTTTGCAGTCATTGCTTCAACGCTGGATCGATTCCGCCTTCTTTTGCCCTCGGAGGAAGGATGTATCCCAGGTATGACGTTGTTGCTGTTGTTAACTGTGTAACTGCTCGGTTTGGGAACAGGGGCTGGACATTCTTCTAAGGGTTTGGGTGTGCCGTAATGATTTCCTAATCGAAAAATACAAACTTTATTACAAGAAAGGAGATTTTTCAGCTGCACTAGAGAACACCCCCACAACACCACACTCTTTTTGTAAAATGATTGATTGGTTGATTGAATATAAAGTTTTATGGCACAAGATCCAAAGCAGGATATGTTGCGCCAAACAATTTGTTAAAACAGATCAAATGGTAAAGTGCACCCTACAATTTCTTCTCAAAAATATTGATGAAACTAATAAAATGGTTAACCACAAGTCACAGTCATCCTTCATACATAAAATACTGTTGCTAAAAAAAGGTAAGACGACGTTGGTTAAAACAAGGACAAATGGATAAAGTGTGATGAAGCATAAGTAAAATGTTATGAGTGTCGCATTGGATAGATTCTCCGAACAACAAACGAAAATGGGTGAGTCGAGTGTGGCCGATTCTGAGACGGTCAAGTTTTACATCTGTAATGTGCAGACACAATACGGGTAAAAGATCCAAATTAGGTTTGATGTTAGAAAGTTTAATTTTGACTTTGAAGATCCCAAAGCTGTTGCCAAAGGGATACAATAACTTTTTGAAAATGAATTTACAATACTTAAATGTTCACAGATAAGTTGGGAGTATTTATTTACTCAACTTAGCAGTAAATTTTGCAAATTGTCGAGAATTTAATGCACAGTATTTTAAAACTTCAATGGAGTCAAAGTTATACAAATACAATACAAGTTAAACTTATATTATGCATTTTATAGTTTTAAGATTTACGAAAAATCCTTTTTTTCTGTAGGTAAGAATTTTTACAAACTTAATTTGAATAAATAGGAAAAAAATTCTATTTTATGTATTTTAGGATGGAATAATAGAACTTGGTATAAAGTTGAAAGCTTCAAACAAGTATAATTGGTAAAATATCAATAAATTCAAATTAATAATACATTTCTGAAACACTAGCTTATTTATACATTTAACTGTTTCATTTTTTAAAAAATCCTTCCCCCTCCCCAATCACATAAGGATTTTTCATAAACTGAGCTTGAATAAGTCAAGAAAATTGTCTGTTTCGTATTACTAGGTTTTGGGGATAGAACTTCCGAGTGTCGAACAAAAACTTAAAAGTAATGAGTTTTATGAATGAAAATTATATATTATGACTTATACCCATTATCTTTTATGCATAAAAGAGTTCTCACTTTATTTAACCTATTGATCTAAATTTCATTTCCTTCAATTCAATGCAATGCAATAAAATACATTAAGGACAATACATTCGTGCAACAGAAATATTTAAGTATGTCTCCTAAAATGTGATCTACCAAAAAAAAAATTTTTTTTTTTGCATTTTTATTTATTTGCATCACAGACTATCTAACTAGTGGATAGATATAATGGCAAATGACACAATAAGCTTATCCTTCTCTTTAGTCAAATATAATACAATGAACTGACAACAAAAATCAGAATGTTCCTATTTGCGAAAAAAAAAATGGCATGTGATTGAATTTTTACCACAAATTCTCTTGAAATCAGCAACTAAGCTATTGATTTCTAAACACTTTCTTGGTTGCAAACTTTCATTTCCAACACAAAAATTACAAAATAAATTCATTGCTTAACTTCTGAGGGAAAAGAGAATTGTAACAGCTTTATAAGTTATAAAACAATATTTTTCCAAATTTTAAAACAAATACATCATTTTTCTCCCTCTCTTTTAAAGGTATTGTGCTGCCTTTCTTTTATACTTTTAGTGTGTAAACAAAGAATATGAGGCAGGATGACAAGGGGAAAAAGGTCTCTCAATGGATTATGTGATTCAATAATTTACAAAGCTGAAATTCAACACCGCTATTTAATGGAGCCAGAGTGTCAAGGATTTAAATCACATTAAAAAAAAAAATCATTTATTTTTTATTAAAAAAAACTTGATTTAAACATTGAAATAAAATGGAAAAAAGAAAAGAAAAAAAATACAGTAGTAATTATTTGTTTTGCAAAGAGATCTCGAGTAGTGAGGGAATAAATACAATCTTTCAAAAAAGAAATAAGAGTCCTTTTTTTAAAAAAAAAAATAGCCTGCATATATTTTCATTAAAACTGACAACAAATATGCAAATAAAAACACTTAAAAAATATATATATACCAATACAGGATTTTATAATATATATATATATATATATATATACCAATACAGGATTTTTTAAAAATATATCAGAATCACTTCAAACTAATTTACTTATCGAAAACCTGTTTCGCGTGAAAAAATACAATCTGTAGTCACTAACAAAAAAGTAAGTACTAACAAGTAAATAAACTAAGTACTAACAAAAAAGTAACTGTAAGTACTAACAAAAAATTAATTAAATCACCCTTCAAAAATCGAGTCTTCAACTTTTCACAATTCTGTAAATGAAGCCATAAATCAGAGAGAATCTGTAGCAGTTGGTATCCGTTTATGATATAAGTGTCCACAATATTGAAACAATAGCACTATTAACACACTTTAAATCCCAATTAATTAATTTTTTCCTCTTCTATACTAACTTTTTTTAGAGTACACAGACATAATTTACGTGAACATATTTTTAAAGCATTGTTTTTAAATAATTAAAAAAAATTTTTTTTTTTATAAATAATATTTTATTAGATAGTAATATACCAAAAACTAAATTAGGAATGCTTTATACCATAATTAAAACCAATTGATATTTCATTAAATTGATTTTAGCAAAGTTAGGTAATTTAATATAACCACAGTTTATTTTCCTGTAGTTTCACATTTCATTTCATGCATCACAGTTGACTTAATTTTTTCTTCTGAATGTGCATTTCAACTTTTGTGTAATATGGGGAACTATAGAATCAAGTGAGGAGTACCTTCATATATTCCACTTTCTAGAAGATTACCAGATCTTTCCAGTTGCATGAACTCTTCAACAGTGAGGAAGGTATAATCCACACCATTGATTTCCCCATCTCTCGGTGATCTAGTTGTGCCTGTACAAAATATATTTCAACACAATTATTCCAAAATAACAGCTACTATTTCATAACAAAAATACAAGCACCAAATATGACAAACAATATTTAAAGTAAACAAAATTGCAATTTAAAAATGAACTGATTATCTTTTAATGATTGTTTATTTTTGCATAACCAGAGATGGGTAAATACCAATTTTTTTTATAACAATTACTAACGGAAACAGCCGATGATACAAATACAGCTGATTAGCAGTTACTAAAGCCTAATATTTCTTAGTATTAGATACATATTAATTTTAATTTCTAGAATTCAAGAATAAAAAAATTATAGTCTTTTTTTTGTAGTTGATTTAAATCAACTACAAAAATCAAAATTACTTTATACTAAATAACTGAAAAAAGCCTTTTTTTTGTTTATTTTTTTCGAGGTAATTCAATCAGCTTTCAAATAAATATTTTAGCTAGCCCATGAAAACATATTCCGAGAATCAAATTAATATGATTTATTCTTAAATTACTTCATAGCTTTAAGTACTAAGTACACTCTATCAAATACACTCTTTAACGCTCATTATCTAACTAACTGTATAGTTTTCTACAAAACTTTTTAATTCAAAAGTGCAATTTTTCCTTCAGCAACCCAAGACAACAGCAACATTCGTATTCAAGACAAATCTATTCAAAAAGCAAACCGGGGTTTAATACACAAGTAATAATCAGGGTTTGTTGATTTAAATCAAATGTTTTTCCTTAAAAAAAACATTTGATTTAAATCAACTGATTTTTTTTATATATATTGATTTAAAAAGTTAAATAACAGTGTTTTAAATTATTGATACTTTTATTACTTTCTTTTCTTTGACTTAAAATTTATTTTAAATAAATTGCTGCATTAATTAATTTTAGTTAACGAAATTACTTTCTTTCTTGGTGTGTGTTAAATTCCAACACATTTGAAATTACATTTTTAAAAATCTTTTGATTCTTGAGATTGAAAGTACATATTAAAGTAAACATTTAATGCTGTCTTAATATAGACTTGCATAGCTGTAGAAAGTAATTAATAAACAGGAATTTTCTTCACACAAAAAATACAAATAATGTTCATTAAAATTCTATCTTTTGAATGAAAAAGAATGGAATAAAAATCTACATTATGTTTGATTGGTGGAGAATGTTTAATTCTAAAGCTTGAGGTTATCTTAAACCCTAATATGCCAAAAATAGGGTTTAAGTTCTCTATTTCATTTAGTCCTTAAATTTCAATCCTGCATTTGTTTCAAAATGGTTGCTATGCATTCAAAGCCATGTATTAAAATAAAAAATTGTTTTAGGTAGTTAGAGCTTCTTAAATACTGTTATAATATAGTTTTAATATTAATTAAATTTTGATTAAACATTCATAAAGTTTTTTTAATCATAAATCAAAGTTCTTACAGTGTATTTGATTAAACATAAAAAAAATCTGATTTAAATCAAAAAAATCTGATCTAAATCAAAAAATCACAAACCCTGCTAATAATACAATTCATACAAGATATAAAGTTGCTAAAAGACCAAGAACATGTCTTTTGCAGTGATTATTTTTTTTAAATTGTTAAGACAAGATATGAGACGTAACACACTTTAGAAATAATTCAACTCTACACGAGGACAAATTATGTCTCAATGAGAATTGTTCTAGTATAAATCATATGATACGAAATATCTTTGAACAATTATTAAATGTATAATTAAAAATTTCATTACCAAAAAGAAATTTAGGTACTTACAGGGGACAGTTCTAAGATATAAGTTGTCTCTCACTGTATTTTGTAGTTCACAGTCAGGAGAATTTTTTGGAAACCTGGTGTTCAAATGCTGCCTTAAGTCTTTACCCAATCCTACGAGAGAATTTGAAATTAGTATAATAATTGAAACTTGTAATGTGCTCAAAAGTTTTAAATTGAAACATTTCAAAGAGTTAAATAATGACAAACACATTATTCAACAATGCAGTAAAATTAAACATTTCAATAACTCAAAACCTTCAGGATAAGGCTAATTACCCAGATAATGAGGAACAATAAAAATAAATAAAGTAAAATCAAAAATCCTACGAGTTCTCCATTTGTTACCAAGAAAACATTGCACAACCAAGAAAAATAATCATACGTTGTGTGATTATTTTTCTTGGATGTGTAAACCAAGATGAGCTAAAAACTTAGCTTTAGAAGAATAAAAATAAATAAATAAAATAGAAATTGACAGGAAGTACATAAATGAAGTTTGGGATTATGTCACTAAGTTACAATATTTTACATCTGTCTACAAGTCACATTATTGCAAAATTTTTATATTTAGAAAGAGGAACTTCTGATTGGGTCATATTTAATTTTTAAAAGGACTGACAAATTTCCTATTTTATTTCTTAAATTGAAACAATTTTTTAACATTTTGAAGGACAGTCGAAAACCTGGAAATAAATATTAAGTGTATTTCTCATAAAATTAATTAATTTGATAAAAATTCATACAAAAAAAAATTTCTAAAATTTTCACAAAGAGCATAAGTAAAAACTTAAATAAAAATATAAAATAATAAAAAATAGATAAATAGTTGTAGATATAAAAATTCTTTCATATAGAAATAAAACCCTAAAATTTCAAAATTTTAACAATTGCATCATAATACTTATACTGTAAGAAATACCTATGAGTGGTGAACATCCTACTTATAGTATGCATAATTTTAAAATTAACTCAATGACTGCTCAATGCTGATTAACTGAAAATTATGAAACAATTCATATAATACGGTTAACTTATTCAGTAATATAATTTATATTGAAAATAAGATTTCTTTTGCAATAGGAAAATTTAAAAAATAAAAAAAAAATGCTACAATTTCTAACTTTTAATTTTGTTGATAAATAATACACCGTATTTTTTTCAACTGCAAGTAAAAATAGTGGATGGGTAGATAAGAGTTTATGTACATAAAAATAGAATGTCAATAAACATACATATAAAACTGGAAGTACGTAATCCATCAAAATAAACTTTCAAAACAATAACAGAAAAAGCGGTCTGAAACACTAACACAGAAACAAAGATAGAAGAAGCAAGTTTTTCAACCGTTTCCCCTCGAGAAATGAACTGGTCGAGATCCGAAGACAGAAAGAAAAAGAGATATTTCCCCAAACATTGGGATGAAGAAGAAAATTTCAAAAAACTTCTCCCCTCACTGATTCTTGGAAAAAAAGATCTTGTTACTCTTACTGAAGGGAAGCAGTACAAATTACTAAAGAACGCTTTCACTTGTTTTATTTTTTTAATTTTTAAATAAAAAGTGAAGAAATATATGGCTTCATTTTAAAAACAGAAGATTGAAAACTAATTTGAATATGAAATTGCACTATATTTCAATTAATGTTAAGACACTGCAGGCGCCTTAACTGCAGTAAATTCAATTCTTCCCAGTATCTTTTCCCGTAGAAAATTAAATAAAAACAGTTGAAATATGTTATGAGTTGTTTATATAATTATTAGAGTGTCATCTCGAATTGGGAACGGGTTGTAACGTACGAATTTTTTTGTACTAATTACACGCAACTAAACGCGTCATTGTATTTGTTTAAAAGCCAGGGTCTGTTTTCATTTATGAGTCAAATTTTCGTCGAAATTAATACCCATTCTTGAGTCAACACCAAATTACATAGTGTTTCATTTAAATTAATTATACAGTAAATATAGTAAGCGTACAGCAAAAATTTATGGCAATCATATAATCATGTTACAAACAGAAAATTCGTGTATCTCAAACATATTTATATAGTGTGCATGGTCAGTACTACCTCGTGAAAACTATACAATAAATGAAAATGCGGGACGAATTAAATTATGCTTAAAGAAACTTCATACTAGAGAACATTAAAGTGACGAAAAAGAAAAGTGGAGCATGAGCACTTAATTATAATAATAATTTATTATAATTATAACTTAGGTATAAATTTTCATAAATTGCATTTTATTATAATTATTTATTATTACTTAACCTAAATATGTATGTTTTGAGCACACGGTTTAATTAAAAAAAAAGACAGTAACATAAATTAATTAAAAATATATTTTTTAAAAATTTTTTGTCGCGATTCAATTAAATAGTTTCTGACAAAAGCAAATATTTTTTTTTTTTTAATTAATAATTTTCGCAAGTTAAGCATTAAGGTTGACAAGTTTCTATTTAACGAAACAAAAGAAAAAAATAATATAAAACAATTGATATATCTAAGAACTTGGACGTGTAAAATGTTTGGTTCAAATAAGACAATTTTGTTGGTTAATAGCAAAAAATTATAGCGACTATGATCATTCTGCAATGTTGTTTGACCCCAAGCTAAAAAACCTAAAATTAAATGTAATGTTACGAAGGGAATAGAATAGCAGTTACATCACTTTCTACGTTCAGCCTTGATTATTATTATTTAATCTTAATTATTTTATTTCAAATAATCAGCCAGTAAAAACGAATGACAAATCTTTAACATACACAAAGCTATTTTGTGATAAAAAAAGTTTTATTTCAACTAGTTATAACTTATACAGATTTAGAAATTTTTAACGTAAACTATCAACAAATTTCAGAATTTTGTACAGATACTATGAATTGCGAATCTTCATTTTCCACAATGCAAAAATCTCTAGCACACCTTTATTCTCCAACTTAAAGAAATATTCACCCCTTGATTACTTAAATTAAATCAGTGTTATGGAGTAGCTAAAATTTAAGACTTACAAACTACGAATTATAAATCAGCCCATTTAATTATTTCCTTTAAGTTTAGTCATTTAAGTTTAATTCATGTATGTTAAAATTACAATTTTCAATAATAATTAAAACGTTAGTTATAACTGAAAACTCATTAATAACATTCCCGTCAAAAAGTACTTTTTTTTAAGGGAATAAAAAGACGAAACACAGATGAGGCACATACAAAAATAAAACTTTATTTTTTGAAGGACTTAAAAATAATTTTTGCCTCATTTATGATAATACGATTATAAAAAAGTCTCTAGAAAGGAACTGTGGTCGCTCACCAAAGCTGAGCGATATATCATGAAATATTAATATTTTTCGTATCAAGATATTTTAAAAAGTTATCAAGCGATATATCAAGAATACCATATCTTATTATGGATATAGAATACAATAATATCGAACGCATTATCGATAAGGAGAATTAAGAGCACGCTATACAGCGGAAGAATTCCTTTATGGCAAATATTCTTTGACTTACGTAATTTAAAATTGAATCAAATAATGACAGGATAACTGCAACTATTGATGTTTTCACAATAGCAATTGAAAGTTCTTGATTTACTCTCTTCTTTAAAATACCTAATAGAGGTGAATTGCCTTGGAAAAGTTTCATAATGAAAATATCGAACTATGTAAAACAAACGCTATTCAGTTTAATTGGAACAATATCGGTGGGCAAAAATGAAATTTAAGGAGCGGGAATCATTTTCTGTTGTAAATAAAAACGTATTTGAATGGAAAGATTTTGTACACGATCCCCCAAGGAGGTGCAATCGGGGTGTAGAACACAGGGATCAACAAAGGAGAGTACCCAAAAGGTCACCAAGGGAGGTCAGTTAAAAATGCTATTTCCCACCGCCAGCACGAAATCTCTACCGCCAAATCTTGAGCGCGTTTCTCTCTTTCCAAGGTCGCTAATCAATTTATCAAAAAGAATTATCTTTAAATATGAACAGATTTATCTGGTGTAGTATGACGAGACCTTCAACTGGCCACGTTTTTAGAACGCCAAATGCCCTTAAATATTTCGCCAACTTGGTCGCAATTAACATCTGTTAAAAACACCCTGCGCTTTATTTGAGGAGTTAATAGATAGTACTCAATCACCACTTTAAAATCAATTTGGTTGCGAGCTGACTCAATCGGTTATTACATTATATTTTTTTAAAAGATAAAAAGGTTTAAAACTGTTTACTTCTAGAACGCTTTTGTTTACATGGCCTTGCATTGTATTGAAGATTCTGTAGGATCTTACCGTTTATGAAAACAGAATATCAAAGATGCAAGAGAATGTCTACTTCCACCGGTGAATATCCCGAAATATTTGTTATATCCGATTTGATATTAATTTATTCGTTGATATTACATTTATTTGATATTTTAGTATCTGCTGAGGATAGATTAGGAGAAATATCAATGTTCGGAGTACTGATCAAATGCATACTGGGCAATGGCACTTGACCTTAAAAAGCATCGATGTAGGGCATACCGGGCAAGGGCACTGAACTAGGCCTGTTATATAATTCGGACATTTACCAAAGCGACTATGTGATGTCAACAATCACAAATTTCAGCCATTTACAGTAACAAATACATTACAGTATTAGCAACATTAGACTTGATTGCCTCCATCATTTCAAATTAGCAATAACTTAAGCGAGAAAAAAATACAAATAGGAATCATCAAGAATGTTCATGTTTAGGGAGTAACTGCAATTTCATGACATATTTTTTCCTTTTTAACAGAATAATATTTAGACAAAATTTTCACTTAATGAGTTGGTAATGAACTAAACATGGTTTATAAAGGAAAATTTTATTCTGAAATACAAAAGTAAATAACAATATAGAATTTTTCCTACCACTGATTATCTGTATGAATATCAAATAAAGACTAGGTAAATAAAAATTTATGGGGTTCACGTGTGTCGAATCAGTCATAATTCGGTAATATTAAATACTAAAATGGTCACATAACAGTAATGTCAATAAAAATGTTTTTAAAAAAAAACAATTCCTGTTTACCCTTATGTAATTTAATTATTAGAGTGAAAAATGAAACAATTTGATATATTTTCTGTACTGTTTACCATATAATTAAATTTAATAAAAAAAAAAGAAAAATTAAAATCTGAAAGGGGAATAAATGCTATCACCATGAAGGATAAAAGAGATTGAATAAAAATTTATCATTCTTAAAAATCATACATTTGAAATCAAAACCTCAAAATCCGTGGAAAAGTTTTATTTAATATTATATAAAATTTTTATGTTAAACATGATGCCATTTCTCTGTTAGTGTTGACTGATGATAGTAGCATTATGATATAGCAAGTAAATCTGCCAGCCACTTGAAACTGATTCTGAACTTGTTAAAATAGTTTTCTAACAAATTACACTAATTAGTCTTAAATTATAAAACTGCATGAGAAAAAAAGAAACTTTCTTCTCTGTTAGTTTTTATATGAAATTTTTGTTTTCAAAATTATGCATGTTTTCTACTTCAATACTTTTTCTTTCTTTTTTTAAAAGGAAGTAAAGAAGGGCGGCATAGTTTTTTTTAAAAATTAAAACCTTCGAAATAGTGACAAAAAGTACATAATTGCTTTGAAAAAAAAAAAAGCGTTCTGAAACTATACATATAGCAATTTGCTAATTAAACAGAGGGGGGAGGATATGAAAGTAAGTAAGCAGGCAACTTAATGTTATCGAACAAAACTGAGTAGTTAAAATGTAACAGCAATATTTGAAAATTTAAACAAAATCGGTTGGCGCCAAACAGATTTCTAAAACAAATAATAAAAAAACATCTGATATAGGATCTATTTTCCTTTTAAAAGGTTCAATTCAGACTTGCATTATCCAGCACTGAATAAAGAGAAATTCATTATTTACCGGACACAGCATAGCAATACATCTCAGCTTGCGATGGATGGCACACCAGTACAGGAATCATGGGTAGCCGATTACATTGAATTTTGATTTGTTTATGACTGTTGATACAACTTCCGCCAGACTGACACACGCGTCATTTCACAAATATCAACAAAATGAGTGCCACTACTTCATATTTGATGGTTCTTCTTTTGTAACTTCCCAATGGACGTTCAACCATCAATTTTTTTTAACTCACTCCATAAAATGACGTTATTTATCGTACATCAAGAGAAAGGACAGCCATCGAGGATATATTTTATGATTGAAAATATATATTTGCGGGATAAAACTTTCTTCGATAAACTGCGTATATATAGTGCCATAAAAATATGTGTCTGAAACTTGTATTGAAAAACACTCTGTCGCAACGCGAGGAAAATGAAGAGAGAGAATAACTTATACACAACAGAATGGGTTTTTGCTTAAGGTTAACCCCTTCAGGACAGTGATTCTCTTTTTCTAACTAAAACGGGGCGTGATCTCAATTAGTACTCTCTCAGGCCTTCTTTCGGTCCTGAACAAGTAACGATAGGAGCATCGGCAATACTACACATAACTGAGTTGAGCAGAATGGAAAGAAAAAAAAAAGCGTTAAATAGAAACGAAACTAACTCAAGATAAGCAGATGGAACAATGCTCTAAATATAGCCTAACGCAGGAGTGCAAAATGATATAGTAGTGTTTTTTTTACATATTTTTTTATAATTTTTAACCGTCATTTAACAGCGACCCAAGTTTTGGGTTTATTACTACCAATGTTCAACTCCTTAGCCTTGTCATTTTGAACCGATCCAGAAGATAGGGAAACTCCTGGATCAGTACCCCCATAGATATTGATTTGTTATGGAAACATGGAGGACTTTACGACTCGGCAGATTTATCAGTCACCATTTACTACACGGGGAATTTTCGGTCAGCGAGGATCGAACCCATGAACTCTTGGACATGGGTCCAGTGTCCTACCAACCAGGCTATCCCGGCCCTGGATCAAGTATTAGGAGAAATTTTCCTTCGTGAAGGACTTTTGGATGGGACTAACCCGCATTTGCGATACGTGGAGAGGAAAACCTCCTAAGGTTAGCCTGGCGGCAAGGGGACTCTAATTCATGATCTGTCTGCCATTGAGGATATATTACGTCAGTACTATGGTCGGTACGAGTCGGGTGCGGAATTGGTTACTCTTCAAAAGCATGTTACAATTTCGTTTTCATTTCGGGGGTGAGTTCAAAACATACACACTGCAAATTATGACGTCATTTTCATAGCAGTTTAGTGCAAATTGTTTACTATGTAGTGGATGTAGTTTCTTTGTAGAATTTAACAATATTACGGTCGTGTGAGATACATCTTAGTTTGTTATGAAGAAGGGATCCCACAAAAATAAACAAATTCATTTGAGAAAAATTGATTTATTTTTTAGAGAATATGGCCATACTTGACAAATAATTAAATAAAAAAAGTCCCTCAAAGAAATTAAGAGAATCATTCTCTTAACATCAAGAATTTTTGTAAAGATAAAAACTCAACAGTTGGATTAAAATTTAGTGGATTGTTCCCAACGGACAGTTAGGATCATGGGAAGAGATCCATGGTTGGCCATTTATATAGCCAAACATAAAACCAATCTCCTTAATCAATATTAAATTAAAAAATAATTTGGCGAAGGCTAACACCAAAAAGACTAAAAATTAGCTTTTTTATAAAATGTGATAAAAATTAAATAATTGGTTTAAATTAATTAAAAGTCGATTAAGAATGATGAAAAAAAAAATGTTAGAAATTAAAGAAATTTTAAAAGCTAGAAAATATGTAACGCTTATTATGGCATCACAGTTGCATTCTTTAAAAATTGTTACTGAAAACCTAAAAGTTTACAAATTAAGAGAATATGGCTGTGAAAGATCCAAATACAGGTCAGCGGGATACCTCATTAAAAGAAAATAATTACGTGAAAAAGAAATAAGCTTCATCGTAAAACAAGTCATCGCCCTCTTCAAAAAGTCATAAAATAGCATTACATTTTCCATGTTTCCTATCCAAAATTAAAGAATTGCAATGAACTTATTTTTTCCTAATTTTATGTATATTACTTTCTTCTAAAACACCAATAAGGCAAGGTGTTTTCCAACGTTCATAGTTCGGGTAAAAAATATATGTTCTGGTGGAACACGATATTTAAAATATCAAGGAGAAAAATATGAATAGAGGATGAGGGGTCCTTGAAGCTGAAATGGAAATATGTACAAGTTATGCAAAAAAAAAAAAAAAAAAAAAAAAAAAATTAAAAATGGATATGAAATGATGCCAAATATTTGTATGCTTCTTTGCCAGGCAAAACTTGAGAGAATTTGCCAGCAGAATCTTCTTCCGTAAAATATTATTAACTAAACATTGAATATTTAAAAAAGCAAACATTGCCTGCATAGTTATTTTTTAAATAAACATTTTTAAGTCCAAATCACACTGGAAATCAACAGTGATGATAAACAACTTTGAATTATTTTATAATAACAAAATATAATAGTAAAATGATCTTCATAAACTACTGTTTAATGAATCAGTAAATCGATTAATAAAATTAGATATGCTATGATGGATCAAAAAAAAGTGGTTAATAAAATCAGAAATGAATCAATAAATCTATTATTAAAATTAGAAATGCTATGATGGATCAGAAAATCGATGAATGAAATCGAGATACGTGAGTGTGCAAGACATCTAAAGTTATAACTAAACTTTTTTTTGGAAGGATTTAAATGGCTAATTCTAAACTAGCTGGACAAATGGACGTCAGAAGAAGAAAAATTAAGTTAGCCTCAAATTCAAGCCTTTCCTCTCTCTTATCTTCCGCATCAGTCAACCTATTTCAGTAAAATCGATGAGTGACTGACTAGACGAGGAGAAAATAAACAAATAAGAGACAGAATATATTTAACTTGATGTTTTCCATTACCTTAAAAAGGCAGCGAAAGGAAGTTTTTGAGTGCGTCCATCTATTCCAACTTCTCCAACTTTCAACAAATTGTATTAATAAAAAAATTAACATGCATGCTAGGAATAGTTCTTTTTAGAATATTTATTAAGTGTCGTTTTTATTGTTTAGGCAGTAAAGTATTTGTAGCAATTTGCTTTAGCATTAAATAAAAATAGTTTTGCTTTAAAATAAAACCTTATGTTAGTTTAAAAGATATCAAACGTTCAACTATAACTGATTATTACAGTCTCCATACAGATATAAAAATAAGCTTACTCCAAAAGTTATCGCACATTTAACTATTATTACTGAAAACAGCATGTTAACAAAATAAAATCAATGCTATTCTAAAAGGTCGCAAATATATAATTTTTATCACATAGCAGTATCCATACAAATTTAAAACCAATCTTACTTTGTTTGTTTGTTTAAGATGTTTAGTTTTTACTAAAAAAAAAAAAAATTTTTTTTTAATTAACTTTTAGCTCTAAAAATAAATCATTGATAGCATCGTCTTTAGTACACTTTGATCGAAACATAGAGTTTGTCAATCTCTTTCAGGGATCGTCAAAAGAACTCTCTAAATTAGAGCCACTCACAAATATTTTAAACACATTTAAATCAACTAATTTTGTTACGATTTTTTGTTTTGATATTTCTTAGTGTTTCTTTCTTCATTTGACCTTCTCCGCATTTGGTGTGGAGTTTTGCCTGGTAGCTGAAAAAGGTTTTAATGGTTTCTTCTAAAGGTTTTCTTCATCACAATCTATGGAAAAAAATTCCGTGCCCCCCAAAAGTGGTCGTAAATAGAGGAGGTCGCTACACAGATGTGGTCTTTTCTGGAGATTTCACTGTATAAACCAAAAATAAGAATTGTAAAAGCCTAATACTCTCCTCCTACAAGTTCTTTCAGGTTTACAACAAATACAACACATCGAAAGTTTTTATTTTTTTAATAAAACTTTTATTAACGGACGAGCAACAATAGAAAACGCAGTCAAACGTGTAAAAATCGAATAAAATCATACGAGTTTATTTCGCCGAGTCTAAACTGAGATTTAAGATGCCATTTAATGGACGAAATATCAAAAATATACAAGTTCTAAATAATTTTAAGTCTAAAATATGCATTACGTGAGATAACCTTTTATGTCATTTAGTACTTTTAAATACTTCATAACTATTTAATAATTTAATTTTTTAATTTTAAACTTAACGACCGAACAAAAATATTTTTAAGCATTTGTTTAGCTTGAAGGCAGTAAGAAAGTATACGGAAACTTCGTCTACTTTATGGGTTAAAATAATAAAAACTGAGAATTGATTTTAAAACTGAGTGCAATTCTTATAAAATGATATTCAGTTAAATTTCCAATTTATTGGAATTAACTCTTGCGTAAATCATTGCATTAAGCATCATTGCATTAATCATTGCATTAATCATTGCATTCAAAAACCCTGTTTTTTTTCTGTCTTATCTTTTTATCAATAAAGTGCATAATTTTATCAGTCAATAGAACAACCAAGTCAAATTCAGCCACAAGACAACGGAGATATGCCCATTTACCAGGCGACTGCGCACGGCGTAAACATTGGCGCCAAAAACAAGCAGGACCGCAGGTGTGGAAAATAATGTGAAAAATCGCAGGTGACGAAGTAAAAGGAGGGGTTAAAAATCAGATAGCGTTCCTGGAAGAAACACTTTGTTAGCATCCTACTGAGTGCCATCCCAAAGATGTATGTGCAAAATTCGATATGCTGCTTTTTTCCTTAGCTACACCGAGGAAAAAAGCAGCCGAACTACACTGAGGTAAATCTGGTACAATAGAAAAAATCTTCACTGTCAAATTGAAAATTGCCTGGCATTGCATCCTGGCCTTTCTTATAATCTGGTAGCTCTAAAAGGCTAAGGGCATAACACAGATCTGTATAATTCCCAGTAAAAAATTTGAAGCTTAAGTAAATTTATAATTCCGTGTAATGACGACAAGATTGAACACAAATTATCGCAATTTTTTTTATATAAAAACATTATTTCCAACTAAAAAAGTCAATTTTATACATTCAACCAATGTATAAAAAATCTAATGATAGTGTCTCAATTTTCCTTAGTTGTCGGTGCATTTTTATTGGCCGGAAAATCACATGGTAGGATCCAATTTTTTTCCACTTAAATTTTTATATTGGCATAAAATTGATGAAGGTCATAAAGGTACTGTTTTCCTGTAAATATTTTTGTATCCCTAATTCAAATGCATATTTAACAATATTATAACTAAAATTGTTATAATTATTATTTCCTTACTACAAACTAATAATTGAATAAAAGGAATCCTAGTTATTTTTAAAGCTCAACAACCTTATAAATTTGTAAAAAGACCAAGCCCCAATTTGTCAGTTAGCTATCACATAAAGAATAAATTGATTTAGATCAAGAAACATGAAAAAAAAAAATCAATTATTAAAAATTATCTTTACATACATAAGATTATTTAAGTTTTAAAAGTACTTATATTTAAATAAGTATTAAACTAAATGGGCATAAATAAAATTTGTTTATTAAACAGAAAATTATTTTACATAAAACCTCATTAAAAATAGATTTTTAAGTTTTCATGTCACTACTATCGACACAGTTAATCTTTATTTATTCTACCTAGTAATTATTTTCATTCTATTTAGTAATTATTTCAAACATCAAATTATAATTTCTCTCATTTCTTTCTCAGGGTAAATCCTCAATATCAATAAAATAAGACTTACAAAAAAAAAAAAGACCTTAAAAACACATTTTAAATTATACCACATAAAAATTGAATAAAAATAAAAATCAACTTAAATTAAGGATTTAAGGAAAATTAAGTCACACGCAATTTAAAACGTAAAAAGAAAGGTAACTTTTTTTAAAAAATTATCTATAAATGTGAATTGATTACGAAATAACATGACTATGAATGAAAGAATTAACATGACATAAATACTATGACAATGAATTGGATTTAACTAAAAAATTTAATACGAAATATATTTATCACGAAATTAGTAAATGGTAATCAAGCTGAATAATTAACAGTAATAAATTAAGAGATTCAAGAACACGTTATGTACATGGCTTGGAGTAATCGAATGCCTAACTACACAATCAAGTAGTTTATAAAAAAACTTATAAGTTAAAAAAAGTTTCCATAAATGCAACAAATTTAATCAAAGGACAATTCCGCAAACTTGTAGAGTTATTGTATGGAAACAGTACTATGGAATAGTTTGGCGTAAAAACTAAAAATCTCACACTATAAAGGATATTGATTTGACATTCTAGTATCACAAGACAGTGCCAGAAAAAAAATGGACCACCCAAAATAATGTTTAAATTCCATGGAAAAAATAACTCTTACTATTTAAAATATTTAGTTATTTTTTATTTTTTTTGATATTAGTCGAACAAAATTTGAATGGCAAAATACAAAATTTGAACGAAATTGGACAATAGTTCAAGAGAAATCTAATTTTAAAAATACAACTTATAAATACGAAAAAGTAACGAAAAGTAAAGAAATAATTTACAAAAAGTTATATATTCTACATGAAATTATCTTTAGATAAACGAATTTTATAATTGTGCGCACAAATTTATCAATTCGCTTTAAAAGTTCAAGATAAATGGCAAAATGCGCAAAAAGTTAAATTAACATTAAGGAGTTAAAACTTTGGAGCCTATTTCCCAGTTTGCTGTTACTCCTATATTTAGGAGGTCAAAAATCCAAATCCATGGAAAAAATCTTTATTCAGACAAAGTACGTTTTTGTGAGAGTTTTCATAACTTATAGTATCGTCTGCACTAATTAATTAGCATATTTATTAGTCATTCCGTCTAACTATTAATGACTAATTGATGACTAATTGACGGAATGACTAATTAATTAGTCATTCCGTCGAACCATTAATTATTTTACAGTATTTATAAAAATCTATTTAAAATTAAGCAGGATATTTTTTATAAAGCAGTAAAATTTTCTGAAATCTTCTCGATCATACTTCGAATGAACCAAAATTTTGGGTATAATTTCGAATTTAAGATGAAATTTTAATTTAATGTCACCTCGAATCATCTAATATCTAGAATCATGCCGTATCGAATTAAAGAGTGTTCATTGCATTTTTTTAATAAGTATAAATGCATTAACATTCATACTAGATATAAATGTCATTTACTTTAGTAAAAACACTTTTTTTTTTTATCCATCCACACATTACAAGACAATCCACACAGCCTTTTACGAAAAGAAATACACATAAAATGCTTCATAACAAAGAAAATAATTCACGAAGCAACTGCGATAGAATAAAAGCTTCTATTGAAATCGGGCGATTATTCTCGGAGCAGGAGTGAGAATTATGATAAGTCAAAAACCTAGTTACTAGTTCCTTTATTTTCATTTGGCATGGCGCCCAAGTAACGGGAATTCATTTTTTTGCAACTCGTCAGCAAAATGCCAAAAATAATTTGAACTTACAGAAAGTATCACGAACTATATCGACGTGGATCTGCAATGCAAGATGGGGAGTAGGATTCTTACTATATATGAAATACTTACGATGGTGTCTCAATTTTCCATTGTTGTCAATACATTTTTATTGGCTGGAAAAATCACATGGTAGGATCCAGTTTTCCCACATAAATTTTCATTTTGGTTAGGTAGTCATCAGCATAAGTCATAAAGTTATTGTTTTCCTATGAATATTTTTGTTTCCCTAATTTAAAGGTTAAAATGACCTGTACTTTTATTTTTACGTTTTGGGTTTTGTTTGATTTCTAAACTAAGAGTTAAGGAGGATTGTTTTGATTCTTAGAATAATGTAATTCTACGTTACATTTTAAGATGCTAAGGGGCCGTTCAAAAAGTACGTACATCCCGAAGGGGGGGGGATTTGCTATTATGTACGGTTTTGTACGATGGGGAGGGGGGGAGGTATAATACAAAGTAAGTACTTTATAAACATACACCAAATTTAAATTTGACTTTATCCTACACCCTCCTTAAGTAAATATTTAATTTTATTTAAAACATAATTATTTTAATTTTTATAAAAAAGGGGGGTAGACTAATAAAATGTACGTACTCTAAGGGGGGGGGGGAGTAAGACCTTATGTACGAAGGGGGGGGGAGGGGTTTAAAATTTCTCCATTTTTGTGTACGTACTTTTTGAACGGCCCCTAAAACTATTTAAATCGGTGTCCAATCTAATTAACCGTTATACAATTATTATTTTTTGGTGTAAATTACTTTAATATTGTTGAAGTATCAGCAGCCTACAACTCAACTCTACGATAGTTGTATATTTTGATAAGGTATGTTGTAATTCGAATTTTGATTAGGCTTCCAAAATTAGCGGACGCCACTTGTCAAAAGATTCGAAATAAATACTATGGAATTTTATAAAAGGAAAACGCTTTAATTACGATATTTACAATAATTTTGGAACCCTAATGACAGGGGTGATTGTGGGCCCAAGTCAAAATTCCGGAAAATTTCCTGAGTTAAAAAAAAAAGAAGTTTAAATTGAAAAATTAAAAAAAAAATTTAAGCAAGGTTATTTCCTTTTTCTTAATATTTCTTAGTTTACTTAAAATATTTTTAAAATTTTACACATACCTATACCATTTACACATACCTATGATGACCTGGATAATTAATAAAATTTACAAATATGTCTTTCTTTCTTGAGTTTATGATTATAACAACTATTTACTGATAAAAAATAAATATTGATCATGAATACAAGCATATAAAGTGTATCTCTGGCTCTCCCTTACAAACAAATAAAATAAACTGTGTTTTCAAGTTCCACCTTTGAAAATTTGATTTCCAGAAACTTCTGTGATCAATGATTTTTTGAAACGTCAGGGCCTTTGATCTCCGGAAACTTCTGGATCACTGTAAGCGAAAAGTCCGGAAATCCGGATTTTTTCCGGAGCACAATCAGCACTGCTAATCAAAATTCGAATGACAACATATCTTATCAAAATATACAACTATCGTAGAGTTGAGTTGTAGGCTGCTGATACTTCAAAAAACAGACGATCATGAATTACGGTTAAAGAGATTCGTTAAATGATTTAGAACTTAACTTTCAGCTTCATGCACAAAGTTAAGTTCTAAATGCAAAAATTGCATTTAAAATGAATATTCATGAATGCAAAAATTGCATTCAAAATATACTAGTCCGTTCGGTAAGTAAAAATATTAAATGACAGTTGTGAATTAGTTGAATAATTTCAACTATTTTATGCCAAGAAACAGCTATTATTGCGAAGCAATCATCGGGGTTGATGAGCTTCAGCGAACAGGGAGCTTAGCCCCCCAGCAATATTTAAAAATCGAAATTTCAAACTATCGACTTGTTAGGAAGTTTTCGGAATATGTAACTATTTAGCAATTTTTTATTTCAATATTGACTTAAGTCACAATATCGATTTATTTATATATAGTTTATTTGAGTAGCTTTACACTAAAACGGATATTACGAGAAAACATTACCCAGCTGCGGTAATAAAATTGAACAAAAAAAAATCAAACCCGCAGTTAAACAACGATAAGGGGAATTTTGTGACTATTTAAGGAAATTTATTTTATCATGCTTCTCTTCTTTAATAAAATACTTTGATTTTTTCACCCCAGGTTGCTGAGCAACGGATTTATCCGAAGAAAAATTTCCCCTGAAACACCGTAGAGACCTCACATTGAACGTAACATTTAAATAAAAGGGGAAAAAAAGTGAATCATGTCAAAGGCGTAGTTATCTAATATTTACATCGCCCATTTTATATACATTATTTTCTTTCTTTCTAAAGCTTATATAATATATATTTGTAACAAAGCTTATATACTTTTATCTAAAGAGCGAAAAATAAATTTACAACGCGTTTTTAAAACAGAAAAAATTATGTGAACTCAATAAAGATGGATTCGAGTTTATGAATAATTCGCAATTTCTTTATATTTTTATGAGCAAGAGTACATTTGCAAATATAAAAAGAAAGAAAAAACTTTTTTTTTTTTAAACCAAACTACGTTAATTTCGAAAATAGTTCACATTTGAACTATTTTCGAAATTAACGTAGAGAGCGTAAGGTAAGATAAACAAAACTTAAAAACTATGAAGCATGACTAATTATTACTAACTCACAAATGTCATTAAAATTGCATATTATCTATACATTAGTGAGAGCCGGGATGGATCAGGGAATAGAGCGTTCGTCTTCCAACGAGGTGAACAAGGTTCGAAACAAGCGATGGCTGGTCAATACGAATGCTGCATCCGGCTTTCACCCACCACAGTGCTGACATAAATATTTTCAGCGGTAGACGGATCACGGATTAGAATGCCGGATAGCTCCATAAAAAAGTCCGCTACGAAAGCAAATTTCTCCCAATACTTGCTCCAAGAGTTCCCTTGTTTTCTGGATTGGGTTCAAAATTACAGGGCTACGTAGTTGAACATATAAGTAGTTGTAAATCCAAAGAATTGGGTCGGCTGTTCAACGACGGTTATAAAATATATATTAGACAACAATGCATAGTATGGTGGATTCTGGCTTTTATGTCATTTTCAAACTCTACCATTTAATCCCATTCTTATATTATGACTTATACTAATCTCTCCAGACGTCAATAAATATCTATAAATACTACTTAACCATCAAATAATCGCACCAAAAAAAAAGAAAAAATAAACAAATAAATATCTTTAAAAAAAACTGTAACCATTAATCTAAGAAATTAATCTAAACGATTTCAAAACCACATTAAAATCTGATAAAACTTCATAACATATGTAATTACAAGAAGAAAAAAAATAAACAGCTGTAGGGCATATTTATTAACTAACACAAAAGTAATAAAATCCTATTTATTATCTATTATTTAACTGTAAACCGTATGGACGTCTCGTTAGTACGTGATTCTAATTTATAATCAATGGACGCCTCGGCGTCATGAGCGCACCTCGCCATTCCATTTCAATATCAGCAAGTGGACAAAGTGCCTAGTAAGTGGATTCATTAAAATCAGAAAACATATGAAAAGTATGCCCACACGTGTCAGGGAAAAAGATCAGTTAATTGATAGATGCCCACATATCCTTCCTCATGTTTGTCCAAAATATGAATTATACTGACCTGAATTGGCCATGATTTCAGAGCGATACTGTAGGAAAACACCTGACGCAAGGATGTACGCATTTAAGATGGGTATAATAAATGAATCCTAATTTTTTCATTTGAATATTCATACTACCCTCAAAAATAACATTACAATTACGATTTATACACTTCAACATGGTTGAAAACACGTTTTTTTTAAAAATACCACAAAAGAATGAGTTGCAAGTCCAATTGAAAGAAAGACACTCTTAATTTACAAGTAAATAAAGTTGAAATTTTTTTTAAAAACAAGTTTTTGTTGTTGTTGTTCTTTCCCGGGGGAACGTTACAGATTTAAGAGTCCTCTTCCCTTCCATCTCGGATTTTAGGTTAAATTTTTATTTTTCACTTTTACGATTTTTATTTTTTAATTATAGGAAAAAATTTAATAATAAAATATCCGTTTTAAAAAAAAGTAACGCTTCGCTTTATTAAACAGGAAGAAATAGTACTCAGTAACTTTTAGAACTTCCAATAATTTTTTTCACAAAAATGTAAAGAAATAAAATAATACTGTTATTCATTTTGAATTCGTTATTTGAAACTGAACATTCGCTTTTGCATAGATTTTTTTTTCAATTAATTTTTTTATTTAAACGTAAAAAATATGATTCGCCATATTACACAAAAACTAAAATTCCTTAAAAAAAATAATAAAAAAAACAGGCAAACGAATATTGTCTCAAATACCTTTCTGAAAATACGGATGGTAGAATTGTACAGATATAATTTTGTTAGAAGTGATTCGTTGAAATTCTACAAGTCCAAGCGTCAAAATTCTTCTGTTTGAACGACATTATATTTTTCAAGATTTAAAAAATAATGGAGTAAAATAAATAGCAATTGCCACTTTATAGTGAAAATAAAAATAACTAAGATTAAAAGATTATTTGACATTTCCCCCCTTCCGACGAACTCGATGAAAGAAACCTAAGGTATTAGCGTGCACTAAAGATATAAAGACAGTACCTAGTCCCCTATATTAGTCCCTGGTGTGCACTAACGAGGCGTTGCAATTTTTAATTCCCCACAGAAGACACAATTTCTTAGTGAGCTCGCTTTTTTGAGATGGAGCTAATTGACAAAAAAAGAAAAACAAATCTAGTAATCAGGCAGCAATAGGGGTTATGGGGGAATCTCATTCTCCAAATTTCAATTAATTACGGTATTTCACATCACTTATTATTAAAATATAATGCAATATACGTAAATTAAATTTAATTAAATATTTCTTTAACAATTATAAAAACGGAGATACATTAAAAAACTAAGTCTTGTACTGAATGAAGACAATACTCTTATTGTTCTGTACATCGATGAATGAACAGATTTACCAATTATACAATCTTATTTATCCTGAATTATTAAAAACATTAGAATTATTATTTTGCATCAAAAGTTATAAAATATTGGCCTCGGTTGTTACGAAATTTTTTTTTTCAGACTAGTAACAAGAAATAAAATAAATAAACAAAACTAAAATGCAAAGGAAGGGCAAGATGCTATTTTCAAGGTTACAAAACGTGGTTAGTTATTTAAAAAAAAAAAAAAAAAAACTTTCAAGGGAAACATTTTTTAAACATTGTTCCAATATCGAAAACTAACAAAATTAAAAGACAAAATAAAAAATATTATTTTCTTTTTCACTAAAAATAACAACATTACCAGAATCCACCTCCAAGTTAACAGGTTCGTTGAAATCAATATCATCGGAGTCTTCCACATCCTTGTACTCCACTTGATACAGAGGTTTTCTTTCAGGGCTGTGCTCGAAATGACGGAAAACACCACCACAGAACAAAAAACGTCGAAATACTTCTAGCATGCCTCATTGGAACATAACGGCGTGCGAGGATCAAAAAAAAGCTCCAGAGTAAACACAGTGGCACACACACACCAAGAAAAAAACATAACTCATGCCCCTTCCCTTCCACTAAATCAATCCGGTTTTCTGGTTTGGCTCGATTTCTCAAGCAGCTGGAAGTACGTATAGACACAGTCGACGTAATGCAACTGTTTTACTTTTTATTTTTTTAAAATTAATCCTTAGGAAAATCGCCAACAGTGCGGACGCCAAATAAACATTGAGCTAATGAAGAGAATAAAGAGAGTAAAAAAAAAAAAATTATAATTCATTAGGTGGAAAAAAAGGGTCAGGGCTGCTAAGTTATGAAAGAACATCGGTGTTCGATGAATGTTTAGAATGGAAATTGGGCTCTTCTTCACGGCTAAAACTTTCTTTTCGTAATATCGTCTCGGACCTACGGAGACGAAGGATTATGAATCGTTCATAAACAACCCTAATGCATGAATCACAATAAATCTACATATTAAATACAGTGAACTAGATTATTAATTAAATCCATAACATCATATTAAAATTTCAGACGTTGACAAACCAATTAAACATTTACAGCATAATGTTCGTCCACTGGGCGAAATAAGAAAGCTACAATAGCCCTAGATATGATATGTATGTATATTAATTTCCGGAACAGCTGCACTTGTCAATATCATCGCAAATTGAATTTTTTTCTTTCTTTTAAATCGATGATTTTTTGTAGATTTTATTGTAACTTTTGGTCAAAAGGATGAAAATGAAGGGAAATCTATTACAAATCCTCCAATTAAAACATCTTCATCGTATAGTTTGGCAGAGCCAGACTAAGTTTAAAACAGAGCAATATAATAACAATGATCAAAAATTTAAAAAAAATAATAAATAAAAAAGGTAAAAATTCTCATAAAAACTAAATGGCTTTATCCATTTAAAGAAAAATCTACTACTACTCTTAAAATACTGTTCTATGGATAAGTCAATTTCTTTAACTGATATCTATTGTTTTCTCTTCAAACAATTTATGTTTCTGTTGACTTGATACGACATAATCAAGGCAAGAAAAGAAAACTAAATGGCGGGATGAAAACAACACGGTAGTCGTGGAACCTTCATTTTTTATCTGGAAAAGTTGCAGCAGTCTAGTGGAGAAGCCAATTTAGTTATTTAAGAGCACAAAAGCCATAAATCCAATTTAGAAATAAAGTGCCAAACAAACAAATCCATGTCACATTTTATTCCCATTCCTTACAAATCCGGATTTGGATGCATAGATTTAAGAACACAAATCTAATAAATCGGCGTACAGAATCCAATAAAATTCGGCAAACAGTACGATACAAATCGTCATTAATATAAAAATGGTATTTCGCAAAGTAAGCATTTTTGAAGGTAAGAACAAAAAGCATGTTTTATGCATGAAAAAAGAAAAGAAAAGAAAACAAAGCGCAGAGATGGTATAGCGGTCCCTTTTCGATGAATAACGGGTGTTGACCTATCACTATGTCTTCATCAGTGTTATAGGGCGGAACAAGTGCAGAGCCATGTCTCCAGAATCACGTAATGGGTTAAATATTTCATTAGCAGAATTAACACGACACCCCATTCCAAAATGACTCAGTAAGTTGTGCAGTTTGAATGGATACAGTATAATACACAAAATCAGAATGTGTAGTACGATGTATAACAATTTTAACCTTGGGTTATCGTGCATATATATATATATATATATATATATATATATATATATATATATATATATATATATATATATATATATATATATATATGTATATATATATATATATATATATATATATATATATATATATATATATATATTCCTTTTGCCGAATATTTTAATAAAGATTAATCTAGAATCGTGTTTTTTACTATACATTATTTAGAAAGTTTTTACACATATTTGTTAAGTTCTAAAACTTTTTAATTTATGCTCTGAAAAAGAAATAGAAAAGCGAAACTTGACGAATTGAAACTAGTTTACCCTATACAGAACTATAAGTTTCATATTGCTGATTTTTTCAAAATTGTATTCCGGAAAGTTTAATTCGTCATTTTTAAAACACTTTTTTTTTTCTTCACGAAATGAGAACTTTGTTTATTTCGTTTTTGCATTTTAACGGAGCGTTTCTTATTGACTTAATTCTTTATTTGTAATTTTTTCTCTATATGGTAGAGAGATAACAGGTAAAGGTGTGATTCTCAACGTCAAAGTTCCATTTCAAAACTAAGAAGAAAAAAAATCTGTTTCAATTTTGCTTTTTTATTAACTTTTCCTTTTATCAGCGTTTTTATTGTCCTACTATGACACAGCGTTTTTAAAGAGTGTTTCTAATACACGTTATTCTTTTGGGGTCCTTTTTTTGTTGAAAATACGGCAATGTGAAAAAGTTAAATTGAGATTTTTAATGTTTAAATTTTTATTTTAAACATTAAGAGCTACTTTGTTTTGGTCTCGATCAAGATTTTTCTTTTCTTAAAAACATTCGTTTTTAATATGACGCGGCACTTAGGAAGATTTCTATTAGACTATATTCACTTTCTTTTTTTGTTTTCAAAGTACAGCAATTGGAAAACTGAGAGGTTCAGCTTTAAAAAAATTTTTGTCTTGCATTTGTACGCAATCTTTTTTATAAGAATCTTTCTGATAGCACTGAATATTATTTTAAGTATGTAAAGTTTTGTACTAAAAAACTAAGAGGATATTTTTTTATCCATCTATTTTTTTCCAGCTTTACCATTAAAGTTTTGTTTAAAATAGGCTGCTACTCAGTCTTTTTAAAATTTTGTTTCAAATATTTATAATTATCTTAATATCTAATTATATATGTATATATTCAGCCGAATATTCGGTACTTCGGCCAAATCACTATTCGTTGCATCCCTAGCAAAAGCCCCGAAGCAAGACAAGTACTACAGATCATAGCAGAATCCGCAAATTTAATCATTTATTGACTATTTAACCTTTCATGGAGCTATCTTCTCAAACTATATTAGAATAATTTTTGCGGACTGAGATTAATTTATAAAAAGAAATTCATTTAGTCTACTTCCTAAAATTAATTTGATTTTTAAGACCTTTTTTGGGGAGGGGGAAATAACAGATTAATAAATTTGTTAATGGGTTAAATTAAGATATTAAATGAATGCTTAACGCACAAGAGAAAATAGCATCCCAGATTCAACATCTCTTCTTGACCCCATGCTAACCTTTACTGTTACTCAGATTTATGTAAAGTTGATTCTAAACTTTTTTTTAATAAATATTAAAAAAGAACACCATTTAAAAATTAACCAGTGCGAAATAATAAATTAATACTTCCCACGGTCTCAAACGGTCAAACGTTTGCAACAATATTGTACTTGATTGTTTTTGTCACCAACATTTAATATCAATACATCATTATTCATATTAAGCCCAGCATCAAAGTGTGAATTAAATATTATGTTTGTTACATTTTCCTTTCCCTTGTTACTTTTTCTACCATTTCCATGCTAAAATACTAAGATTAGTAACTAAAATTCATGACTAATAATATTAATTATTATTAATAACTATATAAAAATAAACTGAAAAATGCTTAAAGAATACATAATGAAAATATACGTAATTAATTAAAATTTTTACACGGTAATTACCATTTTTTAAAATTCAAAAGAATAATAACAATTTAAGATACGATATTTATAACATCAAAAATTGGTAATTACTTAGCACAAAAGAAACTTTTTCATAACCTCATCGATAAATATTTTTTAATTGGATTAGAATTCATGACTCTCAAAACATTAAATATAACCAAATTAGGTATAGGTATAAAAGGCATCTCCAAATCACAAGTTTGTATTCTCGGTGCAACTCTGAAGACTACGGAATTTTATAGCTTGCATGTTTAGATATATTTCTACAATAAATGGTTTATTAAAAAAATTATAATAAAATAAATAATAAAATTTTAACATTTTTAGACCACACTCACATTTAAAAATTTTTACAGTTCAATCAATATGCATTTCTTAAAAAAATCAATATAAGAGCATGATACTATATTTTTCTAATAAAAGGATGTATATAAACTGTTACCATTAATATTGAAAATGTAGATTTTGAACAAAATCAATCATAAGACTAGAAGAAAAATGTTTTGAATTTTAGGCATCCATTTTGTGCTGATCCAGAAAGCAAATATGTCAAAAACCATAACCTCCCCCCCCCCCTACCAAACAAAAACATGAAAAAACTCCATGTATATGGTTTTTAAAAGAAGAAAGTTACATACTCCAGTTAAATTGTGATGTTTGTAATCTTAAAGACAAATAGAAATTTCTATTCCCTATCTTTCAACTGAATAAAAATGGTACAATTAGATATAATTCATTTATATGCTACCATAAATTATTGAAATCAAAAGAATGCCAACAATCACATAGTCGCTTAGGCGAATATCCAAATTATTTATTACATCCGTTTTGATATTAATTTATTTGTTGACATTATTATATTTATTCGATATTTTAGTATTTGCTGAGGATAGATTAGACGAAACATCAGTGTCCGGAGTGGAGTACCGGTGAAATGTATGCTGGGCAGTGGCTCTTGGCTTTAAAAAAAACACTGATGTAGGGCATTCCATGGAAATGTATACCAAGCAGTGGCATTTAACAAGACTTAGTATATATATAGTCCAAATTGCAACAACAAACAGTGCAAATTATGCATGCTATTTTTTTTTCCATTCAAAATATATTTGCAAAAATATCAAACTTTACACAGATATTCATTCAAATTATATATTTAAAATCTATTCATTTAAAAATTCATTCATTTATTACAATTCATATTTATAAAATTTCAAATAATCATTGGTATTACATATTAAGAAAATATTCAAAACAGTCATTTAAATTATATATTTAGTGATTATTCATTTCAAACATTCATTCAAATTATATATTCATTTCAAACTTCATTCACCAGTATATATTAAATTTGGTTAAATAATTAGGGGAAAAAAACTTTTATTTATAGTAAATAAATATTCAATATTTACAGCCTTCTCCAGATTTTAACAAATTTAATTATAAATTTCCAAGCATGTATAAATATTTAAAAATTTTAATTTTAATAATGTTGATATGCATCCTTGTTTCATTATGTTTTTTTTCCATTTTGGTTATTAAAATTTTTTAAGTTTTACAATATTACAGTTAAATTAAATATTTAAGTAGATAATTTTTTTTTTATCAAGTATTAATATAACTTTAAAATTATCTTCAATATAATTAATCACTACAGCATTAATAATTTTCAGGAATTAACCTTAATTAACTACACAGATGTTTAATAAATTATATTTAGTGAGTAAAACGAATAATAAAATCATTAACAGATATATCTATTTATAATTCATTACTTATACATTATATAAATAAAATTTTATACATTATTAACTAATATTGCAAGAAGGACACATATTACTTTTAACTAAAGTTTTTATGGAAATGTAAATAAATTCAGATATATCTAAATTTAGATAAACAGAACATTTCTAGATTTAAGGATTCTAGATTCTATACCTAAATGTTAAAGAAAGTGTGCTGTTTTTAATTAAAATCAGAATACAAGAAGCATGTTACAAATTTATCAAATTCCATTAATATTACTCAGTTCTAGGAATATTTTCCTTATTAAAACCAAGAGACATAGTATAAAAGTGATTCTCAAAACAAATTCCAGAATATCACTCTTATAATGCAATATTAAGCTTCAGATAACAATTGTTATGAATAAAAAACTTCAAAAAAATTAATCATTAAAAATTATACAAGTCATTATAAATGATTACCATACTCATATTCCAACTTTTTCTCAATGCATTTTTCTAAATTTTTGGGCTATATACTTTTAACATTTTAATTTAACAGTACATACTATTTCTTGTGTCTTAAATAAAATAATAAAATACTCGTCAGATAATTGAATAAAACTATCCATAATTTAAAAATAAAATAATGTCAATGTAAAATAATAAACAAAATAATAAATGTCACAAGTAATTGTGTTAACATAATTATAAAAATATAACTTATAATTACCTGAACTGCTCATAATTTAGAAAACTAATAAATGTTAAATGCAATGTAGATAATTATACATTTTCAATTAATTACTTCAAACAATCACAACTTAAAAAACTTAGTAAAACTGTATAACACATAATATATTTTAAACTAAACTTGACATTCAATTAGCAACTTCAATAACTTATTTAAACTTAAAGAAAAATTTACCTTAACAAAAATAAAATCGGATGCGGACGCTACAATATTCGAAAACAAATATATCACATTACATTTTTTTACGATCATGCCATTACAACTACATAAAGAAGTAATAAAACGATCCTGTTATGAGGCGTTTCCAACTGCAACAAAAAATTTACCACAAAACTTCACAACTTTTAGTCGATGCATAAAATATCTTTGTTAATATAAAGGCAAAAGTTCAATGATAAGAGTTTTATCTAAAAAAAATTTTTCATCATTTTGAGAACGCGGTGTCAAGTGTCCCATTCAAATAGAGGGAACAAAAGCACCCTATTGAAAGGATGATTTTACTCTTTCTTAATATTTATAAAATTGTAACATATAAATAAGGTGTTAACTTACGATACAGTGATTATACAGAATAAAGTAGATTAATACTGTAAATCCAACAAAAAGTGACAAGTTTTGATCAAGTATTATAAAATTCTATCCCCACATGATCACGAATCTAAACATTAGATGCATACGATAACAGGGTTGCAAGAAGTTGATGAGAAGTTTCTAAAACAAACACTATTGGAGATTCTATGCCAAACCCGTTCCTTGGCGACACTTTTTTAAGAATATTTTCCTCTCTGTATTTGTTACGATTTTTATTTTTTATTATTTAATAAGATTATTCAAAATTTTAAGTGAATTATCTAAATTTATCAACAACAAAAAAAAAGAAGGAAGGAAAATGGAAGAAAAGTTATAAGATAAGAATTTGTGTAAAAAATAAAAAAAAGTTTTATCTGAACAAAAAACACACAAAGTAACAAATCAAAATAAACTAAAAGGTTGAATAAAACTGCAAAAAATTTTCAAATAAACTTCTGTTAAATTCCCGACTACTATTTATCAATTTGCATTTTTTTTTCTTTTTTTTTCTATATTAATTTTAATATCTTATTATATTTTTACTTTTCTGTTACTAATATTAACTCTGATATTATTTTTCCGATTTTCATTTAAAAACTAAAAATATCATTTTTTAATTAAATTTGTTTATTTGGGCTTCTATAAAAAAAAAAAAAAAAAAAAGAACCTATAACCAAATCACAGAAACAGTTTTTTTCGTCTAACAATATTGCTAAATTCTTTAAATAATTAATATTGTGACAAAAAACTGCACTATTTAATGGCCAGAACATTTATTGCACAGCATTTCCTTTTAAAAATATCAAAAGAAATGATGATTATAAAAATTGTACATGAATAATTTTAAAGACTGGAATGAAATTCTAAAAGTTCAATAAAAGTTTCTAAATGCGAAATCTTGCCAAATCTAGCAACACCTTCCTTATGTTTTGTTTTCTTTCTTCCTCAGACGCTTCCAACAGAGGGCAGCACTTAATGCAAGACATATGTCTGTCTGGAACTCTGATCAATGGTTTGAAAACATCCATAGAATTAATGTCAACAAAGATACTTAAATAAAAAAAAGTAGCCAGCAGGTTCTTAACGTTTTTTGATTTCAAGACGAGGGGCAGGGGGAAAAAGAAACAAAAATTTTCTAATTTATTCTACTCAGTCAATAAATTATAAATATATAGTAGGAAACTTTTCTATACCTCCATTATATCATTTTCAAAGTTGGAGACATTTTTTTAAAGTTTAAACAAACTACTTTCCATGGTATTTAATTTTTCCACTCCAATTCTTATTTATTTTATTAATAATAATTTTAAAATTTTTATTGATGCAGTTAAGATATTCTAGATAAATTTAAAACTGAACACGTTTTCAAATTAATTTTTTCACCTTCCTTCCTGTTTACTCGTTTTTTTTTTTTTTTTTTTCTGTGTAAGAAATTTTTTTTTATACGAAACTTTATGATACAAAATAAAACTTTTAACTCATTTTGTATAAAATTTATGTTCAGAAAATAGAATTCCATTATTCGTATTTTTTCACATTTTTTAAAGTAATTTTTTTTTAATTCATGACAAATATTTACAGTTATTTATTTCTAAGCACATAATTTCTGAGGGTCCCATGATGTCCAGAAAAAAAAAATTCTTGCATTCAGCTATTGAAAATTATTGAACAGATTTATAGGACAGATGATACAATATGTTGGGCGCTGGCTGGATATCAAACATCACTATACCAATAGGTTCTTTTTGTTATAAAGCAAGTGTTCCCATTTATCTTTAAACAAAAATCCTAAATCAGATGGAAAAGAATCAGAATCTCGAATCACGTATTTACTTCGAAATTAACATCTTTTGTTCTTATTCAATATTCTTCATAACATAAAAGGCGACAAAAATTTTGATTGTTGAAATGGGAGGAATAAGTTAAATTAATGCTTAATTAGAATGATAATCTAGAAATTTAAATTGCATGGATTATAAGATGTAATTTAAAATGGGATTTATAAACAAATCTATATTATCATTTTCTAGTACATGTGAAACAATTAATACCCATGTCACAATTTTTTTCCCAGTAATCATTCATATATTACATATAAAATATTACTGAATAAAAAATCATAAATATATTAGGGAAATAATTTTTTTTTCTTCCGTTGCATGAGGTTTTTGAACGAAACTTGGATATTATCACGCCGCTGATTATATAACTGCAATCGCTTTCTCACTCTAAGCTGAAATTTTTTTTTACTTAATATTTTGTCTAAATGCAGTTAAAAACGCTATAAATAACAGAGGGTCAAGTAAATGTTGCGACAAACTTCTAGGGGAATCGGGCACATCATCAGGATTAAAATTACATTGGAACTTGATAGGAATCCATGCCTGAGAAATGTCGTCATAGTCCGCTAGGAGCGCTTTCATATTGACTTGTTCAGATGCACACGAAGAAATAGTTCTTAATAGGGAAGGGATCCTAGCCGCGTACGACGACATTTCCGGGCATAGGTTTTTATGCAATTTTAATCTTGATGATGTACCCTAACTCCCCTAGAAGTTTGTCGCAACATTTACGCGACCTACTGTTAACGTTTTCTGCAATCTCCTGTCCTGTATAATGTTTTTAAACCTGTACATAAAATGTACTCAAAATGTCATTAAAAAAATTCTGCAGTTTTGGGACAAGAAATCCCTACACTCGAATTAGGCAATATCTAGCATTAGTATAAAAAAAATTTGCTCCCCAGAAAATTATGACGACACCAAGTGCAAGAATTGCCAAGAAAAAGAACTTCCAAAAACTTAACAAATTCTTACAATGGTATTAACTACGATATTCGTCGGGTACAAATTAATTCATAAAATATTAAACTCAAAAATTTTTTTAGCAAAACATACCGGAAAATTTTCCTTGCTTCAGAGTTGAATTTGAATGTAAAAAAGACACATATGATACTTGCTGCCATTAAATAAATTTAAAAGAAAAGTATTCAGTGTCGAAAAAATAATTCGTCTGAACTTTTTTCTTTTTAACCCCTTAACTTGTGCGCTGGAGTTAATTCGAGCGCGCTAAACAGGCCAAACTGTGCACACTCGAGGTAATTCGAGCGGGGCTGATATAATTTTTCACACTCGAATATAATCGAGAATTGAAAATAACAATTTGTTTATTAATATAAGGTGTGTTTTTTTACACTTAAAAAAAAAAGAATTTTTTGGCCGGTTTTTTTCAAAAAATCTGTGCGTTTAGGGGTTAAACCGTCCCTAAATAGGAACGGAGGGCACTATAGGGATATCTAGTCGAAACTTAGAATAATAATAAAAATTAATCATTCAATTTTTTATTTATCCTTTCGACTTTAGCCTGAAAGATTTTTCTTTTGAGTTGTTTATGTATAAAAAAAAAACTATCATATTTATTTATTTTATTATTCTTAAATATGGGGCCGTTCAAAAAGTACGTACACAAAAATGGAGAAATTTTAAACCCCTCCCCCCCCTTCGTACATTACCGTACATAAGGTCTTACTCCCCCCCCCTTAGAGTACGTACATTTTATTAGTCTACCCCCCTTTTTCATAAAAATTAAAATAATTATGTTTTAAATAAAATTAAATATTTACTTAGGGAGGGTGTAGGATAAAGTCAAATTTAAATATGGTGTATGTTTATAAAGTACGTACTTTGTATAATACCTCCCCCCCTCCCCCATCGTACAAAACCGTACATAATAGCAAATCCCCTCCACCCCCTTCGGGATGTACGTACTTTTTGAACGGCCCCTATATTAAAAAATAATAACAGAAATAAACCAGCCTTTTTTCTAACTCTGAAATGAAATCTTTTTATAAATATGATTTAAAAAAAAAGTTTATGGAACTGATAGATGAGTATATTGTGATACAAGATTTATATTTATCAAGGCCTCGAAAATATCGAATGGGCACAATCAGTGCTGACTAAAATAACAATTACGGTCTGCGGGGGAGTGAAAAACAGATAAACAGACATTAGCTATCTTTTAATAATCGTGTTACACAACACAACAAGACGAATTAGAATTTAAATATTTTTGAACAAATTAAAGTTGAAAAAAGTTTTATTCCTAACACTAATATAATGCAAAAATTGAGACATTAGAGCTCACGATTTTTTATATATAAGGGGAGAACACAGTTTAATTTTGATTCATAATGTTCATGACAAATCTAATCCTATCTGTTAATAATGTGTGCCATGAGGAAATTAAAAAAATATTTTTTTTCGAAAATCTCCAACCCCCCAGAATAAAAAATTCAAAATAACGCTTTTGTTTTTAAGGCTAAATAAAAATAAAAAAATTTTTCTTTGCATATTTTAAAAATAAAGAATTTTATATTTTCGTTGTTGAACCGCAGACCCAATTTTTGTGTTTACGACTACTCCTGTTCAACTCTGCAGCCTTGTAATTTTGAACCCAATCCAGAAGACAAGGGAACTCCTGGATAAAGTATTGAGAGAAATTTGCCTTTGTGGAGGACTTTTTAATGGAACTAACCCTCATTTGCGCTACACGGAGAGGAAAACCTCTCACGATCAGCCTAACGGCAAGGGGACTCGAACCCATGGTCTGTCAACCACTGAGGATACTTTACGTCAGCACCGTGGTCGGTGCGCACCGGGTGTGGAATTCGTATCGACCAGCCATAGTTGGGATTCGAACTCAGTTCACCTCATTGGAAGGCGAACGCTCGGTTCCCTGAATCACCATGAAAACGATTTTGCCGCATAAATACACTTCAATTGGTAAAACGTATTTTTTTTTATAAGCCAAATAGTTTCTTCTCTAATGTTAGCTTAAGTGTATTATTTCTCGAAAGTTATTAAATTGATTACTTCTAATTGAATTAACTTCGTAAGGGACTGGAAGGAGAACGAAGCGCTTCCCAAAGCCCGCATGCTCTGAGTTTCTTCGTACTATGAAATATGAGAGTGAGGAAATATGAGAATACCGAACTGAGATCATCTTGAGCCGCTAGAGTCCGAAAGGCTCATTTCATATGTGATATCGTGGTGAGCCGTGAAGGGAGAATAGTGCGATCACATAAATTTGATCCCGGTCTTGAAAGGGTTTAAAATAAAAAAAACACTATTGAAATTAATACTAATTACCTCGAAAACTGCTCATTAATAGTTTGAAAGTAATCATCAGTAGCTCATTAATAGTAACTGAAAAGTAGCTTTTTTCTATAATTTTGCTCTTTTAAAAATTATTCTTGCACTTTTGTAACAACATTAGTAAAACGTTGATTATCCTTTGGAGCAATTATTTAATTTTGTTCAAAATGGAATTGTAATTAGAAATTAAATCTTTAACGCAACAGATAAAATTATTTATGAGCATAATTAATTAAAACTAATAATTCTACTTTAGCAATAGAAATTCAATTTGAGATCCAGTTAAATTGCGTCAAATACATATATGTCTACTTTATATCGGAGATAAAGGTAAATTTTCTATTCAATATCATGCCTTTAAAATATTGGAAAAGAGATAGGACGGTTTTGTGAAAAATAACTGTTTTTGATACTTTTGAATCAATCAAAACAATTTTGAAGAATTTAATCAGAAATCACCACATTATTAATTCATGGTCTAAAATCAGGCCACAAAAATATGGACAACATTTTATAATCCAGCCCCCACAAAAACTGAAATAAAACCATTACAGTTAACTTCCTCCAACAACTAAAAAATAAAATTTCATTTTAGAAAACTCATTTTGCAACAGTTGCTCGGTGATAAATTGAGAGAGAAAAATTTAATTTATTTTCCATTTTCCAGAGAAGAAAAAAAAATTTCAAATAAGTTTCTCTCCTTCCCAAAATTCATTCTGTAACCTAACAGAAATGAAAAAAATGCAGGAAATGTACAGGAGCCGCTCACTTTCAGAATTGTATTTTGTTCATGAATTTTTTTTTCACGCACCGTTTAATTCGAAATGCTTTCTTTCAAACGAAATATTTGGGTCAGAAATTCAACTCATCAAAATAGATCTTCTCACTTGAAGGAAATAATATTTTTATACAATAATTGAATTTGGAATGATCCGGAAAATAATTAAAATTATAGAAGGAAATAATAACTATAACAAGGAAATAGTATTTAACCCTTTCAGTCCCAAATATTTATTTTTCAATAAAAAAATCTGAAATTTGTAAAACAGACTCATTTTGCATTCAAAAGAACAAAACACACAGAATTTTTTTCTTTTTTAAATTTCTTTAATAAAATTTTAAATGATTCCAAATGGCATCATTGGGAATAAAGTAGTGAAGGACGAAAATCACTAGAAAAGTTTTTGAATATATATTATGCATTATTTAAAGATTTATAACTATATAAATGGGGTATTTTTTAATAACTAAATAAATTATAACTATTCTGCAAGAAATATTTGGCACTATTATATTTATTACACATTGAAAAAAATTGAACCAATTTTCATCATTATTGATATGGTTAGATGAGAACCTTATTATTTCTCAGTATTACTTATTTATTTTACATGAAATGTTTTGAAACAGTTCTTAGTATTGTTAAGACAGGTATGCATTGGGGTGCATCCAGAGCCGGATTATACCTTTCGTAGGCCCTAGGCATAGCTGTTCTTGGGCCCTCCCCTCCTTCCCCCACTCCTCCCCTCTTTTCAAAATATATGCTAAAATTTTCTTGCATATTTTTTTTTTACATTTTTATTAATATGGATTTTAATTTACAAATTTGTTTATCGAACTTTATCTGCAATACCGACATACTGCCGATATTGCAGCTGATATCGATAATACCATTATGATTAGTTCGATTGATAACTATGTAAGCACTTCACGTCAACAATACAACAACAAAACAGCAAAGAAAACAGTGAAATTGATAGTGAGATTAATTACAAGAAGTATTTATACTACAAATAGCTTCATAGTTCTTATGATACTACTATGATAACTAAGTGAAGGAAATTAACATTGTCAAAAGTTAATCTTTTGAAATTATTGATAAATAAATTTGCAAGGTAGGTTAAATGTTTACTAATAGAAAAAAAATTATTTTTGTCAACAAATTTTTTTCTTCCAAGTTTTTCGTAGGCCCCTGAATTTCGTAGGCCCTAGGATTAACTTTAGATTCCATTGATATATCACCTAGAACATTATCACTAGTTTCTTCATCTGAATCCAAGTCTTCTATTTCGATGTCAGACAAGTCTCCATTCATAAGCAAATGAACCGCTTTATCAATAGATAAAGCCTCTGCTTTTTGCTTTGGCATCAGGAAAAATAATGACAAAAAGAAATAAGTCTTTTTTATCCCAAAATCTTAGTAAAACTTGAAAAAGTAATAAGAAAAAGCAAAGAAAAACGATATAAATTCAAAATAAACAACGCATTAGAGAATGATATAGAGTTGTACTCAACTCCCACTGATTCCATTTGGAATCATAACTTTTCAATAAATAAAAGCAATAAATTTTCAAAATGAAAATTGTTAAAAATTGTTGAAATACTATTTATGAACATTTAAATAAATAAAAATGAAATATTTAAAAATATTCTTTAATTTAAAATGCCTCAAAAAGATATTTTATTTCAATAACTTTTATGGATTTGAACAAAACTGAAACAAGTATCATTTCAATCACAAACACATGTAGTGCCGTCATCTATTGGTGAAAAATAAAAATATATTTCGTTAGAGGAATGTTTGTAGATTAAAATACCGCCTATTTCAAATCAAATGGAGTTTTAGGTAAACAGATAAAAAATCTTAAATGTAATGATTCCAATTGGAATCACTGGGACTGAAAGGGTTAATATGGTTTGTAGTTAGTAGTGAAAAATAACAATGCTTTAATTCTGTATTGTTCAGAGAGCTAAATTAATTATGATATCAAAATTTTCGTCTTACTTTGCAACGATTTTATAAAAACGCATGTTATTACAAACAATAGAACATTGACTTTTCTGTTCAGAAAAATAGTTTATTACAATAATTTATAACAATACAAATAAGTATCAAAATTGCTTGACAAATTCGACACTAATGAATTTTTGGAAGATTATTATATCTGAATTTAATAACCAGAATCTTTTCAGGATTAATTTGGGCACAAATTATTTTATTGTAAAAACAAAGCCTTCACAAATCAGAGATATTGCACAGCTATCAGGGGTCTGTCTAGGTTTTTCTGAGAGGTACCTATTTTGTGAAAATTTAGACATAATTTGTGAAAAATTAAAAATTATACTAAAAAATCAACACAAAAATATGGATTTATCGTTTCTTAAGGGATACAAAAATAAAAATTTAAGAGAAAGTATTTTGTGAAACTACCGTTTTTCCTAAAATTGAATTTGTGAAATTACCGTTTTTCCTAAAGTTGAATTTGTGAAGGTACCGCTAAACGGTAGTAAATTCGGCCTGGACAGACCCCTGGCTATTTAGTAAGATTAAAGACACCGAAACCTACTATAGAGGAAGCAAAAGGTGACCTTAGTCACCGCTCTCAATGCATAAATATTTAAAATTCTTGTCGACAATAGCAAGATATATGAACATGAAGTCGCCACTGATTAATAATTATAGCAGAAAAAATAAAAATAAAAAAAATAAAAATAAATTTTTTTCACACATCAGCGTTGAGAAGACTGGGATTAAATACATCAAAACCAGTTTACTTGCGGAAAGAAATTCGATGGTGTTTCTAATCATCGTTTTTTGTCTCATTTGACTCTGTCTGAATTATACAAGCCTCGAAGTTTTTAGTCTCAGTGTCCTCAATAGTGATCCGTGAAATTTAATTTTAATTTTTTGGATTTAACGCTTTTGATTTTTTACTTGCTTAAATATGATTGCTCAAAATTTATAAATTACTGTGAATATAAAAATATCCTCAATAGCGATTTTGATTATAGGAAAATTCTAATCAATTTTTGTCTTTTTAATAATTATCTTTACTATGAAAAAAAAAATTTCAGATTGATAAAGGTGAAATTGCATGAAACACACACACACATATATATATATGAATGACACTTTTTAAATACCACTCATAATTAGAAATTTCTTAATTTCTGGACTTGGGAACTCTGAAGCTAGGTCCTTTATAACTTGTCTTCAAACTTAAATTTGTTAGGATGTGAATGTCTTTTACCTTTTTATGAATACCACAAGGATCTAATTATTTATCACTCTTAGATAACTTCTTTTTACACTATTATGAAAAAAATTTATCTTCAATTTTTAAAATTATACAACTTTTTTTAAAATAATATTTACCACGAGGAATTAATCTTGCTTCGTAATCATAACGATAATATTAATTTTAATTTTTTGGATTTGAGTATTAAAAAAGAAGAGAATATCTGCATTGTTGATTTATATGACAAAACATATTATTTTAAATTTAATATAAACAGACTAATTACATGGAATTTTAATGTTTCTAAAAACATTTATTTTATTTACATACCATTTTTATTCAAATGAATAGAATGAAAACAAATTTCTTATTTATCGAAAAAACAAATGGACGAACTCTTCAAAATTTAAAAAAAACTATGGATATCCAACTAATGTAATTAAATGCTCTATTAAATCATTGAGTGAATTGTATGTTATAATTTAAAATGTCTTTGTTAACTAAATTTAAATTTTTTCCATGTGCAGATCCAATTCGGGCAAATCCGTTGCTAACTTTCTAATATCTAATTAAGATTTTTTAAATTTTTTATTAAGTGTTAGTAAGTTTTCTAAAAATAACGAACATAAAAAACTTTAAAATTCAGCCTTATTGATTATAAACTTTTAATTATCCAGTATAATATTATTACCTTGCGAACATCCAAATTTGGGCTAACAAAGACTGCTTTTGTACTTCAGTTCAGTAACAATGAGATGTAAGTTGATTTCATTATCTTCCATTTACACTTCTATTTTCAAATTTTATAATCTGGAAAACTTGCTACAAAAACATTTTAAATTCGCAAATCGTTTTATACGTTAGAGTTTTATTCTGTATTTTCTTTATTTTAATTTTGCATTTTTTGTTTTATTTCACATTTTTTGCTTTAAAAATCATATTTTCGTTTAGTTTCTTGGTGCTCCTCAGACTATTACATTGATGTATATTTTGTTTTGGCGATACTAATACAATATTAGAAAGCACTATTTTCGGATACAATTGTGTGAGCTAATCACAAGATTATATCTTTTCCTCATTTTGTTTTTCTTTAATATTTTTTAAAAAAATTTTAGAATAATTTTTCTTTTCCCTTAAAAAAAAACTTACATATTTTTCCATGTTTTCTCTATATTTTGCAGTCATTTTATGAGATCTATGTACTTGCAGCTTATGAGCAGTAGATAACACTCTTATTTTTCTTAATTGTCTTCCTTCGTTAATCCCTCTTGTTTATCCTTTTTGTCTTTATAGCGTTATTACATATCAGGGGTCTGTCCAGACTTTTTGTGAAAGGTCCGTTTTTCGCGAAATTGTGAAAAAATTACCCACATTCTTTCAACCAGGGTCCGCTTTTATGAATTTGTGCAAATAGGGTCCGGTTATTGCAAAGAACTTTTTCAAGGAGTTTTTAAATTGTAAAAAAGATACAATATTATGCTCGGCACTGTAAAATTATAATAAAAAAATTTAATTTTCAAAAATAAACAGCAATTGGTGCTTCTAAATTAGAGATGCCACATACAAATATTTGGTAGTTAGCCTATACTGCTGAACGCAGAATATTCATTTCGGACGAATAATGGAAGAATCTTCTGCCGAAGACAAAACTTAATTCGTTTACATCCATCTTCCTTGTTTTCTGCCCTGGGAAGGGTTTATTCGATTAAAAAAACAATAATGAAGATAAACAAATTTGTGAAGGGTCCGATTAAAAGAAAAATCATTTTTGAAGGGTCCGTTTTTATGAAAAGATATTTTGTGAAAAGTCCGTTAACAGATCCAAATTTCTTTTAAACAGACCCCTGAATATTGTACTCATATATTTTGTGAGCTTACTCTACAATTCAGCATATGATAGTTATCAGAACTTACATAGTATAAAAATGAGACATATTAAATTATATTATATACAGGGGTCTGTCCAGACATTTTGTGAAAGGTCCGTTTTTCGTGAAATTGTGAAAAAATTACTCACATTCTTTCAACCAGGGTCCGCTTTTATGAATTTGTGCAAACAGGGTCCGTTATTGCAAAAAAAAATTTTTCAATGAGTTTTTAAATTGTATAGACATACAAGATTATGCTCAACACTGTAAAATTGTAATTAAAAAAAATTAAATTTTAAAAAATAAACAACAATTGCTCCTTCTAAATTAGAGATGCAACATGCAAATATTTGGTATTTAGCCTATACTGCTGAACGCAAAATATTAATTTCGGACGAATAATGGAAGAATCGTCTGCCGAAGACAAAACTCAATTCGTTTACATCCATCTTTCTTGTTTTCTGCTCTGGAAAGGGTTTATTCGATTAACAAAATAATAATGAAGATAAACAAATTTGTGAAGGGTCCGATTAAAAGAAAAATCATTTTGTGATGGGTCCGTTTTTAAGTTAAAATATTTTGTGAAGGGTCCGTTTTTAAGTTAAAATATTTTGTGAAGGGTCCGTTTTTATGAAAAGATATTTTGTGAAGGGTCCGTTAACGGACCCAAATTTCTTCTAAACAGACCCCTGATTATATATAAATTATATTATTATATTATATATAAATATAATATATTATTTATAATATAATATATTACAAAGAATTATATTATACATAATTTATATTATTTTTCGAGAACAGCGTTTGTGTATATCTGCAAACAACTCATTAAGAGATGTTTAAATTAAGTAAAAGTAGGTAAAATGATAGTTTTTTTATGGAAGGAAGCATGCATCTTTTTAGGAAAGCGTTAAAGCTTGAAAAATATTATCAACACAAACATTCTGAAATGGATGGAGTTCTTATCTGCGTTCTTTTCATGTTAATTAGGTACACAAAAGAAAGAAGCTGTTAAAAAGGTGTGTGTATTCAACGGGCGTTCTCCGTGACCTTTCTTAACGATAAGAAAGCTTCCGCGGCTTTTGTTTCTTGTAGAACATCCGATAATAGGAAGGAAGGTAACAGTTATGAAAAAATATTTATTCACATAAATATTGAATGCTACCCCTTCATAAAAATAATAATATGGATGGATGAGATAGTAGTTCATTTGTATATATGATTATTTATTTTTGAGGTGCCAGTTAAATCTGGCATTCTCTTAAAATGCAGATTTGAAATTGAAGAAAGAAATGCAATACTACAAAATTGGGGGTTGGGGAAAATTAAATAGTATCTACTGTAATTTTGTAGTAAAGCACTACAAAATAAATTGCCACCCTACGAAATTACAGAGGGAACTGAACAGAGAGAATACAATTAAACATAGAGAAAAACAGTGAAATTAAAGAGAAAAATAAGAAAGTAGATCACCCTAGAGTCAACCCTGAAATGAAAGGGGGAGGGAAAATAGCGGAATTTAAAGGAGAACACTGAAAAAATAGAGAATGGAAAAGAGAACCGGAGTAACATTATAAAATTAGAAGGTGAAAATACGGCCAGTAAAAAACAATGGATGACTTAGCAGGGGTCTGTTTAGAAGAAAAACGGAACCATCACAAAATATCTTTTCATAAAAACGGACCCTTCACAAAATAATTTTCTTTTATTCGGACCTTTTACAAATTTGTTTATCTTCATTATTGTTTTGTTAATCGAATAAACCCTTCCCAAAGGCGAAAACAAGAAAGATGGATGTAAACGAATTAAGTTTTGTCTTCGGCAGACGTTTCTTCCATTATTCTTCCGAAATGAATATTCTGCGTTCAGCAGTATAGGCTAAATACCAAATATTTGTATGTTGCATCTCTAATTTTGAAGTAGCAATTGCTGTTTAGTTTTGAAAATAAATTTTTTCTTTATTATAATTTTACAGTGCCGAGCATAATCTTATATCTATTTACAATTTAAAAACTCCTTGAAAAAGTTTTTTGCATTAACCGGACCCTATTTGCACAAATTCATAAAAGGTTGAAAGAATGTGGTTGAAACCTTGGTTGAAAGAATGTGACTTAAAGTTTATTTTATATTCACAAATTACGAGTAATTTTTTTCACAATTTTACAAAAGTCGGACCTTCACAAAATGTGTGGACAGACCCCTGCTTTTAGATTCATCTGACTAAAGAAAGCATTCAATGCAAACCTATTCACCCATTTATTTCCTTTACTCATACATCTCGAAATCATACTCTACTTTTTAGAGTCATATTTTAGAATATATTTTCTTACTTTTCAGAACATATTTCTTACTTTTTAGAACATATAACTCGCTAATTTGGATTTTTTTTTTTTTTTAGCGTCGTGGTATCGAGAGTCAACTGATTAAATTGTCTTTGTAGTTAAAAATATGAACACCAAATCTCTTTAATTTTGCCTTATTTTCCACACCATATGATATTGTCTAGTAACCATAAAGGGTCAATTGTTAACAAGGAATTGACCCTCCCCGTCTGTTTTTATTTATCATTAAAATGCTCTGTATGGAAGATTCTATAGCCATAGCTGCCAACATGGATCGGAAAAAATCCAGTAGATTATAAATATTTCATGATAATTGTCGCAAAATGTAATAAATATTTCACACATAGGGAATTTTAGGGATTTTTATTGTCATCAAAATAGAAAAACTGCAATATTTTCCAATTACGATTAACTTTAAATGAACTTGAAATGTTACGTATTACGTTTACTCTTAATTTTGAATAGTAATAAGCATTTAATACATCAAAGATTGTTAAAGATTTTTTTTAAAATTAATTTAAAAAGGGAGTTCTGAATAAAAATAAACTTAACATTTTAGAACAAAAAAAGTTTTAAACTGATTTTTATAGATGAGGCTCGTTTTATTATGTATTAGTAACACTTATTTCAATATTCTAGTAAGCAATAAATGTGCAAAAATTCTATTCGAAAAAGGATTTTTTAAGGAAACTTACTTAATTTTAGGGAATTTTTCTAAAATATAGGAAAACCAGGAGAATTTTTATGAAACCAAGAGAAACTGGCGAAATACAGTAGTCTACTTCAAAAACCAGTACAGTAGGCAGCTATGTTTAGCAGTTATCATACGGAGTTAAAAATTAACTCCTACTCAGAGGTTCTATTAATTTTGTAATGTGCGGAGTATAAAGGCACCACTAACTGAAATAGTACAATTAATTATAGACAACCCAATTTAGAATTTACGGTTACTAATGTTGAACTCCGTAGTCTTGTCATTTTGAATCCAATCCAGAAGACAAGGGAACTCCTAGATCAAGTATTGAGAAAAATTCGCGTTCGTAGAGGACTTTTTGATGGAACACGCATTTGCGTTACATGGAGTGGAAAAACCACGAAAACTTTCCAGGGTTAGCCTAACGACAAGGGGACTCTAACCCGCGATCCGTCTACTACTGAGGATATTTTACGTCAGCACTGTGGTCGGTGCAAGTCAGATGCGGAATTCGTATCGATCAGCCATGGCTGGGATTCGAACCCGGTTCACCTCATTGGAAGGCGAACGCTCAATCCCCTGAACCATCACGGCTCACTTCTATAGTACAGGGATCTACGAAAATTATCATCTATGCAAAGTGTTTAAAAAAAAAAAAAGACGAAAAATAGTGAAAGAAAAGATGGGTCAATTTTTTAAAATTGCTTTTTGTCACAAAGAAAATATCTTATAGTATTCCAGCAAACATTTAATCTCTCCGATAATGATTTTTCCCAGTAATAGTAAAATAAAAATTGAATTACAATGGGATACCTGCAAGTGGCGTAGTGCAGGGCTAAAGAGAATAGAAGGGCTGGTTCATTCCTTTGAAGTATCTCTCGCCGCGCCGATCCTCCGACGTCACTCTAGTGACGTCACTTTGGCGCAAAGCTCGCACTTTTACTTCAAGAACGGAGCGTTTGGCCTTACTAGCTCTAACTAATATTGGATCATTTCTTTTTGCGAGATATTCTAAGACATTTGTTTTTTTCTATAATGACTTTCCTCAGTTTTTGCAGTGAATTTACAAGAATTTAGAACTATTATCGAAATGCCAGTTTGCGCGATTGCAACTTGCAAAAATTCTGATACAAAAACAAAAGGAAAAAGTATAATTTTTCGCGTGTTCCCTAAAGTAAATGAACAACTATGTAAAGAATGGATTCCGAAATGACACAGTTAATATAAAACAGCAATACGTCTATTCTGTCGTAAAGAACTTTTATAAAAATTCATTATCTAAATAGAAACCGCCTCGTTACTTCATAAAGAAAGGCAGGTGAAAAGAATTAAAAAATGGATAAAGTCAAAGAAAATTAAAATTTAAGTAAAAAGTATAAATAAAATATATAGTATATAGTTGAAATTCTCCTAATTTCATAACATATTTTTGAATGTAGTTATTCTAAATATTTATGATTTTTTTTAAAAATTATATTCTCTTCAATTTAAATATCTATAAATTATATCATCGTAAATTTAAATGTCTATAAACAATTGTAAAATTTCTAATGTCATTATGAACCTAAATTATTATTTTGTTTCAGTAATTAGCGTTTAAGGTTGATGTTTCCTAATGATTAAGTATGAACAAATTGCTATTAACGACATATTTTAAAATCAGGGATTCTAAATTTAACTTAACTTATCGTTATAAAAGAATATGTAGATAAAAAAAAAGTGTCGATATATGCTTTCATTTTTCTTAATATTTAAAGTTAAAACTGAACTTTTTAAAATAAAGTATTTATCGTATCATTTTCACCAACTAGCAAAACATTTTTATAAGTTTAAAATGGTATTTTTTTTAATATAATAACCAAGAAAGTTTTTTTTGAACTATGTTTATGAACGGAAATAATGTGTTAATTACGTAAAGTTTGAAGGCTAATAACTAGAAAAAGTCTAACTTATTTTTACAAAGAGAAAGATGCAAAGTTATCATATCTTTGCTTGCGATCTCCGAGATCTGTGGACACAGTGACGTCATGAGGAGGGAAATCGTAGCTTCAGCTCTAAGAGCGGAATGAACTAGCCCTTGTATTCTCTTTAGCCCTGGGCGTAGTGTGGGTTTCTTCATACTGATGGGTTGTTGAAAGGTGGCATTTGTTTACGTTAGCAACTGTTCGTTCGATTCTATTTCGAGTAAGACAAGCCCGTCAAGTATCCATTCTCTTAATGGATACATCCTATATTTTTGCACTAAGATTCTTTCACCAAGATTTCAATTATTTCACTATAAATATATTTACAGAGACTTAACAGAAAGACACGTGAAACATAAACAAAAAAATTATGCATCGAAGTCACCAGGAACACAAAACAAAAATATATCACGGTTACAATAAAATATTTGAACAAATAAAAAATCTAAGTTTAGTAAAAGATGCAGACAACGTTAAATAAAATTTTAACTTATGTGGAGAAACTTTAAATTTAACATTTTGCTTATAAACGATCAGCTGGAGCTAACGTCATAGGTGATATGTGTGGGCATCTTCCTGAAGTGCAAGTACCCAATTGCAGCAATGCCATGTGACAAGGCTAACATAACCATCACTATGTGTGACCGACAACAGTAAATTTAACTTCATGAGTGATACTTTTTGATAGAATAATTTCTGACCAATACTGGTCGATAAAACTATCTTCTAATTTCCTCACATTTCAAAAATTTTCACACGTCTACAAGGCGGCAAGCGTCCAATGTTAAAGCCTTAAAATGATTTGAGACTTGCTGAAAGCTAACGTAAAATTGTCTTTATTCAAACATCAGAGATGGGATAATTATACTGCCTTGTATATTTAAGGGTCTATTAAAGTGTGTGCATTATGCAACCTATAACAACATAGAGCAAAATCGTATTTTATATTTTCCCTTTATTTTTGGATAATTCGTAGCAACTCAACTCCAAGCAGTATTTTATTTCTGCCAATGGTAATAATTTATCTTCTTCCTCGCCAATCGAACTATCTTCAGGAATAACATATATTTTTCTCTTAAAAGAAATTATTTTGCTTCATCAAATAACTTATTGACTATCGGTATATCATTTTGAAATACAGTATACTCTCGATATCTTAAAGTTGAAGGAACGCTAAAAAAAAATTTCGAGATAGCAAGTTAAGAACCAAATATGTTATAAAAAGTTTTTTAAAAAAATCTTCAATAGCATTTTATAACGAAGAGTCATAGAATATCAGAATAAGTACTAATAAAGATATTTGTATGATACTTGAGAATAAGTCTAAATGCAGCGATGAAAATTTTATTTTTAAAAGCAACACAAAAATAATTATGCATTAAATATACAAGAATTCGCTAACAATAAATTTACATTAATAGAGTTTACTTCAAAATGAAAAAAAAAAATAAAAACTCTACCATCGTGGCTTGTCGACATAGTTTTCGAAATGGTTCATCAATCAATTTTTCTATTCGAAAAATAACTGCTTAGCCATCACTTTCCGTGCTCTCGGACAATTTCATGAAACTTTTTAATATGTGGGCAGCAATTTTTCTAGGGACGTAGTAATTTTGAGGAGTGGCACGCGTGATTTTTTTCGAAAAAATTCATTTTATAGCTTTAAAAGTACTCAACGTAACAATGTTTTGACAAGAAACTCTTCGGCATAAGAATTCAAATTTATCTTAGGTGGATACGTAAGGCTAAGGGAAAAAGCTTACTTTTATCTATTTATTTTTGGCATAACAAGGTTTTCGAGATATCGAGAGCATACTGCAGTTTTTAAATAATTCGAGGAAAAAAGTAGCACTAATTTTTATAAAAACTAATTTAATCATATTGTCGGGTTTTCGAACTTGTGCAATACTGTGACCCGATTCTCGATAAATTTATTTAACAAAGTAGTTAAAAACAAGTGCCCATAATACAAGAATTCTTGCAGCAGTCGGTCCTAGAGTCAGCCATCTAAATGGTGAATGTTTCATAAATCTCTTATTATTTATCTTCTTTTGTAATTTGCACAAAATCTTCCCATCTTGCTAACCAGCCATAAATAAACAAATAAATAACCAGTCCTGTCATTTCGTCACTCATTCCTTTGTGTTTAACGAAGGCTAGTTGAGAAGGGACGTTAATTGCTTATATTTCAGACTGTTCAGGCTTAATTATTTTAATTTGATAGGATTGAAACAAGCTTTCAAAATAAAATCAATTGCATGTGCGGTATCGGTTGAGCTTTCAGTGGTCTCTCAGTTCCCGGTTCAACTCTGGGACATGAAAAGTCTCGCAAACTTATCCATGGACCAGTACTGGTTCGGGGGTTGGGGATTACTGCTTTAAGGAACTAACTACAAACGTACTCTCATTGAGTGAATGAACTTTAAAACCATTTTAAATGACAATTAATTAATGAGAGCTAATTATTTGCTAAATACGAACATTTAAGAGTTAAATTTTAAAGGTAATCTCTCAACTCTGAAAATACTAATGAGAAAATTTTTAATTTTTTTCTTTCTTTATTATGAAAATACAGAAGAGAAAATTTTTAATTTTTTTTAAAATCATTCGTCACTTTTTCCGAACAACACTATTTAACAAATTGTTTTTAAACTTAGTTTTTTCTTTTCATTTGTATTTAATTACTATATTTATTTAATATTTTAATATTATTTAACTTTGAAACACATTCATAATGTAAGAGAAATCTTTAATCTCATCGTTTAAAATTGTGATTAGTTGTGAAATAGCCGATACAAATAAACAGTTAATAGGCAAAAAGATTAAAAGAAACAAATGAAATAAGCTTTCAAGAAACATGGATGGGAAATCCGGAAGTGGAGCATCTCTTTGGTGGGCGAGAGCCGCAGGGCTATCTTCTACCTAATGAGAGGTCATCATACCACGCAGTTGTCCTTCTGTTTACTTCGAACAAAATATCCACGTGGATTTTTTTAACGGGCCATCCAAAGAAATTAATAAGCAGGCGATAAAGTGACACTCAGCGTTGCTCTTCATGGCCACTTACTTCAAGTGGATGTTAAAACATCACTTCTTCCCCCTTTTTAATTCTACAAGCAGACTGCTGCCCTTTAGCTATATATGAGTATATGAGGTAGAAAATTATTTTATCGAAGAATACTGAGTTGATAACACTGTAACCAGAATCAGTTTTGCTGAGTTAAGCGCTAGATAAAATTAACCACATGCAGATGCAGACTGCTGCTTTTTAGCTCCATATGAGGTTAAAAATCATCATACAGAAGAATAAATACAGTGCTAATGGCACCGTAACCGAAATCGGTTTTGCTGAGTTAAATTAAAACAATATTACGTACTTTAGAAATCTAACTACGTTAAAATCTAATCCTAATGAAATAATAAAAAAAAAAGGGAGAGGAATAATCAGTCAGGAGTCTCGCTGTAAAATCTATGTTTACTTGAATGAGGCAAATTGCTTGAGGGAACGGCGCTGGTGTTGGAATCTGGAGTTCCTTGCAGTCATTGCGTACTATGGATAAGTTAAAGAAAACAAACGATATTATAAACTAATATTGACATAAAAGAAGAATCAGAAGACAAATTTATAGAGCGCTTAGAAGGTCACTGAGCCAAGTTTAAATAGGTTTTTTTTTTCTTTTTTTTCAGAATACAAATTTAAAACATTAATTTTCTAAAAAAAAAAAATATATTTTGATTGATATTAAATTGAGAAGAAAAAACACTCTACATAGCCATAACTTTCACATAAACTATAGTTAGTAGATTTTTTTTTTTTAAAAAAAAAAAGAAAAGAAAAAGTGTAGGAAAGTGATAAATTGTTACTGCAGTTACAGAATCTTACGAGCTGCTTCTGGAAAATATTGCCCAATGGAGTTGAAAGGGATTTCGAGCACATTCTTGAAATTCCATGAAGGAATAGTGTGATAAAACTAACAAAGAAACTAGGAAAACTCATTACAAAAAAACAGCCAACAGGTTGCGCTTTGATATAGACATAAAAGCATCAACATAAATCAGAAACACAACAAATTGCACACTACTAATAAGCATAACAGACACGTTTCTTGGTTATCGAAAGATCCACGGGTGCCAATCAACACTTCTAAACTACTACCAGACCTACGATTCAATCAAGCATTACAGACGTGTCTAAACATAACTATACTCGCAGAACTGGCTGTCAGGCCGATGGATATATATAAAAAAAAGGGACGAGAACAATACTGATATTGTTAAGAATAGCACATAAAACATTAATAGTGGACAGTAGGCCGCGTGTCCCTGACCTTTCTGCCTGGAAGACTTCCGGAAAGGAGGGATGGTACATTGTCCAAACTTCAATAGTTGATAATTAAATGGGTAGTGGAGGGAGGGGATAGGCGTGGTTTGCACAAAAGGAAATTAAGCTCCGTGAACTATCAAAAACTACAGAAGGATTGGGTGCTTATCTTCACTGTCATTTAGAAATCGTAGGAAATGGGGTGTTCACATTATATATTAAATATAAAAATGCATAACCAACTAATTCTACAAATGCCCTTAGAGCCATAAATATATGTCAGCATAATATATATATTAATTGTATAATATATATATTAACCATATGCCATAAATATATTTACTAACACTATAAATACGTAACTATTATCAGGAGTCTGTTTAGAAGAAATTTGGGTCTGTTAACGGACCCTTCACAAAATATCTTTTCATAAAAACGGACTCTTCACAAAACATTTTAACTTAAAAACGGGCCCTTCACAAAATGATTTTTCTTTTAATCGGGCCCTTCACAAAATGATTTTCCTTTTAATCGGATCCTTCACAAATTTGTTTATCTTCATTATTGTTTTGTTAATCGAATAAACACTTCCCAAGGGGGGGGGACAAGAAAGATGGATGTAAACGAATTAAGTTTTGTCTTCGGCAGACGCTTCTTACATTATTCGTCCGAAATGAATATTCTGCGTTCAGCAGTATAGGCTAAATACCAAATATTTGTATGTTGCATCTCTAATTTAGAAACAGCAATTGCTGTTTATTTTTGAAAATATAATTTTTTTATTATAATTTTACAGTTCCGAGCATAGTCTTGTATCTATTTACAATTTAAAAACTCCTTGAAAAAGTTTTTTGCAATAACCGCAATATATTTGCACAAATTCATAAAAGCGGACCCTGGTTGAAAGAACGTGAGTAATTTTTTCACAATTTTACGAAAACCGGACCTTTCACAAAATGTCTGGACAGACCCCTGATAATGTATAACTACATAAATGCTCTTAGAGTCATAAATATACATCAACATTATATATTTGTCCACGAGCAATTTTGCATGAGTCTTTCTGCCCACGTATAATGTACACTACTGCTCATTAATTTCAATACCCCACCTTTTTTTTAGGAAAAAAAAAGAGTATGCAAAATACTGTATTCCGACGTAATATTAATGTGGTTGTTGCTTAAATGCTTTTGTGAGTAAAACAAACAATTATAATTTCGGAACTAACAATTATTAAGAGTTATCGCACAATTTTAAATTCAGTTTTGTAAAATTTCTTCTTCAAATTATATTTATAAAAAAAAAAAAAAAAAAAAAAACCAGCGGCGAAGGCTCTAATTTGTTGTATAAAAACTTCTTTTTCCCCTTATAATTCATAAGCGAGGCGATAAATAGCAAAGAGCTCCAAAAATGCTCGTCAGTCATCATCATTTGTTGTAGTTCTTGTTTTGTTCAAACCCATAACATGCTTTATAAAACAGCGATTAAGTTGATAAGGAAATTTAATTGTTAATTATGAAATAAATTATTAATTTAATCTAGAATCAGAAGCAATTGAAAAATAGTATATTTTTTACTACAACTAATAATTTTTGACAGCAATAATTTCTTTACTTTTTCTGAAAATAGCAATAAATATTCCTGATCATTTTTGACCAGTAAAAAAATATATTTTTTGGTTTGATATTAACAAGAAATATTCCTCCAATGTTAGAAAATATTCTTTTTTTTCTTTTTTTTTTGTACAATAATAACAATATTCCTATTAATATACTGTAACCTTATAATAATAAAAAAGATGCATTTTTATTTCTAACAATAACATCAACTGAATCTTCTTTTTTTTTTAATGTTGCATAGCTGCCACCACGGATAGGAAAAAATCCAGTAGATTTTACGAAATATAAATTTCATGATAATTGTTGTAAAATATACTAAATATTTTGCACATAGGGAATTTTACAGTGATCAAAATAGAAAAACTGCAATATTTTCCAGTTATAATTTCACATTAAATGATCTTGAAATGTTATATATAATGTCTATGCATAATTTTGAATAATAATAGGCATTTAATTCATCAAAGATAGCTAAATGAATTTTATAAATGAGGCTCGCTTTATTATGTATTAGTGACACTTATTTAAATATTCAAGCAAGCAATAATCTACACAAAAATTCTATCTCAATAGGGATTTTTTAAGGAAACTTAATTTAAGGAAATTTTCTAAAATGTACAAAAACCAGGAGAGTTTTTATTAAACCAAGTAGACCAGGAGAAACTGGCAAAATCCAGCAGTCTACTGGAAAATCCAGTAGAGTTGGCAGCTATGCAGTTGCTTTCATTTATTTTATTTTTTGCTAATTACAACTGCTAATTGCTGTTTTCTGACTAGTAGCAGTTTATATACGAAATGAAGGTAATATAGTGTTATCATATTTAGCAATAATGATAATGAAAGAACTATTTTAAATAATAAGATAAAAAAGACGTCAAGTAGAAAAATGCACGCAAACTAAGAATCGATTTAAATTAAAATGCATTTGTAAATAAAATATGCTACAAATACACATTTTCGCTTCAGCGTCGCACATACGCAGGAACCGTAAAGAAAGAAATTGCACTCAATATTTTAATTTTTTTTTGAAAAATAATAAAATATTAGTAAAAAGTAAGCAACAGAAGGGAAAAAGATAAAACATTTCTATTTCCGCAAATGACAAAAAAAAACGTCAACCTGGAGGAATGACCGCGATATGAAGATGCAACTCTGAGGCACGCGCCCATTGACGTCACACCCAATAACAGATAAGAAAATGAACAAAAAATTTGGTGCATCTCATAGTTTAAATTTGAGAGCACGTAGCGAACAGCTTAGTTATGGAATTTTAAAGATTTTGCTTAAGAATTTAATGTTTGATATGAACTGAGAAATTTATACGCTTTACTTCCTGCGTACGTGAATATCTACGGGGCACATCGGTTAGTTCCTCATGCGAAGATAAAAGTTCATCCAATATGTATTCACTTTAGGTAGTACTTAGAACAGAAATAACTATCAGGTACAGAAAAATAACATTTTTAGGTTAAGTTGTTGTTTTTTGTCAATTTATTCTCCTCAACAAGGCATTAGCAAATTAGATATTTAAGGATGTTTTTCGAAGGCTCCGGCGCAATATGAAATAATGTTTTTTTACGAATAATATGCTATTCTTATAACTGCTGTGAGTTAGCAACTGTTTCTCATGACTGTTAGGTAAAGTTTAGCCTATCTAAAGTCAGAGCTTAGTTTGAAAATGGAGCAAAACGTCATTATGGTGAAAAGCCACAGTTTTGTGAAAATGAAAAGCGTTTGTGGTCAAATTTTTTAATATTTAAAGACGTACTCCAATGCTGCATTACCTGGGTACATAAAAATTTGAGATATGGGAGTGGTTTTGATAATTTTCATTATGGATGAAAATTATCAAAATTGGCGATCAAATCTTGGCAATCTTGAAAAAATGTCACCAAATTGGCGATCAAATTGAAAAAAAAAAAGCTTAATAACTTATGAAATATTCAAGTTCATTGTCAGTTCTAAAGTCCAGATAATTCTTAAAGTCAAAATTATATATACAGGGGTCTGTCCAGAAATTTTGTGAAAGGTCCGTTTTTCGTGAAATTGTGAAAAAATTACTCACATTCTTTCAACCAGGGTCCGCTTTTATGAATTTGTGCAAATAAGGTCCGTTATTGCAAAAAAAAAAAACCTTTTCAAGGAGTTTTTAAGTTGTAAAGACATACAAGATTATGCGCAACACTGTAAAATTATAATTAAAGAACTTAAATTTTAAAAAATAAACAACAATTGCTGCTTCTAAATTAGAGATGCAACATACAAATATTTGGTATTTAGCCTAGACTGCTGAACGCAGAATATTCATTTTGGACGAATAATGGAAGAATCGTCTGCCGAAGACAAAACTGAATTCGTTTACATCCATCTTTCTTGTTTTTTTGCCCTGAAAAGGGTTTATTCGATTAATAAAATAATAATGAAGATAAACAAATTTGTGAAGGATCCGATTAAAAGAAAAATCATTTTGTGAAGGGTCCGTTTTTAAGTTAAAATATTTTGTGAAGGGTCCGTTTTTATGAAAAGATATTTTGTGAAGGGTCCGTTAACGGACCCAAATTTCTTCCAAACAGACCCCTGATATATATAGTTTAAAATCTTCGCATTGCTTTAAGGCACTTAAACTGTGGCTTTTTATTTTTTTTTTTAATTGGGCGATAGAGCTTCGAAAAACACTGTTGAAGAAGGGTTGTCATTACATTTTGTCGAGAAGAAACATATTTCTTCGAGAATACTAAAAAAGTATGGGAGGGGGGGGGGACAAGACGAAATCGTGGAAACTGAAAATAACCAATGTAAGTGTGACGTAATCAATATTACAAGAATAGCTGAAATTTAAACAAATGAAATTTTAGAGTACCAAAAAATAAAAAAGTTTTCCAAATGTACTTATAAAAAATAAAAATCTCCATATTATATTATTTATATTCGATATGAGTTTTCATTTTTAACACCATCTGATTATAAAAATGAGTATGTTATCTGTAACCATGAAATTTATTGTAGAAGTGTATACGATTAAAATGTGAATTGTTAGTTTAGAAGCCCTAAGGAAAATTTGCTTATATATATTTTAAGAATTATTTATATAATTCAAAAATTAAGTTTATTATACTCATTTAGTTAGAATATATTAAAGAAATACCTATATTTTATTTTATTAATTTATTTAGAAATTTACCTTTCATTTCGAATTGTTACTTTTGAGTTTTAACTAACTTTAAAATGATATATTGAATAACTTTGAAAATGCTATTATTAAAACTAAATTACAGTTATAAACAATTTAAAAATTGATATAGTCATATTGTGTACTTTATTTAGAGGAAGGAAAAAAAAAAAGAATTTCTGACCATTGACCATATCTTGGTAGAGAAGAAGCCTATTTCTCACGGGAGTTTTTTTTTCCTACTTGGAAAAAATTTACAATTCATGATTTTAAGTTTAGTATATAATATATTTTAGAGAGTGCCATACAACTAAAATAAGCAAACTAGCACTCCATATTTTGTATTTTATTTCATTACAAGACTTTCATTATCTTGCGATCGTATGTGCGTGATAGAGAAATAATGCAATTGAAAATTCGAATATTTCCTGACTAGCTAGAACACTCATTTCTCTAGTCCAGCGTGCTTGTTGACATGGCAAGTAGTAATAGTTTCCCCGAGAGCTATATACAGATATTATAGTTCTTTTATTGCTTACTATATTTTAACAACGATCAAAATTTCGACACTAGAAGGTTTCGCCCGGAGTTCTATGTCTGAGGAAGAAAAAATAAGTCTAAACAACATTAAAGTTTAACAACAAGGTCTAAACAACAGTGGTTTGAACAAAAACAAATATTATCTTTTCATGATCAGATCTTTAGTAATTTTTTTTTTTCTTTTTTTTTGTCAGAATAGGTAATGCATCTGACAGTGGTCCTTGTTTTTCTGAAACTGACAGTAACATTTCTTTGCGTTTTGTAAAAAGATAAAAATGCTACTGCCTTTACCGATGGAAAAATTAAAATGGATAAACAAAAATAGGAAGTAAAAATGCTAATACAGGGTGTCGATAGTGCAAGAATGTGCTCTATCAGGTGGGAGAGACTATTGAAAAGCTTCGTAAATAACAGAAATGTGTGTGAAAAATATTTTTTCAAAAACTAAGTTCTATAAAATATATATTTTTATAAATAAATATTTTATTATAGAGGTAGATAATTTTATAAAAAATTACATACTTATTAAAATAAATGAACCTTTAAATTCCGAAAAACTAACTGAAAGCTGTAATACATATTTTCATACCTGTAAAATATATAACTTATTAAATTGTGTATGTATTGTGGAGATATATAATTGCATGAAGAATTTCTCATATATTAAAAGAAATGTTATTTAATAACCCATCATGAATACCTAATATAATGATTAAAAGATTTAAAATGAAATGGAATGACGTACTGTCCTGATGGGTTGCAGAAACGTGGCATTTGTTTACGTTAGCAACTGTTCTTTCTTTCCATTCTATTTCGAGTAAGACAAGCCCCTCAAGTATCAATTCTTTTAAGTGACACGTTCTTAATTCTTTCACAAAGATTATTTCTCAAAGATTTCAATTTTGTCACTATATATTTACACAGAGACTTAACGCAAAGCCATGTGGAACATTAACTAACTAATTATGCAACGAAGTTGACAGGTACGCAAAACAAAAATATATCACGGTTACAATAAAATACATAAACAAATAATAAATCTAAGTTAAGTAAAAGAAGTAGACGTGCGATACAACTCTGCATTTAATTAACTTATGGGTTTCTAACTTATGTAGAGAAACTTAGTTCAGCTTAAATACGCTATTTTACTGATAAAGATTAGCTGGTACTGACGTTATAACTCACAGGTGTGGGTATGGGAGGTTTTTTTCTTGAAGTGCAAGTCCCTAATTAAAACTGCAACTAATTAATGTTGTGAAATGACAATCGGGCATGAAGAGAGGGGGGAAGGGATGCAACGAATCCAGGCGTCAAATCAAATGAAGCATTTGTGGGGATGGTAGATATCGAACCTTCATCTATGAAAAGGTACTCCTAGATAGAATCGAGTTAACATGCCTTATATACTAGCAGGGGTCTGTCCAGACATTTTGTGAAAGGTCCGTTTTTCGTGAAATTGTGAAAAAATTACTTACATTCTTTCAACCAGGGTCCGCTTTTATGAATTTGTGCAAAAAAAAAAAAAACTTTTTCAAGGAGTTTTTAAATTGTAAAGACATACAAGATTATGCTCAACAATGCAAAATTATAATTAAAAAAATTAAATTTTAAAAAATAAACAACAATTGCTGCATCTAAATTAGAGATGCAACATACAAATATTTGGTATTTAGCCTATACTGCTGAACGCAGAATATTCATTTCGGACGAATAATGGAAGAATCGTCTGCCGAAGACAAAATTTAATTCGTTTACATCCATCTTTCTTGTTTTCTGCCCTGGAAAGGGTTTATTCGATTAACAAAATAATAATGAAGATAAATAAATTTGTGAAGGGTCCGATTAAAAGATAAATCATTTTGTGAAGGGTCCGTTAACGGACCCAAATTTCTTTTAAATAGACCCCTGACTAGTGAATAGGAATTGTATATTTGTAGTGGTAGATACACTACAGTATACACTACAGTACACATTCAAGCGAAAGCTTGGTTTAAAACGTAAAATCTGTTAATAAATTACTAGAATTACTTTTATTAAAAAAAATTATCAGATTAATTCTTTTTTACAAGAGAATTATTTCCGTATTCATTTATATAAGAACAAATATCAAGTATAGATTTAAATTTTTATGAGTCAATAAATATCATTTTAATGTGTTCCCCCCTTTTTTTAATCTGGTTTTCTTTTTTTCTTTTTTTTTTTTTTTGTTGCTCCATCTGGATATTACATTATTACACTCCGTTTCTTTTTAAGGTTCATTTAGTCTAGAAGTTTGCTATGGGCATCTAGATGCATTAGTACTCGTCTGATTGAGATCATATAGTGATTTTATCTAAACAGAAGAAAGGAAAAGATAATGGGGTGAACAATTGGAAAATGTTTGAGGAACTTGTTTGAGTTATTTTCAGAACAAAACAGAGAGCAAAAAAAACATTTTTTTTTTCAATTTAGAATGTAATTTACATGAGAAACTCAAAAGCATTAATATGACACCGACATTTTATCTAAATCTATAGAAATGGTATATAAATCGATGAACTTAAAGGTATCTATTACAAGACAACAAATGAAATGGGTGAAAAATACTCATCATACAATCTAGTGAAAACATTTTAAACAAACGACTGGATTTACCATAATCTGCCGATTACGTTAAGAGAGATTGACTGGCTTCAACGATGCGTTGAAGAAGAAAGTCAAAACAATAATCTGTTTTACCCACGAGTCGCACTCGCCCGATTCCGTATCTTCTGAAACAAATTATCTCTCAGGCGTTTGATAAATGCCGCCATTCTGAATGCACAAAATATTTTAAAAATTTAGAGTAAAAAGAAAAACTGCCAATTTAAAGAGACGGAAGAGACAGCTTTCATTTTATCTTCATGAACACAGACTACATTAATAAATAATGAATATATTTTTGGCAACAAGGGTGTAGAACTTTGGGAGGCATAAAAAGAGATATTCGAAATAAATAATATTAATAAAAATGTCAATACAAAAGTGGAACTAAAAAAATTTTAAGAAACACACCTCTTTAATCACTTAAAAATAACGTAAACAAAAAAGTTATATAAATACTAATATTTGTATAGAAAAAAAAAATAATTGAGAATCCGTTTTAAGAAAATGGTCCGTAATTAGTTATGCTATAGTAATTTATGGAAATTACAGTTATGTATAAAAAAGTGTTTTTTAAAAATGTGTTTAACCCCAGACGAGAGAACACCAAAATGTTAATAAAATAAATGTATTCCATTATTAGTGAACTATTTCATTCACAGTATTAGTGAACGTGATCCTGATGTGTTAAATCAATTCATCCGCAAAAAATTGGCCAAAGGTTCTCAATCGCATAGTGATATCGGTCACTAAGAGACATTGCCCGGTATTTCTTACATGGACATTTTTTTCTGATCTAAATCGTTTAAAAATCATAAGAATCACCGGACAAAAATGATTTTTAAAAATAAAAAAACCATCCTTCGTTCGGAAGAAAAATAAAGAAATGTAAAAATATATTTAAAAAAAAAAAAAAAAAAAAACTAAAACAAACTGCGGCAAACTCAACGCGGAAAATTTTTTAGCGTTAAATTGACTCAAAACGTCAATTGCACCAAAAAAAAATGAAGAAAAAAAACACTTAGTTTTTTATTAATTTAAAATATTTGTTCGTTTTAAAGCTTGGTCAATAATTTTCAGCAAAATAGTAGATAGTTTAAAAAGAAGGGGCTGCTACGTGTTTGAGGTACTCAAACTGTGGCTTTTTTTTTTATTTAGCTAGAGCTTTGTAGCAAAAATATATGAATAAAAAAACTTAGAATGAAATTATACAGAACAAAAAATTGCCCACAAACAATACAATGCAACAGGCACAAGCGAAAGTCTTACTTGCACGTTAATCACAAAAACGAAACACGGTACGCGAACTACATAGCAGCGCTGCCGCTAACGTGTAGTTTATAGAAAACATAATATGAAAAGATGGAATGACCTAATGTTCTTAATAAAAGGGGAAAGAGAAGTGTATTTTAAATAGACACGCACACTCATATTCCACCCCCTACCCCCGAAAGCTTTGATTGTCTGGATACATTCGAAGTTGAGTAACAGCAAAACCACAGACAGAAAATAACAACGTGAAAAAAAAAAGAGGTTAATGTTCTGATCTTGAATGTTTAAGGACATGACCTATATAAAGTACAGATTCAAAAAACGAACACGAGAAGAAAGAGCTTAAGTTCGAGTGGTCAGTTGGGTTGCAAGTAGCCTTGATAATTTTTAAAATTTGAAAATTATCCTACCTATGGTATCTGTTCAGCTTTAGGTGATAAGTTTAGAATAAAAATATGAGTAGACGTGCTTGAATCGTTTAAATGTTAAAGGAAAAATAAAGCAAACGATAAAAAATTTATAATTTTTAAATTTTTAATTTGAATTGAAAATTTTTTTAATTTGAACTGAAGAAATCGATGTATATGTTTGAATCGTAACTGCGAAAACAGAAGAAAAAAAATGAACATCAAAAAGAATCCGAAATTTTGACTCTGAATTTCTTGTTAAAGAAAAATAGATATAGTTGAATCGTTACGGTAAAAAGCGGGAAATCAAAGAGTAAATAAGAATTCAATTTTTTTTAACTTTAATAACTAAAAAATATAACGAATCTACAGAGATACATTTGAACAAATAAAGAGGATGCTATACCACGGAAAAAACTCTTTATGGTAAATTCTGTTTCACCTCCACTAGTAATATATTTTATTTTAAAACCGTTGTTGAATAGCCGACCGAATTTTCAGTTCACGGCTACTAATGTTCAACTCCGTAACCTTGTGATTTAGAACCCAATCCAGAAGACAAGGGAACTCCTGAGCCAAGTAGTGGGAGAAATTTGTCTTTGTGGACGGCTTTTTGATGGAACTAACCCACATGGAGAGGAAAACTTCCCACGGTTAGCCTGACGGCAAGTCCGGACTCTAACCCATAATCCGTCTACCACCGAGTATATTTTACATCAGCACTATGGTTTGTGCGAGTGGGGTTTGGAATTCGCATCGACCAGCCATCGCCGGGTTTCGAACCTGGTTCCCCTCATTGGAAGGAGAGCGCTCTATCCCCTGAATCACCACGGTTCTCTAGTAACATATTATAATAAAATTAAGACTTTGTGGCCTGTCTCTCTGATTAGTCTAGAACCGCTCGTTCTATGGTCCTGAAATTTGGAAAGCAATCGCGAGGACCAATTTAAGCCTTCCAATCCTAAAATTCCTTCGAAATTTTCAATTAAATCGTTCGGGAGAGACATGTAAAATGCAATTTTCTGATTGGTTTAGCGCTGTTACCCATTGATTTAAATTAAACTACAGGCGGTTCTTTTTTTACTTTCCAAATATTTTAAAAGTAACATCATTGTTTGCTAGCTTATAGCGATTTAAAAAGGGGTCTATTGTAAGTTTTTTAATAATTATTTATTAGTCGTTACATCAGATAAATTAAAGGGTTATTATTTTGTTTGTTCAGTAATAGTTTTACTTTTAAAATCTGTTTCAATAAAACTAATTTAAAATCAACAGAAAATGAAAAAAAAAAGTAATGTATGGAAAAGGAAGATTAATTAATGGAAAAATGGTACTTAGTTCAGGAGAAACGTAAAAAATCGCCATACTAATATTGACGCCAATGATGCTAAATTAAATTTGGTAACAGGCACTACCAGTATTATGGTATGTGTGTACGGTACGGTAATATGTAGCATAAATACAATAGGTACAAATAGATATTTAGTACTTATTAAAACTGCACCAACACTAACGAAATGACTCTTTTTTGCAAAATAATACGCTATTTTCGTAACTGATCTGATGACTATTAGGTCAAGTTCCTGCGACGCCAAACCAGTGGTGGGACGCAAGCCCATGCAGGAGTCGCAGCACGGATTAATTTTGTAAGGTCAAGTTCAGCCTATCTTCAGCCAGCACCCTTTATCTTCATTCTGAAAATGGTCAATGCGCAAAATGTCAATATAGGGGAAAAGCCACAGTTATGAGAAAATGAAAAGCTTTTGTAGTCTAATTTTTTAACATTTAAAAACTTTCTTCAATGCTGCATTATCTGGGGTCTTAAAAATTTGACATAAAGGAGAATTAGGCATTGAATTTGACAATTTTTGTCTACGAGGAAAAACGTCTGGAAAAAAAAGCTTAATAACTTTAAAATATTTTAGTTATTGGTCCGTTCTAAAGCCCCGATAATTCTTAAAAGCAAGATGCATAGCTGCCAACCTCTAGTTATAAAAATGCAGAAGATTGACAAAAAAAATGCAGAAGAAATGCCTAAAAATGCAGAAGATTCGCAAGCGCATACTAATTACCAATAAATTTATAAAAGAAGCGGATTTTAATTAATTATTTACTTATAAATCCACTTAATATGAGCATGAAAAAGCAATACTCATCTTTTTTTAAAACACTTTAAAAAAAACTTTTGACCAGCTACTTGATGGTACTATATTCATTTATTAATTCTTGATTAAAAATGTAGTTACGGCCTGCCAAAGGCTGTTACAAGAGGAACAGCGACGTCTGAGTTAAAGAAAATACTAGCTATCAGGCGGATGGGTAAAATGCAGAAGATCTTCTCTTCTGCGCATAAAAGAGGAAAAAATAGCTAAAATAAGTAAAAATGCAGAAAGCTTCTGCAAAATGCAGAAGGGTTGGCAGCTTAGATGGCACATACAGTATAAAATTATAGCTTTGTTTCAAGAGTAAGGCACTTTAAACTGTGGCTTTTTTATTTTCCTTGGCGAAAGGACTTCGAAAAACCATATTAAATATGAAAATGCAACAAGAGTAACTTAATAACAACAAGACTTGACTTTCGAAGGAAAGTTTTCTCCGTGAACTTTTCGAACCTTTTTCAATTCCCATGACTGGTGGATTAGTCACACGAAGCTACCACTAAATTCCCTCGTTAACCGCCACTTAAATCAAAAGCTTCTTTCCACATGAATGAACCGCAAAATTTATTGCATCATTCCCTAGACTTTATAAGCACTGATAAATGGTGGTCCCTTCTTGGAACAAAATGAAAAAACGTTGTTCCAATCTAATCATCATTGCCCTTCCTATTACTTTCAGATGGGGCACAGATTAAAAAATCGAATCTCAGGGACGTTTGCCCTTTGAAGAACACCACACAACAAGGAAATCTGTTAAGTAAAATAATAACATATCAATTTACGATTTTAAGATGCGCGGGTATTCCGTCTAACTAACTGAAATGACATTAAGAACTCTATTTTCTGATAACGTATTTTACCGAAAAGAAATTTTAAAAAATATGAATTTCCCGCAAGATGCAAAGACAATTTTTATTTTCTTCTTCTCTATAATCATTAGTTATTGTTAATGTAAACCATTAATCAAATGACGGATCCTTAAATTGTATTGAAGATGTTTCAGACTCATTTTATTTCATAACCGTCGTTGAACAAACGACTCCATTTTTGGGTTTACAACTACTAATGTTCAACTTCGTAGCCTTGCTATTTGAACCCTACCCAGGAAGGAGACAAGAGAAGTTTGCCTTCGTGGAGGACTTTTTGATGGGACTAACCAGCATTATCGTTACAAGGAGAGAAAAAACCACGAAAACCTTTCACGGTTAGCCTGACGACAAGGGGACTCTAACCTATGATCCGTCTACCACTGAGGATATTTTACGTCAGCCCTATGGTCGGTGAGAGCCAGGTGCGGAATTCGTATCGACCAGCCATCGCTATGATTCGAACCCAGTTCCCCTCATTGGAAGACGAATGCTCTATCTCGTAAGCTACCACGGCTTCTTTCAGATTCATTGTGAAAAATCTGCCTCAAATTTTCTGAATTCAAAATTAACACAAAATATGTTTTTTTTTTTCTGTGAAGCTCCTGTTAATTCAGAAAAGAAAAAAAAAACTGTCTGTCATGGAGTTGTAGTTAAGTGTCATGAAATTTGTTATGGGTCCGATTTTTTGATAAAATACTTTGTGAAAGATTAGTTTCAACAATAAAATATTTTGTGAAGGGTCCGCTTTAACGATAAGAAACGCTTTCAAGAATGCCCTTCTTATCCGACATGATCTTAGGATGAAAAATTAAATATTAATTAAATTTATTGATACAAACACATTACATTCAGGAAACACAAAAATATATTTTTTCTTTTTCAGTAAAAAGCTATAACACAAGTGTTTCAAAAGTTGCTTAAGTTAGTAGAAACAAAAAAAGCGAAATAAAAGCTACACTAATGGAATTTAAAGCTTGGCTCAGCAGGGTTGTAAAAAAACACATGCTTTTTAGAGGGGAAAAAACTCACTGTGCTTTTAAGGGTTTTAGAATTTTTCTCGGGATTTTATTCATATATATTTATTTATTTATTTTTATTATTATATATATTTTTTGCAGTCTTAGGGTAAATCTTTCTACACTAATAAACGACGTTAATTTTATGTTATTGTGTTAATTTAGCTATATTTTGAAAGTATCATTCTAAACTGTATGTAACAAAGTCTGGGAAAATAACATTTAAAAAATATTTTTATAAATAAATTAGTTTTCCATCTCATTGACTTGTAATTCTGAAAATATTACCCATTGTATCATGTTAAAACAACAGTTTCAATCGTATTGTGAATTAGTCTGTCAAAATTTTAGGAGAATACATTAGTACATTATTTGCAATTTCTAATTAAACTTGTTCTAAAAAAGATAAATGAAAAATTTCAAATCGCAGAATATAAAAGTAATGGAAATCGGATATAAACTTGATATCTAGCGCTGATTTGTTAATAATAAAATGTAATCATGAAGAAAAAAAACTACCCGGATTGTTGTTTTTTTTTTGTGTGTAAGATAAAATTATAATGACCCTACGGCACAGTGCTTCTTATAAGCTTAAGTAATAATTAATTAAAAAGAATATGTTTTCAGTTTTAAAACATTCTTTTAACAGAGATAACAATTCATGCAGTCAGATAAGTATTTGTCTGAAGTTTTTACATATTTAAACCTTATTTATGGAATGAAAACAAAATTCGTGAACCCACCTTTTTTTATAATGATATTAACTTTGATAGGCATTATATTAATCTCTAAGGTTATAAACTTTACACTATTAAACGTTAAATAAAAATTATATTTAGATTAAAAATAAAAATTTTACTTTTTCCTTTTTTAAATTGCAAGGAAAATGCTATTAAGTCATTTCAAATAGAATTCGCTAAAATGACCTTCAGAATTCTAGATTTGAGGAAGAAGCAGATTCAAAACAATAACGCATCTATAGAAAAGTAATTATTCCAGAGTGACATAACGTGATATCGAGTGGTCAAGGTTGACCAACCAAAATGCCACAACAATCAAACACTACATCATCCAATGAAATATTTGTCAATATCTATTTTTAAGAAACGATGAGAAATCCCATTAGAATTTTTCTCTAATAATTCATTTTAATTGTTGTTGGAACATATGAGAACCAGGGTTGGGTTTTTGCCGTCAAAAACTGGTTTTTGACATGACAGTGGTAAAAACCGTGTTTTTACCGGTAAAAACTGTCAAAAACCTACCGTTTCCTTTTATTTATGGCATATAGCGGACAATATATTATTTTCACATAATTGCCTTTATAAATTAATGTAGTAAATGATTGCTATTGATTTTGCAACTATATACACGTATTCTTATAGAAGGATATACATTCATACAGAAATATTGTAGTATACTTATTGAAAATAGTGATACTTACTTTTATCATTATAGCTTGATTTACAAAGGATTCAAAATTTTGCACTTCTTAATTGTTAGAAATAAACAAACAAACAAAAAAGCTTGGAACTATTAATAAATTCAGGAACTAAAATGAAGAATTTAAATTTGGCATTTCTTAAATATTAGAAATAAGCTAAACAAAACTTCTAACTACTAACAAACTCTATGTCAAGAAATACTACTATTTTGTCAAGTTAAAAGCTTTTATTCAGTTGAAAAATCACATTAAACAAAACTTAATTAAAAACAAAATTATATGTTCAGTAGTCGGGGTCACTGTGCCGAAGCATACGATAGCAAGTGACTAATTTTGCGCATTTTTCATTGCCCAGTCGATTTCTGAGTTTAGTATGGATGAGTCCAAAATTCGAGAATAGTGAGGATTCGAAATCATTGAGGATAATGATAACAAAAGGTTAGTGCAATGTTGCCAGGAAACTCTAAAAGGATTTTCCAGGCTTTTTCTTGTCTCATTTCTGTGTAAAATATTGAAAACAAAAATGATAAGAAAAGTTTATTTTATGAGGCTTTCTTTTTATGTGTACATGTGTTTCTCAAAGCAAGATTTTATGAATGAAAGTAATCAATCTTGACATTCTTCAGTAATGTAATATGCCCAACAAAATGCTTGGAAATGTTGAAAATTTTGATTAGTATCCTAATATCTTACTTCAAATAGTATGTTTTGATATAATCATGTTGGGAAAATGCAGGAATCTGTTCTTAAATATCTTTTAGCAACTTTGTTTTAAATTTTATTTCCAAAAAAAATGAATTTTAAATTATAAGCAGTTAAACTCAAATAAAAATACAGTTTTATCCAAACTATGGGTTTTTGACATGACGGTAAAAACCATGGTAATAACCGGTAAAAACCGTCATGTGTAAAAAACTTGCCAACCCTGATGAGAACCTTATCATGAAAAAAGATAAATAAAGCATAAATGTGGCATTGTTTGATATTTTTAATTCTTTGCAGCTTTTTTAATTAATTTCTTATGGCAATGTTGCTCTATCTCGTAATATTTTAGCAACCTATTGAATTTTTAAGAGTCGAAAGTTGTGTAGAGTGTCTATAAACTGTTAAAACTTCAAGCAACTCGGTTAAAAATTAAAAGCTACCATACCAAATGTTAATAGGAAAAGGCACTTTTAAAATCTACACACAAAAGCCTCGCAAACTTTTTTAAACCAGGAATTCACAAAAACCTTGTGACATGTCATGAAATCTTGTGAATTAAGTTGCACTATTTTTATACTTACTAGGGAGGGAAAATTTTTCTTATTTTAAATTTAGTTTTGTTAACAATATCCATAAAAAAATTATAGCTAATATATAAGATAATAAATTTATCCATAAGATGAATTAGTCAGTAGTTATTCATGACTGCGTTTCTTTAACTAGATCTTTTATTAGGTGATTATTTTCAGAAAAGTTAAAAACTACCTAGAATTTTTAAAATTAGATCATTAACATACACATAAATTTTTAATTCACCAATTTAGAAGTCTATTTATCCCTTCCTAAGGTCATATTTTATAAATATACTTCCCACCTATGATTTGTGTGGTCTTCTGATGATAATTTTGATAGATAAAAATTAATGATTAGCATTATATCACTAGGTTACATAAATGTGGAAAACAGAAGAGGTAAGCCAAGAAAAGAGGCCAATACAGAGGAGATTCATCATTTGATAATTTCTCGTTTTATTTGCAGTTAAAATACAGAATCAATAAATTTTATTATCCGTGCGCATTTTTTATACTGAATACAACATTTTGAAATTCCCACTTACGTCCCACCCCTAAAATGATTTCAATTAATTTTAGGTAATAAGGCAGTGTTCTCCCTCAGTGCTTTTAGAAAGGCAGCCCACCCCCTTGGCCTCTGATTACCATAAATGCACTCTCATAGCCTTTTTGTAAAAATTAACTGCTATTCCTTAAAAACTCTGCTCTTTTATTTTTTCAGGCAAAGGTTGTTTTCTTAACCACCTGTTTTAATGAAAATTCCACTTCTGATTTATTCAGTAACTGATAAATTTTTAATTTTAATTTCATTCCCTTATTTTAATACTATTTTTATTACGTTGTCCCGTTCTATAGTTTCAATTTGCATAATATGACAACTCCTGAGATATACACTTCTTTCATTTGAAAATTGGGGTATATTAATGAATTTTTTTGTGTTTTTAAATTTTAACATTATTTTATTTAAATAAATACCTCCTTTTGTTTAAAAATGCACCTTTAAATATTTATTTTCTCATCATTTTCAGTTCAAAATAGCATAAAAAAGAACTTTAAAGTTTTTCATCAATTACACTCAGTATACTTTTTGTGAAGAAAATGTATACACAGAGATTGTCTTTTAGCTTGAGTCTTAAATTATCTTTCAAAAGCCTCAAATTTTTCTACTGTTTTGATAATGAGTGAGAATTACTTAGTGAAATATGCACATGCAAGAGTATAAAAGGGCAGCTTAAAAATTGAGGATCAAATTCAGTTATTACATATTTTGATAAATTTTATCAGTGTTAAGTGAGTAACCTTTCAAAACTCAAACGGCCCTTTTCTGTGAGGAAGCGCACTGCCCATTTTTATTCCTATTGAGAACTCTGAATAAGGAATTTCTTTTTACAAATCAATCTCTAGTATACCAAAACATAGTCTTACTAAAAGAATATGATCCAATAAAGGGTTAAAATTGCAAGAATATTTTCATGTCTCTTTCTCTGTACCAACTCTATGTTTTGTAAAGTGTACACTCTGGTTAGAGAATAATGCAGGGTGAAGACTAATTATAAAGGTAGCAATTGAAGTCTAGATATACTGAAAGATCGAAAACAAATTTTAAATTATTGTAAGAAAGTTTTATTCTAACATAGTAAATTCTATAATATTGGCTAATTATTCATTAGCAGTCTTTTCGAAAGTTCATTCAATGCCTGAGCCCATCTTTTAGTAGTACAATACTCATTTTAAAAATAAAACGAAATTATTTCAATTTCAAAATTTATTGATTACCCCTTAAAATTATATACTTTTGTTCTTAAAATATTTTCCTGCAAAACTTGTAAATCTTGGCAGGAAAGGTTTGGAGAACTAAAAACAAAAACTTTGGAACAAGAACCACATCAAAACATGTCAGAACAAATGGCAGAAGCATTGAAGAAATTGTTTGAACTTTTGAAAAGTTCTTATAATGCATTAACAAAAGCAAATTATTTATTTATTTTTTAAAAAGGATCGGAAAGATAGAATTTTTTTAGAAGGCAATTAAAAATGTTGCTACCAAAATGAGACTCTCAACAAACTGCATTCTTTAATTTCGAACAAAACATTCAGTGGAATAATGTTTATCAAATCTCAACTAAATTGAAATTGAAGAAATAAACAGTTAAGCTTTTAAATATGTAATAATTATTGATACTGTACAATTTTAAATTTTTTTCTGTACTTTTCTACTTTGGAGGAAAAATTTCTGAAAGACAGGACAAATACTGCAGCTCTTTGTGATAAAAACACAATTTTTAAAGGAAAATCTATTCAATGTTGTTGAAGCAATATAACAATATAATAATAAGTAAATACATTGCCTAGGTAGCTAAATTCGACATAAATTTAATAGACATAAATGTTAAGAATGCTAAAGTAAATAAAAGTAATTTTACTGCTAACTTAGCACTTCAAATTAGAAAATTTTTTAAAAAATTGCCATTCACAAACCAACATTTTGGAAAATTTTGTATGATAAATTTTAAGTGAATTTTTTTTCTAAAAATAAAAAGATTTAAAAACGAAAAAATCTCTAGGAATGGCTCATTTTATAGAAAACATAAATCTATTTGAACAATTTACATAGCTATATTCTACAAATTATACAGAGTTAACTGCTATATTGCATCTAATGTAAATTACAGAAACTTTAGAGAAAAGAATAAAATGATTCTAAAAAATGTTAATTAATTTGACAATTATTTAAGAAATTTTTAATGCTAATAATGGAATTAAATTTACTAATGAATGAATACTTCGATGATCAATTAACATCCAAAATTTATGAAAAATGGGACTGAACCTGATTGCAAGTAAAAAGTTATCACATAATTTATACAGCTTATTTCCAATTTAAATCATAATAAATTTAATAATTTCTATATCACTTTCTGTATACTTTTTATGCTTCATTTTACTTATAGATAATCAAAATATTAATATTAAAAGGTTAAACACATTAGTTGTTTAATTAAACTTGCTAATAAAGTTTTAGAAATAGAAATAAATTTTGGCAAAATCAACTTTTCAAAAATAAATATGCATTCTTTACTTAGAATAATTTTTCCCTTAAAAAATTAAAATGAAGGGATTTATCTTTTCATAAATTTAAGTGATACATTTAAATAAGAAAAATAAATCATTTTTATAATTTCATACATGTCAGTTTTACTTTTAAAAATTAAAATTTAACTGCTACTTTTTCTTTTTCTAATATAAAAACAACTGCATCACTTACACGAAAGAGAAATTTCATGTAGAATAAATCAAAAAATATTTAAAATAGAATATAAACTACTCACCGCCTTTAGTAACACATATTCTAACAGGACTCCCACTTTTACAGCAGTGATTTAACCAGGCCACAACATCCCTCTGTGTAAATCCAGCGAGTTTTTGTCCCTGGATTTCTAATATCACATCTCCATTCTCTAAATATCCAGAGAGATAAGAAATCCTAGACTGCACCAAATCATCAAAATAAGCGAACTCCCCTTTGTCCGAACCCCCTCGAATTGTCAAATTCAAAGTCCCCTCGGGACCAGTACACACTGTACACTCTTGCACGTTGTTACTCCAATGGGTTGTTTTGGAATCAAATTGCACAGGATGATGGTGATTCGACAAGGATTCTTTATTGGGCGTGATAGGTCTTTTTAGGGAAGATTTGGACATTTTTAACGGATCATTTGACAGATTTCGGAAAAACGCACACCTCAGAGGTTACGGTGTTGTAAGATCCAAGAAGAATCGATGAAAACACGAAGCCTAACGTAATTCCTTTCAAAATATTCTTCTTCGGAATCATTTTGAATGGTGTGTAAAATCGCAAACGATTCACATTCATCGGAAATAAACGTGGATCTTCATTTTTCAATAGAGTAGGAGAGAACACAGAACCAAAACGTCACCGATTACCTGCCAACTTACAGGATATTTAAATTCTAAATCACGTTTACGATAAGAAGACGACCGTCGCACTCTCTCGCGGCAGTACTTGTGGCCATCTAAAACAGGTGGGCGCATGCGCGAAAAACGCAACCAACCTCACCGATACAGGTGAACGAACCTGTTTTTTCGAAAAAGCATATTCCATCTTCCATAAAATTAAACTCTCTCTTTCATTAGAGTAAAATCTAATAAAAGCATCATTTACTACTTCTTGGCTGCCCGACTTAGCGCTTTTTTTTAAGGAAAAAGTGTCAATAATTTATTCTACAGTATATCTCTCATCGCTTTATTTAGAACAATAATTAAACAGACAAAATGAGATACAATTTAAAAGGCAACTTTTTTTTCTAAACAAAGTTATTAACTTTTACTTTCATTCCATTGGTCTCGATTACGTCTTAATAACATTCTTTTAATGAAGGAATAACGAATAAATATGTCAATAAACACGCACTATTTTTGATTAAAGGAAGCCACCGCCTTCAGGGTATTTTTCGCCGGATGTAATTGCATATATTTAATAAAAGAAAATCTTAAAAAATTTGCAAGCATGACCTGAATGATCTACTTTAAAAATCATATTGTGTTCTTAAGATTTTGGTATTATATTGTGCCTTTTCCAAAATTGGGAAAATGTACAGTTGCAAATCACACGGATCTCAATATACTAATTAGAATTTTTTAACTAGCGTTAATACTGTCGACAAGATTACATCTCAATATACTATTTAGAATTTTTTAACTAGCGTTAATACTGTCGACAAGATCAGGAAAAATACTTTTTTTTCTTTTCTTTTTTTTTTAAAAATTTCCAATGGCAAGGCAAAAGGTACAAATAGAAAGATGAAATAAATAACGAATACAAATGTACGTAGGATAACAAAGAAAGAAGACCGAAGTCATTGCCTTAAAAATTCTCTTGCTTCCCAAGAGTTATCTGAAATATATTTCAAAAAATATTTTAAAAACATTCTCTGGCAAAATGTTATTGAGTTCTGCAGCCTTTTTGAAAAAATTGTAATTCAATGATCTAAGAAAAGTATTCCATTTCGCTAACAAAGAATATTTCAAAATTGTTCTAAGAACATGCATTTTTACTAAAAGTATTATTAAAAAATAATAATAATAATACCTGTCATCGTAGCTAACAATATAGAAGTCACGTCGATTTACCAGGTTATAGAGTTACAATAGATTTTTTTCCTATTATTTTTATTTTATTCATGTATTTTTTACTTATTAATTAATATAATTAAAGACAAGACAGTAATATTTAAAAAGATAAATAAAGTACTATGTGATAATACCGGCACATACGAAGCCTCTTTTTTAATACATTAAAAGTATTTTCTTTTCACACCATTTATTTAATTTTGATAGTTTCGATTTTGAAATATTTAATACAAAATCATGCACTGATTTTATAAGTAAAGAACAATTAATTATGGCTCTGAAACATATAAATCATACCAATATTCTTCCAAAATTAAAAATAGTTATTTACTTAATTATTTTTTTAAAATTTAAATTACCATTTATTATGTAAATAATCTAAATTATGAAATTAAAAAAAGACACCATAACTCGTTTATAATTAAATTACAATAAAATTAAGAAAAACTAAATTGTCTGAAGTGATTTAAATTGCATAGTTACAATAAAATACAATATATACTTTTAAAAAATGTCATTACTTAATTTTTTCAACAAAAAAAAAATATTTGTATATTATCAAAAATATACAAGTATTTATAACAAATTTATAAAACAGCTATTCTGCTTTCGCTTGATTCACTTGACTTTGAATGAAAAATAATTTCACAAAATTTAAATTTCCCTGGATTTTTTTTTCTTTTATTATTTGTTTTTATCTAAGTATGTGTCTTCATAAAAAGAAGTTTGCCAAAGACGCCGCAGACATGAATCTAAGCGAGAATGATAAAACTACAATTTTCCAAATGATATCCAAAGTTCTGTTCTATTTCTAATTGAGTTCCAATTCTATAATTGATCAAGTTCTAGTTCTAATTGATTAAGTATAACTTAAAGCACGAATAACTTTTTTGTTCAATGATTAAAGCGTCACTTGTGGTACTATGCCAATTATTTTGAGGTTATGAAATAAAGCACAATGAAATACTTTCTCCGAATAAACGTGTATTTTTTTCTTCATCTGGATGAAAATTTAAATGATATAACGTTTCTGATATTTTATTGCTCAGAAACTATTCTATCGATTTCATTGTTGATGGATTTGTCCTTTAAAATTATATTGTTTTAAGCGTTAAAAAAATTCCCATCACTTACTACATTTTTTATTCACTCTTCTTTGTATTTGAACTTACGTGCAATTTTCTTATTTTTAATTCGCTTCGCTTAAATGATTCAGAGATACTGAAACTATTGAGGCCATTTGTACACTATTTAGAGAGATTCATTCACTTTAAATTTTGAAAGTAAAAAATAACTTTATGAAAAAGAGTAAGTCTAGAGTAGCGATGGCGAATCTTTTTTGATTAGCGTGCAAGTTAAATGACGATTAACTATTTTTGGGTGTTTAATTTACTTAAAAAAAAAATCTTTAAACCGTTACATTTTGATTCTAAACTATAGAAATATACTCGCTGTTTAGATATCAACTTTCTTCAAATGGAAATCGAGTGACAGTACTTTAAAAATACTTCGGTTTAACATCGAGCTCAAGTCGAACAACCTGAAGCGGGGTACTTTGTGGTAAACAATAAAAGGATAATTAAGTTAATAAATGCTTGATATTTTTAATTTCTAATCGATATGTTCCTTAACATTTACTTCTATAATGTGCGTGTGGGGGGTATTATAATCAGACTTAGACGCAGGAAACTTTCATAATAAACCGGTGTTCAAAAGCTGATCCAATTCTGAGTTTACGACGAACAATGTTCAACTCAAAGTTATCCTTACGATTTTGAACCCAACCCAGAAGACAAGGGAACTCCTGGATCAACTATAGAGTGAAAATAGTTCTCGTGGAGAACTTTTTTGAAGGTCCTAACCCGCATTTGCTTATCATGGACAGGAAAATCACGTAAACCTCCCACGGTTAGCCCGTCGACAAGTGGTTTCTAACCCATGATCCGTCTACCACTGAGGATATTCTTACGTCAGCACTGTGCCGAGGCGATCCAGAAATACAATTCTTATCAACTAGATCTCGCTGGTACTCGAACCTGGGTCACCCCATTGGGACACGAACGCTGTATCCCCTGAGGCATGGAGTATGGTATCATAAAATGTTAATGAATAAAAGTAATTTAATGTGTCCTTCTTGCGTGTCACTTCAATATTTGTACACTATAGGTTCGCCGTCTCTGATCTGGAGTGTCAATCAAAATTAATTCATCAAAATATTCACCAAGTACAAAAAAATGAGAATTTTTTTTTTTAATCAGATTAAATTTTTTAAATGTTTTAAACTGGAAAACCTATAATATTAAATCATGCGGTACTGCAAAAATAAATATTCTGTTAAACTATAATTATGCAAACACAAAAACAAAAAAAGTACAGGCAGAAAAATTTTAAATTCGTCGATCGCACTTTGTAACAATTAAGTGCTGAGAACTTCTCTTTTTGAAAGTTTACCTTCATCGACGGGATTATTAAAACTATTTAAAAGGATTCAATCCACGTGTATAAAATGTATTTAAAAATCTATTTAATTAAGAGATGACGCAAGAAAAGAAGCACTTATAGCAATCCATGTGAGATCATGCAGAAACTCATGGATTTCGCAAAAAGTGTTGGCGGAAAGGTCTAAAAAAATAAATAAATAAAATGGCGTTAAATTCATAATTATATTGTAGAATTGAGATTCGGAAAAAGTTTTCTGCCTCGGTGCAACTTTAAAATTGGAAATTCAACCCAGAGATTGAATTTTATTTCGCAGCTATATACTGCATTTAAATAATCGAAAGATAAAACAGAATTCTGGGAAAAGTAGGCATCGATTATGCCAACCTTCATCTATCAAAAAGTACTCTAAGATTAGTAGTATCCGAGTCTTATATACTAGTGATAATTGATGTTTAATAATTGTAGTGGTAGTTACGCCACAATACTCTCCCACCAGTATTTTATCAAGGATAGAATTCCATGAATGGATACCACTAGTTGCCGAGATTGCGAAAGACCGGGAGAGATGTATTAAGTTCACCGAGTTTTTGTATTGAGAGCTATAATACGCTCACGGTTGTGTGTGTAGTCTCTTCTGTATTATGTGTGTAGTCGAGAAAGTGCAGAATCCCGTTATGTATAAATGAGAATCAACAACACAAGGAAGCCGATGACGCAGTCACAAAAAGCAAGTCAACAATCTATCAAAATGTACCCCAAGATTAAAAAGAGTTAGCATGTGTCATGTACTAGTAAATTGATATCTAATAATTGTAGTGGTAGTTACGCCACAGAATTAACGATGCAAGATGGTTTCATTAATTGAGTTCATATTTCATCGCTTAGTTCATTTTTGCATTTATATGGATTTTTATTTTATTTATTTATTTTTCACATTAGTGAAATTTCTCATTGCTGACAGTAAAAGCATGCATTAGCAAAATAACGAATTAACTTAAGGAAATCATTCAGATCCACAATTTGTTATTTTATTATATTGGTACAATTTAAAGAATTTAAATTTATTTTGTTAAACACAGTTTTAAGGACAAGGACATAGTCTGCATAATCGTATAGTATTCAGATAATATTGTTTGTTGTTTGGTATTGTTTTTTGGCTTAAACATAAATTTGTTTTGTCGAATAACAAGCAATAAATTGACACATTAAATGACTTCCTATTTTTATCATTGATAAACAAGTGATACGCAGTTTTTTTCCTTTCATATCGAGAGCACAAAAAATAAAATAATCAAATTTTTTTTCCTACTTCGTTAATAAAAAAATATTTTAAATTTAATATTTATTATACAATGTAGCCACGATTCTGCCACAGGGGGAAAAAATATCACCCATTAGTATATTTTTAAAATATGTTACTGAAAATACAATCTAGTTAATTCTTACCCGAAAAATTATGTATCTTATGAAACTGAAACTTTACTCTGAGTTTTTTCCTTTTTTTTAATTTTAAACATGTTGTACTATTTTGCGAAGCCCAAAGTCTTTCGTGAAACACAATTTTAGAACGTCTGGTCTAATGGATAGTTTCACGTTTAAACTACCACTTATTTGTATATAGAAAAAAAAAAAAAAAAAAACACTACAATCATGATGATTTTAAAGCTTACATTAGGTATTTTTGTCATCATCAACATTTTTTGTGCTACATAGCTTTTTTTTTCCTGAAAAAATTAAAAAAAAAAATTTAATGAGAATTTTACAACAACATTTTAATATTAAAATATTTATAATTTAATATTATAATATATACAATCTATACAATTCTTTAGAATTTAATATTATAAAGAATCATAAGATTGTTAAAAATTATGCCGGAGTCCTCAACCATATAAAAACCTTTTACTAACAAATGATGAAAAAAAAAAAGAATCGAAATTTTAAGATTTCGATGTATCACTACTTTTACACGAGCCAGACCTATTACCTGCTGCAATGAGAAAAAAAGTATGCATAAAAAGTCGAAAATATTACAAAATAAACCTACACAATAATGCATAATTAAATAAATAATTACTTACAAAAAAATTACTAGTTTCAGTTTAACTATGTAAAAAGAAGGGATTTTTTCTTAATTTGATATTATTTAGACCTAAAAATTACATTACATTAAAAAGTATTAATTGATTGATTGAGTGTAGGGTTTAGTGGCTCAAGGTTCAAGTTAGGACCTGCTGCACCAAACAATACGGTTAAATAGTTCAAAACCTAAGTGCATACATAATTTTAATTGTAGCACAATTATAACTTATAAAACAGTACTATTAAGTGAATAAAAAAAAAGTATAAAATGCACAAAGTAAAATGGTACGAAGGTTGATAGGATGTCTATAAAAGTGTATAAATTTAAAAAAAGAGTAATAAAAGTACAAGTTTGATAATATTATATAACATTAAAAAAAAAAATTAAGTAAATGCACAAAGGTACATTAAGTAATCAATAAATATTTTTTTTTGTACCAATGAATTTAAACAGAAGTCAGTAATACTTTTAAAAAAATTGCTGGAAAGATAAAAATTTAATTATTCAGATCAAAATAAATAAATAATAAAATAATAATAAAAAAATTTATTAAAAATGTAATAAATAATTCTTGAGGTAAATAGAACGCCATTACAAACATAACTGTTGTTAAAATTTTAATTAAATCGGTTAACAATGAAAGATATTTAGAAAGACGAATAAATAAAAATACATGTATTCACTCGCGGTGGAACTTGTGAAAAATACTCCAAAATTTTGCTAAATATTTTGTAAATAAACGATTGGTCGAAGTCAAGGACACTATTTTAAACTTCAATAGAAAAGGGCAGAAAATTTTGCCAAATGTAAGTAATCTGTAAATTATTCCATTTAACTATTTTTTCTACATACAATGATTTTAAAACATTTACTATTGTTTTTCACTCATAGAAAAAATAAATATAATTAAAATTACAAATATTTTGTATGAGTATTGTCGAGTACATGAATCGAAATTTACTTAAGAGGTCACTAGATGGCGATACTAAACATGATACTAAACAAAAAGATGAAATATAACTTTAAATTTATGTGGCAGATAATAAAAAATTTTTACTCTCAGCAAAATCAACAAGAAAATTAGATACTGCAAAATATTTAAACGCTTTTTAACTCGATAGTTCAGTTTGGGACTTTTAATTTAACTCTTTGCAAATTTTGTCATATAACGAGAGATTTTTAAGCGAATCAAAAAATTGTTTTCTATCCATTTAAAACTTCTTTATCCTGACACAAAAGAAGAAAAAAAGATAGTTCTTAATTAATTATTATAGTTTATAATTAAATTTAATTATAGTTGAAACAATTTTGGATTGTAAGTTATACAAATTTATTTATCATACTAAACTATGCAATTTTAATTGAAAAAAAATCCAAAATGTAAAGGAAATAGTTCAAAAAAACTCTAGAATACGACTTATTTAAAATACATCTTATTAACTAATTTTCTTTTTAGCTTTGCATAATATATTGTTCGGAATTTTTTAAATTCTGTAATATACAACTTTACCTTATAAATTAGAAGTATTTTTTGTGTTCAGATATTTAAAAGTTAGGGAATTAATTGTTTTCGAGAAAGAAATTTCACCGTAAAAATGTGGAGAAAGCATCGTGTAAAGCAAAGAAGTTTCGAAATAAAACATGGGTTTTTATCTTACGAAATTGAAACCAATGAATTTACTATGATGTATTCAAAAATAATCTAAAACATTAGTCTAAAAAACATCTCATTAAATTTTGCCTCTGTTTTATATGTAAACTCAATTGTTATGTAACACCCTACAATATTTCAATTTTTTCCCTTTAAAGTTGTGAATATACTAATAATTTCCTTAAAATGGTTTAAAAAATTAGATGTCTTTTAAATGACTAGAAATATTAAAAAGATACTTTTAAAAAAGTTTTATTTTATTCAAATAATTCCAATTCCAGTGTACATATAAAAGGAACATTAAAATGAACTATCTTCGATTTTTTAAATTTTTTTGAAAAGCGGGATTTTTTTAAAACTGGTTTGAATAGATATGTCTAGATTTATTTAAAAAATATTTTTAAAATAACTTTATTCAGTCCAAAATATGGAAATTCTAAAATATTTTTAAAGAAGTACCATTCGAACGGACAATTTGAAATTTTTTTTTAGTTTTTTTAATCGCGGCATTCTTTTAAAACTGGTTTCATATTTAATATGGACATCATATTCTCTAAAAATACCCATATATGACTAGAAATGACTAATGTTTTTTTATATGACTAGTATTTTTAAAATAGTTTTATTTATTCCAAAATACGCAACTTACAGTGCAATTATAGAATTAACAGAACGCACATTCAACACATTTTCTATTAAATTTTTTTCAAACAATCAGAAAAGTTTAATATAACTTATATTATAAACTATAAAAGTAAAAAACTATAAACAAATTTGTTACCAACTGACTAGTACTGAGAACGTTTTTTTTATGAAAAATATGATGAAAATAACTCATACGTAAAAATAGATTCTTACTTTGTAAAGGGATAAAAAAAAAATATTAGTAAATGATTGTTGAAAACTCGGAATAAGTGTAATATGTAGGTTAAATTGTAAATAATCAAAGTTATTAGGCATAAACAAGTCTTTTACAAGCCTAATGACAAGTGTTTTTTATGCTAACTATGATGAAAATAACTAATACATAAAAGTGTGTGTATAAAAATTGATTACAACATCTGCAGTTTAAATTAGAAATAAAATTAAATTTTTTTTTTTTTATATATATAGGGGAGAGGGGGCACATGTGAACAGGGGGCACATGTGAACATGGTATGTTTTACCAATATGATTTGAAATAAAAAATCTTGAAAAATTTTCAATTGATGGCAGTACTAGTCCTACCTCTCTGCAAAACTTTCAGAACAATGAGCCATTTTGGTGTTCTATTCTGACAATTTCTTTGTATCAGCTGGTGTTGTATATATTATAATCACTCGCTTCTTCATGTGAAAGTATAGTATAAATCAACTGATAAGCTAAAATTAACTATTGCAGACCATTATATAAACATTCAGGTAAGTTCATGAAGAAATTTTTTTTTTTTTATTCAATTAAAAATTCTTTATTTTTCAAGTTAGGTTTAAGAAAGATGATGGGGGCACTTGTGAACAAAACATTTGGGGCAGATGTGAACAGTTCAGATGTGCCCCTACATTGTATTAAGATTATTATCCTCATGATATTATAAGTTTAAAAAATGTGTATGCATTTGAAATAATTATTCTTTAATTTTCCATAGTTAATTTATTAATTTTTAATTTTTCTTTTAATTTTTTTTATTAAATGGTTGATCGCGCATCACGCATATTAACTGATACACCTGAGAAAGATAAAATTGCTGAAGCTACAAGTGAAACGATAGAAAAATAAAAAAAAAAAAAAGCATGAAAGAGTATTAGCGAAGAAAGAAGAAGACCCATTACAACTCCTGAGGAACATGAAGTTGCGAAAAACCCAACTGCGGAAAAATTATTATACAGCGGAATTTTTTCTTCTTCTTATTGACAGTACTGTTGTACAATTTAAATTCACATAGTAAGCTACATGCCCTGCAGTATAATGTGTATCTATATCTGTCATATTAAAGATTGTTTTCTTTGAAATATGATGATAGCTTTGTGTTTATAATCTTGTTCATATGTGCCCCAGGCAAGTTCACATGTACCCCCAACAGGGGCACATGTGAACAATTGAAGTCATTTTTCTAAAATATCATAAAGTAAGGAAATATTTTATTGAAAAATCTCAAAAAATTCCATAAGTTAAAGAAAAGACTATTTAAACATATGGACTTCTTTACTGTGAGAAATTGATGATATTTTTTGAAAATTAAAGAAATAAAAAAAATTGTTCACATGTGCCCCCCTCTCCCCTATTATTAAAAAATCGTGAAATAACCATTAATATCATTTATTAATGGTTATATAATCAATAGGACCTGCACTTCATTGACCTTGCATTTTACATGACCGTCATTGCCGGGGGGGGGGGGAGGAATTCTGTTCTCCTCAATAATTAGTAATCTCTAAATGACCCCTACAGTATTTCAAACAAGTAAAGAAAATTTTCATGAATCATCTTTGATTTATTGAGACGTGATGGCGAGGGGGATAGAGCGTTATGCTTAAAATGAAGTGACTCGGGTTTGAATCCCAGCGATGGCTGGTCGATACGAATTCCGCACCCGGCTCGCACCAACCACAGTGCTCACGTAAAGTATGTTCAGTGGTAGACCGATCATGGTTCAGACTCACCTTGCCATCAGAATGACCGTGGGAGGTTTTCGTGGTTTTCTTCTTCGTGTAACGCAAAGGAGGGATAGTGCCATCAAAATGCTCTCCACGAAGGCAAATCTCTCCCACTATTTGAACCAGATGTTCTCTTGTCTTCTGAATTGAGTTCAAAATGACAAGGTTACAGAGTTTAACATTAGTAGTCGTATGCCCAAAAAAATTGGTTCGGCTGTTCAACGACGGTTATAAAATAAAATCTTCTTTGATTTAAATTTACTAAAGTTAAAAACAAAGAAAGGGATAAAAAAATAATGAATCTTCTTGCTGATATTTTGTAGGTTTACATATATAATAGATAGAAATATTAATGAGTCGACATATATTTTTATACGTGAAATTTAGAGAACTATTATGACTGTTTATTTTTATTTCGTCCTCCTCTAGAATTTGACACCAACGACTCTTTTTAGTACATCTATTACTGAATAAGACATATTTCAAAAACAAATCAAGGAGTTTTGAATGAGATACTTGCAAGTGACGTAGTGTGGGAATCTCTATCCTGATTGGTTGTTGAAACATGGCATTTGTTTACCTCAGCAACTGTTCTTTCCATTCTATTTCGAGTAAGACAAGCCCGTCAAGTATCAATTATCTTAAGTGACACATTCTACATTCTATCACAATGATTCTTTCTCAAAGATTTCAATTATTTCACTATGTATTTACACAGGAACTTAACACAAAGACAGACACAAAGCCATGTGGAACATAAACAAACTGATTATGCATCGAAGTTTCTAGGTACATAAAACAAAAATATATCATGGTTACAATAAAATACATAAATAATAAATCTAAGTTAGGTAAAATATTTCAACTTATTCGATGTGCGATACGATTCTGTATATAATTAACTTCACTTTAATTAACATTTTAACTTATGCGGAGAAGCTTAGCTCAACTTTAACTCGCCATTTTATTTATAAACTGTCAGATGTCGCTGACGTCATATTTCCCGTCTGTGGGTAGGTCTTCTTGAAGTGCAAGCACCCAATAGTTAACTTATAGGAGATTCTAAATTAACTATATTGTGACACTATCTATTTGAACAATTAAGCAAAGGAGAAAGTAAATAAATTATAGTACAGTAGAGTCTCGATTATCCATACGTGGATTATCCGCGAGGGAAAAAAATGCACCTGAACAGCTATTTTTTTTTCACTATTTGTTGTTTTAGTGATTTAGACTTAGGACAAAGATAAGTATCGTATGCTTAAAATATATTCACTTATAAATATACGTATTGGAATTATTTTTCTGGTTATCAACATGTTTTTTCGGATTACCCGTGATTTTTGTTATCCTTTGCCACCCACTTCTGCGGATAATCGATACTCCACTGCAGCGGTTCGCAAAAGGTGTTCCGCGGGAGCCTTAGGGTTCCGCAGAAGGGTCGAATGGGTTCGGAGAGTTGTTTTCGCTATAAACTGCAATGAAATCTCAAACCTGTAATTATATTTTCATTAGACAAATAATAAAACATTAAATTTATATTTTGGTTTTTATATGAAATTTTTCAAGCAATGAAAAATAAAAAGCATTATTTAAAAAAAAAAAATTCTTTTCTGATAAAAATATATTGAAAGAAAATATGAAAAAGATAAGCATTTGTGAAGAAAATTGCTCGAGTTTTTCCGATTAAATCTTTCAGTTCAAAGAATCAGCAATAAAGAAATGTTTTTCTCTCGTGATCGTTCTCAATCTTTATAAGAGTTCTTTTTCGTTTTTAGAAAAACCATAATTCAGTTATTTTAGTCATTTTCAACTTATGCATTCACCAAAAAAAAAAATTTAAAACTAGCCGCTCCCGACTCTAAGTGATTTTAAGACTATTATTAATAAAACAACAAAAAATTTTATTTAATTTCTCTGTTGTTTCTAATTCTGTTGTTTCTAATGCCACTTGCCACACGGGCAAGCCTGCTTGGTGAAACCGAGCAAATTTAAGGCAGAGTGTGCGTTTCTTGTTTTTTCAGTGGCGCCAATTTATGGCCAAGAATTCGTCTTCAGCCGCACACACGTCACAGCCCGTTTTACAGGGAGGACCCAGTCATACATCCATTCATTCATCCACAGATCGTAATTTTGAACTGAATCAGAGAACGATCGATCTCCAATCCAGTGCCCCCAGAGGTTTTGATTTGTTATGGGAACATGGAGGACTTTTGCGACTCGGCAGATTTAACGTGCATCAGTCACCATTTACTACACGGGGAGTCTTTGGTCTGCGGTTTCTTTAGTAAATATGTTTACAACAGCTAATGAACTTTATATATGAAGTTGGTACTTCGCCATAAGAAGGTCAATTATTTTATGTTCCGCAGCCATAAAAAATTGGGAACCGCTGCTCTACTGCAGTTGAACCTCCATTCGGCGGAACCCCAATTTCGTCAATAAAATTAAATTATAACCTATATAAGACTATATTTAAATTATTAAATTAGAGAAATGAAGATTTCATCATTTTATCATTAAAATCTTTAAATTAGGTTTTATGTCCAACAGTTAAATTTGCAGTACTTGTGCTATATCTAATCCAGTTATAAATTTGTTTCCAGATTGTATATACATAAACTGAAAATGATTGAAATAAACTGAATTATAGTTAAAACTTGAAATGAAAATTTAAAGAACTCGGAAAACGGGTAGTATGGAAACACATTCTTTTTTTAAAAGATTTTAGCCATGTTTATTTGAAAAGAACGATAGGAAATACTAATGCAATATTTTATTATTGCTTTATTTTTTTCTTCTTCGTAATAAAACGACTTCCTTTTCACTTCCTTATAAACGAGTTTAAAAAAATCGCATTTTGTGAACGACCTTTTAGAAATTCCGAACATCCTTTAAATACTTAAAATCAATGGTCGGAAGTAGCACGCTACAAGTAGCGAAACTACTGTAGTCGCTACTTTTATCTGTAGTTTGTACTGTAGTGCGCTACTTTTTAAAAGAAGTAGTATAGTGAGTAGTGCGATACAAAAAAAGTAGTTTGGAAGCGATTCCAGGAAACTACTTTTAACGTTAGTTAATAAAGAAACAAAGTTCGCAAAAAAATTTTGCAATCTTATTGGTGCAAATCGTTTGCAGGCACGCGAAAGTACGCAATGAGAATGCCTCTGTGTCCGAGCGTTAACAAGAAAAATCGGTGCGAAATCGGTCGAGTTGTTCCTGGGAAATCTAATTTTAAATATATGACTTTTTTAAAATTTGATTTCACAGGAGCTATAAAGTATGTTTTTGTGTCTGATTTCGTTACTTAAAATATCGCCTGCATTAATTAATAAACATATTTGAGGTCACCCCCTCAAACCATTAAAATTGAGTCTTTGTGCGTGAAAATCCGATCATTGGATTAAAAGCTATTCAGCGTGGTCCGTTTTGTGTTTTTCGCATTGTACTTTATTTCTTGGAGGATATAAAAAAACATTGATCACTTAAGTCTCAAATATTTGATAATTTTCCAGCATTTCATAAATCACTTTCGAGAAAGGCAAGCATAGAGTTTGAAAGTTTAAAGAACAAATTCGTAAAAAGTGCTTTTCGCATTGTACTTTATTTCTTGGAGGATATAAAAAAACATTGATCACTTAAGTCTCAAATATTTGATAATTTTCCAGCATTTCATAAATCACTGTCGAGAAAGGCAAGCATAGAGTTTGAAAGTTTAAAGAACAAATTCGTAAAAAGTGCTTTTCGCATTGTACTTTATTTCTTGGAGGATATAAAAAAACATTGATCACTTAAGTCTCAAATATTTGATAATTTTCCAGCATTTCATAAATCACTGTCGAGAAAGGCAAGCATAGAGTTTGAAAGTTTAAAGAACAAATTCGTAAAAAGTGATTTTCGCATTGTACTTTATTTCTTGGAGGATATAAAAAAACATTGATCACTTAAGTCTCAAATATTTGATAATTTTCCAGCATTTCATAAATCACTGTCGAGAAAGGCAAGCATAGAGTTTGAAAGTTTAAAGAATAAATTCATAGAAAGTGCTTTTCGCATTGTACTTTATTTCTTGGAGGATATAAAAAAACATTGATCACTTAAGTCTCAAATATTTGATAATTTTCCAGCATTTCATAAATCACTGTCGAGAAAGGCAAGCATAGAGTTTGAAAGTTTAAAGAATAAATTCGTAGAAAGTGCTTTTCGCATTGTACTTTATTTCTTGGAGGATATAAAAAAACATTGATCACTTAAGTCTCAAATATTTGATAATTTTCCAGCATTTCATAAATCACTGTCGAGAAAGGCAAGCATAGAGTTTGAAAGTTTAAAGAATAAATTCGTAGAAAGTGCTTTTCGCATTGTACTTTATTTCTTGGAGGATATAAAAAAACATTGATCACTTAAGTCTCAAATATTTGATAATTTTCCAGCATTTCATAAATCACTGTCGAGAAAGGCAAGCATAGAGTTTGAAAGTTTAAAGAACAAATTCGTAGAAAGTGCTTTTCGCATTGTACTTTATTTCTTGGAGGATATAAAAAAAACATTGATCACTTAAGTCTCAAATATTTGATAATTTTCCAGCATTTCATAAATCACTGTCGAGAAAGGCAAGCATAGAGTTTGAAAGTTTAAAGAATAAATTCGTAGAAAGTGCTTTTCGCATTGTACTTTATTTCTTGGAGGATATAAAAAAAAACATTGATCACTTAAGTCTCAAATATTTGATAATTTTCCAGCATTTCATAAATCACTGTCGAGAAAGGCAAGCATAGAGTTTGAAAGTTTAAAGAATAAATTCGTAGAAAGTGCTTTTCGCATTGTACTTTATTTCTTGGAGGATATAAAAAAACATTGATCACTTAAGTCTCAAATATTTGATAATTTTCCAGCATTTCATAAATCACTGTCGAGAAAGGCAAGCATAGAGTTTGAAAGTTTAAAGAACAAATTCGTAGAAAGTGCTTTTCGCATTGTACTTTATTTCTTGGAGGATATAAAAAAAACATTGATCACTTAAGTCTCAAATATTTGATAATTTTCCAGCATTTCATAAATCACTGTCGAGAAAGGCAAGCATAGAGTTTGAAAGTTTAAAGAATAAATTCGTAGAAAGTGCTTTTCGCATTGTACTTTATTTCTTGGAGGATATAAAAAAAACATTGATCACTTAAGTCTCAAATATTTGATAATTTTCCAGCATTTCATAAATCACTGTCGAGAAAGGCAAGCATAGAGTTTGAAAGTTTAAAGAATAAATTCGTAGAAAGTGCTTTTCGCATTGTACTTTATTTCTTGGAGGATATAAAAAAACATTGATCACTTAAGTCTCAAATATTTGATAATTTTCCAGCATTTCATAAATCACTGTCGAGAAAGGCAAGCATAGAGTTTGAAAGTTTAAAGAACAAATTCGTAGAAAGTGCTTTTCGCATTGTACTTTATTTCTTGGAGGATATAAAAAAAACATTGATCACTTAAGTCTCAAATATTTGATAATTTTCCAGCATTTCATAAATCACTGTCGAGAAAGGCAAGCATAGAGTTTGAAAGTTTAAAGAATAAATTCGTAAAAAGTGCTTTTCGCATTGTACTTTATTTCTTGGAGGATATAAAAAAAACATTGATCACTTAAGTCTCAAATATTTGATAATTTTCCAGCATTTCATAAATCACTGTCGAGAAAGGCAAGCATAGAGTTTGAAAGTTTAAAGAACAAATTCGTAGAAAGTGCTTTTCGCATTGTACTTTATTTCTTGGAGGATATAAAAAAAACATTGATCACTTAAGTCTCAAATATTTGATAATTTTCCAGCATTTCATAAATCACTGTCGAGAAAGGCAAGCATAGAGTTTGAAAGTTTAAAGAACAAATTCGTAGAAAGTGCTTTTCGCATTGTACTTTATTTCTTGGAGGATATAAAAAAAACATTGATCACTTAAGTCTCAAATATTTGATAATTTTCCAGCATTTCATAAATCACTGTCGAGAAAGGCAAGCATAGAGTTTGAAAGTTTAAAGAACAAATTCGTAGAAAGTGCTTTTCGCATTGTACTTTATTTCTTGGAGGATATAAAAAAAACATTGATCACTTAAGTCTCAAATATTTGATAATTTTCCAGCATTTCATAAATCACTGTCGAGAAAGGCAAGCATAGAGTTTGAAAGTTTAAAGAACAAATTCGTAGAAAGTGCTTTTCGCATTGTACTTTATTTCTTGGAGGATATAAAAAAAACATTGATCACTTAAGTCTCAAATATTTGATAATTTTCCAGCATTTCATAAATCACTGTCGAGAAAGGCAAGCATAGAGTTTGAAAGTTTAAAGAACAAATTCGTAGAAAGTGCTTTTCGCATTGTACTTTATTTCTTGGAGGATATAAAAAAAACATTGATCACTTAAGTCTCAAATATTTGATAATTTTCCAGCATTTCATAAATCACTGTCGAGAAAGGCAAGCATAGAGTTTGAAAGTTTAAAGAACAAATTCGTAGAAAGTGCTTTTCGCATTGTACTTTATTTCTTGGAGGATATAAAAAAAACATTGATCACTTAAGTCTCAAATATTTGATAATTTTCCAGCATTTCATAAATCACTGTCGAGAAAGGCAAGCATAGAGTTTGAAAGTTTAAAGAACAAATTCGTAGAAAGTGCTTTTCGCATTGTACTTTATTTCTTGGAGGATATAAAAAAAACATTGATCACTTAAGTCTCAAATATTTGATAATTTTCCAGCATTTCATAAATCACTGTCGAGAAAGGCAAGCATAGAGTTAGAAAGTTTAAAGAACAAATTCGTAGAAAGTGCTTTTCGCATTGTACTTTATTTCTTGGAGGATATAAAAAAAACATTGATCACTTAAGTCTCAAATATTTGATAATTTTCCAGCATTTCATAAATCACTGTCGAGAAAGGCAAGCATAGAGTTTGAAAGTTTAAAGAACAAATTCGTAGAAAGTGCTTTTCGCATTGTACTTTATTTCTTGGAGGATATAAAAAAAACATTGATCACTTAAGTCTCAAATATTTGATAATTTTCCAGCATTTCATAAATCACTGTCGAGAAAGGCAAGCATAGAGTTTGAAAGTTTAAAGAACAAATTCGTAGAAAGTGCTTTTCGCATTGTACTTTATTTCTTGGAGGATATAAAAAAAACATTGATCACTTAAGTCTCAAATATTTGATAATTTTCCAGCATTTCATAAATCACTGTCGAGAAAGGCAAGCATAGAGTTTGAAAGTTTAAAGAACAAATTCGTAGAAAGTGCTTTTCGCATTGTACTTTATTTCTTGGAGGATATAAAAAAAACATTGATCACTTAAGTCTCAAATATTTGATAATTTTCCAGCATTTCATAAATCACTGTCGAGAAAGGCAAGCATAGAGTTTGAAAGTTTAAAGAACAAATTCGTAGAAAGTGCTTTTCGCATTGTACTTTATTTCTTGGAGGATATAAAAAAAACATTGATCACTTAAGTCTCAAATATTTGATAATTTTCCAGCATTTCATAAATCACTGTCGAGAAAGGCAAGCATAGAGTTTGAAAGTTTAAAGAACAAATTCGTAGAAAGTGCTTTTCGCATTGTACTTTATTTCTTGGAGGATATAAAAAAAACATTGATCACTTAAGTCTCAAATATTTGATAATTTTCCAGCATTTCATAAATCACTGTCGAGAAAGGCAAGCATAGAGTTTGAAAGTTTAAAGAACAAATTCGTAGAAAGTGCTTTTCGCATTGTACTTTATTTCTTGGAGGATATAAAAAAAACATTGATCACTTAAGTCACAAATATTTGATAATTTTCCAGCATTTCATAAATCACTGTCGAGAAAGGCAAGCATAGAGTTTGAAAGTTTAAAGAACAAATTCGTAGAAAGTGCTTTTCGCATTGTACTTTATTTCTTGGAGGATATAAAAAAAACATTGATCACTTAAGTCTCAAATATTTGATAATTTTCCAGCATTTCATAAATCACTGTCGAGAAAGGCAAGCATAGAGTTTGAAAGTTTAAAGAACAAATTCGTAGAAAGTGCTTTTCGCATTGTACTTTATTTCTTGGAGGATATAAAAAAAACATTGATCACTTAAGTCTCAAATATTTGATAATTTTCCAGCATTTCATAAATCACTGTCGAGAAAGGCAAGCATAGAGTTTGAAAGTTTAAAGAACAAATTCGTAGAAAGTGCTTTTCGCATTGTACTTTATTTCTTGGAGGATATAAAAAAAACATTGATCACTTAAGTCTCAAATATTTGATAATTTTCCAGCATTTCATAAATCACTGTCGAGAAAGGCAAGCATAGAGTTTGAAAGTTTAAAGAACAAATTCGTAGAAAGTGCTTTTCGCATTGTACTTTATTTCTTGGAGGATATAAAAAAAACATTGATCACTTAAGTCTCAAATATTTGATAATTTTCCAGCATTTCATAAATCACTGTCGAGAAAGGCAAGCATAGAGTTTGAAAGTTTAAAGAACAAATTCGTAGAAAGTGCTTTTCGCATTGTACTTTATTTCTTGGAGGATATAAAAAAAACATTGATCACTTAAGTCTCAAATATTTGATAATTTTCCAGCATTTCATAAATCACTGTCGAGAAAGGCAAGCATAGAGTTTGAAAGTTTAAGGAACAAATTCGTAAAAAGTGCTTTTCGCACTGTACTTTATTTCTTGGAGGATATAAAAAAACATTGATCACTTAAGTCTCAAATATTTGATAATTTTCCAGCATTTCATAAATCACTGTCGAGAAAGGCAAGCATAGAGTTTGAAAGTTTAAAGAACAAATTCGTAAAAAGTGCTTTTCGCATTTTACTTTATTTCTTGGAGGATATAAAAAAAACATTGATCACTTAAGTCTCAAATATTTGATAATTTTCCAGCATTTCATAAATCACTGTCGAGAAAGGCAAGCATAGAGTTTGAAAGTTTAAAGAACAAATTCGTAAAAAGTGCTTTAGTATTAAGAACTATTCCACGTAAACATGAATTAAAACTTCTTAATACCTCTTCATATTTAGCCAAGCTAATTCTTCATTCGCAATCATTGTGAATAATATTGGTGAAAATTAAGTTCTCCAGTTAAATTTGTCTCCTGAAAGTAGCGAAATAGTGATTGCATTTCGAAAGTAGTTTGTAGTCGCAACATTTTTAAAAAAAAGTAGTTGTAGTTAAGTACTATTGTAATAAAGTAGTTGTAGTTAAGTACTATTGTAATAAAGTAGTTGTAGTTAAGTACTATTGTAATAAAGTAGTTGTAGTTACCGACAAAGAAAATGTAGTTTTTCCGACCACTGCTTATAATTTTCTTAAGACTCCCCTAAAAGTTTCCACCACCTACAGGGGTGGGAGAGAAATGGAGGCACCCACATTGGGAACATAGACTATATATTATATGATTTTTAACTATATTCAGAGTCGAGCTATTATTTTTTTTTATGCTCAGACTCTTTCAAATTCACCCTTGACTGTGATAAAAGGTATCAGATGTGAAATCAGACTTAATTTTGCGTCCTTCAGAATGTGAAAGTGAAACTAATTTTTCAGGAAACAAACACAAAATGTTCTCGGGAGAGTAAAAGGGGGGCGTAACTTAACTGCGCTTTTATTAACTAGCCCTCACATTTTATTAAAATTCCATGGCATGGAATAAAATAAATTCGTCATAGAAAATAGAAAAACAGTTGCTATCAGGTGCATCTGCTAATTGTTAAAACTCACTCCATTCAATTAAAATTTTTGTATTACTTCGAAGTAAGATGAATCTGTTTTAAAAAAAAATCTAGCTCATGATACGGGGGTACGCGTTTTGACGCGAAATATCTTCAACAAACGAAAATTGCAAAAGATTTTATTCAAAAACAAGAACCATGAAAATGTACGATTACGTATTTTTCTATTGGCTATTTTTTGCAGAGTTAACAGTTAATAATTAGTGGTGTCAACAGCCAGTTGTGATTTATAACTTTTGTGCAATTTTTTATAGAATAAAAACATTCATTTTTTTATTAGTGGTACACAGCGTTACGAAAAATTTAGAAAGGGTGCACGAAAGTCACAAGTTTGGGAAACACTGCTTTATATAGAGAAAAAGAATCACGAAAAACTCCCATGGTCAGCCCGACAGTAAAAAGACTTTAATCAGACTTGTAAGAAACTGAACTTATTGAGCAAACGAGTTAGTTTGAAAGTTCAAGTTTTTAAAATTTCGAAGGTCAATTTTACACATACATGTTTTTCTTTCAGTATAATTAACTCATACTGAAAATGTAATAATGTTCTTGGTGAGTACTGTACAAATAAAAAGTTTTTTTTTAAATCATTAAAAACTACTTTCAAAAAATTTACTTATTGAATATTGTTGTAACAGTTGGCTTAGTTTTAATCTGTGCTTTTATTTAGGTATTAGGAAATTAATTTTCAATCTATATATATACATATATATAAATGTCTGTGTGTGAGTGTGTATGGGTGTCCTTTACAAACTCTTAAACCATCCGACCGAAAGCTATGAAACTCTTAGAGTAGGAATAGGGGTAGAGAGCGCAAGCCCATTCAACTGCCACTTGCAAAACCGCTCCAAAGTAAATCAGCTGACTTTACCCAATCTCGCCAAACGAGTTTTCATAAGTGGAAAGCAATCGCTACTTTGGCGCAAGATAATCGATCACCTCAGGTGGTTTCCAATTTGGATTTGTTCCTTTGGAATCTGAAGATGATGAAATTTTCGGGAGAGCTTAACCGGCGATTGATTGTCTGAGTTTATTTGCCGTATGATTGTTAATTCATAAAGTTGCTCAAAATATTTATTATAGAAAAATTGTACTTTTTAAAAATTTATAATGAAATAATGCATTGATACACATACACACTTTAACAATTCTTTAGGCTCTAAGAAGAAAGAATTCAATTTAATCTTAAAAAGTAATTGTAAATTTCCTCAAAATATCAATTGTCAACCGAATATTTTTATTATCTTATCATCGTAATGTTTAAAAAAGTATGCGATGTACGATTGTCAACTTAATGAAGTTGCCCAATATAAATGAATTCAATAAATTATATTTTTTAAAAATCGATTATCATAAAAATGCATAAAATTTTTTTAAATCAATTTTTTAGACGTCACATGAAAAATTATTTTCAACTAGTTTTACTTAATAGAATGTGAATTGTAGTAAATATGCACATTTTTACAAAAGAGATCTTCCTCAAATGAAGAGATACTTTATGTTATCAGAAGAAAGAATACTTTTATGCTATCCATAATTGAGTGATTCTAATTTTCTATCCAAATTTTCTTAAAATATCAATTATATATCTACTTAAGTCTTTTTTAATGCAATATTTAAAAGAAGAAAAAAACTATGTAAGGAAAGTTTGCAGTCATTTGGGTCATTGAGATTTATTCATTTTTAAAATGTATTCCAAAGTTTGAAAAGATTATATTGGTTTACGAAAAGAAACTTTGATAATTATGTTAATATAAATGTGCATCTTTCAGAAATATATACCAATAATTTTGAGTATCAAACACTAGAGTTGGTTAATTCTAGTGCACCAGTGAGGTTATTAGTATGGAGTAGCAAATTTCATTTGATTTAGAGTATAAATTTAGCCATTTTGGGTATGTTTGGAACAATAATTTCACACCACTTAGAACTGTAATGAAACATGTTTTTTAATGCAACATAAAACAGTTAAAAGATAACTATCAAAGCCAATTTTTCAATACAAATTATTTTTTTATAATGTAGGAACTGCATCTTTTGTCAACCAAGTGCCTCCAAATTTTTGACGGTCGAAACAATCCTCAGTAAAATGTTTTGAGCAAACTTTTGAGCATTTAGAAGGAGTAAAATCATCTCTTCGAATTTTAGTCAACCACAGTTTTTTTCTTTCAGCATCCGTTGGAAAACTGGAAACCAAACAATTAAGTTTCAGCGGATAAATATTTTTTTATCAAAAAAATAAGTAAAAAAATAAAATAAAACTAACTATATAAAAATATGAGCAAAGAAAAAAATAATAAAATATAAAAGAAAACTTGAATAAAAAATTACATAGCATAAAGAGAGTTCATCTTGAAATAGTTTACATTAGAAAAAGTAACTATGAAAATAACAATTCACTATAACATTTTTGTACTATAAATGTATTTGCTAAAATGTAAGATTATATGTAACTGTAATAATTAACTTGTAGATTTACATACGCAGAAAAAAATTAATTTAACATTAATTTTATCATTATTTAAAAATGAACATAAAATTGTTTGATGCATGACATAGTTTTATATTTCACGTATAGACATTAAAAAAGATTTTTAAATTATTTTATAATAATTCAATGATGTTATTTTGGACACAGAAATTAGCTTTTAATGGCATAATATCATAGATTTTAAAAATGTATGCCTAATAATTAAAAATCTTTGCAATAGAATAAATACTATTCCAGTTAAAAATTAGAAAAATACCAAGCAAGAATTACCAGTGTTTATAATACATAATGGGACTAAATGAGATGTAAATTAATTATCAATGTGAAAATATCAGTTCATCGTATATAATACAGCGAAAATTCAATCAATTTGTATAAAACGAATTCCATTAATAACGTAATTTATTAATTTCACTAACATGCAAAACAAAACAGCTTGAAATTTCCTTTCAAAAATAAAATCAAAAATAAAATCATAAACTTATCAAAATTTAAAACAAAGAATAAATAAATTTATACCACCATAAAATAATAAAGAATTAATTATCTCTGTACATAATTATGAACAAAATAAGTCTACGCATTCTATTTAAAAAGTTTGTTTACATGTCATTTGGCGAGAAAAAAAATTCGCCAAGTGAAAAAAGAAGAACTTATAATTGAAATGCCCTAAAGGGAATAAAAATAGTTAAAAGGACAAAAAAATTGAGATAGATAGTATTAGCATATTATAATAATGCATTCTAGATTTTTAAATAGTGTTTAAATGCTTAAAAAATTAACATTTCTAAGTAAAATAAGTGAACAACGCGTGTACGATGGACAGTTATTTAAACATCATCGTAAAAATAATGAATAATAATGCGAAATCTTACCTGTGAAATGTTATAGGACCTCCGGTGACTTGCCTCTCATTACATCCATAAGCACAACAAGATAAAACCATCTTTAATTCAAATCATTCAACGAGATAGCTGATGCAAGAACTAGACGTCCATTTAAATAACATTAGAATGCGACCGCGAAGAAAACTCGCTTGCCGTAAGTCACGTGATTTTACTTTGGTGCGGGTTGAATAGGGTTGCTCGCTCTCTACCCCAATTACTCCTCTAAGTGTTTAAATAACTGTCCATCGTACACGCGTTGTTCACTTATTTTACTTAGAAATGTTAATTTTTTAAGCATTTAAACACTATTTAAAAATCTAGAATGCATTATTATAATATGCTAATACTATCTATCTCAATTTTTTTGTCCTTTTAACTATTTTTATTCCCTTTAGGGCATTTCAATTATAAGTTCTTCTTTTTTCACTTGGCGAATTTTTTTTCTCGCCAAATGACATGTAAACAAACTTTTTAAATAGAATGCGTAGACTTATTTTGTTCATAATTATGTACAGAGATAATTAATTCTTTATTATTTTATGGTGGTATAAATTTATTTATTCTTTGTTTTAAATTTTGATAAGTTTATGATTTTATTTTTGATTTTATTTTTGAAAGGAAATTTCAAGCTGTTTTGTTTTGCATGTTAGTGAAATTAATAAATTACGTTATTAATGGAATTCGTTTTATACAAATTGATTGAATTTTCGCTGTATTATATACGATGAACTGATATTTTCACATTGATAATTAATTTACATCTCATTTAGTCCCATTATGTATTATAAACACTGGTAATTCTTGCTTGGTATTTTTCTAATTTTTAACTGGAATAGTATTTATTCTATTGCGAAGATTTTTAATTATTAGGCATACATTTTTAAAATCTATGATATTATGCCATTAAAAGCTAATTTCTGTGTCCAAAATAACATCATTGAATTATTATAAAATAATTTAAAAATCTTTTTTAATGTCTATACGTGAAATATAAAACTATGTCATGCATCAAACAATTTTATGTTCATTTTTAAATAATGATAAAATTAATGTTAAATTAATTTTTTTCTGCGTATGTAAATCTACAAGTTAATTATTACAGTTACATATAATCTTACATTTTAGCAAATACATTTATAGTACAAAAATGTTATAGTGAATTGTTATTTTCATAGTTACTTTTTCTAATGTAAACTATTTCAAGATGAACTCTCTTTATGCTATGTAATTTTTTATTCAAGTTTTCTTTTATATTTTATTATTTTTTTCTTTGCTCATATTTTTATATAGTTAGTTTTATTTTATTTTTTTACTTATTTTTTTGATAAAAAAATATTTATCCGCTGAAACTTAATTGTTTGGTTTCCAGTTTTCCAACGGATGCTGAAAGAAAAAAACTGTGGTTGACTAAAATTCGAAGAGATGATTTTACTCCTTCTAAATGCTCAAAAGTTTGCTCAAAACATTTTACTGAGGATTGTTTCGACCGTCAAAAATTTGGAGGCACTTGGTTGACAAAAGATGCAGTTCCTACATTATAAAAAAATAATTTGTATTGAAAAATTGGCTTTGATAGTTATCTTTTAACTGTTTTATGTTGCATTAAAAAACATGTTTCATTACAGTTCTAAGTGGTGTGAAATTATTGTTCCAAACATACCCAAAATGGCTAAATTTATACTCTAAATCAAATGAAATTTGCTACTCCATACTAATAACCTCACTGGTGCACTAGAATTAACCAACTCTAGTGTTTGATACTCAAAATTATTGGTATATATTTCTGAAAGATGCACATTTATATTAACATAATTATCAAAGTTTCTTTTCGTAAACCAATATAATCTTTTCAAACTTTGGAATACATTTTAAAAATGAATAAATCTCAATGACCCAAATGACTGCAAACTTTCCTTACATAGTTTTTTTCTTCTTTTAAATATTGCATTAAAAAAGACTTAAGTAGATATATAATTGATATTTTAAGAAAATTTGGATAGAAAATTAGAATCACTCAATTATGGATAGCATAAAAGTATTCTTTCTTCTGATAGCATAAAGTATCTCTTCATTTGAGGAAGATCTCTTTTGTAAAAATGTGCATATTTACTACAATTCACATTCTATTAAGTAAAACTAGTTGAAAATAATTTTTCATGTGACGTCTAAAAAATTGATTTAAAAAAATTTTATGCATTTTTATGATAATCGATTTTTAAAAAATATAATTTATTGAATTCATTTATATTGGGCAACTTCATTAAGTTGACAATCGTACATCGCATACTTTTTTAAACATTACGATGATAAGATAATAAAAATATTCGGTTGACAATTGATATTTTGAGGAAATTTACAATTACTTTTTAAGATTAAATTGAATTCTTTCTTCTTAGAGCCTAAAGAATTGTTAAAGTGTGTATGTGTATCAATGCATTATTTCATTATAAATTTTTAAAAAGTACAATTTTTCTATAATAAATATTTTGAGCAACTTTATGAATTAACAATCATACGGCAAATAAACTCAGACAATCAATCGCCGGTTAAGCTCTCCCGAAAATTTCATCATCTTCAGATTCCAAAGGAACAAATCCAAATTGGAAACCACCTGAGGTGATCGATTATCTTGCGCCAAAGTAGCGATTGCTTTCCACTTATGAAAACTCGTTTGGCGAGATTGGGTAAAGTCAGCTGATTTACTTTGGAGCGGTTTTGCAAGTGGCAGTTGAATGGGCTTGCGCTCTCTACCCCTATTCCTACTCTAAGTTTAAACATCATCGTAAAAATAATGAATAATAATGCGTAATCTTACCTGTGAAATGTTATAGGACCTCCGGTGACTTGCCTCTCATTACATCCATAAGCACAACAAGATAAAACCATCTTTAATTCAAATCATTCAACGAGATAGCTGATGCAAGAACTAGACGTCCATTTAAATAACATTAGAATGCGACCGCGAAGAAAACTCGCTTGCCGTAAGTCACGTGATTTTACTTTGGTGCGGGTTGAATAGGGTTGCTCGCTCTCTACCCCAATTACTCCTCTAAGATGAAACTCGTCATACCGATAGCTCAAAGCACGAGGAAGGTCACTGTCGACATTAGAACATTGTACGACAAATTGTTCTAGCAGGATGAGGGAAAAACGAAATTGAATTTTCTGATTGGTTTAGCGTTAGCAATTGTTTTAAACTTACAAGCCAATTTTTCACATATTTTAAAGATACATCAGAAATAATTGATATCTTATAGCTCTATTTGATCAAAAAATAGTTTATTGCTCGTATTTAAATATTTAGTTATTATATTCGGTATGTCAGATAAATTCAATGATCATTAAGTGGTAGCACGTGTGGTCTACGTCACCAAATTTATACTTTCTCTGATACCACGTGCTTTTATTTTATTTATATTTATATATCTTTTTCATGTGTTTCGAAAAAAATTACTAATTTAAAACCAACGGTAATGGAAGAGAAAAAAAGTATTTATGTATTCAAAAGGAAAAATTTAAGTGATACTAATTCGTATAGTAGAAGCTTAAAAATATTGCACTAATGAGGCTTAATTACGCCAATGATGCTTATTTATAATTAAGGTAATATATGCATATTGAAATGAAAGAAATAAGCTATGTACTAGAAAGCAAAAGTAATGGAGCAAAGGTATTTATTTGTCTAGAATAGGGGTTTCCAACTTACATGAGGCCGGGGGCCACAATTAAAAACACAAATCAAATGGCGGGCCACAACTTTGTCAAAATTTTATGTAGGACTCTTTTATGTTTGAAGGAACATTAAATATTACTGCCAGATTTTTACCAAGTTGTACAAAACAAAAGTATTGAATTACAAATTAAAATAAGAAGTTGATTTTTAAAAATATCTAATTGTTATTAATAATATTTAAAAAAATATTAAATAAGTAATTAAAATTCGGGCTACAATAACTTTAATGTGCTCCTATGTATTGAAAAATTTATGTACAACAGATATCTAATTGTTAAGATAAAAAAACTTTAAAAAGGTTAGTATTAAAACTTACATAGTAGCACACAAAATGTTCAATGAGAAAATTGAGGTCTGTCTGCTGCAACCATAAGAGAATAGATAGTTACATTTAAAATTTACAAATGTGTGTGTAAATATTTTCGTCCTAAATGAGCGGTTTCAAAAAGTTAAATCGGAGAATTTCTTCGAGAAAATTTCTGATACACACATGCTACATTATATTCACAAAATACAAAAAAAAAATGAAATAAAAAAAGAGCAACATACACGATTATTTTTGCATTTGAATAAATATTTTCTTGGATGCAAAACCAGAGAAAGAAATTTTTTTGCACCGTTGGTATGTTAAATTTCACAGAAACGAAGAAATTAGGTTTTTATTAACGAGAAAAATATTTTAAACCCATATAGATTTTTTTACGAGAATTGTCCGCAAAAAATAACAACTAATATATTTTAGTTCGCGGGCCACAAAAAAAGGCTCCGCGGGTCGGATGCGGCCTGGATCAAAGAACAATCGATCTCCGATCCAATACCCCCAGAGGTATTGATTTGTTATGGGAACATGGAGGGCTTTGCGACTCGTCAGATTTAACGTGCACCAGTCACCATTTACTACACGGGGAGTCTTCGGACGGCGGGGTTTAAACTCACGAACTCTCGGACATGGACCCAGTGCCCTACCGACCAGGCTATCCCGGCTAGTGTATTTATATTTTAATGAATTAGAATTAATTGAACTTTTTTTCACTACTACTTATAAATATTTTAATAGTAAATTAAAGATTAGATAGAGAAATGCTCATACTCCAAACTCCTTACGGAGTTCTATTATTTTTTTAAAAAAATTCTTCTTTAGTTGGCTGCCACTGACAAATATGTATAAACTCAAATCGCTCATGGGCTGCAATCATGATCATCATATAAATCTATGAATAAGTTGAATAGAATATTTTTAATTTATTTATTTTAAATGAAATAACCTTTTAAGGTTAAAATAAAAAGGTTATTTAATTTTGAATCACTACATTTAATAAAAAAGTAGTTGTTAACTAACCACAATAACTACTAGCATTTTAAATAAATTACTGTTACTTCATTTCTAAGAACTGCAGCGTAGTTATATTATTCGATGAGTGATTCTTGTCAATTTAAAATGCTAATACTATTAACTGAAATGTTTTCGTTAATGAAATTTAATGTTTTTAAGGTCATAGACAGGATTGTGAAAGAAGATTTAATTTAGATAAACTGATATTGTAATTTAACTCTTTTTTTAACAGGGTAGTTTGTTCTAATTCACATTTATGTTACAAAAGGTAGCACTGTTTGTTTATGCGCCGTCCTTTGTTCGGGTTCTCCTGCTGGATCCGTTATACGGATCAGAATCGAGTCCATTTTTGCGACTCATGATTAGAAAAAAAAAAATATCGCCGATTCTACAGCTTTGGAAAAATAACTAGGAAGTAAAGCTTTCCTAATTTAATTTTTACACACTTCCCTCGATGATGAGTTTATTTTTTCAAACTCGGATGAAACATAATCACATGCACTTCCTCAGAGATGAATTAAAAGATAGGACTCTCTTATTCTTCCGATTAAAAGGCCAGACTCATACTCATCTTCCATCGAAACACTTTTTTTTCGAATAAATGTTCGATATCTTCGATTGGCACGTTGAAGTAAAAATGTGAATAGAATTCATTATCCGAAACTACTTAAACTAACATTAAAAATGAAGATTTCTTCGAGTTATTTAGCCGTGTTGTTGATTAAATGGTTGTGTCTGCTGTGTTCGATCAATGCTACGGGCAGAGACAGCGTGACAATTAGTGAAGATTTGAAAAAGTTTTTAGGTACCTTGGAAAAGTACGAAAATACCCGAAACGAGCTTATTTTCCTTTTAGACGAATCTGGAAGTATAACAGCAGCTAAATATCCAGAAGTTAAAACATTTACCGAATTAGTTGCACGAAGATTTTCAGTTTCTGCAGACAAAACCCGAGTGGCTGTTATTTCCTTTTCAACTGACACTAGGATTCACGTGAACTATATTAAAGATAGTGTAGGAAATAATATGTGTACCCTCATGGCAAAAATACATAGTTTGGATTATAAAGGAGAAGGTACAAGAACCAGTATTGCTATGAGGAATAGCACAGAGATATTTTCTCAAGCAAGGCAGAACACGAACAAGTGAGTTAACGTTTTTTTTTTTTTTTTTTTTTTTTTTGCTATAGTATAATGACACAAAAGATTTAAAAAATTACGTTTATCAAGTAGATTAAGAAGGCAAAAATAATTGTGGTTTTATCACATTTAAAAACGAAAAACGTGGGCAAATCATTTTCGAAAGACGTGGGGGGGGGGAATTTTCGGTGATGGAAGAAATTTATTACGAACTCAACGCTTTTTTTTTTTTTTTTATCTCTTTAGCCTTTTTGTGTGTGTGTCAGATAGTTTTCAGATATTTCGATTTAACAAAATAAATTGGAGAATTTTTTCTTTTTATTTTTTACTTTTTTGGTGTCGCAAATATAAAATTATTTTCTCCTTTTTAGTCAACTTGAAAAATGTAATTTTTCGAATTTCTATTTAAGTTTATAATTTTCTTCCTTTTAGCTTTGTGCCTATTAAATTGTTTATGTTTATGTTCAATTGTTATTGTTTATTTCGATAATTGAAATAAAATAGAGATAAGTTTGAAAATAGTAGTTTTTTTTCAAAACTTTTGTTTAATTTTACTATTATTTTTTTTTTAAAGTTTGTGTCCATTAAATTATTTATGCCAGAGAATTTTTGAAATTTAAATTGACTAAATAAAGGGAGATAAATTTTATTTATAACATTCAGTGAACCATTTTGACTTCTATTGTCATCAGCAACCGATATCCACTTGATACTTGAGCACTCCAGCATATTGGAAAGTGGTCGAAATTCCGATATGCGAGTTAAAATAGAGATAAATTTCTAGTGTAACATTTTAAAAAAAAAAGACTTTTATTTTTTTCAGGCTCAGACCTCCAGTTAAAAGTTGAGCACTCTAATTAATCGGAATGAGGTCAAAATTTCAAAAGACAAATTAAAATAGAGATAATTATTTTAATTAATTTTATTTTAGCTAATAATTTAGATGAAATGTCATCAGGTATAAAAATCCTGTTGAATGTTGTTTTATCGTCGGAAAAATGGTTAAAATTGTGACGATACACGGAATACTTCAATTTGACTTCATAAATTAATATCTCTAAAGCAACATTTTTGGAATTCAAATATTTTCTACTGGTATCTTTTTTAAAAAAGAAACTAATGGATTTGAGTTGTTTACAAATAGTAGAATGCAGAGTTCTATTATTTATTTGTAAAGTAGTACAGACTCATTTTTTTCTTTCTTTTCTTTCCTTCTTAACTTACATGTTCCTCTGAGGCATAATGACACAAAATCCAATTTTTATTCAAAAATATGTTGCTTCGAAGCAAGTAAGCTCATAAATACGACGAAATATTTAAAAAAAGCTCAATAATAAAACATAATTAACATTTTTAGTCATTTTTAATTATTATGCAAAAAAATTTCAAATTTTGATGTTGAACAATTTTGAATATATTTTAATAATACATTCCTTCACATTTTCATCACGAAACAAAATTAGCTAGACTCGAATAATTCTAAAAAAAGGATAATTCTAAAATACCATGAAATATTCTAAAAAAAGGTAACTTGTATCGACATAGATATCCCCTATATTAGTCCCTAGAAGTATTTTTTGAGAGACAATAATGTACCAAGATTTATCCAACATCAAAACATTTTTCAATTCTGATCTCTGACTGGGAACTGAAAATGCAATTATTATGGATCATGAGTTAGAGTTCCCCTACGGTCAGGCTAACCGTGGGAGGCTTTCATGGATTTCCTCGCCATGTAATGCAAATGCGGGTTAGTTCTATCAAAAAGTCTTCCCGAAGGAAAATTTCTCTCAACACTTGATCCAGGAATTCCCTTGTCTTCTGGATTGGATTCAAAAGGACAAGGATGCGGAAATGAATATCAGTAGACGTAAACTGAAAATTCAGTTGGCTGTTTAACGACGGTTATAAAATAAAATGCATGCAAATGGAAACGGATTTAAGTTTTCTTTGATTAAGCTGGCTCAAACCTGGAGTGTGGAAAGAGGGTATAAGCGCGGCATACATTTTATTTTTATGTTTTATATCCGTCATTGAACAGCCGACAAAAATTTTTGGTTTACGACTACTAATGTTCAACTCCGTAGCCATGTAGTTTTGAACCCAATCCAGAAGACAAGAAAACTCCTGGATCAGTACTCCCAGAGATATTGATTAGTTATGGGAACATAGAGGACTTTGCGACTCGACCAATTTAACGTGCACCAGTCAACATTTACTACACGGGGAGTCTTCGGCCTGCGGGGATCAAACCCACGAACTCTTGAACATAGGCCCAGAGTCCTACCAACCAGGCTATCCCGGCCTGCGCCATTCATTTTGAGAGCAATTGGGGCATGCTCAAATTTTCATGTAAAATTGCAAACACTTCACCTCCTGATATCTTCAAGGTGTCAGTTTCTCCCTCGCAACTTTGCGGTCCCTCAAAACTATTTTATGAACTTATTTGATGTTTACGGGAACAACTGCTGATTTTGAACGACCAGAGCGTTCAGCATCATCAGCGTCTTTACGTCGTATCAGTCAATAATAGTTGATTTCCTTGGTACAAAGTCTTCAGAAGGCTTATCGCGCAACCTTTTTGCTCCAACAACATTTTTCCCCATCGAAAAGCAATGCTTAATCAATGCACGACAATTCTTTTCTATCTATTTTTTAAAAAAATTGCAAAACTAGGGTCACTAAAATTAATTATAACCTCTAAACTAATAATCAAAATGTCATGAAATTTCGACAGTTATCGTTTGAAATTGCTATTATCTAGAAATCGTATGGTTATCAATATCAATATATGTTATCAATAGTGTAATTTATGTGTCAAGCCAGAGTCTTATTGAGTGGTGTGTTACATTAATATCATGTTGGAAAAGGGACGGATCAGCTGTAATAAAAAAAATATATAATAAAACTCAGACGGTATTTGTGTTGTTTATTCTTGTTGTTATTTTAGAATCATCGTACTGATTACAGACGGGCAAAGCCATTCCGCATTCGATCCAGTTCCTGAAGCCAGGATATTGAAACAGAATGGCGTCATTATCTTCGCAGTGGGCGTCGCTGATGTGAACACAAAAGAGATTGGCGATGTTGCTACGTCCAGTGACCACATTTATATATTGGAAACATTTGACTATATTAAGACAGTCAACGATAAACTAATTAATGGTAGCAATATTTATTTTTCTTTAATGCTGTTTTTGTTGATTCGGTGTAGTTTAAATTCAACGATTCTTTTCACTAGATGAATGAACAAAGCTAGCTCTCAATATCACAATAAAATACATAAATAATAAATCTAAGTTTGGTAAAAGACGTAGACGAGAAGGAATTATATTTCAACAAATTCAATACACAATTTTGACGTAACAAAATCCAAAATACGAAGGATATCGGTTCAACTACAACTTCCTTGAGAATATGAAATACCTTATAACCTGAGTAATACCTTATAATCTTGACTTCAAATATTTTGGTAATTAGTAAAAAAAAAAATGCATATTTATTGAGAAGAAAGTTTTTGAAGTGATGCTTCTTATGCGACTTCCAACAAGGTTGCGTTAAACGTTTAACGCTACATTTTTATTGGCCAACAAATCACTTGGTAGGATCCAGTTTTCCCTCATTCATTTATATATTGTTTTGGTTCTCACTAGCATAAAAATAATAAAAGTCATAAAAGTATTGTTTTTCTATCAATATTTTAGTTGGATTTGATACACATATAATTTAATAGGGTAGTATTTTTTATTTTCAAACTTAGTGGATAACAATTGTAAAAAATGAGTGAAAACAATCCTACAGACAATGCGACGGATTTAAGGTTATGTCAAGGTACGTCTCTTGTAAATATCAATTGATTGTTAGGTTTTCTCTTTTCTAATTGCCATTTATATTTCACCAAATGCAGCCATAAGGGATATTAAATTATTTATTGCAAAACTTTATTGCCACTATCCACTGCAGATTCACAAGCTCTGGCAGACATTACTGGTGAAGAAATTGATTATTGTGAGCTGCCTGTGATCCTTGCAGGAGATTTTAATGTGAATTTCTCGTTACCTGAAGCTGAGACATTATTAACCTTCCTTAAAGACAAATTTGGATTAGAAATGATAAATGGTAGGAATGACCCAACAACCAAAGAGGTAACTACCATTGATGCAGTTTTTGCAAGAAATATTGAAAAAATAGAACTCAAACATTTCGTATCTTACTTTAGTTATCACAATCCCATTGGAAATGTTATACATTTGGATATTTCTCCACTCGAAAATGATAATTAAAAGATGCGATCAATTGTGAATTGTAAACATTGTTAATAAAGTTTGTCTTAAAGAAACAATATGATTTCACTATAAATCAATTTCTACCCCTTCCTATTTTCATTTCCACATTACGACGTTTCACTTCTTCCGCGAGGAGGGACCCCACGTACTATTTCTTTTAATGTCTGATTTCGTAGCGAAAAATGTTATCTGCACTCATTAATTAGAAAATTTAAGTTTAGGATCTCGAAGCATTAAGATGGAGTCCTAGTACCCTAAATTCGATCATTAGATCAAAAGTTATTCATTTTTTTTTCGCACTGTAGAAACTCTAATAATAATGTGAAGTACTTCAAAGTACAGTAATAAATTGAAATTTCGATTTCCCTTCGCAGGTATTCAATTTACAGATTTTAACTACTAAATATTTTCAATATTAAGACGCATTTGCATTTCTGAAGTTTTTTTTGTATGCGTTTGTATTTCTATTACTTATTTGCAATCACGTTAAGTGTTTGCATATTTTCTTCAATGTTATTATGAATGTGATAAATAATAGTTAATACTTTTTGTTTGGAAAGAAAGATTACACCTCCTTGAATTTTTTTTTTTGATTCAAAGTTCTAAGGCTACAAAATTTTCTCGTGACACTTGTGCTGTGCGAGGAGAGGTCGCCATAGCTAGAAGTACCTTGATAGGTATGCCAGATTTAAAAATGGATAGGTTGACCCCAAGAAAGCACCTCGTTCGGTCAGTTCGAACTTTTGCACGAAAATTTGTGTCTAACGTACTCTACTCATACACATACTCTAAACTTTTTATAAAAAAAAAGCAACGAGAACTCTGTTGCCATCCCAATATACAAAAATCTTAACATAGTGTTTATTTTCTTTCAGCCATAAATGAGACAAGCTGGGATTACGTAGATGATATTTCCTTGTGCAATAACTTTTGTGATCTGAAATCGGATTGTTGCGACGCTCATGCGAAATGCTATTGCGGAACAATGGGAGGATCGTATGAGTGTAATTGCGGAGCCGGATATTACGGGACTGGACATAAACAACGTTGCCATGGTAAGACAATCCATTAAAAAGAAAAGTTTTAAAATGTTTTTAAATAAATAGACATTCCATTTTTGTCACAACTACAACTAAAGCTTGGGACGCATTATCATGAAGTGATGCCCAAAAGTTATGCTTTTATGCACAATACGTGTTTCGTTTTAGGTTTGAAAAAATGTGAGTTATTGACTCAGTTTTAGTACATCTGAAAAACGTAGTTTTTTAAATTTATAATTTATTCCACAGTTTTCTTCTTTTTAGTTTTATGTCAGTTAATTTAAGTACTATATGGAGATAAAGCTTGTCCGTAACATTTAATAAACAATTTTAATTTGTATTGTTTTCAGGAACTCTTTTACAATTTGAACACACTAGTGAGTCGAAACAGATCAAAACTTCTATTGACGATACATTTCCGTTAGGAAATAATATTTGCTAGCAACAATCAGAGAACAATTAAAACTTGTGTAGAAGGAACTGAACTACAGTTGAGATTTGAGTGCTATAGCCAGTCAGAAAGATTATATGAATTTTGATTGATAAATTCCCTCTAATCACACTATCGTGATTAATTATATTTGCAGAGAGTAGAAAACGACTACAACTTCATCAGTTCTCTGCACGTTATCAGACACAAAGCACTCTAGCTAGTCATAAAATGGTAGAGATTTCAAATGGCTATATATCCTATTTGTATTAAAATGGCAATCAAATTTGCTTGTATACATCACGAATTGGCATTGTAATCAGATCCAGTTAATATTTGCTCGTCTGGTTAGTCGGAAAATGGTAAGGATTTCGATTGATTGTCGACCATTACAGGATTACATTCATTCACAAAAGAGCGAAAGCGAGTTATAAAAATGAAGCTAACATAATGACTGCGATGCCACAAAAAAATTTCTTAAATTTTTATTTTTTTTAAATTATCCTTAATCGAATTTTAATTAAACCTGTTATTTTTTCATTTTTATTATATTTTATAAAAACTAAACTAAACTCAGTGGCGTGACAGCCCATAGAGGGCCAAGGCCTACTATGCCCATCTCAGTTTTCTTGACCTTGGGCTCTGGGGTGCAGGAGCAGATGTTTCGGTTAGGTGGTCAACCGAACGCAAATCCCCCAGTGTTTAGTTCCCAAGCATGCTTGGTACTCATTTATCGACTCATTGAAGGGATGAAAGGCTGAGTCAACCTTGCCCGGCCCGAGGATCGAACCCAGGACCTGCGGCACGGGAGCGCGACCATAAATATTTTATTCTCTTCTTAACAACGGCAAACTTCTGATTTCAATGCAAATGTAAAGCCCATTCATTCACTGTCGTGACTCAATCAAAAACAAAATCTACTTACAACTCTTTATTCCTTACCACAAGCATGTTTTAGTTACATGGTTATACTAATTCTCATCGTCTTTTTAGCGATTATCTTTCGCCAAATTATTTTCAAATTTAATATTGATGAATGGAGGATGGCTTTATTTTTGGCTATGTTATCTTTCGATATATCGCCAAACATGGATCTCTTCACTCGCTCCTTATTGTCCATTGAGAACAATTCATTTACTTTTAATTTTTTAATTCTTGGCGCAAGGGAGTTGACACTTAGGCCCAAGCGCTACTGGATAGTTTTTCTCGATGATGAGAGAACAAGAATGATTCTCTTAATTCCTTTCGGGACTTTCCTTTTTTTTAAATATAATTTTGTAATGTGGCAATGTTCATTATAATAAGATTTACATAATAAAAAGCAATTTTTTTCCTGAGCGATTTTATTTATTTCTGTGGGATAAACATCCCTCTTTCATTTCCAAATTAAAATGTATCCGAAACGGCTATAATATGCTTCGATTCGACAAAGAAACTACATCCACTCTACAATAAAGTATTTGAAATTTAACTGCCATGAAAATAAACCATATTTTTCTGATTGCTCTTTTTATTTGGGAGTCGAGAAATGTTATTATGAATATTTGGAGAAAGTTAGTGAAATACTTGATTTCAAAACTTAAAATGTCGTCTGAGCAAATAAATTAACATGCTTAAGACCTACAGGTGTAACATATCCAACAATGAGTAAAAATGGCATTTTAGTGTTTGAAAATTCGATCACACATTTAATAACTATTCAGTTGTTTTTTTTCCCTGTACCATATATATTGTAGCAGTGGTTCCCAAATGGTGTTCCACGGAACCCTAGGGTTCCGTGAGTGACTACTTTTTATGACCAATGGTGAGTTTTGAAACTTCTGAATATAATTAGATACGAGTCGTGATGGCTCAGGGGATAGAGCGTTAGCCTTCCAATGAGGTAAAGCGGGTTCGAATCCCAGCGATGGCCGGTCGATACGAATTCCGCACCGACTACAGTGCTGACGTAAGAATTTCCTCCGTGGTAGACGGATCATGAGTTAGAGTCTCATTGCCGCCAGGTTAACCGTGGAAGGTTTTAGCTGTTTTTCTCTCCATGTAGCGCAAATGCGGATTACTTCCATCAAAGAGTCTTCCACGAAGACAAATTTTCCCCTATATGCTTGAACCAGGAGTTTCCTTGTCCTCTGGATTAGGTTCAAAATCACAAGATGCTGAGTCGAACATTAGTAATCTCAAACCCAAAATTAGGCCGACTGTTCAACTAATGTTATTAAATATATTTTGATACAACCTATAACTCGTAATTTATTTAATATTTCGGTTGCCTTTATGAAATTATTTCAAATGAAATGCCTATGAAATAGAAATTTAAAAGAAAATATATTGTTTCATTATATTGAATAGATTATGAAAAGAGAAAGCATTTGTAAAATATCCCATTAGTATTTTAAATCAAAATAAAATGATTAAATTCTTTCTCAAAGAAATATGTTTCCCCAATAAATATTTTCAACGTTTATAGCAATTCGTTTCCGTTTTGAAGGAAACCATAATTCGGCTTATTTTTATTTATTTTCAGCTTACGTATATCTGTTACCGTGAATGACCGAAATCAAGAGAATGTCGACTTTCACCGGTGAATGTCAACAATCCCATAGTCGCTTTGCTGAATGTCCGATCTATTTGTTATATTCGATTTGATATTAATTTGTTCTTTGCTATTAATATATTTATTCAATATTTTAATATCTGTTGATGATAGATTAAGAGAAACATCAGTGTTAGGAGTACCGATTAAATGCATAATGGGCAGTGGAACTTGACCTTAAAAAAACATTGATTTATAGCATACCGGGCAAACGTATACCAGGCAGTGAAACGTATACCAGGCTTTGAACCTTGAAAAAAAACATCAGTGTAGGGTATATTGGACAAATGTATACCGCGCAGTGGCACTTAACTGGACATAGTATGATTAAAATGTCCGAAATATGTACTAGGTCTAGTTAAGTGCCACTGCCCGGTATATATTTGCCCGGTATACTCTACACTGATGTTTTTTTGAGGTCAAGTGCCATTGCCCGGTATACCCTACATTGATGTTTCCACTAATCTATCATCAGAAAGTATTAAAATATCGAATAAATGTAATTATATCCACGAATAAATTAATATCATATCGGATGTAAAAAATATTTCGGACATTCACCAAAGCGACTATGTGATTGTCAACATTCACCGATTTCGGTCAGTCACAGTAACATGCACATCATTTACATAATAACCTCATCAGGACGTTTATTTCATACTTTGCCGGTTTCTCATTTGGCATTCTACAGAATGCCTAGGCAATGTGTGAAATATAAATCATTTCATACTTTGGCGGCTAATTTTAGGCATTCTATACAATGCCGGATTTCATACTTTGCCGGTAACATATACATCAAAAACAAATTCATAACTAAAACACGAGGACTGCAAATTCATCTGTCGGACATAAAACCTAATTTATACTTATTAATGTTAAAACAATGAAAAATCTTCATTCAATATTTTAAACATAGTGTTTTTATAGGTAATAACGTGCACTATCACCTCATTAAACTATAATTATAAAGTTGAGGGTTCCGCCGAAAATAGGTGGATTATTTAGGGTCCCGAAACCCGAAAAAATTTTGGGAACAGCTGCATTGTTCTTTAATTATTCTTCTTCACATAAATAAATAAGTGAAAATAAGAATGTTTTATAACAAACTTGTGCCGTATATTAAACATTCTTAAAATTGATGTTCTTTTTTGAAAGTGTGTCCTAAGGGAACCTATAAGGAGGAAGTTGGAAATAGAAATTGTACTTTCTGCCCACCTCATTCTACGACGATAGGAAGCGGAAGTACAAGTTCGAATGACTGCGTATGTGAAAAGGGTTACGAATGGCATGGTAACTACTGTAAAGGTAAAATGTAGCTCTTTTACTATTTCAAATCATTCCATTCATCAATATGAATATCTTTTTTTTCTTCATATTTCATATGAAAAAAGGTTTTTTTTGTCTCTTTTTGGGCATTTACTTTTAGAATTTAAAATATATATATATATATATATATATATATATATATATATATATATATATGGAAAATAACCAACCATGAATGATTATATGAGTGTAAACAGTAGAGAGATTTTGCAAAGCACGAGCTTCAAAGCGCGTGCGAGAAAATTTCTCTACCAATCACTATTGCAAACGAGATTTGTGTTACGGTTAACATTTGACAAACGCTATGCAAAATCTCTTTAATGACAGGATCTTAAAATCCTGGCTTAATGTTGAAAATTTCTCGTGCATCCATCCTGTAGGAACTTTATTTACGTCACACTAGAGCTGCACAATGGGGTATTGGAGACGGTATGAACAATATCCCAGAAGAAGATCCAAAGTTGTTAGGCCTCTCCCACAATTTAGACACAGATCTGATGGGAAATGAAATTTTCTCCAGATTCATGTAATCATGGCCCTGCTCAGGGACTGATCACGGGCCTCTCAATCCCTCTCTTTTTACAAGCACGTAAGTTGCATGTACTCGGTATGTCTTAGCGGAGTGGAGGATTGAACCCAGGAACTTCCGGACTGGAATCCGATTCTCTAACCACTGGGCTAATATGGCCCTCTTATCTTTAGGAGACATTGTATAAACAGACATGACATTCTTGAAATTTTAATTGTAAATAACGTAATTTTTCCATTCATTTTTCTGTATTTTATAAATTCTAAAAAGACGTGCGTCATATATCGGTTTAAAGGAATTTTGATACTACGATATTAATTAAGTATAAAGGTTGCCATGTTCCCAACTAAAGTTAAATGGATTGTTTACTAATTAAATGATAGAAGTCATATTGTAAACAGCACAATAGGGAGATTTCGCACTTTTACGTTAAGCTTCCGTACGCTACCGTATTTAAGATTGAAGCAACTCTCGCGTTTATTTTAGATGCTGCGTATATCTTTACGTTATGTATCTTTACGTTATGGCGTGATTAACGCCATAAAGACAAAGCTACAAGCACGCAGTTTATAGCTGTTAAATGTTGTTTTCCTTCGATCTAAAAACTTGGACATGGGATGCGGTTTTGAAGAAATGTATTGATGACATTAAGAAATGAATCATGCTATCTTACAACAACTGGTTCATTGAATAAGAAATAATTTTATTGGTTTTTATTTAATATTATGGTTGCTTGTCTAATTGCAGTAGTTTCGTAAGAAACTAAACATATATTCACTATCTTAAAATTATAAATTACATTTATTTTAACTGTACAATTTAGTTAAAAGAAATTAATTAACCAATAGAAGTTAAATAATATATTTTTATTTATTATTTAACTTCTATTGACGAACCACTACGAAAGCGTTTACCACTACGTAAGCGTCTAACCACTACGTAAGCGTTTTTAACTTACGAATTTTTGAAAAATATCTTATTTTCACTTAACGTAAGTTTATATATTTGATATTTTTTCATTGGGCGCACTAATCGTGCGCATGCGCAATTCCTTGAAATTTTACGTACGGGAGTATACGAAAGCCAACGTAAATTTGCGAAATCTCACTCATTACAATATAGGATGACGTGTTGTAAAACCTTTGTCGTACAAATAGATCGTAAATGGTGACCCAGAACTCTTAATACGAATTTTATCCGATACCTGTTCTTAGCTTTATATGGTTCTTTATATCGTCAAATTACTTTAAGATTTTATTTTTTTATTTTTAAAGTTGTAGTAAAAGTTTAGCATTTTTCCGATACTTAAATTTTGCGTTTATAGATTTCATTTATAAACTCAAGATTTGAGTTTATAAATTAAAATTGTTTTGATCTTTGTTGCACATAAACTACTGACGTACATTTGAATAAAAACCACGTCGCGATATGAATGATTTTCGAAAAAAGTGGCTTGACAACTATTTTCTTTTGTAATTCTATCAGTACAAAAATAAAATTTCAAAAAATTTATTTTTGAAGAAATTTTTTTTTCAATATGTTGTGTGTATCATACAAAAATTCTCTTCACGCGACATTAAACTCGTAAATTTATTTATTTATCAAAATTTTACAATAATTATTGTCGAAAATTACATTCAAATAGTTCAAAATTTATTTGTTTTTATCGTAATTTACTCATTTGGTAACTAAATTGGCGAGTTCTGTCAGTTTGTCGCCAGATCAATAAGCTACTATACAAACACATACCCTCCAACTTATGAGGATTTTGAAAATAATTCTTTCTAGTGGTAGCGAACCAAAGTAGAAATTTTTAAAGCAAATGGATCTCTCATAAAACTTTTATCAGAACTTAAGAATCTAGCCATATGGCCTGCACTTTTTTCGTAATAGTGGACAAGTTACGCTAAAATTAATTTTTTTAAATATTAAGACATTAATTTTGCTACCGTCTGAAAAGAAGATTTCTGAAACTACGGAAATTCCGTAGCAGTTGGAGGGTAGAAACAAATAGGAATCTGGAAAACAAAAATCTGGACTTATTTGAAGGCAATTTTTAACAATACTTACTAGAAACATAGAGTTAAAATTGTTTCGATAAATAAAAGTATCGGTTGCACTGCACGAACAGCCAGTTCATAATAATGAAGCGCTCCTGGCGGAGTGCGATTATAATTCTGGCTACAGGTAGTTATGCAATTCTTATGTCTTCCTTTTCAAATTAGTAAACGTTGTCATCCCGCATTATAATGGACAAATATTGAGAAGAATGAATTATTTTTGACTATGCTTTTGACTATATTTTCTTGTCTCAAATGCTGTTTTTTTTTTTAACCATTCCTCAGCGATGGAGTGTGCAAAAATTGAAGCTCCTTTAGGAGGAGTTTTCATTCCCAACAAATGCGATAACGTCTATGGAACAGAGTGCAAAGTCAAATGCAAAGAAGGATTTTGCCCTTATTCTTGTAATTATCCGCACAATTTTGATTCGCCGCCCTGGGATCAACTTCCCTTACAATCCAGGACTTGTTTAGAAACAGGAAAATGGAGTGGTAATGATTTCATGTGTGAAAGTAAGTATAGTTAAATTTGACTGTTTTTTTAGTTCTGAAATATTTACTTTATTATTATTACCGTCGTTGAAGAGTCGACCCAATTGTGAGTTTACGACTGTATATTAATGTTCCACTACATAGTCTTGTCATTTTGAGACCAATCCGGAAGACAAGGGAACTTCTGGATCTCTCCAGAAGTATTCATTTGTTATGGGAATTTGGAGGACTTCGCGACCCCGACAAATTTAACGTGAACCAGGCACCATTTAATACACGGGGATTTTTTAGCCTGCTGGATTCGCACTCCCGTTCTGACTAATACGAGTCCTATGCCCTACCAGCCAGGCTATCCCGGCTCCGAACTCCTTACTTAAAATTTTATTGAGAATCCTTTAAAAAATCGGAATTACAGAAGGATGAATTTATATCCCTTTTCGATGCGTGACCTTTCCCTACATTTTTTAAACAAAAGTGTTGTAAAAATAAATATTTGCAGTTTAATTAATTCTGCAGCTTTGACGCGGCATTCGGATATTTGTTGTTGTTGTCGTTTGACAAGTGCAGAAAAGTACAAGTTAAATGGGACCAAAGGCATGGAGCACAGCCCTGCTCACATATTCGGATATTTAAAAGACTTGTATATAAATGAATAAATTTTTTTTACAAGTAGGCAGCCGGGAAACATAAAAAAATTTCTAAAGTTCGGTTTTCGATAAAATGGTGTCAATTTGAATTTTAGAGTACTTTTTTAGCTTTAATATTCGCGCATACGGACATAAAAAGGAAACATAAATTATTTGAAGATTTTAGTGGAAGATGTCATGTTTTGGTGAATTTAGAAAATAGGAAAATAAAAATAAATAATAGCCTTAGAAAATAAAGCAATTGCCGGGTGTTATTTATTAACAAATTTCCCCTTTCAAAGAGTATCTTATTTATGACCTCGCAGAAACAAACAAAAATCTATATATTCTGCTGAAACAAACAAAAATCTATATTCTAAATATAATATATTTCTTAAACCCAGACTTTCGAACTCCTTTAGATTGGTAAATAATAATGATTACTCGTTGATTACGAGTATTCGTGGATTATAATTACTTGTAATTGCAATTAAAGTAGTCATAAGTTTCAAACACTTTTATTGCGGGGACAGTTTTAATTCATCCGTTAGTCATGAGTTCCTGTAATTACGGTAGTGTGCTATAATTATCCGGATGAATCAATTACACTATTGCATCAATTACAATCATGATTACATGTAATAACAATCGGGATTACCTGTAATCATAATTATAGAATTTTTTTTAATTAGTAATAATGGCGATTAGAATTAGTAATTGCAAATTTTTATCAATTGTAAAATCCATTACAGTGTAATCATAAATTATGATGATTAGCTGCAATTGTGATAATAACTATCAACTTCATTACAGTGTAATCATAAATTATGATTAGCTGTAATTGTGATAATAAATATAAATCCATTATAGTGTAATCATAAATTGCGTAGTTGTGATTAAAACTATCATAGCTGCAATTGTGATTAAAACTAACTGATTACTATGTTATTATCTTTAATCATGATTACTATGTTATTATCTTTAATCAATAACATTATCTACTACCAATTACATTATCTATAATTTATTTCATTAGTATTTCAGTTTTTTAACCAAATTATTTTTTTAATATCTATGCAAACCTTTACCCACATTTTCATGCGTCCAACAGAGTTGATGGTATTTTTAGAAACTGAATACTAAATCATCTCACTATTTAATTTATCTAAAAATCAGACAATTATTATCTGTTGCAAAAATACTCTTGCTTGCTACAAATAGCTTTCTTTTTTACTGACCCTATTTGAAATCAAACCAAAATATAAAGCTTGTTATTATTTCAGGCAATGTAAGTATTTCTTTTTTAAAGTAATGATGGACTTTCTATTTAGAAATGAGATGTCCGGCATTAGAACACCCAGTCTCTGGAAAGCATAATTGTTCGAACTTCTCATATGGAACAATGTGTCAATTTGAGTGTGATGAGGGGCACGAACTATTCGGATCTCGTTTTCGATTTTGTTTTTCGAATGGCACCTGGAGTGGACTTCGAACTCGCTGTTTGGGTAACTATTCACTTTATTTAGTTCGTCAATTGTCTGTCAGTCACGATTTAAAATAGACACCCAGGTTAAGAAAAGGTGTGCTCAGTGTTCCCCAACCCCCGGTCAGCGGACCGGTACCGGTCCATGGTACTGGGCCGTCCATTTCATTGAAACTGAATTTAAATTCCTAGGTATATACCACAAATTAAAAATATTTGTGGTCCGTTAAAATTTTATTCATTTGAAAAAAAGGAGCCCCCGAAGGTAGGGAACATAAATTTTTTAAAAAGTAAAAAAATACAAAAAAAAAAACACCGCAACTATTTTTTCTTTTAATCAGTTTTAATAAAAAAAAATCAATCATCATAACTGTAAATATCATAAGTAAATCACGAAAGCGCAGCGCGAAATTTACATTAGAACTAATGAAGAACTTCGCCTTCTCCCTCGATCGTGAAAACGATGCTATCAATGATTTTTACTTCTTGAGTTGAAAGTTAAATTAGAAAAAAAAAAGTTCTTTAAGAAAAACACAGCTCTTCCCATCCTTTAAAGCGAACTCATTTTTATAATATCACATTAAATGCAAACTTAAACAAAAAAACATAATTGTTTATTTATATAAAAAATTCAAAATAAAAAATAATATTTTTAAAAACCACGTTTTTGTAGTGGAGAATAATAATTAAAAAATTTGAAAAACGAAAAACGTGGGGCGCATGAAATACATAACAGTAATGTTATATTAGTGTGTGTATGTGTGCTCTTGAGAATATGTGTATGTATATCTGTAATTGTAATTGCATCTGAATGTGGATGTGAACTATGCTTGTGCATATGCATATGTATGTGGCTGTGCATGTGTATGAGTAAGAAAATGTGTATATGTATGCGTATATGTACTGTTATGTATTTCATTCGCCCCACGTTTTTCGTTTTTCAATTTTTTTAATTATTATTCTCCACCACAAAAACGTGGTTTTTAAAAATATTATTTTTTATTTTGAATTTTTTTATTTTAAATTAAAATTTTTTTAATTTTTATTTTGATTCTTTTTATTTTAAATTATAATTTTTTTAATTTTTATTTCATATTTTTTAAAAATTATTACTTTTTAATGATTATTCTTCACTACAAAAAACGTGGTTTTTAAAAATATATATTTTTATTTAGATTATTCCTACCACGTGATTTTTCAGAAAATAAAAATACTCCGACAGTAAAAATCTTTTGACCTGACATGTAATACTAATTTGAAATAATGGAATCGACAACAAAAGACAATCTCGAATATCATTTTTTTTTAAATTTTAATTTTATTTTACTTTGTATGTCTTTTTTCTCTTCATTTTCATGCATTGTCATCCAATCTGAACTATGTGACAAATTTGAAGTTTGTAGCTAGTCGGGAAGTTAGTTTAAAATCGATTGCAAAATTCCACCCGGACAGACATACACGAAGGCAAGTTTATATAAACGTGGTAATAAAATAGCTTTATTCTTCATAATTGATAAATTTGTTTTTACACCACATAATTATATCAGTTGGGATCATTTTTATTCATAGATTTGGCTTCTCATGATGCCGACAGAAGTAACATTTTCGCACCAAGGAAATGACACTGACTAATATTAAAAGCGTTAGCAAAAAATGATGTAACCTTCCTTAACAATTTTGAAGTCAATGGAGGTAACCTCTAAGAACGACCCACCACCATCAACAACCATTTTACTGTGGAACACATAGGGGTCGCTCCCGAGACTTATATATATATTTTTTTTTTAAACAGGTGCATTATGTTGGTTGAGTGGAAGTTGTTTATGGATTTGGAGATCACAATGTTCAATTCTTTAAGAAAGAAAGATGGATGTAGTTTCATCACGAATCTTTCATTTTTTTCTTCTTTTTTCCATGTAAATAAGTTTAAAGAAATACAAATCAGTTTTTACAATAGTTAGTTAAATTTACACACACAATTTCTTTAATATAATAACGATACATTCCGATCTAAATTTATCTTTTTTTTATTAAAATTCTTATATAAATAAATATATATGAATTAATTTGAATTCGCTACTTGGTTTATAGATATTGTTTTGTGCTTTGTTCTGTATTTTCTTTACATTTTATTTTCTGCTTTTTGCTTGATATGTTTTATTTTGTATTTGTTTTTTACATAATGGGTTCTATTTTCATTTCAATTTTTTTGAGTGCTCCTCGCACTATTGTATTGATATATTTTGCTTTGACTATATTGATACAATATTAGAAAGCACTGGTTTTTGCGGATATAATCGTGTGAGCTGATGAAGAGATTATATATTTTCCTAACTTTGTTTTCCGGCTCTTTAATATATATGTTAAGTTTTTTTAAAAATATTTTTAAAACTTTTTCTATTAATTTTTCCTCTTCACTTTTCATTAATCTTTATTATTTTCCATTTTTCTCTATATTTGTAACTTATATATATTTTTAATTTATATAGTCAAATACTGTAAACCTTTGCAAATCAACCAGATCTTAAAAGTCAATCCGAACAAATGCAGTCTTTCGAAAATGCCATACAAATCAGTGTGCAGGTAAGTTTTTTTCAACATACAATGTTAGAATTTTCATTCTAAAACTATGGTAAAATAACCGGTATCAGTTTGTTCATCCGATTCACCGTTAAGCTTACAGTGAAGAACATTTTTTACCTTTACGGAAACTCTTAGCAACTAGTATGGTTATAGAACCATGAATACAAAACGATACTTTTTTTTAACCATTTACAACTGGCATGGTTTCAAAAACGCTAAAAAGAAATTTAACTGGACATAGGAGAGAGGCTTTTCGTTAGGTAATGGGCATTGGAGAGTATAGCCACCGCCTTATAATAGTAATATGGTTAAATAAGCAAAATCTAAATCAACATCTTATAATCAATTAACTAATCAATTAACCAATTAAAACAACTTAATTAAACGAAGAAAAAAATAAATATAAAAGGTCTGATTTAGAATTTTTTTTTATCTAGCCTAACGTCTTGGTATAAGGTTATATACATAATTTTGACGTGGCTGGGATCGTTGTGGAATTATCATAAAATATCTTAGTCTGCGGAGGAACTTGTTTGTTTCCGATGGTACCAGCTCCCCCTTCTGGAGTGATAGTATTTTGCTGAACAGTTTCAGTATCAGATTGTATAAATTTTTTGCGCTGTTAATGGTCTTCGCTTGTTGGTTGCTGACCGCATCTCTAGTCGAGGGGAACGGCTATTCATGTATAGTTTGTCTATGTAAAGAACTCCCTTGTACTGTAGTGGCGGTTATGGTGGTTACGAGTTTTAACTATTTCAAGACATTATTTAAGACAGGTTTTGACTCGAGTCGGAGAGAGAAAGGGAATCAAGGGGAAAAAGAAGGTTCCCTCTTTTAAATGCGCTATTTCTTGCTTCCATTGCAGCATACGGCCTCAGACTTCTTTCTATAGACAGTAGACAAATTTTAGCAATAGCGCTGCTTTCCAGCCAATCAGAAACGAAACAGATCCGCTAACTGTTGTCAGAATGAAAGTGTTAAAAATTAAAGCGGCATAAAATTGGGGTTTTAAATAAAGTACCTAGCAATGAAAATGAATAATATACACACATGAATATAATAATTATTAAACTGCTGGCCATATTACAACTTAGTCATTATCAGCAGTTCACTGTATTACTTAATATGAGGTGGACCGGAAAGTGATGTTGTTTCGGAGCATTAAATATTCGTTAGTCTTAAAAACCAATTGATTTTTTTCGATTCATTGAAAGGTTGTTGCTAACGAGGGTGAATACATTACTGATTAAAAATAAAATCTTGATTACATATAGCAAATGCACCGAAATGACATTATTTTCCGGTCCCCCTAATACATAACACTACTGCTAGCTCGCAAGCGACGGTTAGGCCACTGCTCAAGAGGCTGCGAATGAATATTTAAGCGAGAATGAAACAAAGATGCTATTATAATTGTTCGAATCATTGGCAAGAGCAGCGGGGTATTTTAGGGCTCTTTCTAGCAGTTGGCTTTTTATTCCAGCAATCAAGCGGGTTAGGATGTTTCGCGTTCATGATTAAAGTGATTCACTGCAATGGGTGGCTTTTTCTTTGCTTACGTGTGTGTGTGCGATTAGATATAGGACACACACACACACGTCACGGGCAATGTAAATAATTGGACATTGTTTATAAAGCCCGGGCAATTTAAAAAGTGCCCAAAAGGATATGACAAAATGATAAATTATGTTGCAATTATTACATTGCCCGGTCATTATGCATAATGCTAAAAGTCAAGTAGGCAATTTGTGTCACACACAGCCACAGGATGTCTTGGAATATTCATCCACTTTTAGATGCGCCTGGATAATTTTTTTTTAAATTTTTTCCCGCACATGCGCTGTATAAAGCAACTACTTCAATTACTCTTATCTGGCGCAGTTTTTATTATTATTATTTTTAATATTAAAGCAATAATTTCGATATCAGTTTAAAATTGATTCAAACGCTTTTTTTAAATTTTTTAAGCTATATATTAAGCTTTTAAGCTTTTTTTAAATATTTAAGCTATAGCAAAAGTGGCACTAGACCTAGCATATATTTCGGACATTTACCAAAGGTCTAGTCATACTAGATCTGGTTAAGTGCTATTGCCCGGTATACATTTGCCCGGTATACCCTACACTGATGTTTTTTTAAGGTTCAGTGCCACTGTCCGGCATATATTTGCCCGATACTCCAAACACTGATGTTTGTTCTAATCTATCGTCAGTAAGTATTAAAATATCAAATAAATGTAATTATATCCACGAATAAATTAGTATCAAATTGGATGTAATAAATATTTCGGACATTCACCAAAGCGACTAATTTGATTGTCAACATTCACCGGTGAACATTGGCCAGCCAGAATCACACCACACGCACGTCGTTGTCCCATTGCTGTCAATTAAACAAAGTGCCCAAAGAAATAATAGCGGTATTTATAATGACCGGGCAGCATGTAAACTCTCTTTACACACATAGTATCCCCAAGAGATTTTGAGCGCGCTGATTGGCTTTCTTGGCAACGCCATCTGTGACGTATGGCTATTTCATTCTGCCATGCTTGTGATTTTCAGCATAGAGTGATTTCTATACTCCAGCTTTTGCGTACAAACTTCAAATGTCAGTTTTTTCAACAGAGAAACTGCCTTCTTCATTGAAAAATGAAGTAAAAAATAGTTCCTCAAATACCATTACCCTTAGAAGTAATGTAGAAGTAATGTTCTAAATTTAGACGATTGCAATAAGTGGGTAAGGGCATTTGGGGAACTTACCAATACGAAATGGAATTCTAGAACATCCAAACCTCATGGAAAAAGGTTTGTTTGTAGGTAAATAACTAGTTTAGTTATTTTTAAAAAAAATTTGTATTTAATTTTTATGAGAACTGCTTTTTTCGTTAAATTTATGATTATTACATACATGAATTCTTATGAAGCTAATATCCTTCTAATTTATTGAATAACATTGAAATCGAATTTAATTGCCTTGCTTAATTCTTATACTCACTATAAAATGAGAATTGAATAGTTTTCACTTGATATTTATTTAATTAAATTAATGTTCATCGAATTAAATTAATATTTTATTTATTTTTTGTGGATTACTAAAATTAAATTATAAAATTTTTAATTTAAGATTTTTTAGTGGCGCCATCTATTATTATAAATTAAAAATAAGAGATGTGCATTATGCCTACTTATTTATAACTTATTTTTAATGTTTTTTTTGTTGTTGAATGTTTTATAATACCGAAAAACTATTAATTGGCATCTAAGAAATCAAGCAGTTGTCTTTTAAGATGCCTCTTTTATTATTTTTTGATTGCATAATTCCCATCAAAATAAAAGTCAATGATTATGAATTGTCATTAAATTAATACCATAAGTAATTAGAGAATAAATTTACAATAATTCTCTCTTTTAATTCTAGTACATTTCCATTGGATTGTAAATATTTTTTTATTATTTAATTGCAGGAAATTATTTGTTTGTCACCGCAGTGCGTTTATGAAAGTGCCACAGGAGAAATGTAAAAGAAGTTTTTCAAAAACTTTTACAATTTTTTTGCTGAATTATAATTTAATTTTTTAAACATTTTAGAATATTTTCCTCTAAGATATAAAATCTTTTTTAAGTAATCAAACATAATTTTAAAAGTTTTTATATACGTTTTAAAATCTCATATAATAAATTCAAACTTAACTGAGTGGTTCTGCAATCATACTTAATAAATTTAAGTGAGAGTTTTTAATTTCTAAGTGCATAAGGATATTCACAATGCTACTCAATTTGAATATTAATCAATTATTATATATATATTACATAAAAGCTAGCTAATAAAACTTTAATTTATGATAATTATTATTATTATTATTATAATTATACTAATATTATTATTAATTTTTATTATACTAATTTGATGTTTTACCAAAACATGATTGTTTACCTTGCATTTAACTAAAATTCATAACATAAATGTTAAAAAATATTAGCATAAAATTTAAAGCAAATTAGATTTAAATAAATGTGTTATTATTAAAATACAATTAATAACGCTGTTTAATTTTTTGAACAAAACTTTAACATTTGTCATAAAATTAGTATGAGAAATGTACTGGAACTGATTTATGATTGATTTACATTTTGGGAACAAACTACGGAGAAATGTTATTGAGGAGGAGCTGCAAAAAGACTTAACAGAAGGCAATGCCGAGAAAGCCAATCAGCGCTCTCAAAATCTCTTGGGGATACTATGTGTGTAAAGAGAGTTTACATGCGACCGGGCAATGTGAGAAATTATCGTAAAGTAATTCAAATTTATCAAATTACCCAATTTTAATGGTCACAATTCATAATAACTAAGCATTATGAATATTGACCTAAATAATTACATTGCCCGTAACATATATATATAAACACAAATCATAAAATAATATAAAATAGAAAACTATTAATGGGAAAAACCAAAAGTCTTCCTCAAGACACATCTTTTGGTATAATTTAATGCGATATTTCTAAATAAAAAACAATTATCCTAAGATAAAAATTATTCTTTATATATATATAACATTTATATTGGTAGATACTACTGCTCTAAAGGATATACTCTAGTATCCCGAAATGGAAATAGCGACGGAATAAATGAATGCCAATCCAATCAGACGTGGTCAGGAGCTGACAATTCTATAAATTGCCAGGGTAAGGTTTCCTTCCACTTTATTTCTTTTTTATTACTAAATTGATTTTGAGTGTTAAAATTAAGCACACTGTTTCATCGCTTTTTATCCATCCCATTTTTAATTATTTTTTTGACTTCAATAACGCGTCACCTGATTTTGATAACTTTAAAATGTATCAATTATTTAACAGTTTTTGTTTTTATTTTCCCAACTTAAATATTAATTTGCAAAAAAAATGCGTTTTGTGAAAAATAAAAAAAAGTGCATTCTCTGAATACTTTTTGATTTTTTTAGAACTACAACTCAATTTTAATGGTTCGAGACTTCAAGGGAAATTATGTTTTTGTATCTGGCTTGGTTCTCTTGCACTCATTCATTAGTACATTTAAGAGGACGCCACACAGCGGAAGAAAACTTTCGTCGCAACTTTTTTTTCCCCCTTTTCTAATTTCAAATGTAAAAGAAAAAAAAAATGAGTTCAGGCGAATCTAGAGTAAGTCATGAAGTTTCAATAGCTGAAAAAAAAAATTGAGTTCAGGCGAATCTAGAGTAAGTCATGAAGTTTCAATAGCTGAAAAAAAAAATTGAGTTCAGGCGAATCTAGAGTAAGTCATGAAGTTTCAATAGCTGAAAAAAAAATGAGTTCAGGCGAATCTAGAGTAAGTCATGAAGTTTCAATAGCTGAAAAAAAAAATACTTTAAACTATTAAAATGCAAACAATAATTAGAAGGGAACTTCTCCGCTGCGTAATCCAAAGATACATTCTTCTAATTTATTTTCATTCGTATATTTTAAAATTTTCATCTCAGCATTTGAAACTTCATACCTTACTTTAGATTAGTCTGAACTCACTTTATCTACATTTTAAATTTTAAATTAATAATAAAAGAAAAAAAATAATTTGTGATAGAAATTTTCTTCCACGTTATGGCGTCCTCTTCATTACGTTGATGAATGAGTGCAAGCGATATTTTGAGAAACTAAATCAGACACAAAAACATATTTTCTCTGAAGTCTTTTTAGATGGATTCTTAGCCTTCAAAATTGACGGGAACTGGAATACTTGGCCCTAAAAATTTGCTCAAGAGAGGGGTCGAAAGTTTGGACCCAGTACTCCTTGCTTATCTCCCCATTGGAGATCGAAATGGGCTATAGGTGGCAGCACTCTCTATCTATGACGACATTTAGCATGCTTTCACCATTAGCGTGTGGTGAGTCACAGGAGAAGGAAATACGTTTCTCCCTTGATTTTCAAATGAATTAAAAAACTTTTAAGTTAGGAAATTGTCTGGAACTGAAAACTACAATGAAAATAGTTCTAAAAGAAAGCGTCGTGGAAATTTTGCAAAATATTGGAAAATATCGTAGTACATTCCTTACAACCTATACCTTATACAACAGAGAAGAGGGAGAGGGTCTTTTCTCCTGAGTTATCCAATTTTAAAACGTAGTATTTTTTTAAAATTTTATTTCTTAAGATTTTTTTACCGATTTTTTTAAAATTTGAATATGAACACGCGAAATTAATGTAAAGAATTATATAATTTACAATTCAAAACGGTTATTCAATAAAAATTGTTATTAAAATTTTTTTTTTACATACATAAAATTTTTTATAACTTATCTTTGGAAAAATGAATTTCATAATTGTGTGCAAAATGTTTCCGATTCACTTAAAAAGTTCCTAGAGAAATGGCGAAATTCACGAAAAGTAAAATTAATATTAAGGCCATTCAAGCTTTCGACCGGACCAAACTATTTAGACCAGTGGTTACCAACTGGTAACCCGCGAAGCCTTTTTTTTTTGCGGCCCGCGAACTAAAATTCATTCGTTGTCATTTTTTTGCGAACAATTTTCGTAAAAATTCTATATGGGTTTAAAATACTTTTCTTTTGTTAAAAACCTAATTTCTCCGTTTCGGTGAAATTTAACATAACAAACGATACAAAAAAATTTATTTCTCAGGTAAAAATCTACATCTTATTTTAATTTGTAATTCAATACTTTTGTTTTGTACAACTTGACAAAAGTCTGACAGAAGTTCCTTCAAACATAAAAGAGTCCTATATAAAATGTTGATAAGGTTGCGGCCCGCCATTTGACTGGCGTTTTTAATTGCGGCCCACGGCCTCATATAAGTTGGAAATTCCTGATTTAGATCATGTTTTTCATATTACGATTGCTTCTAATATCTTGAGGGTCGAGAATCCGTCGAAGAAAAGGCATGTTCATTCAGAAAAAACACGTTTCTGTGTCTGATTTCAAACATAGTGTGCACTCAATACTTACCATATATAAGATTAGGCCTTTGCCTCATTAAGATGAGTTCAAGTACGTGAAAATCTGATCATTAGATCAAATGTTATTCAGAGTTTACGCTTCTTTTTTTTTTAATAAAGTTTGAACATGCACATTAAAACTAACATATATTATTAAAAATATGTATTAACAGTGATAGTTACGGTCTCATATTTCTAACCTTTTAAATACTCGAAATAATTCGCAATCTTCTATCTCAGTGTTTCCCAAACTTATGACTTTTTTGTACCCTTTCTAAATTTTTCGTCATGCTGTGTACCACTAATAAAAAAATGAATGTATTTTTTACCATAAAAAATTGCACAAAAGTTATAAATCACAACTGGCTGTTGACAACACTCATTATTAGCTGTTAACTCTGAAAAAAAAATAGCCAATAGAAAAGTATGTAATCGTAAATTTTCATGGCTAGCTTTGTTTTTAAATAAAGTTTTTTGAAATTTTCGTTTGTTGCAAGATATTTTGCATAAGAACGCGTACCACCGCTAAATTGTTCCCGTACCCCTTGGGGTACGTGTACCACATTTGGGAAACACTGTTCCATCTCAATGGATGGCTTTTAGAATTTTTGGGGACAAAATGTATTATCGCGGAATTATTCCATTCAAATATGTAATTGAAGGGTGGTCGGGATACATATTTAATAATAGAGCATTTTTTATCTTATATATATTTTTAAGTATTCTATTCTAGATGTATCTCCACCTGTTATCCATTGTCCTAAATCTATAACAGTTGAAACGGATTTTTCCAAAAGCACTGCGTCTGTTTCTTGGGATTTGCCCGTCGCAGAAGACAATATTTTCGTCAGTTTCGTGGATATTATAGAGCCCAGACACATAAGGAAGATGCCGCATTCTTTCCCTATTTCCACTACGAAGGTTGTCTATAAAGCAGTGGATAGCGTCAATCTGACAAACACGTGTTCATTTAACGTTACTGTTATCGGTAAGTTGTCGACTCTTCGATTATTATTGTTTTTAACGAAAGAAGACATCAATATGAAGTGCTGTTTACCCTTGAAAATATTAAATGTTCGAAAAACATCATTACTTAATGTTTCAGCGAACTATTTCGTACATAGGTTACTGTGAATGACAGAAATGGGTAGTTGTTGACTTCCACCGGTGAAAAGTTGACAATCAAATAGTCGCTTTGGTAAATGTCCGAAATATATACTAGATCTAGTTAATTGCCACGGCCCGGTATATATTTGCCCAGTATGACTTACATTAATGTTTTTTTAAGGTGAAGTGCCGCTGCCCGGTATGCATTTAACCGGTACTCCGAACACTGCAGTTTCTTCTAATCTATCCTCAACAGATAGTAAAATATCGAATAAATATAATAATATCAACGAATAAATTAATATCAAATCGGATATAACAAATATTTCAGATATTCACCAAAGCGACTATGTAATTGCTGACATTCAGCTTTGAAAGTCGACATTCTCTTGATTTCGGTAGTTCACTGCAACATATACATTGCACGTAACTGTAAGTGCAATCCATATCTTCCAACTACAGTCAAACCCCTCTATAGTGAACATGGTTTATAGTGAACTCCCGGATAAAGTGAATGAAATGTTTACTCCAGTGTCTTGCTATACACATATAATATTATTTTTTGTGGATATAGTGAGCCAAATGAAGATAGGAAATTGGATTCTATGATCTTTTTTCAGTCTTTGACTGATTTTTTTTCTTCATTTTTTGGTAATTTAGAAATTTTTATGTAAAATACATATACCGATTTATAAAACCATCTATTGATTGGAATGTAGCCATACGCATTTTTTCTTGTTTGCTTCTTCTATCTCAGTTTCCCATTCCTAGATTTTTTGTCCGCAAGACGAAGAGTAATAAAAAATAAAAGTTAACTCATTTTTCGTTACTACATATTGTTTTTTAATCATTTTTGTAATTCTTTTTATGAGTCATTTATTTAAATAATGTGTAATAAAAGGGAGCAGTTCGGAAAAATTAGTTAAAATTGTCTGCAGTACGGATATAGTGAAAACCTGGTTATAGTGAACCGAAATTTCGGTCCCTTGAAGGTTCACTATAGCGGGGTTTGACTGTAATACGGCACTTCTGTGGAATAAGAAATTATTTCTCTAGTGCTCTGCAGATTACTACAGCTTCAGCAGACTTTTTTTCTTCATGAAAATCAAAAAGCTGAGTGAAAAGAATTAAACCACCGCTGGAACGGTTCGCCTCATTGAGAGGGAACTCTATCCCCTGAGTCATAATGGCTCAAGCCATCTTATTTAATAATTTTATAACCGTCGTTGAACATCCGACCCAATTGTGGGTTTACGACAACTTAAGTTCAATTCCGTAGCCGTGTAATTTTGAATCAATCCGGAAGACAAGGAAACTCCTGGATTAGTACCCCCAGAGGTACGATTTGTTATAGGAACGTGGAGGACTTCGAGACTCGACAGATTTAACGTGCATCAGTTACCATTTACTACACAGGGAATCTTCGGCTGGAGAGGATCGAACCCAAGGCCACTTGGACATAGGTCCTGCTGATAGCTGCTTCCTGCAATGTCTCCCGAGTTGGCCGAAAGAGGCGAAAAATCAGGTTTGCCGGTCAGAATTCTTCTGAGCCTTATATGCGCTCCATATGTTTGGAAATTTAAGAACACAGCAGAAAATGTTCTGGATCCATAATTTATTTTAAAAAAAACTTGATTACCTGAAAAAACTGGATTGTCTAAACTGCATAAATGCATGGTAAAACAGGAACAATTAAAAATAACCTTTACTTTATGTCAAGAGAAGGAAATCAAATCTTTGATTGCTCGTTTCTCAAGTAGAGTCAATGATGGAATATAAGAGTCCTTTCTGGCAACTGACTCAGTTGGGCTGGCTGTTACGATTGATAAGTTAAAGGTGCAAGGCTCAGTCATAAAAGTAATATTAGAAACTTAGGCGCAGGCCAAAAGGTTGAAAACTGAGGGCATTGTGATAGCATCATCACAGTACCATTTTTAAAAACGTTGGCATTACACGATGGTGCATGTAAGGGATCACAATAGCAAAAGAAGTTCCCTCACGTCCTATCACAGCAACACGTATAGTTTGTCTACGGTAAGAAATCCCCCCCCCCAAAGTCTGAGGACGTCTGCTGCCATGTAAACAAGAATTTCGCATTTCAGGGAGGGCAGCTTCTCTTCACTGTGGGGCTAATACAATAGACCGAATAAAAAGATTCCCTTTCTCTCAAGGACCCGAGCCAAAACCGTCCTAAGCAATGACCCTACACCCCTACTTGAAATAGTTATACCTCGTTACCATAGTCACTGCCATAGGTCTAGACGAATGCCTAGGGTAGTTCTTACTTCATACAAACTTTAATGAAATTATTGGATCTTGATTGAGAAGTTATGTCGCATCTTCCATATACCACGACCTAGCTCTATCGAATTATCATTTATTCCAAAACTTTTTAAATGGTAAATCTCATTAATAAGATCTCAAATCAAATCTTAGTATGGTGTTTTGCTCACTTAAAGTTCTGTAAGTTTTAAATATTACCATAATCATGACAAAAACTTATCGAACAGAATGGAAAATATTTGACTGATTAAATTTCATTCTTTTTGTCAAAGAATATTGAAAGGAAAAGAAGTCCAACTCTTCGTAACTGACTCTACTTGGTGTGGAACGCTAAACCAGAAAAACAACTTACAGGATGAGCAACATACTCAGATTTAGCAGAGTGTCATTTGAACTAAGATCCAGCGCATGCGCACAAGAAGCACAGTCACTAGGTACGTCACCTGTGAAGCGACTGTTGGACAACTCTTCATGCACGCTGCCTCCCGCCAACCGCCATCTTATTCTTTCTTTCTATGTTAAAATGTGTTAGAAGATTTAACCGACGTTGCCGATAACAGCCAACCCAATTTTCGATTTACGACTACTAATGTTCAACTCCGTAGCCCAATCCAGAAGACAAGGGAACTCCTAGATCAAGCATTGGGAGAAATTTGCATCGTCATGAACTTTTTGATGGAATAACCCTCATTTGCGTAACATGGAGAGGAGGACCACGAAAACCTCCAACGGTTAAATCGAAGACATGGGGATTCAAACCCATGATCCGTCTACAAAGGAAGATATTTTAAGCCAGCATTGTGGTCGGTACGATCCGGATGCGAAATTTGGAATCGACCAGCCATCGCTGGGATTCGAACCCGGCTCACCTCATTCGAAGGCGAACGCTCCATCCTCTGAACCATCATGGCTCAAAACAAAAGAAATTTTAAAGCTGTTGAGTGAATTTATTGAAGCTTGTTTGTCCTGTAATAGTTTATAATCTGTTTCGCAACTATGGGTACAACTTGAGCATTAACTTCTCAAGGAGGTGAGCCAGTCGAATACTAGGCGGAGCTAGTTGATATGAATTCTGTTTCCGGATCATACCGACCACAATGCTGACGCAAAATACCCTTAGTGGTAGACGGAATGCCTATGTCGTCTGGTTAGCCGTGAGAGGATTTCTAGCTTTTCCTCTCCAAGTAACGCAAATGCAGGTTAGTTTCATCAAAAGTCCTCCACGAAGGCTAGTTTGCTTGATCCAGGAATTTCTTTGCCTTCTGGGTTAGGTTCAAACTTACTAGGCTACGAAGTTGAAAATTGATAGTCTTAAACTTAGAATTGGGTCGGCCTTTCAACAGACGTTATAAAACAAAATAAAATGTAAATACACGTTTTGTCAAGCGATATAATATAAATCAAATGTATTCTTATGAGTTATTAAGCAGAAAATACATTACTTAATAATTCTATTTTAGATAAAGAGCCTCCATCAGTATTATTCTGTCCATCTGATATAGAGTTATTCAGTGAAAACAACGCTGAAATGATTGTTAGCTGGAATGAACCAGTATTTAATGTGAGTATTGCCTTGTAGTTGTTGCCGTTGACCATTAAGCAGAGGGGGTGAGACTATTCTTGTTCACAGTGACGCCATCTATGGCTAAGAATTCGAGTTCTGCCACACACATACGTCACGCCTGTTTATAGGGCGGAGCCATTTATGCATCCATTCATTTGTTCACAGATCGTAATTTTGACCTGAACCAGAGAACGATCCATCTCCAATTCAGCACCCCCAGAGGTTTATTTTGATATGAGAACGCGGAGGACATTGGTGACCCGACAGATTTAACGTGCACCAGTCACCATTTACTACACCGGGAGTTTTTGGCCGGCTGTATTCGAACTCACGTTCGAATACAGCCGGCCTGCGCATATTTACATAAATAAAATGAATAATGCATTTTATTTGTTATGTTTTTAGTATAATTATTATAAATGTGCTAAAAGTTACCGAATCACTTCAAATAACCTAGAAAAGCAATTGTAACTGAAATATAAAATAGTTATTTTACTTTCACGTATAACAACATATTTGCTTTCTTTCCCGCTGAAAAATTTTGAAATTTTGTATGTCCGTGAAACGAAACAGAATATGTACTTTCACTGTACTCTGTATGTTCCACGATTAGACGCTTTATCTTCTTGAAAGCTCTAATGAGTGTGCTAAGTGTAAAGTGTGTTAAACAATCATATTACGAACCTGTAAATATTTGTATAATTTTGTGAATATTCTTTATGTTTCTAAATATCTCAAACGAACCCTAAATAATCAGTTTAATAAGAAATTTTGCAAGAAAATAGTATAATTCTATCGTAATTAAGAGAGTATATAATGCTAAGGTTCCATCGTAATATGAAATGATGCTTTTTGGAGAATAATATGCTATTTTTAAAACTGCTGGAAGTTTGCAACTGTTACTCTAGACTGTTAGGTCAAGTTTTAAGTAAAGTTTTAAAGACAGCGCTGTCTACGCTTATTTCAAAAATAGCGCAAAACGTCGATATGGAGAAGAGCCACAGTTTTGTGAAAATAAAAAGCGTTTGTGGTCTAATTTTTTTAATCTTTAAAAACTTACTCCAGTGCTGCATTACCTGGGCTTATAAAAATAAGCCAAAACGGGGAATACGGCAATACTTTTGATAATTTTCGTCAACTTGGAAAATCTCGCCAAATTGGTGATCTCTAAAAAAGTTTTAATGCTTTTAAAATATTTAAGTTTTTTGCTTGTTCTAAAGCTTAGATAATTCTTCACGGCAAAATTATATATATAGTTTGAAATCATCACATCACTTCAAGTGTAAGGCACTTAAACTATGGTTTTTTTTTTCCTTGGCGACAGAGCTTCGAAAAAAAGCGCGAACGTATTTCCTACGAAAGATTTGATTGGCGACAGTTGGACTACTTGGTGATTATATGACCATTTTGGTATCAAAATAATAATTCTGGAAGCTTCAAGTTTCAAAGCGATAACACCGATATTTACTGAGTTATACGAGAATCGTCTGGAATTGTATCGAAAATTTCGGGATTTCGTCGCTAGGCCTTTGTAAACAAGAGCGTGGCTTTGCCTGTGATTGCAGTAGCGTTCGGACCTTCGGAGGTTTTGAAGCTTGTATTTTGTAGTACAGCACTGATATTTGATATGTAATTGAGTGCTGCAAATAGCTACATTTTTAGATAGTTTCCAATACAAAGCTCCAGTCTAAATACCTGTTAAAATTTATCTCCGATCCAAACGAACTCCTGTGCTGGGAAAATGGAAGCACATTTGCATACATTTTGATTTTGCATTACTATGGAAACAAGGTTGCACCTTAGTAAAGTTACTGCAAACTCATACTTAGTTTAATGTAACCTTGAAGTATAAGACTCCATCTTACTAACTACATTCATAACCGTATTCTGAGAAATGTAATTCATGTGAGTTTAATCTGTTGTTATCAGAGCATATATAATTTACTTATTTCCATTTTTTCTGTTTTTTATTTTAATCAGGATAATTCTGGAAATTTTACTTTGACACCTCCAAATAAGAAGAGCGGTACTGGATTTGCATGGGGATCACATGATGTAATATCCTACAATGTTACAGACCCGTCAGGGAATAAAGCGTACTGCAACTTTACAGTGACTGTAAAACGTAAGTGCATTTTAGAAAATCCTCCACAATTAAGGTAGAGGTTAAAAAGACGTTTAAAAATCAAGTTGAGATTTAAAAGTCTAGCAAACGAATTGTTTTTAAAAATCTAAAAAGGGAATTTTCACTGCATAATAAAACTAACTAAACAAAGAAAAAAAGTTCTACCTGCAACTGATGAGTTAGCAACGTTTTATTTAATTTTATTTTATAACAGTGGTTGAACCAGGGCTAAAGAGAATACAAGGGCTAGTTCACTCCGCTCTTAGAACTGAAGCTACGATTTCCCTCCTCATGACGTCACTGTGTCCACAGATCTCGGAGATCGCAAGCAAAGATATGATAACTTTGCATCTTTCTCTTTGTAAAAATAAGTTAGACTTTTTCTGGTTATTAGCCTTCAAACTTTACGTAATTAACACATTATTTCAGTTCATAAACATAGTTCAAAAAATACTTTCTTGGTTATTATATTAAAAAAATACCATTCTAAACTTATAAAAATGTTTTGCTAGTTGGTGAAAATGACACGATAAATACTTTATTTTAAAAAGTTCAGTTTTAACTTTAACTATTAAGAAAAATGAAGGCATATATCGACACTTTTTTTATCTACATATTCTTTTATAAAGATAAGTTAAATTTAGAATCCCTGATTTTAAAATATGTCGTTAATAGCAATTTGTTCATACTTAATCATTAGGAAACATCAATCTTAAACGCTAATTACTGAAACAAAATAATAATTTAGGTTCATAATGACATTAGAAATTTTACAATTGTTTATAGACATTTAAATTTACGATGATATAATTTATAGATATTTAAATTGAAGAGAATATAGTTTTTAAAAAAAATCATAAATATTTAGAATAACTACATTAAAAAATATGTTATGAAATTAGGAGAATTTCAACTATATACTACATATTTTATTTATACTTTTTACTTACATTTTAATTTTCTTTGACTTTATCTATTTTTTAATTCTTTTCACCTGCCTTTCTTTATGAAGTAACGAGGCGGTTTCTATTTAGATAATGAATTTTTATAAAAGTTCTTTACGACAGAATAAACGTATTGCTGTTTTATATTAACTGTGTCATTTCGGAATCCATTCTTTACATAGTTGCTCATTTACTTTAGGGAACACGCGAAAAATTATACTTTTTCCTTTTGTTTTTATATCAGAATTTTTGCAAGTTGCAATCGCGCAAACTGGCATTTTGATAATAGTTTTAAATTCTTGTAAATTCACTGCAAAAACTGAGGAAAGTCATTATAGAAAATAACAAATGCCTTACAATATCTCGCAAAAAGAAATGATCCAATATTAGTTAGAGCTAGTAAGGCCAATTGCTCCGTTCTTGAAGTAAAAGTGTGAGCTTTGCGCCAAAGTGACGTCACTAGAGTGACGTCGGAGGATCGGCGCGGCGAGAGATACTTCAAAGGAGTGAACCAGCCCTTCTATTCTCTTTAGCCCTGGGTTGAACAGCCGACTCAATTTTTTGGATTTACGACTACTAATGTTCAACTCCGTAACCTTGTAATTTTGAGCTCCTGGATCAAGTATTGGAGGAAATTTTTCTTCGTGGAGGACTTTTTTTATGGAATTAACACGCGTTTGCGTTAGATGGAGAGGAAAACCACTAACGGCAAGGAGCGTCTAACCCATGATTCGCTTACCACTGAGGACATTTTGCGGCAACACTGTGTCGGTGCAAGTCGGCTGCGGAATTCGTATCTACCAGCCATTGCTGGGATTTGAACCTGGTACACCTCATTGGAATGCAGACGCTCTATCCTCTGAACCATCACGGCTCACATAATCAAAGATGGTGTCAATTTTTAAGCAAAAACTGAAGAAAACTATTTCTATAAATCAAGGTAAGTTCTACTTACGCCGTTCTCCAGGACTGCCACTGTTAGTTAGAGGGTAATAAATATCAATTTGTAAAGTCATAAAAGACTAACAAGTTTTATAGACAATCACTTTAATAATAACGGAATTAGAAAACACAAACAAAAAGAAGATAACAATTAAGTTTCAATCATTTACGGAGCTAAAAAAGCTCACTCGACATCATAGAGATCTTAACATCAACTGGTGGCGCTGTGGGCGCACCAAAACAACATGCGCAGAAGACAGCTATAGTGGGAATTCTCGACAGATGGTTTACAGCTCAAGTTATACAACTTTTTTGGTAAAAATGCTTGTTAAGTTGATATCACTCATAAACTCAAAGCATAAAAAACAATAATAAAACAAATGCACGTTTAAGACAACGCGTGATTTTCATTTTGTGGCGAAGAAAAGTTAACCGAACTTATTAGCAAAATATAAATCTTTGCCTTAATCTAGTTCAACATCAAAGGAGACAAAAGATTTTCTTTCACACTCAATAACGAGCACATCTCGTAACGTTGTACTACTACAGGCAGTACTTATTTCTTTGATGCGAAGATTGAGGCAAATGCTTACATTGAAAATGAAACAATAAAGAGTCTATTTATTATTCTAAGAATCAATCACGCGTTGAAAAATGGGAAAGTTAGAATGTGTAAAAATAATTTTCAATTTGCTTATAGTATCAGTAGCAATCGTCTGTTTTTGGCCTAGTTTTGACTAAAGAGTTCCGTAGTCAAAATTCTTGATGGTTCTTTTAAAGCATTTTGATGGTTTATGTTGGTTCCATTGCGATTCGTGATGGAACCAACATAAACCATCAAAATTTTTTGCGATTCGTGATGGTCCAACCTCATTTGATGGTCATCATCATTCAATATTTTATATTATGCGTTCATGGTTTTTCATATGCCAACAAAAATCCATCACTCCATGATGGAAAATGCTACTTTAATATTATGATTAACCATCAAGAGACGTTTGATTCTCATGGACCAACAATCCGTGATGGTCCATGATAATTTACTGGGAATTCTGTTGGTTCTCAGGAATATACTATCAAACCAATTTTATTTTTTTAAAAGTTGGACCATCATAAATCAGTCCAAATTCCTACATTGGGATGATGGTTCTCCCTGATTGCTCCAACATTTGATTTCAAAAATACTATGATGAAAACTCGTGATGGTCCATGATGGTTTAATAATAATTATTGCTGGTTCAGCAAGAATATACCATCAAAACAATTTTTTTATGTTGGCTCATCAAAAATCAGCCCGAATGATGGTAGTTCTTGATTGTTCCAACATTTTATTTCTAAGAAACTACGGAAATTTCTTATAGCAATTTCTTATAGCACTTATTATTATGAGCAAACCATTAATACAAGTTGCTATTTTTATGTTGGACCATCATAAAACAGCCCGAATTCCTACATTGGGATGATGTTTACTTATCTTGGTTACCATCAAAAATATAGTAGTTCAGGATGGAATTAATGATGGTTACCATGTCAAGATTATGTTGGTTTATCAATGGGAAACCATCAAAAATTTTGACTCTGGTTTCTATTAACTGTTCCCCTCAATCATACATTCAAATATGAAGCGTATCAACTGATGCAAAACGGTTTTTAAAATGTATCAAAAATGAAATTTTTTTCTCTATTGAATTACTGAATAAGTTACCTGATTAAATTCTAATAAGTTTTAATCATTATATATTAAACTGAAGTTATTATTAATCTTTTGAATTCAGGTACGAACATTCTAATCATTGTAAATGTAAGATCCGGCCAGATTTTTAAACTATGTTAAAAACCATACTCTAAAAGCCTGAAACAGTTGATTCTGCTTACCGTAAATTTCAAATGACTATGTTACAGTGAATGACCAAAATCAAGAGAATGTCGACTTTCACCGGTGAATGTCAACAATCCCATAGTCGCTTTGGTGAAAGTCCAAAATATTTGTTATATCCGATTTGACATTAATTAATTCGTTGATATTATTATATTTATTCGATATTTTAATACCTGCTGAGGATAGATTAGGAGAAACATCGGTGTTAGGAGTACCGGTTAAATGTATACCTGGCAGTGTCACTTAACTAGAACTAGTATATATTTCGGACATTTACCAAAGTGAAATTGTCAACATTCACCGGTAGAAGTCAACCACCAAACGTTTCGGTCATTCACAGTAACAACTACAAAAATATTTAAAATGTGTGCTTATGTTTTTATACATAGCCTATCCATGTCCATATTTTAAACGTCCATTGAACGGGATGGTCACTTGTGACACATGGCAGCAGGGCCGTTTATGCAGCGTTCAGTGCAACGAGGGTTATCACTTTGCTTCTAAAGAAGATGTTCCAGCTGTGTTCGAATGTTTACAGACTGGCAGCAGTTCGACGAAAACAGGAAAATGGGTCCCATTCCAGTTACTAGATGTATCATTTAAAATGCCCGTACCTGATTGCACAAGTGAGTCAATATCTTGAAAAAAAAAAATCTTTTTTGTCTAGTTATTTGTATCTAAACAAAATGTTTCACACACAGAAATACAAAAGATAAATGTTGTGAATGCTTCAATCGATCTCAGCTTTCCTGTCAATGATTGCAGTGAAGAAGCTATCAACAAGATGAAGAAAAAGTTCCTTCGAAATCTCAAAGTAATTCTTTAAGTTTTTTTAAGGCTCTTTAATTCCTTTCATTGGTCCAATGAATTAAATTCTACGGATTATCAGGGAATAGAGCATGTGTCTTCCAATGAAGTGTACCGGGTTCGGATCCCACCGATGACTGGTAGATACAAATTCAACACCCTTCTCACACCAACCACAGTGCTGACGTAAAATATCATCATTGATAGACGGATCATGAGTTAGAGTCCCCTTGCCTTCAGAGTAAACGTGGGAGTTTTTCGTGGTCTTCCCCTTCATGTAACGCGAATGCGGGTTAATTCTATCAAAGAGTTCTCCACGAAGGCAAATTCCTTCCAATGCAGGAGTTCCCCTGTCTTCTGGATTGGGTTCAAAATCACAAGACTATGAAGTTGAACATTGTGGTAAATCCGAAATTGGGTCGGTTGTTCAACGACATTTATAAAAAATTAAAAGAAAAAAAAACATGTGAAGGGTAAAAATTAATAACAAATAAAGAAGTGCTACAAACGTAAGAAATATATAAACGCAACAATAATAAGAGATAATCAAAAGTCTAAGACGACATGATTTCTAAATGATAACCAGAATATGAAAGTAAATAAAAAAAAATGTTCGCTCATTAGGTTATAAAGCAATTATTTAGTAAAAGTCGGAATCTCAAAACAAGATCGTTGCAAGAGAGAAATAGAAGTATGCTCACGTCCAAATTGGGACCCTGGGTGCCCCGTGCCCGTCACACAAGTGAGTGCCCCTGGAGGTGAGATTTTATGGAAAGATGCAATTTAATACTTTGTGAGTGTAATAATTAAAATAAATTATAATGTGAGTGTAATAGTTAAAATAAAATTTTATGGAGAAAAAAATTAAAAATGGTAAATTTTTACTATAAAATAAATTAAAGGCTTCATCAATTTACCTTAATTTTTGTTATACAGATCTCTGTTTAAGTAAAAAATTGGGATTTTGAAAAATTTTCTGGTTGGTGTCCACCTTTACTATTTTGTGGGTTAAAAAATTTCTGCATTTTGAATATTTGCCATTTAAATTTATTTGTATTCTTATTTAAATTGAAATACTTACCTATTTGTGCAGCCTTTTGATATGTTGCTTCCTGGATTTATCTGCCCCGCTGCTGATAGTTGCCTTCCAGAAAATGTACGCGTAGAATGCGTACCCGATATCTCAAGGAAGAAGAGAAGTAAGAGAAGTACTGAGAATCTTCTAAAAATATCGTTTGATGTCAAATTGCAACCCTCTGTAGAATTGGATGACAATGTGGAGAATAGTGTAAGTTTCCGTTTCTTAATTGTTTTAATAAAAAAATGAGATCAAAAGCACGTTTATAAAATTTTTTTAGAATGCTTCTATTATTTTAAATTTTTGTTCGTCGAATTCTTGGCTATAGATGGCGCCACTGAAAAACAAGAAACGCACACTCTTAAATTTGCTCAGTTTCACCAAGCAGGCTTGCTAATATGGCATGTTGCATTAGAAACAACAACAGCAACATAAATTTTTGAGGAGATTTTACACTAAAAAAATTCAGGCAAAATATGTATGTAAAATTAACGTATATAAATACATAAAAAAAAAATAGTTTTATTTACGCATATTTTATCGAAATCTCTTTACTAGGTAAAGAGAAAAATACTCTATTTTTCTCTTTACTAGGTAAGGAGAAAAATACTCTATTTATGCAAATTATTTACGTTGATTGCTTCGTTATTTGAACATTAATTTTGCGTAGATAATACTTTCGCTAAAAAAACGTGAAGGTCAAATTATTGCAAAAAATGGATATTAAATATAAGTGAAATTAACATAGATAAGTGCGTAAAAATATCTTTTATTTATGATATTTTTACTAATTATTTACGTTAATTCCTTAGTTATTTGGACATTCATTTTGCGTAATTTATGCGCATATTAAAAAAGTAAAATTTTCGTAAAACTTAAACGTCAAAGTATAGCAAAATATGGATATCAAATATAAGTAATTATTTCATCGAAATTTTTTTACTAGGTAAGAAAGCATAAGCAATTTGCATCAATTATTTACGTCAATTCTTTTGTTGGTCGGACATAAGTTTTGCTGATCATTGTTTACACATATTAAAAACATAAGTTTACGTGAAACGCAATGGTTAACTTATAGTAAAAATGGATATGAAATATAAGTAAAATTAACATAAATAAATTTGTAAGCAAAATCATATTATTTATATATATTTTATCAAAATCATTCTACTACATTTAAAGTGAGATTTTTAAAGTGAGAGATTTAGTTATTGAGAAATGAAAATTTAAAAATGTAACGACATCAAAATTAAAATAACTCAAAAACTACTTGGCCTATTTCGATCAAACTTTGCATTTTGTTATTTAAAATTACACACTTCAAAATAATAACAAATATGGCATACTTTATAAAATTAAATTGTTTTATTATTATTCATTAAATTTTTTAATTTATTATTATTTTAAAATTTAAAGCTACTTACAAAAATTATCTAAAAATTTCTTACTGCATAGTTTTGCAAGAAATGTGGAATGTTTTTTTTCCGACCATTATTAAATGTTCCTACGTAATAGACAATTATTAAAAATTATTTTTAAGCAGAATTAGCTTTGGATAAATAAATGTTGTTATTGTTGTAAAAAATTTCTTGATTTGCAGAAAATATTCCATAGATGACGTAAAAAGCGTTAATATTCAGGATCCTAAACTTTCGAAGAGACTAAACAATTAGTATCAAATTTTTCAGATCCACTTACAATTAACGATTAAAAAAAAAATCTAAATCCGTCTTAAAAAAAGGGTATAAACAGTGCGCAAAAAGTACCACCCTGAAGTCCTAAATAATTTAAATTTAAAAATGTCGTATATTTAAAATTCAATTTCTCAGGAACTATTCAACCAATTTCTCTCATAGTATGAATTTTTCTATGTAAAATTACAGTAATAAAAATGACGTAGAAAATTGTATACCTTGCAATTCAAAATATTTTCTACTATTAATGAATGAAATAACGTCTGCAGTAATTAATTAGCATATTTGAGGTCATCACTGCGAACCATTTAGACTGAGTCCTAGAACGTAAAGATCCGATCATTATATCAAAAGTTACTCAGGGTGTACCGTTTTTAATTTTGCGCAGTGAACATTCACGGAAAGTACGCTTTGGTGTGTGATTTTATAATTATTAATTAATAGTTAACACTAATTACTACATTTAAAGTCAGCTTATTTAGCTGGAGCACTTAGCACGGAATCATTAGAATAAACGTTATTCTGGGTGATCTCTCTATTTATTTTTGCCTCATTTCACATTCAAAATAGAAACAGACAGAAAACCAGTAATTTTTTTGTCATTTTGTCCCGTTGCAATTAAAGAAATTAAGAATTAATTATCTTATTTTAGGTCAGATCAGAATAAATAAAAGAAAGGAATTACTCAGAAGAAATTAGAAACAAATGAATTCGAATTATAAGCCTTCTCTCCTTAACATTAATTTATATAAGGTATCAACACCTAATAAATTGTTAACACTTCACAACTTCAAGAAAAAAGCAATTCATTTCTCTTTTTGCTGCATCTTGTTTAGCTCAAAAGATAAAAAATGCTGGTTTTTAATTAGGTCGCGCTATTAGCAGTCGTATCTTGCAGCCACTTTACTATTCCTAGACACACTATATCTATAAGTTTTCTTTTCTCCGAAAGTGGAGGGTGGTTCTGTGTGTATAGTTTAAAATAAATACCTTATGTCTTTTAAAAGATTGACGCAAATTCGATGAATCAGATATTGGAAGAAGTTCTTGCTGTTGCATCAGAGAATGCGAGAGAAGTTTACAGTATTCCATCCATCCAAAATCCGCAAATAAATTATCGCTTGGAAGCCATTTGCAGAGCAGGGCAACTGAGGATTAACGATACCTGCAGTAAGTATTTTTTTTTCCTACTTATTCTCATAGTAATTCAAACGCATCTAGTGAGCGTGTTGCTAAAAAAGAAAAAAAATTTATTGAATAAATAAATAAAACAAAAAAGCCAATTTTTACGCGCTTTTTACTTAAACTTTTTTCTTAATTTTAATCGACCCTTTTGATGAATATGAATTATCTGTAAATTAAAGATGACAAACATCTAAAAAACTCGTGAGTTTCAAAATAAACCACTTACTTAGCAAAATATTTTTTATTTAAATAAAAATCATCCAAATCCATACATAATTTTTGCTATTTTTTTCAGATTAAAAATATGTCAAACTAATAAAAGATTAAAAATGTTACAATAACTTTTCAAACTGTAAAACAAAATAATAATAATAAAATAAAAGGTCAGAAATGCGTTTTATGTTTAAAAGAAAAACAGTAGTTTTTCTTCTTATGGGCATTTTGTATCAGTTTCATAATCAGCATTGGGGATACTGAATGGCCAATATTTAACCGAACAGTCAGGAATAATTGTTAAGGCATATTAATAGTTATACAAATTTTAACGCAAAAAAGCATTATTTTATGTGCGATAAAGCTTAATAATGGCAGACATAATAGGGAGCCGAATGTAGAAAGAAACAGTACGCCTTGAATAACTTTTGTTTTATTTATCGGATGTTAAGGTATTGAGATTCAATCTTAATGGTTTAAAGGGGTCATCATGATCAAAAAACATACTTTCTCTGAATAAACATACCTTTTTTCTTCGGATTTGTATTCCTGAACCTAAAAATGGTAAATCCCTTTACATTCATTTTACGTTTTACGTCATTCGCCATGCCACCAAAGATTTTAAGCGGTTTTGGAAAATTTCGGTAAACAATTGTAAAACTCGCTTATCCAAAGATAACTCTACGTAAAAAAATTTCTTTTTCATAAATAAATTTTAAAAAATAAATTTTAATTTTATTTTTTTAACTCGTAAAAAATAAATTTATATCTATTTTATTTAATAATAGTCGAAAACAATTTGAATTGTAATGTATAAAAGTTTTTAGAATATTTTGAAAAAAGTAATTTTTTATACCAAAATGCAAAATTTGTATAAAATCTGTACCATAATTTCCGACTTTTTTTTTCTTTTGTTTTAAATTTTTAATTTGTTTATTTAAAGTTTGATTTCTTAGAAACTATTGTAACGATTTCTTTCGAATTTCCGATTTTTTCCTTCTTAAAGTTACATTCTTTAAAATGATGTTAAACTTCGTATATACCTCTTAATTCAATTTTTTTAGCATTTTTAAATAAATAATAAAAAATAATTAATAATTGCAAAAAAAATATTTTTGCGTGGAATTATTTTTGGATAAAGGAATTTGATAATTGCATGTAAAAGTTTTTTTGCTTAAGTAGTTCTAGAGATTAGGTACGCCAAAAGTAAAATTAACGTTAAGGGAACCAAATGTTCTCATTACCTATTTCTCAGATGGCGGCTCTGAGAAATATTTTGAGAGTCAAGAATCTTAATCCGTCGAAAATATTTCTTTTTTCGACGAATTTAGATTTTCGACGGTATGCTTGCGCAGAAAGGTGAGTTCCTGTGCCTGGTTTCGTGACTTAAAATATCGTCTGCACTAATTAGTTCGCGTATTCGTTTTCCCACTTGCAAAGCATTAAGATTGCTAGATCCTGAAAATCAGATCACTAAATCAAAAGTTATTCTGAGTGTTCTCTCCCTCTTTTTTTTTAACTTTATGTTTCTGCTACGCTTTTCCGTAATTGTACTTATTTATTTGCTAACAAGCTTACAATAAACCATGTTTTCGCCCCCTCATGCCAGGAAGATCCCGTTTCGCGCATGCGTGTAATTATGATTGAGAGAAAACCGCATTTAATAGGTACTAACTTCTGGGTAGGGTTGGAAATAGTTTTCAAAAAAGAATTGTCATTTTTCATTGTTCATAATATTTTTAAAAAAATCATAAAAAGTAGTCAGTAAATAATTTCAATGATTTCTTAAAATGCTTATTTAATATTATAAATAGTTGAAGAGATCAATACAAAGATACTTATGATTGATGACATAAATTGAAATTACACTTGCTTTGATTCTATTATGGATTTAAATAAAATGAATTCATATTTATGAGACGTACTGCATAAAAAACCATCATCAGAATCTGCAGAATTACTTTTTGTGAAAAAAGAACAAAGCGTCAAAACCAGTTTGATGTCCCGTTGAAACTTGGTGTTATTAATGTTGATCTCTTTCCAACTTCTCACTTTTTCGACCATCAAACAGGTTCTTGATGTCTTTACCCACAGCATTTTTCAGTAGTGACTCTTAATAATTCGATAGTGTTTTTGTATCTTCTTTTCTCAAATATTAGTTTGTGAGCCCTAATGCACTTACATTTTTACACACATTTTTAAAAAAGATTTATAACTAATAAATACTAAGGATGCTTAATACACTGTCAGAAATAAAACTGCAATCTTAAAGCTGAATTTCGCGAATTTTGAGAATCATTTCGTCACAATATCAAGTCATTTGTGACGAAACGCGAAACTCTCTAATATACGAGGAAAATATGTATTTCCTCAACTCGAAATCTCATCGCAGTGCATTGTGGGAGATTGTTAACGAGAATGAAGACTAGATATTCGAAAATAAAGTCACGATGAAGCTGTATGGTGGTCAAGGAGTTTGCCTCATACTATGAAGATCCCGGGTTCGAATCCCACTTCGCGCATGCGTGTCATTTATCTCTTTGTTCTATCAGCCTTTCTTGAGTTGTTTGGGTGACATTGACCCACCTATCGATAAAATGATCATTCGAGACTTATGAGTTTTTTTTCCTTCTTTTTTTCGGAAAAAATAGAATGACGAAATATTTCTTTAATTTTGACGACATTCGTTTCCTCGAAGAAGTGTCGATAGTTATTTTGACACTTTGACGATGAAGCTGTATGGTGGTTAAGGAGTTTGCCTCATACTATGAAGATCTCGGGTTCGAATCCCACTTCGCGCATGCGTGTCATTTATCTCTTTGTTCTATCAGCCTTTCTTGAGTTGTTTGGGTGACATTGACCCACCTATCGATAAAATGATCATTCGAGACTTATGAGTTTTTTTTCCTTCTTTTTTTCGGAAAAAATAGAATGACGAAATATTTCTTTAATTTTGACGACATTCGTTTCCTCGAAGAAGTGTCGATAGTTATTTTGACACTTTGACGATGAAGCTGTATGGTGGTCAAGGAGTTTGCCTCATACTATGAAGATCCCGGGTTCGAATCCCACTTCGCGCATGCGTGTCATTTATCTCTTTGTTCTATCAGCCTTTCTTGAGGTGTTTGGGTGACATTGACCCACCTATCGATAAAATGATCATTCGAGACTTATGAGTTTTTTTTCCTTCTTTTTTTCGGAAAAAATAGAATGACGAAATATTTCTTTAATTTTGACGACATTCGTTTCCTCGAAGAAGTGTCGATAGTTATTTTGACACTTTGACGATGAAGCTGTATGGTGGTCAAGGAGTTTGCCTCATACTATGAAGATCCCGGGTTCGAATCCCACTTCGCGCATGCGTGTCATTTATCTCTTTGTTCTATCAGCCTTTCTTGAGTTGTTTGGGTGACATTGACCCACCTATCGATAAAATGATCATTCGAGACTTATGAGTTTTTTTTTCTTCTTTTTTTCGGAAAAAATAGAATGACGAAATATTTCTTTAATTTTGACGACATTCGTTTCCTCGAAGAAGTGTCGATAGTTATTTTGACACTTTGACGATGAAGCTGTATGGTGGTCAAGGAGTTTGCCTCATACTATGAAGATCTCGGGTTCGAATCCCACTTCGCGCATGCGTGTCATTTATCTCTTTGTTCTATCAGCCTTTCTTGAGTTGTTTGGGTGACATTGACCCACCTATCGATAAAATGATCATTCGAGACTTATGAGTTTTTTTTCCTTCTTTTTTTCGGAAAAAATAGAATGACGAAATATTTCTTTAATTTTGACGACATTCGTTTCCTCGAAGAAGTGTCGATAGTTATTTTGACACTTTGACGATGAAGCTGTATGGTGGTCAAGGAGTTTGCCTCATACTATGAAGATCCCGGGTTCGAATCCCACTTCGCGCATGCGTGTCATTTATCTCTTTGTTCTATCAGCCTTTCTTGAGTTGTTTGGGTGACATTGACCCACCTATCGATAAAATGATCATTCGAGACTTATGAGTTTTTTTTCCTTCTTTTTTTCGGAAAAAATAGAATGACGAAATATTTCTTTAATTTTGACGACATTCGTTTCCTCGAAGAAGTGTCGATAGTTATTTTGACACTTTGACGATGAAGCTGTATGGTGGTCAAGGAGTTTGCCTCATACTATGAAGATCCCGGGTTCGAATCCCACTTCGCGCATGCGTGTCATTTATCTCTTTGTTCTATCAGCCTTTCTTGAGTTGTTTGGGTGACATTGACCCACCTATCGATAAAATGATCATTCGAGACTTATGAGTTTTTTTTCCTTCTTTTTTTCGGAAAAAATAGAATGACGAAATATTTCTTTAATTTTGACGACATTCGTTTCCTCGAAGAAGTGTCGATAGTTATTTTGACACTTTGACGATGAAGCTGTATGGTGGTCAAGGAGTTTGCCTCATACTATGAAGATCCCGGGTTCGAATCCCACTTCGCGCATGCGTGTCATTTATCTCTTTGTTCTATCAGCCTTTCTTGAGTTGTTTGGGTGACATTGACCCACCTATCGATAAAATGATCATTCGAGACTTATGAGTTTTTTTTCCTTCTTTTTTTCGGAAAAAATAGAATGACGAAATATTTCTTTAATTTTGACGACATTCGTTTCCTCGAAGAAGTGTCGATAGTTATTTTGACACTTTGACGATGAAGCTGTATGGTGGTCAAGGAGTTTGCCTCATACTATGAAGATCCCGGGTTCGAATCCCACTTCGCGCATGCGTGTCATTTATCTCTTTGTTCTATCAGCCTTTCTTGAGTTGTTTGGGTGACATTGACCCACCTATCGATAAAATGATCATTCGAGACTTATGAGTTTTTTTTCCTTCTTTTTTTCGGAAAAAATAGAATGACGAAATATTTCTTTAATTTTGACGACATTCGTTTCCTCGAAGAAGTGTCGATAGTTATTTTGACACTTTGGACGATGAAGCTGTATGGTGGTCAAGGAGTTTGCCTCATACTATGAAGATCCGGGTTCGAATCCCACTTCGCGCATGCGTGTCATTATCTCTTTGTTCTATCAGCCTTTCTTGAGTTGTTTGGGTGACATTGACCCACCTATCGATAAAATGATCATTCGAGACTTATGAGTTTTTTTTCCTTCTTTTTTTCGGAAAAAATAGAATGACGAAATATTTCTTTAATTTTGACGACATTCGTTTCCTCGAAGAAGTGTCGATAGTTATTTTGACACTTTGACGATGAAGCTGTATGGTGGTCAAGGAGTTTGCCTCATACTATGAAGATCCCGGGTTCGAATCCCACTTCGCGCATGCGTGTCATTTATCTCCTTTGTTCTATCAGCCTTCTTGAGTTGTTTGGGTGACGTTGACCCACCTATCGATAAAATGATCATTCGAGACTTATGAGTTTTTTTTCCTTCTTTTTTTCGGAAAAATAGAATGACGAAATATTTCTTTAATTTTGACGACATTCGTTTCCTCGAAGAAGTGTCGATAGTTATTTTGACACTTTGACGATGAAGCTGTATGGTGGTCAAGGAGTTTGCCTCATACTATGAAGATCCCGGGTTCGAATCCCACTTCGCGCATGCGTGTCATTTATCTCTTTGTTCTATCAGCCTTTCTTGAGTTGTTTGGGTGACATTGACCCACCTATCGATAAAATGATCATTCGAGACTTATGAGTTTTTTTTCCTTCTTTTTTCGGAAAAAATAGAATGACGAAATATTTCTTTAATTTTGACGACATTCGTTTCCTCGAAGAAGTGTCGATAGTTATTTTGACACTTTGACGATGAAGCTGTATGGTGGTCAAGGAGTTTGCCTCATACTATGAAGATCCGGGTTCGAATCCCACTTCGCGCATGCGTGTCATTTATCTCTTTGTTCTATCAGCCTTTCTTGAGTTGTTTGGGTGACATTGACCCACCTATCGATAAAATGATCATTCGAGACTTATGAGTTTTTTTTCCTTCTTTTTTTCGGAAAAAATAGAATGACGAAATATTTCTTTAATTTTGACGACATTCGTTTCCTCGAAGAAGTGTCGATAGTTATTTTGACACTTTGACGATGAAGCTGTATGGTGGTCAAGGAGTTTGCCTCATACTATGAAGATCCGCGGTTCGAATCCCACTTCGCGCATGCGTGTCATTTATCTCTTTGTTCTATCAGCCTTTCTTGAGTTGTTTGGGTGACATTGACCCACCTATCGATAAAATGATCATTCGAGACTTATGAGTTTTTTTTCCTCTTTTTTTCGGAAAAATAGAATGACGAAATATTTCTTTAATTTTGACGACATTCGTTTCCTCGAAGAAGTGTCGATAGTTATTTTGACACTTTGACGATGAAGCTGTATGGTGGTCAAGGAGTTTGCCTCATACTATGAAGATCCCGGGTTCGAATCCCACTTCGCGCATGCGTGTCATTTATCTCTTTGTTCTATCAGCCTTTCTTGAGTTGTTTGGGTGACATTGACCCACCTATCGATAAAATGATCATTCGAGACTTATGAGTTTTTTTTCCTTCTTTTTTTCGGAAAAAATAGAATGACGAAATATTTCTTTATTTTGACGACATTCGTTTCCTCGAAGAAGTGTCGATAGTTATTTTGACACTTTGACGATGAAGCTGTATGGTGGTCAAGGAGTTTGCCTCATACTATGAAGATCCCGGGTTCGAATCCCACTTCGCGCATGCGTGTCATTTATCTCTTTGTTCTATCAGCCTTTCTTGAGTTGTTTGGGTGACATTGACCCACCTATCGATAAAATGATCATTCGAGACTTATGAGTTTTTTTTCCTTCTTTTTTTCGGAAAAAATAGAATGACGAAATATTTCTTTAATTTTGACGACATTCGTTCCTCGAAGAAGTGTCGATAGTTATTTTGACACTTTGACGATGAAGCTGTATGGTGGTCAAGGAGTTTGCCTCATACTATGAAGATCCCGGGTTCGAATCCCACTTCGCGCATGCGTGTCATTTATCTCTTTGTTCTATCAGCCTTTCTTGAGTTGTTTGGGTGACATTGACCCACCTATCGATAAAATGATCATTCGAGACTTATGAGTTTTTTTCCTTCTTTTTTCGGAAAAAATAGAATGACGAAATATTTCTTTAATTTTGACGACATTCGTTTCCTCGAAGAAGTGTCGATAGTTATTTTGACACTTTGACGATGAAGCTGTATGGTGGTCAAGGAGTTTGCCTCATACTATGAAGATCCCGGGTTCGAATCCCACTTCGCGCATGCGTGTCATTTATCTCTTTGTTCTATCAGCCTTTCTTGAGTTGTTTGGGTGACATTGACCCACCTATCGATAAAATGATCATTCGAGACTTATGAGTTTTTTTTCCTTCTTTTTTTCGGAAAAAATAGAATGACGAAATATTTCTTATTAATTTGACGACATTCGTTTCCTCGAAGAAGTGTCGATAGTTATTTTGACACTTTGACGATGAAGCTGTATGGTGGTCAAGGAGTTTGCCTCATACTATGAAGATCCCGGTTCGAATCCCACTTCGCGCATGCGTGTCATTTATCTCTTTGTTCTATCAGCCTTTCTTGAGTTGTTTGGGTGACATTGACCCACCTATCGATAAAATGATCATTCGAGACTTATGAGTTTTTTTTTCCTTCTTTTTTCCGGAAAAAATAGAATGACGAAATATTTCTTTAATTTTGACGACATTCGTTCCTCGAAGAAGTGTCGATAGTTATTTTGACACTTTGACGATGAAGCTGTATGGTGGTCAAGGAGTTTGCCTCATACTATGAAGATCCCGGGTTCGAATCCCCACTTCGCGCATGCGTGTCATTTATCTCTTGTTCTATCAGCCTTTCTTGAGTTGTTTGGGTGACATTGACCCACCTATCGATAAAATGATCATTCGAGACTTATGAGTTTTTTTTCCTTCTTTTTTTCGGAAAAATAGAATGACGAAATATTTCTTTAATTTTGACGACATTCGTTTCTCGAAGAAGTGTCGATAGTTATTTTGACACTTTGACGATGAAGCTGTATGGTGGTCAAGGAGTTTGCCTCATACTATGAAGATCCCGGGTTCGAATCCCACTTCGCGCATGCGTGTCATTTATCTCTTTGTTCTATCAGCCTTTCTTGAGTTGTTTGGGTGACGTTGACCCACCTATCGATAAAATGATCATTCGAGACTTATGAGTTTTTTTTCCTTCTTTTTTTCGGAAAAATAGAATGACGAAATATTTCTTTAATTTTGACGACATTCGTTTCCCTCGAAGAAGTGTCGATAGTTATTTTGACACTTTGACGATGAAGCTGTATGGTGGTCAAGGAGTTTGCCTCATACTATGAAGATCCCGGGTTCGAATCCCACTTCGCGCATGCGTGTCATTTATCTCTTTGTTCTATCAGCCTTTCTTGAGTTGTTTGGGTGACATTGACCCACCTATCGATAAAATGATCATTCGAGACTTATGAGTTTTTTTCCTTCTTTTTTTCGGAAAAAATAGAATGACGAAATATTTCTTTAATTTTGACGACATTCGTTTCCTCGAAGAAGTGTCGATAGTTATTTTGACACTTTGACGATGAAGCTGTATGGTGGTCAAGGAGTTTGCCTCATACTATGAAGATCCCGGGTTCGAATCCCACTTCGCGCATGCGTGTCATTTATCTCTTTGTTCTATCAGCCTTTCTTGAGTTGTTTGGGTGACATTGACCCACCTATCGATAAAATGATCATTCGAGACTTATGAGTTTTTTTTCCTTCTTTTTTCGGAAAAAATAGAATGACGAAATATTTCTTTAATTTTGACGACATTCGTTTCCTCGAAGAAGTGTCGATAGTTATTTTGACACTTTGACGATGAAGCTGTATGGTGGTCAAGGAGTTTGCCTCATACTATGAAGATCCCGGGTTCGAATCCCACTTCGCGCATGCGTGTCATTTATCTCTTTGTTCTATCAGCCTTTCTTGAGTTGTTTGGGTGACATTGACCCACCTATCGATAAAATGATCATTCGAGACTTATGAGTTTTTTTTCCTTCTTTTTTTCGGAAAAAATAGAATGACGAAATATTTCTTTAATTTTGACGACATTCGTTTCCTCGAAGAAGTGTCGATAGTTATTTTGACACTTTGACGATGAAGCTGTATGGTGGTCAAGGAGTTTGCCTCATACTATGAAGATCCCGGTTCGAATCCCACTTCGCGCATGCGTGTCATTTATCTCTTTGTATCTAATCAGCCTTTCTTGAGTTGTTTGGGTGACATTGACCCACCTATCGATAAAATGATCATTCGAGACTTATGAGTTTTTTTTCCTTCTTTTTTTCGGAAAAAATAGAATGACGAAATATTTCTTTAATTTTGACGACATTCGTTTCCTCGAAGAAGTGTCGATAGTTATTTTGACACTTTGACGATGAAGCTGTATGGTGGTCAAGGAGTTTGCCTCATACTATGAAGATCCCGGGTTCGAATCCCACTTCGCGCATGCGTGTCATTTATCTCTTTGTTCTATCAGCCTTTCTTGAGTTGTTTGGGTGACATTGACCCACCTATCGATAAAATGATCATTCGAGACTTATGAGTTTTTTTTTCCTTCTTTTTTCGGAAAAAATAGAATGACGAAATATTTCTTTAATTTTGACGACATTCGTTTCCTCGAAGAAGTGTCGATAGTTATTTTGACACTTTGACGATGAAGCTGTATGGTGGTCAAGGAGTTTGCCTCATACTATGAAGATCCCGGGTTCGAATCCCACTTCGCGCATGCGTGTCATTTATCTCTTTGTTCTATCAGCCTTTCTTGAGTTGTTTGGGTGACATTGACCCACCTATCGATAAAATGATCATTCGAGACTTATGAGTTTTTTTTCCTTCTTTTTTTCGGAAAAAATAGAATGACGAAATATTTCTTTAATTTTGACGACATTCGTTTCCTCGAAGAAGTGTCGATAGTTATTTTGACACTTTGACGATGAAGCTGTATGGTGGTCAAGGAGTTTGCCTCATACTATGAAGATCCCGGGTTCGAATCCCACTTCGCGCATGCGTGTCATTTATCTCTTTGTTCTATCAGCCTTTCTTGAGTTGTTTGGGTGACATTGACCCACCTATCGATAAAATGATCATTCGAGACTTATGAGTTTTTTTTCCTTCTTTTTTTCGGAAAAAATAGAATGACGAAATATTTCTTTAATTTGTGACGACATTCGTTTCCTCGAAGAAGTGTCGATAGTTATTTTGACACTTTGACGATGAAGCTGTATGGTGGTCAAGGAGTTTGCCTCATACTATGAAGATCCCGGGTTCGAATCCCACTTCGCGCATGCGTGTCATTTATCTCTTTGTTCTATCAGCCTTTCTTGAGTTGTTTGGGTGACATTGACCCACCTATCGATAAAATGATCATTCGAGACTTATGAGTTTTTTTTCCTTCTTTTTTTCGGAAAAAATAGAATGACGAAATATTTCTTTAATTTTGACGACATTCGTTTCCTCGAAGAAGTGTCGATAGTTATTTTGACACTTTGACGATGAAGCTGTATGGTGGTCAAGGAGTTTGCCTCATACTATGAAGATCCCGGGTTCGAATCCCACTTCGCGCATGCGTGTCATTTATCTCTTTGTTCTATCAGCCTTTCTTGAGTTGTTTGGGTGACATTGACCCACCTATCGATAAAATGATCATTCGAGACTTATGAGTTTTTTTTCTTCTTTTTTTCGGAAAAAATAGAATGACGAAATATTTCTTTAATTTTGACGACATTCGTTTCCTCGAAGAAGTGTCGATAGTTATTTTGACACTTTGACGATGAAGCTGTATGGTGGTCAAGGAGTTTGCCTCATACTATGAAGATCTCGGGTTCGAATCCCACTTCGCGCATGCGTGTCATTTATCTCTTTGTTCTATCAGCCTTTCTTGAGTTGTTTGGGTGACATTGACCCACCTATCGATAAAATGATCATTCGAGACTTATGAGTTTTTTTTCCTTCTTTTTTTCGGAAAAAATAGAATGACGAAATATTTCTTTAATTTTGACGACATTCGTTTCCTCGAAGAAGTGTCGATAGTTATTTTGACACTTTGACGATGAAGCTGTATGGTGGTCAAGGAGTTTGCCTCATACTATGAAGATCCCGGGTTCGAATCCCACTTCGCGCATGCGTGTCATTTATCTCTTTGTTCTATCAGCCTTTCTTGAGTTGTTTGGGTGACATTGACCCACCTATCGATAAAATGATCATTCGAGACTTATGAGTTTTTTTTCCTTCTTTTTTTCGGAAAAAATAGAATGACGAAATATTTCTTTAATTTTGACGACATTCGTTTCCTCGAAGAAGTGTCGATAGTTATTTTGACACTTTGACGATGAAGCTGTATGGTGGTCAAGGAGTTTGCCTCATACTATGAAGATCCCGGGTTCGAATCCCACTTCGCGCATGCGTGTCATTTATCTCTTTGTTCTATCAGCCTTTCTTGAGTTGTTTGGGTGACATTGACCCACCTATCGATAAAATGATCATTCGAGACTTATGAGTTTTTTTTCCTTCTTTTTTTCGGAAAAAATAGAATGACGAAATATTTCTTTAATTTTGACGACATTCGTTTCCTCGAAGAAGTGTCGATAGTTATTTTGACACTTTGACGATGAAGCTGTATGGTGGTCAAGGAGTTTGCCTCATACTATGAAGATCCCGGGTTCGAATCCCACTTCGCGCATGCGTGTCATTTATCTCTTTGTTCTATCAGCCTTTCTTGAGTTGTTTGGGTGACATTGACCCACCTATCGATAAAATGATCATTCGAGACTTATGAGTTTTTTTTCCTTCTTTTTTTCGGAAAAAATAGAATGACGAAATATTTCTTTAATTTTGACGACATTCGTTTCCTCGAAGAAGTGTCGATAGTTATTTTGACACTTTGACGATGAAGCTGTATGGTGGTCAAGGAGTTTGCCTCATACTATGAAGATCCCGGGTTCGAATCCCACTTCGCGCATGCGTGTCATTTATCTCTTTGTTCTATCAGCCTTTCTTGAGTTGTTTGGGTGACATTGACCCACCTATCGATAAAATGATCATTCGAGACTTATGAGTTTTTTTTTCCTTCTTTTTTTCGGAAAAAATAGAATGACGAAATATTTCTTTAATTTTGACGACATTCGTTTCCTCGAAGAAGTGTCGATAGTTATTTTGACACTTTGACGATGAAGCTGTATGGTGGTCAAGGAGTTTGCCTCATACTATGAAGATCCCGGGTTCGAATCCCACTTCGCGCATGCGTGTCATTTATCTCTTTGTTCTATCAGCCTTTCTTGAGTTGTTTGGGTGACATTGACCCACCTATCGATAAAATGATCCATTCGAGACTTATGAGTTTTTTTTTCCTTCTTTTTTTCGGAAAAAATAGAATGACGAAATATTTCTTTAATTTTGACGACATTCGTTTCCTCGAAGAAGTGTCGATAGTTATTTTGACACTTTGACGATGAAGCTGTATGGTGGTCAAGGAGTTTGCCTCATACTATGAAGATCTCGGGTTCGAATCCACTTCGCGCATGCGTGTCATTTATCTCTTTGTTCTATCAGCCTTTCTTGAGTTGTTTGGGTGACATTGACCCACCTATCGATAAAATGACATTCGAGACTTATGAGTTTTTTTCCTTCTTTTTTTCGGAAAAATAGAATGACGAAATATTCTTTAATTTTGAACGACATTCGTTTCCTCGAAGAAGTGTCGATAGTTATTTTGACACTTTGACGATGAAGCTGTATGGTGGTCAAGGAGTTTGCCTCATACTATGAAGATCCCGGGTTCGAATCCCACTTCGCGCATGCGTGTCATTTATCTCTTTGTTCTATCAGCCTTTCTTGAGTTGTTTGGGTGACATTGGACCCACCTATCGATAAAATGATCATTCGAGGACTTATGAGTTTTTTTTCCTTCTTTTTTCGGAAAAAATAGAATGACGAAATATTTCTTTAATTTTGACGACATTCGTTTCCTCGAAGAAGTGTCGATAGTTATTTTGACACTTTGACGATGAAGCTGTATGGTGGTCAAGGAGTTTGCCTCATACTATGAAGATCCCGGGTTCGAATCCCACTTCGCGGCATGCGTGTCATTTATCTCTTTGTTCTATCAGCCTTTCTTGAGTTGTTTGGGTGACATTGACCCACCTATCGATAAAATGATCATTCGAGACTTATGAGTTTTTTTTCCTTCTTTTTTTCGGAAAAAATAGAATGACGAAATATTTCTTTAATTTTGACGACATTCGTTTCCTCGAAGAAGTGTCGATAGTTATTTTGACACTTTGACGATGAAGCTGTATGGTGGTCAAGGAGTTTGCCTCATACTATGAAGATCCCGGGTTCGAATCCCACTTCGCGCATGCGTGTCATTTATCTCTTTGTTCTATCAGCCTTTCTTGAGTTGTTTGGGTGACATTGACCCACCTATCGATAAAATGATCATTCGAGACTTTATGAGTTTTTTTCCTTCTTTTTTTCGGAAAAATAGAATGACGAAATATTTCTTTAATTTTGACGACATTCGTTTCCTCGAAGAAGTGTCGATAGTTATTTTGACACTTTGCGATGAAGCTGTATGGTGGTCAAGGAGTTTGCCTCATACTATGAAGATCCCGGGTTCGAATCCCACTTCGCGCATGCGTGTCATTTATCTCTTTTGTTCTATCAGCCTTTCTTGAGTTGTTTGGGTGACATTGACCCCACCTATCGATAAAATGATCATTCGAGACTTATGAGTTTTTTTTCCTTCTTTTTTTCGGAACGGAAAAAATAGAATGACGAAATATTTCTTTAATTTTGACGACATTCGTTTCCTCGAAGAAGTGTCGATAGTTATTTTGACACTTTGACGATGAAGCTGTATGGTGGTCAAGGAGTTTGCCTCATACTATGAAGATCCCGGGTTCGAATCCCACTTCGCGCATGCGTGTCATTTATCTCTTTGTTCTATCAGCCTTTCTTGAGTTGTTTGGGTGACATTGACCCACCTATCGATAAAATGATCATTCGAGACTTATGAGTTTTTTTTCCTTCTTTTTTTCGGAAAAAATAGAATGACGAAATATTTCTTTAATTTTGACGACATTCGTTTCCTCGAAGAAGTGTCGATAGTTATTTCGACACTTTGACGACATTCGTTTCCTCGAAGAAGTGTCGATAGTTATTTCGACATTTTGACGAAACTTTCCTTCGGAGCATTTGCCAGGAAACGGTTTCGTGACATTTGAGTACTCATTTTTAACAGTGTACCTTTTATAAGGACTATCTGCATTCTATTTATTATTCTAGTCAACTGTCCAGCCGGTACATATAAAGATGATATCAGTGACTCTTGTATGGATTGTCCAGCTTCTACTTACCAGGAGAAGGAGGGATTATTATATTGTTTACCGTGTCCAGTTGGGTATACTACCTACCAGACAAGAAGCAAATCTTTCAGGGATTGCAAAGGTAACCTTTTTCATTCAACTGTAAGTATCTATCTTAAATAGATATACCATTTGTCAGTTTATACATGAGAGTACAGTATTAGGAAATGAATTGAATTGAATGTATAGTTTAATGCCTCAAGGTGCATGCTGCGCCAAACAAATGGTTTTTAAAACAAATCAAAGGGGCAATATACACCGAAAAGCCATTACATTATGACCACCCTCCATCTGTAACAATAGGCTCGCCCAGGAACAATGTTTTCATGGGGCACATTAGGGCCTATAATCCTCATAGAACAATCCCTACCTATCAGCACCTTGTGGAATCAATGCCACGGCGGGTGCTATCAGTTTTGAGGGCTAAAGGTGGTCCTACATGTTATTAGCCGGGTGGTCATAATCTAATGGCTCTTCGGTGTATGTAGTAGTACAAATTTATTCTATTAAAATACACGAAATTGTTAAAAAAAAAAGTACCTAACATTCAAAACTGAATAAAATCAGATAAAAGTGTTAATACGATACAAAATGTCACAAAATAAATTAAAACGATATGTAGGTTAATAAGATATAAAGTGTATAAAATTAGACAAGAACAGTTGTTGTTACTCATCATCCTGGTGTAGGAAAGTCTACACCAGGTCAGAAAGATCCCGTTGCCGAAGAACATCTGAAATCTTCTCCTGTTCAATCAGAAGGCTCCTAAACAATGAAGTAGGTACGCATATGTAACGACCGTTTCATTCAAATTTTTGATTCTGTCTTCAAAATTAAAACGAATCTAAGTAAAATTACGAAGTGTGCTTTGTACGCCATTTCATACCTCACATTTAAATGTTTGCTCTCTCAAAATCAATTCAAAACTTTTTTAACACTGCCTCACAGAAATGTTACCCAAGAGCTTTTTAAGAGTGCAGCGAAAATACGATTGGTAGAAAAAATGAATGTCGTCAAATATCCTGTGCTCAATTAAGAAGGGCAATTGTGCTATCCGTAGGTCAATTGCCCTTATTTTAATTGACGAAATGGAAATAAATTTCCTACTTTATTCAGTTTCATACAAAATATAGTTACCGTGAATAACAATCACATAGTCGCTTGGGAAATATTTGTTACCTCCGATTCGATAGTAATTTATTCGTTGGTATCATTATATTTATTCGTTATATTAATGTCTGCTGAGGATAGATCTGCTTAGGAGAAACAACAGTGTTCGGAGTATCGGTTAAATGCAGACCGGGCAATGGCACTTAACCTTAAAAAAACATTGATGTAGGGTACACCGGGCAGTGGTACTGAACTAGACCTAGTATATATTTAGGGCCTTCACCAAAGCGACTATGTCACTGCTAACATTTACCGGTGGAAGTCAACAACCACCCGTTTCTGTCATTCACAATAGCATTATCGTTGCTTGTAAATGATCTAAGTTACTTACGATAAATTATTTTTCTCCGTTAAGCTCCTTGTCCTCCCGGATATTATTCCAAAACCTCATTTGAGCCTTGCTTTCCATGTCCTCTCAACACTTTTCAAGAATCACCAAGAAGTCAAGAGTGCGCCAAATGCCCGCATGGTCTGCAAACATGGAAAGTCGGCTCTAACAGCTCATTGGATTGTACAAGTAAGTGATGTTTATTTTCTTCATTCGATGCGATTTAAATTTATCTAGCTTCTACGTTTGACTTACATTAATAATTACACGAGTTACATTAATCTAGGGCAGTTGTTCGAAAAACTGCATTATCTTTGTAGTTTACAGCGACTACAACAACTTTGTTACAAACGTAGTTAACTACAACTACATATTTTTAAATATAGTGGCTATACACAACTTTAGAATTTAGTAACTACTTCAGTACATTAAGGAGACGAACTTGGCGGGAGAACTTAATTTGCACATATGTTTGAAATGGATTTAAGTAAGAAATTGGCTTATATTAAACGTAAGGGAATTATAAATGATTACGAATTATTTATTCATGTTTACACGAGCCAGTTTGTTATTCCAAAATATTTTTTAGTTCGAATTTGTTCCCTTAACCTCCAACTTCTTATGGCTTTAAACAAATACCAGGATCTCAGATTAATCCGTTGCTGTAGTTTATGAAATGATTCTGGGTAATCGAAGAGTTACGATTCCTTACATCAGTTTAGCACTCTACTGAAGTAAAACAACAGTGCAATAACTTTATCTCACTAAATGTTGTATGATATTTGTTCTGTTCTGGATGCATCTATCTTTAGAACGAATTTACATCCACTTTAAATGCTTTCACGTGAAATAGTTTAACAGTAATAAGCAATCTGTGGTTCACTCCCATACATTTCTTTATAAACCTTAATAGCAGCACTACTATCGCTGCTATATTTTTAACTTGATCACACATAGGATCACTTTTAATTAAGTAACGCTCATAAATTCATGCTTTTTTAATTAATTATACCATTGATAATAGCATAAAATAATGATATAATGAATTTTTTTCCCCTTTAGTTTCATGCAAACCGGGATTTTATTCAGATACAGGATTAGAACCTTGCATTCCGTGTGATTTCGGATTTTATCAACCTCACAGTGAACAAAAGAATTGCACAATTTGTCCCAATGGCACTAGCACGCGAATGAAAGGCTCTGTAGGGAATTGTGAAGGTAATTTTTTCTCGTTCACGAACCATTTTAATGTATGATTCGAGCTTAATCGTGCTAAATGTAAGATGTATTTTATTCCTTGTTAGTTATAAATGTTTGCGAAGAAGAGCACCCCTGCTCAAATGGTTCCAAGTGTGTTCCAGTGGGAAATGATTATTCGTGCATCTGCAGTCTGGGATACTTCGGAAGAAATTGTGAAGAGACAAAGTATTATTGCGAAGAGGATCACTGCTTAAATAATGGAAGTTGCAAAGTGGTACCAGGAGGATACGAGTGTTCCTGCCCAGAGGGGTTTTCTGGAAAACAGTGTGAAATTAACATCGATGACTGTCAGCCAGGTAAGATAAAATAGTGTATAAAAACTTTAACTCTTCTTCTTCAACATAAGAAACAAACTAATTATCATACCAATACACTGTCTGGCTAAAAGTGTCGGAGCACACTGGGATACGAACCCAAAGAGTCCTGATTTATGATGATGATCCTCCTTCTGTATAGATGGAGGAACTTTCCATCAGTTTTTAACTAGTGAATGAATTAACTTCCGAGCTCCAAGCGTCCAGTTGAAGTTAGTTCTGGCATTGAGGATGGTGGATTTGGCTGGCTACGTAATCTGCGTTCTTATTCGTACCACCGGTGTTCTATGGAATTTAAATCAGAACTCTCAAAAAGCCAGTTCAGTTTTTAAACTCCTATTTCGTCACACCATGGCTGCGCCCGTCTCTGCTTGTGAATGGAGCAGTCAACCAACCGGATTAAAATGGCCCTTCCCCGAAATATTGCCATGGAAACATGATTGTCTAAAATGCCGACATACATCTCAGAGTTCATATTTTCAACCACACGAACTGAGGGTACCAAACCCAATCAACAGAAATATCCCCTCATCATGATGAAGCGAAAATCTAGACACTTTCAGCCAGATGGTGTAAAAAGAATACACGATTTCTTTCTATGTACTAAACTGAAAGTACAAACATAAAAAGATAATTATTAAGCTTTTGTAAAATCCACTGTTTTGTCCACCACGTGAAGCATGAAATTAATAAATATATTTATCGATAAAATATTTAGGAAACATCTAGGAATTAGAAGCAGTGCCAGTGCCATATACTGAACAAGCGTAATCAATACGTGATAGTATAAGTGCCTGATATATCCGTAGTAAGGGGATACCATCTGCACCCTATTGCGTATTTGAAGTGACACGTAACATGTTCATAGTTTTCTCACAACGTTTTCGCAACTGCTTGATATGAGAGTCAAATGTCAACTTCTTGTCGAAAATTACTCCCAAAAATTTTTGTTTCCTCAGCAATGGGTATAGCTGTATTATTAATGTGAATGACAGGATTATAATGTAGCCTGTGTAGCCGACAGAAATGCACGCATGAACTTTTACATGGTGAAAGGGTATGACCGTTCTGATCCCAAAAGACAAGGGCTGTCGTGGAGAAATTTACCTTTGAAGATGACTTTTTGGGAAACTAATACGCATTTGCGTTACATGAAGAGGAAAACCACGAAAATCTCCAACTGTTAGCTTGATGCCCAAGGGAGTCTAAACTGTGATCAGTCTACCACTTACGTCAGCACTGTGGTCGGTGCGAGCAGGGTGTGGAATTCGCATCGACCAGCCATCGCTGGAATTCAAACCCTTGTCACTTCATTGGTAGGCAAGTGCTCTATCCCCTGAGCCACCTCGGATGGCAATAAGCTATTGGCGACGGTCTGGGAAACATCCCTGAGGATAATCCCAAGTCATGCCGTCACAATGTTCTGCACAGGGGATAAATTCTCTGCTTTGGTAACCCGATGCCCTACGCTTGAAGTCGAGTACAGTTGAACGAGGATCAAAACCGCGTACCTTTGGTTCCTACGCAGGCAGATCAAAGTGGTCACCCACCCGTTTACTAAGCGCAGTCAGTGATGCTTGACTTTGGTGTTTTACTGGTAACCGTGTCTAGGAACGTAGTCCATTGAGGGAATACTTATCTATGCCCAAAATATCTTAAAAAATGTGTATTCTACACAAAATTAATTGTATTCACGGTTATAAGAAAATCTATGCGAAATTATTAATCCTAAAAGTCCCTCTGACCTGGAATCACTATTTCAATAAATAATTAATATCCAGGTTCCAAAAAAAATTGTAAATTAGAAGTAACATATCCAAAAATCTCTCTATCAGAGTGAATCGGACCTGCTTCCTTTGAATTCCAAAATCAAACTTAACTTTTCATATTTATTAGTTCTTCAATTGAGATCTGAATAACTAATTTCCGTTTCACTTTGTGTTTAAAGTCTCAGTTCGATTGGTGAGCAATATTTGGAATACCAATGTATCTTGTAAAATAATCTATTCTTATTTCATTTTTTTGGCTTGTTCCTCCATCAGCATGACAGCCTAGTACAGGATGGAGCCAACCCAACTAGCCGTCTATATCTGTCTCGATTAGACACTAGGTTTCTCCATTTATTGATTCCCATGGTTTCCGAGATCTTTTTCCATAGAATCAATCCATATGGAGTCTTTCCCCTTTTCAGTTGCCTGTAAACTTATCAAAAGTCAGCTTCTCAGCTGGGTCACATCATCCCTTCTCTAGATGTGACCCAGCCATTTCATTCTATAGGATTTAATAATTGAAATAATGGTTGGTTGCTTAAATTTTCTGTATAATTCATAATTGTACTAAACCCCTCAATCACTGTTTTCTGAGCTGCGATGGCTCAGGTGATAGAGCGCTCTCCTTCCAATGAGGTGAACCGGGTTCGAATCCCAGCAATGGCTATCCCAGCGACGATAAGAATTCCGCACCCGGCTTGCACCAACTAAAGTGCTGACGTAAAGTATCCTCAATAGTAGACGGATTATGGGTTTTAGTCCCCTTGCCGTTAGGCTAACCGAGGGTGGTTCCTCTTCCTCTCCATGTAACGCAAATGCTGGTCGGTTCCATGAAAAAGTCCTCCACGAAGGTAAAATTTCGCTCACTACTTGATCCAGGAGTTTCCTTGTCTTCTGGATTGGGTTCAAAATGACAAGGCTGTGTAGTTGAACATGAGTAGTCATAAACCAGAAATTGGGTTGGCTGTTCAACGACGATCGTTAAATAAAACATAAAATCACTGTTTTCTTTAACAACTTCGTAGGATGGCTCTGAGTATTTTCTTTTTCAAATATGAGTAGTTTATTTTTCTCAGTTTTATTTAAAATCCAGCATTTGCTGCCAATACATAAATACGGGTTTAATGAAAATATTATATAAATTAATTTCAGTTTTAATAAAAATGACCTTTTGATTTTAGTTGGTCATCAATTTTTGTTCTGATCATTGTATCCATTGTCCCTACCTATTTCAACTGACCTTAAAATGTTCTATAATAAAAAAATGTTTTCTCTTTCATTTAAGGTTTGTGTCAGAATGGCGGTGAATGCAAAGACTTGATTAAAGGATACGAATGTATCTGTTCAGCTGGATTTGGGGGATTGAACTGTGAAATAAATATATTTGATTGCGGTTTAGATCCATGTTTAAATGGTGGTACCTGTTTTGACAAACTGGAAGTAAGCATTTTTTTTACATAGTCTCTAGCTGATTCTGAGGTTTTTGTTTGTTTCATTTGCTTAACCAGCTCAGGACCAGTGGTCGGAAGAACTACATTATTTTTGCAGTTTACTACAACAACTTTGTTACAAACGTAGTTAACTACAACTACCCTTTTTTTAATTAAAATCTAGTGACTACTTCACTACTTTGGTATTTAGTAACTACTTCACTACTTTAAGGAACGGAACTTTGCTGGAGAAATCAATTTACACCCATGTTCAAAATGGTTTTGAATATAAAATTGATTAATATTAAACATGAAATTTGTTTTGATGATTCCTGTTTACACGAGACAATTGTTGTAGAATGATTCCTGTGATTCGTTCAATGATTCTATGAAATTTGTTTTGATGATTCCTGTTTACATGAGACAATTTTTTATTTCAAAAAATTTATTTTTTAATTTGTTCATTTTACATTCAACTTTTTACGTCTTTCTCGACAGCAAATATTTAACTTAAGAAATGCGAAATTATCAAACACTGGCAATTTTTTTTTATCGTTTAATGCTCTTTTATTTCCTCCAAGAAATGAAGTCCATCGAAAATAGGTTCCCTTCCTTTGAAATAACATGAACGTGCATTTGCGTGTAAAAGTGGGATTAATTATCTATTTTTCGTAATGACTAGTTTAAATGCAATTTAAACATGATTCCAGATACGTAATTTCGTTCTGTTAACGCTCAACTACAGCCACGGGGTCATTTTCATTGCATTCATTAACGGACCTGCGAAGATTTGCACACATCAAATTCGGAAAAGGAGTTGCGTTGGAGCCTTGCTTCTTTTCTAAACTAACGTTAAAAGTAGTTGCCAGGAATCGCTACAAACTACTGTTTTTTTCAATCGCACTACTCACTGCACTACTTATTTTTAAAAAGTAGCACTCTACACTAGAAACTACGAAAAAAAGTAGCGAATATAGTTGTTTCACTACTTGTAGTGCGGATGAGGAAATACGTAATGATGCGATTCTCCTTTCACGCGGTATCATGTATGACACGAGCTTTCCCGACACCAGCGGATCATGATCATCCAAACGTGAATTCGATATGGAACATTTTGTTTCAACTTTAAACGACACTAGACCTACTATGCAATTGAAAAAAACAACATATTTTAAAAGATTTCGAGAAAAGCGGTTTGAGAACTCTTTTCGCTCAAAAAAGTTGAAAAGAAATTGAATTTCATATATATTGTATATATATATATACACTATCTACCAATAAGTATTTGGACAACTAAGCAAATGACTATATCTGCGGTCCTGAGATACGTCATGCCCTCCTGGTATTGGGACCCTTGGTCCCCATTCATGGTAAGCTCAACGCCGATGCCTATTGCACTATTTTGGATGACAATGTGCTTCCTACGTTGTGGCAGTTTAAGCGGGACGGACCCCTGTTACTTCAGGACGACAATGCCAGCTGTCATGTTGCGAGGGTCACCAAGGCTTGGTATGGTGCCAATGGGGTTAATCGAATGGACTGGCCTGCCCAGAGCCCGAACCTGAACCCCATCGAGAACCTCTGCGACGAGTTGGATCGCCGAATTAAGGGGTGTACTACCCTTCCAAAATTAGTGAAGGAACTTACATGTCTTCTCCAAGCCGAGTGGAAGAAGATACCACTAGCCGTCACGCAAGGACTTGTGGAATGTAAGCCCCGAAGGGTTCACGTTGTAATTGCCTCTCGTGGAGGCTCTACCATCTATTGATTATGAATAAAGTTTGTTTTTCTTTTCAATCACACTTGTCCAAATACTTATTGGTAGAAAGTGTATAGATGGAAAGAAGCTTATTTATTAATTTTCTTAAATATTTCTTGTTTTGAGTTAGGTGTTTGGTAGATAGTATTTTTTATGTCTTATGTCAATTTTGCAATTTATTTTGTCAATGTCGCGAATCCTTATGTACAATATTCTCAAATACTATAGAAAAAGAAAGAACAAGAAAAAACAATTATGAATAAGTAATAACTTTTTTCTCTATATTTTTCAATCAAAAATAAAATTGAGAGAGAAAGAGTAAACGCCAACAATTTACCTCTGCGTTTTTTAAAGTTAAAAGTTCTTAAGAATCGAATTCCAAAAAATGACCGAAGATTTGGAAACGGAAAGAGAAAAAAATACGATTTGCTCATGGGCAAGAATTTATTATTTTCAAATTTTAAAGTAGTTATAAAGTTCATCAACACGTGGTGCTTCTTACTTGAAAAATTATCCACTGCATGATAGTATAGAGTTAAGAGAGCCATCTGTTGACAAACTTCGTAACTAGTGTTTCAAAATTTAATGGTAATAAAAATCTACATTTTTATCTTAAAAAGCGTACCATATTGAATGTATCTTTCTTCTTCTATTCTTTGATTTTTTAAAAATTGTTTGTTGATTATGGGGAATATTCGACCTTATTTTAGAGGTATTTTGGAGTAACATGGTAGAAGGTAGCTGACGTATTTAGCTTTAAGAGAAAAATAAAAATTTGAAAACTGGATATCATACATGCCAACCTTTTAGCGGAGGAACACTAAAAACACAACGCTGAAAAACATTTTTTTTTCTTCATGTTTTAGTTAGGTTCACTGAACTATGATTTGTTTTTTTAATTCTTGTGTTTACGAACTTCTGCCTAGGGGTACAAATGTTGCTGTCCTCCCGGTTTTACTGGAGTGCATTGTGAGAAAAAACTGGAACGAAATCTGTGTGACACTGTCCAATGTCTGAATGGAGGTACTTGTGAATCGAATGAAACTGATTTTAATTGCCTCTGCAAAGAGGGATACGTGGGAGTGTTCTGCGAATCTGATGTAGATGAATGTTTGAACCACACTTGCCTCAATGATGGCGTTTGCATCAATGGCATCAATAGTGCATCTTGCCAGTGTTCGATCCTCTTCGCTGGTGATAGATGCGAAAAAGGTTAATTTTTAAATTCATTTTTATTATTCTAGCGTATTTCTGAAAATGTACCGATGACAAAATCTTACAGACTAATTCCGTTGAGCACATTATCAACGGAATTTCATGTGATCTGGCGAGTTCGAAATTTCACGTGGACAAAAACTGACGCTTACGAAACACTTTAATAGATACAAATCCTTATCTCCGTTAGATTTCGTCCCACGAGAAGATGGCTTTGTTTAGTGCGGAATTATTCGCAAGATTTTGGATCATTATATACCTTTGATAAGTACTAACTTTTATTTTGATCTGAATTTTATTTTTGATGCTGTTATTAATATTAATTAAGTCATCATTTATCAGTTAAAAATCATCAGTTGAAATTCTGAATGATCATAACGCAATACTAATACTGTATCATAAATATATTTAAAAGCCTGCAGCTAACTTATTTAATTTCGAAAGTTCAAAGCTATCTAGTTCCCTATCAAAACATTCTATATATTCCGAGGGGTTTTATATTAAAATTGTTAATGTAATGTGTAAAATTTAATTAATTATTAAAACGTTTTTTATTTTACAAGCATTAAGTAATGTGATTGAAAAAAAGAAGCATCGTTGCACCTTTTAATTTTTCGCTTCTCATTGAGACGCATCAGTGATGGCTGGTCAGTACGCCTTCGGCTGTCAGCCTATACTGACCATAGTTCTGCCACAAAATATCCCTCATGGTAGAGGAATCATGGATTTATAGGTCCAATGCCTTCAGGCTAACTGTGGAAACTTTTTCTTTTTTATAAACAATAAACACATTCATATCGCTCATTTGGTGAAACAATGACGTAACTGCAAAATCAAGTTACGTCATTGAGCGATATATAGAACACTTTATTCCCGCTAAAATATCGAAAGAGATGTTAAAAAAATAAAATAAATGAATAAATAATCCGAATTTATCCTTTATTTTGCCATTGGTCGCTGTTTTTCAAAGGAAAAATAATATTTTTTATATCGCTCATTTGGAGAAACAATGACGTAACTTGATTTTGCAGTTACGTCATTTTTTCACCAAATGAGTGATATAAAGTCGTGAATAATTAAATCTACATTTAAAATTTTTTTTTATAACGCTGTTTTGTGTATGGATGGTTGGCTGAATGTAAACAATTACAAGCCTTCTAAAACCGGAAGAAATTTTGAAAACTTCCGGTGTATCCCTCCGCTTATGCTTACGAGGCGATGCGTGAACAGGCTTAATATTCTAGGAAGTTGTATTATTGTGATGGGTGTTTAAATTTACGCGTCATTTTACCATTCCTAAGAGTTTTCTGTCATTTATAAATTCTAACAGGCCGTGATCCTGAAATAAATTTAACAAGGTTAATATCACAGAATAAATAAAGATGTAAGGTTAGCCATGTTTTGAATGTTATCCCTTATTTGACTATATTTGCGTAAAATAACACCGCAATATGCGTAAAATAACACCGCAATATGCGTAAAATAACACCGCAATTTGCGTAAAATAACAACCAAATTTTGGGTAGCATCTCAGCAAGCTTGCTGTGTCTTCCGAATTCAATTGCTGTTTGTTTCGTCGAAATTTAGATTGAAAGAGAGCATTATATTTAGAACAGCACTACATGTATATTACTATTGGATGGTGCCTTTTAACAAGCTTAGGCTTAAAAATCTTACGACGAATTGAAACCCTTATCGCCATCTTTACGCGGTCAACCATCCATTTGTCGGCTTTGCTTCCAGAAATTGCCATTCAATTTTGCATCTCTTTCAGCTTTGCCTAAAGAATTTTCATTGAGTTTTATGTCTCCATCCACTGCAAATTATGCAATCGTACAGAATACCAAAAGACTTTATTCGATAACTGTGTCCTTTTTCATGCGGACGAATTATGACGAGGCCATGAAAAGGCCAACACCTCTTTCTTACAGTTACTATGACAAGGAAAAGAACATTTTAATGGACAATGCACTCACGTTTTACGATACACGTGGATTCATCATTTACATCCACGGAGAAGAGCTGCACACTGGAGTGAAGGCTAATCAGTGAGTACTATTCTTATACGATTATAGGGAAGTCTCGATATTCTTCCCCATATTATTGGGAGTACAAATTAGTTCGGTCCGTTTTCAAAAGATGGCTCTGGCTGTTATGAATGTATCAAAGTGACAGCTGGTTTCAGAGAGGTTAGACATCTGTCAATAATATCCAGTTTATATCGCTTTGAGTTTCATACAAAAAACCTGTTTTTTAATGTGTTGAATATGTCAAAATTTGTGGTAACTAAGCAGCATTTGCGGGAGGTCTTATGTTTCTGCTTTAATTGCAAGAAAAGTGCAGCTGAAGCGCATCGAATGCTTGTAGAAGTTGATGACTGCAATGCTCCAACTGATAAATCATGTAGGGAATGGTTTCGACGTTTCAAGAATGGTGAATGGTGTTGCATACTATGAGCTGCTACAACCTGGCGATTCCATTACAGGTGAACGGTATAGGCTACAATTGATTCGTTTGAGTCGTGCATTACGAGAAAAATGGCCGGAATACGAGCAAAGACATGACAAAGTTAATCTTCTGCATGATACCGGTCGGCCTGATGTTGCAAAAGTCGTAAACAATAATTTGGAAACTCTCAAGTGGGATATTTTACAGCACCCGCTGTGTTCATCGGACATTTTTCCTTCTGATTACTGGTTGTTCCGACGTATGCAGAATGATTTGGCAGGTCACCGGTTCACTTCTTTTGCAGAAATCGAAAATAGACTGCTAACTTGGATCGCCTCGAAAGACGAACCTTGTACATCTGTCGAGACATTTTTTCGAGATGGACTTCGAAAATTGCCTGAGAGGTGTGAAAAAGCAGTGGCCAGCGATGGACAATACTTTGATTAACCTGTTCATTCATTTTATTCTGAAATAAATGCATTTTTAACCACAGAAAAACGAATCGAACTAATTTGTACTCCCAATGTATTAATTTGGGATATAGTTTTTCTGGGAAATTATTGAAGCAATTTTCTGAAACTTTCTTTTGTGATGGTGGGAATTTTAATACTGTATTTAATTATTTATCAAAATATTTTAATTTTAAAGCATTGATTTTTTAAAATATTTATTATAAAGTCCTTAAAACATTTTTTTTTTAAATTTTAAATTTCCTAAACAGGTATAAACAGTAACGTTCGGTTTACTGTGTTTGGCTTAGGAAATCGGAGAATTTATTCTTACTGAATTTCAAAAGTAGTCGCAATGTGTGTCGGTAGACGTCGCTGCTGACGATAAGAGCTAAGAATAGGTTTTCCGAGCATGTTTCCATTCAATTCCATTTAAATTGTCTACACAACTGTCTGTTTAATGTATCGGCACACTGCAAAACATTGTTGCTGCATTGTTTTATAATTTTACTTAAGTTAGAAATACAATCTTTTGATGATCTTTTTCAAATTATGTGCCATTTTTGAGGCGTTTTTTTTAAATTATATAAATCTTTTGTTTAAATATTTCGGAAGAAAATAGTTCCCAAACAAACTAGAAAAAAAGACGTAGCTCTTATTTTTCATAGTAACAAATCCAAATAAAATATCAAAGAAAATTTTTTACAATATTCGGAACTCTGTTAAGTAACAATTAAAAAATTATTCACTTTTTGATAATGGTATACCTGCAAGTGACGTAACGTGAGTATTTCGATCCTGATTGGTTGTGGAAACGCGGTATCTGTTTACGATAGCAACGATACTTTCCCTTCTATTTCGAATAAGCTAAGCCCGTCAAATATCAATTCTTTTAAGTGGCTCATTCTATATTCTTTTACAAAGATTTAAATTCTTTCACTGAATATTTCTTACCTAACACAAAGACAGGCACGAAGTAGAACATAGCCAAACTAATTATGTATCGAAGTTGCCAGGGATACAAAATATAAAATATGAACAAATAATAAATCTAAGTAGAAGACAGAGAAGAGAAAGAATTATATTTCAACACATTCGATGTGCGATATGCATTTAACTAACTTCACGTTCATTAATTTTCTAACTAATGTGTAGAAACTTTGCTCAAATTCAGCACGCCATTTTACTTGTAAACGATCAGATTTCGCTGGCGTCATAGGTCACACGTGTGGGCATTTGTGATCTTCTTCTTGAAGTGCCAGTACCTAATTGTATCTAATTAGATTACTATAGAGATGATTTATTCTTTAGTGATTTCAACTGGCATCATTACGCATTGACGTGGCAGAGGAAGGGTGGAAAGTGGTCATTTTTTGTCGATGGAAAAGTTGCTGCTTCAGGTGACGGCATCGGTACCGAGAATTACATGTGGCCCGGAATGTTTGTATTAGGACAGGAACAAGACAGTTTGGGAGGAACCTTTAGCACACTCGAAGCATTTGTTGGTGACATTACTGAGGTAAGATTCCGTTGATTACTAAGATTTCAAGGTTATTACGAGGGTTGTTGGGCCAGGATAGCCTGGTCGGTAGGGCGCTGGGCCCATCTCCGAGAGTTCGTGGGTTCGAACCCCGCCGGCCGAAGACTCCCCGTGTAGTAAAGTGACTGATGCACGTTAAATCTGTCGAGTCGCAAAAGTCCTCCATGTTCCCATAACAAATCAATACCTCTGGGGGCACTGGATTGGAGATCGATCGTTCTCTGATTCAAATCAGAATTACGATCTGTGGATGAATGAATGGGTCCGCCCTATAAACGGGTGCGACGTATGGTGTGGAAGAAGTCGCATTCTTGAACATAGATGGCGCCACTGAAAGACAAGAACAATCGCACCCCCTCTGCCTAAACAGGCATACGTCAACAAAAACAACAACGAGGGTAGTTTTTGTTTTTTTAAGTTAAGTGTCGTTTTGCTGAGTGCGTTGCAACGAGTGCTTGTGTCGTGTCCCCGGCATTCCTTGGGAACAACTGTGCTCAATGGCAGCTGTGTAAGTAAACTGTACGGTCAGTTCTACGTCTTTAAAATGTTCAAATTTAACAAATTGTCCACCGCGTACGAGATACGTTCAGTGATGCGTTTTTAGTCTGCAAAAAATACTTCTCTGCTGCATACAGGTAGATTTGTGAAGTAGCGAAATTCTCTGCCATGCTGACAGAGAATTTTGCTACCCTGTGACAATGACTCTCTTCGCAGCTCAGATCCCAGGTTTATTGGACTCTTTTGGCTGGGAAGTTTTGGTACTCCCCTTCCTACAGCCCAGATCTTGCGCTGAGGGATTTTCCGATATTCCAAACATCATTTTGGTGGTCATCACTACAACGATGACGAATACGTGAAAGCAGCCGTGACCTCTTGCTTAACGGAGCAGGCGGCAAGTTAGTATGAAGAGAGTATTCTAAATCTAGTTGTAAGGTATAATAAGTGTTTAAGCAAATGTGGTAACTATGCTGAAAAAAAAAAGAAAGGAGAAACGTATTTAGAATCTGAAAATAAATTTGCTTCTTGAAAATTTTCTTTCATTTTTATTTTCAAACGGACCCTACTTAAAGAAAAACAACTCTCGTATGATTCCATTTAAGTAATTTTGCAATGAAACATTTTTCAGACAATCAGGGTAGCCGCGAACTCATATTTTAGATAGGGGGGAAATTCCCATTTTGCTGAATGAAACTAGACCGAATCATAAATACGCATGTTATTCGTTAGCTTCGATAAAAAAATGATTTTGTTGCTAGTATTTTTCCAATCTGTTAATTTTTTTCCACGAATATATTACTGATTCCAGCGCAGTGCAGCCAGTCTGGGAACACCAATTCAACAAATCTTACATACCACTAGAAACGTAAAGCTAACAGTTTTAAAACATTTAGCAACCACTATTCTTTTAACGACAAAGAACTGTCACTGTATTTAGAATATACTGTGTTAGGTAGCACTTGCCCGAATAAAATTTTCAATCGAAATTTTCTGTTCAGGAAAGGGTTAATTATTCTAGTCAAGGGGTTGATCCTCAGTGTTAACTTGAAACCCACTCGCCTTCAGATCGATGGGTTCCAATTTTTCTGGGAAGTAAAGGCTGCCTGTGCGCAATGCTGACCACATTTCCACAATCAGCAATTGCCACATTGTGTGCGACCTTCATATTTGTGTTTTCTAAATAAAATATGAGAAAATAAATTTTCCTAAATATGCCGAATGGCCTTGCGGAATAGCAAAAATCTTTGCAAGGTCAAATTAACCTTACTTGATCTCTCATCACTGCACCCCGGCAGATAAAAATCAGACACCTTTATCGGCGACCCCATTTAATCTATTACAACATATTGTTTAAAACAGTTTTAATGTGAACTTGTTTTACAATTTAATTAGAATATTTTTATCATATAATCTATTGCAACATATTATTTAAGAAATTATGAATGCTAAATTGTTTTAAATTAGCATTAGAATTTTCTTTTATCACGTATTGCAACACATTGTTAAGAAAAGTATAAATGTGAATATTTTTGAAAATATTGACGAAATCTCTTTATAGTGACATACGATTTTTAAAAAAAAGGAATTTGATTTTTTTTAAAAATAATAATTGATTTACTGTATTTTGCAATCGATTTTAACTTATTGTTTAAGAAAGTATTAATGTGTATTTGCTTTAAAATGTCACTAGAATTGCTTTATTAAATACTGATTCTAAGATATTGTTTAAAAAAAGTATGCATGAGATTTGTTTGAATAACAATAGATTTTCTGCATCATGTAATCAATTTCAACATATTATTTAAGAAAGTATGAATGTGATTTTTTTTTCAAATATGAATTGAATTTTTATCGTATCATCTACAGCAACACATTATTTAAAAATATGTATGCGAAGCTGTTTAAAATTTCATCAGAATTTATTTATCTTGTATTACAACATATTGTTAAAGAAAGTATGAATGCGTGTTGTTTTTAAATATGAATAGAATTTTTTTGGCATGTAATCTATAGCAATTCATTATTTAAAAAAGTATGAAGGAGAATGTGTTTTAAATTTTTGTTAGAATTTCCCTTACCATATAATCCATTATAACTTATTGTTTAAGAAAGTATGAAGGAGAATTTGTTTCAAATTTTCGTTAGAATTTCCCTTACTATATAATCCATTATAACTTATCGTTTAAGAAAGTAAGAAGGAGAACGTGTTTTAAATTTTCCTTAGAATTATCCTCTTATCGTATTTTCTATCATTACTTATTATTTAAGAAATAATGGGCAAGAATTTCTTTCGTATTGTTTTAAGATCTCTTCTGGTTTCTGCTTTATGTATTTACGTTATTAATGTATATGTATGTAATATAGAATGTCTTATACGAGTCTTAATTCATAGATTAAAAGAGATTCTCTTATTAATTTTACGACGTAGGAATCGTTCTTTCACAAAGAGCCATTAAAAGTCAAGATGCCAATTAAAATATTATTTTCTTAGATTGGAAACACGTGCGGTTTCTGTTTTTTTCTTTAGTATGATTATTCTTTTTATAGATTTCATAATTCACATCAGACATTTTTTTAAAATGATGGTATAATGACCACTAAACGTCGGAATGAGTTTTCTAGCGTTAGGATATTTAACCCTTTGACGGTTAGGGAAATGAGCACTTTTCGTTTCATTAATTCGCGCAGTATTACGTGCAAACAGTAGTCGAAAGTGGCATCTGTTTTCCACCTCCGTTCTTCCGAAAACGTCACCCTTCTCTGGCGATGCCAACTGCTCCGTCTTCTGGAATTGTTATAATAAAGTGGTAGCAAATTATGTAGTAAATTTCGTTGGAGAAGGACAGTTACGCTTACTTTTTGATAGAGTAACCAGTAGATTGTTGCTTTAACGTTGCATTTTATATGTTACTTATAGTCTTTGATATTTAGTGGTGAAAAAATTACTTAAAAGGAAAAATACTAAGCTGAAAGTAACTTGACTTTCCCTATCACTAGGAAATACTATTTTACAAAGCGGAGCTAGTTGGCATCTCTGGTGAGGCCGTAGATAGCTCGCCTTACGCGTTTTAAAAATTTCTTAAAGTATTCGTAGTACATAAATAACAGTTTTTACGTACTTTTCGTTTTTAACATAGTATATGCAGAAAAATGATGGCGTACGAGTCAGCTCGTCAGCGCTCATTGGGGAAAAATTTCACTACGGGAGTAGTGCTCGTTACTAACCATTACGGTCAAAATCTTGCTCCCGAGCGGAACTCGTTTGCGCGCATTATGAAGCACGATTCGATTGCGAGCTGAACTCGTTCATAACCGTCAAAGGGTTAAACTCTCCATACATGATTGTCTCAATTCATATCTACAAACTTAAAATCATAACAAACCTAATAATTTCGCGTTTTGTCCTTTCATCTGCTATTTTTTAAGCTTCTTCGATTGGAGGATCCTCTTTTAAAGGATTTTCAACAAACCCATTTAATAAATATGTCGGAGGAAATTTTGTAACTGAGAAAGAGCTAAATTTTCTTCCTTAACAACTACTATTAATAACTTAGGCCACAGTATTTGAAATTTTCCTTAATTTTATTTTTTAAATGATTGGTTATTGTTTATGCCAGTCTCTCTACTTTACCATTAGTTTTAGGCCTATGAGTTGCAGTTAAAAGTTGTTTAACTTTATGGTGCTTAAGAAATTATTTGAAATGAAAGTTTCCATTCTATTATTTAAGAGATTTGTAGGTATTTGATTTTGAAAAATTTGATGAATAAAAGTCGTATAAATTTCTGTTGTAATTGAGTTGGAAGCGAAAGCCCATATGTATCGCGTGAAATGTTTAATAATTAAGGTCAAAAATTTTTTTTGTTGATTTATAATGGTTAAGACCACCAACACTACTAATTGTAAGTGAATTAAATGGTTTATCCGCAAAAAAACATCGATTGTAAAAACCCAAATATTTTTTTTGTTGGGGCTTCTTATTCATTTGACACATGCGACAAATTTAGTTATATCAGAAGTAATGTTTTGCCAAAAATATACAAGAGTTAATAAATTAATTGTTTTTTGAATACCAGGAAGACCAAATTTTTATGCGAACAATTTTAACCGTAATGAAAAAGGCATTACCATTTTAGTAAGTCTTTTTTTTACGAAGGCAATATATATTATTAATTTCGGCACATTTTTCAGTTAAATTGTCACCTATTAACCCTTAATAATTTCGCTTAATTGCAAAAGATGTGACATTATTGTTTACATTTAATTTTTAATCTGGTGTTTCGCTCCAAAGCATATCTTCTTTAATATTTGCACGACATTTAGTATATTTTACAACGTAATCATTCATGCTTAGATGTAATGTAAATGTAAGGAAATCCTAGTCCTTAAGAATTTATCATAAAATACTGAATAAAACTTAAAAGAAGAAAACTTGTTCCTCGTCTGTGGAAATGACTAGTATTTTCTTCAAATAAGATCATAAGATCTTACATGTAATATATATATGTAATGTATATATCTTCCATATGCATTATATAATTTGAAAAGTTATGTTTAAAAGTTTTGATTGGTTAATTTTTTTTCCTCCCATTAGTTTAATGTGTGGGATTATGCTTTGTCCGAAAATGAGATAAAGTCATTACCGTTAATGTGTGGTTATATTGGAAATTTAATACCCTGGCTTCAAGTTTCTAACAATGTATATGGAAATATTCAAGTTTCAGAAAAAGTGGACCTCTGCTCAAGTAAGCATTGTTTTTTTTTCCTCACGACCTCATATTGAGGGACATTTCTTTCATAATATTTTGAAAATGTATATCTGAAATGAACCAAAGTATTTTTTATTGGTTTTTAAGAGAAAACTACACCGGGGGGAAAACCCTTCATTGTAAAATCTGTTTCACTTATGCAAGTTATTTAAAATTTGAGGTTTAAAAGGAAAGCGACTTATAGTAAATCTAGGGAAAAACAATGGAGTTTCAAATACTGAATAAATAAATAAATATGAATAAATGATAAATATAAATAAATAAATAAATGAATAAATATAAATAAAGAGATAAAATAATGAAATAAACAAGTAAACTAAATAAATACTTAAATATAATTAAATAAGTAAATATGGCTAGACTACTTTCCCACTGCGTAATCCTGAGAAGTCCTACCATAATTTGTTTAAATTTTGATATTTAAAAGAAAAAAGAAAAAATGCGACTTCTGAAACTTTCTTTTCGGTTCTGAAGCGGTTTATTCTGTGTTTACATAGGATATCTAGGTTTTATTACTATACTAGGTTATTTATACTTGGTTTATACTAGGTTATTTATACTAGGTTCATATTAGGTTATCTTCTAATGTAGGGGAATCTCCAGCAGTAAAAACGAAAACTTTAAACTCTGAAATCCAAAACAAAACTATATTTATTGAAACGTGAATTATTTTGTTGGAACTAAAACAAACTAAAAATAACATTCTAAAATGATCTAATTCTTAAATAATTAGTTTGGTCATTTTAAACCTAACATTTTCTTCACTTTTTTTTTCAGGCAAAGGACGTTGCGCAGTCAAGAACTGTAACTGTTTATATTCAATCAAGGGAAACAGTAAGATATTATAATTAATGTGTTTTATTCTATCGAAATAAAAATGTATGCTTTTAAAAATTTAACTTCTTGAAATTTAGCTACATGTTTTTTTTTGCAATATCACTGATAAAAATATTAGCTAGTTAGGTAGTTTTGCGCAAGAGCCAAAGAAGGCTATTCCGAGCTCAGCACTTGATCACAATTAAAAATCTGTTTAAAAGTTTTGGAAGTATCCGGTGTCTTTAAAATATTGAAGAAGGTTTCTATGTGGATTGTCAATCAATCGTCTCCAATAATTACAGGATATTCAGTGTTAAAATATCGCCGTCTCTTAGCTTTAAAATTGGATTACTGGGTTAAGTTGTGCTTTATAGTGAATGATTCTCTGCGACTGGGGCAAACAGGCGCCGGTTCGTTCAACAAGAGGCGTCTATGACCTATAAGTAATCGTTTTATTAGCACTTTCAATTTTTCTGGAGCAATTTAGGATCTTAAAAGGGGAAAACATCGGTTTTATTTCATGCAGTTTGTTATTTATTTTTGTGTTCCATCCTATCTGCCAATTAGTAATTAAAGCATTTATTATTTCAGTTTGAGTAGTAGTAGTAATTCATTTACGTCGCACTAGAGCTGCACAATCGGCTATTGGCGACGATCTGGGAAACATCCCTGAGGAAGATCAGTTGATGTTGCTGTTAATTTACGTTGCACTAGAGCTGCACAATGGGCTACTGGCGACGGTCTGGGAAACATCCCTGAGGATGATCCGAAGACATGCCATCACAATTTTGATCCTCTGCGGAGGGGATGGCACCCCCGCTTCGGCAGCCCGACGACCTGCGCGAGAAGTCGAGCACTTTACGGTAACGCAGTTTAACGAGGACCAATACCGCACACCGTTGGTCCCTACGCAGACTGATCCAAGTGGCCACCCACCCGCACACTGACCGCAGCCAGTGATGCTTGACTTCGATGATCTGCTGGGAACCGTGTCTTAACGATCAGTTCACTGCGGGACTATTTCAGTTTGAACATTACGTCTTAAGCCTGTCAGAAAGATTTTGCTGTAGAACCAGGGCGTGATTCCCACGTGACCAGGGATCCAGGAAAAATTAAAATTTTAAAGCCTTTATTATTTAGATCCATTAGAAATTTTAATAGACGGAGTTTATAATTGAATGTAGATCTATAGATGGAATTTTCACAGCTTCTAAGCAATTCTCGGAATCTGTATAAATTGTCCAATTTTTATGCTTCTGAGTGGAAATATAGATAAAAAATATGAGTACTTATTTACAGTTTGGTAGAAGCTTTTAATTTTAAAATGATATTTTTTAAAGTGGCGAAGACTGTGTAAAATCTTTTGCAATCTCTTAAAGGTGATTGCAGCAAACGTCCAGTTGAAGATTGCACTCCTAATCCTTGTCAGAATGGTCAACCTTGCATAGAAGGTGATGCTTATTCTTATTGTAACTGCAGCTCAGGGTATGACGGAAAATTATGTGATTATGGTAAGTACATGTAATTTTTTTTTCTTAATGATATGACATAAATACTCTCAGCGGACCCTTACATTGAAGGTCAAAGGTCATTAAAAAGTCTTCGACTTTCTTAGATATTGACCTTCAATATCTACTTGTATCCCGCGTCGGGCATGCGTGTTTTCCTTGGTTGTGTTTTGCCCCTTATATGGTGCCCACAATAAAGTTGATTATTACATCAGTTAAATATATTAGGCACTACGAGGTACTTTTTTTTTCGAAAAAAATGAAAAGGATGAAATTTTTCTTTAATTAAGCAAAATTCGGTTTTCGAAGAAGTGACGATAGTTATTTTATTAGTTATTAGTTAGAAAATTTCGTTACTTTAACGAAATTTTTGCTCGGAGCATATACCAGGAAACGGTTTCATCAAAGACGGAGAAAGTTTCGTGAGATTTGAGTATCCATTGTTCTACAATGAATCGGATTTAAATTAAACGAATTGTCAAACCCCAAGAATTTAACAGTCGTGAAGCTTTTTCTCAAGATTATGTGAATTATATTAACTGTCTATATTGGTTATTTTTTGTAATAATGTAAATATTACAGAAGATAATCAATATTTGTTTCAAACGTCCTTTTAGGTTTGCCTTAATATAAAATGTGTTGACTTTCATATGAATATTTTCTACTTGAATGTACAAAAAGTAGGATTTTTTCAAAGTTTTTTTTAAAACTACTAGAAAGCTAGTTATTTTAAAAATCTAATTCATGGTGTTAATTTCAAACTTTTTTCATTAAGTGAGTAGAATGTAAATATTTAATCATTTTTTCAGATATAAATGAGTGTCAGGAAAACAATGGTAACTGCTCACATTTTTGCACCAATACCGATGGTTCTTACAAGTGCGGCTGCCCAGAAAATATGACTCTATCGGATGACAACCACACTTGCATAGGTATTTTGATTTTTGTTTAAAAAATTCTTGAAATTCATAGCACTTACTAATAGATAACATTTTACTCCAACAAATCAAGTTTTCCTTTTCTTAGAATGAATGATTGATTACGTTTACAAGCATTCGTTGAAATGCTTATTAAAAAATATTTATAACTAACTGGCTCCACCTGCTTGCTTCTCCTACGAAACCCACAATGGCTTCACAATCATTTTTGTTTCTTCTTAATTAAGAGATTTTACATAAAAATAAATAAAAATATTTAATCAATTATCTAAAAAAAATTTAAATATATCTGTTATCGTATAATTCAGTTATGTCACAGAATAACTTGGTATTTTATGAAATAACTAGATAAGTCAGTTAATAGGTGAAAAATTTCATACTTTACCTATGAAATAACTAATGGTAGACAGTTAAAGTAAAGAATAGACAGTTTCAAAGTTATTTTATAAATTGATTGAACATAAATAGCTGAAATCTCTCGAAAAATGCATTTTATAACTATGGTGAATAAGTAATTGATAAATAATAAGGAAAAGCAACATTAGTTAACATAAATATACCGTCTGAATTCTGCATCTAAAAGCAACGGAATGAAGCGTTCATACGTCATTGTAAAGCAGTTATAAGCAGTTCAAAACTGACTAAAAGCAGCTAGAAGCAGCTGGAACCAGTTCAAGGAACTTTCGAGAGTTGGTTCATGAAATACTATGAAACCTCCAGGCACCTCCATTTATGACCACTATTGGGAGGTACGGGATTTTTTCTATAGATTTTGCGTTGAAGAAAACCTTTAGGAGAAACCATCTAAACCTCTCACTGCGACCAGGCAAACCTCAGCACCAAATGCGGAAAAAATTAAATAAGGAAACACGAAAAAATATACAAATAAAAAATATTAGCAAAACAAATAAGTAAATTCGAATGTATTCAAAATATCTCTGATTGGCTGTTATTTAGAGAGCTCTATTTGACGATGTCTGAGAGAGATTGACAACCCCTCAACCTCAGTCAGAGTGTACTAAAAACGATGCATCCATATAGCAATAGAGTTAAAATGTTAAGTTAGAAGGGGAAAAAAAGGTATTTTAGAAAAAAAACTAAGCATCTCAAACAAACAAACCTCTCATTTTTTAAAGTAAATTGATTTTCAAGATATGAAAATAAATGCAAACTCAAACAAAAATCATAATTTTTTTTTATTTAAAATAGTTTTATCATCCATAATTGGTAAGTATGTTTTTACAGATAATTATATCTAATCAATTAATAATATGAGTCATTTATATTGAGGCTAAATTTTAAAATGGTTTTATCATCCATAATTGGTAAATTTGTTTTTACAGATAATTATATCTAATCAATTAATAACAGGAGTTCATTTGGTCGTTATATTGAGGCTAAATTTTAAAATGGTTTTATCATCCATAATTGGTAAATTTGTTTTTGCAGATAATTATATCTAATCAATTAATAACAAGAGTAATTTATATTGTCGCTAAATTTTAAAATGGTTTTATCATCCATAATTGGTAAATTTGTTTTTACAGATAATTATATCTAATCAATTAATAACAGGAATCATTTATATTGACGCTAAATTTTATTTATCGATCTGGTTTTCATGACGCCTACAATATGGGTATTTCCGCGCTAAGAAAACGACACTAAGTAAGATTAAAATCAATTGCAAAAAGTCGTGTACCTTCGATAGCATCTCGAAGTCAATGGAGGTAACCTCTAAAGCGTCCGATTTTATTGGGTTAAAAATTAAACCTAATCAGTTAGTACGGTTACCATAGCAACTTCATCAAGAACTCGTTTATTTTATTATTATTTTGTTTTGTTTTGTTTTTAGCTTAAAAAACCGTGTAAAATGATTTAATAGTTGAAAAGAGTATTCAGTATAAGTGCGAAAAATCATTCTTGCCATTGCTTTAGATTTTTAAAAATTTATCGTTCATTTTTTAAATAACATATCTTGATCAAATACAAATTTAAATAAAATTTACTATAAGAGTAAATCTAATTTATTTATGGTTTATAATTTGTAAAATGATAGAATAATATTATACGGTTACTTTGTAATAGGACTAAAGAGAAATTTTTTTAATATTCAGCCTTTAATTTTGAAATATATTCAAGTTAAAAATCAAAATATGATCTTAACAGAGAATAATAATAAAAATAGGTGATTATTAAATATTATTTTTAAATATTCTAAAATAAAAAGTAACTGATTTAATGTAGGGTTTTATTGGCACATGGTCCAAACAAATAAATACCGTTGTAATTCTCATTGATTTTATATAGATGACATCTGTATCTGTTTTGTTTTTTTAACAATTATATCACTCGATTTTCTTTTCTGTTTTAATGAAAAGTTATGACGTCTTTTCGATATATATAATTGGAGATAAAAGCGAAATATTACATAATGCTTACATCTTACATAATGCTTACATAATGCTTACATACACATAATGCTTACATAATGTTAGCATTATGTGTAAGCATTACATAATGCTTACACATAATGCTTACACATAATGCTAACATCTATTCAGTATCCTAATTCCTTGATGCTCGATATGTCTAATGGAACCGTGTTTTTTTCTCTTTTACTACTCTGTTAAAATTTTCATTCCATTATTTTAAAAATAACCGTCAGTAATCTGTCCATCCAATTAACCGTAAAGTTTACGGGAAAAAATATTTTTTACCTTTTCTGTTTCGAAATAGTTTACAGCTAGTATGGCTATAAAGCCAAGAATACTAAACTAAACTGTTTTTTTTTAACCATTTACAACTAGCTTGGTTTCAAAACCGTAAAAGAAAATTTAACTGAGCCTGGAGCTAGACATTTCGTTAGGCAAGGTCATGGGTATTATAAGGTGGAGAATACAAATGAGGGAATGCAGAACACTGAAAACTCTTCGTATATTGAAGGGAATGGATGAAATATTGTGTTGTCAACGCTGGGATTGTCGGTAATGAGACTGACAGATTAGCATTCTCGGCCATAATATTTACCCAGCTGCAGGGAACTGAGTGGCATCATTAGATGGGCTCAGTTGGTGAGATAAAATATTGGTTGCTTAACCGTATTAAATGAAAGCAGTTAATAAACGGTTTTTCTCACAAATAACGGTGAATACCATCTCATTTACGGTAATTTGACTGCTTTGTTTGAACATGGTAAGATAACAGTTGAATAAATTGTTATTTAACAAACTTTTTCGGAGAAATTCGGAGTAATTATAAATATGTTAATATAAATAATGCCAATAGGCCAATATATATAATCCCAATATAATAAAGAATGCCAAGATAATAAATAGAAATAAAAAGAAATAATGCCAATATAACTACCAACAAAAAGTTTGAGTTAACTATTTGAAATGATTATTAGATTATGTTTAGTTCCTAAAATTCTGAATGTTTGATTTAAAACCAGTTATACACTATTGTTATTGCTTTTGCTATGAAGTATGAGCTAGTAAATGCTCTTAAAATTTTTTAAACTATGAAAATCAAAAGTGAATTTTTTTTGTTTTGTTTTGTGATTTTGGAAATGAATTTGTTAAAAAATTACGATTTCAGCTGTAAATTATACATTTTGGGGAATAAAAATATTAATGCAAAGTGTTCATTTCGAAACGCAATATTATTATTTTTATTTTATTTTATTTCTTTATTTACTTATTTCAGATACTACTTTTTGTCAAGTCAATGGACAAATAATATTGGTAAGTAGGAAAATATCCGTTTATTGATAATTGTCCTCTACTATGTCCTTCTTAACCATTATATATATATATATATATATATATATATATATATATATATATATATATATATATATATATATATATATATAACAATTTATCTTACAGGATGGACAATGGTGGATGTCCTCTTGTCAGGAATGTCTGTGTGAAAAGTCACAAGTAATTTGCAACGATTTTCAATGCTCCTTTATCAAATGCCACCCGGTTTGTTTTATTTTATTTTTCAACATTTATCTCCAAAAAAAATTATGGTGCAATAGTAAAGTTGTGATATTTATCATTGCAGGAAGAAACCCTGATGCAATTCCCGGGTGACTGCTGTCCAAAGTGTGTGTCGTGTATGTACCAACATTTTTTGTTCAATAATTAATACAAATTACAATATAGTATTTCAATAGATATTTTTTGCCTGATGGATTGAACAAATGTCTAATCTGTTGTATTCAGCTTATAAATTTCAGTTATACTAGCAGAAATTAATTCTTATTACACAGACGTAATATGCAGGTTGATGATGAGATAAATATTTTTTTAAGAAGGGAAAACAAATGCAATTTATAAAATATTACACTGCTCTAAAAAAAAGTTTGGTTGCAAGTAAACAAGTGCGAAAATTTTTGCCATTCATGGGCGTAAAATGGAGAATAATAATACAGGTTTAACGAATTGCAATACGAAAAAGAGCAAAAGCAATTGTATAGGAACTTTAACTCTTTGGAATGATATAAAGAGCATGGAATGATGTGTTTCAGGGCAACAATTTGTTTAAATGAAAAGGACAAAAGATACACGTAAATGAATAAAAAAAAAGATCAGGAGAGCATGTTGGCCACTATTGTTTCAGCTTTAAGAAAGTTCTCCGTGTAAATGATAAAAAAACTGATTGTTTGGAAATGATACAAGATATTTAATATGGTGTGGGGTCTCCCCCCCCCCCAAAAAAAAGGCTTAGATTGCGCAGTTCTGTTTTGCATGGATGGGATGAGATTATGGATGAGAATTTGGGGAATACCATTCTTGACGAAGTAACATGAGACCTTAAGGCCTGGTTTCTTAGGACAGGACGCCGTCAGCTGGAAATCAGCGCTAACCTCTGATTGGTCCATTTGTGAGTTTGATAGTATACGTCATCGAACGCTCATCTTGAACTACAATTACCGTCCAACTCAACTGCAGTTTGATTACAACGTGACGTTACTCACAGAAGCAATCGCGGACAACATCCTGTTGCACATTGAAATCAGCCAAGATTTTGATTTTGACATTAAACATAGCTTCTTCATTAAACATAGCACTCTTCATTTAGCTCAGCTATAATGTGTTTTTTCTTGGACAAAGTCATTATTTGTTCTCTAAAACACTGGTCGACAATAACAAAATCAATACAAATTCAAAATAAATATTTGTTTACGTTATTAAATCATGCGCAATGAGAGATAATGTCTGCGTTGGACCGACTGCTCACGCTGAGCTAACAAAAAAGTATTTTTTTGGCGTCAGGTCTACGTCAACTTTCCGCTGACGCCCAGATAAGGCGTTAGTTCTAAGAAACCAGGCCTTGAGCTAACAAACCAGTATTTTGTTGGCGTCAGCGTGACGTTGACGTCCCGCTGACGCCCAGATAAGGCGCTTGTCCTAAGAAACCAGACCTTTAGCCATGCAACAACGCGACGTCCGAGTGCGTCCCAAACATGCTCGATCGGATTAAGATCAGGAGAGCATACTAGCCACTGTATTGTTTCAGCTTCAAGCAATTCTCCCCAAAACGAGCTGAGTGAAATATGTCATTAACGTGCATTTAGGACCACGCATTTCGCCATTTAAGTATCAGGATCTCGTCTAAATACTTTTGAGCCGTCAGATTTGGTGTTCCAAATTATATGAAGATCAGTACGTCTTCCTATGCTGATTCCAGCCCATACTATCAAACCACTTCGCCTGTTATGTGATATTTGATGAACGAATATAGAGTTATTTCAGATTCCGTTAGCGTCCGCTACATTTTTTTGTGGTTAACCCGGATTCAAGGAACCAGTAGATTACGTTGTGGTTACATTTTCAAGTAACCTTTTCTCAAAATAAAAGTCGAAAGGTTGAATTTCCTCTCTGATAAAACGGAAGACAGCAGCCTCTGAGAAATGCACTAATATACTCTTATTGGTTTTTGACATCATGAACGCTGGAACTATGGAAGTTTTGTTTTACGTTGGTTATCAGAAGAAAAATTTGCGTAATTACGTTAAATCCGTCTGCTCCCTGAATTTTTTGAACAGTGTATTTTGATTTTTATATATTTTCAAAGCTTATTGACTGAAGTGAACAATATTTTTGAATACTATAAAATCAGTAAGTTTCTTCGCTATATTGGCTGACAGCTGACTGACTAATGCGATGATAAAATAAAAACCTTTGTGGTGGCTGATAGGTGATAGACGGCTCCAGATAGTTGAAATTGCAGAAATGTTTAAATTGCTTCGTAAATAATTTAAAAAAAAGATAAATGAATTAAATTTGAAATATGAGTAGTTATGATTGTTGGTTGGATTATGAGGATTATATATGAAATATAAAAAGCTTTAATTAATCTTTTTATGTTATTCTTTTTCTGTAAATCCTTTTCTTAATTTATTATTCAAAACTAAAGGCTTTCTCACACTTTTAAATTCAATTGCTACTTTCCCTAGGATAAAAACTAAAGCACACAGAGTTTGGCTCCGCCAATGCTAGATGCCCGATTTGAGCTCAGCCAATGCCTGAAAATAATCTGAATACACGATGTGAAGCTCAATAAAAATATTCTTTCCTTCCAACTGTTGCCTGCGTGGCTGAACAACATTCGACCGTGACTGCTAACAATATATATATATATATATATATATATATATATATATATATATATATATATATATATATATATATATATATATATATATATATATATATATATATATATATATATATATGAATAATGAAAACTATTTTATATTTGTTTAATTTCGGAAGGGGTTTTGTCCCCAAAACTACGCACTGTGAGAAATAACAGTATGAAAAGCTCTTCTTAAATCGTATCATAAAGTTGCTATTTTTTAAGAAACTATTTAAAGCATACACCAAGGTTCATGTACTTTAAGAATTCCAGACAGGAACAAATAAGTAAATAAGTTTTTTTTTAAAAAATATGATTTTCAAAACTGAGGGGCCAAACCAAAATATATTTCTTTTAATTTTTTTATTTTATTTTTTTTTAGATTCATTCTGTTTTGTTACACCCAACCATACAGTGACTACATTTGGATATTCTCAACTACAATTTACTGACAAATGTTCCTACACTCTTCTGGAGGACTGTGTCCATGGACATTTTAGTGTCCGGCTCGATGGCGACTCCAATAATTTAAAAGTGTATCAATCCTGTTCCGTCCTGCAACTCAATTCCACGGGAGAAATGTTACTGGATGAAGAAAATTTGGTTTCACCTTTCAAGAATGATTTATTCAATGTACAATCCGATAACTCGAGTGTTCTGTTATCTACTCATTCAGGTGTATACATCCAGTCGTATTCCAATGGAGAAATTTTATTGGCACTCCCAACAGATATTTCCAAACACGCATGCGGAGTTTGTGGCAGTCTGCAAGAATATAACGTGCAAAGACATGTTTCAAACTCTACTTCAGTAAGATCCTACTTTCATGTTATATATTCATTTATGCTTCTTTAACGAATAAGAAATGTATGCAAATGCAGCCAAGAGGTCAAGGACTGCATTTAATAAAACATACATTATTTGTATATATTAATTCTTCTTTCTGCTGAGCAGTTCAGCTATCAGTTAAATGAAAATGTAAGAGCATTTCTATTTTACTAGGTAAATTTTCAGGATTAAAAGAATTACATGACTACAAACAAATTACAAAAGAATTACAGATATCATAAGAATTACATTTACGTATAATATGAGAGTTATATAAATCTTGTTTCTTGATTTTTTTTTCCTTCTGATTTTGGACTTTGTGAAGTTGACTTTTTATTTCCAAAAGTAGAAAAATTTCTTAAAAGAAATAAGATGAATGGTATCGGAAACTTAACTTAAGTTGTATTTGTTACGTTTACAGCCGATAAACTTAAGTTGTATTTTTGTTATAAACTAAAGTTGTATTTGTTACGTTTACAGCCGAGTATTAACATTACGACAGGTGACGGCATTACGGCACTTTAAAATATATTAAATGGAATATATAATCACATAATATTCTCAGTAGCTATTAAATGGATGTGAAAATTAATATAATCGCATCCAGTTGAAAATCATGAAATAATTAAATTTATTCAGTTAATCTTTAACTAAACAAACCTTCGAAACTTTTTACATTGTGGTTTTTTAAGACAAATTCGTTGCTTGGCAACCATGAATAAATATCTAGTTTCGAAGTAGAAAATAAATTTTAGCGAGAAAAGAATTTTATCAAAATTAGCTCAGTTGCCTAGCTACGAAATAATCTGAAAAAAAATTTCCAATAGCATAGGACAGGATGACTTGAACATTTTTTTATCGCTATTTATTATTAGTTATAAACATCTTTCTCTGTCGGTTGAAAAAAATAGGCGGTTTAATAACGTTTGTTAAAAAAATTTGATGGAATTCTGCGGGAAAAAAAACGATTCTAAATTTGTCAGCATAATACGCAAATTCCGACGTATTTTGGCTGAAGATGAACTTCAGAAGGATGTAGTTGTAAACCTTTAATATGAGCAATATAAAGGTTTTTCTGTAATGGGATTAACAATGATACGTAATCTCTTTATAAACATTTATAGAAGTCTTGTTTAAAAGAAAATTAAGTATCCATATGAGGGGATCGATCGATTAATCGAATTAAAAATCAAAACGTTATCGAAATATGTCGAGACTGAGAAGAAACACCCCTCAAATTTCATCAAGGAATCAAACTGTTTTTAGCGTTTTTATTTCGCCTTCATCCCCAGGAATCTTTTAAATTCTGATAGATATTTCTTATTTCATACTTTTTTTAACTTCATTTTTGGCAAGGATTCTGAATATATATGTACTTAGAATGAATACACTACGGAACGCTTCGCATGCAAGGTCTCTCAATACAGTTAGTTAAATATTCGACTTAATTCTTTTTAATCTGTACATAAAAAAAATTACATGTTGGAGCCTTAGTTACTTGTATCTGTTTTTTTCCTTTAACTTTTGTTAATATGTCGTTTGTAAATGTTTTCTGCGTTTAAATGTTTGAATTTAGCGGGTTTCACGTATTTTCAAGGTATTTTGTGTGATATGTTGGCATTTGTGGTGTCTCTTTCTAATGAAATGTTCGATATCACCTGTTGGTAACAAATTCTTCCTGCACTTCTGTACCTAAAGATGGTTATGTTTTTCTAAGTCAGCTAAATGTATGACTGCCATTAAAATTCCTTTTTTGTTGTAAAAATTGCGATAAAAAATACACATTAGACCTAGTAATTTTTTTTATTTAAGTGCAAAAAAACAAAACTTTTTTTTATTCTTTTCTGAGTAAAAAAATAATCCAAAGCCAATATATATGTAAAGGTTTGGCTTCTAACGAAAAGAAAATTCATTCTGCTCTCCAAATAAATAAGCTGATTTTTGAAGAATTGAACAGTTTCTTTTGCTGTTTTTGACCACACGAATGATTAGAGATGGCAGTTTTAGAATGGTTTTGTTTCACTGAAATACAAATGTCTGATTTTTAATGTGCATGACATTTCGACGTAATTTTTATCAGGACTCTGCAAATATGTATTACGGATAATCTGTATTAATATGTATTGCGTCAAGTACCTCTAAATCGCTTACGTATTGGTCATAAGCGCATAACTCATAAACACGTCTTGTTTAATGAACCTGCACCTGAATGTTCCTATTATAAGGAACAACTTACTATTAAACACATTTTGACCAGGTGCAACAAATTCAGAATTCAGAGACAACGCCATTTTGGTAGCTTTAATCCATCATTAGGTTCATTAATGGGTGATAGCCCTCATTATAACATATTTTCTTACCTTAATGACATGGGAGTTTATACGTCCAACTAGCTTTTAACTCATTTAGCTGTTTTATAAAAACCAAGTTATAGGTGCGATATAGCCACCACCACTGCCTTTTGCGCCAATAACTCAAAAATCTAACTAACTAACCTATAAAATCAATGACAGCAATTAATTATCAATTAAATCAGGACCATTTTCAAAACAAATAAAATTAACAGTAATCCACTGTAAGAAGAAAAAAATATTACGTTTGGAAGATGGTAGGAGTCGTCCTGTCGACAAATTCCATTTTTTATTTGAAGTTCTGATTTTTTTCCAGAAAGTTAAAAGAAATTTTCTTTTACAAGTTATCTTCACTTAATTAAATGAATGATAAAAAATTTTCATACATTATAATTAGCAGACAAAGCAAGGCCGGGATAGCCTGGTCTGTAGGGGGCCGGGCCCATGTAAGAGAGTTCGTGGGTTCGAACCCCGCCGGCCGAAGAGTCCCCGTGTACTAAAGTGACTGATGCACGTTAAATCTGTCGAGTCGCAAAAGTCCTCCATGTTCCTATAACAAATCAATACCTGTGGGGCAATTGGAGATCAATCGTTCTCTGATTCAGGTCAAAATTACGAATTATTGACCATAATTACGAATTATTGACCATAGATGGCGCCACTGGAAAATAAGAACACTAGCACCCCCTCTGCCTAAACAGGCATACAACAACAACAACAGCAGACAAAGTCTATTATAAACAGATACAAATTTGTGTGTGTGTGTGTGTGTGTGTGTGTGTGTTTTTATGGGCATTTAGAACAACTATGTTTATAGTTATTTTTTTTAATCAAGAAGTTAAAATAACTTCTGTCACATAAGTTATATTTTACTAAAGACAGATAAAAATCTATTATCTAGATTCTATCATACTGCCGTGCAATAGAAAAATCAGGAGATAAAAAGTTCAAAATTGATGTTTTTAAATATTTGGCATCTTTGTAGGGCAAGCTGCATATTGCAAAAAAAAATCAAAATTAAATTTTATTTTACTAGTTTTTTGAAGCTTTATTTTAGTGTTCATAGCAGTAGCAATCGAAGGAAAATAGTGTTCAGGCCACTTTTCCTGGAATCAACCGTGAAGTACTTACGTTGTTTTTTGAATTGCACGTTTCTCTTCAATAGACGGATTCAGATTCTATTTTTTTTTTTCCAATGCCCGCCTGGGAAATGACTTACGTCATACAGGCATCTGAAGGGCAGATTTGTTGGCCACTCTTTCAGGGGCACCAAATTAGGTGGGCCAACGTTGCTCCCACAGTAAGGACAGATAGTACAGAGTTTTGTTTATATAGAAAGAACATTCATGCCTTGCCCGGGATTCGAACCCAGAACCTTTCTGATGCAAGGGCAGTTCCCTAACCCCTACACAGTCCGGTCGGCTAGATTCTATTATAAACAGATAAAAATTTGTGTTCAGTTCTATGTTTTTTTTACAGGAAATAAAATTCATTTCTGTTGCAAAAGTTGTTTTCGCATCATAGCTACTCTTAAAAGCTTTATTGTGGGCAGCTAAAAAATTGTCTTCTGTTCTGCATTTTTATAATCACTGAATTTATTTTCTCTAAAAGTAAAATAAATAAATAATAGATAAACAAAAAAAAAATTTAAAATCTTAAAAGGGTTTTAATTTTCTCATTTTACCTCTTGGCAACTCAGATAATTAAATTCCTTTTATATCCACAAATAATTTATTAATTTGCATTTATAAATATTCGCAGATAAATAATTATAAGTCTTAGTTTTCATAACACAATTTTTCAGCCTTATTAAAGTTGTATAACTTTGTTAAAGTTAGATTAGTTTAAGCAGTATAAAAACAATCAGCATTCATGTGTTTTTTTTAATTTAACATTTGTTTGTGGCTAGCTTACTAACTGATTGTATTATTGCCCACAGGAAGAGAAGAATTGCATTTTGAAGTTAGAAACAGATCAAGATATTTTTGTAACAAATCAAGCTGCAACATATCCTGTCAACTGTTTAATGCTTTGGATCATTTTATTGTGTTTTCTAATTCGGTATACTTCATAATGATTAACTTATTTTGTAAAAAGCAAATAAAAGAATTAAAACTTTTTGAAATTAAGAAAGTGGAATAAAATATTTTCTTATACTACAAACAATTTTTTTTTAATAAATAGGTATTTTTTAAACATAATATGCAACCTGATGCTTAGAATGTCAGCTTTAAATGTTGCTTATTAAATGATGCTACTATCTCAATTATCTCTAAATGCAGTTATCTCTAAAATGTAACTGAAAATAGATTGTGTGTGCATGCTCTGTAAAAAATTAATACCCAAATTTCGCGAAACCTTCTTCGTTTTTGACGAAACTGTTTCCTAGTATATGCTCGGAGCGAACAAGTCGTCAAAGTGACGAATTAACTATCGTCACTTCATCGAGGAAACGTTCCGCAGTGGACTGATCGTTAAGACATGGTTCCCAGCAGATCACCGAAGTCAAGCATCACTGGCTGCTGTCAGTGTGCAGGTGGGTGACCACATTGATCAGTCTGCGAAAGGACCGAGGATGTGCGGTAGTGGTCCTCGTTAAACTACTATACCGTAAAGTGCTCGACTTCGCGTGCAGGTAGAGGAGGAGCTACCGGAGAGGGGGTGCCATCCCCTCAGCAGAGGATCAAAATTGTGATGGCATGTCTTCGGATCATCCTCAGGGATATTTTCCAGACCGTCGCCAATAGCCCATTGTGCAGCTCTAGTGTGACGTAAATGAATTACAACTACAACAATTCATCGAGGAAACGAATTTCGTCAGTAGTAAAGAAATATTTCATCGTTCTATTTCTTTTTTTAAAAAAAAGAGGAAAAAAAACCTCGTACTGCCTTATCTACCTAACTTTTCTAATAATACTCACGTTATCGTGGGCACCATATATCTGGGTCGATGTCACCTTAATAACGCAAGAAAGACAAATGAAATAGAGAGATAAAATACACCTACGCCTGAAGCGCGATTTGAACCCGGTATCTTTCTGGTCCAAGGCCAACTCCCTCTCTACTACACAGAACGGTACGAACGAATACGAATTGACGACGGTTGATACGAATTCCGTACTAGGCTCACACCGGCCACAGTGCTGACGTAAAATATCCTCAGTGGTAGACGGATCATAGGTTGGAGTCGCCTGGCCGTCAAGATTTTAGTGGAACGTTTGCATGGTTTTTCTCTCCGTGTAACGCTAGCGACGGTAAGTTCCATCAAAAAGTCCTCCACGAAGGCAAATTTCTCCCAATATTTGATCTTAAAGTTCCTTTGTCTTCTGGATTGGGTTCAAAATTACAAGATTAGGGAGTTGAACATTGGTAATCGTTATGCCGAAATCGGGTCGACTGTTCAACGACGGTTATAAAATAAAATTAAGGGGTTCGGAAACTATTTCAGTAGATAAAAAGGCACGTTTATTCAGGAAAAAAACGTTTTCGGTTCGATTTCGTTGCTTAAAATACAGTATGAACTTATTAATTAGTATGATTGAGCTTACTTGCGTAAACCATTAAATTTGAATCCTGGAATGTGAAAATCCGATTATTAGATCAAAAGCTTTTCAGACTGTTCTTTCTTCTTTTTTAGCATTGAACATTTAATGAGAACTCTGGTATTTCATTTATTACTAGCTGAATTTCCCGTTCTTCAAACTGGATAAAAGAAAAAGTACACAAGCAATATATCAGTAATGAACAACACTACGAAATCGTGCATCATACTGAAGGACATATACAAACGCGATAATAAAGCTAAAATAATTATATTATTTTAAAATTTTATTACATATTATATATTTATCCTTCCCGGTAACTATACGTAATTAGAACAGGCAAAACATGTTTTTAGTAGTTGATCCCATCTAAACAAAGATTAACTATATTCAGAATCATGTGGCCATATTGCTTGAATAAACCAACTCGTGATAGTTAACAACATATGCTTGTTGGATGAGAAATACCCAGAACCTGAATGGATCCGAATTTACACCGATAGCTCCAAGCTCCAAAATAAGACTGGAGCTGGAGTATAGTTCGTTCTCTAGGAGTTGGCTCTACCTCCTCAGACGCAGAATTCATTTCAGCTCGGGAAAGAAACATCTCCGCGCTTGAAATTGAGACAACCCTTAATGCGTGCCAAACACGAACAGTGAATTATTTTTCAATCACTTAATTCGCTTTATCATCTGCTATTACACCTTTCGTTTATTTAACTAATTAAATATTTTAAATTTAAAAACTGCTATTTTCCCACCAAAATGTCTAAAAAAATACAAAGTATTCGCTTAAAAGAGAGAAATATCATAAAAAAATGGAGCCAAATATCATTAAATTTATGAAATATTTAATGCTAAAAAAATGCAGATGAAGTTTGTGAAATAAATATTTTCGCCATACGATCGCCAAATAGCAATCTTGTTCACAACCTTCTCCCAAAGACTGCGAAATAGTATCGTCGCATACCACGTGATGAAGGCGGGGCCAAGTGCCAACTCCCGGTGAACTTGCTATATATAGCAGGCTGTTTTCATAATACACTCCCGTATTATAATATCACAAAACCTTAGTTGGAGTAAGCATATAGACGACATAATAAAAAGAGGCAGAGGAGCATTTTTTGCTCTCTATGCAATACTTAACAAAAACTCTACACTAAGCTTGAACAATAAAAGAACAATTTACCTACAAATTATTAGGCCAATTTTAACATACGCATGCCCAGCCCTTACGACCATGACTGAAAACTTAAAAAAGAAACTCTCAAATTTTGAGGGCAAAATTCTAAGGACCATGCTTGGGGCCCCAAGGGCAATAAGTAATAAATTGTTGAAAAAAGACATGAAAATAGATGATATTGCTAACTATATGGCCACTCTTAATACGAAGTTCTATAACAAAGCCCAGGACTGCACTGATGCAAACTTCAATAAGATATTCGACACAGATATTATCAGTGAAAATTCAAATTACAGCCCACTCGCTGCATTTCTCTCATCAGATTGCATTCTATCTAAGTATTATAACATCCCATGATTCCCAATACACACTACATGCGCAAACAACACATCTACACCTGAACTCTGGTAAACCTGGTGAAGGAGCAACCTTGTTCGCAGGGTCCGATCCGGGGGAGCCAGAGATCTGTAAGCCTAAGAATAGTGAGCAACCCGGCACGAGCGGTGACTTGCCGGGACGGCCGGGTCACTATATTAACAATAACACCAACGGTTTTTTGCTACCTAGATTACCCCATGTATTATAATGTAAATAATTTCGTATCTATTCAGGTTATTTGTAAATAATTTTGTATATAGTTATCTTGAATTTAATATTTTTTGCTTATTAATATTATTCATCCTGTAAATAATTAACTGTGCTAGTGCTTGTATATAGATTTATCTTTTAAATGGAGTCTCTCCAATCCCTTTTTCACTCAATCATATCATTGTACCTTATTCAATTTATGACTACCTAATCTATGCCTATTTAATTTAGATGAATCAGTTAGCGGCGCTTCGCGCCGAATACTGAGCTACTATACATTTCCAACATTCCAACTAATACACTCCCGTAGGAGTTGTAGTTTTTTTATTTACGTCGAGCTAGAGCTGCACTATGGGCTATTGTCGATGGTCTGCGAAACATACCTAAGGATGATCCGAACAAACGGCACGGCAATTTTGATCCTCTGCAGAGGAGATGGCACCCCCGCTTCGGTAGCCCGACGACGTGAAGTTGAACACTTTACTGTAGTACAGTTTAACGAGGATCAATACCACCCACACGCGGTACTTTCGCAGGCTGATCAATGGGGTCACCCACCTGCACACTGATCGCAGCCAGTGATGACTGACTTCGGTGATCTGCTGGGAACCGTGTCTTAACGATCAGTCCACTGCGGAATCACTCCCGTAGAAAAACGCTTGTCTAGTTTTGAAGCTAGTTTTTTATACAGCTCTACCGAACGAACTCATTGAAAGTTTGGAACGAATTTTAGGATCAGGGGCTAAATTTGTTCTTTGCAGCGGCAGTCCAAATTTTAGGATGAAGAACAAACTGTTTTAAGTTAGTAACGAATTTCGCACCTCGCCAGGGGCCACTTAAAGAGTTTACGTTTTTCTAAGGGTATAAGAACATACCCACTTTGCCCCACGTGCCATCAACACCAGGGTTACTTTGAACACATTTTGGACCGTCCTGAATTCATCTCCTCTTTTTTTCCCTTGATTTTTTGAATGTCAATGGATTCTTCCGTCAGACCATATTGGAGATAAGCGACAACATGTGACGAAAAAACCTATGTTTAAAAAGACACATAAAATAGAAAAACTTACTTGCAGAAAATGGTTTTATTTCATTCGAACTGAACATTGTTGTTTAGATAAAAACTGTTAATTTTAGAATTCCATTTATATAAAAACTATTTTGAAATATTGAAATACACTATAAATTTTTGTAATCGATCAAAAAATTTGTTTTAGTTATAAATAATTGAATTGTTTTTATTAAATTAAAATAATTTTTACTACGTTTAATAAGATATGCGAAATTATCTATAAAAAAACATAACAATGATACTTATTTCAACTTGCACCTTAAATATGATTAAAATATAAGATAATGTATAGATATATATTCAATATCTGGATTTGGAGTCGTTACAACAAGAGTTTTAAATCGTACGCCTGTTAATAACTCTATTTTTCAAAATGCTCAACCATAAATATTGTACACAGGTTCCTTCAGTTTCTTCTGATATTTTTTTGACTAAATCCTGGATTTGTTTTTCGGAACACTGCAGCTTACATGGCGGCATTTCTTCTACGGAAACATGTCTGCGGGTCGGTGGTAATCGGAGCTTTTCTGCGCAAATGCCATCCAAAATATCTTCCGATTGTAGTATTCGATTTAAATGGCACTCTCCCAAGAATGCAGCAATCATGAAAACAGCACTGCGTGGATTACTTTTAACATGCTCGTGGCGAAGTACCAGCACGTTGCTTTCTTCCAATCGTTTGATCCACGGGGAAATGTGTTTAAAATAGCAGCCATAGCCTAACTCTCCTTCCAAAAACAATTGAAAGAATTCTTCAAAAGATTCAGAAATCGCTTGAGTCAGTTTTAAAAACTTGTAATAAGAAATACAGGCCTTCCAAGGCGATCGCAGAACATAGATGTATTTGGATCTTTTGTGAAACGGCAGCTGATGAAACGGTAGGTAAGTTTTAAGTATTCTAGGAGAATTTTTGGGAAAAACTCCATCTTGCATTTCTATGGGAATAAGATATCGATTGGTCATGTTGTTACAAGGTGGCAAATTAGAAAGAGGATACAGGAGTTTCCAAACTATGATATCCACTATTTTACTGTCGCATTTGGGATAGGAACTCAGAAGGACATCCCGTGGTCTGAATGCTCGGAACTTTTTCTTGCAATCTGAGTTTTGTGAAAAAGATAATTCAGTTGTTCCTGCTGCGTCTTCCTCGCTATCTTCTGCTCCAGAAATCGTCAATTTAGCCATAGCTCTAGTCTGTAACAAATAACCAATATAACAGTTTAGTATGGATGGTAGTGTTAATAGGGATGTAATAATGGATGGTGTAATGTAATGTTAGTATGGATGGTGTTTTCAATATAAATGTAAACAACAACAATCTCGAGCTCTCGGCCCTCTCTACTTCCGGTTACAAAGTACACAGCCGCTTATTACAGCTTATTTTGTGAGGCGATATTTTTAAACCAATAATTTTGTTTTTAACAAAGGAAATAAATTATATAATTTCTGAGCACAAATCTGCTGTATTTCATAATATATTAATGATATTAAGTAATTCTGGTGCGCTTGAAGTGAAAATTTGCCTTAGTTTTTTAGAGATGTATTGTTAAAAAAAGTCACATGATTGCTAGATTTAGAGTGAACTCGTTTTCTTTTAGCAGTTCTGATTCGGCCTCTTGCATATTACTGTTAGTTCTTGTTGCAATCCGTGCACCGTCAGACGTTAGTGTTAGCCTACTGTTTGAGTAGTGACATTTTCGTTTTACAAATTACCATTTAGGTTTAAATTTCGAAGTTGGTAAAACAATGTAAGAAGTATTTTATAACGATTCTTTTTTCAAATGACGATTCTTCCTTTAAACACAAATTAAAAATTAGGTAAGACATAAACGTATACAAGAAATCTTACTTCAGAGAGTCTCAAAACACAAGGATCACGTTTTGAGCCAAATGGCTTCAAAACACACCGAAAACAGTAACCCGGAAGTATAGGCAGTCAAGAGCGTGCAGCGCTCCCTAGTGTAGAAAACACCATCCATATTAAAACGCCACTTCACATGTTCACTTACGTATGTTCTGCGTAGCGCAATTACTAAGAAAGATCATGGATTTCTCAGAGCTCACGCGACACAGTTCTCAAAATAAAAGAGCGAACACGTTGAACCTATTTTGGATCTAATGATCAGATTTTTATTTAGGACTCAATCTTAATGCTTTGAAGGGTTAGCCTGAATTATGCAAATTAAGTGGTGCAGATGATATTTAAAATTATAAAGTCACAACCAAAAACATACTTTCTCTGGATATGCATGTTCTCAAAACTTTAAGGAGCATTCACACTACTTGTCCTAGGGTCGCGAATGTTTAGAAACTACAAGTAAAGCGACAAATGCTACAGGTGCTCGCGAATCGCATCGACGTGCTATCGTATATTTAAATCGCACGCATTGTGAATGCTCAAAGGTCGAAGGATTATGTTAATTTTACTTTTGGCTTAGTCGTGATCAAGTTGAAACATTTTTGCTTACAATTGAAGCGGTCAATGTTAAAAGGGGGTTTGTCACATTTTTACGAAAACAAGTTTTTTGTTGGTTTTAAAATATTAATCACAGATTATCAAATATAGAGTCATTTTCTATACTACCTAATGATGAGAATCCAACAATTTGGAAGCAATTAAACAATTTTTCCACAATCGAGACAGTTTTTTTGTTGGTTTTTCTCGAAAATGCAGATTTTTTAGATGCCCTTTTTTTAACATGGTCCGATTCAATTATGAAATTAATTTGTTCAAATATAATAGTGTGTAAAAATAATTTTCGTTGATTATTTACTATTTTAGTTAATAATGGTTGAACATTTTTCGAATGGTAAGATATAAAAATTTTTGCATCATTTTAATGTATGTAATTCAATATGTCTGAATAACGAAATTCGAATACAATAATTCGAATGGTTCTAATTAATATAGTTTTAATTTAAAGAAATTTAGGACCATTAAGTACTTTTGAATTTTTATTCTTTAAGAACTATTCAATTCATTCTTCGAAATTTTCGGATTAATGTTAGAAAATTGCCTTGATTTATTTAGTGTAAAAATTGGTGTAACATACAAAGTTAGACCACTAGTAAATAAAATAATAAAAAATAACTATAAAAAATAATTTTTCCAATCTTTTAATAAATTTTTTTTTTTATTATTGTGTGCCAACATTTTTTAATTTGCCTCATTAGTTCTGGGTTTATGGCAAAATACGCATAAAGGCAAAAAGTAAATTTGAATTAAAGCTGCTCTCTTCCCTAAACTATAAGAAACATATTTTTCAAAATGCAGATTCACTGTATTTTGGAATCACAAATCCTAATCCATCAAAAAGAATGTTGTCGTGAAATGTAATCGAAATCAAGAGAATGTCAACTTTCAACCGGTGAATGTCAATAATCACATAGGCGCTTTGGTGAATGTCCACAATATTTGTTCGATCCGATTTGATATTAACTTATTCGTTGATATTATAATATCCATTCGATATTTTAATATCGGCTGAGGATAGATTAGGAGAAACATCAGTGTTTGGAGTACCAGGTAAATGCATACTGTGCACTGAACCTTAAAAAAACTTTGATGTAGGGCATACCGGGCAGTGGCACTAAACTAGACCTAGTATATATTTCCGACATATACCAAAGCGACTATGTGATTGTCAACATTCACCGGTGGAAGTCAACAACCACCCATTTCTGTCATTCACAGACAGTAACATTCAGTAATTCAGTAACGGATACTTTTACAGTAACAGATACAGATCAGAAGAGGTACTTTTTGTGTTTGATTTCGTAACTTTAAATATCATCCGCACTATTTAATTACCATATTTAAAGGTTAGTCCCTTGAACCATTAAAAGTGTGTTTTCATAGGTGAAAATCTGATCATTCAATCAAAATGTATTCAACCTGTGTTTCTTTTTATGCACCGTGCAGGAACGTACCAGAAGCTTAGTTAAAATTGCTTAAGTCCTTATGATTTCTGGACATAGAATCAGTAATGAAATTTATAGACGAGGCTTTTCAAAGCGTATTTGTGCACGTACACCAAAACCAGTTTATAGTTAAGGAATTTTCAGCCATGACATATTTAACGTGAGCCACACCTCTCTCAACACTTTTGCACTTTGACTGAGATGCGTATTTGGAAACATGATCTATCGCCAAACTTCGCAGACTCGCCAAGCGGATCCTAGCGCATGATGTTTTCGAAATGCGCAGTCGGCGTGAAACTCGTGATTCCAAGCTTTCATCGCGTTGATTTGCTCTCGAGTTAACTCGAGCGCGCTAAACGGGCCAAACTGTTCACACTCGAGATAATTCGAGCAGCTTTGTATTTTATGATGTTATAATTTTTCACCTTCGAATATAATCGAGAATTGAAAATAACAATGTGAAAGCTAAGAAAAAAAAATCGTTTTATTGATATTTGTCATTTACATAGGATTGTAAGCTATAGCACTTATTTATTCAAGAATAAAATATAGCCTTTTTCCATGGAACAAAAGCGCAGTATATCAAAATTGTCCACCAAATTTTGGCCGTTTTTTTTTTAAATCTGTGCGTTAAGGGGTTAATTAACTCCATTATGTAAGCCATGACATTAACGTAAGCTCCAGAATGTTCTAGATATGCCTTCCATCCTGTTTGAAATGTTTCATATTTCACACTTTTGTAGCTAATCTAGTTTTAAAATGTGTGGCTTTAACACAGTCATTTGTTTTTGGAGAATCTTGATAGTACAATTTTTCTCGCGAGGATGGTGTTGTTGAGCAATACTAACGAAACTCGATTTAATATTTTAGATGTGCATGTTTTGAATACTGCATTCTAAAGAGTGTCTAGAATGCCAACTATCCACTAGCAACATATGAAATGATTATACATTCTCTATGGGCACTCTATAAAATGGCTGAATAAAAAACATACAAGAATTCTATACAGTGGACTAAGCGGAGTATGTAATAATTAAAACAAGCTTGTAAAAATTATCTTATTTCACCCGTTACCTTAAATTCTATAGAATGCTGACACTTAATACAATGACTGCAACGAATATGAACGTGTTACAAGAAACTAGGCGAATCCTGTATTCTGTGATATGAATTTTTTAAAAAAAAATTATATCACAAAAAACACCATAATCCTTCATAAACTAGGTTCAGGTCATCATACTCCAAATGAAAAATGTGACTTTTTAATTATTATATAAATGAATGTTCACTTTTAATCCTAACTTTTAATAATTATAAATTTAAGTTTATCATTAGAAATGTATTTATGGCAACACAATAGTAACTAAAGTTTTTTTTTAAAAGTATATTTATCATTACAGTGATAAGTATAGTTTACAGTGATAGTGATAAATATAGTATTTGAAGTATAGTTTCATGCATTAATCACTAATATTTTCGCATTAATAGCTGATCTACATGTATTAAAAATAAAAATTTGAAAATATATAAGTAAAATGAATCATGCTATCAACATTAGCGTAAGAGGCTATTTCATTATTACTTATTCTTCATTTTTCTAACCGATGTTACGAATGCACTCATTTATAATACAATTCATAACTCGAATTGGATGAAACTCGAATTGGAGCAACTCGAATTGGATGAAAAGTAACATCCTTCTCGCAACATCTTGTTGGGCCAGAAGAGAGTTAAAGTGAAATTTTCTTATAATATTCTTGTTTCAAATTATTTCATTTTTAGGAATCGATAATAAACCTTATATTAGTAATACAATTATTTCTAAATTTAGAAAAAAATGTCTTAATTTAAAATTTATAATAATTATTTATATTGTTTCGGCATACTTAAACAATAAAAAAAAGCATTGTAATAAAATCTGAATTTTTTATAGCGAAAGAATATTATTTTTAGAGTGAATTCAAAAATTTCATGTATCAGCTTTTACTTTCCGCTTATTTTTTTCTTACAATTATCACATAATACAGTTTTTTTTATTTATTATTATTTACATCATTCACACAATTTTATGAAAACAGTGATCTCATAGACGTGTTAAATTGACTCCATTTTTTTTTTCTATTGAATGCACCAACGATTCTCATAAAAGTGAGTTTTAGATTATTAAAGTAAGTCTTACCGCTACAAATAGACATTCTTCAGGAGAGGAAAAGAAAGTGAGGCCGATGTTTCCAAGCGCTTTTACTCAAAAAGGCAGATAAATAAGCTTCTCTTAAACATGTTTATGTTTGTTTGCAAATTTTAAGAAAGATGATAAGCAGCTTTATGATAAGATAGAGACTTACTTATTCAAGTTAGAACTTTTTTTATCCATTATTTAATTTCGTCTCGTACGAGGGAGAGATTATAAAGTTTATCCTTATATTTATAAGTTTCTATATTTATGATTACTATTATGTCATTGAAGTCACGAAGTAATTTTTATTTATAGGTTTATAAATTTAGGTTAGCCTTATGACAGACAGTCTTATCTTAGTTGGCCAAGTTCATTTAACCCTAGATAACTAAACACTCGTCTAATAGATCCGAGGTTCCCAATTTCTTTAAGCAGAGAGCCATGGTGGCTCAGGGTATAGAGCCTTACAATGAGGTACGAATCCCAAGGATGACGGGTCGATTTGAATTCCACACCCGGCTTGCACTGACCATAATGCTGACGTAAAATATCGTCGGTGGTAGACGGATCATGGGTTAGAGTCCCCTTGTCCTCGGACTAACCGTGGGAGGTTTTCGTGTTTTTATTCTCCACGTAACGCAAATGCGTGTTAGTTTCCTTAAAAAGTCCCCACTAAGGCAAATTTCTCCCTTTACTTGATCCAAGAGTTCCCTTGTCTTCTGGATTGGGTTCAAAATGACTAGACTGTGGAGTTGAAAAGGAGTAGTCTTAAACCCGAAATCGAGTCGGCTGTTAAGCGACGATTATAAAATTTTAAAAAAAGCTACGGTACCCTTAGAGAACAATTTTCTTTTGAAGGAACAAGATTACAAGACTTACAAGAAAAGTTCATTAGTAAGTGTGTATGCGAACCGAAGACAATGAATTTAGATTAATTTAGGAACGTTTAATGTGAAAAACAGAATTTTTTCATTCTATTATCGATAAATGTCTTAAAATTAGGTTTTATGTCAGACACTTGAATTCGCAAGTCTTCGGCAACTTTTAGTTCAGTAGTTTTTGACGTATACATAAATCTAATTGAATGAAATACTGGTTTTTGAAGAAGTATTCTTATGAATGGGATACCTACAAGTAACGTAGTGTGAGTATCTCGATCCTGATGGGTTGTTGAAACGTGGCATTTGCTTACGTTACAACTGTTCTTTCCATTCCATTTCGAGTAAGCCAAGCCCGACAAAGTATCAATTCTTTTAAGTGACACACTCTAAATTCTTTCGCAAAGATTCTTTCTCAAAGATTTCGATTCTTTCATTATATATGTTGCCGGCAAAGTATGAAACGCTGGCATTGTATAGAATGACTAGGCATTGCATAGAATGCCTGACGTTTTTAGGCAAAGTATGAAATGTGAGAAGTATTACATACTTTGCCTGGGCATTGTGTAGAATGCCTAGGCATTCTATACAATGCCTAGGCAAAATGCCCGGATGCTATGCTGGCAGTTGCACTGAACCATAAAAAACATCAGTGTAGTGCTTACCGGGTAAATTTATACCGGGCAATGGCACTTAACTAGACCTAGTATATATTTCGAACATTTACCAAAGGTCCAATCATACGAGTTCTAGTTAAGTGCCATTGCCCGTTATACATTTGCCCGGTATACCCTACACTGATGTTTTTTTTGAAGGTCAAGTGCCATTGCCCGGTATACATTTGCCCGGTATGTCCTACACTGATGTTTCTCCTAATCTATCGTCAGTAAGTATTAAAATATCGAATAAATGTAAAATTACCGATTTCGGTCATTCACAGTAACATGCATTTCTCGAAAATAAAAATGTTATTCTGAAAAAATACTGAGAGTGCCAATGAAAAACATTTATTCAAAATGCGGAAAGAAAATTAAAAAGTTGTGCAAAGCAAAATTTAAGTCTTTCTTATTAAGGGAAACAAAATTTTCATTGAAAAAATATGAAATTAACCTTCGTGTTGCAACATGGCAGGCTTGAATGACATTTTGAATTACATTTCATTAAATTTTCCATGTAAATTTCATTAAATTCCTCCATTTACATGTAGCACAGTAAAAAAATATTTTTTGTTATGAGTCAAAAGTCACTAGGCACGCGTTGAAAGTCACGCGTTAAAATTAATGAGCCTTGCCAAGTGATATTTGAAACGAATGGGAGATGTATTTTATACTTTGCCGGTTTCTCATTTGGCAATCTATAGAATGCATAGGAAATGTGTGAAATATAAATCATTTCATACTTTGCCGACTAATTTTAGGCATTCTATACAATGCCTAGTCATTCTATACAATGCCTGATTTCATACTTTGCCGATAACATATATATGGATAGAGACTTAACGCAAAGACCGGCAGGAAGCCATGTCAAACTTAAACAAACTAATTATGCATCGAAGTTGTACGCAAAACAAGAATCTATCTCGGTTACAATGAAATCCATAAACAAATAATAAATCTAAGTTAAGTAAAAGAAGTAGACGAGAAAAAATTATATTATGTTATATCCGTCGTTGAACATCTCTCTCTCTCTTTTTTCTTTTTCTTTTTCCTCTTCTCAGCTACATTTCTTGTGTTTATCACAATTTGTATCTTTGCCTTCACAGATATTCCATAAATTTGGAAGCTTGCAATTACATTTAATATTTTCATGCTTGGCATTCCTTCAGATACCTTCAAATTCAAGTGTTTCGCTAACATTTTTAAATTACCCATTTTTCCTCGCATTAAAAGTTCCATTACGTTTCATTATATTCCACTCCCACTGATAGTTAACTTTAACTACATTAATTAGTTAATAAAACAATTACTAACTGGCCGATGCCCTAATACTAAAAATAATTTTCGTATTTTGGTATCGCTTCGCCAAACAATGCGGTAAAACAGTTCAAAAGCATAAGTGCATACAGAAAATTATTTGTAGCACAGTTATAACTGATAAAATAGTACTTGTAAGTGAATAAAATCAGATAAATAGTATGAATAAAATCGGACAAAATGTATGAGTACAAGTAGTACAGTATAAAACGAAGTAAAATGGTATGAAGATGATAAGATGTTGATGTGCTCCCGTTTAAAAGCAAAAAGATTTGTCATAAAAGAAATTCGACGGAAGATGTTCCAAAGTTCCCCGTAGAACACTCAAAATTCCGTCTTGGGAATACAATTTTCTGCAATTTGAAAAATAACATACGTCACAGTTGTAATGACAGTATTTACATTTTTGCATGTTACCATGTTAGTTCTGCAAGTTCAGCGAACACAAGACTATATATATATATATATATATGGTTTCACTAACCTTTCACATTGTCGCTCGTCAAACTGTGGCAACGGATTTTTTTCAAAATCTTACAGACTAGATTTTAGTTCAATGTTCTAATGTACCCTGCTTTTCAATTTTTTTTCTTTCAATAAAATTTCACTTTTAAGCCGCTAAATGAGACAAGGAAGAAAGAAAGATTCGCTCTCGATTCACTCTCTAGTCACGTGATTACATACTGAGAACAAAAATTATCCGCTCTACGGATTTAAGCTGCAGAGTCACTTTTATCTGTTTAAAAACAAATATAAGTCTTGATTCACTTTATTATTTATGTGAGTTAATTTTGCACTGCACTTAATTCCCTACATCAAATAAATTATTAGAACTAAAATAATAATTACAGGGAATGTTGTTAATGCCTTGAACAAGTTGCCTTGTTGTTAATGCCTTGTTTCCAGAGTGTTCAAAAAAGACTACTTCTAATTTATAGTTTAAGAATAATTTTTTACCCTTTTTTATTCCTATTGAATTCATGCATAGTTATCATACATATTGGAAATTGTTGGACAAATGAAATATGAAGATTAAGGCTGAACAAAAATAATTTCTTTTTAGAAAGGATATATTATTTTGAGTGTTATGTATCACCGAAGCCTTAAAAGAACAGTATTGTTTAAAACTATGAGGTCAGTAAATGGTTCTTTGCTGTTATAAGTGATAGCAGACACACAACCGAAAAAACGTAAACATGTAGTCAAAAAAATATATACATATTAGGGTGTGAAATAAATGTTTGAGCTAAAAAAGAAACGCTTCACAAACCTAACGAATGACGACTACATAAAATGGGAGAGACTGCTGAAATCAGAAAGGAATTCAAATGTGATAATTAAAAACACCTTTGAATTTCACCAGGCTATTGAACTGGTTTTTAAGTTTTAAATCCGCCATCCTCAGTCATTATCCGTTAGAGATTTATATAGCGTTATTATTATTTCCCCGTTTAAATATGAGCCTGCAAACCCTAATGTGTTATGCTTTTCCGAATTTATTTCTGACAATTTTTCTAATTATAAACATTATGGAATGCCCTTATGCTTATGAGGAAGTTATTATCAATGCAGTGATTGCGGAAGTATCTTAACAGGGGTATATATATATATATATATATATATATATATATATATATATATATATATATATATATATATATATATATATATATATATATATATATATATATATATATATATATATATATATATATATAAAAACTCAGTTACGCGACGGCCCATAGAGGGCCAAAGCCTGCTGTGCCCATATCAGTTTTTCTGACCTTGGGCTATGGGGTGGAGGAGGACAGCTCTTGGTGGACAGCACAACTTTCAATCCACGAAAAAGACTTACAAGCAATTAAAAGACGTTTTCAGAGATCAAATTTTGATGAAGAAATTAAAAAATATAAAGCTATTTACAAGCAAAAAAGACTAATTATCAAAGCAAAGTACAATAGTTGGCAATATCTCTGTGAAAGCATTAAAAATCCCCATGGAGCTCATTATAAGTCATCCTTTAAAACAAACTCCAATCCGACCATCTTAACTCAGATTTATGACACTAACTATCCAATAGAAGAGGCCAAGAATGTTCTTCATAGTCTTTTCCCGGATGACAATGTCATCCAACAAAACAAATACAGCTATCAAAATAAAAATCCAGATCCTCCCTTCAACCACAATGAACTTCAACGTCTTCTTAGAACTCTAAACAACAAAAAAGCACCAGGCATAGATGGCATTGATTATATAATTGTAAAAAAACTTATTCATGTTTTTCAGTCCACTTATCCTAAATTTTTTCAACAAATGTCTCACTCTGGAAGTCTTCCCTGACCATTTCAAAAAAGGGCAAGTTTTACTTTTTCTTAAAAGAGGCAAAAATCCCAATGTTTTATCTTCATACCGTCCTATAACACTACTTCCTTGTTTGGGTAAATTCCTAGAGAAATTAATCGTTAAGAGACGAACTCTTCATTTAGAGAAACTCAACGCACTGTCTGATTTACAATACGGTTTTAGATTTGGTAAATCGGTCAATATAGCTCTAGAAAATTTCAAAGATAACCTATTACTTTTAAAAAATAATCACAAACACGTCGCCGCAATATCGCTCGACATCAAAGGGGCATTTGACAATATCCAGTATGATCTAATTAATAGAGAATTGTCAATGTACCAAGTCCCATCCAATCTTTGTTTTATAATAGAAAGCATCAATACGAACAGGCAAGCCATTTTAGCAACAAATCGGGGATATGTAACAAAAACAATTAAAAAAGGCTGCCCACAAGGGTCTTGCATAGGACCGACTGCGTGGAATTTAGTAATTAATAACCTTTTGAAAATGCAGTTTGAAAATTCCATAATACAAGCCTTTGCAGGCGACTTGATAATTCTTACATATGCCAACTCTAGGAGGCAGTTAGAACAAGTATCGAATCTAACTCTAAATAGTATTCACAATTGGATCACCAACAATTCTTTAACTCTTTCAATTGATAAAACAGCCTATATACATTTTTACAACACTAACAGGGGTGTAATCTTCAAAATTAACAACGAAAAAATTAAGCAAACAAATCATTTTAGGTACCTGGGAGTTGTAATCGATAAAAAATTGAATTAGGGTCCTCGTGTCAATATCCTTTAAGAAAAGGCAAACACTCTTCTCAATTCTCTTTACAAAATCAATAATAAATCTTGGGGAATAAATCAAAAAGCAAGAAAACTCATTTATAACACAGTAATAGTCCCCTCTCTAGCACACGGTTGCAATATTTGGGCAAAAAATATCTCACCCTGGATATCCAGAACCTTAATTTCGATTCAACGCAAATTCCTTTTGAATATGACCAGGGCATACCACTCTACCGCTACGACAGTTATTCATGTTTTAACAAATATCCCCCCCCCTCCCAGACCAGATTATGCTCTTATCATGCTCAACAACATTAACTCAAATTTAAAAAAATGCATTCTTCCATCAGATAAGTTATAATCATCAGGACTATGAAAATAAATTGAAAGTGCCAATTTATCACCCATCTTATTATATAAAAAACAAAATCTCTTTAGCTGAGCAAGGTAACTACGACTTTAGAAAAGATACCAACCTCTTCACAGACGGTTCCAAAACTGAAACAGGCACTGCATTCGCAATACTTAACAATGCTCATTCACAAACCTTCACATTGGATATTAACAACTCTATTTTTCAGGCCGAACAATTGGCAATATTAGAATGTGTAAAACACATCAAAAATAACTCATACTTTAACAGACAAATAAATTACATAATCTGGTCAGACTCTAAAGCCTCAATAACATCAATTAAAGACGCAGGATCAACTAACCTCATAACCAAAGACATTCAACATGCACTAATGGACACCGCGATTCAAATCTCTTGGATTTAAGCGCATAACAATAAAGAAGGTAATGAGAGAGCGGACGAATTGGCCAAAAAAGCAACACAAAGCATTAAAAGTTATTCCTTTCCTCTCCCTGTTTCACACCTAAAACAATCTCTTAAAAAATATTTATCTAGTAATTGGCAAAACCAATGGAATAATTCCGATAGAGGAAGACGTCTGTTTAACATCATCAATAATGTCAACTTCTTTAATTCAATTCCAATTAAACAAGTCATCTGGTTCCTAACAGGTCACGGCCCTTTTCCTTCTTTCTTTCATTACCTTCATATCTCAGATACAAACCTTTGTACCTGTGGTCAACCAGGTACACCAGAGCATTACTTATCAACTTGTCTTTACACAATATCATGGCATACACGACTTTCAAACATTAATAATTTACATATTTGGCAAAAAAACTTTCTTACAAATAAAACATTAAACTCTAAATTAATTAACGTAATGAATTTTTCAGCAGAAAACGACTCCTTTTTAAAATTTTAATTAAACCTGACTTTTTATGTAATCTTGATAGTGTTTAACAGTTTTTGATTTTGTCCTTCATTATACATTTCGTCCTCGTTTACATTTTCTTTATTTGTTTTCTTTTTTTTTCAATTATTATTGTTATTTCTCTTAACATGAGACACAAAACACATATTAACGCAGCGGACTGTAATTTTATTTGCACATTGAATTCACACACTTGCCTCTTTCGAGGTTGGTAATACACACACTAGTTCTCGTTTCTTACACAGAGGGCGTTGCTCGCATACAAAACTGAACATACCGCCCCACATTGCACTGGTTCAACCAGGCAATCATTGTTATATTCAATTCACTCATAAGTGACTTCATTAACACTTTTAACATTTCACACAATTAACCACTGCTATATTCAATAACATAAATCACTAAATACAATTAACATTGTAATATAAAAGACATTGAGATATAAAACTAAGGCTAATTTTTCATTTACACAATTACTCTATGGGAAGAATACAAATGTCACGAATATTTCTTTGAAGTAGTTTACCATTAGGTAAACTTAACTTCACTACTCTTATTTTTCTGCCATGGCCAGGCATCACCTCAACAATCCGTCCTACTAACCATTGTGTAGATGGTAAATTCTCCTCCTTTATCAAACACAGGGTTCCTATTTCTACATTATTCTTTTCAAATTTCCATTTATTACGTTCCTGTAAATTATTAAGGTAGTCTCTTTTCCACAACTTCCATATTCTCTGACTATACTTATTAATCTTTTGCCAGTTAGAAAGCCTATTCTCAGTTATATCTATTAGTTGGGGTTCAGCGAGTGAGGTGATGGGCCTACCTATCAAGAAATGACCAGGTGATAGAGTTTCAAATTCATCAAACTCCGGTGAAAGTGGAGTGAGAGGTCTGGAGTTCAAAACACCTTCGATTTCAGTCAAAATTGTTAAGAATTCTTCCAAAGTTAAATTTTGATTGCCGATTACTCTTTTTAGGTGGAACTTAAACGACTTCACACCAGCCTCCCAAATTCCCCCAATGTTTGGTGACCTTGGTGGGATAAATTTCCAATCAATCCCTTCATTAGTAAAATAACTGGCTAACGTCTCATCTGGGCAATTTATCATTTTCCTTAACTTTTTAATCTCAATGTTAGCACCGATAAATGTTTTTGCATTATCGGTCATGATTTTTAAACACCTGCCCCGTCTCCCAAAAAAATGTTTTAGACTGGCAATGAACGATTGAGACGTTAAATCAGTTACAAAATCTAAGTGTATTGCCTTGGTACACAAGCAAATATAAACAGCAACATAAACCTTATTTGTGACCCCTTTTCTCTGGTTTTTGAACTTAATAGAAAATGGGCCACAAAAATCAATTCCCGTGATGTTAAATGGATAATTAGGTCTTGTACGCTCCTTTGGTAGATCAGCCATTATTTGATTACTTATAATAGGTTTGTTTTTAAAACATGTGATACAACTATGTACAATTTTCCTACAATTATTTCTACCGTTAAGAGGCCAGAACTTTTGTCGAACTTGATATAATAATGCTTGTGGTCCCAAGTGCAAATATTTTAAATGACAATATCTCAAAATCATGGTGGTTAAAGAATTCTTACCCGGTAAAATGATGGGGAACTTAGAATTAACAGGCAAGTCAGACAGAGATAATCTACCACCAACTCTCATCAGCTTATTTTCATCTAGAAAAACACACAAGGAAGACAACTTACTGTTCCTCGGAACAGGCTTACCCTTTTCCAAGCTTTTGATTTCCTCTGGGAACTCACTTCGTTGTAAACATTTTATCAACCAAATTTCAGCTGCATTTACTTCACTTACTAACAAGGGACCAATTTTTCTTGCATCTGGATTTTTACAATTGTAAATGAATCTGAAAAAAAAACTCACAACACGTAAAAAAGTTATATAGTTATTGCTTAAATCAAGTAAATCATTTATAAAATTATTAGTATGGATATTAAGCACAGACGGAAAGTCCTCAAAGTCTCCAGTGGTGGAGTTTCTCAGTTCTGAATAGTACTCATTGTGTTTCTCACTACAATTTATAGTTCGATTTGGATAGTCATTTTCGGCAAGAAACATCGGACCATGAAACCATAAGTTGTTACACGGAAGTTTATCAGGATCAACACCTCGTGAAACTAAGTCTGCAGGATTTTCATCAGTTGGTACATGTCTCCATCGCTGATTAGGAAATAGTTCTTGTATTGTGGCCACTCTGTTTTGAACAAAGGTTTTTAAATCTATGGGTTCTTTTTGAAGCCACGCTAGAACTATCATAGAGTCTGTCCAAAGGTATATTTCAACAGTTTCTAACTTTAACGCAGCAACAACTCGTTTCACAAGTTTTGACAGAAGAACAGCAGCACATAGCTCAAGTCTTGGGATAGTCAGACTTTTTATAGGCGCAACTCTTGATTTGCTCGTTATCAAACTAACCAAAGTCTCATTCATTGAATTTTTAGATTTACAGTAGACTGCTGCACCATAACATTGCTGAGATGCATCAGCGAAGCCATGGATTTCTACACTTTTTGTAATAGTGATGAAGATGCGTCTTGGAATCTCTATATTGTTGATGCTCTCTAAAGACACTAGAAATTGATGCCACTCTCGATATTCTTCATCTGGTAAAGAGTCATTCCAGTCCATTTTGATTCTCCACAAACGCTGAAGGAAAATCTTTGCCTTTGCTATTACCGGTGCCATTAGACCAATCGGGTCGAAGAGCTTGACAATAGTGGACAAAACGTCACGTTTTGTGTAAGAATTCTCCAAGCATACCTTTACTCTGAATAGAAAACAATCTAAAATTGGTTTCCAGGATACACCTAAAGTTTTTGTCTCTATTAACGTTGCAAAAGTATAATCACATTCAGAATCTGGTGCTAGTTTCACGTGATTGGCGCAGAGCTTGTGCAGTGTCGTGTCAGCACTTTGCAAAATCCCTTTTAATTGTTGCTTGAGCTCAATTGCCTCCTCTAATGTGTCTGCACCACACAAACAGTCATCCATGTAAAAATTATTTTGCAGAACGGGAGCAGCCATGGGGAAATTGGTTTGTTCGTCAACTGAGAGCTGTTTAAGCGTTCTTTGCGCTAAGTAAGGTGCGCTTACCGTGCCGTAAGTAACGGTAGATAGTTCGTATATTTTTGGCGGTTCATCTTCATTTTCACACCACACGATTCTCTGAAGATTACACTGATTTGGATTGATTAAAATTGTTCGATACATCATTTTGATATCAGCAGCAAAGGCATATGCATATGTGCGGAACCTTAGCATTTGAGTATATAAGTCCTCCTGAATCACTCCTCCGTTATACTGAATATCATTAAGGGATATTCCCTTATCAGTTACTGAAGAACAATTAAATACAACACGAAGTTTTGTCGTGGACTTTTCTGGACGATAGATTTCATGATGTGTAGCATAATATGTTACCTCTGGTTCAATTTCTCTAGTAACCTCTTTCATGTGTCCCAGTTTCTCATATTCTTTTAAGAAATCACGATATAAATTTAAATAAATTTCATCTTTAGCTAAGTGATTCCACAGCGATCTGAGACGTTTGAGTGCTATATCTTTTGAGTTTCCTAAACATGAGGGATCTTCTTTTAGGGGCATTGAAACAACATATTTCCCTTCCCTAGTTCTAAAATGAGTATCCGCAAAGTGTTTCTCGCAAATTAAGTTTTCTTTACTCTTTGTTATTGTTTCCTCGACATTTTCTATTTGCCAGAATTTTTCTAGTGTTTTATTTAAGTCCTCATCACGAATCAAACCGCCAACGACTGAAAAAATAAATTATAAGATTCAACTCGTGAGGGTACAGGTATAGTTAAGGTTTTTACCGATTTTAATAAAGTTTCGATATTAATATTACTCGGATTCTCAGAAACACTTTCTTTTGCGATTACGGAATTATGCGGTAACTCTTTTTGAACATTAGCTAGCGCTAATTGTTTTTCTAATTGCGCTAATTTAATTCGCTCAAGTTCTAATTTAGAATCACTATCGGCTAATTTAATTCTCTCAAATTCCAATTTAGATTCACTATCGGACTTTTTATTTTTTACTTCCTCTATAGCATAATCCAGTACGCATTTAAATAGCTCTTGATCTGTTTTATACACTTCGCTGTTTTCAATTAAAGTTTTTAAATCGGCAATTTTTGCACCCTCCGGTACATTTAAGTTTAATTCTTCTGCGACGAGTCTTAATTCGTCTTTTTTTAATTTAGTCAAAGACATGTTTATAGTTTAATTCACTTAAATATAAATTTAACTTTCACCTACCTTCTCAGATCGCTATTAGACGCACTTAAGTTTCGGTTTAGATTCTCGATCGTACACGTACACTTTTCACTGAATCTTTTGCACTAATTTTCACAAAATTCTCTCGTCCATAGATCGCTTACCCTCTCAGGCTCGGGTAAGGACCATGTTATTTCTCTTAACATGAGACACAAAACACATGTTAACGCAGCGGACTGTAATTTTATTTGCACATTGAATTCACACACTTGCCTCTTTCGAGGTTGGTAATACACACACTAGTTCTCGTTTCTTACACAGAGGGCGTTGCTCGCATACAAAACTGAACAATTATGTATATAACAAAATTCGCTTCATTTATTGTCTCGTTGCTTCAAATTTTTTTTAAATTTTTTTTTTTATAAATTTAACTAATGTGATACGCATTATTGTCATCTTTATTGTCATCTGTATCATCTGTATTGTGCAGTTATGAATTTTGTAATGGTTTACTTATGTGCCGAGAATTGTGCGAGCTAGACGTCGTCCAGACGTGGACTATACGGTTAAGGGTTTTGCAAACCTAGATACGTGTCCACCTCTGGAAGAAAAGAAAAAAAAAAGGTCAGCCGAACTTGAACTAAGTTCTATTTCAGTGTACCTGTCCGCGAAGCGAACACTTCACACTTTCATCGGTGATTGTGCCCGTGGGCAAATGGAATAATGACGTTGTGAGTGGATAATGGCGGTGAATTGCAGAGGCGGTGGTCAGATTAAATCTGCATTTAATCTATACGCATATTTAATAAATTATTTACATGTTTAAGTAACACTAACGGATGGTTTCAGCCGAACGTAAAACCCCCAGCGTTTAGTTCCCAAGCATGCTTGGTACTCATTCATTGACCCACTGAGCGGATGAATGGCTGAGTCAACCTTGCCCGGCCCGAGGATCGAACCCAGGATATATATATATATATATATATATATATATATATATATATATATATATATATATATATATATATATATATATATATATATATATATGTAACATAAAAAGCTTTTATTAATCTTTTTATGTTAGTTTCTTTGCTATGAAGCAACTCCTACTTTATTCCTAATTAATTATTCTATTTGAAATACTTTCTCACACTTTTAAAAGCCACATCCTGTTCTTAAATCTATTTTTGGCTCAACTATGCATTCAATTAAGAGCAGGACATATTTCCCTTGCTTTGTGTGGGAAACGCGCGATCTCTTTCATAAACCAATAGCAACTACTAAGATTTCCCTCTTTCCCTAAATTAAGACATTTTACGGATTTTACTTTGCAAGATTTTCCCTAACATATAACCAAGGAGCGCAACTTTTCATGTGCACTTTCACTCAATCTCATGACTGCTCTTGTCTAATAATTAATAAATAAATTTTGTACCCTCCTTCCCGACCTATGACCTGTTTTAATCCTTCCACTCGGCAACGACGCTATAAGCCGGCAGGATTCGAACTTGCGCGGGGAAACCCCAATGGATTTCAATTAGTGATAAATTGTGTTAAACGGGTTGTAATGTAAAATCTGAGAAGACAGATCATCTTTTCTGATTATAAAAGCAATTTGTCTTTACATTTTTCCTGAAATCCGGGTTAATAATTGCAATAAAAATACCAAGAAAGAAAATAAAAGTACAAATAAATAAATATAAAGAAAGTAGAAAGAAAAGAAAGTAGAAAGAAAAATAAGAGAGAAAAGGAAAAGAAAATTTTTTACAGAAGGCAAATTTTGGACATTAAAAAAAAAAAAAAAAAAAAAAAAAAACTTTATGTCCAAAAAGAAAAAAAGAAAGATATAAATGAAAAAAAAAAGGTAATTTGCAAATAAACCAAACTTGCACTTCAGATTAAAAATAAGGAAAATAGCTAGATCAGTCAAAAATTAAAAACTGATTTACCTTAATACCATATTAAATTTGAAAGCTTTGTTTTGCATATATATATATATATATATATATATATATATATATATATATATATATATATATATATATATATATATATATATATATATATATATATATATATATATATATATATATATATATATATATATATATATATATATATATATATATATATATATATATATAAATAAAATCAATAAAAGAAATTGTCTACCGGAAAATTATTTATCTCTTTTTTAACGGTATAGATTTTTTTTTAAAATTCTGTTTCACTTTTTTTTTTTTTTTATTCTGTTCGCTGTGTGACAGTTGAAGCTAAGTATTTTCCCCATTGTTCAGCAATTGGGACGCATATTTCTTCTTCGGTGGGATATGATTTGGCAGCAGTTTTCACCAAGAAAACGTTCAAGTTCGCATGAAATAGAATCGCTGAAATTTAGTTTTACGTTACTACGGACGTTTTTAATACGTTAGTTTACCGCTTATCGATAACGCTACAGACGATTAACTACTACAAACAGCAGTTTGTAAATCATGTAAGATATTAAATCTAAAAACTACACATTTTTGAAAAGTAGAACTGAATTTAGATTTTGGGTATTTTTAACGCTTCATAACAAGAAGCTCATTTTCTCTATCAGGTGAGAAGTGTCAACTGTTTTGTTTTAAATTCTTCGATGACAAATTACACATTTTTATCTCTTAAAAAATAATTTAATTTTATCTGAAAGAAAAAATATTACGAAGTACTTCTCCCAAAACCGGTTCGGTACAGCTAAATCCAGTCAAAGTTCGCACGATAATGTAACAGGGATTTAAGAACAAAGTGATTATTCAAAGACAAATTTAAATACAATAGGAATTTTGAAGTACAGTCCGCAAAAAAAAAAACGAATCACCCTGAATAACTTTCGTTCTAATGATCGGATTTTCATGAACTAAGTGTCAATCTTAATGGTTCCTGGGGGTGACCTCAAATATGCTAATTAATTAGTGCTAACTATTAATTAAGTTACGAAATCAGACACAAAAACGTACTTTCTCTGAATAAACATGCATTTTTTTTTACATATTTGGATTTCTTATCTTCAAAATATAGGGGGTAGCCGCAATCTGGGAAATGTGGTCCCCATAGTTTGGTCAGGAGAGCGATTCAAAGTTCATACCCCTTAATGTTAATTTCGCTTTTTGCGTTTTCAGTCATATTTTCAAAACTAATGAAGCAATTCAAAAAAAATTGCACCCACTCATAAAACTCATTTACCCAAAGATAATTTCATGCAAAAAATAATTTTTAATAATTATTTATTATTTTTTATTATTTAATTAAAGTGAGGATGAAAAAATATTGAATTATAAGGTATGAATTTTTTTATACCATATTAATCTACATATTTTTCAATTGAAAAATCTAAAGTTTCAACTGTTTTTATTTATTAGAAGCTGAGAAAAATTAAAATTAATTATTTTTAAAAAAATAATTTGGCGACAATAAAGAAATAACTAATTGGGGCGATTAATAATAAAATATGATAAACTTGGGAGGAACTCGACTTCGCGCGCGTAGCGTAAAATTTCATTCATATTTTTTTCGCTAATAATCGTTTGCTAATATTTTTATTTTTATTTCTTTCACACTATAAAATACGATGTTTCTTTTTTAGTCATTTAATAATTTATTTGCAATATAGTAAAGAATTTTGAATAAAAAACACTTTATTCAACAAATGTCTAGTTTTAAAAAAGCGTGCTTCTGATAGAATACACCAGATTGTGCTTATTTAATGTGATTATTTTTTATTTTTTTTATTTTGTTTTTCAATAACTGATACAATTTCAATAATATACATACGTATGCATAGATTTGGAATAATATATTTATCAATTTCTTGAATATATATTTTATAAATATTAATAAAAATACGTAGTCAACATTTTTAAACATCTCTCACAACATCGCAAATTTCTCAACATCTTATAGGGTAAACTAAACAATGAAGGAACACTTAAGCTTAGCTTGCCTTTAAAAAAAATTCATAAAAATTTCAAAATTTTTAATTTCAGCTAAATGATGGTGTCGACATATTTGTTATTAAATACAAATTATGTAAAAAAAGTTAGATAACTTACATAATATTGTTTTAAGCTTTTGGTGGTTTAAATAATAAGTAGTAAGATAACCAAGTGAAGGAACAGTTCTTACCAGTGAATAAACACTAAATTTTCCAGAGAATGAACACTTAATTTTGAGAATGTTTGATGCTCGTTAGGAATCCATAGGCCACACAAATGTGTAAAAACAAGATTTTTCTTGGAATTACGACATATAACCATAGTTAATGTGGAAAATTTTACTTTTTTTCAGTCATGGAATGGAAAGTAAAATATGTTTGAATACATAATTTTAAAAAAATGTTTTTCATTTTTTTCTCACAGTTTAATAGTCCGTTCTAAATTATGAATGTTTATCATTGTGTAATCTGATGATGTTTTTATTATTATTATAATTCGATCATTTTTTTGTTTACTCTTTTCCCCATATTTTTCAAGCTTTTTTTTAAATCTTTTTAAGTATTTTTTTTCTCTTCGTCATGAGTAATTTATTTCTTTTTCTTTTGATTTAACCTTCCTCTTTTTTCCAAATTTTTGGCCAATGTAAATGTATGTTCGAAATTTCTTTTGATTTTCCAGTTCCATTTCCAGAATTCCTCACTGGATAATAAATGAGAAAAAGGAGTTTCGAAGTTTGAGTAAAACCCATCTCTCATTGACTTATATCTAGTAGTTACTTATGAAACCAATCGTTTTTGCAACTAACAATGCCTCAAGAGGACTTATCTCAAAATCAGTTTTCAAGATACTTTCATTATTAATGTTAGTTGTCTCAGCTTCAGAGCCAAAATTTGATTATACAATTGTTCTTTTTGAAATAAATTCTTCAATATTGAGAAAAGCACAGGCTATTGGATATTTGGGAGATTAAACTTTTCTGTCAATGTTCCTTTAAAAATTTGCAACATAACTTGTGAGATTTCCTTCTCAAGCTTCTGAAGAAATAGCGCATCGTTACTCTCGAAGCATGTGTTTTGTTGATAAGTTGTCTTGCTCATTAATTCTTGGTGTCTGTTTTGCATGCATTTGTTACAGTCAACGTTTTCTACATCGAATGAAAAAATATCGCATTTCATAAAAGCATTTTAACTTCATCAGTTGATGCCTCAAATCTTATTTAAAAATGGATGTAAAATTTTCTAGGCATATTGTTTTACAATTCTTTTGTTTTCAAGATCTAACGAGATTTCCAAGAATTACGTAGAAAACTAAACCAGAAAATTTGTTTTGAGGAACAAAACTTGCTCAGTTTCAAATTGATATGAGATTTATACCTATCCAGAAGAAGCAAAATTAGGAATTTGATTGCATTTTTAATTTGCCATGGGTAGAAACATTTGCAATATATTTGTAAAATGTTGCTGTGGTCATCGTTTCATTTCATGAATAGCTTTTTCCAATGAAATATGTAGCAGGGACTGATTCTGTAATATCTCAATGAATTCTTCTGTAAGGAAAAACTACCAATGGAGGTACTTTTTCTTTCCTAGGTACTTTAGAATATAAATCCTTATAATTTTTAAGGCCGCAGATTTTTCCCGTTTAAGGGCAGTATTCAACTCTTGTTTCATTCGCATTGTAAATGCAATCACTTTATAAAAAGATGCCAGGGCTACTTCCCTCCTAAAGATTCTCTGAAGTTCTAAAAACCAGTATTTCGAATATTATTCTCAAAGGGAAGTTTTGCCTTTTGAAATTATCTTCGCATTGCACTGAGTTATCGGTGGATGTCACCTTAAAAAAACTTCACCCATTTTTCACCTAGATAATTGTCTTTAAATGGATTTTTCCTACCAGTTCCCGTTAGGACATTAAAGACGGCAATAGGATAATAATTTAGCTAATTATTGGCACAAAATCCTGCAAAGATTCCATTCAAGCTTTTATTATTATATTTAGTTGTTATATTTAGTTAATAAACATAGTTTATTAAGGAGTCTAAGGTATGATGTAATAACTAATCACTACATTTATGAAGATAAATAATAAATAAATTATTATTATAATTCCTTAAATAAATTTAGCAATTAAATTTGCATATTTAAATGAAATAGTTATAGGAACTATTCATACAACATTTAACTGAATTTTAGGAGTCCTCTATGTGGCTGAACTACTAATTATCCAAGTAAAATCATATTTCACACATACTATTCATTCACTGGGAAATCTATTCTCAGTGAAGGAACATGCCTGTTCCTTCACTGGTTAGAAGTTGTTTTTTTTATTTTTAACATAATTTTGATTTATAATATGACAAAAGGTACAAGAAAATTAAAATTTTTCTTTCATTTTCATTAACTTGAAAAAATCTCAGTAAAGGAACACTTGTTTATACATTGGTTTTTCATCGCTCTGTAATCCAGTTAATAAACACCCTCTCAGTACTTGCTTATGTTATGATGCTTAAAATAAATAAAACGTAACTCCAATGACCATATTTTGAATTCTTTTTTTCACAATGAAAAGAAAAAGCATTATTATATGCAATTAATTGTAGTTTAAACGGATAACAACAACCACTGACCTTATAATTTTGTCGAAGAAACAAGGCGTTGACCAGATACTAACAAATTCAAAACTTTTTCCAGAGAAGACTCAAAGACCAGATAACTAAATGCATTGTTAGAGGACTTCCTATTGTTAGGTAGTAAGCTACTCTTACCAATCAATCAAAATTTTTTTTTCCTCTTCTAAAGTCATTCAAAATTGTTCCTCAATATATGATTTAGATTTTTCGAGTCTTATCATATTTTCAAAAATTCCAAACTGTTGGTCAATGACCTATCAAGTGTTCCTTATATTTCTCCTGTTTGGAAATCTATGATAAAACCTAACTACCCCCCCCCTTTTATGCTCCTTGCTTCCTATTCGTCGTCTTCCATTTACCCTTCCCTCCTATTGACCGTTGGCCTAAACCCTCTTGTGACGTCATCTTTCTATATATATTTACTCTGTTCTCTTATTGTTTTCTGTTGCACTGATGAAGGTTGCCCTTTGAGCATCCGAAACAGCTGTCTGCTTTTAATAATATTTTTGTGCTCTTTAACGTTGTCTACCTTAGTTTGTATTTTAGCACAAAGGTCGCCCACTTGTGTATTTATTTTTAAATTAAAACGTTTAAAATCTTATTTCTAAGAAATATCTATGAAATGCTCCTTCATTTGTTGGTTTACCCTATATCATCCTAATCTTAAAAAAAATTTCCGGAAGTGTATCGCAGAACTATTTTACCAACTATTTAATAAAATTTTAAAATTCTTATTCTTTTCCATTTTCCGTTTATTATTTCTTCATTCTAATAATTTTTTTAGAACTTTAATTTAGATTTTCCTTAATTTAGGTTTCCTTTTCAAATTATAGTCAAGTTTTTTTTAAAGAATTATTGTCTGCTAGCTAAGAATAAAACCTTGTTAAGAAATTAAAAACATTCAGCTGTTTAAAATTATTTAATGCAAAACAGCTGATTATTTGTTTAGCATACTATTCTTTTTTTGAAAAAAGAATATAAATTATTGATTGTCTTTTTTTTTTTTGTTTCTTGTGACTTCAACTTAGATTGTCTAAAATAGTGTTGATGTTTTATAAGTCACTACAAAGAGGATAAAGATACCGAACATAAAAAGCTGTGGAATACGTAGCGAATTTTTTTAGTGTCTTAAAATATCTCAGTATCTTAAATGTCGTCCTACTATCTTAGTTGTGAAATTAAATTTTTAATTATCTGACCACGTGTGATTCACTAATTATTTCATTATATCTTTTACTCTTTATGATACCAAGTAGATTTTTTTTTCTGATAATATACTAAACTATTTAGTTTAATTTTTTACTTTAGCATGATTTCCAAGATATTATTGTAGTATAATTTGTTATCAGGAAAATGCCTTATTTTGTTATTCAGGAAATAATAAAATTGAAATCTGTAAGGATTCCGAAGCTGTGCACACAATACACAATTTCCGACCTTATTTTAATAAAAAAAAATTTAAAAAAAAACGTGGCAAGTAGGCTAACATACTTTTTACAGAAACTGTGAAAACTAATTTTTCCTATATTTCGTCAAAAGAGGATAAGAATGATATTGCTCCAAGGGACCTACTCAATTATTTCGCTATTTCCAGAATGAAATCTGTTTGATCGAAACATATTATTCCTTGAAAATTACACGAGGGAAAAATTAACTTTTATTATTTATCTAAGCTTATTCCATTTATTTAATGATAGCGGTATTAAGGTTAAGGATATGCGTCGGAAGCTCCGTTTATTATTATACTATAAATGCATTAAATCATGTAGCTTGAATAATTTATTTTAAGTAAATTATTTAATAATTTTAAGCAAATAAGGGTGTAAAAATAAACTCGATCGAAATACTCCGAAAGTATACCCTGAAATATATGTAGAATAAACTTTGGAATCGATATATAAAAAATACCTTTTCAAACAACTTCGAGTAGGACGGAAACGCTAACTTGTTTAAAAAAGTTGTCCTTGTTACTATTTAATTTCGATTCCTGGTACTAGGGGACATTCCATTTTCACATTCGACTTTTGAAATTTCAATTGTAAACGGAATTTTTTTATGACCTTAAACTAAAATGTTAAGGCTTGCAGCAAAAGAAGAAAAAAATTTTTTTACTGCATTAATTTTTTTACAAAGTAGTGAATTATTATTTTTTCAATCTAAGAACCTGTGCCTATAACATATGTAAAACTTATTTTAATATCAAGTGAAATAATTTAATATGTTGTGTAACTAAATGGATAATCCCAAGAAACTGAATCGAAAATATAAAAACTTCATTGATTTAAAAAAATAATAGATAATAATAAAAATAGACATGCTTTGAGCGTCCAATAATAAAAGTCACAAGTTATCCAAGCCCGACAAGTCTTGAGAATGGGCGATTATATTTGAAAACTCGAAACATGTCGACTTTTACTTCAATCTTCATATGTTTTGAAGCTAGTTGAGTTTTTATCGTCAATTATACTGTTTTACATTTGGATCTTGATCATTATTTTGATAAGGATTTTACACTAGTTAAAGTAAACATATGCATTTTAATATTTTATCAGGATTCATGTGATCTTTAAAAATGTAAGAACATCAATATTGTAAAAGTTATATTTAACTTAAAAATTAACATTTTGACACCAGATATTTTGAGTTAATGAAATTAAATATTTTATCTCTTAAGGTTTTGTGCCCCCATTTCAGTATCTTAAGGATCTTACGAGCTCTGTTTAAAAAGAGATCATCAGATATATATAAGAAAGCAAAAATAACCATATTAGCAGTATTTGGTGGTAAATGTAGCTTATCGTAATTGAAGGATATGCTGTGCGACATTTTATGGTGAATTTGCGAACGTATAAGTTTCAGAATGTATCGAAACATGAGGATGCTATTTGCTAATCATCTTTATCCAAAGGAAACGATGTAACCTAAATATCAAGTAGAATGAAGCGATTTTTTAAACAATGAATCCTACAATTTGCAACATATTATTTCAATATCTTATTCTTAAACATAACATATTTTAATCTTTTTAAAATGCCACTAAACATTCAGCAATTCCTTGAGTTATAGAAAAAAGAAATATCGTAAATTATAGAAAGCTTTGTGCATTAGAATTATTATACAATCTACATTTTATTTTTCAAGCACTTTTTTTTTCTTCAAACTTTCTTGCCTAGAAGACTCGATTAAAACTGTAAAAATGATTATCCCTAAAATTGTGTATATAGCTATAATAAGTTATGCTCATTATATTTTAGTATAAAATCCTCGAATAAATATAGTAAAAACAGTGTAATCTAAATAATATCAGATAAAAAGTTCATGTATTTAAATTCCAAAAACTATCATAAATAATTTATAAATCGATTCAAATTTACTTTTCAAAGGAGATTAAAATAATATTTTTTTTTTGCTTTTTGGACAGAAATCCCCTAAAAAAATTGTTTATGGCCTGGAAACTTCGAGATATTTTCTCTTAACAATAAATTAAGCCCCTCCGAGCAATCACTGAACATTATTTCAATTTTTTTACTATCAGAGTTTGGTTGCGTAGCAACCTAGTAAAATTAAGCACTCCTATTTTGAATTAGTCAATGGGTTATCTTAAAATATTTATTTGCGCAGGCGACTTTTTTTGGCGGTTTTCTGGACTATCGCCAAATATATAAACCTTTATTGCGGCCCAATTTACCACCCAATTTTTTTAAAATTTTGTCTACCCCCACTAATTCAAGGGTCTAGATTCCAAATATGTAAAAAAAATTATATGTTTATTAAGAGAAAGTACGTTTTTGTGTCTGATTTCGTAACTTAATTAATAGTTAGAACTAATTAATTAACATATTTGAAGTCACCCCCAGGAACCATTAAGATTGACACTTAGTTCGTGAAAATCCGATCATTAGAACGAAAGTTATTCAGGGTGATTCGTTTTTTTTTTTGCGGACTGTACGTATTCTTTTTTCAATATATCAAATGTAGCATGTTTATAGAACGTTTGTTTGAATTAACATTAATTAACTGCCACCTCGTGTTATCGCGGGACTTATGAACCTGGCTTATCTTTCCACGTGCTTCACTGTACCATGCTTATATAAAATCGAAGTGTTTGAATTTCGTGTGTGTCAGAGCGTGAGAATTAGTGTGAGTATTGTTAGAATATTATTTTAAATATTTGACTTGAAAGAAGTTCATTGAATATCTCATCGCTAACAACGTAAGTTTTATATTTCTTATATTGTACTTTTTTTTAAAAGTCTAATGCTGCTGTAAATGTCAATTAATTTCTATCAAATGTGAAGGAGTCGAGGAGTTGGAAACTGTTTTGCCCGAATCCGACTCCGGTTAGCGAAAAGTTGGAATTTTAGGTTTAAATAAGGAAGACTAAATCTTTGAACTCAGGAAAATTATTTAGACAAATATTTATAACTATGTTACCGAGAATGACCAAAATCAAGAGAATGTCGACTTCCACCGGTGAATGTCAACAATAGTCACTTTGGTGAATGTCCGAAATATTTGTTATATCCGAATTGATATTAATTTTTTCGTTGATATCATTATATTTATTCGTTATATCAATATCTGCTGAGGAGAAACAACAGTGTTCGGAGTACCGGTTAAATGGGCACTTCACTAGACCTATATGTTTCGGAGATATACCGAAGCGACTATGTGATTTTCGACATTCACCAGGGGAAGTCATCAATCCCCGATTTCGGTCATTCGCAGTAACAACTATGTGATATTGTTACTGCTTTACATTATTAAAATTAATGTGTACATTGTTACAGTAACGGAAAAAATATTGAATTCCACGCGCAATGAAAAGGTGAAAGTCAAGACTCTCTCTATCCACATTAATATACGTTTATAAAATTCTTAAAGGAAAGAGTCCGATATTTGTTCCATAAAATTTTCTTGTTTACTCATTTTTAAAAATAACTACTGGGCTGCGCCCCTCGCTCGCTGCCAATCGCCAACTCCCGAAAATTGCTACGCAATCTTATATGGTTTGCTTCGCTCGCTACTAACTTAGGTACATTGCAAATGCACAAAATTCTAAGAATTCAAAGCAATCATTCAAATCCATGTAACAACTTTTTTTTAAAAAAAAATTACATCTTTTTAGTAAATACTAAGTCATTCAAATAAATTTGAATTCAAATAAATGACCTGTAATTCGTTAAACCTATTAGAAATGTGCTATAGTATAAAATCTTAAAGCGTAACAGCACGACTGAGACTCATTTTTCAATGAATAACTAATAACAATAATAAAACAAATAAATTCGTGATATAAATCAAAAATCGTCAAATAAATTCGTAATATATAAATTCGTGAAAAAAAGCGCTTGCTACAAAATACTAAAATAGAGATCTATCGACAAAGACTACTCACTTCTGCCTAGCTTAATGGTATGAGATTGCCGCAGCTGATAGGGTGAATTTCGGAAGAGATCACATTTGGTGAGAATGCTCTCTCTGGTTATTTCAGTTTCCGTTTTTAAAAGCGCTATATGTTGAGCCACCTCAGCTAGATTTGGTATGTGACATTTTTAGCGGCAATCATTGGTCGATTTTCTAACGTTGCCATTCGGGGAGTTGTAATGAGGCTTTTTTGCCGCCGTGTAAGTGAAATATATATATAGATTTTTAACGAAACTATTATAATAGAATGACTCAAATTCACTACAATCAGATGACATCATTGATCACGTAAACTGGTTAGTACGGAGCAATTTGAAAATTGTTGTTTCTAGATATTCCTGTTTTGCTGATTACTTACGTAGGCTCCCACAGAATTTTCTTGACTGACACAGAAACACGGTTTTCATACTATTATGATATGCTTTAAAAATCAGATTTTTTTTGTTGTTGTTAAATTGAATTTTTTGTGTAGAACAAAAAAAATTCATGTAAACCTTTTTTTTTTCTATTCAAAATTAAATGCTTGCTTTTTATGTTCAACCCATACGATAAGGATGGCACAGTTCAAAATTAGTAAACACTTTAAATGCGTCGTAATTAATAAGAAAAAAATTCGTTAAATGATCATTTCATGTAATTGACAGGAAAACTATTTTAACCAACTATTCAAGTTTCAAAAAATGAAATTTATTATCCATACTTACGACTAATGATAAAAAGTAATTTGTTTCGAGCAAGAATTAAGCAGATTAACATAGAAGTCTTATCAATGTTTGTAAGCATTGGATAAATTTTCTTCGTAGATTGTTTGGTTGGTATAACTTTTCGCACATATCACATTCAATTTTTAAGAGTCAGGCAGCTTTGTGTTGCTCAAACCTGCGCTTTTTTAAGGGGGGGGGGATTTCCTATCAAGGTTTCGAGACGGGGGGGGTTGAAAACTGGAGATCCACTGGAATTTCGAGAGTAACACCTATATTTACATGCAGTAATACTTTTTGTGAGATGAAACATCTATCATTATTTTGTGTTCTTTCTCACCCACTATTGAGACATATGGGGCCTATATAAAGTGGACCTTTGCATCGAAGATCACTCAAATATCGTCCAAATATATTTTCTTACGCTCTGACCGTCATACTCTACTTGTGCAAACAGTGAACAACAAAGGCGCATAATTCTGAGAATACATACTAATAATTTCAAATATACGACTTTTTTAAAAATACGATTTCGCAAGAACCGATTTCGGTCAAATTTTGTATTTTACCCTATAAAATTCCTTTTTCTTTTTTCTTTCTTTTTTTTTTTTTTGAAATGATCTAAAAACTTAGATAGATTATAATTTCAAATTTTTTTTGTATATAAATAAATAAAATTAATAATAAATAAGGATTAGAAACTATTTTCTTCGTGGAATTATCGTTTTATAAACGGATTTTAAAATCTGTTTATAAAATGATAAAAAAAAAGAATCGTTTAAATAATTAATCAATTAATATTGAGCAATACTTAGATAAAATTAGGCTAAAAAATTAATGAGCTCAATAGAAGAACCAGGTAAGTGACATTTTTAGGGAAGTTAATGAAACAGTGGAAATAACATAAAATGGTTGCATCAATATGGGCATGTTTAATGTAACAGCATTGTTTTTGCTTTCACCTTAATCTAAATATAACTAATCCACATTATTTTTTATTATCCTTGCATGATTTTAATTTAAAATTAAACAAGAATAAATAAAATAAGGCAAGGAATTATTACTCCCGTCTTCTAATAAATTAGTAAAATAATAGTTTGGATACCATTTTTTTTGTACCTTGATTACAGCCTCTCTGAAAATGTCTCTTTCCTGGTTCTTCCACTAAGTTCTCAAATTAATTAAAGCTAAAATAATTTTAAATTTAATTATTTATTATTATCCGTTGCCCCCGGCATAGCTTTACGTAATTAAATTAAGTAAATTATGGTTTTTCGTGGTGCATCCCATCAAAATAGAAATTAACTATGCTTAGAATCACTTGGCATGATGTCTTTGTTCGCGGCCAACTCATGGTTAAAATTTACCATTTTCAAGTAATTTTCTTCGGTACATATATATTTTTCAAGAGCCTTATTTCTAGATTATCGAAATTAAAACTGCTTAGTATTGAAGCAGTTTTAGTAATCACCAAATATATCAATATAATACATTATATCTATATTATAATATTTGGCACTCATTACATAACCCTTCATTCAACATTTGAGTTTTTGTGAGAAATACATTTATCAGTGACAACAAACTAAAGCTGAAATTTTAAAAACAAATAGAGTATTAGAATATAGAAAGAATCTTATTAGACCTTAAAAAGGATTGGGGAGCATGACCATTTCTAAATCTGACTTTTAATTTACTGTTTAAATTATTTATAAGTAGTGGTGGGAAAAAAATTCTTTTAATTCTAATTCATTAAAATACTATTTTTACTATTAAATAATTATTTTTACTATTAAATAACTATTTTTACTACCACTTTAAAAACTATTTTCTGTAACTATGGAAAACTGTTGTAGAATTCTTATCAAAACTGCACCAATTGCCGTAATACTAGCAGTACATAGTAGTAAAATTAATTTAGCGTCTTCTACGTTTGGCGATTTTGTATGATTCGCCTGAACGAATTTTCGTTCAAGATTTTTCCATTAACTTTGCTTTTACACATAGCTTATTTTTTTTTATCTCAATTAATACATATTATCAATATTAATTAGGCATCATTATCGTCAGTATGGCACTTTACTTTTATAGAAACACGTCTAAAAAATTACTATATGCAAAATAAACACGTGGTATAAGATTACACGAGGAATACTTATTTGGTTACCTAGTACACATGTAATGTTGTTCATTGAATTTATCTGATATAGCGAAAAAAAAAAAAATAATTAAATGTTAAAATACGTGAAATAAACACTTTTTTTAATCAAATAGAACTGCAAACAAGCAAATATCACTGATGTTCTCTTTAAAATATTTGAAGAATTGAAACCTCTTTAGATAAATTTAAAAAAATAGCTAACGCTTAACCAATCCGAAAATTCCATTTCGTTTTTCGATCATCCAGCTCGAACAGTTAGTCGTTGAATGTTCTATCGTCTACAGTGACCTTCTTCGTGCCTCAAACTACATGCGTGCCAAATTTCATCGCTTTTTGCTTGGATAGTTTAGGAGTCTATAAAGAACACACAAACAGACAGACATTCATATTTATATATAAATAATAGACTTTCTACACTATATCTCTGTGTTATTATACGCAGCATTCACAGAACCAGAACGTGCAGCATTCACAGAGCCCGTTCGCCGTGATGTGTATTTATCAGGAATTTTTCTTAAAATTAAATACATAATAAAAGTCACAACAATGGCCACAACACAACTCACAATAACTACATAAATAAAAACTTCTGGTTTCTCATCAATAAAATAGCTGATTGTGTAGGGGATTATCATTTCCCCGAAAGAGGCTCCAACGGCGAACATGGAGGCTATTTTATTGGTAACATTGATATATTGTTCAATCCAGCTGACGGACGCTGGGAAGAAAGAGGCTATCCCGACCCCGAGAAGTATGGAGGCAACCCAAAGGGCCCAATCATAAGAGGCAGCTAAAAACAACAACACTAACCCACCGATGAATGTTAAAACCACATCAAAAACTATCAAACTAAAATTGCTGAATTTTATGGTCAAAAATATGGCCGCGAGTCTCGAAGCTGTAAAGGCAGCCCAATAAGTTGAAGTCATGTAGCTTCCTGTACTTGTAGACAGGTGCAGAGGTCCTTTCACAGCGTAGGTGGTCAGCATTTGGGCATAACCCACTTCAGTACCCATTGAGGTCAGAATCAAGATGCAGGTCAGGAATACAATGAGAGCTGTGAAGGCCCAACTTTTTTTACCGGATTCCGACTCGCCCCCTTTCCTGCCGCTCTCGTCAACAGGTGCTATGATGCACATTGCAAGAAATAAAATGGTTACGAAAAAGGAGATGACGCCGATGCTCATGTATGCCCACGTTACCCTGGGAATAGCAACAGAAGTAGCGTTGGAAAATTCTGTATGATTTTGATAACAAGTCTCGTTGGTTTCTAAAGTTCCGTTGTCATAAAATTGTTCGAAATCTGAATAATCACCGAGAAATGGAGCAGCAATAAGAGGTGATACCAATCCGCCGATGCCAAACGTAAAATGGAGGGCCTGGTAAAACGGACCGCTATCTTTACCCCATAGATTGAGGCAGCAAACATTTCCTCCTGAAAATAAAATAAGGCACATTAGTTTCAAATTCTTTAATTAAGTCCTCCACGAAGACAAATTTCTCGCAATACTCGATCCGGGAGTTCCATTGTCTTTTGGATTGGGTTCAAAATTGCAAGGCTACGGAGTTGAACAATAGAAGTCGTAAACCCATAAAATTGAGTCGGCTGTTCAACGATGATTATAAAATAAAATATGAAAAATTCTTTAATTATGACTCAGGGGATAGAGCGTTCGCCTTCCAATGATTTGAACCGGGTTCGAAACCCAGAGATGGCTGCTCGACACCAAACAGCATCCGGCTTGCACCGACCACAGTGCTGTCGTTGTCCTAGAGTCTCGTGGTTTTCCTATCCATGTAATGAAAAGTTAGTTTTTCCCCTTGTCTTCTTGTCCCGCAGTGGACTGATCGTTAAGACACGGTTCCCAGCAGATCACCGAAGTCAAGCATCACTGGCTGCGGTCAGTGTGCGGGTGGGTGACCCACTTGGATCAGTCTGCGTAGGGACCGAGGGTGTGCGGTATTGGTCCTCGTTAAACTGTGCTACCGTAAAGTGCTCGACTTCGCGCGCAGGTCGTCGGGCTACCGAAGCGGGGGTGCCATCCCCTCTGCAGAGGATCAAAATTGTGATGGCATGTCTTCGGATCATCCTCAGGGATGTTTCCCAGACCGTCGCCAATAGCCCATTGTGCAGCTCTAGTGCGACGTAAATCAACTACCAACCAACCAACCTTGTCTTCTTGATTGGGTTTTAAATTACAAAGCTACGGAGTTGAACATTGGTAGTCGTAAACTCAAAATTGGGTCGGCTGTTCAACAACGGTTATAAAATAAAATACTTTTTTAACAGCTTGACAAACGTGCACAAAAGATTTCTTTGCAACACAGATAAATAATTGTCTTACAATAATGTAGATTACATAGTTAGCTAGAAAGTAATTTGGGTTTTTTAGAGTGAAATAAAATTCGATCATTTTATTTCCAAGAAAATGAATACTCAGTCAAATATCTTCCACTTTATTCGATGACCTTTTGCCATTTTCTCAGTATTTTCATGTTCCCGCACTCATTGAACTTCTATTCCTTATCAACAAAATGCGCTTTGAAATCATCGTTGTTACTGAAATTTTTACCATCTAAAAAGTTTCATTTCGAAATCACAGAGGAATAGCATTCTAAAACAACAGTGAGAGGCCTCAGACATCTTTAAAAATTATTGGAGTTTGGAAAGAAAGTGATTGCGCATCCCCCATGTAACCCGACCTTGCACCATCCGGTTATCCCTCATTTAAAGTTAAATAAACTTATTAAATGGTAAAATTTAGAGTAAAAACGATGATAAAACTAAACCCCGGACGTTATATTAGACAGTCATTGTTTCCAAAAACAATGTAACCACTCTGAAACAGTTGATTTGTTTTGAGGCTGTTTGTTAAACAATTATAAAGAAACAAACCATGTTTTCTCAGATAATATTTTCTCATGTCATCAGACATGTTTTCTCGGGATAATGTAAACATTGACAAGTCATAGTTAAATAGTTAATTTAATCGTGTATTCCAGTTTGGCCTGAAGAAGAAAACTAAAATATTTTTAACGATATTTTTTCTTTAAAAAAAATAATAAATACCTCTCTGTTTACAAGGCAAAAAATAATACCGGTTGAAGAAATTCATTTGTTTCGTCCCGATTATATGTCTGAAAATAAATCAATTGGAAAACCAAAGCCTTCTAATGTAGTTTTCGTCTTAAGCCTAGTTTAAGAATTTATAACGAAATGTACAGAGATGTCTATTGAATGAATTGTCAGAATGAATTACATAATGAGCAATGACGTTGAAATCTAAATGAAAAATATGGGGATGAGATACCTGTATCGAGAACACCCAAAGTTAAACCATTTACAACCATCCATATGGTGAGAGTCCTGATTTGTCTGCTCCAGGGAACTCCAAACATAGTTATCGTGGTGACAACATTACCGAAGAACAAAATAATCTGTTTTCTAGAAATCATATCGAAGAAAACACCACCTGTTTGAAATAAACACACATTTTAGCCATTGCTTCATTTAGTACTATTGAAATGCACATCCAAACAATAATAATAAGCCGACCGGACTGTGTAAGGGTCCGGGAACTGGCCTAGCATCAGAAAGGTTCTGGGTTCGAATTCCGGGCAAGGCATGAATGTTATTTCAATCTCTGTGCTACCTGTCCTTACTGTGAGAGCAACGCGGGCCCACCTAATAGGGTGCCTATGAAAGAATGACCAATACATCTGCCCTTTAAATGCCTGAATAGACGAACTTTCAACACAGGTGGGCATTGAAAATGGAAAAAAAACAGTAATGAGTTTAAGTTTTGATAATGATAATTATTTAATGTTAACTTCAAAGCTGCAGTTGGATTATTGGAAAATATTGAATTTTAGTACAATATTGTAATTATGAAAAACTGCAATAAATTTAAGTTAATATAAACTAGCATACTTCTTTATTACTTACCCACCTACTTGCGTTAAAGTTTTAAGACTAACCAAGGCTAAATTTGATTGCCATCGTTTGTATACGAGATTGTAAATTTAATCTGAGAGACATTTTAACTCTAGTTCCAGGTGTGCCGCCTAAATGAGCTATATAAGATGAACACTTATCTGAAATAATACCTTGAAAAAACTATACGCTTGTATTAGATAACATGCTAAATTTCGTTATTACAGAAAAGTGTTTCTACGAGGGCTGTTTTTTAAGTAAGTTCCTGTTTGAAAATAAAAACCAAACGAAAGAAAATCTTCAAGAAACAAATTGGGATATAAAATAATTAGCGGTAGCCCATGATGCTATCCACACGGAAAAAAAGGAAAGAAAATTAAAAAAAATTTAAGATGATCCAAATAGTTTTGGGAGCTATTACAATGACACGAGAAAAGAAAATAATTTCTTCTCTATTATGCCACTGGGTGGAGACTCATTGATTGTGTGGAAAATTTTAAGCTATGGTGGTAAACTCAAACTAGCCTCTCGTTCAAGCTGTATGGAAGCAGACGATAGTTCTTCCAGCCATTTACAGGGAGAATGGGTGCAGAACAGTGCATTCATATACGGTTAGAAAACTTCACGCTATTGGCTTTTTGGGTCATAGGGTGCATGTCATGAATGGTCTTCCCTTTTGCCTGACCTATGTCCACAAGAAAACGTTTCAGCTATCCTCAGTAGGACTGTATATATATAACAAAAAAATTGGAAGCTGCTGTTTATGGCAGAATTGAAGGCTGTCATATCTTCGAAACTTGGTAGGAAGTCCTGCTACACGTCATCAATGGCGGATATATAGCTATATGCAGAGGTGATCTTACTGCAGCGGATATCCCCCCCCCCCCTTTTTTTTAAAAAAAAAAACATTATTCGATGTTTTCTTCTTTCCGACCAGATAGAGCAGAAAGTAAGTTATTACTTGTAAATGTATGTCTAAATATCGACTTTTTTAATAGACTTATCTTATTCTCAATGGTTTTCGTTGCGTCAGGTTCTGGCTCAAAATCAAGGTGGCTTTATTTAAGTGATATTAACTGTAATATGAAGGTGTGTGGACGAAACTCATACCGAGTAAAGAACCTGCAAGATATCCAACTGATCGGGCTGCATAAATGAATGCTATGGTCTTTATATCGGTGTGTACAAGGTGAGTCAAATCAATTAACGTTGGACCTGGTATGGCAACACACAATCCCTGAAATGAAAGAAAAATATAGTGAGTCTGCTAAAAGAAATGAATTATAATTTTAAACTAAAAAAAGTTGTGTAAAAGTACTTATTTGTTTCAGGGAACAGGAAAATTGTAGTAATTGGAGATTAGTATTGTTGCAGTTAGTTATTATTGTAATTGGAGAAGGAAATTAAGAAATAAAAATATTTTATAGTTTAAATAAAATAAATAATTTCAAATTAAAGTTAAATGAAATTAAAAAAATAAGTTGAGTAAAAGTACTTATTCGTTTCAGGATACCGTAAAATTTCGCAATAGTACTGTTATTGACACCAATGATGCATAATTAATTTCGGTAATTAGTACTACTAATATTATCGAATAAGGTGCTGTTTTAATATATACTAGTTATAATAACATAGGTAATTTAATATTAATACTGTAGGCATTTAATATTGTGTACCAGAAAAAGTACTTGATTGTATTTTGAGTATTATGAGTTGGTTGTGAGCGATAGTATCATGCCGAATGATACTGAATTTAGTCTGAATACAGAATTTATTCTGATGGGATGCATTTCTAAAAGCGTGTTTTGTTTAATCTGATAACATAAAGCAATAAATAAAAAAACTGAAAATATTTTACATTTTTGTTTTACTGTAGGTATAAGCCTGTCAGTTTTGATCTTAATTTCATAGTGTTGGTTTATACCGATTTATTGATTATAATAAATAATGATTAATAGAAAGAACACATAATGGAATTTTGTAACTATTTTTTTTTCTATCTATAATATTATTCCAGCTTACAAAACTATTTATTACTTTTAGCATTTAATATTAATGACAGTCTATTCTCGATGTCTCGAAGTTCAAAGGACGCTAAAAAAATTTCGAGATAGCGAGTTTTCGTGATTACAAATTTTCGAGATAACAAGTTCAGAATTAAATATGTTCTAAAAAGTAAAAAAATATATTCCAAAATATTATTCTAAAAAGTAGAGAAATATATTCTAAAATATTACTTTAAAAAGTAGAGAAATATATTCTAAAATATTACTCTAAAAAGTAGAGAAATATATTCTAAAATATTACTCTAAAAAGTAGAGAAATATATTCTAAAATATTACTCTAAAAAGTAGAGAAATATATCCTAAAATATTACCCTAAAAAGTAGAGAAATATATCCTAAAATATTACCCTAAAAAGTAGAGAAATATATTCTAAAATATTACTCTAAAAAGTGGAGTCATGAAACATAAGAATAACTACTATTAAATATGAATGTAATAATAATTGACTATAAGTAAAAAAAATTCTGCAATGATAATTTTATTTTTAAAAGTAAGACAAAAATAATTACGCATTAAATAGAAGAGAATTGGTTTACAATGAACTTGCTTTGTGATTTTTGCGGAAAAAAATTTGCTTTCTTTTTTGAACAAAATTCGACGCAGCAAGGTTTTAAGAAAAAACCCTTCGACATAGGAATTCAAATTAACATTAGGTGGATTTGTAATGCCAAGGAGGAAATATTTTTTGACGTAACATGGTTTTCGGGATATCGAGAACATACTGTACCACTAAATAATTATGATAGATTAATCAATCGACAGGTCAAATTTCCTCCATGAATTTTCTCTGCACTATGCAATCTATAAATTTTCTGTTTTCTGAAATAAATGTATGCATAGATAGCACTGTGCTGTGATGCTAGCTTTTATAATCAGTTCGTACTATCAGTCACATTCCTGTCAACTTGCACTTCAAGAATATTCGGTAAACAATATTTGTTATTTCGCATTATAGAATGCAGTTAAAAAAAAAAGGCACTGTGAAGCATATCTTACCAATACAAAAAAGCAACCATACAAGTTGAATGTTTTGAAAATGCGGATACTTTTTGCTGATAACAATGCCATTTCTCCAAAGATTGATTTAAGATCCTCGAGTTGTTTTTCACTATGAAAAGAAAAAACAATATTAGTCGCCTACACGAATTATTCTGACCTTAGGTGGAGTCATGTAATTTTACAAAATGTGGAAAATAATATATCTCTCGTAATTATTTGCTAAAACCATAGGTTCTCAACCTTTTTTATAACATTACTTTTCGACTAAAATATGAGTAAGTAATAAAATTTTATTCCCTTTTAATATTCTTGTTGTGCTGCACTTCCTAACGATGCTTTTAAGTTTTGATGAGTAAGTTCGTTTAAATGTTTTGCGCAAGAGCCAAAGAAGGTTATACCGCGCTCAACACTTGATCAAAATTAAAAGTCTGTTTAACACTAGATTGCCTAAGGAAGTCATTTTGACTGCTTTTAATTTCAATTAGAAAAACAATGATGTCTATAATGACACAATTTCTTAGAATTTTGTGACATTTTGTACAACATATAATTTTTTTTATTGTTAATATTTACTAATAACTTGTTAAATAACTGTAAATAATATAAAAAATGTAAAAAATTAATTTTAAACAAATTTATTTACGCATTCACAATCCTGTCATTTTGACTGCTTTTAGGCAATATAGGTATATACGAATTTTCCGTCTTTCTAGTGTTAAAAGTATTCATCAGTGTCTTTAAGTCTCAAGACAGTCTCAAGACAGTTTCTATGTGGATTGTCTCCAATTAAAGTCGATAATTCAGGATATTCAGGCTTAACATATATTCGTCTCTTAGCTTTAAAGTTGCAACACTGGGTTAAGATGTACTTTATAGTGAATGGTTCCCTGCAATTGGGGCATTTAAGTTTTGGAAAATATGGATTATTTGGACTAGTTGGAAATATTTTTATACTAATTTTGATGAAAATGGGTGAGGGAATCGTGCGTACATATTTTTTGATCTTCTATATTATAAAAATGTGAACAAATGTAATCGAATCGACCTGCAGCCTTGTGTTTCTCAGAACAGCTAATACTGAATACAGCATATTTGGAATTCAAATCAAAGAGATGCATTTAGAATTAAGAAAACAAGAGGATATCAGAAATTATTTATAGTGTATCTATTTCTCTTACATGGTAGCAAAAAACTCGGGTATTACTCTATCTAAATTATCAACACCATCTATAACAATTCATATTGCTAAATTGTCTAAACTAATAATTTAAGTTGTGTTAAATAATTAGTTATAAGACAAGTATTTGTTTTTATGTTTGTTTTTCCTATGTATTCGTAAGTGATTCTTTAAGTAGTGTTGAATAGTTAGTTATACCTTTAGTACTTATTTAAAAAAAATTTGTATTTTTATTTTAGAAAAGAAAAACTTAGTTACCAAGTCATTATTTAGATTTATTTTTTATTCCTTCCAAAAAGGCTGTAGAAATTTTAAACATAAACGGTGATAGGGTGTCGCATAGCCTCATACCCATTATTGACAAACTATAACTTATATGTATTATCTTGAATGATCGAAATCAAGTCGACTTTCACCGGTGAAGGTCAACCATCACATTGTCGCTTTGGTGAATGTCCGAACTATTTGTTATGTCCTATTTGATATTAATTTATTTGTTGATATTATTACATTCATTCGATATTTTAATATCTGTTGAGGATAGTTTAGGAGAAACATCAGTGTTCGGAGTACCGGCAAAATATATACCGGGCAGTGGCACTGAGACATAAAAAACATTGAGGTAAGGCATACCGGGCAAATGAACACCAGGCAGTGGAACTTAACTAGTATATATTTCGGACATTTACCACAGTGACTATGTGATTGTCAACATTCATCGGTGAAAGTCACCAACCACCTATTTCGGTCATTCACAGTTACATCGTATATATATATATATATATGTAATAAGCGAGACAACCGCCTCTATGTTATCCCGCCAGATGTCGCTCGTCGGAACGAGATGGATAGAACTTTCTCGATGTAAATGAAGAGAATGAGTTGATAATGTTTTCTAAGTGAAACGGGTAACCTTAGTGGTTAAGAGTCTAGATGACTATATTATTAGTTAATTGAAGTTTGTTTCTGTGTGAAACTTGGAACCTGTGTGGTTCGATCCTGTGTAACTAAATGTTTCTGTGTGAAACTGAGAACCTATGTGGTTCGATCTTAATTGTTTTAAGAGTCTGTGTGACTCATGTTATCATTAAATGTCTTGATTGACTTTATTAATGGTAACCAAGGCATTTACATATATATATTTATATACATATATGGCAGTACTTTTACATTCGTTACTTGTACCGCCGGTACAAGTAAAAAGTACGTACTTTTACTTGTACTTCGTTACTTTTTAAATTTAGTAATTTTACTTGTACTTTCGTTACTTTTTTGGGGAAAAAGTACAAGTATTTGTAACGGAAATGTCGAATGAAATCGTTACTTTTTTCTAAAACTCGGTAAGCTTTTTTTTAAAAGAAAAAAGAAAAATTAAATTTTAAAATAATTTTATGTTTTTTTTTATTTATAAAATTAATGTGCAATATATATGCATTCACAGCTAACTTCGTGTTTAAATACCTTGACCTTTTAAAATTGTCATTCCTGAAAGGGAAAAGAAGGCTCTTTTGAACCGCGAAAGCTTTCGCGATGTGAAATCGCAGGACGATTTATTGTTTGCTGAAGGTCTGGTACCCTGCATTAAATTTAATTGGTTGGAAGAAAAAGCTAGAGAGGAGGCTACAAAAAAATTGGGAAGAATTGTCCAAGCTGAACACCCTGCTATAACTAATAACGTAACAGAAAAAAAACCCAGGGATTTTAAATTTTCTAAAGCTGAAAACATCATGCCAATCACCAGCGACAGAAGAATTTATGGCATACATGAGCTCAAATGTCAAAACGGAAAGCATATCAATTTTGAATCGATATCCAATCGTAAATAAATTATATGTGAAATATAATACTGCAGTACCTTCTAGTGCTCCCGTGGAGCGCTTATTCAGCTTGACTAAGCACGTTCTGGGAAATTCTCGCAGCAGACTCAGTGACACCACTTTCGAAATGCAATTATTTTGCAAAATGAATAAAAATATTAATTAGCAAGTTATTTTCATTCATTTTCGAGTTTTATGCATTTATTTAATACATTTTAAATAAAAAAAATATTGGATTTTGTTATTACGTTTTTCAATTTTCTTTTTGAACACACTAATAATACATTTTTGTCTTAATACATTTTTTACTAAGTACATTTTTACCTAGTACATTTTTTACTAAAATTATGTTTATGCCCGACCTTGTCAAACAACGCCCAGTCAAATCTCTAAGAACTTCAGAACTATTTGTGCAATTTAAAACTATTATAATTACTATTTTAACTCTTGAAAAACTCGGAGGTATTAATTTAGCCGATGATACTAAAATTCGTTTACAAATTTTAATTATTCCGTTAGGCAGAAATGTTCGGAAAATGATTTTCTCGTATGACTTCAGCATTTGCCATTGTTACAAATAAAACTGTAGACTGTTCTGCTTCAACTGATACTGCACATTCAATTATTTTTTACTAGCTCAAAGATCACAAAGCTATCTGAAACCCCGTGTTTGCTTTGTTTATGTTTGTGCTTTTAAAACGCGTTTCTATAGAGTAAAACAATTTTAAATCAATAGTAATTTAAATAAATAAAAATAATAAACTGAAAATTAAAATCAATAGATATAATTTCTTTTTCGTGCAAATCCATAAAAAGTTTGATATTAAAATTATATTTGATTTTAAAATTATATTACAAGATTATATTATAAAATTATATTATAATATTCTTCCGAATTTAAAAATAAATTAATGTCCATAACTTTCAAAATTAAAAATAATTAAATAAATAACAACAATTTTGCAAAAACATTAAGGAACATAAGATTGTTATTCAATAAAACTTTAGGTTACTTTGAATTTTCGATTTCCTAGAAATGTACCTTTAAATCGTTACTTTTTTTGTTTAGTACTTGTACTTTTACTTGTACTTTTTACTCGTTACTTTTTAAAATAAGAACTTTTTACTTTTTACTCGCTACTTTTTTTAAAAATACTTGTACTTTTACTCGTTACTTTTTAAAAGTAACGTTGCCATATATGTTTATATATAATAATGAAGATAAATAAATTTGTGAAGGGTCCGTTAACGGACCCAAATTTCTTTTAAACATTTAAACAGACCCCTGATATATATATATATATATATATATATATATATATATATATATATATATATATATATATATATATATATATATATATATATATATATATATATATATATATATATATATATATATATGTATATATTATATTCACTAAAAAGTTAAAAAAAAACTGTTATACCTGCCTAATATCGTGTAGGAACCCCGCGAGCACACAGAAATGCCGCAACACGACGTGGCATGGATTCGATCAATGTGCGAGATAATTGACACCATGAATCCTGCAGGGCTGTCCATAAACCAGTGGGAGTAAGAGGGGGTGCGGATATCTTCTGAACATCACGTTGCAAGGCATCCCAAATATGCTCAATAATGTTCATGTCTGGGGATTTTGGTGGATTTCCGATACTCACGGTGTACTCGTGAAATGGTCGTACGTGAAAACCCAAATTTCATTGCTATCTCGGAGATGCTATGTCCATCTCCCGTGCGCCGACTGTAACACCACGTTCAAACTCACTTAAATCTGTATAACCTGGCATTGTAGCAGCAGTAACCGATCTAAGAACTGGGCCAGACACTCGTTGTCTTATATATGCGTTGCCGATCGCAGGGCTGTACTTTGATTGGCTCCACACCCCTTTATTTGCATACTCATGCCTGTACCATATTTTTTGGCTCTTCAGTGTATATATATATATATATATATATATATATATATATATATATATATATATATATATATATATATATATATATATATATATATATATATATATATATATATATATATATATATATATATATATATATATATATATATATATAGGAAATAGTAGTACACCTTGTAATGGATGATAAGTTTTCTATATCTCAGGACAGAGGAAGTGATTTTAGTACTTCTGCTGCCTGCTACATGTCCCCAACTACTTATCTCTTTTTCTTTTAGTTGGAACAATTATTTTGAATTAAAATGTGTTCCTTATTGATTTAAATGTGATCTTTTATTGCGTTAGGAAGAAAATAACTTGTTACCTGGTGGTTAGCCATACACTGTTTTTTTTCCTTCCTTTAAGAAGACTTTTTAACTTTTTTTGTAGTGTCAAAAATTGTACCAGTCAAAAAAAAATGTCTTTTCTATCTAAACATTTTTTGTATAATATTGTTCACTTATACAGCGAGAAAATGTATTTCCCTAAAAACAGTGTGTCGTAATAACGGGAGGTAAGAAATTTTTAACTTGTTACAAACATACACATGCTTATGACGGTGTCCTTGAAATGAGTTGTCATAGCGGACATCTCGTAATAGGCAATGCTCGTTATAGTGAGCTTTTAAAGAATATCGCATAACATAAAAATATTAGTAATTATCCTGATAAATAAAAACCTCAAGTCCTGATTTTATCGCATTGAAGCTACTATTGAGACATCCATGCAAGATATGTTACTTAATTAGAGAAGAAAATTATTCAGATTAAAAAAATCAAACACAATACAGATAAACATAAATTTCTTACAATAGATTTGGCCGCCATTTGGAAGATATGCAACTGAATAGTGAGGTCAGTAAAACAGTAGAAAATTGGAACCCTTACGTTATTTTATTTTTGCATATTTTGACATTTCTTTGAAATAACAGAGTGATACAAATTTTTTTTATCCCATTTTATTTTATAACCATCCTGCAAAAAGTAACGATTATAATATTGTTAATAACTTTTATGTAATTTAATTATGATATAAAAAGTTTTGAACTGTTATATAAAAATAAAAATTCTTACACGCTTTTCAAATTTGCAATATTAAAAGTCAAAATTTAATCGGTTTAATTACTAAAAAAATAAAACTTTTTGTAACTCAAGAGCAATTTAACCGTTTTTGTTTACATTTGAATCTTACTTGAGTAGTTTATTGAAAAGAATGTTAAAATTTTTATATGTATATGTGTACACTACAATACACAAATGTTTATATGTACACTATTATTTTCAACAAATTCGGATTTTAGCAAGTCTATTTTTTAAATGAAATTCAGATACTATGAAGTTCTTTCTAAAAACAAAAATTCGTAAGGTTTTTTTTTTTTCGTGAATGTTTATAAGGAAAAGAATTTTTAATGTGCATTCAAGTGCTCTACTGAAATCTGAAACTACTGAAAAATGATAAGTCACGTTTTCGATTTATTCGGAAGAATGTTTTTTCAAAAGCTTTTTAATTAAAAACACCATGAGCGAATTTTTTTCATGAAAATAATTTAATTCTTCCATTAAATTTTAAAACTTCATTTAACAGTTGGAAATTTTTAATAAAAAATAATGGAATTTTTCAAAACATGTAAAATGTTTGCCTGTGCCAAAAAAATAGTTTGAAGTAAAAATATTACCTTTAAGAATAATATATTTTTCCTTGTGTTGCACCGGGTCCTTTTAACATATTATTTTTATGGCTCGATAATGATTCCTTCAGGAAGGTGATAATTTGATTATAGAGAACTTTCTACACTAATCAAAACAAAAGATACAGGTTAAAGAGGGCATATCACCCAACCTTGGTCAAGCACCTAGGCCTTCATGACAAATTCTCATTCACTTGTATTGAGTAATTTAAAATTAAAAGTGAAGAAAAAGTGATATCAGGTAAATATATCAAGTTACCATTAAGTTTTAAGTGATGTTTTCAAAATAATTTTCAAAATTTAGATTTTTAAAATATCAAAAAATGCAAATACTTGATCGCAGGATTACGCAGCGTCAGGTTATCCTGTAATAAATTGTATCCATTTTGATTTTTCGTAAAAAATGATTTCACATTTGAAGCTTTATGATTTAATCTAGCCTTCATGATAAATTCTCATTCACTTATATTAAGTAATTTAAAATTAAAAGTAATATCAGGTAAATATATCAAGTTACCATTAAGTTTTAAATGATGTTTTCAAAATAATTTTCAAAATTTAGATTTTTAAAATATCAAAAAATGCAAATACTTGATCGCAGGATTACGCAGCGTCAGGTTATCCTGTAATAATTTGTATCCATTTTCATTTTTCGTAAAAAATGATTTCACATTTGAAGCTTTATGATTTAATCTAGCCTTCAAGATAAATTCTCATTCACTTATATTAAGTAATTTAAAATTAAAAGTGAAGTAAAAGTGATATCAGGTAAATATATCAAGTCACCATTAAGTTTTAAATGATGTTTTCAAAGTAATTTTCAAAATTTAGATTTTTAAAATATCAAAATACAAATACATGATCGCGGGATTACGCAGCGTTAGGTTATCCTGTAATAATTTGTATCCATTTTGATTTTTCGTAAAAACAATTTTCACATTTGAAGCTTTATGATTTAATCTAGCCTTCATGACAAATTCTCTTTCACAATTAAGTAATTTAAAATTAAAAGTAATATCAGGTAAATACGTCAAGTTACCATGTAATTTTAAATGATGTTTTTAAAATATTTTTCAAAATTTAGATTTTTAAAATATCAAAATGCAAATATATGATCGCAGGATTACGCAACTTCATATTATCCTGCAATAATCTTTTTTCATTTTGATTTTTGGTGAGAAAAAAAATTTCACATTTGAAGCTTTATGATTTAATCTAACTTTACATGAATTAACTTATCTCTTCATATAACTAATGAAGATGAAACAGAATTTGTGATGAAAAGTTTCTCCTACGTTATAACTTCTTAACAGGAACAAACTTTCATTATTTTTCTGAAGACCAACAATTAAGCTTAATGGTAACTTGATATATTTACCTGATTATATTTATTTTATAATTATATTTACATGAAGAACATTATTCAAAATTTGTTGATAATAGATCGTTTTAGAATCAAAATAGGAAAACACAACAATTGCATGATAAAATAATTAATCGAAAATATTACTTACAGTTTTTTTTCGCTAGCTTCTTGTCTTGTGGAAAAAGGGGTAAAGTTTTTTTCGAGACAGTTTCGCCAACATGGCAAAGAATTACAGTCTTTATCGTGTAATTGAAGGTCGAAAGAGAATTGTTTGTATGTTATTTCTTGACTGCTTTACAACTTCTCTCTATCTCATAACATTCAGATTCGGTTGTTTTTAACTTTATCTCTCAATTCTAAAGCTTTATTTGAATATTTCTGACAACAGCCTCCTATCTGAACCTAGTTAAACGTGAATTAAATACATTGTTTAAAAAATGCTGGTAATTTATAAGTAGTACTAAATTGAAAGTAGTTTGTTTTTAAAGTAGTGGCTTGGACAATAATTTCGTTGAATGTGTACTTATTTTTCTGAGAATCAAGCTTTAAATAACGGCTAAAAATTCTATTTTAGCTGAGATGAAAACAAGCTCATAAGTGCTATTAAATATTTAAAAGAATCAAATAATCAAACTTAATTGTTTTTTCTTAAAATTAATAGATAAAATGATAAAATATTTTAGTTTTTAGTATTTTTTATATATTGTATATTATTTTTATTGTGTATTTCTTCATATTTTTGTCATAAAACAAAATTCATTACACTCAAATAATAAAAAATTTACGCCATTAAATTGTTCAAAAGATTACTTAAGCCGATTTTTTTACATTCTTATAATTTTTCATTGTAATTAGAAACATTCGAGCAGTAAGGATAAATCTGATTATATTTTTCACATAGACAATCGCTCTGTAAAAACATACAAACAGGAAAAAAAACCTTAAAATATAATTTTTATTGATATAATTGTACCAAAATGTTGTTAAATATATTGGACACTGAGTCTTAGAAGAATAGAACATGGCTTCAGTGAATAAAAATATCTACTTTTTATTTAATCATCGAATTTTCTCGAATTAACCTTTACATTTTCTTAATGAATAGAATGGCGAATGTTAAATAAAGATAATTAATGCAAAAGATAATTTAAGTTCCGAAGTCAGGCACAAAAATGTACTGTCTCAGAATAAACCTTTTTCATGAAAATAATAAATTTAAATTAAATTAGAAATTAATTTCCGACGAATTTAATTATTGGCCTTAAAAGCATGATGGGTCCTAAACTAGGGTCCCAATAGTTTACCGAGCCATTTAACATTAACTTTTACTCTTGTGTATCTCAGTATATCTCTAAAATCAAAATCTATCTCGTTATATCTCTAAAATATATATAAAATATATCTCGTCAATTAATCTGAAATCGCTTAACACCTGTAATTATACCTCTACAATCTCGTCATATCTCTAAAATCAATAATTTTTGAACGAATCAAAACATTTTGTACATGATGGGATACCTCTAAGTGACGTAGTATGGGCATCTCGCTCCTGATTGGTTGTTGAAACTTGGTATTTGTTTACGTTAACAACTGTTCTTTCAATGAGATACCTGCAAATTACGTAGTGTGGGTATCTCGCTCCTGATTGGTTAGTGAAACGTGGTTTTTGTTTACGTTAGCAACTGTTCTTTCAATGAGATACCTGCAAGAAAGTAGTGTGGGCCTACGTAAGAATCTGAATTTAATTTAAATAGGTGGAGATATTATCTTCACCATTATAACGATTCGCTATCTGGAACAATACGTTTAAAGTTAGTAAAATGTTTACATGTTGTATATTTGCCCTTTGCCAGAAGTACCTGTTGAGTAAATGCTCTCGCATAACAAAATAATAAATAATACATTATTTTTCTCTAAAGCAATTTATAGTAGTAGCAAACGTTTATAATGTTAATTATTGAAATATTACGTTTAAAAAACTATAAGATAAACGTTTATCATTTAATTTTAGAATATTTTACAAATTCAGAAATTAAATTTAAAAAATCGGAATTTTTACCATTATCAATTATTTTGATAATTAAATCTATCAAATCCAGTAAACACAGTTGCGAAATATCTCTTTATATTAAAAAATCGTAAGTGCCATCGACGCTGTAGCTCAATTTAACGTTACATTTTATTTTGTTACGCAAAACCTGTAAGACTTAGAAACTACAAATGTGTAATATAAAAATGCACAGAGAGTACAACAAAATTTGAAAAAAATTAACGTTCGACATTTAGTTCGAGAATTATTAACAGTTAAACCTGTAGGGAAAAACACCATACGGGCCGCTCTACATGCCGCAGAACTGCAACTTCAGAGTTGAAATTCGACATACTGAAAGGGCCCTATTTATTTATGAACTTAAAGTAGAGTTTTTTTTCTTCAAATTCCAATTTATTTAGAAGTTTTTAAATTTTAAATGCATTTTTTTAAGCTGTGCATAACACGTTGCTTTGCTGCAAAAAATCTATAAGACTTAGAAACTTGAAATTGCGATGTGTAAAAAAAAAAAAAAAATTCCAGGGAGTAGGGCGGAATATAAAAAAAGTGTAAGATTCGACCCTTAGTTCGAGAATTAATAACTGTTAAAAAGAAAAAATATCATGTTTAGACAATCTGTAGCCCACTGAAATGCAACTACGGAGTTAAATTTTGACGTGATGGAAAAAAAAGAAGAAAAAAAAACAATTTTATTAGTGAATTTAACGCAAAGTTTGATTCGAAATTCCGATTTGTTTGAAAGTTATTGCAATGTTTTTCTGTTTTATGATTTCTTTCTCAGCTTCTTTGCTCTAAATGATTGACTATGTGTGAACTGTTGTAGAAAATGTACTTTTTCATCACAACATCTTTTATGAACTCTCGCTCTCCAATCAAAAGTAGCAAAGAATGAGAGATTACGTGTTGACAGATATAAACCTAAATATTTGTAGTAAAATTTTTTTTTTAAAGTTTATAAAGAGCGATAAGAATTTAATCCTATTTGAATTGTTATAAGCTTCGTCAACGATTAAAATTACTTTGCAATTATTTCTTTTTATAAGTTACACATTCTGCGTTCCTTAAGTTAAACTTTTTTTTGTCACGTTTAAATAAATATTTTTCAAATACAGGTAATGGTCAATTTCGTAATAATTGATATGTTAACATAATATTCTTACATTAAGCTGTAATAATTGTGTATTTTAAAAACAAAATATTATGTGTTTTTTTTTAAAAATACTCGCTTTTCAGGGGGGGGGGACAATGATGTATGGCGGGGTGGTACGCCCTAGTTATTAATAATTATTTATTAAATTGCATCGCTAAGTAAAGAATGAATATGTTATTAAGAATTTCATATCATTATTAATTTCTAACGTGATTTCATTTTATATTTAATATGTAGGTTTATCTCATACTTCGGTCTCTGGGTCAAACTTCTTCTAATTGAGAAAGATTCATTTTGGAAAAGTATTTATCAAGAATTATATTTTCACTATTTTATGCTATATATCAATGTAAAAAAAAATGCTCAACACTATAAGTTACAAAATGGTAAATAAAATAAGGAAAAAAATGCATTTATTTTCAATTATTATCATTCTTAATTAAAATTAATAGTTTAATCAAAAAGTGGGACAAATGCTTCACTATACTCGTATGTGAAATAGTACTCGTATGTACTATTTTTACAGTGATAGTATTTTCTTTAATTTTATTTAATAACCGTCGTTGAACAGCAGACCTAATTTTTGGGTTTACGACTACTAATGTTCAACTCCGTAGCCTTGTCATTTTGAACCCAATCCAGAAGACAAAGTATTGGGAGAAACTAGCCTCTGCGGAGAACTTTTTGATGGAACTAACCAACATTTGCTTTACGTTGAGAGGAAAACCATGAAAATCTCCTCCGACTGTAACCTATAATCCGTCTACAGCTGAGGATATTTTACGTCAGCACTGTGGTTGGTGCGGAATTCGTATAGACCAGCGATCGCTGGGTATCGAATCTGGATCACCTCATTGGAAGGCAAACGCTCTACTCCCTGATCCATCACTGCTCAAGTGATAGTCTTAAAAAAAATGTGTTCTTCCATATTTTAAGAAAGAAAATTGAATCGTAAATAAACACAATTTAAATTTTATCGCGCATTTATTTTCGCACATAATAAAAACGAGAAAAACTTGTTACGCATTCATATTTCCTTTTTTAAAACTATTCTAAATAGTAAATAGTTCGTATTAATTGTAATCATCCTAATTGTTAGAAGATGTCAGCATTTCATACTTTCTTTTTCCGCGTATTTAACCTTTTCTCTGACTCTTCTTCTCAGAACTTCACTACGTTTGCTGCCAACCGAAGAATTACTCTTCTATGGTTGATCCAGCTCTTGCTTAACTCCTTAACGATCGGTTAATTTTCAAGAAAACGGCAGTAAAAGTGCCTATTTTTTTAAATACACGTATTTGATTAGTGCTGACATCTAATTTAAAGTAAACTAACTATCTACAATTACCTTAAAAATATCCTGGTACTGCCATCTGGTATGTAAAATGAGAAATAAAATGTTTTCCAGCCAAAAGAAATGAATTAGTTTTATTCTTATTGGCGCGTTACTACTGAACATTCCAGCCCGGAAATATCACGGGAGCGAGAAATAGAGGGTTAAACGTCAACCCGTCATTTTCACGGGAGCGAGAAGGAAGGGGTTAACTCACTAGACCTCTCTTCTTCTAATCCTTACAGAGAACTTGTTACTTTACCGTTTTTCTTTCTTCCTCCAATTTGTTATAACATTGTTAATATCCTCTCCCGTTTTGGTTTTAAAGTCATTTTTAGGCATGTTAACAAAATCAAATTTAAGTCTCTTGAATATCCTATTAACTTTGACAATCGCTGGGGACATTTACCACATTCCTTATCAATGCGACCTTGTCCACATCGGACAAACTAGTACAGGCTTTGAGATTTAGAATTTAAGAACACGATAGATACGTCCGTTATCAAGAATTCATCCATGGTTGCACATTGTTGGGATCTTGGGCATAAATTTGATTTTGACAATGCTAATATTTTGCCACTCTAGTCACATCAGCTCAACTTGATGCCCTGGAATCTTGTTTTATTCATATGAAAGTTGATTCCTTTGCTAACGATATTAGCTCCTAACCCCTCCTCGATAGTGAGTGGGAATTCATTTTGCCGTGATTTGCCTCTCGGCCACTGTGGTTTCTCTTGCTCTATTTTTCCTCGTCCGGCTACTGTGGTTTTTATAGCTTCGTTTCCGACCTTTATTTATCCATTTTTCGTTGGCAACTTTGTTTTTTTTTTATTTCAAACCATTTTTGTTTCGTCTCATTCACGTTTGGTAAGTCTTGAAAATGGGCGCCTATTTTTGAATCGCTTGAAACATGCCCACTGTTATTTTTTATTCATACATTTCTGAAGGGAAATTTTTTTTTTATCTAAAATGTAAGCATGATTAAACTGTAAGATAGAGAAAAAAGTTTTGTAAAATCAGAGCGAGAAAAAAACGTTCACGGGATTTGTTTCTTTCAGTTTTTTTTTTTTCAATTTTATTTTAAAATAGCCTGCTGTTTAAAAAATATATATTTGCATTAATACGTTAAGTTTGTTTTAAAAATAAGCGCAACTTGTTTATCAATTACCTTTTTCATTGAGTAAACAATTTTGTATAGAGAGAGTTTCTTTTCTCTCAACAGAACTTCACATAATCTGTATTTTCTTTTTAACACTTGACATTTATAATAACAAATAAAAAGAAAGAGTTAAAATCGCTCAATTCTTTTGAATGTTTGCCAACAAACTGCGGAAGCAAAATAATCTAGAAGTCTGCTATTGATTAAAAAGTAAATGTCTCGCAATGGTCTAAGCAGCACGCATATTAATCTGGAAAGTTCTTTGCAGTAAAAATTAATAAAGCTTTTTTGAAAATGTTTAATGTCTCACAATGTTCTAGTGTAAAATCTTAGCGGTACATATTTTAATCTGGAAAGTTCCTTGCAGTAAAATTTAAAAAAAAAACCTTTTTTGAAAATGTTTAATGTCTCGCAAAGGTCTAGTGCAGGGATGGGCAAACTTTTTTGGTCGAAGGCAAAAAAACAAAGAAAAAAAGTTTGGTGGGCCAAGTAAAAACATCTTAAATAGAAAAACGATATGCAAGTTTTAATTTAAATATTTAATGAGATGACTGAAATTGCGATTTCATTTTTAAAAGTTCTTTATATTGTGGTTCCAAGTGAGATGTACTTATTTTAATGTTCAAGACTAAAAGTTTGTCTGTTAGTCTAATTCTGAAACGATTTTTTCAATGGTTTATAATTGAAAACACTTGTTCACATATATAAGATGAAGCTAACATAGCACTGATTTTCTGGGCATGAAATATTAAATTTGGGAAACTAGCGTCTGGTAATAAATTGTAAAACTCTTTAGCTTTGGCATATTTAGAAACAACTGTTCAGATGGAGCCAATCTACGGTTATTCTATGAAGAACTTACGCTTTCATCATTTTACCAATACCTATTTCCATCAATTTATATTTTGTAGTATAAAAATAAAGAAAGCAATACGATCATCAATACTTTGTTAAAAAAGAGAACAAAAATAGCTTTGAACAAAGTAGACAAGAAAATGGATGCATATTGTTTATATTCGTCACGGATCGGCAAGATAAAATTCTATCCGCGGGCCGGATAAAACCTTCCGGCAGGCCACAGTTGGCCCGCGGGCCGTAGTTTGCCCATCCCTGGTCTAGTGTAAGATTTAAGCCGTACATATTTTAGTCTGGAAAGTTCCTTGCTGTAAAATTTAAAAAAGTTTAATGCCTCGCAATGGTCTAGTGTAAAATCTAAGCGGTACATATTTTAATCTGGAAAGTAAAAATTAAAAGAGTTACAAAGAAATATGCATTTATTAATAAAAAATCCTTTTTTTAAAAATTGTGTGAAATAATAGAAAACAAGAAATAATAGTGAATTCTTTTCAGTTAAATTTTTTTTAAAAGAAAACATTTCCTTTTTTGAAAAAAATTGAAAATTTTATTCTATTTTATTTAGAATAACAAACAAATGAAAATATGTTTTAAATGACAACGAAGTTCCGATCATTAACCCTCGTGGTGAACTCTCATTTCTCGCTATATTTTTCCTCAGAAGTCGAAATTTTTTCTTTTAAAATTTACTTAATTATTATCATTCTATTTACGAACCTTCTGTTAATTTGTTACCGTCATAAAATGACCGATTACTTGAATTTGAAAAAAAAAATCATTTTTGAAAGACAAAATTAGATTATGTAAGACAAAATTAGAGTTAATTTTTCTTATTAACAATCTTTAACGATAACCTTAATTTGCATAACAATTCGAAATGGAAACGGTTTTTATCTATCGACTTTTATATTTTTAATTAATTAGTCAGATTTGCGTTACTGGCGCAAGAGCCAGTTGTAATTATACTACATCTCCAACTTAGTTTAAAAATTTCAATATAAATGTTACGATTCATGTTTGAAAACATTTTATCTTTTACTCTTTTATAAATTTTATTTTATTTATTCTTTATTTTACTTTTTACAACAAGTCAAGTGCGCGCTTACAAAATTCAAATCTCTCCAGAGAGATAAATCTTTCAAAAAAACGCGATAAATTATTGAAAACAAAAAAGTGCGATGATAATTATAATAACTCTCGAATGAATTGGAATTTTAAAAAAATAATTCATAACAAAAATAGACCTTTCACAGAGGATAGAGAGTTCGCCTTCCAATGAGGTGAACCGGGGCTCGATCCCGGCGATGGCTGGTTGATACGAATTCCGCATACGGCGTGCACCGACCACAGTGCTGACGTGAAATATCCTCAAAGGTAAACGGATCATGGGTTAGAGTCCCCTTGCCGCAGGCTAACCGTGGGAGGTTCTCGTGGTCTTCCTCTCCATGTAACGCAAATGCGGGTTAGTTCCATCAAAAAGTCCTCCACAAAGGTAAATTTCTCCCAATACTTGACCCAGGAGTTCCCTTGTCTTCAGGATTGGGTTCAAAATTACAAGGCTACGGTTTAGAACATAAATAGTCGTAAACCCAAAAAATTGGGTCGGCTGTTCAACAACGGTTATAAAATTAAAACTCTGCAGTTCATTTCCAGCGGTCTGTAGAGCGGCTCGCAAGGCTTTTTTCCCCCCATATACCTTTAACAGTTAATTATCTTGAAATTTTAAGCAACTGCTCAATTGTTTTGATTCATTTTTAACCACCGTACGTTTTACGACACATCTTCGTAATTTCAAGTTTCTAAGTTTTATAGGTTTTACGCATCAAACTAAAATGTAACCTTGAAATGAATACTCAAAGGAGACAGTTTAATATAATATACAGAGATAAAATAAAGCGATGTAATAAATGTTAAAAAAATATATTTTATAAATAAAAATTAACCGGAAAATTGTATTTTCTTGAAAATCGGAATGCATAAAACAATTTATTCATATTCTGAAGAAGAAAAAAAACAAATCCTGCATAAACTATTATTTTTAATAGTCTCTGCTTGCGGAATCACCCAAAAAGCGTGTGTTACAATGATAGACCGGAATCAAGAATGTCGACTTTCACCGGTGAATGTCAACAGTCACATAGTCGCTTTGATGAATGTCCAAAATATGTTCTATCCGATTTGATATTAATTCGTTGATATTATTATATTTATTCGATATTTTAATATCTGCTGAGGATAGATTAGGAGAAACATCAGTGTTCGGAGTACCGGTGAAATGCATCCTGGGCAGTGGTACTTGACCTTAAAAAAAAAAAACATTGATGTAGGGCGTACCGAGCAAATGCATCCTGGGCAGTTCCACTGAACCTTAAAAAGCGTTGATGTAGATCATAGCAGGCAACCAAGCAGTGGCACTTAATTATAACTTGCATAAATTTGGGACATTCACCAAAGCGACCATGTGATTGCCAACATTCACCAATGGAAGTCAACAGCCCCCCCCCCCCCATTTCGGCCACTCACAGTAACCTGTAGATGTAAAAGATTCAGTTTTGATGCTTATTTTCCAAAACAATTTTTCAGTTTTAAACTTTAGGGCAAAAGTAGATAACTTTGCTACTGATCTGTGGTCAGTTGTGGCATTTGTAGTAGTGGTCAACACGTGAAGACACTTTTTCAAAAATGGAAAATTTCAAATAATTTTAAAAGGGTGCTTTATCTTAATAATTTCAGTCATTTCTCGAAACATGGTAAACATTGCGAGGTTTGTTTCTACGATGAAGAAAACTTTTAATAAACGTGCGTGAAATAATTTTCGGAATATTATAAAATATTCATTATGGATGGTTGACTGAATGTAAACAATAACAGAAGAAATTTAGGAGACTTCCGGTGTATCCCTCCGCTTATGTTACGCTTACCAAGCGATGTGTGAACAGGCTTAATATGCTAGGAAGTTGTATTAGTGTGATATGTGTTTAAATTTAAGCGTAATTTTTCCACTCATAAGAGTTTCCTGCTATTTATAAATTCTAACAGGTCAGAATCAAATTTAACAAAATTAAAATCCCAGCATAAATAAAGTGTAAGGTTAGCCATCTTTTGAACGTTATCCCTTATTTGGGTATATTTGCGTAAAATAGCAAAGTTTTTTATTTTTCGGATAGCATCCTAGCTTGCTAAATCTTATGAGTTCATTTGTTGTTTGTTTTGTGAGGAATTAATATATCGACAATGTCAACCTTCATCTGTCAAAAGGTACCTCAAGATAGAATCGAGTTAACATGTCTTATACACTAGTGAAGCGTCTTATATACACGTCCGGGTCCCCTCATTGGTGACCCGGACGTGGTCACCCCTCATTGGTGACCCGGCAAATAAGAACTTGCCGATATTGATGGATGATCCACATTAAACAGTTGATTTGCTCAAAAATATACAGCTCAAAAAAATGAACGAAATGCTATAAAACAAAAATAAGAAAAAATAATGAGCAAATTCTATAAAAAATGGGGGGAAAAATATAATGAGCGAAAATGATATAAATGTATAAACAGCATGAATCAACTAGTGGTAACCGTTCATCGAATTCTATCATAGATAAAATTCTGGAAGGGGAGTAATGTGGCGTAACTACCACTACAAATATTAAATACCAAATCACTAGTGTATAAGACATGTTAACTTGATTCTTTCTTGAGGTATCTTTTGATAGATTAAGGTTGACACAGTCGTTTTATAATTTCCCTCAGTTTCGTTAAAAGTTAGATTTAAATAACGCTTTATATTGTTAACACTACAAGTATAACAATATTAGATGGTAAATTTTTTTTAGACTTAGGTGTAAAAATCAGTCGGAAGTAGTAACCAAGAAGTCTTACGACGATTTTTAACTTCTAGAGCCATCTGCTCCAACCATCCATAGCTTCAAATTTATTATATAAACAATAATAAAATCTTCATGTGGTGCATTTTCATGAAGAAAAAAAAAGTGGTGATCGGGTGCTTACTTACAAACCATTTTTAATCGGTATTTGTTATATCTAGTTGCACTGTGGTCGGTAAAGATTGTTAATTTTGCCCTACAGTTTTAACTATACGAACATAAATTGAAAGCAGCAAAGCTAAATATTTTTTCACACAAAATATTTGTTAGACAATTTAAATATTTGATAATCTACAATGTTTTTTATCACAAGCAGTTCAGGGTAAAACACGAACGTTTTAATATTTTTTTTTATTTTTATCTTCGACAAAGGACGTCTGGCGTTTAATCTGGAAACCATAGAGATAATGTTGCGCTGCGTCAAATCTGCGTTATGGAGCGCGCTCATAACTCCTTTAACTTTTAAAATGTAAGCAAACGTTTAACTGCTACTTTTCGAATGACTCAATTCATAATTTCCCATTGACGTCATTGTCTTCATTTAATAATTATTCTTTTACCGATGCTTTAAATAATTCTGTCAGAAAAAAAATCAACAGAAAAAGATACAATTTTAAAACATAGTAAAATTCCATTCACAATTTTTAGAGATTTAAGGAACTGGATCTGATTTGATCGTCCTGCTGAAAATACACCAATTAGATTATCAATTTATAAATGAATATTTCGTTTGCAATTTTACTAAATCCAAATTTAAATACTATTTTAATTTCATTTTTAACAAGGAATCAAAAAATAAACGTATAAAAGACATTGCATAGGGAAAAACTTGCATAAATTTTAATTATGTTCATCTTGTTCGAATCAATTTACAATATTAAAAAGCGATAAGGTTGAAAAAACTCGAACATGATTTCAAAGCTAAAGCTAAATTTTTATCAAAAAAAATCTGTCTTTGTGGCTTTTCATCAGTACACAAATTCTCATTAAAAATGATTTATAATGAGTCCTGCAATAATTAATGGCATTTAATACTCTTGTTTGTTTATATGCTTGGAGGGAGTTTATCTCCTTCAGATATATATATATATATATATATATATATATATATATATATATATATATATATATATATATATATATATATATATATATATATATATATATATATATATATATATATATATACATGTAAAATCATCTATTATTATGTATTATATATTATTAAAATAAAATATAATATTATTTATAGATTTCGTTTTGTCTTTTGTTCTGCTTTTTCTTTACATTTTATTACTGTTTTTTACGTGATATTTATTACTTAATGTGTTCTATTTTGTTCCAAAATTTTTTTTGATTACTCTTCACACTATTGTATTGATATATTTTGTTTTGGCTTTATTGATACAATATTAGAAAGCACTTCTTTTTCCTGATATAATCGTGTGAGCTGATAAGGAGATATCATTTTTTTCACCCGAATTTTGATTGAAATTTTTTGTATTAATTTTATTTAAATTATGTTATTTTTATTTTATTTCAACAATTTTCTTTTTCTCTTTCCATTTTTCTATAATTTTTTCCATGTTTTCTCTACATTTTGAACTTATTTTATAAGTTTTATATGCTTGCAGCTTATAAGAAGTAAATAAAACTTATTAATTTTTTTCATTTTTTCTTCACTTTTCTCTTTATCCTTTTTGTATTTATTTATTGTGCTATATATATATATATATATATATATATATATATATATATATATATATATATATATATATATATATATATATATATATATATATATATATATATATATATATATAGTAAGTAGTAGTTCAATAATCAAGTAATTGTAGAATTTCGGTTTGGGGGAGGGTTGTCCCCCAGAACTACGCCACTGAATACTGATGAAATGAACACGTTTTCTCTCCTTCGGACATTGGTATACATCAACTATTGATTCCCATTTGACGCATGCGTGTGACCATAATAATAGGACGTAGAATAGATTTTCCATTGCAGAAGCAGCAACGCAATAGGAACATGCCTCTCACTTTTAGGTAATGTACTATCTTTTTTTAATATAGAAAAAACTTTTTGACAATATAAAAAATATGAAATTCAAGTACATATTTAGTGAATTAGAATTTTAATGCACCCTATTATTTACCTTCAGCGTATATTTTTTAATTCGCTTTTAGAATGCTATTTTGATAGGGAAAAAAATTTTGTACGTATTTCCAGCAATTGATTCAAATATTCCAGCGGAGTGTTTAAATTGTGGTTTGGTATTATTATATGATCTGACTGTTTTATATTATTATTACAATATTAATAACTTCTGTTGATATCGTATAATGTTTTTTTACTCAGAAAGTTAAGAGATAAATGATAAATAGTAACGGAAGTAAATATAACTATGTGAAATATAGTGCAAAATTAGGAACTTTTGCTATTGACCGATGGTTAGTTGTAGCATTTTTATCAGAAGCCACTTTTTAAAACATGTAACCACTTTTACAAAAATTTAAAATGATTAAAAAAAACTCTTGATGCTAATAATTTAAGGGTTAGTAAACATCGCAAGGTTTATTTCAAAATTAAGATACATTTTACGAAACAAGCATAATATTATAAAACATTCGTAATAATTCCATATTTATTTAAAAAAAAGAAAAAATATGAAAATGGGATGTACTTTAACAACAACAAAAAAATAGAGATCAAGTGGTGATCAGATAATTTTTTAATCGAATTTTGTTTTATTTAGTCTCCTTGGGATCAGTAGGCTATCGTTAATTTTGCCCTGTGACATAAGATATTTTACTATAGAAAGTTCTTGTTTTTAATTATCAATACCAGGGCTTTCTAATCTGTTGGCACGCAAACGAAATCATAGTTTTTTTTATTCCGAATTCATTTTTTAATTCTGACACTGAAGATACACAAAGTGTCACATATTAATCGTGTTGAAATTATGCATGCCTATTAATTACGAAAACCATTAAGATATAATGCCTGAAACAGTTTTTCTTGTTTCGATATAATTATTGATTGTTTTAAACTACGTTTTTTTTAAATTATTTTTACTCCTCATTTGGCGTCAATTTCTACTTGTTGACGTCCCGCAGTGGACTGATCGTAAAGACACGGTTCCCAGTAGAACACCGAAGTCAAGCATCCCTGGCTGCGGTCAGTGTGCGGGTGGATGACCACTTGGATCAGTCTGCGTAGGGACCGAGGGTGCGCGGTATCGGTCCTCGTTGAACTGTTCCACCGTAAAGTGCTCGACTACGCGCACAGGTCGTCGGTCTACCAAAGCGGGGGTGCCATCCCCTCTGCAGAGGATCAAAATTTCGATGGCATGTCTTCGGATCATCGTCAGGAATTTTTCCCAGACCGTCGCCAATAGCCCATTGTGTAGGTCTAGTGCGACTTAAATAAAGTACCTACTTACCTACCATCTTGACAGAAGAAGAATGAAGTTGGTGTTTTTTAAAATTTTTTTTTGTTTAAGTATGTTTTTCAGATGATTTCGGAAAGACATGTAAAAATTAGCTTGAAATATTTTTTTTAAATTTCGATTTACAAACTAATGTTGTAAAATAATTGTTACCCGAAATAGTATTTCATGAAGCATGTTTTTTTAAAAAAAAATATTTGAATAAGTAAATAAAAAAATTCAGAAAACGAATGCAGAAGTGAACGTAATTGATCCAACCTACAGAGATATATGCCTACTTGTATTTTTATAAATCTCGATATATTTGACCAAACTTTCCCATGCTTTTTAGACACCCTGTTTAACCAAAAAATTTCTGTCGCTCTGTTAACTTTAATGCCATATAAGACAGCATCGTTGATAATGAAATGACAGAAAGTATGACATAATTAGGTGGTCTGTTAATTAAGAATTATTGGCGCAAAAGCCACTTTTGGCCATGCCCACATCAACAACTTGTTTTATAAAAAAACATTCTGCTATAAGTTAAAGCTAAACGGAATTATAAAAAAATGACAATCAGATAAAGTTATTCCGTTGTTTATCCCCAATTAATAAAGTCAATATTGGATTATAGCTACCAAAATGGCGTTTGTCTCTTAGTTTTCAATTTGTCCAACTTGGTTAAAAATATGTTTAATAGTGAGCGGTCCCCCACAATGAAGTATGAAATAAAACCATAATATAAACCAAAACTGTTTAAATAGATGAGCTGAATTAAAATATGTTATTTATTTTGAAATCTTCTGAATGGTTCCTTAGTTGTTTAAAACCAAACGTTATAAGTTGCAGTGATGTAACCAATGTGATTGCAACCTGTTCGAAACCTATTGGCAATGGGATACCTGCAAGTGACGTAGCGTGGGTACCTCGATCCTGATTGGTTGTTGAAACGTGGTTTTGGCTTACGTTAGCTACTGTTTTTTCCATTCTATTTCGAATAAGCCAAGCCCGTCAAGTATCAATTCTCTTAAGTGGCACATTCTGTATTCTCTCACAAAGATTATTTCATAAAGATTTCAGTTCTTTTCCTATATATTTCTTACTTAACACAAAGACAGTCACGAAGCTATGTAGAATATAAACAAATTAATCATGAATCGAAGTTGCCAGGTACACAAAACAAAAATATATCACGGTTACAATAAAATACATAAACAAATAATAATTTTAAGTTAAGTAAAAGACGTCGAATAGAAATAATTATATTTCACCAAATTAACTTCGCATTAATTAACATTCCAACAAATGTGGAGAAACTTAGCTCCACTTTAACTCTCCATTTTCCTTATAAACGATCAGCTGGAGCTGACGTCATAGGTCAAATGTGTGGGTATTGTGATCTTCTTCTTGAAGTGAAAGTACCCAATTGTTCAAAAGACTTATTTTTGCTAATTATTTTTAAATTACTGCTCAATTTTTTTCAGATGCACTTTATTTTAGCTTTTTTTTTTGTACTTTTTATGATTATTTATTTTTTCAAACACTCATTGCAATTTTACAAATGATAATGTAATATATCTTCTGTATAATTTTTTAAAATGTATAAGCATATTTCATTAATTTTTAATAACTTTTAAATAAAGCAAAAATCTGTGTGAAATTCAATTTTGAACAGCAACCCTGCATTTCAAGTTTCTTAAATAAAATTAAAGAACCCATGGAAATTAGACAAAAAAGCAAACAAAACTCTGGCCGATACAGGGTCTAAATTAACAATTGTTAATTATGACTTGGGAGAGCACGCTTCTCCCACTGAGGCACTAGGACATAACGATGATTGCAATCTTTTTCCGTTATGCTGCACGAGCATTTTCTTTTTTTGGGGGGGAGGGGAAGGAGGAATAACGTGAAAACCATTCAGATGCCTTGAAATATGAAACATATTCACATTTCAGTGACTTAAAATTCGATAAACACTCCATTTAGCATCATTTTCCTGTGAAGCATAATAGGACAGTTGCAAGAATGTTCTACGGCATTCAGTACAGTAATCCGTGGGAAATATTTTCTTAGGCGAGTGCGTTGCTTAGCTACGATGGGGAAAAAATCGGTATCAACACAGAAAAATCTGATAATTTTATTTCACACTTTTTAATTGTACGTTGGTCCCGCAGTGGGCTGATCGTTAAGACACGGTTCCCAGCAGATCACCGAAGTCAAGCATCACTGGCTACGGTCAGTGTGCGGGTGGGTGACCACTTGGATCAGTCTGCGTAGGGACCGAGGGTGTGCGGTATTGGTCCTCGTTAAACTGTGCTACCGTAAAGTGCTCGACTTCGCGCGCAGGTCGTCGGGCTACCGAAGTGGGTGTACCATCCCCTCTGTAGAGGATCAAAATTGTGATGGCATGTCTTCGGATCATCCTCAGGGATGTTTCCCAGACCGTCGCCAATAGCCTATTGTGCAGCTCTAGTGCGACTTAAATGAACTACAGCTTAATTGTACGTTAAGGAATTTGACAAAAACAGTTTATTATTTGAAAAATTATTTCAATCGCTGAGGTAGTTAGAAGGATCTCAGATCTTTTACAAAGAAAAATTTTGTGATGTACACAGGATTTTTCGCTCAATAATTCACTGTTTAAAGAAAAATTTTATCAAATTCAACTAGGAAGAGTGAGATTAATTAAATTTTGATTTTCTTAGGGGATAAGAGTCTCTTCCTTATGATTGCTAAGCAACAAACATGTCTGTGAAGAAAGTTTCTCCTAATATCATAAAGTGTACCTTTGTAAATAAAGCATTATTAATGTCCGCCCAGTCGGCATCTCGGTAGAGGCTTGTACTAGCATAGCTTTGGCCAGGGTTCGATTCCCAGTGCAGAAGGCTGGTTATCTAATCAAACTGCACTTTCTCCGTTCGTGCATTGTTAGTATTTCGGAATCTAATGCTTTACCCCATATCAAAGCCAGAAAAGCTCAAGCATATTTGGGCGATTGGGAAGCATGGTACGGAGACAGGTTGATTTCTACCGACTCCGACCAAAATTGAGCTAGTGTATTGTCTGAGTGCAAGTCATAATAAAGGAGCCGCAATGGCTCAGGGGATAGAGCGCCTTCCAATGAGGCGAACCGGGTTCGAATCCCAGTCAATACGAATTCCGCATCCGGCGTGCACCGACCACAGTGCTGACGTGAAATATTCTCAGTGGTAGACGGATCATAGGTTAGAGTCCCATACCTGCCAACTTTTACGCATTTGGCGTAAAATTTTATTTTTGTATTTAAAGTGGTAGTAAATATATACTATATTTTCCTTTATAAACTTAATTTCTAAATGATTTTGATCACCACTATTGCTAAAAAAATTAAGCATATAGATGAATATGCGTTACTATCATGGTTGTCAGCTGATGGCTTTTCCAATACGACGTATTTTTTTTGCTTAAAATTGAAATTTTAATTCCAATTTACTACCACTGGGAAAAATCATATTGGACGAGATTAAAAGTTGGCAGGTATGGAGTCCCCTTGCCATCAGACTAACCGTGGGAGGTTCTCGCGGTCTTCCTCTCCATGTAACGCAAATGCTGGTTAGCTCCATCAAAAAGTCCACCACGAAGGCAATTTCTCCCAATACTCGATCCAGGAGTTCCCTTGTCTTCTGGATTGGTTGATTTGATTTGATTTGTTCATTTACGTCGCACTAGAGCTGCACAATGGGCTATTGGCGACGGTCTGGGAAACATCCCTGAGGATGATCCGAAGACATGCCATCACAATTTTGATCCTCCGCAGAGGGGATGGCACCCCCGCTTCGGCAGCCCGACGACCTGCGCGCGAAGTCGAGCACTTTACGGTAGCACAGTTTAACGAGGACCAATACCGCACACCCTCGGTCCCTACGCAGACTGATCAAAGTGGTCACCCACCCGCACACTGACCGCAACTAGTGATGCTTGATCTCGGTGATCTGCTGCTTCTGGATTGGGTTCAAAATGACAAGGCTACGGAGTTGAACATTAGTAGTCTTAAACCCATAAAATTGGGTCGGCTGTTATACAACGGTTATAAAATTATAAAAAGTCCTAATAAAAGATAAACCTCGTGTCATCGCTTTTAGCCCATGAGTGTAGCTCTCGAGCGACATCAACAACTAATATCAAACTATCATAATTGTTCATTATGATTACTTATAATTACGTTTAAAACTGTAATACGTAATTAGGATTCTGGTAATCACTTATTTTTTTATTTATTTATTTATTCACATACGCGTGCAGGCTTCTCTGTTCTGTACAAAGAGCGACATCTAAATCCTTGTGAAGTTGAAGAAGTGCAGATAGCAAAACTTAAAGATGGATGGCACATAGACACATCCAGGATTCGAACCTATTGCGTCTACTAGTCATCACGATTGCCAGTAATGGACTGCAGATCTGAATCTGATCTCTACAGATATTTCTGGATTGCCAAATGATAAAATTCTTCCCAATGGACAAGAATACCGCTCCAGAACACCTCATCGGTCATGATACTCGTTATCAAGCGCTGAGGTTCTTCGATGGCTTCCGGGCACGAACTTGCGACCATCTCTTATGATGTTTGGAATCTTATTTTTTCAGCCAATCCAGCTATTTATTTACTCACTTGCATATGCTCAATTTATAAACTCTACTCAAATTAAAGAAGACGAGTTAGAACAAATTTGCGAACACAAAGATACATCTAAGGTCATGAGAAGATTCTAACCCGATACCTCTTAGCGTCAAAGCGTTTGGCAGATGAACAATACCCCTCGGCCATGGAGGTCCCAGCTATGCCCTTGTCGAGTCAGAAACACAGGCAATCAATGATCAGCCATCACCCTTTGCAGTAGCCGAAGAGACACAATATTTGGTAAGTGAAATATACTGCTTAACCCTTTGGCGCAGAATTTTTATTAAACATATTTTCCATACTTTTCTTCATTATTTTGTATTAACTTAGGTAAAAATATTTTACATAGCATTTTATTAATTTATTGTCATGAAATACAACATGAAACGTTTTTCTACGTTAAAGTAAAATCTTTTAAACATGGCTCTCTTCCAAACAATAATTTTTCAAATGTGCAGTTATTTACATGTAAGAGAAACAGTTATTCGTCATTGAAATTTCTTTTATTTACAAAAACACTTATCGATAAATGTTTGAACAGGAATGAAAAAAACATTTTTAAACTACTTTTTTTGGATTTTATCTTTTAGTACAAATATAATTCCAATTATCTAACAGACTTTTATTTAATAAATGTCAAACTGTTTTTTTATAATTAAAAAATATCAAAATATATTTTTGCTTGTAATTAGAGAGTCAGAAAAAAATATATATATAAAGGTCACCGGTGTCCCATCTGCGTCAAAGGATTAAGCTAACACTCATAATTCTATAGCTATCATACATATATATATCATATATCCAAATAGCTATCATATACGTAATAACTCTACATATCTCTTATGTTATATTTATATGATGTGATATTTTTTTAATATAAATGCGAAAATGTAAATTTATTTATTCTCATAACACAATATATTTATTATGATTTTTATATGTATATTTTTAATAAATACTAATATCAAAATTTATTGTTCCGATATCTTTGAATTTATTGTTCTGAAAGACCTTTAGAATACATAGTTCCATAAAGTATTCTCAAACTTGAAAATATGCTTAAATTAGAATGTTAAATTAATTTTAAAGTTTCAATGCTGGAACTAAAACCAATGAAAAACAAATCATAATTCTCATCTTTTGAAATCTTCTTTTAGTTCTAACTATTTGAAACACTATTTTATAAGAAGACAATATAGTAAGAGGTCAAAGTTTTTGTTTTAAAAATAGATGTTATGAACGATATTAAAGAGTTAGCCAAATAAAATTTTTGTTTCTCTTTTAGTTACGTCATCGCAATTGTAAATTTTCTCGTAATTGTTTGAACATGTGGTTCCAATAATTACAAGCGCAAAAATCGAAATTAAATTCTGGGAATATTTTGATTTATTTAAAGTTTGCAAACTCTCCATCTCCGACAAAGCGATTGTTTAATTAAAAAATATCATTTAATTTAATATAATTTGATTAATATAATATAATAATAAATAAAATTTGATTCTTGATATAATTGGATTATAGTTGATGAAAAAATCGACGGTTTATTTGATGTTATTTATTACTTGAAAGCCACTACTTTTCATCTGCTTTTTCTAAAAATTTTATTTTAAATTCTTGCAGCACATTTTAAGATACATTTTTTAAAAAGACTATGACACCTGGAAATAATTTTTTAAAATAGTTTTATTTTATATATTTTTAATTTTAAAATTCATAAAGAATTTAAATAAATTGCGCTTCATTTTTTTTCAACATTTCCTAAACTTATGCATATTAGAAATGCTTATTTGGTGACGTAGCACCGGTTCTTATACAATTCGCTTTGATCACTAAGATAATAAAAAATAATGAAACATTAAAAAACGAATGATGAAACCTTAAAAAAAAATTGCTTACAGTTTTATTTGCAACAATGGCTAATTAAAGTTTTTAAACAATTTTCAAGATCGGGTCTAAACTTTCTCAATTTAGTCGATGTCCAAATTTCCGAAAACACCATGGACACACAAAAATATTGAGTCAACACAAAAAAATGTTGAAATAATGCTACAAATTAAAAATTAATTATTATTTTTATGTAATTAAAAGAAACGAAAAAAGAGTTTAAGTAATTGAAGTTTTATTTAATAAAATATTTTTTTTCTAAGGTATACATTTCTGTGTAAAAATAGAATTTTCTTTAAATCTCGTATCTGAGGAGGTTTAGCTGAAAAAAAGGTTGCAAAACAAATCAAAAATATCACGAGCTGAAAAATTTTTGTCATCGACGTAGATAACATGTTTTTGAGAAAATGGCGTCACACTCGCACCATCAGTAAAAAAAAATGTTCTATTCGTCAATTATATCACCCAGTGACTTCGTCACTTATTACTTCGCGACGGAACCCCGATTTTATGAAATTTATTAAGGTTATAGTGCATCTTATAACCTATAGAAAACTGAGCTTACAATCTTTAATTTGAAGAGTGAAAATTTTTCAATGTTTTATGATCCATAAGTATAAATTAGGTTTAATTTCTGACAGTTAAATTTGCAATCCTTGTTCTATATCTAGTCTTGTTCTGAATTTGTTTTTGATATCTATACATGAATGAATAAGAACAAACGAATTATGGCTCTGGAACTGCAACTGCTGTTGAAAATGGTTATTAAAAAAACATTTCTTTATTAAAGAGTTGTTTTATTTTGATTTGAAAAGCGTTAGAGGTAGTACTAATGCAATATTTTATAAATGTTTATTCTTTTCATAATTTGTTCAATTCATTTTTCTAAAAATACAATATACTCTCTATATCTCAAGAGCCTTGTTATGTCAAATAATTATTTTTCCCTTTAGCATTATATATCCACCTACTGTTAATTGAAATTAAAATGTCGAAAGGTTTCTTCTCAAAACCTTACTATGTCGGAAGTTATTTTCGAAATAGAAAATGAATTTTTTAGGAAAAATCACAATGGAAGTTTATTGCAAATTAATTTTCTATTGAATGCATAGTTGTTCTTGCCTTACTTTTAAAAATAAAATTATCATTGATGTATTTAGACTTACAGTCAACTATCATTACATACATATTTATTAATAGTTATTCTCATATATCATGATTTTACTTTTTAAAGTAATATTTTAGAATATATTTTTCTACTTTTTTGAATATATTTAGTTTTGAACTTGCTCTATCGAAAACTCGCTATCTCGAATTTTTTTTCAACGTCTCTTTGACTTTGAGATACAGAGAGTATATTTTCTTTTAAGAAATGTCATTTCCATATCATTTAATTTGAAATAATTTCATAAAGGCATCCGAAAAGATTTAATAAATTCTGAATTATAGGTTGGATCTAAATATAATCATAAGTTTTAAAACTCATCACTTATAAAAAGTATTAACTTGCGGAACCCCTTACATTCTTCCACGGAACCTTAGGGTTCCGCGGAACACCACTTGGGAACCGCTGTTTTAGACCTTTAGGGTGCAGAAGCTGAATCCTCCAGTTGGGTGGTCAGCTGCATGTGGCTATAAAAATACTAACTCACGGAACCCCTGTAACTCTTCCACAGAATCATGGGGTTCCGCGGAACACCATTTAGGAACCACTGATATAGGTAACACTAATAAATGTTTGTATAATTTTAATGCCTTTTTATTATATTTATTAATATTTTATACTCTATTTAAAAATATTTTTTTGATGTAAAATTGGTCCTTATATTAAAACTATAAAGACCAATAATTAATAATAAAACTATTCGTAAGAAGATAAAACGAAATTGAATAAAAAAAATACTTCAGATTATGCAAGAAAAAATTATATGTTTATTTTGTATTTTTTTAATTTTTTGGTGGGTTTATCATTTTGAAGTCGCTTGCCAAACAAAACAAGTTTAAAAGGTTAAATAAATATCTGCACTCCTTTACCTAACAACAAAAGAGAATTACTTTTTTTTATGAGTATGACGTCAGAAATGAGAAAAGAGTGCCAAATTTTCCATCTCGTGGATTTCATAGGATTTATTTTAGTACTTGCGACTCTAGTGCTCGTCCCGAGTTTCTTCTTGTTTTAAATATTGAATGTTTTTGTAGCGTCGTAACGTAATCTTTGAGTAGCGGCGCAGTTAAGCGCCTCTTGTGCCGTTGAACTCTACATTTAATTGAATAATTCTACATCTCCGTTACGATGAAATGAAGACAATTTTAGATGATTATTCTTCTCAATTAAGGATCTACATATCTGAATCTTTGAGATGTTCGAACTTTTTAAGACCAACTATTAAAAAAAACAAAAAAAACAGTGTCCGTTGTACGAAGATTCGCATTAGGATTAAATAGAACTCATTCGTGCTTAGAGTCAAAGAACTAATCAGTAGAAAAGGATATATTTCTTGGGATAACGATGGCTATATGAACGTATGTATAATTTCATTATGTCTGCTTTACTACAACTTAACATTTTTTTTTAGGCTTTTCTTTTTTAATAATAGTCCCAATAACCATTGTTATAGTTTTAGGTGTTCAGACACAGTTTTGTATTTTATTATACAATGGAGAAGTTATTACACTTAGAAACCTAAAACTAGGAAGGAGTATATGAAATCCTATGAGGAAAAAAACGAGAAAATTAATAATTATTGCCTTCGATAATTAGGTCAACTAGATTCATTCGATCATTCGCGAATTATTTGCTTCAACAAATAACTACTTTGAACTCTCAGCAATCTTCTTACAAATCTTTGATATTAAAAATTTGTATGCATATTTGCTAATAACTTCAGAATCGATTCGCATCACATTTTTTCTGTTCAAATTGGGTACTTTCAATCTAAGAAGAAGACCTCCCATACCCACACATGTGACTTATGACGTCAGCGCCAGCGAATTAAAGTTGAAACAATCTTCTCTACATAAGTTAGAATGATAATTAACGATTAGTTAATTAAATACAAAGCCGTATGACACAACGAATTACAACTTTAAGTAGAATATGTTAACCAAATTATTTTTTTACTCTCTAGCTCAGGGGTTTCCAACTTACATGAGGTCCGGGGCCGCAATTAAAACCATCAATCAAATGGCGGGCAGCAACTTTATAAAAAATTTATATATGACTCTTTTATGTTTGAAGGAACATTAAATCTAACTGGCAGATTTTTATCAAGTTGTACAAAACAAAATTGAATTACAGATTAAAATAAGTAGATTTTTACCTAAAAAATAATTTTTTTTGCACCGTTGGTATGTTAAATTTCACAGAAATGAAGAAATTAGTTTTTTTTTTTTTTTTTTTTTTTTTTTTTTTTTTTTTTTAAACGAATGAAAAGTATTTTAAACTCAAATATATTTTTTACGAAAATTATCAGCAAAGAAATGACAACTAATATACTTTAGTTCGCGGGCCACAAAAAAAGGCTAGGCGGGCCGCCAGTTGGTAACCACTGCAGCTGTTGTACGCGGCTTTGCCCGCGCACAAGTACTTCGATTTCAATTTTAACTATTTTCAACAGATATTCACGATATTGTCTAAGTTGTATTGAATTTTATAAATGATTTAAAATCTGTCCGGCAGCTATTAAATAACAGAAATAATTTGAAATAATGGGATAACTGCAAGTGAGGTAGAGTGGGGGTTGTTGAAACGTGGCATTTGTTAACTTTAGCAACTGTTCTTTCCATTCTATTTCGAGTAAGCCAATCCCGTCAAGTACCAATTCTCTTAAGTGACACATTCTATATGCGTTCAAAAAGATTCTTTCTCAAAGATTTCAATTCTTTCACTATATTTCTTAAAGCGAAGATAGGCATGGAGCCAGGTAAAACATAAATGAACTAATTATGCATTGAAGTTGCCAGATACACAAAACAAAAAATATATCACGGTCACAATAAAATACATAAACAAATAATAATTCTAGGTTAAATAAAAGAAAAGCAGACGAGAAAGAATTCTATTTCAACTCATTCGATGTGCGATACGGCTCTTCTCTATCTAATTAGCTAATTGTTAATTAGCATTTTAACTCGTGTAGAGAAACTTAGCTCAACTTTAATGCCTCATTTTACTGACAAAGATTAGCTGGCGCTGACGTCATAGGTCACGTGTGTGGGTATGAGAGGTCTTCTTCTTCTTGAAGTGAAGTACTCAATTCAGTCCAGTAGACCAGTGTTCCCCAACCTTTTTATCATCGCGGACCTGTCAACGTTTGATAATTTTACCGCGGCCCTCTGAGGGGGGGGGGGGAGGACGTTGATTGTTTATGTTTTAGATTATTTTGATTTAATAATTTTAATTTAATTTTACTTAAACATGCCTTCAAAATAAAATGCAGTTGCACCAAAAAATAAATATGAAGTGATTTAACATTTTAACATACTAGAACGGTAAATCAATGAGAACCCTGAGCTTGTTTCTTTGCAATGAGACGGTTCCATCTGGCGGTAATCGTTTTAAAACATTAAAAAATTTATGTCACCACCTTCGGGGGCTCATTTTTTTAAAAAAATAAAATTTTAACGGAACACAGATATTTTTAATTTGGGGTATAAGCCTAGGAATTTAAATTCAGTTTCAATGAAATGGGCGGCCGGTACCATTTGATGCACGGATCGGGGGTTGGAGAACACTGTAGACAGCAGAAATATTAAAATTATTTCCACCTTTGTCACGACATGAAATAGAAAATTTATCCCAATGCTCCATTAAGTGCTGTACTACTTCCTCACTCACCTCTCGAGTCATAAATTGAGTATCATCCAATATCTTTGTGTTATTACTCGCAGAGGCAAACTTCGGTACCAGTAATTGTTATGACAGTATGCGGCACCCTATCACTGTTTATATTCAGAATTTCTACAGACGTTTTAGATAAGAATAAAAACATATCGAAATAAATACTTTGTAACTAAGTTTTTATCCCTCTAAAAATACAAAATTATTCTAACTAAATACTTAACGCATAACCAATTATTTTAACGCTGCTTAAATTACTACTAAGACAACCTAACGCCCAAATAAAGCATAATAAATTTTTTTGTGATCCTCAAATTATTTGCTAAGGCAACGAAGAGAAAATTAATAATAATGTTTCCAACAGAAAAATATCAAGATTTATGGAACCACATAAGAGAAAAATATATTAAGATTATTAATTTTTTTTACTTCCAATTTCTTAATAGATTTTAAAAAGTATTCTGCTTTAGTTATTTTTCTTTTTAAAAAAATGTGATATACAGTGCACAAAAAAGTCCTCCCTGAATAACTGTTGATCTAATGATCGGATTTTCACTTTCTCCCACTTTAATGGTTCGAGGGGGGGACCTCAAATATGTGAATTAATAAGTCCGGACGATATTTTGAGTTAAGAAATTAGACACAAAAACGTACTTTCTCTGAATAAACATACCTTTTCCTCATCGGATTCGGATTTTTCCAAAATATCGGGGGTAGGAGCAATCTCGGAAATAGGATGCCGATAGCATGTAAACTCTCTTTACACACATAGTATCCCCAAGAGATTTTGAGAGCGCTGATTGGCTTTCTCGGCATTGCCTTCTGTTAAGTCTTTTTGTAGCTCCTCCTCAATAACATTTCTCCGTAGTTTGTTCCCAAAATGTAAATCAATCATAAATCAGTTCCAGTACATTTCTCATACTAATTTTATGACAAATGTTAAAGTTTTGTTCAAAAAATTAAACAGCGTTATTAATTGTATTTTAATAATAACACATTTATTTAAATCTAATTTGCTTTAAATTTTATGCTAATATTTTTTAACATTTATGTTATGAATTTTAGTTAAATGCAAGGTAAACAATCATGTTTTGGTAAAAAATCAAATTAGTATAATAAAAATTAATAATAATATTAGTATAATTATAATAATAATAATTATCATAAATTAAAGTTTTATTAGCTAGCTTTTATGTAATATATATATAATAATTGATTAATATTCAAATTGAGTAGCATTGTGAATATCCTTATGCACTTAGAAATTAAAAACTCTCACTTAAATTTATTAAGTATGATTGCAGAACCACTCAGTTAAGTTTGAATTTATTATATGAGATTTTAAAACGTATATAAAAACTTTTAAAATTATGTTTGATTACTTAAAAAAGATTTTATATCTTAGAGGAAAATATTCTAAAATGTTTAAAAAATTTAATTATAATTCAGCAAAAAAATTGTAAAAGTTTTTGAAAAACTTCTTTTACATTTCTCCTGTGGCACTTTCATAAACGCACTGTGGTGACAAACAAATAATTTCCTGCAATTAAATAATAAAAAAATATTTACAATCCAATGGAAATGTACTAGAATTAAAAGAGAGAATTATTGTAAATTTATTCTCTAATTACTTATGGTATTAATTTAATGACAATTCATAATCATTGACTTTTATTTTGATGGGAATTATGCAATCAAAAAATAATAAAAGAGGCATCTTAAAAGACAACTGCTTGATTTCTTAGATGCCAATTAATAGTTTTTCGGTATTATAAAACATTCAACAACAAAAAAAACATTAAAAATAAGTTAAAAATAAGAGATGTGCATTATGCCTACTTATTTATAATTTATAATAATAGATGGCGCCACTAAAAAATCTTAAATTAAAAATTTTATAATTTAATTTTAGTAATCCACAAAAAATAAATAAAATATTAATTTAATTCGATGAACATTAATTTAATTAAATAAATATCAAGTGAAAACTATTCAATTCTCATTTTATAGTGAGTATAAGAATTAAGCAAGGCAATTAAATTCGATTTCAATGTTATTCAATAAATTAGAAGGATATTAGCTTCATAAGAATTCATGTATGTAATAATCATAAATTTAACGAAAAAAGCAGTTCTCATAAAAATTAAATACAAATTTTTTTTAAAAATAACTAAACTAGTTATTTACCTACAAACAAACCTTTTTCCATGAGGTTTGGATGTTCTAGAATTCCATTTCGTATTGGTAAGTTCCCCAAATGCCCTTACCCACTTATTGCAATCGTCTAAATTTAGAACATTACTTCTAAGGGTAATGGTATTTGAGGAACTATTTTTTACTTCATTTTTCAATGAAGAAGGCAGTTTCTCTGTTGAAAAAACTGACATTTGAAGTTTGTACGCAAAAGCTGGAGTATAGAAATCACTCTATGCTGAAAATAACAAGCATGGCAGAATGAAATAGCCATACGTCACAGATGGCGTTGCCGAGAAAGCCAATCAGCGCGCTCAAAATCTCTTGGGGATACTATGTGTGTAAAGAGAGTTTACATGCATCCCGATAATTTGTTCAGGAGAGCGCTCCAAAGTTTGGACCCCTTAATATTAATTTTACTTTTAGCGTATTTCGCTAGATCTCGGAAATTTTTTAAGCGAATTGAAAAATGTTTACACATAATTATAAAATTCGTTTGTCCAAAAGTAATGCCATGCAAAAAAATAATTTATTGTAAACATTTATAATTTTTTATTATTTTATTAATTAATGGTGGAAAATATTTTGAATAGTAAGGTATCAAATTCTTGGCATTATTTTAAAGAACACAATTTTACATGGCAAAATACAAAAATTTCAGTAAAAATGGTTGAAAAAAGTTCATGAGAAATTGAATTTAAAAAAAAAGTCAGATATTTAAAATTAAATTTTTAAGGAACTATTCGAACGATTTTGTTCCAATTTTGTATTTTTTTTTATGTAAAATTATATTCTTCAAAATGATGCAAAAACTTGTATACTATAAAATTCAATTTTTTTTTAAATGATAAATATTTACTAAAAGTGATTTTTTGCGTGATTATTACCTATAGATAAACGAATTGTATAATTGTGCCTCAAAAATTTTCGATAGCTATAGCAAAAGAAATGTTCTCGAGAGAAAAAAGTTCTCGAGATATAGCAAAATAATTATCATTAAGGGATCGACACTTGGAAACGCTCTCCTGACCAAACTATGGGGACCTTATTTCCCAAATTGTGGCTACCCCCCGAAATTGTCAAAAAAAGGCATGTTTATTCAAAGAAAGTGTGTTTTTATGTCTTATTTCGTAACTTAAATTATCGACTGCACTTATTAATTAGCATACTTGAAGTCACTCTCTCGAGCCATTAAGATTGAGTCCTAGAACGTCAAGATCCAATCGTTAGATCAAAAGTTATTCATGGGGATCCGTTTTTTGTTTGGCGCAATAATTATCGTCTGCACTTATTAATTAGCATACTTGAAGTCACTCTCTCGAGCCATTAAAAGATTGAGTCCTAGAACGTCAAGATCCAATCGTTAGATCAAAAGTTATTCATGGTGATCCGTTTTTTGTTTGGCGCAATAATTATCGTCTGCACTTATTAATTAGCATACTTGAAGTCACTCTCTCGAGCCATTAAAAGATTGAGTCCTAGAACGTCAAGATCCAATCGTTAGATCAAAAGTTATTCATGGTGATCCGTTTTTTGTTTGGCGCACTGTACGCCTTCTTTAAAAAAAATTTAGTATAATTTTCCCTCCTTTATTTAAAGATCGTTCGATTCAGAATAATCCGAAGGTTAATTTGATACTGCCCAGTAGAAACTACAGAAACGACTTATCAAACAAAACGATTGTATCAAATAACTTTTTTGACGCAATCAAACAAATCACTTTCCTATTTTGGATATATAAAAAAATAATTCACCGAGAAAAATAAATAAGAAGAATTAATTCTTCGGATGTTTAGGATTGTTTCACTAGCATATTCTATTTTTTGGGGGGGAAAAATATTTTGTTTTCAAAAATTTTGCTCGAATGTATAACGTACATAACCTATTCATTTAACCTCTGGCTCTGCAAATGACGTCTAACTACGTTGTGGGTGTGAATTGACGTGACGATAAAATAGTGTTGCGATTCAACCTTGCACAGAAACTATTTACGAAATTTAAGAACAAATGAACTATTTCGACTCGTGTCAGGGTCAGGGATGTCTTGAAATTTAGCAATCGATCGCCACATGTTTTAAGCCAATGCGAGAAAAATTATTTTTTTCCCCCAAGTACTTCTTCAATACGTGAAAGATTTCTCTTATAATGCATTTTACATTCTTACACTCTTCGTAAATAAAACAGGCGTCTCAAGATTACGCAATTTTCGCAACTTCCCCTTTTCGTTACCATGGTTTCGGTGAATTTCGCTTTTTCCCATGACAGTACGTACTTAGAATATACCGGCATGGGAAAAAGCAAGATTTACCGAAACCATGGTAACGGGGAGAGGAAAGGTGAGGAGAGTGGAAAAATAGCGTGACCTTGAAAAGCCTATTTCCACATAATATAATGTTTGCAAAAGAGCCGTGATGAATCCGTGCCATCGTGACACATCGCGTCGATGGCACAGAGCCATCGTGATACCAATGTGTTAGGAAAGTAAAGGCAGTCGCTGTGCCATCATGACCACGTTGCCACCATCATGCCGTCCGACTCAAAATTGTAGAGCCTTAGCCTCCATGGACTCTCCTAGCCAGGTGCTGAATAGTTTCATGGTTTTTGCTGAATAGTTTCTTTAACTGAATAGTTTCAACTGTTTCATTCCAAGGAACAGCAATCATCGGGGTCGATGAGCGTCAGTGATCATGGGGGCTTAACCCCCTAGTATCTAATATGCATTTAAGATTTTAGCAGGGTTTGGGGGTTAGGAATCGAAGAAAATTTTACATTGATCGAAGTCTGACTAATTTATAATAATTCCGATCAGCTAGGGTCCGATAGATTAAAAGATAAGGAAAAATGATTTTGATGTTATAAAAGTTATTAAAACAAATATTTATAATCATGTAAACAAAAATTATATCTCGAATAATTATAACAATTTGAAATATCACAAATTTAGTTACACATTTGAACGTTTTAAAGCCTATGTTTAAAAGATTTAATGGAAAAAAAGGCGCAATATCATTAAAATTATTGAAAAAGTTGAGAATAATAAATGAATTATAAGTTCTGCTTTGGGGCCAGGACAGCTTGATTGGTAGGGCTCTGGACGCACGCTGGTGAGAACGGAAGTTCGAATCCAGCCAGACGAAGACTAGAAAATTGTGACTGGTACACGTTAAGTTTGTCGGGTCACAATGTTCTCCATGGTCCCATAACAAGTTATACCTCTGGGGGTACTAAATTGGTTATTGTTCGCTCTCTGGTTCAGACAAAAATTACGATCTGTGGATGAATATATGGATGTATGAACGGGTGTGACGTATGAATGTGGCAGAAGTCGAATTTTTGGCCATAGATGGCACCACTGGAAAGCAAAAACAATCACACCCCCTGTGCCTTAATGGCCAACGACAACACAAAGTTACACTTTCACTTATAAATTTGAAAACCAAATTCATTCGGCTAATTTACCGAATTATCTAAAAAGTGCCTGCTAATGAATTTAATGAATGACTCGCCTATATGACAACTTTCTTAGCCCCCACCCTTAAAATCCAACGTGCACTTTTTTAATATTTTAGTAAGAGGAGGGTAGATATCAGTTTTTCACTGGATTGAACTTTTTTTCCAGATGATATCAGGCTTAAAACCTATTTTTACTGGATACTAATAACTGTATGCAACTCTACATAAAAAAGGACGAAATGAGTTTCTTTTAAAATTACTTAAATTTCCTATTGCACTGCTAGATCTTACTAATTATTTTTAAAAAAATACAATGCGATGAAAGACAATTCTTCTGATCGAAAACTATTAAAAAAACAAAACAATAATAATAAATAAATAAAAAATAGTCGTGGAACCTTCCATCGGATTGTATTTGTTGATCGCAAAAGTGCCTTGAGAACAGGGTCGATGATTTTTTACAAATTTCTAGAAACGTGTATTGGAAACGATGGAAGCCATCTCCATCATCACGTCACGTTTCCATCAATCAACGTGCGAGGGAAATCCTAACAGATCTGCTACTTCCGTCATTCTTCTTACTATTTCTTCTGTTTTCTCGTGTTTTTAGTGATGGGAGAGAGTTTAAAAAGAATAACTCTCTAACTTACGAAAAAATCTCTAGTTTCAATGCCAGGGAAATGTTTAATAAATGCCTGTGACGTCATCAGTCCTGAGGTCACAAAAGGGCTTTGGACGCCATCATCGCATCTCTTAAAAGTATTTAAAGACTCATGTGAAATGATTATGATGAAAGAAAGCAATCTAAAATTGAGTATTTTAATCATTGCTGTCTATTTGTCTTTCCTTTTTATAATTGCGAGCTCGATCTAGCAGCAACTGCTGCCGCGCTCCGTAACTTCCATTCATTGGGGTAAGTTATGCACTTTTTTTATTTTTTATTGTTGAGCTTTAATCTTGTTAGACTATTTTCATTATTTTTTCAGAATTCTTGAGGCATAAATAAAAAAAATAAATAAATAGAAATTTAAAAAATAAAATAAATAAATAAAAATTTAAAAAATAAAAGTAAAATAAATAAATAAAAATATGGGTTAATAGTTAGCATAGCATGAAGGTGAAATATTTTTTTAACTGATTATTGTGCTTGATATTTAGATTAAAGAAAAATATTGCACTTGACAACCCTATTTTTTTCTAGTCCTTAGTTTTCTACGTTTATCTTAATAATCAGAACAATTAAATGCAATAATAATGCTTGAGTTATAAATAGAATAATAGTCAAGTTTATTAAAAACAGAATAATAAACAGGAATTTATTTAAAATAGAATAATAAAGAGATCATAAAAAAGAGAATAATACGCGTGAATTTATTAAAAGTAGAATAATAAGAATGAATTTGTTCAAAATGGAATAATTTCATTAAAAATAGAATAATTGGCATGAAGTTACTAAAAAATAGTTTATTGATAATAGAATAATAAGAATGAATTTATTAAGAATAGAATAATAAATAAGACGGAGTTCATTAAATATATCTACAACAGTTTATCACTGATTGTTAATGTAATAGATAAACTCATTTTATATTTTTAAATAATATGCTAAAAAAATAAGACAAATTAATTTTTAAATAACAAGGATCGTTTGGACTACTTAGCGGAGTATATGTGCTTCGTCGACCACCAGTTGGTTGAGTCATAAAAAGTTATCGTTTGATATCCTTCTGCAAGGTACCTTTCAATCACATGATACCTTTTAGTCATATGAAGTTGTTTGTACCAAAAAACATGAAAAGTATTTTGATATTTAATTCCAGGAAGTATGTGTCTTGAAACTAAGTGTTATTTTTACTTTTGTTTTCTTTAGTGCAATCAGTTTTGTGTGATAGGTTTAAATTTTTGAAAAGTGAATGCTCACCAAGTGCAGCTTGAAATTTTGATATAAAATGAAACTGCTTCTCTAGAATTTGAAAGACTTTCTTGATGTGCATCGAATTTATTTCCCCCCCCCCCTAAAAAAAATCGTTTCACATTGCATAACAGGACGAAAAAGACTACATCCATGTTGCCGTACGTGCGGTAGATAGAATTTATACTTTCTGTTACGCCAACCATCTTTATGTCGACCCTCGAGATTTGCATTTAGTATTGCATTAAGAAAGCAAGTATACCTTTCGTTCAAGAAGAGGTCTAAACATTATTATTTTTTAGACTTTTTGCTTGTAATTTCTTAATTGTTCTTCGACACAGAAGGCATTCGACTTGGAAGTTCCAGCAACTCAGAAGAAAGGTGTTATAAATTCTACTCACAAAAATCACAACTTCACCCACAAAACCAGATCGGGGGATATTTCCGTATCGTGATCTGTCGCGCTAACTACAATCGCCAAGGTGCCAAATAGATTTTAAACTTGCAATTTTTTTAAAAAACAAAACATTTTATTGTTGCCCGGGGGTGGCTACAAGTTATACCTTTCGAGTTGGTCCCTATCTGTGATGTTTTTTTTTTTAGTTTCTCGCGGGCCACTGCCCGGAAGTTTCAAAGACTTGGCGATTTTTTTTGCCACAGATCACGATACGGAAATCTGCCCCCAAATCGGACTGGTTTTAAGAATATTCCACCTTTGATTTAGAAGTTCTCCGGATTTTCTATTGATGCGATTTTTATTTAATTTTTGATTTTAGTTTGATTAAATTCGATTTTCTTTTCAAAGTCAGAAAAGTCTATCACGTGATCTACACAGTACAAAGTATGGAAACACTTCTATGCTAACTCTATTTAAACAATCTTTATTTTAGCAGCAAATGTTTTGGGAGGTTTCACGTGGCAAAGCTGTTTTCAAAACTTGAAAGGCCATGCTTGAAGATTTTAGAAATGGTTCACCCATGCAAAACTTGCGTCGAACAGAATGAGCATAGAAAGTTAAAACTTTTTCAGCCTTTTGCAATACCACTAAGATTTAAAAGAAATCATTTTAATATAAATATTGCAATTTTGCAGAATGATATCAGAGCTGCTGGTATTAAAGTTAATAAAGTTAAATAAAGTTTTTAACTTCCTCTCCTCATTGTGTAAAAATGATCTTTCAAATGTTGCCAACAGTTTTGCCAAGTAAAATCTGCCTAAACATTTGCTGCTAAAATGAAGATTGTTTACAAGGAGTTTGTATAGAAATGTTTACATATTTTGTACTTTACTTCTTCGCGTAATAGGTGTTTCTCACTTTCAAAAGAACATCGAATTTAATCAGACTTAAATTAAAAAAAGAAAATCCGGCGAAGTTCTAAATAAAAAGTGGAATATTTTTCAAAACATTTCACTGTCCGATGTGCGTTTATTTCCATAATTTTCTCCAACCCCAATATATTTTCGTAATAATCGCTGATGCCAATTAGCATTTTAATAGATTGCTAGGTGATACTGCTATAAATAAATTCGTAATCATAATCATGAGAGCTAAGCAATATTATGGTTTTAGTGACGTTTAAACCAAGACTTCAACATGCAATAGTTTTTTTTTATTTTTTTGAGATTTTTAAAAAGAAATTTAGCAAAAGAACATCAATCTTATACGTATTTACTATTTTTATCAATCTTTCTTTTGTATTAATATATTATATAAAGTTACTATATTCAGAAGAAGAAAAAAATTCCAATATTTTATGTGGGTGCTAAACCTAATTTTATCCATCACAATATAATTATAAGGAAAAACTAATATAAAATTATGGTTTAATACAATTGTAAGGAACTTTAATTAAAAAGGATTGTAACTAGTACTGGCAGAGCGATAAATGTTGTTTCCTTTTCTGTTTACAAAAGGATAGTTGAGCTTCGTACTATTGAGAAGACATTTTATTCTAAAAAGAGGAATTCAAATTTAAAATTCAACTATTTTTAATTATATTAATGTAACTATTAACAATTTTTAAAATATTTTGAAAATGTGAGGTACATGACCCGCAATGTAACGCCAATACATAAGACTTAAGTACTTTTAACTTGCATTAAAATATCTATTCTAGGAGCAAAACACAATTTGACGCGCAAGTTTAAAACACTATTTTTAACATTAAGGGTAGATTTTAAATAATTGTTGTATAATTTCTTTTAATTAAGAATTAATAAAATTATTTATATAGAGAGAATCGCTTTTAATTGAAATTTGTGCTTGATTCTTAAAATAGACTATTATATTTTTTTAAACTATAAGTTTCGATTCTTAAGTCAAATATGTCGACATAATGTTGCGCACCACCTTACTCAGATTTAAAAAAAATTTCGACAGTTATTATAATTGTAAAACTAAACTGTACTTTTTTTTATAATTATAATACCTAGATTAAGGATTTTAGAAAAAATATGAAGCCCTATTATTCTTTTAAAGAGATTAAGAAAATGTGAGAGCTGCATTAAACATTCTGTTTTGAAAAATGTGTGTATTTCCGTGTATTTACTCCTTAAAATTCTCTAACGTTATTGTTTATTTTGATTAATTTAATATTTTTGTTTACTAAGTATTTATTATTTTATTTAAAAAGATTTGAAACTGTGCACAATTGGGTATAATATGAAAAAAACACAACTACTTCGATTTAGTAGGAACAACATATGACGCAATGCTAAACGAATGGAATTTGGTTGTTGTTTATTTAGTTATTGTTATTAGTAGTTGTTGTTATTTGTTTTAGTTGTTGTTGTTTATTTAGTTGTATTTAGTTTCAATAACTTTTCTTTATAATGCAATAAAATCTGGCGAGCAGCTATTTAAACGATCGAACACTTCGTTTGTTTATTTGTGGCTTGAAGTTAGGCTCGCAGAAAATGCCGTTCATGGGTTAAATTTAGTAGGAACAACACAACCTGTGACGTAGGCTATATTATACCCAATTAGTTATTTTTTTTTATTTTCAAATTTAATTTATTTTTAAACTTCCGAGTTAGATAAGAATTTTTTTTTTTTTTTTTTTTTTTGAGAAAATAGATTTATTTTAGGTTATATCAGAATAATTATTTTTCCCAATTTAAGAAGCGTGCAAAAAAAAATCGTCTAAAGCGTATTCATCACGGATTGTAAGAATCATTCCAAATAATTTGGTAAGATCTGAGAGCAACTTTTTCTTTGAATTTATGCACGCTTTTTTTAAAATTGATTTTCAGTTTTGCTCATTTTTTATGATCATTAGTTTTGTTTATTTTTTATTTGATTTTCAGTTCTTTTTTTTTTCATTTTTTTAATTTTCTTTATTTTTTATTTAATTTTTAGTTTTGCTTATTTTTTAGTTTTGCTTATTTCTTATTTAATTTTCAGTTTTGCTTATTTCTTATTTAATTCTCAGTTTTGCTTATTTTTCTTTATAAATGGTTCGTTTGCTAGTATGTTTTTTTTTAAAGGGAATGATCATTTTTTTCTCTTTCTCTTATTTCCATCATGCTCATTTACTGTTGTGCATCTTTTGTTAATTCTGTTATTTTTTAATCAACACAATTTGATACATTATTGTGCTGATATGCGATTAAAAATTTTCTTTCGTTTGATTTTTTATAATTTCTCTCCTTTTTTTTCAGATTCAGCATAGCATTACCACAGAAAAAATGTTTCATTTAAAAGGTAAAACATTGGACTACGTGGGCACAGCCGTACACTACTACATGTATGCAATTCTGGTAAGATATTGTGCAATAAAACACTTCAAATTTCATTTCAATACGCATGTAATTTAACAAAAAAATTTTTTTTACCTTTCTGTAATAACGAAAAAGGTAAATTGGAATTCCTTTAACATTTTCAAATAATTTTATTGCATATTGACACGCTTCCTTTTTATTTTCCTTCTTCAAAATTAAAAACAAGAGCCAAGATATTTAACTCTAAGAAATATCGATAGTTTTAGTTATGCATCAAATGTGAGATAAGTAGATGACAACTTGGAAATCCTACAGCACTAACCAGGGTTTTAAAATCGTAGGAAATTAACAGTTAAAATATTCTCAGTTTATGTCATTTTGTCAGTTCTTAAAAACTTCACTGGCCGATTCCCAGGTACATTGTATATTTGTTTAAACTGAATATAATATAGTGCAGTTCGAAATCACAGTAAATCAAATTTTTAAATTTAAAAATAAAATTGTAAATCATAACTTAATACTATCGCTTTAAATATAAATAATCTAGTATAATAGTATAAACTATGCGAAAGATACTTCGTTATAATGGCAGTGTTACAATATCCTTAAAGAAGCGTTGAGTTTATTAAGATATTATTGAACAAAGTATTGGATTTTGAGTAAATAGACACAAATGCTAAGTTTAGTCCTGGCACAGCTTTCTTTAGTATAGAAGGTGTAGTATTTAAACATTTTAACCCAAATTTAGACAAATTGTGTAACTACGAAGCCTGGCTAACTGGGGAGGCGAGAAATTCACCCCCTTATTTGTAAATATTTTAATTTATTTTTCCATATTTTTCCGATTGATTCTTATTTTTATTTAAATATATTCCAGACTTCGTTCCTTCACGAAATAAATTTTTTCACCCACTTCAGACCTCTTCCCTTCCTACCCTCAATTATTATCAAATTTGATGAAGGAGGAAATTAACTCTCAGTGTTAGGTACTCTGATTTAAATGTCAGTCAGTATAAAAGATCTCTTATATTTTCTCGCATTTATTTTATGATTTGATAAGCCATCTTTCCTCTTAATTTCTTCGTTTAATTCATGATTAGGACTGGGTGATAAATCGATGTATATCGAAATATCGATTTAACGCATATATCGGCAGGCCGATATAATGACTTTCGTTTTAGGTGATGCATCAGAAACCTGATTTGAGCCGCTCGATTGTGACTTTCATTTTAGGCGATGTATCAGAAATCTGATTTAAGTCGCTCGATTGTGACTTTCATTTTAGGCGATGTATCAGAAATCTGATTTGAGCCGCCGGTATAAGACAACGCTCACGGTTTAACGATATAACAATTTAACATGCGAGGATTCTTGTTTGCAGTTGTTCCCTAGGAATGCCGAGACATGCGTCACCTATTAGTGTACACAACAAAAAAAAGCTCTTACTTAAAAAACAATCATCGTAGTTACTTGTAATGGTAGCTCATACATTTACGCTTACAAGTAGTAGTTCAAGATGTAATCATTATCTCTAATGACTTACTCTAGCAATCGATGCTCAAATCCAGCAAATACTAATCTTTTTTTTTTCCTCTGTGATATTTCGTCCATAGCAAATTTTTTGATTGAGGAGGTTTGATTGGCACAAATGGTGAAATCGAAGTATTGTGAGTAACCGACCGGACAGTGTAGGGGTCAGGAAACTCGCCTTGCATCAGAAAGGTTCTGATGCATTCTCTGCACCATCTGTTTAATACTGTGGGAGCAACATGGGCCCACCCAATAGGGTGCCACTGAAAGAGTGGCCAACAAATTTGCCCTAATACGCCTGAATTGACGAAATGTCAACCCAGGTGAGCATTGGAAGAAAAAAAAGTGTTGTTAGTAAGATAATTTGTGTTTATTATAGGGTCTGATGATGTCCATACCAGGACCAACACTTATAGACTTGACACATTCCAGCGGAACAGATGCCTATGGGATTTCTTTCATCTACGTGGCTCGGGCAACAGGATACTTGGTTGGATCTCTCTCGGGTAGGTCTCTCTTCTCTCTATCAACAACGCTATTCGTGAAATACGATAACATAAGGTCTTGAAAAAAAATTATCCAATTCACCCTCGTTTAGGAAGAAAAATATATAAGAAGATAAATAAGAATTAATATTAAAAGTATTCCTTCTTACAAAGAAGATAGATATAAATTTTTGGTGCAAGAGACATGTTTTGTCAATACCACGCCTAAAGCCAAATAAAAATCACAAAAACGTGGTTAAAATACTGACGGAAATAAAATCAAACAAAATACTGGCAATTTAAAGACAATCAAATCAACTAGGCTTACGCTGTTTTTCGAAACTCTGTCGCCAAAGAAAAAAAAAGCGTAGTTTACGTGGCTTACAATTGAAGCAATGCGAGGATTTCAAACTATACATATAATCTTGTCTTGAAGAATTATCTGGGCTTTAGAACAGACAAATAACTTAAATATTTTAAAAGTTATTGAACTTTTTTTTTAATTGCCAATGTGGTGGTATTTTTCCACACAGAGGAAAATGTTCAAAATCACTGCCTCATTCTCCGTTTTTGAAAATTTTTATGAACCCAGGTAATGCGGAATTGGAGTAAGTTTTTAAATATTAAAAAATTAGACCAAAAACGCTTTTCATTTTCACAAAACTGTAGCTTTTCTCCATATTGACGTTTTGAAGCCACTTTCAGAATAAGAACTGGCTTTAGATAGTCGTTTAGCCTATCTGAAGCCAGCTATATTATTTACTGCATTTAGCAGCCAGCTTTATTATTCTATATTACATTTTTATATTATTCTATACTGCATTTAGCCTACCTCATGACTGTTAGTTCACCTAACAGTCATGAGTAACAGTTCCAAACTCATAGTAGTTATAAAAGTAGCCTATTATTCGCAAAAAAGAATCGTTTCATATTCACGGAGCCTTCGAAAAAATAGCCTTAAAATACAGGCATCTTAAATGAAATCAAATAAACTATCTTAAAACACAGGGAACTTAAAATAAAATCAACTAGGTCAAAACTAAAGTAACTGGTTTAAAATCAAAGCAGCAAGGTTAAAATTACAACTAAATCAAATTAGAACCTGTTACTGCGGTCAAAGATAAATATTGGAACGTTAGTTAGATTATAACTTAAATAAGAGGAAAATATCCTTCATCATAAATTCTACCTAGACACTGATTGCTTTAGGTTGGCATGCAATTTTTTTTGGTTTGGCTTACGAATAAAGAAATAGCGCTTTTTTTTTTTTTTATCTAGATCATGTGACCGGACTAGGTCCGTTTACAACGTTGTATTGGTTTAAAAAATCGATAACTCTTAATAGATCTTAATCACAGAACTAACGTGTACTCGTATTTGTTATAAAGATTTGACCATAAATATCAATTTAAAAAGTTAATTAATCAGCTCAGACGATATTTTAAATTACGAAAGCGGACACAAAAATAAATTTTCTCTGAATAAACAAGTCTGTGCTTTCATGGAATTTCAGTTTTGGACCCTCAAAACATAGAGGGACTGAGTGGTACAAACAGCAAGTGAACATATTCTGTGTCTTAATGTACACTGAAGAGCCAAAAAAACTGGTATACCTGCCTAATATCGTGTAGGGCTCCCGCGAGCACGCAGAAGTGCCGCAACACGTCGTGGCATGGATTCGATCAATGTGTGAAGTAGTGCTGGAGATAATTGACACCATGAATCCTGCAGGGCTGTCCATAAACCAGTGGGAGTAAGAGGGTGTGGGGATATCTTCTGAACATCACGTTGAAAGGCATCCCATATATGTTCTATAATGTTCATGTCTGGGGGTTTTGGTGGCCAGCGGAAGTGTCTAAATTCAGAAGAGTGCCGCGTCGTGTTGCGGCACTTCTGCGTGCTCGCGGGGGCCCTACACGATATTAGGCAGGTATACCAGTTTTTTTGGCTCTTCAGTGTATATTCTACTCTGTTCATATTTCAGCATATCCTGGAAACTTTATGAGACAATTAAGAAATACGGAATGTAATTATAAAACTTTCATTTCATAATTATTTATTGCAATTTAATTTCACGATAACCGGATTTTTTTGATTGCGTATATGTACTTATCCATCATTTTAAACAAAATCCTATTCTTGATCTATTAATTGAGAATTACCACTAGTTATTGAGGAAATAAATTTTTATTTTCTGAGAACTATTTGAACATTTCCATTCAGATTTTGACTCGTGTTTTAAAATTTCATAGCTTAAAATGGTATTAAAGTTATGGCATGCATTGCAACTCAAAATTTTACACAAACTAAATCAGAAAATATTTTATGTATGGTATTTGAATAATCAAGTTTTATAATTGTCTACAAAAATAATTTGATTAGCTTATATAATTTCGGATAGATCTAAACTCTTAATAAAACTAAAATTAACATCAAGGGTCGAAAACTAAAGCAGTATAAAAAAAAAGTTATTTATTTAGAGAAAGTTTAATTTTGAGTCTGATATCTTAACATGAAGCATCATCTGCACTCATTAATTAGCATCCTGATAGTTTTAGAGGGCTCCATACAGCGGGATAAATCTTTCGTGGCAAAATATCTTTCATCTGCGTAAATGACTTAAAATTTAAAGAATAGGAAAAATGAGTTCAGGAAAAAGCTAGGGTAAACTAAGTTTCAAATACTGAGCTTTTTTTTTCCTTGAAAATATCAAAATGCAAATTGTTGCAGGGCAATTTCCCTACGGTGTAATCCAGTTTACATTTTGAATGGAAAAAAAATCAACATTAGCTTTTTTTACGAAACTTTAAAATATCAAATGAATTTTGAAAGCTAACATGTACTTTATATTAAGACTTTTTTTTCACTAGGTGGCATTATACTTGATTGCTTGAAAACGAAGGAATTGGCTATGATTTGCAGCAGCCTATTCATAGCTTTGGGAGCATTTGTCATACCTTTTTGTCGAAGTCTACCAATGCTACTTGGAACATTTGTTATTACTGGATTTGCAATAGGTTTTAGCAACACAGGTAATTATAAAAATTCTAATGAAAAATATAAATACAGGGTTTGGGACAATATCATAATAAACCATATTATCGAACAATTTCTGGGGGAAAATTCCATTTCTAAACTATATAGCAATATGTACAGTGTGTTGTTATGCAGTTGAAATACCGGAAACTTGTTGAGTACTTACCTGTACTGTTGGCTGTAAAAATGTTTAATTGGAATAAGTGTGGCTTATCACTCTTTTGACACGATCCCTTCATGTATTATTTTTAGTTTGATGTATATAGGGTTGATCAAAATAATGGAAACCTAACTCTATGAAAACAATCTTTCATTTAGTAGCAGATTTTATAAGGCGAAAATGTTGGCACAATTTGAAAAATAATGTTTGAAGTTTTTAGAAATGCAAACAAGCATGCAAAATTTGCATCGGCCAAAATGAGCGCAAGAAGTTGAAACGTAATTTCTTTATTTGCACCACTATAAATAAAAATGGTATCAAAACTAAAAGAAAATGTCCTCTATTTATTACATGAGTAAAAATGCTTTATTTTTAAAAGCTTCAAACATGATGACATTTCAAATTGTACCAACAGTTTTGCATGCAAAATCTTCGGAAACATTTGTTTCTAAAAGAAAAATTATTTACATGGAGAGAGAAGTGTTTGCATTTTATTTTATTTCATAACCGTCGTTGAACAGCCAACCCAATCATGGGTTTACGACTACTAATGTTCAACTCCGTAGTCTTGTCATTTTGAACCCAATTCTGAAGACAAGGGAACTCCTGGATCGAGTATTGGGAGAAATTTGCCTCCGTGGAGGACTTTTTGATCCATCAAAAAGTCCTCCACGGAGAGGAAGAACACGAGAACCTCTCACGGTTAGCCTGACGGCAAGGGGACTCTAACCCATGATCCGTCTACCACTGAGTATATTTTACGTCAGCACTGTGATCGGTGCAAGCGGGATGCGGAATTCGCATCGACTGGGATTCAAACTCGGTTCGCCTCATTGGAAGGCGAATGCTCTATCCCCTGAGCCATCTCGGCTCAAGTGTTTCCGTTATTTTGATCAAATTCTCTACAATGCAAATAATTTATTGGCAATGCAATCATTGCTAAGGAATTTTCTATAACCAATAACAAGAACGCCAAAAAATGATGTTTCAAAAATGATTGAAATAATAAAAATCGTCCTAACGTCATAACACGATGCTAAGAAAGCTGTTGCGGCAAGAGATTATGATGCAACTGTCTGGAAATTCAGTTGACTTCCTGTTTCAGTGGAAACCAAAACAAAGCTCTAGACATAAGTTTGTATTTTGAAATCGCTTATTTCTCAGGGATTTAAAACACGTTTAACGCAATTCGAGATTTTAAAAATTCGTGTTAGAAACTTAACAATACGTAATAATAATAATAATATATTATTAAGCTTATATAATAGTATATTAAGCTTATTAAACGGAGACATAAGTTAAAAGTGACAAAATAAAATGAAGTATGGTATTTTAGAATCGAGGAAGCAGTGTTTGCCTGAAAAAGAAAAAACCTCTGACGAAACACAAGTAGATTCTAGATAGTATTCCAATTTATGTAGTCTTCATAAACATATGTTAACATGAAAAACAAAAATTAATGAATTGCAGTATTTTTTTAATAGGTGGTTTTGATGAACAGAGCGCAAGATGAAAAAAAGAACCACCCTTAAAAACTTTTGATCTAATGATCGGATCTTCACTTTCTAGCACTAAATCTTAAGGGTTCGAGGGGGAGACGTCAGATATGCTACTTATAGTGCAGACGATATTTTAGTTACGAAATCAGACGCAAAAACGTACTTTGTCGGAATAAATATATCTTTTTTTCTAGGGATTATGATTTTTGACTCCCAAAATTTAGGGGGTAGCTGCAATCTGGGGAATATGATCCTAATTGTCTGGTCAAGAGAGCAGTCCGAAGTTTAGTCACCTTAGTGTTAATTTTCCTTTTTATGTATTTCGCTGTATCTCGATAACTTTTCATGCACATTGAAAAAATTTTAGCACATGAATATGAAATTCATATACCCAAAGATAATACCTCGTAAAACAAAACAAAAATTTTAAACCTTACAATTTAAAATTTTTTTGACTTTTAGTAAATATAATATTTACTAAAAGCTATTTTTTTAATAAGAATATCTTTGAATAAACAAATCTTATAATTGTATGCAAAAATTTTTTTTTCCCAATTCGCTTAGAAGTTCTGGAGATACGGTGAAATACGCAAAAAGTGAAAACATTAAGGGATCCAAACTTTGGTCGGGTCTACTGATTAAACTATTGGGACACCCTATTTCTCAGATTGCGGCTGCACCCTATACTTTGGGAATTAGAAATCCGAAATTGCCGAAAAAACGGTATGTTTATTCAGAGAAAGTACGTTTTTGTGTCTAATTTCGTAACTTACAATATCGTTTGCATTAATTAACATATTTAAGGCACCCCTTCGAAGCATTAAGATTGAATTTTAGAATGGTAAGATTCGACCAAAAGTTATTCGGGACGATTAATTTTTATCGTTCTTAGTACGGCGAGTAATATTAAAACGTCTCTCTCTCTTCGTATGCCTGTTTAGGTAGAGGAGTGTGATTATTCTTGTTTTCCAATGGCGCCATCTATGGTCAAGAATTCGACTTCTACCACACCCATACGTCACATCCGTTTATAGGGCGGACCCATTCATACATCCATAGATCGTAATTTTGACCTGATTCCGAAAACGATCGATCTCCAATCCAGTACCCCCAGAGGTTTTGATTTGTTATGGGAACATGGAGGACTTCGCGACTCGACAGACTTAACGTGCATCAGTCACCATTTACTACACCGGGAGACTTCGGCCGGCGGGGTTCGAACCCACGAACTCTCGGTCATGGACCCAGCACCCTATCGACCAGATAATCGTGGCCCAATATTAAAAAGTGAAAATCCTGAATAACTTTTGACTTAATGTTCGAATTTTCTCGTATTTCGACTCGATGGTTCGAGGTTCTAACTTTAAATATGCTAATTCAAGCGATATCTTAAGATACGAAATTAATCATTAAAAGGTACCTTCTCTGAACAAGCACACTTTTTTGACGGATTTGAAAGTTTCGTAATCGTTCAAATAATGTAAGAATAAACATAAGAAGAAAACCGAAAAATGATTGAAGTTATTTGAAATTGGAAGTCTCATATGAACCATAGTCGTACAAAATGTAATTATCCATTATTTTTTGATCAATGTAATTATCCTTGCAAATGTCCATTATTACAATTAAAGTAACATTTAGTTATAAAGATAAGATACAACCGGGATCACATGTAATCAAAATTTAACCATAAATATTCATAAATTATTAATTCTACTTGTTTGTAGCTTTTGGTGCCAGAAACGGTTTTGAAAGTTGTAGTTTGGTTTTAAAAACCCAGAAATGGCTTAACCTCATTATTAATTACAATCGTAGTTCAATATTAGCTGTTGTAACTACTAAGAATCAACTAATAGTGAACTTCGATAGCTTGTTATCAGAAATTTGTAAACAATCTCTATTAAAATTTAAATAGTTATCCAATCAAAGTATGAAATTGATTTAAACAAATTATAAGATAAAAATTTTAGGATAAAACTCTAAAATAATATGTTAAAATGGAAAAGCACTAAAAGCTTTGTCTTATGCAATTTAAATAAAAAGTTAGGAACCAAAAATAAGGCAAACGGAATTTGAAAGATATGTATATTAGCAAAAACAGCACTTCATCAGGGGACACACTTTGTTAGCAGACAGTATGTCCCCTGATGAAGTGCTGTTTCTGCTAACATACATATCGTTCCAATTTCGTTTGGCTTATTTTTGGTTCCTAACTTTTTATTAAAATAATTAGTTATTACTTCTAACCCATCACTTCCTGGAACTATTGTAAAACATTCTAATTATTAATTTTCTTTTCAGGATGTAATGCCAGCTGTCTCCGAATATGGGGTAAAAAAAGTGCTCCAGTGTTACAGGGACTCCACTTGCTGTATGGCTGTGGTGCCTTCCTTGCACCACTCCTAGCTGCACCTTTCTTGGACGATTCTTTAAATGCACCACTCAAAGAGCTCAATGCTACAGTCACTCCAAACGTCACATTCCTAAACATAACTGTAGACAAAGTGGAAATTGTCGCCACAGTTCCAACCATAACATGGGTATACATGATTGCTGGCGTCCTCGCAACGTTTGTTACTTGTTTTTTTATTCTAATTGTTCTCTTCCTTCCCCCTAAAAACGCATCCTCCGAAAAAGCTTCCGAAAGTGAAAACGTTCGAAATCCGGGCTATTTATTTACATCCATCGTCGTCGCCCTCGCGTGCATACTCACTGGTCTGTCCTCAGGAATTGAAGTGAGCTTCACACAAATGGTCACGACCTATGTGGTCAACAGCTCTCACGGACTTTCGAAAAGCAAAGGCTCCTACATCACATCCGCCTATTGGAGCGCTTTCACTACCGCCAGATTCCTATCCATTTTTCTAACCTGCAAATTGGACATCAGAAAAATTTTAGCATGTTCATTAGTATTATCAGTATCAGCAGCTATAGTATTATTAACTTTTGGTAATATATCCGTGACATCTCTGTGGGTGGGTGGTGCCATGCTGGGTGTTTCGATGGCACCCCTTTTCCCGGGTGTGCTTGCGTGGGTGGAGAGATACATCAATATTAACAGTCGTATAGCATCAGTATTTACCTTAGTTTCGTGTGTACTGGAAATGGTGGTCCCCCTCACCATCAGCATGTACCTCAGTACATACCCGAATGTGCTTTTTGTTTTCCTAACAGGTGCGACATCGTTGGCGGCGATTTTATTTGTTATTATACACATTATTTTAATTCGCAAAGGAGAGAAATATGAAGCACATCCCGAACAACAGGTTCAAGAAAAAGAAGCAACTGTCTGAAAAAAATTAGGCCATTGAATAACGCTCATATTTCATCATTTATTTTACATCAGTTTATTAGTGTGAAGAAAAAGATTGACTGTAGATAATCCATTTGAAATGTATTATTTGTGTGTTTCAGCACAATGCGTGATTTCGATCCAATTCCTTGTGATACTTTTTGGAACTGTAACATACGGATCCCAATTAAATATATTTTGATATTTTCATGACTTGTTTTTTTTCCTTTCTTTGTACGTACATAACACAGTCACTGTATGAAATCCGGCATTCTATAGAATGGCTAAAGTAGGTAAAATATGAAATGAATAATATTTCACATATTGCCTAAGTATTTTATTGAATGACTACTAGACCTGCAGTATAGCTAGCAATTTTTCTTTCTTTTTTATAACCGTTGTTGAACAGTCGACCCAATTTTTGGGTTTACGACTACTAATATTCAACTCCGTAGCCTTGTAATTTTGAACCCAATCCATAAGACAAGGGAACTCCTGGATCAAGTATTGGGAGAAATCTGCCTTCAAGGAGGACTTTTTTCATGAAATTAACCCGCATTTGCGTTAGCAGAATGGTTAGCAGAACGGCAAGGGGACTCTAACCCATGATCCGTCCACCACTTAGTATATTTCACGTCAGCACCGTGGTCGGAGCAAGCCGGATGCGGAATTCGTATCGACCAGCTATCGCTGGGATCGAACCCCGGTTCACCTCATTGGAAGGCGAACGCTCTATCCCCTGAGCCATCGCGGCTCATAGCTATCAAGTTGAGTTGAAATTTCTTAATTTGGCAGCATAATACTTGTTAGAGTTAAAATATATTATTTGGTGCGTATTAAATAAAATTATGTATTAAAATTGATAGATGGGTTGAAATCATTGGTAAAATACTTGTATTTGGATATAGTCATGATAAAAAATAATTAAATGATTGAAATGTAATGAAAAAAAAAAACAAATTAAGGCAGAAATATATAAAAGGTAATTAAATTAAATTAAGGGGGATGTGATCTTTAAGGAAAGTGGTAGTACAAAGCTAATGAGGGATAACAATAACCCAATAGGTTCAAAGGGGGATCACAAAGTGTGAGGTTTGAACAAATTGGATAATTTGGTATCACCAAATTTGGAAAAAGGGCGAAACAAAAATAAACCTAAGATTAAAGATGAAAACAATAAATGATATGCTATATCCAGATACAGACTTGACATTTAATACAGTAAGATGATGTTTCCAATGAGAAAATTACAAGTTCCCTTAAAAATAAAAAAGGCACAAACCACACATACAGGAGGACATGATAAAGACAATCCATGAAAATAGAAGCAAATAAATTCTCCATCACAAGATCAAATTATTAACATATCATTTTATTTAGTAACATACATCTTTCACCACATCTACTAACACAAGAAAGGCATTTTATTGAAATGGGTGACGGGAGAATTAAAACACAGAAGGTGTCATAGATAAAAGTAAAATATAAAAGAATGAGTAATTTAAAGGTTAAAATAAATATGGAAAGAAAGCTTAAATTCGAGAAGTTTTTTTTTTAATGTTAAAGAAAATTAAAGTTATAAAATGTTGATTTTAAATTTACAGAAATTGATTATAGTTATGGATTTAATTTAAGATAAAGGTCAAGAAAAAATGTAAAAAGAAATCCCTCGATACGGACCGAAGTCCGCATCTCGGAAGAAAAAAAACCAGCAAGAAGGAAGCACAAAAAGAGAATGTATTAAAAGTGACTTAAAAATTCCTTAACTGGTGTAGGACCAGAAAAGTTACAACCAATTAAATTTAAAGAGGAGGAGACTTGGAAAATTAAAGGAAAGAGATTGGTTAGTTACCCCCCTAAAAAAATAAAAGAAGTAAAAAGGAGGGGTTGATTTTCCCCCACAGGAAGCGCGATGACCGCGAGGGAGGTCAACAAGAAAGTTAAAATAAAATTGCTATATTGAAAAGAGGAATAAGGTTTAAAGAAAAATTAAAGGCTTAGTTAAAATTATAGATTAAATTGTCATTTTACATTAAGTGTAAATGTGACAATACTACTTAAGCTTTAATAATTTTCTAAAAATTTAATTACTTCGCCAACAAAGAGTATGATTGTCCAACATAGGGGAGAGTCGGGTAGCCCCGCCAACAGTCAATTTCATATGTATAGAATATTCTTTCAAGTCAATGGGCCATCGGACATTAATTGTTGTATTAAAAAAAGATTATTTTCAAAGTTTCAAGTATTTATGCAGCTGTTAACATGGTAAACAATAGTTTTGAAAATATTTTGAATACAGTAGTCATGAAATTACGAAAAATTGGTTGAATGTTTCGATTAAACTTCATTTTAATACTAAAAAAATAATTTTTTCCATACATACAGCATTAAAGTATGTACTCTTAAGTTTAATTTGCGCAAAGAAAGAGTTTGTATGCAAAAAATTGTTCGAGTAATTACAAATTTTCAAAAAAATTGGATTTCGGGTAGCCCAGCTCACATGAATGTCGGGTATCACCGCCCAATTTTATTTCGTCGATAAATGTACGGTTGCAAAGATTATTATTTTATTGCTTCAAATTTGAATGTTATATGCATTTTTAACAACAAATATATGTTTTAATATTATATGAAGCATAAATTTATATATTCAAAAATGAAAAATTAAATATTTTTAAAATGTAATTGATATATCCAAATTAAATTTAATATCAAGAAATCATAAATATTATAATAAGCTAATTGCTTACTTATTTATTTTCACTTATTTGTGAACGAATCAATCTACAGAAGCATTTGAATGCAATCAAAATACAAAGTGAATTGGTAATTTTATAAGAAGTATTCTATATTAAGTTTATAAGAGGAGATCAGCCAAATAAGTTTATATTTAAAAACAACTATTGTTATTAATTATTGCTACTTAAATTAAAATATTATCGCTAAATATTTAATATAAATATATATTAATATTATAATATATTAATATACATTAATAATGATAAAAAGTATGACATTTGTTGTTATTAAATGATAGAATTCACTAAAAGTATATAAATATGTAATAAATAAAATAATTTTGTGATAAAAATGATAAATGAGGTTTATCTATTGTCAATACATTAGTCATTCTCATTTACACCTGAAAAAATAGCCAAAAAACACAATTTTTGTAACTGGGCGGGGCTACCCGACACATTTTGAAAAGAGCTGAAAAACATGTTTTTTTAAATTTCTATTTTTTGAAGTTTAACTATTCTTTTTTTGGTTTATTCTTTTTGCATTATTCAATTAGATGATAATACAATAGAAACATACAAAAAGTTTGATTATTACTCAGTATTATACTGAAATATAAGCAATACTCCTTAAGTGAGCGGGGCTACCCGACTCTCCGCTATATGTTTGAATTATTGTTTTATATTGGTGGGTAAAATAATTTAAGTTTCTATATTAAGAATTAAGATTAAAAATAAGGTTTTATACGATAAGAAAATTAGGCGATGTCTAGGTGTATATAATAATCCTCGTACTTTGTCTTAAGACCAAATGTAATTCCATATGGTCAGGCCTTCTATTGAAACTCAACCTTTCATACATTGATTTCATATAATAAGGATAACAATATAATATTAAAGAAATAAATATACCCAATAACTGAAGCTGATAATACTTTATTACAAACTTCATTCGCTCAGAAACTAGGAGCCCATTTTCAAGACTTGCTAAGCGTGAGTGAGAACAAACAGAACAAGAAAAACCGGGTAAAATGCATTACCACGTGTTATGGGAAGGTGGTGAGGAACTAATGTCGTTCACAAGGGTTCTTTTGTTAACAATATTAGTCCCTTATCACTTTCCCGCAGCGCGTGGAAATGCATGTTGCCCTGATTTGCTCCTCTCGGGCACTGTGGTTATTTTTGAGCGCTTGAAACATGGCGACTGTTGTTTCCAATATTGTAGATTTAAGCGAATGAAGAAAGTAAAACAATATAGTCGATGAATGGAATGACATCGCTTTGCGCGCATCTCTCGTGACGCATGCAAATAATGTAAAATTTCGAAAATACGCATCTTTGAACATGAATATTTAAAAATTTTGTTAAATAATGTTAAATTTTAAGGAATATTTTATTATTCCTGTTCAGGAATTGCTTTTGTTTTTTAACATAAGAACCGAAATACGTTAAACTGTATAACTTAAGCTGAGTAAATAGTCCTAAACACTAAGTCGTGAATGCATCGGTACTAAGCCCTGGTCCTACATAAATTTTAAAAATAGTTTTATTTTAAAATTTAATTTTAAAAAAAATCTCATTATCCTTTACGTTGAATTGTCTTAGCTTTTAATGGCACAAGTACCGGAATAGATTATGCTGAGCAAAATTATATTACATATAAGCTGATAGACCAAATAGTGCTAAAAACAAAGTTTGGCGAAAATGAGAGAGAAAAAGAGGCACCACCTCAGGCTCTTGAAACCCGTATTAACCTGAAAAAGAAACTCCACCTTCCCCGAAAGAAGAAAAAAAACAGCCCAGTTACAAAAGATGAAATCCAATTTTTGAATTCAATCATACTTACCTAAAAAATAAAATTTACATCTTTAAGAAAGAAAAAAATTAGTCCATACTTACCTTGAAAATAAAATTTACATCTTTAAAAAAGAAAAAAATTAGTCCATACTAACCTTGAAAATAAAATTTACATCTTTAAAAAAGAAAAAAATTAGTCCATACTTACCTTGAAAATAAAATTTACATCTTTAAAAAAGAAAAAAATTAGTCCATACTTACCTTGAAAATAAAATTTACATCTTTAAAAGAGAAAAAAATTAGTCCATACTTACCTTAAAAATAAAATTTACATCTTTAAAAAAGAAAAAAATAATCTTCCTACTAATCATTACAGTCAGGGACAATCATTCTAGACAAATGATAATAATGGACCAAAGACTTAATTACTATAGACAAATAATAAACATAGACTAAAGATCTAATTATAATTGGCAAAGCAGTAAGTTAATCGAAATTTAGACTACTTTTTGTAAATTTGTTTTCACGGGATTTAAACTGATAAATGAGATTAATAGTTTCGGTAAAACATCATATACTTTGCTTATAAATAGTATTAAAATAGGTTATTTTTTAAATGTTTTGAAAGATAGGTTTTCGTAGTGCGCAACATTACATTCGAATCAAGGTTTAATCTATATAAGAATAATGCATTTTAGAAACTGAATGCAGAATTTTAATTAAAAAGAATTAACAAATAAAAACCTTAAAATTTAAAAAAAAAATTACTTTGTAATTATTTAAAAACTCATTTCTAAAGATGATTCAAATTTGTGCAAAACATTCTTAAAATAAAATTATAGAATAATACTTTTTTATATACGAAAAATTTAAAATATATCATTATAATGTTAAATGGGCTAAAATACTGTTACTACTTTGTAATTATTTAAAAACTCATTTTTAAAGAAGATTCAAATTTGTGTAAAACATTCTTAAAATAAAATTATAGAATAATACTTTTTTATACGAAAAACTTAAAATACATCATTATAATGTTAAATGGGCTAACATACTGTTACGCACTATTAAATTCAGATTTTTTTTTTTAAAGTTTAATCATTAACATGCAACAGCGTGAGGACGCTGACGCAGTTAGCAAGTCAAGTATTCAATGTGGTCCAGCGTTAATTTCGAAGTTCCACGTCCTCTAGTAACCAATGTGGGGAATTAATTATCGACAATGTCAATTATCAAAAGGTACCTCGAGATTGAATTGAGTTAGCATGTTTTATATACGACTCAAGTAGCATCTAATATTAGATGGCATCAGTAAAATCTTGCACAACTTCTAATATTAGATTATATGCAAACTAATATTATTCAGCGTTCTTCGCAATATTATTTTGCATTAGTTTTGATGCTACATAATATTAGATTTTGTATTTTCCGATTTTATTTTGCGTTGCTTTTTATTTTTGGAGGAAGCAAGAGGAAGATTTGGATGGCAGTAGAATAATTGGGCGATATAATTTTACTTAATTTTCTGTATTGCTGTGAAGCAGTAAAACATAGAACAATAGTTTCATAATGTCATCCCATGCATTATTTTCATGGCAATACAGAAATACTAAATAAAATTATATTAGCGAATTTTTCTACCTTCCATTTTCCTCCCTCTTACTCCAAAGTATATCTTATGTTCAGCTGATTTTTTAGAATATTTCAGATACTATATCGCAGCTTTTATTGATATTTTTTTCTTTTCTTCATACAATGGGTTTTCTGACGAATTTTATATCATTAATAATTGTCAAGTCTTTAAATTTAAAATGCATTCGATTTTTTCTTTTAGAAATGAGATTATTTTATCAAAATCTCAATTGAATTTGTTAGTTTGTAAATCATGCTTTCTTAAGCCGTTTGTAATTTCGCAATTATAATTCTTTATTTATATTCTGAAATTATATAATAAAAAACCAAACTACATAATTACTAAGTTAAACTTACTAACTAACTAAACTAAGTTACATTTGAATTGAGTTGAAAATTGACCTAAAAAATTTTCTTCTCTTAAAATAACTGTGTTAACCTTTCCAAAAATATTAAAATAAATTATATCTCGAATTTTAAAATTGTTACTTTTTGTAATAATTGAGACAAAAAGAAATTTTTTAAATATTCAAACTACTTACTTACATAAATCTCTTGCATAATTTTTTCCCCTGGAGTTAAATGGAAAAATACTTACTTAACTTTATCCTGAAATTTTACTTAACGTAACACTTGAAACAAAACCCAAAGGCACCGGTAAAAAAAATTTCAGGGGGTGAAACCAGCATAGTCTTGATAAATTTTAATTAAAAAATTTGTCAATAATTTTTTTTTCTACGTAAAAATAATTTTACATAGGCACATCAGAAATTTTTAACGATTCGATAATTAGTTAAAGATACTATGTACTAACAACAATTCAAGCAGAAAAATTTAGGTAACATTTAAATTTCGAAAACTAAAAAAATTAGTAAATATTTTATTTTATCGAAATTAAACTTTCACTATCATTTAATTGCATACAAGAATGAGACGAAAAAACATAACATCTTTTTTTACTTTAAATTGCCTTTAGTATTTATGACCCAGATTTGACTACCATCAGTTACTTTTTGAATACGCTGTTATCACAAAATTTTTGTTCAAAATAAATCAATTCCATTTCTTGTATTTCGCTGATAAGAGATTATGCATTACGAACATAGTGAAAATAAACATATTATTATATGTAAACTTCTTAAAAGGAACTTTTTTATAAAAAGAATATGTTATGATGATGATTGTTCTCGCAAAGAATATACAAAACCTTTTAGATGAAAGCTAAAGCAATATTCTTTTCTACATTGATTGGGAATTTTTAATCATAATGTAAATGTTACTCAGCTTAAAGTCAAAGAAATTTTTACGATTATAATTATTTTACAATTACTTTATTATATTATTTTAAACATGATAAAAATAAAAAAGCATAAACTTTTATTTCAAGCTAATAATCATGCGAAAATTTCTAAAATTAAAGATATAAACACAATGCTGATAATAAAAATACTCACAAGTTTGAGAAATTGCTTCCAACATCATATCAAAAGATTAAAAATAACCAAATTTTAAATATATTCAATTGTTTTAATGACACTTAAGCTCTATCTGATTTAAAAAATTTCTAACCTTACATTTTATCAATCCAAATTTTTAAAATTTTGAAGATTTATTACACACTACAGTAATTAAGAAGAAAAAAAAAACATTACAGCTATTTCACAGGATAATAATTTTATTTAAAAACAAAACACACTATAAAATAAATTTCACTCAATTGTAAATGCAATACATTACTTTCACTCTTTAAAAGGAACGTCAATACCCGTTTGGTAAAACAGAAATTAAATATGCATAATTGTTATTAAATAAAATATTTTTTTTCGTGACTTTAGAACTATTTGATACAGTTTTAGTTTATTCCTCCGATTGCAAGTCATTAAATGCTTTTTTGAAAGATTTTATGCAACGTTCAGCAACAGTTAATAATGTGTGTACCACACAAAACAGGGATGAATCTCACAAGTTTCCCTCTTTCTTCTAACTTTAACACCATCAACGCGAGGACTTTTCTCCACGACAGATTTAAAGTGCACCTCGTTAAATATCCACACTGGTTGCTTCATTTGCTGTAAGGATCGAACTTAGAACATCAGAGTGTGCTATTTCCAGTGTCCAGCTGCGCTTCACAAAATTGAATCTGCCCCGAGAAGAACTCTCTGAATTTAACAAACTGTTTCTACATAGTAGATTTTCTTGAAAAGGAAGATTTTCTGAAATTCAAAAAAGAAAATAAATTAAACCTTACAATAAAACAAACCAAACATTGAATATTTATTTGAAACTTACATTATTTAATTTGAAAATGTTTTTTTTTAAAAATTGTAACATCCTTTACAATGAAATTCAATGGATAAATTCTGGTATGAATACCTGTTGGTAGTAATCAATCTTGGTAGAGCCACACGAGCAAAAAACATAGTGGGAAGGTCTAATTAAAAGAGTTTAGCTCATAAACACTCTAAGGCAGACTATCACATATTTTATTTCTAAAAAAAATTTCAAACTGCAAAACCCTTTTATTAGACCTGAAAATAACTACTGGCGATGTGACAAGTCAACAAAAAAATTGGCGAAGGGGCGAAAATTGTTAAATATACAACTGCTTATTTTCTTCCATTGCTTATTTTAAAAATCGTTTAACGTAAAAGTACGTCAATGTTAAATATACGTGAATACGTCAATGTCTGGGAACTGAGAATCCACCAATTCGTGGTTGAAAAAATTAAGTAGAAGGAGAATTCTTTAACAATTCGCATATTTTAAAGTTGTAATATACACATGAAATATATTTTGCTCCATCTAAATATTTTTACATAACGTTTTATAAAGTCAGTATGCTTAAATTTTGTTGTATATTTATTGTTTAATTAAATTTTTATAGCTTTAGATTATTTCTAAAAGAAAATTTTTTTAAAAATATAATTTAATCAGTAAAATCATCTATTCAACCCAAGATAAAGTCAATCTAATAGCAGACAGCCTAAAAACTCAATTAAGTAATAATAAAGAAGGGTCACAAGCAATCAACTCAATAGTTCAAAAAACAAACTCATAGATAACTCTCCCACTATCCACTAGGACTGGGCAATACATCGGAAAACATCGATGTTGTACAATCATCGCCGATCCGATGCTTGGGCTGGCTTCTTTCTCGAAGCATCGTCAATTCCGATGTGAGCACGATGTTTTCCGATGCGTGGTAGACATCGATGTTTCCCGATGCCGCGAAGCGCGATCCTCCCGATCCAACATCGATGTTCACAAGCACGAGCATTTCCCTCCTATAAAGAGCATCGATTGCCGTGACGATCTTTTCCCGTGTGTTTCTTCCAACGCGAATCATCAAGCAACGATGTGCTGGCACGATGAATTCCGATGTGACTAGCATTGAAACTAACTCATCGCCAACGAATCTTTCTAAGGACGAAAAAGTGCTTTCTTCAAATCGGGCAAATCCATTAAACGAAAGTGATTGTCTGTAGATGATTGATGTTTTGTTATTCGATAATGCTTTGAAATCAGTTTTGTTTTGTTGAAGAAAAGATCATTTTTGACGGATATCTGCTCCGGTTTTTTATTTTTTATTTTATTTTACCTATTTATTAGTTAAATCAGAAATTTGCATTCTCCAATATGGATAAAATTTCACATACGTAATTTTGTTTCAAGACTTCTACTTTTTCTTCATTTCAATCATTGAAAAATGATAATTATTATTGTTAGAAAATATAAAAAATCTAATATTTTTACAAGAAATTTTGGCAAGCGAGTTTTTACATTGACAACTTATTACACGCAAATTTTCTTTTTTAAGACAGTCGTTTCGTTTTCGATTCGTCATTCCATCATCATTCATCATTTTCGGCTTGATAGCTACTCGATCTTTCTCAATTCATTCTTTATTTATAACAATTTTTATAAGATAATGCAGTTAAATTTTATTTTCATGAAATATAGCTTAGCAACATAATACATTGGGTTGACTATAATTATAAAAATAAATCTTTAAATATTTGAATTTTATATTATTGAAGCCATAATAATTAATTTCCAACGAATTTTTTCCAGGAAATTTTGTTTTTATACTAATTTTTCTCCATTTCCTCAAAAGTATTGAAGGTAATAAATAAATTCTGGAGAATGAAGAGGTCGGAGGTTACACGCATCAGCTGTTCTAAGTTTTCTATCTATCTCAATCCCTCAATTTTTTTTAATTTATCATTTTCTATTAGGTTTTTTATCTATCTTGTCACCGCTTACACTAAAGGCTATTCCAACTCAAATTGCAACACAGGATGTTCTGGCATCTCCTCCCAGATCAAACATCCCTCAAAGATAGGGTCACAGCCGGCAAAGTCGCCTCCAACTTCACTAGCGAACTGATCGCCATTAAATCCGCTCTTGACCTTTACCTCTCACAGTCAGTCCCCTCGTCATGCATCATCATTTTCTCTGACTGTAAATCTGCCCTGGAGGCCATTAAAGGGGCTAAAACGAGACTCGTCCAAGACATCAACGCGCTTCTGTCCACCATTGTTGCCAGGAGAAAAATCTGCACCATCCAATGGGTCCCCTCTGGGCCGTCGCAAAACATCAGCTCTGCGGTGGACTTCGGAAAAAAAGGTGCCTTCCGGAGATTAATATTGATCGTGAAATCACCACTACCATCAGCAGATTGCGGACGGGGCACATGAGAGGTACGAAGATCATGCCCGACGGCTCTAGAACCTACGCAGATTGCAGGCACTGCCCATAGACCCTGGGCAAAGAGCGTTTATCATTCAAGTTCGTACCGATGAAAAAGGGGCAACTTTAATTTTCATTCAAATAAAAAAATATGTTTCGTAATAGTTTATTACGCAAAATTTAAAGTTCAATAATTGCACATTATTTTATATGTTCTTAAAAAAGTATGAACTATTTTTTTATCAGCCTTATTTCTTCTCGCTAGCAATGAACCAATAAAAACGTCGGTTTCAAAACATGCCTCAGACAGCTAACGAATCAAATCGACTCTTTCTTAAAAACATCGGTTGCTTCGACTTTGTGTTTGTAAACAAACTGTTAAATGCTCGTTCAAATGTTTTTGCTCTCGTATATTTGTCATATATATTCTTAAATAAAACTTAAATTCTGGATAAAATATTCTTTAATTCTTAATAAATAGTTCTTTCATTCTTAATAGGTCGTTCTTTAATTCTTAATCAATCATTTTCAAATAAAACGTTCCAATAATTTGTATCACTGCTATGCTTTATTTCAAATGATGGAAAAGAAAATAATTACTCGAAGTGACAATGAAAAATTTATTAATCGAGAACGTTCAAATGTTTTGCCTGAAATATGTATTTTGTGTCGTACTGATAAATACACAAAAGAACGTCATTCTGGCAAGCGGAAAAAAGAAGCACTAAGTAAGTGTGAAACTAAAGAAAATCAATTGCCGTGTGCTGCTATTTCAAAAAACGATGAGAAATCGCTTTTGCAAATCCGTGACAAAGATATGGTGGCAATCGAAGTTTGCTACCATAGGTCTTGTTATAAAAATTACACTAAATTTCTGACTGTAAAAGAAGTTTCTTCTGAAAATTCAGAACTATATGAAAAATCGTTTGAGGTGTATAAAAAGTGTACTTAGGAAGAAAAAATCATTAAAAAGCACAAAGTATATGATATGAACAAGATAAAAGAAAAATTTATCAGAACTGTAAAGGAAGTTGAAGGTATTGAAATGAAAGATTTCAGGAATGATACCTTAAAGAAAAAAATTAAAAAAGCATGCCCTCAAATTGATTTTGTCAAACAAAAATCAAAGAATATGAGTGAATTAGTAGTTTGCTTAACATCAGCTCCAACAATAATAAATTTATGCGAACAGAGCTCCACTGACAGTGAAGATGCCGATGAAACATTTAGAGCCACAAATAACTTTTCAGGAGGACTTCTATGAGACTTGTATACCTCATTTATTGCACTAAAAACAATTATTAATGATGTGCCTTCAAATGTTTGTCCTTGGCCTTCTAATGCATGTGATTTAACAGAGGATGCTGCTTTTAAAATTATTCCACCAGAACTGTTTAATTTTCTTGCTTGGTGTATTGGCGCTTCAGAAGATGTTATCTTAGAAAGACACGTCAATGTAGAGCCAAGCATCAGATTGAAACTGCTATCTACAGCCCAAGATTTAATTTTTCTTTCCACAAATTGCAGAATACAGACACCGAAGCATCTTGCATTAGGCATGGCCTTGGTCATTCTGTTTCTCATACTAGTGTGCTTGAACATGACACTGCTTTAGCATTACAGCAATTAAATAATAATAAACTTATTCCTGATGGCTTTGAACCTAAATTGTTTACAACACTAGTGTGGGATAACAACGACTTTGGAGAAGAAACTTTAAGTGGGGCAGGCACTACGCATAATACCAATGGTATCATTCTTCAGTGGGACCAAATGAACAATGATCATAACACACTCTCTGAAACAGAAATTTCTGTACAAAAAAAAACGAGAAAACGAACTTTGGATTCTCCAGCCATTAAAATTAATTTCTTTAGGGGGAAAAAATTGCCCTCCTCCATCTTACAGCGATATTTCTTTTTTACAAGATATTGATAGTGTAAGCAGTGGTAATTCACATCGCATACTTGATAATTTTTTTTATCTGGCAAAAATTTTGACGAAGACACGCATTCTTCCTGGGTGAACTGGTTTCAATACTTTGATGTGTAAAAATGAATGTTTGGAAAAAACAAAGGTAGGATACTTGCCAATTCTTGATATCAATCCAACAAACATGTCATCTATCAATACTGTACTTCACCGCAGTATTGAAATTTCCAACAGCCTTCAGTTGAAAAGGGTTGTCCTTGTGATGGATCAAGCAATGTATTCTAAGGCACAACAAATACGTTGGCAAAATCAAGAGTTTCATGAGCGACTCATTTTGCGTTTAGGAGCATTTCATACGTCAATGGCTTTCATGGCTGTCGTTGGAAAGCGAGTCCAAGATGCTCGATTAAGTGATATTTTAATCGAAGCTGGAATTGTTGCTCAAGGCTCAATAACTCGAGTCATCAATGGTCATCATTATAATAGAAGTATTCGGGCTCATAAGTTACTGTGTGAAGCGTTGGAGCGATTGCGTTTTCAAGCATTTTTTGATTCTCATACTGAGGAGGAAACTAGTAGAATTTCAAACATCATTGAAAATTTTTCTAGTATATTTCCTGCGGGATCATCAGACAGCTTTTTGATGAATTCCGAATTGGAGGAATTTTTTAAAAAATATGATGCCTTTATATTGGAAAAAAGTTTGCTTTGTTCAACGTTTGAGTTATGGAGTTCCTATATTGACATGGTCAAGACACTTTTGCTTTTTATTCGAGCTACACGAGAAGGAAATTGGAAGTTGCATCTTTCTTCAATTAATTCTACGCTGCCATGGTTTTTTGCTTACGATAGAGTGAATTATTCTCGCTATTTGAGTATTTACTTTTGTGAAATGATGAATTTAAAAAAGACTCATCTAGATATATATAATGAGTTTCCAAAAGGAAAATTTTCTGTACAGCAGCAAGATAATTGTGGTTTTACCAAAACTGCATGTGATCAATTAATTGGAACAAACATGCAACAGGAGCTTAGCTGGATCCGGGGCATCTCTTCAGCTGTGTCTCGGTTGCCTCGACCCTCTTCTGCTGCCATCAACTGCTGCCATGACACCCCTTATTCCCAAAAAGTCGGAGATGTGGCCAGGGCTGTACTACATGCCTTTGGTCCCATTTAACTTGTACTTTTCTACACTTGTCAAACAGCAACAACATTTATCTGTTTATAAAGATTTTTATAATTCTTGGCTCAATGCGCATTTTAAATTTTATTATATTTTTATAATTGTATCGATATCATTTCTACAATTGGCTGACATACTTTGCGGCAGGCTTATACTGCTGCAGGTCCCGCTATGTCTTAGGTTGTTTTGTGATGTTCTGAATTTTTCGAATCACCCAGAATAACTTTTGGTCTAATGATCGGATTTTTACGTATTAGGACTTTCATAGTGGTTCCAAGGACCTTAAATATGCTAAAAGCAGACGATATTTTAAATTATGAAGTGAAGCACAAAAACGCACTTATTTGAATAAATTTTTCAAAGGATTATGATGCGTGTCCCTCAAAATATAGGCCGTGGCCGCAATCTAAGAAATATAGTCCTAATAATTTAGTCAAGAGCGAAATCAAACGTTAGGACCTCTCAATGTTACTTTTTGCGTATTTCGCCATATGTCGAGAACTTTTTACTCGAATTGAAAAATTTTAGCAAGCATTTATAAAATCGTTTATCCAAAGATAATTTCATGCAAAATAATTTTTAATAATCTTTTTTTTTATTATTTTGTTATTAATAGCTGAAAAAAGTTGGAACTGTAAGATATAAAATTTTTTTAAAGAATGTAATTTTGAAATGTAAAAGTTGAAAGAAATTGGTTGAATAGTTTCTGAAAAATAAATTTTAAAAAATCAGACTGTTTTGAATCCGATTATTAAGTCTAAAAGTTAATCAAAATAATTTTTTTTTTGCACACTAGAATAATATTTCTCCCTCCACAAATATTAAACATGTATTAATTGCTGAAATATTCATGTTAAGATAAATTTATTAAAATATGAAAGCTGAAGAAAAAAATGCATCGTTTTCTTCAAATTGTTTTCTAGAAAAATTATTTCTCAATGTAATGCAATAATTTCTGAATGTGTTTTTGTCTAAGATACATAACAAACTTTGAGAATGTTGTAAGTTAACAAAACATTTTGTTGGCCAAGGTTGATAGATAATTTTTTTTACTCTTCTTAATTCTTCATTTAAAATACTTTACTCATTTTTTTTAAAGCAGCATGTAAAATTTGAATAAATTATTCATTTCACTAGTTAACTATTTATTTAATACACTTTCTTTTATTTAAAAAATGTCAGATTTTTTTCAACAAAATCTAAAGATTGAAAAATTGCGTTTTGTTTAAATTCGAAAGGAGAATATATTAAAAATAAAAACAGAAAAAAGCGTTAACAATAAATAATTTTACAAAACATTGATAAACCAAGCTATAAAAAGTCATAGATTTAATTTACTCCTATCTTTACTTTTCCCCCCCATTTATTATATCTTTTATATAACTCTATTGAAATCTAATCCCACATTCAATTATAACTCACTTACTTGTTAATATTTACCTATAAAATGAATATAATTCGTATAATTTTAGTTTGATGCATTTTGGCAAATTTCCACTTTCTAAAAATTTTATCCGAATATCTCCCTCTTATCAATCCTACTCTTTCCTTTCCACACGAAGTTCAAATTTTAATGTAGATATATTTAAAATTTCAGTTTTAGCTTTATTTTACAAGAAGCGCCAAATAAATTAAAAGCAAAGTTTCAAAACTTGTTTTTCTTTTTTTACTGATAAGTTAAAACATTCTTAATGTTTCTATATTTAAAAGGAAATATCATTTTGCAATTAAATTACACGTAGCTTATCTATTTTTCTTAATTATATTCCTTTGTCATTACTCACTCAAAATATAAAATTTTGAATATATTTTTGGTTTCCATATATATTTTGAATATATTTTAGTTTTTCTACTAGAAATTAGAAAAAATATTCAAATCTTTGCAACTGAAAGATGGGTCCTACTTGCCGTGGCTTAGACTGCCCAAAATATGAACAATTACTTCAAAAATAGAAAACCAAAAGTCCTGTTTGGGAACACTTCAGACAGCCAGCTAATGAAAAAGGCCAGTTAGTGTCAACCGATATTGCTATTTGTATTGTATGCAAGGCTCCCGTTTCTTCAAAAGGTGGGAGTACAACAAATTTAACAGGTCACCTTAAGGTTAACCATCCAATGATTTGTTCACAAACTTCTCTTGCTAATAAATACATGCAGGTTGCAGCAGCTGCTGAACAGAAATGTGATGATCCTGAACACATTATTTTTCACACTGAAAATGACAAAAGCTCAAAATCTGGTCATATTGGAGAATCGCCCCCTAAAAAGAAACAGAAAACGATGCTCGATTTTCAACCACTTGATGGAAATTCTTCAAAACAGTGTACTGAATCAATTGCACGATTCATTATTGGCAACTTGCGAAAATATAACATTGCTCAATCCCAGTCATTCATTAATATGATTAAAACCTTGGACCCACGGTATAATATTCCTAGCCGAAACTTCTTTTCACAAACAGCAATCTCAAAACTATATAATGAGACAATTGATAAGGTGAAAAAAGAATTATCACTCATACGGGTAAAAGATATAGCTGTAACAACTGATTGTTGGACATCAGTTGCCAATGTTCCTTATATTGCTATCACTGCTCATTTCATTGATCTTCAATGGAATTTGAAATCATTTTGCCTCTCCTGTACTGTTTTTCAAGATGACCATACTTCTGAAAATATTGCAGAAACCTTAACAGATATATTAACAGAATGGACAGATATATTAACAGTGCCAGAACTTAGCTGTTGTACTACAGATAATGGGGCAAATATACTTGAAGCTATAAAATTATTAAACTTACCTCCTATGCCATGTTTTGCACACACAATAAATATAGGAATTAATGAAGCTTTGAAAATTCCAGTGTTAAATAAAGCTGTAGCAAGATTAAGAAAGAAGTTGTTTCCTTGCACAGCGCATGTATAACAAGGTGGTGGAGCATAATGAAGGTTTAAATGCAGATTTTTGGACAACCAATTCCCCCTATGCAAGCTCTTTCAGACTCATTCAGCTAAAAAACATCGAATGCTTGATAATGAGGAAATTAGAGCTGTAGAAGAATTGTTGTCAACAACAAATCTACTACAGGAGATTACAAACAACCTTTCTGGCGAAAACTACACTACCATGTCATCGGTTCTTCCTCTTTTACGGAAAATAAGACAATGTTTAAAGGTAGAGGAAAATGATAGCAATTTGCAGAGACAAATCAAAGTAGAAATTTTGTCATCATTTCATAGATATGACAATAATGAGCTTATGATTTTATTAAGACTTAGCACGTTCAGCGACCCACGATTTCGTCTCCGGTATGTGGAGGAAACAAAAAACATTGCTTTAGAAAAGATGATCAGCCTGAATACCGAACAGTTTCAAGTTGTGATTCCACAGGATAATTCCAAAGGCCCAAAAAAGGATTAGAAAAACTCTTAGAAGCTGACGAAGAGACTGAAAGCAGAGACGATTTTTTCCTGCAATAAAGCAGAGAAAGAACTGAAAAATTATTTATCCATGCCTAAAGTAGACCTGAATGAAAACCCACTCACCTGATGGAAGTTGAATGAGCACAACTTTCCAATTATAAAAGTTCTTGCAAAAAAGTATTTGGCCATTCAAGGGTCAAGTGTTCCTTCCGAACGAATTTTCAGCACTGCAGGGAATGTAGGATTGAATGTTGAGTTTAATGGCACAAAATCCAGATGTGGACATGCTGCGCCAAACAATATGTTTATACATGTCAAAATTGAAGTGCATACTTATTTTCCTAAATATAATTAAATATTGATAAAATCATATACAAACAATCAACGGTAATATTGGATTAAAATCACGTCAAAGTTAAAACACAGTAAAATAGTATAAAAGTAAGAATATCCTTCTAAAAATAAATAAATTCATGAACAGAATAAACTTATATACAATTTAAAATTCCAATAGCACGTAAAAATGCAAAAATGTTAGGATGATGAGAGTCACCCAACAAATCTCCCATAGATAAAATAGAACTACCAAAAAAGGCAAGACGATGTCTGTTAAAATACGGGCAAGTGATTAAAATATGGTGAATCGAAAGTAAAACATCACAAGTGTTACATTGAGGAGGTGGTTCGCCAAACAACACATGTAGATGGGTCAGTCTGGTGTGTCCGATTCGCAGACGGGTAAGCTTAACATCTGCACTACGTAGTCGCAACACAGGGAAGGGTTCCAAATTTGACTTATGAGCGTGCAACTTATTTTCACTTGGTTATCCCACTGCTGCTGCCATAAAGATTTTATATACTTTTTAATATGTATTTTTACATCTGAGAATGGTATAGATAAATTTAAAGCAGTAGTAGCAGATCACGCTGCTGTATCGGCTAAATCATTGCCTGGGATTCCAACGTGATTTGGAACCCAGCAAAATAAAATATCGAAACCATTTTTATGAAGATTAAATAGCAAATGCTGTATAAAGCACAAAATGGGATGAGTTTCATTGTCAAAATGTTTGAGTTGGCGCAACACGCTCATACTGCTGGCAGAGTTTAGTGCGTTGTGGAAAATGCCCAGCAAGCATAATGAAAAAGTCATCTTTTAACTAATCATAAATTTTATTAAGCAAGAAAAATCGTAACTTAACTTAAACATCACAAAGGAGAAACAATCCTCTCCATAACATGAGGTAACGAATTCAATACATACAGTCATGAAAATCAAACGAAACAAAAACTCCAAATCCAATCTTGATTTGTTATATATATATACAAACTAACACTTGCATAATGAGGGTACTTACACACTCAAAATTAATACTATGCAAATTCTGTCTTTGAATTATTTTTAAATGTTCGAACTCCCTCTTTCAGAGGTTTTTCGAACTCGTGATCTCTGACTCTTACTCGAACCTTGTTCATTGAAATCCATAGTCTGACATCGAACATTTCAAAATAAATTCCTTTAATTTTATTTAATTCAGTCTTAGTTAAAGCCTTAGTCAAAAAATCAGCCAAATTACTTTTACTTTTAATATACTTAATTTCGAATTTTCCCTCATTAAGCAAATTTCTCACGAAATGAAATCTAATATCAATATGCTTCGTCTTTAAATTTTCAACATTATTTTTACAATAATAAATTGCAGATTGATTGTCACAATACAAAACAGGTTTTTCAATTTTTGATATTATGTTTAACTCATTACATATGTTTGTAAACCATAAAAGTTCTTTAACCGTATCTGTTAAAGCTATAAATTCTGATTCCATGCTACTTAATGCAATACATTTTTGTTTGCTACATTTCCAACTAAAAGGAATACCTGCTAAGCATATCAAATAACCTGATGTAGAAAATCTGTTTGTTAAATGACAACCCCAATTTGCATCTGAATAAGCTATCAAAGAAGAATTATTAAGATTTGATAAACAAAGCTTATGTTCTTTAGTATTTATTACATAATTCATTAAATCTACAACTACAGTCCAATGTTGGTAATTATAGCAATTCGAGAATTGTGACATAACATTCACAGCATATGAAATATCTGGTCTGCTACGATTTGCTATAAAAGATAAGCACCCTATCAATGTACGATAAGGAAATTTCTTCATTATTTTATTTTCAACAATTTCATTTACTTTATTTGGCAATTTACGACCTACTTTAATTGGTAACGCAACATGAGTTTTAGGTAATTCATTAAATCGTTTACATAATTTTTCAATATAAGTTTTTTGATGTAAATACAAACTACCGTTTTTGTTCTCAAAGTTAACACCTAACAAATATTTGACTTTTCCTAAATTTTGAATATCAAGTTTACTCTTAATCAATTCAATAGTTTCATCTAAAATAGTTTTAGTCTTACAAAATAACACCATGTCATCAACGTATACTAATAAAATAATGTTATTCATTTTATACACACAATTACAACATTTGAATTTTTCGAAACCAATTGATTTTAATATGGTATCTAACTCAGCATTCAATTCTCTACCTGATTGTTTAAGTCCATATATCGACTTTTTAAGTAAACATACTTTATTCGTTTCACCTTCAATTTCAAAACCTGGAGGTTGCTTCATATAAATTACCTCACTAAGATTTCCATACAAATATGCTGCTTTCACATCTAGCTGTGCATATTTCCAACATAACATAGACACAAGAATAATAAATAGTAATCTAATAACTGAAAAATTCACAACTGGTGAAAATACATCAAGAAAGTCAACACCATACTGTTGTCTAAAACCTTGTGCTACAAGTCTAGCTTTGTATTGTTTAACATTATTGTTTTCATCTCTTTTTACTGCATAAACCCACCTATTTCCTATTACTTTAGCATTGGGAGGTTTATCAACTATTTCCCATACCTTTCTTTCGTTCATAATATTTAACTCTTTTTCCATTGCCTTATTCCACTGATTTCTTTCTGGTAGTTTTTGTGCATCAGAGAAGTTTTTCGGTATTTCTACATTATATACCTCACCTTCAAATACATCACTTATCTGATTATCTACAAAAGAATTAGATGGCGAATCTTCACTTTCGCTATCAGTGTCACTATGGGAAGAAGTTAAATTTTGAGTTTTGCTTAAAGCTTTAAAATTAAATTTAGAATGATCATACTCAATTTGGTTTTTATCGCAATATTCTTTAGCTTGGTTGTTTGATCTCAATCTGGTTTTATCGCTTGGAGGGTAATAGTAAACATCTATTCTGCTACTTTTATTACGCGGTCTCTCAACTCTAGTCCATTCTGTTATTTTTAAAGGTTTTAATTTTAAATCTGGAGATTTAGCATTAATCTTATCTATGTCATTTTCATTGTTATCATCAAAATTGATGTCTGAATTCAGATTTATAAATAAAAAGTTTTCATTACTAGGTTTACCAAATAGTGTTTTAACTCCGTTTTTACTTTCATCAATTTTTACGTGTATAGTTTCTATAGTTTTCCTATCTTTAGGCAAGTAAATTCTATAACCTTTAGTATTGACTGCATATCCAGTTACAATTCCTACTCTTGAATTTGGTTGTAGTTTGTTCCTCTGAACTTTAGGGATATGAGCATACGCTAAAGATCCAAATACTTTAAAATGTTTAACTGACGGTTTATTACCATAGAAAATTTCAAACGGTGTTTTACCTTCCAGTAGTTTGTGTTCACTACGATTTTTTACGTGAACAAAACAATGCAGTGCTTCTGCCCAAAATCTACCTTTTAAACCACTATCGGCTAACATTGAGCGTATTCCCTCTCCAGCTACTCTGTTATAAGATTCGGCTACCCCATTTTGTTCTGGAGTGTATACTGAAGTTCTCTCCATACGTATACCTAATTCATTAAGAAAATCTTGAAATTTTACATTACAAAATTCCATGCCGTTATCACACCTTACAGATTTAAGTTTAACATTTAACTGTCTTTCATATTTTGCTAAATACAGTTTAAAGCAATTAAAAACTTCATGTTTATGTTTTATAGTAAAAATTTCAACATAACGAGAAAAATCATCTATTACAGATACGAAATATTCAGCTCCGCCAACTGAATTTACTGGACTTTTACCCCAAACATCCATATGTACTTTCTCTAATACACTTTTAGTCATTATACCGTGATTTACTTTAAAACTAGTTCTAGTCGATTTAGTTATTTTACAAGTATTACAAGCATCAAATTTACCACACAAATTATCTAAACCATTCACAACATTGTTTTGACTCATATGATTTAACATTCCAATATTTAAGAGGCAAAATCGTCTATGAACCAATTCCCTATCTAGACCTGTACTAAATGCTAATTCTTTAGTTACTACCACTTTTTCAACATAGCCTTTAAGTATATACAACTTATCAATTCTAGGTACAGTAAATAAATAATTATGGTTTTTACCAAATACAGTCATTTTGTTATTACCCCATTTTACAGTAATCCCTGCTAAATCCATATTCGAACCGCTTATTAAATTTCTACGCATATTGGGTGCAAAATATACATTTTCTAATTTTATGGGAACAAATTTATCTCTATCTTTAACATTAAAATGTATATCACCAATACCAAAAATATCAGACTTACTATTTTTATCTCCAACAAGTACTTGACTAGGATTCAAAGTCTTGAAGTTACTAAAGTAGTCTCTTTGTGTACAGAAGTGAGCTGTGCTGGCAGTGTCAATCAGGAATTCAACAAACTGCTTGTCTTTCCTTTGGCGAATTTCAGCATCTCTTATCGTAGTCAAATCACTGTAAAAAGTTTCCTTGGAATCTTGAGTTTTAGAATTCCGTTTCGTGGTTTTCTTCTTCGGGAAACATCTTTCCGCACTATGTCCTTTCTTATTGCAGTAGGAACACATAATTGTTGTTGTTGTATCATTGCCCAGGACGCGACCACTGCTTTTATTTCCATTCAACTTCCGATAGGCTTGCTTTCTAGTAGATGAAGTAGTATAAGCATCGGCGACTATGTCCTCTCCTCTGTCTTTCTGCTTTTGTTTTATCCTTCCAGATTCGATTAGGAGCTCCTTTTCAACATTAGAAATTGAAAAATCTTTATCTTCTAGTCGATAAAGCATTTGAACTAAGTTGTCATAATCTGCTGGCAATCTTCTAATTAATTGGAAACATGTGAGCTTTTCTGGCATTACAAAACCTGCGTCATGAATCTGTTTCCTTTTTTCATTTACTAACTTGCAGAAAATGCCAATAGTCTCCTTCTCTGGATCAAACTTCAATTCAAAGAATTCATCAATAAGTCCGGCTAACCGTGCTCGGGAGGTAGGTTCAAAGTTTTCTTTTAAAATAGTCCACGCTGTTTTTCCGTCCTCTGTGTCGGCTATCAGCGGTTGAAACTGCTCATCAATTCCTTGGAATACAGTAGAGTAACTTCTAGCTTTTCGCATTTCATAAGAGCGTAGGTCTCTGTCTGTTGCATCAGTTGGTAATGGCTTCTCTGTACCACCAACAAATTCCCAAGATCCTTTATCGATGAGTAACACTTTCATATTTACTTTCCAACTACTGTAATTGAAACTGTTTAGCTTTGTAAATCCCAATATGGAGCTGCTGTCATTTTCGGCCATCTCCAATCTATCTAAACGGCCCCAGTAGCGTTATAATAAACTTGCTTCTAAAGACGACAAAAGCTTAACTAAGCTGGGCAGGCGTGGCCCATAACCTTGCTGGCAGAGTTTAGTGCGTTGTGGAAAATGCCCAGCAAGCATAATGAAAAAGTCATCTTTTAACTAATCATAAATTTTATTAAGCAAGAAAAATCGTAACTTAACTTAAACATCACAAAGGAGAAACAATCCTCTCCATAACATGAGGTAACGAATTCAATACATACAGTCATGAAAATCAAACGAAACAAAAACTCCAAATCCAATCTTGATTTGTTATATATATATACAAACTAACACTTGCATAATGAGGGTACTTACACACTCAAAATTAATACTATGCAAATTCTGTCTTTGAATTATTTTTAAATGTTCGAACTCCCTCTTTCAGAGGTTTTTCGAACTCGTGATCTCTGACTCTTACTCGAACCTTGTTCATTGAAATCCATAGTCTGACATAGTCTATCTGATCCATAGTCTATCTGAGTAAACGCAGTATTTTCGATTCAAACTAGCTGAAATAAGCCTTAATGCCAACAGAATTGCAACTGCTTCAGCGGTGAATACGGAACACATAGTTGGTATTTTATAACTGTAGGTGTCGTCAGCAATAACAATACCACAGCCAACATAGCCAGGAGATTTTGAGTCATCTGTGAAAACCGGAACATGTTGACAATATTGATGACGATGAGTTTTGTATAGTTGCTGAAAAATGATAGGCGCAACATGAGATTTACTATGTACATCGAATGGAGAATGAAAATGATATTTAAGAGATTCCAATCAGCATGATATATGAAGACAGAGGGTCTAGGAGTGATATTACTAGTAGATGAATATGAAACGATGACAGGAAAGTGATCGCTGTTATGAAGGTCATCATGGCCATTATGAAGGTATATCATCAACTGAGAGTTGTGAGAATGGTAAAATTGCCGGTGAACATAAAGCTAAATCAATGCAATGGAAAGTCTGTGTGGGTGCATGAAAATATGTGTCCTCTCTTGATTCAGTAAACATAAGTTATGATCAATAATGAGTCTTTCTATTTGACATCCGCGAGCATTGGAGTCGGAACTACCCCATAATTCGCTGTGACCATTAAAATCCCCTAATAGTAGAAAAGGTGCGGGCAGTTGATGAATCAATGAGTTTAAATCGATTTGAGTTATAGCAGCAAGTCAATCAACAACAGGATGAAACTGACGAAGAATAAATGGATGACAACGATGACTTTCAATATCAAAGACGGGGAAAACCACGAATACCACCAATAATTATAAAGAACAATAATGTGAAATGGCTACAACTCAAGCAAAGTCTACAAGATCAAAAAATTACAGAATTTGAAGGAAAACACAATGGCGAATATCTGATAATATTCTCCAATATAGATATGAGGCGTCGGGCAATCGACATACTTGACCAACTAAATGTAAAATATCACACCTTTCAGTTAAATAAAGAGAAACCATTGGGAGTCGTTTTAAAAAGCATTCCAGCATATATTGATTCAGATGAAGTCCAAAGAAATCTAATTGAACAGGGATATCACCCAAAACGTGTAACTCAGATGAAAAGATATACCGAACAATGAATCTTCAATCTGCCTCTACACATCATTACCCTCGACACTCCAAACTCATCCCTAGACATCCACCCTCCTAGCGAACAAAAGGCATCGTTAGGGGATTTAGAGAGGCACACCTGTTACTAATTATGGTCAAGTTGGGGAAAGTTAAAGATACTATAGGGTTATTCTTTTTTAAGTGTATTCTTTGGCGCGTTTGCAAATAAGCCATGATTGTTGTGTCTCTTCAGTATAAACAGCCAAAGAGGTTAACATAATATTTTGGCATGTTTGTGAATATTGCAATGGTATTAGCATCGTAATTTGGCGACTGAAATTAACATAGCACATCGTACGACAACCGCAAATCATTTTCACAATTGTCGAGATCCACGTGCCGCAATGGCTGATTTTTATTTTTTAAATGCCCAAAGAGGAGGCAAAATCTTAGTCAATAATAATTTCACATACACACTAAAACGGACAAGCAATCAAATTCAGTTCTGGAGATGCCGTCATTTAAAGCCCCATTGCGGAGCTAGGCTCCGCATTAAAGATGATACGATAATTTTAAAGGAAGGAGAGCACAACCATGAGGATGATTCCGAAAAGATTAGGTATATGAACTTTTCAGAAGAGATGGAGCAAAAGGCTGCCGAGAGAATTACAACACCAGTTAAACGTTTGTACGAGTAAGTTTTAATTTAATGAAATGTCTTTTATAAAGAAATTAAATTTTAAGTTAATGTTTGTGTTAAATTAACTAAAAAAAGAAGTTTAGAATTTATATTTTGACAAATTTTAAATTTAAAAAAAATTAAATATTCTTTCAATTCTAATTGAATGAAACTTAAATATTTTTTATTAACTATGATTAATATTTTATGATCTATTTTTTATTAACTATGCTTATATTTTATTAACAATAAATTAGCTACTTAATTCATAGTCAGCAAATTCAGAAGAAAATATGCTTGATGAGTTTATGTAATGGGCTCTTGATTTGTTTATCTAATGAGTTTATTTCTAACAAATTTTAAGTGAATAAAATTAGGTAAGCTTAATTCTTGAAATTTGTAAATAAAATTTATCCTTTCAAATCAGATGCAATTAAATTATTTAAGAACTTTTTATGTAACATTATTAAGGCTTGTAACTTGAATTCTGCAAAATAAATTTTTATATATATATATATATATATATATATATATATATATATATATATATATATATATATATATATATATATGTAAATCTTTTTTTTTTACCACTGAAAAAATGCAAATAAATTCAAATTATTATTAAGAGTAGAACTGTGAATTAACTACATGTTAATGGGGAGAAGGAAAAAAAAAGAAGATATTTTCATAGTAATAAAATATTTTAGCCAAGTTCAAGCTACACTGTCTTTCCCTATACTCTGTAGTAAATTAACTTTTTTTTCCCCATATCACTTTCAGATCTATCTAGCTTTTGTCAATATACACATTGATAGCTAATAAACAAACCCAAATAATACACAAGATCTTTTTTTTTTTTTTTTTGGGAGCACTAAAGACAAATGATAATTCTGAATCAAATTTTATTAGATTATTGTGGACAAAAACGCTTTTAAAGAAATAGACTTACTTAAGAATGTTCGAATTAATTTGATTTTATAAACTCACTTTGATAGATAAACTTACCAGCTTACTGATGGTCTATTGACAGAAAGATATCCTGTTAAATCATGAATAGATATATAGTAAATCTATAGGAATTTATTAATTTATAAATTTAATAAATTCTATGAACTGCATATTGTAAGATGTTAAATCTGATGTCTCAACCATATAGTACAACAGAAAAGAGATGAAAGTAATGGATATAATACAATTAAAAATATCAAGTGTTAAACAGTTTAAAGATGACTTTTAAGAAATTTCTGATTCCACTCTTTAAAATTCAAATATTTAACTTATTTGCATGATAAAAATGCCAGACATTAGTAACAATTAAATTGCTTTTTCAATAATTTTTTTACCATTTACTATATTGAATATGTCATGATAGGGGAGGAGGAAAATTTTAAAGCTTTTGAGCCACTTTTGGAATTAATATTTGTTGTATTAGTAAGTTTAATATTAATGTACATAGAATTTAAGAAAACTTCCCAAACACAAAATGAGGAAACGAGTCAGAGCTTCCTCTATCCTCAGAGGTTAAATGAGGCCCCGTTCCACACATCTTGTTGAATATAATGAATGTGATTGCTTTAACATCAACATTGAATTTCTTTTTTCTTCAATTTGTCAATTAGGCAAATTTAATTATAATTGAAGTAATAGAGTAGATTTATATTTAAAAAATTATATAAACAGAGTACAAACATAGTCATTAATATATTGTATATTCCCATATAAATAAGAATAGTTTCAATTTCCCTTACTAAAAAGAGATGTTTTTCTTTGGGAAAGGAACAATTCTTATAGGGCAAAAAATATTATTTATCTTAGTAAAATAAATATTTTTCTAATTTGTAAGCATGCTTGCAGCTGCTATATTATAAGTGCATAATATTTTTTCTACTTAATAATTTATTGTTATTTTTTACTTTAATTTTCATAGTGAAGCTGTTGGTAATCATGCGTTGTCCCTGGAGGCTGCTGCCGCAATTCCCAGATTTTCCGCACTTTCAAAAAAAATGTATAGATCCCGCCATTCAACGATGCCTGCCTTGCCACATTCTGTGGATGATATTAATCTCCCAGAAGAGTGGCAAAGAACGACAGGCGGAAATAAATTCCTGTTGATCGATAATGGGCAGGGATCTGAAAGATTTCTGGTAAATATATATCTTAATAACCATTGTCTCAATATTCTGAAATTAAACAAAAATTATCTTCCCACATTTTTTTTTCACTCCTTACTTTACATTTAGAGAATTTTGACCCAAATATAGTTTTACACTTTATTTTAATTAATAAATTTTTTTGTTCAAACTTTTCACTATAAAATCTAAATATAATATAATAATCTAATCTAATAAATAATAATCTAAAAATATAATTTTACATTTACTTGTTGTCAGGGTTCGTTGATTTAAATCATGATTTAAATCAAATGATTATTTTTTTAAAAATCATTGATTTAAATCAACTGATTTTTTTAATATATGTATTGATTTTAAAAGAAATATAGAAAGAAATTTTGTGAAAAAAAAATTCCAATGAGTACATAGTTTTTTTTTAGCTCATCAATTTTGATATAGGATTAAAAATGAATATTTTAATATAAAAATATATAGATTAAATATTTATTTTTTGATGAATGACTACATTTATAAACACAATCTGTTACATTTATTTTGTCATATTAGAAATCATGAGAAAAAAATACACAATTTTAAATTAAAATTATGGTTTGCTAATTGAAACTTTAATTTAATAGTTAAAAAGTCTGTCCAAGGCAGCTGTTAGCAAGGGTTTTCAAAAAGCAACTAATGGTAGTCAAATTTTGATAATTAATACAAAAGGCAACTTATAGTAAGAACATATATTTTTTCATCTCATTCTTGTATGCAATGAAATGTTTGTGCAAACTTAATTCTCATAAAATACAATATTTACTACTTTTTTTTGGTTTTGAGATTTAAATGATTCCTAAATTTTAAGTAAATAAAAGTGTACATTAAATTTAACTAATTATTGAATCGTTAAAAATTTATGATTTGCCGATGTAAAATTATATTTACATACGAAAAATTATCAGCAAAATTTTTTAATTAAAGTTCATAAAGAATTATTTTGTTTCACTCCCGGAAAATAATTCTATAGGTGCCTTTGGTTTTTTGTTTCAAGTGCTTTGTAAATAAAATTTCAGATTCTGAAAGGATAATGTATGTAAGTATTTTGCAATTTAATTTCAGTGAAAGAAGAAGTGAAAAAAATTATGCAAATAAGTACTTTGAATATTTTTAAATTTTCTTTATTGTATCAATTTTTAAGTAAAATAACAATTTAAAAATTCGAGATACAATTTTATTTTAATATTTTGGTAAATGAATGACTTAGATATATTTAAAAGACAAAAAAAATTGAGGTACATTTTCCACTAAATTCAAATGTAGATTTAACTTTGCAATTATATAGTGTGGTTTTCTTAATTTCTGGAAAACATTAATCATTTTTAAAACACCATTTAAATGAAAGTGATAAATGCAGAATCATTTTGTTAAATTATTGAAAAAAAGCTCTAAAATTGTGAATTTTTATTTTAATAAAGAGAAATCTTTATTTAATAAAGATTAATAAATTTTTATTTACATAAATATTATGAAATAAAAATTTTCGAAATTTTAAAGGCGATATTTAAGTGCAATATTAGAAGATTATTGAGAGGGCAAGTGCTCCCTCCTAACATAATAACGATGACACCATAATGGCTATTCAAGCCAACTGAAAAAAATTATAATGCACACAAATTAAACTGTATAACTACAAATTAAAAATGTAAACTAAGATTAAAATCATTGATAGCTTACTGGTTAAAAATCAAAGGATTATTAGACATAAGTAATTTATAAATCTTTATTAGGAATTCATAATTTGTCACAATATAAGTTTAGAGTTCAAAACAAGGTGGAATTCTTTTAACGCTATGAAACTGAGTTTAACAAAATAAAGACTGTTACAAAAACTAAAAATTATCTTTGGAAATTATTCTGCAATGTTGATAAGAAATGACTGTAATTAATTAAAAAAAATAATTTGTAATTAAATAACTACAAGCTAAAATTATAAACTTACTTTAAAATCGTTAAGTTCTTTTAAAATTATATTAAAATAAGTTATAATTAACAAACATAATAATTTTAATAAAACTATTTATATAAAAGTGATAAATTTATAATTATTATTTTAAATTTTGATAAATTGTCTGATGTTATTAATTTTTAATTAATAAGGAATAACTTAGTGAAGTTTAAAATAGTCTGCAATTAAAAAAATTATACTGAAGAGCACGTATTTTGCGATTAAATAACTACAAACTAAAATTATAAACTTACTTTAAAATTGTTCAGTTATATTAAAATGTTGATATTATATTAAAATAAGTTATAATTAAAAAACATAATAATTTTTATAAAACTATTTATGTAAAAGTGATAAATATAAAATTATTCTATTAAATTTTGATAAATTGTCTGATGTTATTATTTTTTAATTAACCAGGAATAACTTTGTGAAGTTTTAAAACAACTTTTAAAATATTCTGCAATTAAAAAAAATATACTGAGGGGCACGTATTTTACAATTAAATAACTACAAACTAAAATTATAAGCTTACTTTAAAATCGTTAAATTAAATTAAAATGTTGTTATTATCTTCTCCTAATAAGCTGCATTATAATCCACATCGGGAAGCTTGTTATCTCTAATCTTCCAGAATACTAATTGATGCCATTGCATTTAGAAAACTATTTTTTGATTATTCCGAAGGTTTCAAGGGAATGCAGTACGGACTAGCTCATTTCATTAAAGAACTGTTTGGCGATAAGCATCTTGAAGAAAAAAGATAAACATTGCCATGTGGAATCCACCGCGAAGAGCCTTCCTTTTTGCATGGGTTGGAGTTAAAATTTGGCAAGTAAGGGGCGATAAGGGATACTCCTGTAGCAACCCCCTCACATCGACTTATTTTGCTCCTCTGGTCACCCTCCCCTTAATCCCCTCACTTGCTGGTCACCCCTCCACCCAACTTTGAGTTTGACAGCTGAAGATTGATGAAGAATCACCCCTTCTGGGATGACTTTGCGTAGACAGCAACTGAACATAACAAGAACATTTTTTATATGACACGTTTCATGGATCTCGTTGTCACGGAATCAACCTACATAGGGCGCCAAGGATATACTCAATGCCACAGGTGCCAACAATTCAATTATGTGCAGGCATCCTGTCGGCACACTCCTAAATGTCTTAAGGGCTAAAATTAAGAAAACACCTGCAAATTTCCCATTTTAATTTTTTTTTAAATAAATCATCTCTGAAATGTTACCTATAAATAAAACAAACATTTTGTCAATCCGACCAACCATTGCCGAGATATTACACTTTTTATAGAAATCGAAACTTGAGCAGACGATAATTTTGACGTGTTTTGAAATCAAAACTAAGTTTTTATTCCTGGTTTTCAGTCGTTTTAATTATTTCTGTACTTTTTATTTCATTTAAATTTATTTTCAGTTTCATATTTAAAAGCTTTGTAAGCATCAAAGATAAACTGACTGTTAACTGTAAACATTCAGTTTGTTTACATTTGTATTTTCCAATAGATTCATCCACATTTTCTCATTTTATATTTCTTCTAATAGAAAAAAAAAAAAAAACAGTTCTTTTCAGAACTAATCGCTAAAATTTAATACGTTTTATACTTTAAAAATATAATCACTAACTTATTTAGATTTCATTCATATCTGTGTAACTTGTATTACAAAATGCATAGTATTAACAGAAGTTATCGAAAGCCAAAAGCAAGACCATCGAAAAAAAACTTTTGGCTCAACAAAGAAATCAAACTAGATGGAATAAAGATGTTAGTAAACATGAGAATATTTTACTCCAGGAAGATACTCCCCTTTCTTCAACAACTGAGCTAAATACTATGAGCGTTAGTGCTCGCAAATTGCAATTCCCTGTGAGAACTTTGAACAATAGTCAAGTTAGCTCAGAAGACCCCCAACTATGTTCTTATGAACAAAAATATGTGGAGTACTTTACTCAAAAACATAAATTGCACGCAATGTAATGAAGCAGCTGTTGATGTTGCTTGCAAAGAACAATATGGGTATTCTTCCAAACTAGAACTATATTGCAGAAATTGTGAAACAATGCTTGGATCAACTTTTTCTAGTTCTCGTTGTGAAGATTCAAAATCTTTTCTCGCGAACATAGAACTTGTCAAAGCATTTCTGAAAATTGGTGAAGGACACGCGTCTTTGGTGAAGGACACCGTATTGTTATGTCTGACAACTCCCTCGACTATGAGACATATGATTCCTGTAACGATGAGGTCGCCCTCAGTGGGGGCGAGATCAGTATGAGTATTGTAGCGAGCGCCATGCATAGCGCTCAATACAAAACTAGTAATGATAAGAATGACACCAATTTTTTCGACATCCCGGCTTCTTGCAGCTGTGCCCGCGGTAGCCAGGAGAACGCAAATGGCAATATTCCTTGTAGCCAAAAAACCCTAAGCACAACAAACCTCAAGAAAACTAAATCTAAAAAGTCCAGGAAGAGGAAGGCACGGTCAAAAGCCCCACCCCCAATAGTACAAACCATCTCAAGCTCCGACTCGGAGAATGAGATGGATTTGACAACAACTTCTAAAAACAAAAAATGCGAGCTCACGGACAACGCTCTTAGTAAAGGCACAGGGGCCCAGAATAAATATCTGGAGCACCGCGCAAAGGTCTTGAGAGAAACCAAAAGAGCCAAAAGGGTAAGGGACTTAAACCCCACCCAAAAGATAGGATAGCCCCAATTATAATCATAACTAACACAAACATAAGAGCCATGTGTAATGCTATTTATATAGTTATCGAAAAAGAAGATGTCCAGTTTAAAGTGTCCGGTGAAGACATAAAAGCCTATGTTAATACAATTGATAACCACCGCTCCCTTACCAAATTCCTAAACGAAAACAAAATTGATTACGTCATTATCCCCCAATTCCATGAAAGGCCCTTCAAAATAGTGGTCAAAGGTGTTCCGATAAGTACTCCCCTGCACGAGATGGAGGATGATCTAACCAGCCTAAATTTCACCGTAAGAAAGATCAACCAACTCAAAAGATCCTCTTTCCAATCACCCCTACCTATATTCCAAGTTCACTTGGAAAAAACTGATAACATTGATGAAGTATATAACACAGAACTGTGCTGTGTACAAGTGTCTATCGAACCTTTTAGAGCCAGGGACAAACCCCAGCAGTGTTACAACTGTCAGGAGTGGAACCACAGTTCCATCAATTGTCATGTTAAAACAAGGTGCGTGAAATGTGCAGGTTCCCATGCAATAAAAGAATGTACTAAAAAATTTGAAGAACCAACAAAATGTGCAAACTGCTGTGGGCCACACACCGCAAACTATTCTAAATGCCCAAAAGCCCCCCAAAAAATTTTAAAAAAAAATTACCAGAAACGTGGAAACAAAAAACAACCCAAAAATATTCTCAGCAAGAAAAACAACTCCTGGACTCAGCTTTGCCAAAGCCGTCTCGAGCAATGGCAAAAATGACAACGAGACCAGATCCAGGTCAAATGAGAGAACAAGTCTAAATGCAGAACAAAACTCGCAAGTCATAGATCAAATCTCAGAACTTGTCAAATTTGTAAAAAAATTTCAGCCAAAACCTTAAAACGATAAACGACAACATTGAAACAACAGAAAAACCCCTTAATCAATTGTTCACAATCATGAACCAATTCTTCAGAAATAGTAACCAAGGAAATAATACTAATAATGCAACAAACCATTAAAAATAATATCCTTATATGCAATTCGAACGCCGGTGGACTATAACCTAAAGTAAATGACTTAAAAATCTTCTGCCAACAATATAGTCCTGACATCCTTCTCTTACAGGAAACTAAACTTAAACCTAACGAACCCTTTAATATTAGTAATTATGCCTTTTACCATACCCCCCCCGAAACAACAGCAGAAGAGGTCAATACGGTGGCACAGGAATCCTTATAAAAAATTTTATCCTTAGAATTTGTGAAGCCACTGCAATAGAAATCAGTATCAATAATGACAACTACCTTCTGGTCTCTATCTACATAAACCCCAAGGCTAACACAATCTTTACTCTGGACATCGAAAACATCTTAAGTCTTAAAAGTAGCATTCTAATAGCAGGAGATTTTAACTGTAAGCATAGAGACTGGAACTGTCAGAAACAGCAGAATGTTACAAGATTTTATCAAAAAAAAGCTAACTTAGACCTATCTTTTCCCGATACCCCAACTAGATATGGAATAAACACAGCAAACACGATAGATTTCGCGATCCATAGAAACTTAAACCTTCAAATTCAATGAACTTTCCTCTGATCACAACCCAGTTTTTATAAATCTTGACCTCCAACAACCACCTGATCTTAGAAAATCCAAATTCTTTACAGACTGGGAAAATTTTACCGATATTTTAACTAATACTAATTTCAATCCGATCAATTCAAAAGATGATAAGGACGCGACAATAGAAAACCTAACAACAATTAAAAATGCTCACCAAAATTCCACAAAAGAAATTAAAAAAGCTAAAAATTTCCTAATTCCTAAACGCATACTAAATATCATCAAAAACAGAAATAGAGCACGTAAAAAATGGCAACGAACTAGGCACTCGGAGGACCAAAACTAATAAAGTTAAAATTGAAGTTAACAGATTCCATCAAGAGAAATGGGAAAACTATATTAAAACCATGAATCCAGAAGATGGCTCAATCTGGAGAGCAGTTAATAAATTCAAGAAAAAGAAAACCTACTACCCCCATTAATAGACGATAAACAAAATAATCTACTCTACCCAAAATAAAGTAAACTTAATAGCAGAAAGCCTTAACCAACTTAGCAATAATAAGAAAGTTCCGCAAGAAATTCACTCAACTGTTCAAGATATCATAAGAATTATCGATAGCTACCCCACCTGATAATGTTTTGTCTGATGAAATTATTGCAGCAATCAAAAAACTAAAAAAATCCCCAGGCAAAGACTCCATAAATAATAAAATGCTCAAAAAATTACCAATTAAGTTCATCGTTTATCTTACTCACATCATCAACGAAATTTTTAAACTGTGCTACTTCCCCAACAGCTGGAAGACAGCCGAAATCAGACCCCTATTTAAACCTGGCAAAGATCATTCAAGAGCTGTAAACTATAGACCAATTAGTCTTTTATCATCATTAAGCGAAATAACCGAAGAAGCAATCCTTAACAAAATCAGGAATCACTGCGAAACCAATCACGTAATTACCCCCCAGCAATTCGGATTCCAACCTAAACTTTCTACAGTTCACCAACTCCTAAGAATCACAGAATATATCCACGATGGTTTCTTATACAAAATACATACGGGAGCAACTTTCCTGAACCTTGAAAAGGCCTTCGACAAAGTGTGGATCTACGGCCTAATCCACAAACTCTTCGAACTTAATTTCCCTGAACCCCTTATTAAACTAATAAAATCTTACTTAACCAACCGAAAATTTTTTGCAAAAATTAATAATTCTATTTCTGCAATTAATAACATCAGCAGCGGTGTGCCACAAGGCAGTAAACTTGGCCCTGTCCTATTTTTAATTTTTATAAACGATCCTAAAGATCAATTTAGGAAAATCACTAAGTATCTTAGAGATAATAATATTGCTTTCAATTAATTTCTTCTCCCATCCATGAAGAAAATAAAGGTATCAGAGACTTCAGTGAAAAAGACATTGAGGATACTTTAAAAGATCTCGACTATGATGTAGAAACTGTGAAAAGACGAAGAGGTGACAACACCTCTTCGTCTACCGCTCTTTCTGGTCACATTAAAAAAACAGGGACAATAAGAATAAAAATATATACAACTTAAGATATCTCTTTAATACAGATATAAAAATAGAAAGCTACCGAGGTCGCGGTGGGATATCACAATGCCACAATTGCCAAAACTTCCAAAATGGATGCAATCACCCATCCAGATGCGTCAAATGTGGTGAAAACCACCATACTAAAGAATGTGCGCAAAAAATCGCTAATTTTAGCAAGCTAATTTAGCTACCTTAATTGATATCAAAAACAAACAAGAAATTAAAAAGGCAGCTAGGGAAAAGATTAAATCCTACCCACCCCCCAAGAACCTTTAACAATAGAACATTCTCACAAGTAGTTCAAAATATATAAGCTAATGATTTCCTAGAAACATCAAAAGAAATTATTCAAGAAGCCCGTAACATCCTATCTGAGCTAAAATTAACTATTGACTATCTTAAAAGTACAAAAATTTTCGACATAACAAAAATTATCGACAACTTCGGCATAGTAGAGCTGATAGCATCCCCGGAAAAATCAACCAATCATGGTTAACAAAACCAATGCAATCAGAAACAAAATTAAGATAGCTAATTGGAATGCGTGCAATTTGCAAATAAAACTAAATGAATTAAAAAATTTTATCCAAGAACACTCTCTGGATTTTATTTTTATCACTGAAACCCATGCAAATTCTGGTACAAATCTTAATACAATCTAAATAACATTATTATAACTAACTCCAACTTTAGAATTGAATGCAACACTATCAATGATCTCTCAAGCGATCACTTCCCAGTCATGTCATAGCTGGTGTTTACATTACAAATGTTTTAGAAGAAAAATATATTAAAAGTGCTAATTGGAACACATTTTATACCGCACTCAATAAAGAAGATAGCCAAATTCCTCAAATTAACAGCACGGATCAGATTGAAGAAGAAATAATAAATATAAATGAAAAAATTAATCAAGCCCATTGTGCAGCAACAAGTAGCAAAAAGTTTTTTGATATTTCAATGAGTTTACCCAAGCATACTAGAAATCTGATTACAACTAAAAATAAAATCAGAAAGAGTTTTCAACGCGCTAGGAACCCAGAGGACAAAGCGGGGTTAACAAATTGACCAAAATTATAAGAGATCTAAGCAATGAATACCGAATGTACAAATGGAACCAAAAAGTAGAATCCCTATGCATCCAAGATAATTCACTCTGGAAATTTACTAAAAGAATTAAAAATGAGAAAATGCCGGACCAACCACTTGAAGTAAATGGCACTAAGATAGTAAGCATCTAAGATAAAATTGAAATTTTTGCAGACACAATAGAAAAACAATTTACAGACAATGATGATAACACCCCAGCCTTTACTGATACAGTTAATCAAGAATACAACAAAATTATGAATAACAAAAGCCTTAATATTAACAATACAACGAATCAAACAGAAGTCAGAAAAATCATTAGCAAATTAAAGAATATAAAAGCCCCTGGTAAAGATAACATCAGTAATCTTATGAAAAAAAATCTTTCTACAATTTATATTAATAAAATAGTAAATAATTTTAATTCATGCCTGAAATTTAATTATTTCCCAGAGTCATGGAAATAAGCAACTATCATTCTCTTTCCAAAACCAGGAAAAGACCATAAAAATCCAGCCAATCACAGGCCGATCAGCCTTCTTCTTCCTACTATCGCAAAAATTTTTGAAAAATTATTAATAGCAAAATTAAACCATTCCTTAGTATACTTCCTAACCAACAATATGGCTTCAGAGAAGACCTATCCACCGAAAAACAACTCCTTAGAATCATTGAATATATTAGCAATGGCTTCTTTAAAAAAGAAACCTCAGCCATGTTAATGCCCGATGTTAGCAAGGCCTTTGACAGGGTCACAAAGGCCTAGTTTATAAATTACACAATATGAACATCCTCATTGATTACATTCATCTCATTAACTCTTATCTATTCAACAGATAATTCCAGATCAAAATTAATAACAATTTATCTACCATTAGAAACATTTGCGCAGGAGTACCGCAAGGGAGCATCCTAGGCCCAATACTTTACATCCTATATACTTCGGATTTTCCTAAACAAGAAAGTGAAATCCATGAACTTAGCGCTTCCCAGGTCAAAATTCATGCTGGTACCAGCAACTAAATTATGCTAGTTTTTGCTATGTATTGCTAGGCCTGCTAGATTTTCTTGCTAGTATATGCTTTTTTATGCTTGCCACCATCACAAGCTAGATACCTAGCATACATCATACTAGCATGACAAGCTATGTAGAATCATCTCATGCTTACTAGCTATTTAAGCTGGCTCCCAAGCATGGAGAGGTAGGATGACAAGCTATTATATTACAAGCTATTATATCCTAAGCTATTATATCCTTGACAAGCTATTATATTCTTTTTTATGCTTGCCAGCATCACATGCTAGATACCTAGCATACATCGTAATAGCATGATAAGCTATGTACAAGCATCTCATGCTTATTAGCTGCTTAAGCTGGCTCCCAAGCATGGAGAGGTAGGTACTTTAACAAGCTATTATATGCTTTTCAGCATCACACGCCTAGCACACATCGTAATAGCATGATAAGCTATATACTAGCATTTCATGCTTATTAGCTGTTTATGCTGGCTCCCAAGCATGGAGAAGTAGATACCTTAACAATCTTTTAGATGCTTTTTTATACTTGCCAACTTAATATACTTTACAGACAGCTTAGGCAAAAATAGCATTTTATATTTTAATAAAATCCTTAGAGCTTGTTATAGTTATTTAAAATAGGTCCCTAAAACTTGTTTAAATTTTATTAATTTATTATGATTATAAAATTGTTATTATGAAGAGTAATTAAATACAAAATTTGTAAAATGTAAGAATAAAAAATGCAAAATAGTTTGCTTCTTCATAAGGTCTCTTCCAGATGGTTATGTGTTAAAAGTAAAAAGCTTACAGACTTAATCTTTAGATGGAAAAAGCGGTAAAAACTGCTCAACTTCGCTGTTATCATTCCAAAAATATTGTTTGTGTATTATTAAGTCTCATATGAGGCAAAATTCATGCATGCTCAAAATTCAGACCGGTACTACCAACACAAAATATGCTGATTGCAGCATGATCAAACTCATGCTGGAATAGCAAAAATTCCTAGCAACCGATGGTAGAATTCTCTTGCTGGAATAGCAAAAATTCCTAGCAACCGATGGTAGAATTCTCATGCTGGAATAGCACAGAAAACTAGCAAGTGATGGTCGTGATTGTTGCTAGACTAGCAAGATATTCCAGCAACACAAGCTGGTATCTGTTAGCTAGACAAGTGTGCATACCATGACATGCTAGTAATTTTGCTGGTACCAGCAAATATTTTTGCTCGATCGTGTTTTTTTTTTTTTTTTTTTTTTTTTTGCTGGTATATTGCATTTTAAGCTTGTCTAGCAAATAAATAGCAAACATTTCAACCTGGATCTAACTTTAATACAAGTTCATTAATGCTGGAATAGATAATGCATTTAAATTTGCTTCTTTTAAAAATATTTTTGGGATTACATTCAAATTAAATATTGCATTCGCTATAATTTAACCAAAACATATTAACAAGGTTTTCTGGAAACATGAGGATGTTTAAGAACATAATGATATGGAATTTTTTTAAAATTAATTTAGGTCTTCTAACCGAAATAGCCAGCATTTTCATGTAGTTCTATTTTAGAAATTCGAACAGAGATTCAAATCAATATTATACATTTATAACTGAGACATTAAAAATAATCAGCGAAATATATAGCTTGACATTTATAGCCAAATGAATTTCTTAGGCAGCAACAGAACAAGGCCCGCGGCTTTTTACATTATATAGAATATCACGTCAAAAAAAATTTAGTCAATATTGCAGAAAAATATATTCCCTTAACATTCTTTCATTCAAATTTATGTCTGACTTTAATTTGAAGTGATGTTTCTGAAGTACAGATCAAAATTAAATTAACCTATTTTTCATGTGTAACGAGAAAAATAAAAATATAGTCCATCTTTATTACATATTGCAAAAATATCTAACTTTTTTTTATATACTTTTTTAATAAAGCCTTTTAATTGTGTAAAATGTGCATTTAATAAAAATTGTAAATATTTTCAGAATAAACACACATAATTATTTTATGTAATAATTTTATTTATATAGACAGGGTGTGTGGCCAAATCTTTCAACAAAAAATAAGCAGTCAAAAAATATTTTAAAGCCATACATACATTATCAAAAGGCAAAATAATTTTCAAACACTTTACATGATCATGATAAAATAATAGAACTCCTTTCTTAACTATATTAGCTATTAAAAATATTATCAAGAAATTTTTCGGCTTGATTTCAGAGGGTAGAAAATGAAGCTTGAAATTGAACCAATTAAAAAAACAGCCGCCAACAGCACAAGAGTTCACACGGCCAAGTACAGGTTCTGAGAACAATCCAATTTGTCTAACGGGTCATATAACTGATTCAGAATTATTTTTGCTATCAACAGCAATTTTGGAGTTAAAAATAGTTGGGGATAATATGTTAACTGTCACGCTTTAATTGATGGGGGTTCTTAAGCTTCTTTAATCAGGGAATCATGATGGAAGAATTTCTACTTTATCTATCTATAATCAAAATGTCGAAAAATTTTACCTTCAAACAACAAAAAGAAATTGTGATAATAGATGCATTGTTAATTTGCATTTTAAGAAAGAAAGAGTTTTAGGAAACTCCCCAAATGAGGCAATACAACGATATATTTTTCATTGGAAAAAAGGATTCGTGATAACCCTAAATTCAAAACGTTAATTTCATAAAATAATATCAAGATCTGGGACATGCAACTTGTTCCAAATTATGAACTTTCCAAACCATCTTCAGAGTGCCTCTATTATTTTGGTATCATCCGAGAAGAGAGTGAGACAACCAAATTATGCGTTGTCTTTGCATCCGCTAAATCCCCGGCAGGTATTTCTTTTAATGATGTTCTTCGTGTAGGTCCAAAGCTACAAAAGAACCATTTAATGTTCTCTTATAATTCAGATGTTATCCTGTTACACTAATCAGAGGCATTAAAAAAATGTTCCTCCGTCAAATTCACGTGAACAGTAACAATGTGGATTACCAGCAGATATTTTGGAAAGAAAAGCCGGAGGATCCATTACTTAAATTCAGATTGCTCACGGTATCATACGGAGAAGCTGCACTCCATATTTGGCTATGTGCACGATTCAACAGCTGGCGAAAGATGAATTAGCGCTCCTTCCAGAAGCTTCTAGAGCCACCTTAGAAGATTTTTATGTGGATGACCTTCTAAATAGAGCAAATACTGATGAGAAAGCTTGGCAACTAGTAATTTTTTCTGCCACTCTAACAGTTGATCACCGTACCATTCGTCGCTCTCTTGAAAGAAGCTGCCCTCAAGGCTCAGTCCTTGGATCCCTGCTATGGAACATTATTCTTAATAAACTTTAAAATATACTTTCAAACATCAATGGCTGTGAAACAATTGCTTTTGCTGATGAAATTTTAATCTGCTTGCAAAGCAAATGTGAGGACACTATTTTTTTACTGGCGCAAACCATCCTAGACATTATTGTTAAATGGTCCAAAGAACGAAAACTAAATTTCAATTCGAATAAGTCCAAAATCATGGTTATCAAAAAGAAAAATAAAGACTACTCGAATCAACAACTATACCTTGATATTAACCTTTTGGAATTTGTTAGTGAAATTAAATATTTGGGAGATATTCTTGATAATTTGAATTGGAAAAAACGTATTTCTTATTTATCAAAAAAATGCGAAAATATTCTTCAAGGATTAAATCGGATCTCATGCAATACTTTTGGTTTTAAGTTCAATGTTATGAGTTTAATTTACAAACAGGGAATTGTTCCTTTCATTTGCTACGCATCTAGAGTATGAGGTAATGCCCTACTTAAAAAAGTATATGTACATAATCTGCGTAGAGTTCAGAGAAGAATTCTTCTTAGAATTGTGCGAGGATAAAGGACTATTAGCTACGATGCTTGTTTCGTTTTATCAGGTCTTCCTGCAACATCGCATTAAGGTCAAATTTCTCATTAACTAACCTTCCACATCCATGTAATCGATTACCCATTGATACCATTAAAATCTGTAATAGTATTGAAAGTGATTTCCCGGTTGTTTGCTATATAGATGGAAGTAAATTAAATAACAGAGTTGGCCTGGCTTTTGTGATCTTTTATAATAGTATAGAAATTGAGAACCACCTAATTGGAATTCCTGATAACTGCAGTGTTTTCCAAGCCGAGCTTTTGTGTCTTTACCACTCTATTAAATGGATCTCAAACAACTCATCTCTTTCATCAAAATTCCTAATCTGTTCAGATTCCCTTTCATCGGTATTTGCACTTAAATGCATCACTTCTTTTAATAGAATTTTAATCTGTCATTTTAATGCAAAAACCCCTTGATGAAAAACAGTTTCACCCCACTTACTATATGAGTAGAAAAACGACTGATGCTAAAAAAAAGTATTCCAGCTACGAACTTGAAGCTCTTGCTATCGTAGAAGCCCTCAAGAAATTTCGCATCTATCTGTTAGGTATTCCATTTAAAATAATTACTGAGTGTGCTGCTTTTGAAAAGACTATGTCAAAACGAGATTTGTCGACTCGTGTAGCTCGTTGGGCACTTTTGCTGTAAGAATTCAACTACATAATCGCATTTTTCTTTTTAATATATATATATATATATATATATATATATATATATATATATATATATATATATATATATATATATATATATATATAATTATAACAACGGATTTGCCCGATATGGATTTGCACATGGAAAAATTATATAAATTGACAAAGGAACTTATTGTTTTTTTTCCCTTCGTGTTTTTTGTTTTTGTTTATTTTTGCTATATATATATATATATATATATATATATAGGGGAGAGTCGGGTACCCCCGCCCACTGTTAATTTCATATGTATAGAATATTTTTTCAAGTCAATGGGCCATCGGACATTAATTGTTATATTAAAAAAAGATTATTTTCAAAGTTTCAAGTATTTATGCAGCTGGTAACATGGTAAACAATAATTTTGAAAATATGTTGAATACAGTAGTCATGAAATTAAGAAAAATTGGTTGAATGTTTTGATTCAACTTCATTTTAATACTAAAAAAATAATTTTTTCTAAACATACGGCATTAAAGTATGTAGTCTTAAGTTTAATTTGCACATAGAAGTTTGCATGTAAAAAGTTTTTCGAGTAATTACAAATTTACAAAAAAATTGGATTTCGGGTAGCCCTGCTCACATGAATGTCGGGTATCACCGCCCAATTTTATTTCGTCGATAAATGTACGGTTGCAAAGATTATTATTTTATTGCTTCAGGTTTGAATGTTATATGCATTTTTAACAACAAATATATGTTTTAATATTATATGAAACATAAATTTATATATTTAAAAATGAAAAATTAAATATTTTTAAAATGTAATTGATATATCCAAATTAAATTTAATATCAAGAAATCATAAATATTATGATAAGCTATTTGCTTACTTATTTATTTTTACTTATTTGTGAACGAATCAATCTACAGAAGCAATTGAATGCAATCAAAATACAAGTGAATTTGTAATTTTATAAGAAGTATTTTATATTAAGTTTATAAGAAGAGATCAAGCAAATAAGTTTATATTGAAAAACAACTATTGTTATTAATTATTATTACTTAAATTAAATTATTTTCGTTAAATACTTAATATAAATATATATTAATATTATAATATATTAATATACATTAATAATGATGAAAAGTATGACACTTGTTGTTATTAAATGATAGAATTCACTAAAAGTATATAAATATGTAATAAATAAAATAATTTTGTGATAAAAATGATAAATGAGGTTTATCTATCGTCAATACATTGGTCATTCTTATTTACACCTGAAAAAATAGCCAAAATACACAATTTTTGTAACTGGGCGGGGCTACCCGACACATTTTGAAAAGAGCTGAAAAACATGTTTTTTTAAATTTCTATTTTTTTAAGTTTAACTATTCTTTTTTTTGGTTTATTCTTTTTGCATTATTCAATTAGATGATAAAACAATAGAAACATACAAAAATGTTGATTATTACTCAGTATTATATAGAAATATAAGCAATACTCCTTAAGTGAGCGGGGCTACCCGATTCTCCCCTATATATGAACAATATTTGCACTAATTCACATTGTACTTTGTTCAACTAATATTTGCACTTCAACCTGACACCCTAGGTAAAGGGTGTCAGGTTGATTTACTACTTAATTTATGTATTACTTACCAAAACGTTTGCTTCATCTTGCTCAAAAGCATCATGATCAATATCCAAATTGTCTTCAGCATCTTGTTGTATAGCATCATCATTAATAACCATCAAAATATCTTTTTCATCATAACATCCAGCCATGGAAATATCTTTATTCTCTTGGTTCTAAAAATAGATACAAAAGAATTTTTTCTTAAACTGAAACAAGTCAGGCAGCAGAAATTTTTAATTCCAGAAAACAAATGCTCAAAAATACAATCAAAAGATTTCTTCTCCAAATTTAAAAAAAAAAAAAAAAAATGCAAAGATTAAAAATTGAAATAAGCTATAGCGTAGCGCAGTGTTTCCCAACCTTTATTGTGCCATGTCCCACCTAAGACAATCTAAAATTCTTTTGCCCTCCTATATAACATATACATAATTTTTAATATTAAAAAATTGAATTGTTCACTTTCACTTAAGAAACTTAAATGATAGGTTTTAGGAAGAAATCACCAGGAAATTGTTAACGAAACACAGTAAGTAAATTTTCGAAACATATGATGAAAAAACTAAAATTCAAATAGTTTTAATAAAGATTTTTCTATAATAATTTAATATTTTAATTTAGTGAGATCCTTGCTGCACAGAGATTTTATGTTAGGTTCCAATTTGGTTAGCTTCAGTCTCAAGTATCCCCGTTGTGTAATATCCAGACGATTTCTTTTTTTAGCAGTAAATCATTTACAGCACTAAATCCAAATTCAGCTAAATATGAAGATGGAAACGGTAGCAATAGTTTTCTTGCACATTTGGTTGAATTTGTGTATTTGATTTCTGTTCCTCACAAAGCGATTCCGATAGATTTCTGTTCCTTTCTCTTGTTTCCTCACAAAGCGGCCATTTTTCTCAGAAGCACCATCTGCAGCACAAGATGTTATGTATTTATTGGTATATTATTGACATCTATGTACATTTTTAGCTTGTTATATATATAGTTGGAGGTAGTGGTGCTTTCTAATCTTTTACAGAATAACATTTCTTCAGCAAAATGCCCTTTATCGATATATCTTACGTAAGTCATCAATATTGCCACATTGTCTATCAAAGTTGATTCATCCATTTGCACTGAGAATTTTCTTGTTTTCATCTTTTCAACATGTTGTTTTTCAATATCTTCACTCATTTCGTCTATTCTTCTGCTAACTGTATTGTTACTGAGTGGCATAGCTTTTACAGCTTTGTCATCTTTTTCAAGAACTGTTTTAAGAGATGCTGATATTGACTGTTTTATTAAATTCTCTTCTGTAGTATGATTTTTTCCAGATTTGGCGATGAATAAAAAAATTTGATAACTAGGCTCAAGAATACGATTATGAGTTGAAGTGTGAGCAGTAAATAGAGACTATACTGTTGTCCTCTTTTCAAAATTTTTCTTATAAGTTTGAAAGTCCACGCGGAGTCTGCTGCAGGGAGGTTAACTTGACGCCGCCAAAAGCCCAGTTGATATTCTGGTCTCGTCAAAAGAATTTATAATATTTATTGGCTGCAATTATTTAAGAATTTGATTTTTTCTTTCATTTTTGGCACCGAAATCTAGCACTGCATTTAAATGGCTCGGAGCAAAAGGATTAAACTCGCGTCGAGTCTATTTTTGAATTGCCCCCCTTAGCAATCAAATTGCCCCCCAGTGGGGCGTGGGCCCCACATTGGGAAACACTGGCGTAGCGTATAAAATTTATTTTTTTTTAAAAATTAAAATTGGTTCTAGAAAATTTCTACATTTGATACTGATAAATGTGAAAGGATAGAAAACTTATTTGATTTTTTATTTATAATAAAACTTTTTGAATTTTTGTTAATCCAATTAATATTTTACAAATTAGTATTAAACAGTTTAATTAAAGAATAAAACTTACTTTAAAGCTGATATCGGCATCGCTAGAGTCACTATTAGTTGATTCACCGTAGTTGGAAGATGCTGTTGCTTTAACTTGTTCGTTTGAAGTCGTCTGAAAATGTTTCCTAGCTTTACGACATTTCGTGCTTCGAGGAATTTTTCTATCTGCTGGAACACAGTTCGGCTCTAAATATCGCATATGAGACATACTTTATGAGTTATATTTTATTTCAGCTAACACATAAAGACACGATAATAATGTTAAGAATTTTTGGAAAACAACTCGAGTCTCGCTTTTTTTAGGTTTAACGTAGGTGGTGATGATGGTAGACGGAAAAAAAGGTCCCGGAAATAAAGGTACGGAAAAAAAGGTCCCGGAAAAAAAGGTACGGAAAAAAGGGTCCCTGGAAAAAAAGGTCCCGGTAAAAAAGGTACCTCCATAGGGAAAATCTGTAGGGATATTTCCCCTCTCGCTGTCTGGGCAACATGAATGCTTCTCGCTGTTTCAATGAATATTCTTTTTATCTGTAATAATTCAGATTAGATCATTGAGGTAACGAGAAGGGTAAGGGGGGGGGGCACTTATAGGCTGGTTGTATTACGCTTTTTTTTTTTAAATTTTATTTCACTTATTTATTCTTCTTTGATTATTTTTTAAAGCAGGAAGATACAATTTAAATTTTTTAATAATATTTTACTTTTTTTTTAAATTTTTTAAAGCGAAAAATGTGTTATTTTCTTTTTTAAATTATATTTTGTGAAGAAGTTGCTAATGTGGGGCTTAAAGTAGCCAATTGGGGAAGTTGGGAGGATTTATGTGTTGGATGGTTATTCTTGATTGGAGGTGTAAGTATTGGTGCCTTTTAATTAGAGTAGCGGTATTTCTTTTTTTTATAAGCTGGGTATGTTTAATTTCTCTATTTATTTTATTTTTTTAGGGCAAGATTTAATATAAAATATGCTATTTTTTTTTTCAATTTAAATGATATTTTTTGAAAAGGGTGTTGATATTTATATGAGCCGATTAAGGAAGGTGGGTGGATTTCTGTGTTGGATGTTTATTCTTTAATTGTGGAGAAAGGAAAGTATTGCTCTTTTTTAATTAGAGTCACGGTATTTCTTTTCTTAGAAGCTGGATGTATTTAATTTATTTATTTATTTTATTTTTCTAAGGGGAAGATGCATTTTAATATGTTTAATGTAAAAGATGTTATTTTTTTTATTTTAAATGATAAATTGGAAAGAGGGTATAGATATTCATATTAGCCGATTGAGGAAGGTAGGAGGACTTTTGTGTCGGATGCATTTTTTCTTTCTTTTTATAAGATTTTAAATTGTTATAAGAGGTTTCGTCTTTTATTTATTTATTTATAGGTTTTTTATTTCTTATAAGAGATACGTTTATCTCTATTAACTTATTTTATTGTCGAAAATTCTGATTCGGATGGTTGGTGTCATGGAAATATTTTAAGTTCATATTAATTGATATTTACTTTTGCTAATTGAGGTAAAGGAGAAAGAACATTTAAGCACAATGTTACTTTTTTCCCCTTCCTTTATATGATAAAAAGACTATTTAAAATTTTGTTGTTTCTGTTACAGAATGTGTGTTATTCTTTATTTAACTAATAGTTTAAGAAGTAGTTGACACGACGCTAACGTTATGAATAGTTTTCTTGCCGTTTCATAATTTTGATTCAGATTCGTTAATTAGTGCAAGTAGGAGGAGGAGGGATTTGATGCAAGAAATTTTTTTTCATTTCTAAGAAGGAGTTTCTTAAACTAGATATTTTTTTGTTAAATATATTTCTTTTCTTAATTAAACAAGGATTTTTTTAAAACATATGTCAGTTTTTAAGTAATTAGTGGAGATACAATTCTCTGCAAAATTGTTTTCACCCTATTTTAACAGTTATGATTCATTTATTTTGGTAAAATGAGGAGTCTTTTACCAGATAGGTAGTCTTTTACGGGATTATTTTAATACTGAATTTTATTAAGAATATTTTTTTGTTAATACATTTCATTTTAACACGGTTAAGATTTAATTTAAGATTTCGGCATAAAAAAAATTTAATTTCAAAGAACTTATTCAAACACGCGTTATTTTGCGCTGATAAATTACATTAAATAGCCTGTAACACATTTCTCAGCTATTTTTAGGAAATATATAAGTAAATTTCGCTTTGTTTAAAATCTATTATTTATTATTATTTCTGTTAAGAAATAATAATAAATAATAGACATTTCTGTTCTGTTATGTCTATTTTTATTCAGTTTTAAATATTTTTTTTTATTTCATTAAAGACGGTTTTATTTTTAATTCTTTTTAAAAACAGCATTCATGAAACTACATTTTTTAATAAAAAATCACTTTCTCTATGCACTTTCATTATCAGAGAAATGTTTTTAAAAGGACGATTCTGTTATAATGGTCTAAAACAGGGGTTTCCAACTTACATGAGGCCGCGGGCCACAATTAAAAATTCAAATCAAATGGTGGGGCCACAACTTTATCAAAATTTTATGAAGCACTTTTTCATTTTTGAAAGAACATTAAATATTATTGTCAGATTTTTAATAAGTTGTACAAAACAAAAGTATTGAATTACAAATTAAAATAAGAAGTAGATTTTTAGAAATATTTAATTCTTATTAATAATATTTTTAAAAATATTAAATAAATAATAAAAATTCGGGCTACAATAACTTAGGTTTTTATTAAAACTTACATAGTAGCACACAAAATATTCAATGAGAAAATTGAGATTTGTCTGATACAACCACCAGAGAATAGATATTTACATTTAAAATTTACAAATGTGTGTGCAAATATTTTCGTCCAAAATGAGTGGTCTCAAAAAGTTAAATCGGATAATTTCTTCGAGAAAATTTCTGATACGCACATGCTAAATTATATTAACAAAATACAAATAGAAATGAAATAAAATAGAGCTACATACATGATTATTTTTGCATTTGAATAAATATCTTCCTGGGTGTAAAACCTGAGAAATAAATTTTTTTGCACAATTGGTATGTTAAATTTCACAGATACGAAGAAATTAGGTTTTTATTAACGAGAAAAGCATTTTAAACCCATATTGATTCTTTACGAAAATTGTCCGCAAAAAAATGACAACTAGTAAAGTTTAGTCCGCGGGCCACAAAAAAAGGCTTCGCGGGCCGGATGCGGCCCCCGGGCTGCCAGTTGGAAACCCCTGGTCTAAAACAAATATCATTTTAACAAAGTGAATAATATATATTATAAATCAATGATTATCAAATTCAATAAGGTATGTTACAGATTGAATCATGTTAGATGCACTGAAGTGTGCCTTTACCAAAAAACAAGCATTTGTGGCTATATTAAAATTTTTGCAAACAAAAGGAAATTGGTGTTATAAAAAAGGAAAGATGTTTATGTACTTTTTTGTGAGTCTACTGCTAGAATCAGTGCATTTCATTAATCTTGTAAATTTCTGAAGATAGCAATTACTTTGACGTATGTGTACATTAGTGTACTGCAAATGGATGTCCTTGAGGTTTCTTGAATACACCTACAAGAATAAGAGGGGGTTTCACTCTAACAACCCTTTCAATCTTTTTCTAAGAATGTTTCAGCCATTCTTTGTATTTCAGTTTTTCATTCTTTGTATTTCAGTTTCCAGCAAATCAAAGCTGGAGTGCATATCGCACATAGAAAAAAGAGGAGCTATGAAACTCTTCAAAAAAGATTGAAAACACTTTGCGTTAAGTTTTTAAACCAAAATCTAGACATCCCAGAATTTTTAAGTTCAATAGCTAATAATCTAAGAAAGAAAAACATGTAAATTTAAAAACTAACTAAATTTAAAACCCCTAAAAACTCAAAATTGTCAACATACAAAATTTTCATTCATTTCCAATTTCATATTAAAATCTGTATTCATTACTTTAGTTTATTAATTTTTTTGAATAGCTAAAAATGATACTACATGGCAGTTTCAAATAAAGCAAATTTTATATTTAAATATTCCTAAATGTAAGTTTTTAATTTTCTTTAACATCTAAAAGACATACCATTTAAAAAATTTATAAGATATTTTAATGATGATATGTAATACCTTTTTTGCAGTTTCATAGCAATGAACTATTTATGTTTTTGTATATTGCATATTTGTGAATTTGTATATTTTAAACATCGAAATCGTCATTATTTTACAAAAAAATAAAAAAATTTCCTCTAATGTATTCCAATCAAGTTATTTTTTAATTTTCTTGTGTTTTCAAAAAATAATGTCATAAAAAATGATGTTTATAAATATATTGTTGTAAGCAGAAACAAAGTTCTCCATATACGTCTAAGCTGAAGTTTTTAGAGGAATAGTTAAAAAAGTTGTCAACTACGTCATAAAAGGTTTGTGATATATTTTATTTTAAATTGAAAAAACTGATCTACTTATAAAACACGTCTTATTTAATTCAACTTTATAAATATTAAAATAATTTAAATCCAATGAAAATGTAATAAAAATAATTACATATTTCAGGCAATATTACTGTACTATAAATTACTTTCTAGCAAATGCATAATGGATGCCCAATTTTTGTTCAAACTAATTGGAAATTGAATATAAATGAATCATAAAAAAATAAAGAAAAATACATGAAAAAAAAAATCAAGCATACTAATTTTTTTTATTTACTTATTAAAAAAGCAATCCTACTTTAATGAATGGTTTCTTTTTTTCTGGAAATTTCGTAATTACAAATTAAAATATGTAAAAGATCAGATATTATAATACATATATACATTAAATGACTAATATATATTTAAGTATTAAAATAACATTCGATTCAATACGAAACAATGATATTTTTAAAAAAACCAGCTGACTTAAATCATGATTAAATCAATGAAATCCTGCTAAAAATATTCAATAAGGTTTGCTTCTGATAAGTTTCCAGCATTTTGATTCTAATTTGCTCTTAAATATAGTACATTAAATAAATGTTAATTGTGAATGTAAATAAATGTGAAAAAAAATTCCTTAATTATAATACTACGTTGTAATGCAACGTTAAATAACCTTTTACGCTTCAATTAGTAAATTAATTACTAAAGATGTAAAGTAATTAAAATGATAGTTGTTACTGTTTAGATAATTTTTTAAGTTGTTCTTATTGCCAATTAAATAAATAAGAATTATTATCTATTTAAAGAGAGAAATAAGCGAATAACACCACCATTACCACCAATCAAATGCTAAAGAGCCGCACCGGGTTCGAATGCCAGAGCCGGCGGGTCAATATGAAGATGCACTCAGTTCGCACAGATCACAGTACTAATGTAAAATATCCTCTGTGGAAGACAGATTATGGGTTAGAGTTCTCTTGCCGTCAGTCTAACCGTGGATGGTTTTCGTGGTTTACACTATATGTAACGCACATGCTTTTAAGTTCCATTGAAAAGTCCCCACGAAGGCAAATTTCTCCCAATGCTTGATCTAGGAGTTCTCTTTGTCTTCTGGGTTGAGTTCACTTTTATAAGACTACGTAATTGAACATTAGTAGCTTTTTAAAAGCAATTAAGACATTACAAATATTTATAATTTTTAACAAATTTTAAAAAATAATCGAAAATAATTTTTAAATTTATTCACTAAAATAATGAAAATAAAAAGTCACTAACAGAGAAAAAATCTTTAAGAGAAATGGCACCGAAAATTGAAGTTTTTAAAACCCAAAATATAAAAAAGAAAAATATGCTCTCGAATTCGATAGCAAATGATATTTAAACATTAACCAGATAGTGGATATAGAATGCTCTGCCTTGTTTATTGCAATATCTTTTTAGATAAATTATAATTTTGTCATATTTTAGGGTTTAAATTATAAATTCAATAGTTAGGGGATATTATGTTTTAATAAATCAAAAACTTTAAAAAAAATTTAAATCAAAAACTTTTTCTAAACTTCATTTTTTCCCCAATATCGTAAACAAGAGGTGGCAAACAGTGGGTCAAGCAAGTAAGACCGTCAATTCATAAACCGATTCCCAAACATGCCATTGGTTAACTGAAACATTTCTGTGCTATGTTATCAATTGTAACTTATTACAAAATAAAAAAAAGCGAAAAATGAAAGAAAATGACACCTGTCAAAAAATTTCTATTAGAAGCGTTATAAGCGAAACACATTAATTTTACTCCCCCTCCCCTAAAAGTTTCATGTAGCCTGATAACACTTTTTCAATAGATAAGAGCCAAGATTCCCGGTAGAATCATGATCTTAGAAAATAAATAAACAATTTTATTGAACATTTTCATATTTAATTAACTTTTTAAGAATAAATGCATAAATAAGAAACAAAAGTTGGATAAAAAGCTCTTTGAACACGCGCGACACGCAAAAAAACATGCACGGAACAGCAAAAAGCGCTTCAATCCAATCTTCTCATTTAAAATATTTTCCCCTACAGAATTTTCCCTACACAGGTACCTTTTTTACCGGGACCTTTTTTTCCGTACCTTTTTTTCCGGTACCTTTTTTTCCAGGTACCTTTTTTTCCGTACCTTTTTTTCCGGTACCTTTTTTTCCTAGGATCGGTGATGATGACGGGCTTTTTTGGAGCTCTTGGCTGTTTCTCACTTATAGCTTGCTTATTTATAGTTGCTCACTTATAGTTCTCACTTATAGCAATTATGGTAGTGAGAAGTGAATGGTTGGATCTATTTAACAGTATATGGATAGCTTTTTAAGAATTGAAATTTAAGGCTTAAAATTCATGATCATCTGAGGTGTCAGTGGCATGCATAAACTCAGGTGTGCCTCCTGCAGGATTTATAAATGCGCCTTATCTTTGAATTTACAGATTTTTTTAAAAATCATAATGTGAAACAAGAACACAGTGAAGAGACACTTGGGCACTTATAATCATTCATTTTATTTTACATTATATTATTTAGTTTGAACAATTTCAAATGTTAATTAACAAGGAGTTAGTATTATTGAGATCGGAAGTTGGATTTTAGGTTGGTAGGTATTTTATTTACATCGTATTGGAGCTGCACAATAGGTTATTGACTACGGTTTGGGAAACATCCCTGAGGATGATCCGAAGACATGCCATCGCAATTTCGATCCTCTGCAGAAAAGATGTATCCTCTGCTTTGGTAGCCCAATGACCTGCGAGCGTAGTAGAGCGCTTTACGGTAGAATAGCAGCTTAACGAGGATCGATACCGTGCACCCTTTGTCCCTACACAAGTTGATCAAAGTTGTCACCTAACCTCTTATTTTCCGCAGTCAGTTGTGTTTCACTGAGAGCTGTGTCTTTACTATCAATCCACTGCGGAACTAGCGGATTTTAGAAAATTACACTTTTACCTACTAACCACTTTGGAATGAAATTTATCTTCGACATATGAGAAAAGAGCTACTATCTTACAATAATTGTATCAAAGTTTCATTAAGGGTTGTTTTCAGTTGAAAAGTGAATAAAATATTCTTATAAAATTATTTTTATCATAATTCTTAGGATGCACAACTTTTTAGACTATAGAACTGCGTAACGAAGTATTTAGTCATTTAAAAGTAAACATTAGTGTTTCAGACACAAGTCTTTGTATCAGTCAACTTAGTAACATATTTGCATAAAATTAAAAAAAATTAAAATTTTCGATCGAAAAACTAAACTATATTGATTTAGATTTGGCACATCAGAAATTGCACAATTTATAATTGCCTGTTTTTTTTTATTATCAAAAAAATATATATATCGGGTGGAGTAAAAAGTTTTCCGCCAAGGGGAGATACCTCCGTGCCAGCAGCAGCCATTCCCGCGGTTGTTAACCTTTTCTGAAATGGGCTTTTGCATTTTAAAGCTGAAAATTGGAACTACACAACTGTGTAATTTGTTTGTCAAAACTTTATCATCTTGTGCTCCAGAAAAGTGTTTGAAATGGAGCTATCACGTAAGCAGATCAGAACGATTATGTACTATGAGTTCCGAAATAAACTCCGTGTAACTGAATGCCACGGGAAAATGTGTGAAAGTTTAGGTTTCAATACTGGTTTCGAAAGTTTAATAGTGGAAATTTCAGCATTGAAGATGAACCACGTTCTGGCCGCACTATTGAGATTGATTGCGACCAATTAAAGCAAATTATTGATCAAGACAGAAATGTTTCAACACGAACCATTGCATTTAAGCTTGACGTTTGCCAAAAAACAATAGTAAATGCCCTCAAACGCATAAATTTAACATTTAAGTTTAACCGCTGGGTGCCTCACGAATTGACTGCTAAAGACAAGAGCAAAAGAAAAGCGGCCTGTTTGGTTCTGCTCAGAGATCAAAGGAAAGAGAACATTCTGGGCAGAATTGTGATCTGTGATGAAAAATGGATATACTACAACAATACTAGACGTAAAGGAGGGTGCTCGGCACCCGGGGAATCAGCAGGTTCGTTTGCAAGACGAACGCTAACTAACAAGAAGGTCCTTCGCTGTATCTGGTGGGATTGTCGTGGAATTATCTACAAGGAGATCCTGAAAAGCGGGCAGGCTATCAACAGTACAATATACAGCAGTTTGCTAATCAATGTTAGCGATGCCATTCGCGAAAAACGAATTCAGAAGGAAGGTGGTTCTCTTTCATAAAGATAACGCCCGGCCACATGTCAGTGCAATGACCGGCTGGACCCTCTACACACTGGAGTGGGATTTGATGCAACATCCACCATACAGTCCAGACATGGCACCTTCGGATTACTATCTGTTTTCACATCTGCAGCTGCATCTTGATGGCACAATCTTCCGTTCAAATGAGGTTGATCGCTTTCTGGACTCGCGCACCCCCCAGTTCTTCGCAGAAGGGATTGAAAAGTTGCCAAAACGTTGACAGACTATTGTTGATTTGAATGGAGATTACTATCCTCATTAACTTTGCTGATTTTCTGTCTATTTATCATTTTACAGGATTGTTTTTTTTGGCGGAAAACTTTTTACTCAACCTGATATATATAATAGTCAGAAAATATAATAGTAATATTATTACATTCAGGTGCTGTAACGGGAAAAACATCAAAATCTGGTGGGCTGCTGGTTGTGCGATTCTATCACACAGTGCATTATTTCTTAATGGTGCATCCTCAAACCTTGTACGCGTCAGTCCCCAAAACCAAGTTGTGTTCGAAGTAAGGGGGCAGTATCAATCTTCATTTATCAAAAGGTATACCTCAATTAGGAATGAAGCTAACAATTTAATATTTTTGGTATTTAATATATTTAGTGGGAGTTACGGCACATTTCTTCTCTTCCAGAATTTTATTTGTGATAGAATCGAATGAATGAATAACAGTAGTTGATTAATGCGGTTTATTTGTTTTCTCTATTTATTTATTTTCACTATGCTGATTTATTCTATCTTCGAGGAGGTAATGGACTGGATCGGAATAAATTAGCTTTTGTCTTATTTGTCGTTCATTTAAGTCGCACTAACGCTGCATAATGAGCTATTGGTGACGGTCTGGGAAACATCCATGCTGAGGATGATCCGAAGACATGCCATCACAATTTTGATCCTCTACAGAGGGGATGACACCCCCGCTTCGGTAGCCTGACTACCAGCACGTGAAGTCTAGCACTTTACAGTGGAACAGTTTAACGAGAACCAATACCGCACATCCATGGTACCTACGTAGACTGATACAAGTGGTTGCCGTCTTAGCTTTTGTCGTAAATGTTCAGGTACGAATTGAAGAAAAATGGAAGAGAGAGATAATCGATGCTTTTTATTTATATGGGGCATGTGTGTAAAGTTTGCATAGTAATTACTACTCGTAGATTGTCTGGTCTGTTGATTGAGGTGTTTGATCGTATAGTAGATGTCTTCTGGAAAATTTTTTTAATAAATTCATGGCTTGACTCACGCATCTTTAGCTATCTCTTCCACGATTTCATTAGCGAGAATCCCGGATTGGACAGCTTAACTACAACAACAATAAAAATAATTCACCTAACCTAACCAAGGCTAAAACCAAACGATCTACTTAACAGGAAGTATAAATACAATGACTTAACTGCAACCGATTAAATGACCATTCTATTTTCCATGTAAAGCATCAACAAAAATTTTATTTTAATCTTATACTGAGATTTTCAATTCGCAACTATGTTCGCTTACGTATGATTAATGATAAGCAATTTTCTAAGGTGCCTGTAGGCTTTATTAAGAAGTTTGAGAAACAAACGTATCTTGTGACAAACATTTATAAAGTTTTTGGAGTCTGCATATCCATTCGCTCCAAAACGAATACGATGAAAAGTGCCACTCTTTATTGAGAGATCTCAGAGAGCTTCCACCTAAACATTCGTGGAAAGTTTCTCAAGGAGAAGGGTTTTATTTTGCCCACATTTTACGAATAGAAGGTAAATATATCAATATTTTCAATAAAAAAAAAACATAATAATCAAGAGATTATATCAAAGTGTTGCAGTTATGTTATGTTTCGTATTTTTTTTTTAGATTCACTCATCACTAGCCTGAAGCTTGAAAAGACCAGCCATTCCTGTTACGCAGTGCGAGGAGGAAATTTCCACCACAGAAGATGAAGTTGCTAGTTTGCAGATTGAAAAAGAAAACAAAAAGCAAGAAAGAAGTAGGCGTTCATAAATTTTTTAGTATTTGTGTTTTTATTACAAATTGAAGCTATGTTTTGATAACAGTTATGTTTTGATAGTAAAAAGATAAATATTTTAAAAATAAGTTAGCATCAACGTGTAACAACTACTGTACCATATAGCATTTGTTTAGATGTAGAAATAATGATTCTACAGATTTATATTTTGAGTTAGAAGTAGTGTTTTTGTTAATTTGTAAAGAAAAGTAATTTTGAATGAAAGAAATGGGTACTTGAGCATATTCAACATTCTGGTGACCTGCTATGCAGTTTTTGAGAGTTAACTCAATTTGGTGAATGACAATGTATTATGTTTATTGGAGTAAGGATTTCATTAATATGGATCATTAGTTTAGACAGCACAGGGTAACAAATTTTTTTCACAAAAATCTTCAAATGTTTGATAAAAGAATAAATGTGTAAAGAACATAAGATGAAATAATTAAATTTAAATCAACAACATTGGAATGCCTTATAATATAAAACTGTTAGATAAAGAATCTGCCAATGAGAAGGAATATGAGCCAAGAACATGTTATTGTAAAATATGATGTAAAAATAGACTTGACTAGAATAAAGACTAAAACTTACTTCAGTAGACAAACTAAGATTGATGAACCTACAGTTACCCAGATTTCCTTGCCAAATCGGGTGTTATTTTTAGTGGAATATACTATTACTGATATTTCAATACTGTAGACTAAAAGCACATTTGGATATACTCACCTTTTAGGATGCTGAGATGAAGCATAGAGAAAATGCTGGCAAAAGAAAAAGAGCTAACGATATTTTTGAAGAGGCAAAAAGGTCAAGAAAAGAGATATTTAGTAAATTAGGTAAGTGTCTTAAATAATAATGCAAGATAACTTTTGCATTTCTGAACTAGCTTCAAGGCAGTGATCAGAACTTATGGTTACATAACTATTAAAGTCTCCAATTTTTTATTTTGAGTATAATGTATTAATAAGAGATGATATTGTGTTATTTAACTCATTCTTTGATAGTTTTAACTTGCTATGTTAACTTACTTTATAACCTGTAGTAATAACTTTATTTTAAAGTAAAATATTGAGATTCATATGATATGTGAGTCATGCGTTTGTTCAATGTACCACCAGCATGGTCAACTATCAGAAGGTTTTCAAATAATAAATACTAAATAACAAGCAGAATATTTTATTTAAAAAAAAAATCATTAATATTACCAAGAATGTTATTAGTTCTATATGAAAAATCTTTTATGTATATTTTTTAATGAAATATTAAAATATAAGCTTGAAACTGGACCAATTAATCTTGGTTCCCTTTGAATTTCGGAATGTAAATTTATAGGGAATAATTTTCATATAACACTATCAAACTAATTTTTCAGTTCTTATGTTGTTGAGGTGTCATAACACAAACTTGGAGGTAGTGGATAAACATAGAATTACGTAGTGACGTGGGAGAATAATGAAAATGCATAATATGGTAACACAACGTTGTTAAGCTTTTATTCTTTGTCTCTAAAAATGTTTTATGTTGAAAATTTCAGATTTAGAAAACGAAACTGATGGCTTCGTAACTTCAGACTCTGACGATGATCCTGAAGTGATACCATGTTCAGACAATTAAAAACATCTCATGATAAGCTGGAAAAAGAGAAAGAAAAAGCTGACAAGATCGAAAATCTGGAGAGAAAAATTCTTCAGTTAAAAAAACAGGCTGAGAATGTTGACAACAACGAAGTTGTGCAATTGCGAAGTTTGAATAGGCAGCTACAAGAAAGGCTTTTATATTTGCCAACTAGTCAAGGTAAGCTTCATAACGTTCATAATATTAGCTCGAAGTTAAACCAAGCAAATTTTTTTTGGTTTATTTTATTAAATTATTCAAGGTTCTTGCGATCTTATTTTTTTCTCAAAAACTTCAAAAGCTCTCCATTCTTATTCGAAAGATTAGAATACCATTTTATAGTATTCTACTTAACTTTATTAATTAGTTCTATTAAATTTTGACAATAATTTGTGTAAAATTAAAACTCTCTTATATTTAAAAGCGTCCATCTGAGATTTTAATGTTAAAAACCTTTTCATTATCAAATTTAAACACTAAAATCTTGTGAGATTAATTATTAGTCATGTTTCGATTTTTCTTACTATAAAAGCCCTTAAAAGGTGCTTTTTCCATTGGGTGTTTCTAAAAACTGCTTAATTTTCCCTTTTTGAAAATGAGATTTTTTTTTCTTTACCATTTTTTCTTTTTCTCCACATATTATGCAAAAGCGGGCTTTCCACTTTGTTCTAATCAACATTTTCACAATTCATTCAACTGCAATCTATTTCGGCATACTGTAGCCAATCATTTTACATGTTTGATGAAATAATTGCGTGTCCGCGTGTGCGTCGACTGAGCTGGGTTTGGTGAGATTATTGCCCTCTCATGTGCAACTCTGCTGCATTTTGCAAGATATTCTGAATGTCAGGCTGCATTTTCCACCCTCTGATATCAAACCGAAAAATTTCTTGATAATTTTATAATGGTTAATATAATCAAGAGAAGAGCGCTTTGTCAGAAACTAGTTTTTTTTAATTATTTTGCATTTTGTTAATGTATATAGTGCTTTAAAATTTTTTTGAGTGCTTAAAAGGTGCTTATTTTTTGAAGAAAGATTAGGCTATGCACCATGCTCAAACTATTTTTCTCAAAACTTGAATGTTTTACATGAAATTTTTAAGAAAGTGCAACATTTTGTTACATGTCTGAATTGTAATTGTGACGAAAATTTAAATATTAAACAAATGTTTTCCTGAATAATTTTAACTTCCACTATTTAATAGTTTGTATTATTCAGTGTAAAGTTATTCTTTTTATTCAGTTATTTTTTGAAAAAAAAAATTTTTTTTAATTGCATCAAAAACAAATTTGTATCTGCTTTTGTATTTAGTTTTATGAATTTTCCCAAAATTCAAAGGCTGTTATTCTTTCACAAAATTTAATTATAACCTATAACATAAATATAAAAGATATACCAAATATTTTTCTTGTTAACATATTTAAAACACACAAAGGAACTTTTATTGAAAATTTCTATGTAAGTTGATACTGTATGGTAATATCAGTCATTAGTATACTAAATGAGTATTTGCATGCATGCATTTTTTTTCCTGACGTTTGAAATTTGAATTGACATAAAAGGTTATATTTTTTAGTAGAATGCTCTTGTACAGCTAGAAAATTGCCTGAAATTCAAGAAGCAAGTGATTCCGAAACAATGGAGGTATGGCAAAATTAGTACTCGAATCAATTTGTTAACTCTTAGTTTTTTGATGCTGAGTGGTTTATTGATATCGACATAAGTCTGTCATCGTTTGTTTTACTTTCAAAAAGTACAAATAATTTAGATAATAATTCAAACATATTTAAGATATTAGGGATTAAATTAATCATTATAATAAATTTAAAATTGTGTAAAAGTAACAATAAAGAATATAAAAGAATTATTACTTTAAAATCGTGAAAAAATAGTTATTTTTTTTAAAATTAAACTTTTCTCTAAATTGCTTTGGTCATTTTTAGTTTCTTCCTTTGTGTTTAATTTCTTTTGATTTTTATCTTTCTTGTATCCTGAGAGAAAAATATAGGTTTTTGTAGAAGAAATTCCAACCATGGCTCTAAATTAAATTTCTTTCCCTTCATTGTAACAAAATTATTGACTAATGATTGGATTGCTTAAATTTACAGGTCTCATAATTAATGGTGGTCTGTTCTACGCCCACTAAAATGAGATTTGGATAACCATCAACTGATTATCAGTGGTCCCTTGGCTCAGCATTCAATGCAAAGAAATTAAGCTGTTTTGGTTTTCTGATTAACAGTTTCATATCAGGGGTCTGTTTAGAAGAAATTTGGGTCCGTTAACGGATCCTTCACAAGATGATTTTTCTTTTGATCGGTCCTTTCACAAATTTGTTTATCTTCATTATTGTTTTGTTCATCAAATAAACCCTTTCCAAGTGCAAAAGTAAGAAAGACAAATGTAAACGAATTAAGTTTTGTCTTCGGCAGGCAATTTCTATTATTCATCCAAAATGAATCTTCTGCGTTCAGCAATATAGGCTAAATACCAAATATTTGTGTGATGCATCTCCAATTTAGAAGCAGCAATTGCTGTTTATTTTTGAAAATTTAAATTCTTTTTTGTGATTTTACAGTGCTGAACATAATCTTGTATCTATTTACAATTTAAAAACTCCTTGAAAAATTTTTTTTTTGCAATAACCAGACCCTATTTGCACAAATTCATAAAATCAGGACCCTGGTTGAACGAATGTGATTAATTTTTTCACAAAAACCGGACATTTCACAAAATGTCTGGACTGACCCCTGCATATAATGGTTTGTGTTTGTATCATAAAATTGCATATTTCATCATAATTGTGACACTCTTTTTTTTCTATCTCTTTACGTGATCTAAATTAGCATTTTTCTTTGGTTTTTAAAATAATCATAGCTATGCTTTTCTTACAGGTTGAACTTGGAGGAGGAATTTCCATCAACAAAACAGTGTATAAAGAACTGTTTCAGTTGGATCATGTGCGAAAATTCACCAAGAGTCTTGCTGTGGCTATATGGGGAACTGCTGCATCAGCTGGTAGGTCCGTAACTGGAAAAGTATGCAAAAACAGAAACGGGCCTAAGAAAGCAGTTTCAGGTGCTATCCATCCCCATCCACAGCAAGACTCAAAACCACCTCTCACACCTGAAAAGTTGGCTGTTATTTCAGATAATAACCATTGAGTGTGGACTAAATATATAGAAGTTTAAGGGAGGGAAACCTCCAACTGACGTACTTCAATTCCACAAGTATATACATTTTATTTAAACATGCTAAATTATTATCAGTACAAATAATATTTTACTTTTTCAGTGAACTTGTGCATTTTGTTATCTCTTGAACCTTTTACCAATAAATAAAAGTTTATTTTGACTAAAAAATTTTATAAATAAACATAAAGATAATACTGAAATAGTCAGTAATATTTTATCATTACTCAAAGAGTATGTTGTTAATTAATCTAAAGTACTTCTTTTATAAATGAAGATGTACACGGTGCAAAAGGAAAATCTCCTTAAACGACAAAAAATAAAAAAAATGAGTTTTTTATATATTTGAGAATTTTTATGTTGTAAACTACATATTGCTAATTTTTTTTATCAGTTATCTGAATTTTTATTTCAGTGTTGATAGTATAAGTAAAAAAAGGAAAATAGTTATCAAATCACTTTTTTTCAAAATATATCCTGCAATAAAAAAACTAAAAATGCTGCATTCAAGTGTACATCTTGTTTTTGGACCCCAAGTTTTCATTTACTAAAAAAAAAAATAATAATATTTGGTTAAATTGTAAATTTTGCTGTTTAACTTATATGCAATTTTTTTTAAGCACTAATTAAAAAAAACTGCAGAGAAATGTTCTTTCTACTTTAATAATGCAAAGTTTTATGGAGAAATGCTATATAATTGTTTGAAATAAAGATTTAGGTTTCTGTGGCCATATTTTAAATACTAACAAGATTAACAGAAAGCCATTTTGCTTGAAATTTGTTAAATTTCTATTATGACTTTAAGAAATATGGTTTGTTCCTTTACCGAAGAACCGATCATGTTCGGCTTTTACACATTTAGACTGTTATTAGTTCATCTAAAGCTAAATTATTTTTGCATTTTAACAAGTTGAATGTTTTTTTAAAAATTCGTTAATTTTTATGTAATTTTTTTTCTACTTTCATACCTTATTTTCATTTCAGGTCAAATGAGAGAATTTTTGATTAAAAAAGGTGAAAAGTCTTCAGAAATAGAGTCTGTAATAAAACACAGAAATCGTTATTAATCGGACAAAATCCATGACATTTGTAGTAATGCTGCAAGAGCAGAAGCATATAATAAATCTTTTTAAAGTGTCTTTCTTTGTCTTCTTTTGTATAAATACTTAATCACATGAGTGTTTCCTGTTAAAAAATTTTAATCCTGACATATGAACTTGTAAAATGAAAATAAAAATATTACTGGTAATTAAACACTTTACTGAAATTTTAAATGAGTTATGGTTGCAACTACAGCTGTGGTCTTATTTCATATAAGGGTCATGTAAAAAGAGAAATTTAACTTTACATGTGCACTTGGTCGGAGGTCAGTTGTGCGTTCGGGAGGTGGACTTCATATTAGAAAAATATTCAACATAACCGCTAGCAGTAGAGCAGTAATGAAATAGCAAAAATTTAAGCTATTGCTCAGAGAGAACTAGTTATAATAAAAATTTTAAGCAATACATAGAAAGATAATGTAACATCAAAAATTAAAAGCAATGGTGGTAAAGAAATAATCAAAAAATAGCAAAATTTAAAAGCAACTTATGGTGGTATAGTAATGCTGGAAAAGCATAACTTAATAGCAACAGATGGTAGAACTATCATGCTAGAAAAGCATAGAAAACTAGCAAGTGATGGTCGTGATTGTTGCTAGACTAGCAAGATATTCCAGCAACACAAGCTGGTATCTGTATGCTAGACAGGCAACAAAGTGTGCCAATACACACTATGGCAAGCTAGTTTTTTTGCTGGTGAAAATGCCGAATGAAAAATTCAAAAAATAATCTTTTTGCGAGACAAGATTGATAGAAAACTATGATGCAATCATTAGATTTAAAGAACTTTATCCATAAATAATTCAACTTCTCGAAGAAGTAAAGGCTTCTGGAAACTGCGATGCTTCCTCTAAAGCGGACTATCTTATTTCTACTATCACTAAAAGTGAGTTTTACATTAGTTTACTTGTTTGTAGAAATATTTTTTCTGTGACTCTCCCACTGAGCAAAGCACTCCAACAAATTAATCTAGATTTGAATGGAGCTTTGATACATGTAAAATCAATAAACAACACAGTTCTAAACAAAAGAAAAAATACCGAGTATGAATTTCAAAACTAACTAACTAACTAATCAACTTTTTTCAGAGTACCTATCCATGTATGGATATCTGCTCTTTCATCTAAATTGGATAATATGTGGTGGAAGGGAGGTGCTGCGTTAACATTAAGTTAAATCTCAGAATGAACAATAATTGATAAAATCAAGTCTGAGTCATACATAAAAATAAGTCGCAAGTTGATACATAATAAAGGGAACGAATTGAAGATAAAGATAAAGAAAGAATATTTACACTATTTACAAATTTACAAAAGGGGGAAGACTCCCTGTGCACTCTCTCGCCTCCCACCGGTATAGCCGGGCTTATTTTCAAAAGCTATATTCGGAACTCCTTAATACTTTTACAAGTTTGGATCTAGATGTAAAACTTCCTAGATTGGCATCCTATCAAAATCACCGTGGCAATATAAAAAAAAATCAGAACACAGACCCAGAGCAGTACTTCCGTCAAAATATATACATTCCTTTTTTAGGTTGTTTCGCTGCCCAACTGATTGAAAGATCTTCGAAGCACGAAGATACTCTTGCATCTCTCAATAAAGTGTTGCCTAAGTATTGTGTGAACGTTGATACTAATTTATGCAATTTCCGAATCTACGCAGATTTCATTGACACCGAAAACCTCATGGGTGGAATTCAACTGCAACATCGACTGTCTTAAGAAGGGGGGAAATCGTAACTTTCGAAATGCATGATGGGAAATCTCGTAAGTTTCAATTCAACTGAAACACTTACGTTGAAAATGACAAATCGGTCTTAAGACATCGTCTGACTTAAGACGCTCTAATCCAATATGGCGTTTGTGTTGTTTTGTTATGATGATCCGTTGGTGATCATGAAACAAAACTTACATGCTAATTCTTAAATATTATTGATTTAATCCTTATCATTTATCAGTCTGCACTTGTTATTAGTAATAATGTCTACAAAATTTGTTTTAAAAAGATAAATAAATACGAACCTAACACCTTATTTTTACTCTTATTCCTGTAAACAAAAAAGCATGTTTAATTTTATTTTTCCTGAACTGAAGTAAAACGTAAGAGTTCTATTGTTTAATGTGTGCATATTAAACTCTTTTGTATGTAAATTTTATTCGACTATTTTTTATATCTTCATCAAAGTTGTTTGCTGTATGTTTTGAACTAAAGCTATTATCGAATATAAATTTTTCTTAAAAGTACACGTTGCATACGTAAGTAATTTATTCGGTTACAAAGCGAGTAATCTTACGAAATTTAGTTAAAATTGTATCGATACACATTTTGTTATCTTTATTATTGTACAGTTATAAATTATGCTTATTTTTTATTGATATGCTTACTGATAATCTATTTGAGTTCTTATGTTTATAAAATTTTAAACCCCTTAATGATTCTTGGTTTAAAATAATTATTATTCATTTTAATTGTTAATAACTTTTAACTTTTTATCTTTTTAGATTTAACTGTTGCTAACATTTAATACTACAAAATGCACTAAATATTTACCTTTTAAACTAAGAATAACTTTTTTCATTGTTTTTTTTAAACTATTTATTTTTCTAGAAAAGTTGGTAATGTATAAAGATATATTTATTGAAGTCCTGTCATAAAACATGTTTAACAATTTTAGAAATACAATTACTGATTTTTTAAACTTATATGTTCATTAAAAATATGGGATTATTTCTGTATCACGATTTGTCATGCCAACTACAATTGCTAAGGTCCCAAATAGCTTTTAAACTTGCAAATTTTTGTAAGAAAAAAAAAACGTGTAGATGTTTGCCCGGGGCTGGCTACGAGTTATACTTTTTGTGATGTTTTTGATTCTCGTGGGCCGCTGCCCAGAAATTGCCAAGACTTGGCAATCATTCTGCCACAAATTACGATCCGAAAATCTCCCATAAAATATTGGCTGTGTGTTAAAATTTCTCCAATTGTTAATATTTTTTTATATAATTTTTTCTGCAGAGTTAGTGTTAAATTTTTTTTTACAATTATAGTAATAATTTAGTTGAACTTGAATATATTACTTATTTTGACATGTTTATAAAAGTAATTTAAAAATTATGTGCAAGAACTATGAAATATGTGACAAATTTCTCTGTTTTATGTCTTTAAATAAACAGATCTTAAAAGTATGTTTGTCTATCAAATATTTATGTAGGTATTGAGCTTTTTTTTTCCTATTGAGTTAATTGGAGTCACCTAATGAAAAAAACATATATATTTTATGTGAATTATCTTAATCTGTGCATATGTTATAAAAAGGAGTTAAAGTATCTGATAAGTAAAAAGAATTTCAGTTACGTAATTATAATTTTGATGATATATTTTACAAAACAATTAGATTGAAAGATGTAGTTATACCCTTGGGCAACTTGGTTTAACTATTAAAATTTTTTGACAGTGAAATGCTTTTGTGAACTTATTTTATTACAGACATAACTGCTGTTTATGGATGTAAACTTCACAGAAATTAGGAAGTGAAATACTTACAAGCTTGGCAATTTATGCTTTTGTGATGGTGTAATAAAAAATTGCCATACACTCTAGCAGAAATTTTTTGGCTTGTTTTAAAACATCCAGGAGTGATTGAAGATAAGGATACTGTTATTGCCTGTTTCTGAAGTTGAATAGACTGTCTTTTATCGTTAGGTAAGAGTGCTTATAATTTATTCAAACAATTATTTAAATTTTTTAATTAAATCCCAATTAATAAAAACTAATTGCAGATTTGCAATTAGTTTTTATTAGATGTTAGTTTTTATTACTTGGATGCAAGAGTATTTAGTTGATGGCTTGTTTTATATGTGTATCAAAAATTTTAAAAATACTGTGATCAAATTTTAAATTGCCTTATCACATATAGTATGCAAAATATATCGATGGTTTATAAAGATACCGGCACAAGTGCGAAAAATGACTTTTTGAGTATTTGGTATCAAAATATTTGTAATTTTATGCTCTATTTTACTAGGATAACGACAGTTTTGTAACTTCAAAAATGTACCTCCTGGAGGCACTAGTGTCTTTAGTGTTTTTAATTTTACGCGCGATTTTGAGCCTATACCAGCAGCCGATAGTGACGCTTTGTCCGTTGTGTCAGTCGTTCGCAAAACATTGATGGGAGAAGTCACGCAGCTGGTGAGTAAATTTAACTAATGGTTGTTGTGTCATTATCTTTTTAAAGTCTCTCTGTATATTGATATTGTTTTTATGCTATACCGACACTTCTTGCATCATTATACGTTTCAATTTCCCCCTTACTATTAACATTGAATAACTTAATAACATGGAATACATCGGTACTAGATAAAACTTGCCTCACTTACAGGGCAAAACTTTAAATCTTATAATGACACATCTGCAAATATTTTCAAAATTTAAAGGTTTATATGAAATTTGTTTCATTTTCCTCGTAGATAATGTAGAAATATAGGTAAGTGCAAAAAATTATACAGATTGAATGAAAACTGAATGAATAGGAGCATTTTTACCAGGAGAGTTTTTATTAATAACTTTAAATGAATCAAATCTCAAAACTATAAATTTGCAGATGCGCCGGTATCTTTATAAAAAATCGATATGTATTGTATTCTCAGTTACGAAGAGCATACTAATTTCCATAAATAAGTGCTGTTATGTATGAGTACATAAAACAAATCTTGGATAATATGCCAAAGGCGATTCTCAACAGATATTTTTTTATACTGATTTCATTATTTATATTACCAATTGGTAAAATTATAAAATAAAAATAATCTTAATTTTTTAATGGTGAATTTTAACTCTAATGCTGAACTCTTAATGTTGAATAATAACATAAAATTTTTAAAAACGAAAAACAACATTAACATCTAAACTCAAAATCATGGAAAAATTTAATGAGCACTTTCAAGCGCATTTACTGTTTCATGGTATTTAATTTAAAAGATGAGACTTGGAAATTTTTAACAGAATTATTTCCATATTTTGATAGCTATTCCTCTTTGAATTTACTTGGATAAATTTGGGTTAAGAAATTAGCTCTTGTAATTCTGTTGCTAAATGTTTTGTTTTTTCTTTTAAAAAAAGACAAGTGGTGAAAACCCTAATTAATATTTAAAATTACTATTAGTATTAATATTTGTAATGAAAATTTCACTTATTGAGAAAAAATTTAAAGTTATATTACGTAAATAAGATTCAGAAGTAGTCTGTCTTTTACTGTTACGTACATGTTAATAGTAAATTGAAATTTATAATTTTTTAAAGTTTTTAGTTCTTGCAGATTAGCATAAAGTAGTTATCAAATATGGTTTTTAAGTCAGTTTGTTTAGATACATAAAATAACTTGTATATAACACTTAGGCTATCGAAATACATATTTCTCACAAGAAAGATCAATAATATTTAACCGATTTTAAAATCTATTGAGTACTGACCTACTGATTCAAAGTCTATCATAATATAATTACATCTAAGTTTGACTAACTTCAAAATATCTGTTAAATGCAGTTTTATTCTAAACCAAAAATCAAGTTGAGAAAATAACATAAATTTAGTCAGAGTTAATTAGTTAGAAATTTTACTTTTCTGAATAATGATTAGTAGTATTGAATTATTGTCTTTTTCAATTTTATATTTATTTTCATAGTTATTTTCAATTATTGTTAATTTATTATCTGAAAAGTTAAAGTGGTCTAAAGTTTGTTTTTTATTTAAAAAGAAGCAAGAAGCACTGATAGCAACTTTAGAAATAAACTATAATATGGCTTTTACTAAATTAAGTTCCAGCTTTTTTTGTTCAATTTATAATGGTATTCATTTGAGAATAAAGTGCTTTGAATCATGTTAAAAGATAAGTTTTTTTTCTTCCAAAAATTATTCCCCTTGAAGTGTATTTCTGCTAAAAGAGGGGCAAAAGATTCTGCTAAAAGAGGCATTAATAAACGGAAACTAATCATGGAGCTTTTAAAGAAGCTTTATTACGCGAGATGCGATATATGCTTGTAGCTTTCTTTTCTTGTTTATTCACTGTGCAAAAGAATCTGATTGGACAAAAATATTTTGACGTCACTGCTGATCGTAGAGAGAAACAGGTAAGAAAATCACCATCTTAAGCCTGGGTACATTTAAGATACGACGCAAGTGTTTCACTTGAATAGCTATTTAAGACGATAGGCGTATCTTCCCGAACTTAAGACCGTTGCATACGTCGAGTGGCGTGTCTTAAGACTGTTTCAGTTGAATCCCAGCCTTAGTAAACCAGATACGGCACTTTTCACTCATTTTCAGATACGGAAGAATGTGACAGTATCTTTTTCCCAAACATTTATTGCTTGTTATCAATATTGGCTACGTTGCCAATCACCACAGCAACTGCAGAAAGAACTTTTTCTACTCTTAAACGCGTAAAAACAGCAACAAGAAATGCTACTAAAGAAGAAAGGCTAACTTTATTAAGCATATTTCGGGATATTCCGGTTTGTCCTAAAAAAAGGAATTGAAAAATTTTCTTCAAATCCCCGACGCATGTCTTAGTAAACTTTGTTTACAAATTGATTATAATTATTGTGTAATATTAATTGAAAAATAATTATTATGTAATATTTTTCAATTACTAGTTTAACTTTTGCAAACAACAGAATAAACAATATTTGTTACCATGTTTTTCCCCTACTTTGCATGTCTGAAACTGCCCTTGCTTCTTACCATACCCCCCCCCCCCGAAAAAATATCCTGGCTACGGCCTTGCCAATATACATTCTGCAATAAGGCTTAGATTTCAACTTGGCTTTAGATATACCCGGGTTGTAATAATGACTGTTTAATAAGTAATCAGGTTTGTCCTCAATAGCCCCCACAGCTTGTAACATTTGTTGTCCTGTGTTATAATAGTGGACACCGAAAAGAAAGAAAAACATTTTTTTTAAATATTTTATTTTTCAGATACCTGTCAAGTGGAGATTCTATGACGAGCATGGCCTTCAATCACAGGATTGGTTTATCCACAGTTTCTGCAATCATAAATGAAACTTGCGAAAGTATTTGGGGTTGCCTGACTCTTATTTACTTGAAAAAACCGAATGAACAGACGTGGGAGCAAAAGGCCTGCACCTTTTTGGATGTTACAAACTTTCCGAATTGTGTCGCGGTCAAGCATGTTATCATACAAGCTCCCGGGATCAGTGGCTCTTTCTACTTTAATTATAAGGGAACTTACAGTATTGTGCTCTTGGTAGCATGTGACGCCACATACTGCTACATATTTGTTGCTACATAACTTACGGATAAACCACGCATAAAAATTAAATGTTTAAAATGAATCTTATTAAAGTATTGCATTCTTAACTCTGATTTTTTTTCCATAGGCAGCTATTGTCGGCTTTTACACAAGAAAAGTTTTGTTCATGGGAGTGCCAAACAAATATTGCGCTAAATGTGCACGGGCAGAATTACGTGGAAAGCTTGCTGCAGACCATAAATGTTTCTTAAACTGGACAGGGACATCAAGTGCAATGGAAGCGGATATAATTGTCTATGGATTTAAATGTAGTGTCGAGTTGTACAACTGCAAATATTCGACAGTTATAGGAGATGGAGACAGTAATGTCTATAAAAAAATCATTGATGCAAGACCGTATCCCGAACTAACTGTCGAAAAAATTGAGTGTAGCAACCATTTGCTGCGGAATTTATGACACAAAATTAAAGACGGGATCAAATGGTGACATTACTGCCAGAAAACTGATCAATTCAAACATAAAAAGGTTCAGAAATGCCGTTACAATGGCAACCAAGTTCAGAGGGCAAGAAGAGGCAAGTTTAACCGATAAAGTGAGAAAATTAAGGGAAGACATCCTTAATGCCCCCTTCCACGTTCTTGGTGAGCATGATAAATGCGCCGATTACTTTTGCAAGAAACCAAGAAAGAATACAATTTATAGTACCATTAAAAGTTCGGCAGCTTTTTTTTAAAGTCATGCAAGCATTTAATATGTTATCTGACAATGCAAAGAGTTTATTGTACAATGTCAACAATAACTCTGCCGAACATTTCAACTCGGTTGTTGCAAAATTTGTTGGTGGGAAAAGAATTAATTACTGCCTTAGGGGCTCGTACCAAGGTCGGTGAAATGCTGCTGTTTCGAGTTACAATTCTAAAACACCACTATCGAATCTACATAGGACCTTATACTAGTCTAGCCCAAGTTCAGTTTTAAAGAGTTTGGAAAAAAAGAAAGTAAGAAGGAATTCTGGGCGTAAAATAAAGCCAAAGAAATTATTTAATAAGCCAAAGGAAGAAAATGATAAATATTATGGGGAAAAAGCAGAAAAACCAGATATGAACTCTCAAATTTATGAAGAAAAGAAAGATTATGTCCTTAACTTTAGATGAAGTATCCAGGAAGAGGCTGCAGTTGGATACCACTCTTCAACGCGATTCATCTCTATGGGTCGAAGAGAGAAGAAAACGAATCACTGCTTCCAACTTCGGTACCGTTTGTTGCAGGCTGCCTCACACAGGGTGTGGAAATTTAGTGAAATCGCTACTATATTCAAATGTGGATAATAAAAGTATGCAGTATGGCCGCTTCAACGAAAAACATGCAATTGAACACATCGAGAAACATTTGGACATTCGTGTTCAACCCTGTGGTCTCTTCGTAGATGAAGAAGATTTTTATTTAGGGGCTACACCAGATGGACTTATTGATAACGATGGCATACTTGAGGTCAAGTGCCCCAGTTCGTGCAAAGATATGACCCCTGAAGAAGCTATAGTAAAAAAAAAATTTACTTTCTGGAAAATTGATAAAAAAACAAATAAAGAGGAAATTAACTTAAGGCACAAGCATTATTTTCAAGTTCAGGGGCAATTACATATAACAAAACGCAAATATTGTTTATACATAATGTGGACCCCTAAAGGAGTAAAGATAGAAAAGATTTTCAAGGATGACAGGTTCTGGAATAAAGAAATGAAACTAAAACTTCAAAAATTTTATTTTGATTGCATTTTGCCAGAACTTGTTGATCCTTGACATACGCGGTCAATGAAAATTAGGGAGCCTGAATATATTATATAAGTGCAAAATGAAAAAAATCTTTCTAAGAAAAGGAAACTATTGTAGTATAATTGTATTAGAATAATTGTTAAGAAGTAGTTTCATAATTGCTTATAATTAGCTAAAATACATTTTTGTTTATAGCTAATGAGTCTGTCTGGTGTGACCCCGAAGTAAAACTTTTTTTTTCAAGCAATAGTTAACAAGATTTATATTTTGTTTTTCCTTGTGTTCAGTTGCATGTTTATTAGACATGAAATATATATATATATATATATATATATATATATATATATATATATATATATATATATATATATATATATATATATATATATATATATATTCGAAGATTTTTGTCAAACTGTTCAAAATAGTTCGCTTTTGAAAAATTATATTGTAGTTTTATTTTTTATTTCAACTTTTCTCAAGTTTCCAATGCTCAGTAAATTTTTTGCTTGTAAATTTATAAGCTTAAGCCTGTCTAATAGCACGACCATGAAATAAATTTTTTTTTCACAGATAAAAAATTAGCAGGATTTATCTTCTGTTTCCGATTACTTTTATTTGCACGATTTTTATTCATTATGATCGCAAACTTATCTATACTCAAAACCTTCCCACTCAAAAAGAACATAATGAGGCCGTACCCAGGGAAAAATTTGAGTCTAGATCAAGAGGCCTTCAACTACAGACTATGCCGAGCAAGAAGGCTCATTGAGAACACTTTTGGCATCACAAGTAGTCGCTGGCGAATATTAAGAAAGCCAATTGTAGCCTCTATATCAACAGTGGAGAAGATAGTGAAAGCTGTTGTTTGTTTATACAATTTCGTTTGCCAAAACGAAGTTAATTCAACTGTCTGCCAACGCCACTACTTGCCTTCTGCATATGCAGACACAGAAGTGGATGGCATAATAAAAAAAAAGCAAGTGGCGTGAGGAATTAACTTCGCAGGAAACCCAAGAGGGAGAGGGTTTCCTAAATTTGAAGCAAATTGCTACAAATGCTTATTCAAAAGAGGCAAAAGCCATAAGGGAAGCATTTAAAAATCATTTTGTAAAGAGTCCCTTACCATGGCAAGATAAAATTTTGTCCCGGGACAAATAAGATTTTTAATAATTTAATTCCATTTTAATTGCCATTTCATTTATGTATTCTTTTTGAAACAGTTTATATTCAGAATTACATTATTTTTCAAATCACTTAATATAGTATTCAATCATATACCCAATATTATACCAAGACCAGGTCTGTTTCTTTTTTTAGAAATGTCTATATTATAAAATATTTTAATCAAAATGTTATTTTTTTTAACATATCTTTTTGAAAATAATAATTTATTTTGACGATTCGGCAATTTTTTTAATGTGTTACTTTAAGTTGTTTTTGCTCAAAGTGTGCCTAGTAAATGGAATGGCAAAAACAGAATGTAGCATTTATGATTTGTCTGTTAACGAAATGGCAAAGAGAACGAAACTGAGCTTATTTTTTAAAGCGGATATAATTAAGAGATTTGAAGAAAATTCATCAACGACTAAAAAAGCTTTAGCTGATCATTTTAAAATTCCTGAATCAACTTTAAAAGGGATTTAAAAAAAAAAAGGATGCAATTGTTGCTGCTCAACGGGAATGTGGAATTAATTTCTAGAAGAGAAGTCGTATTCAAAGTGGAAAGTTTCAAGAACTGGAAAGTGTTTTATTACAATGGTTTAAAGAGGCTCGTGCTTCTAACATTCCGGTAAATATAGAATTACTTAGGCAAAAAGCAGTTCATCTCGCAGAAACTTTGAAAATTGGAAATTTTTCAGCTTCACATGGATGGGAGGAGAAATTTAAGATCCGACATGGCCTAGAAACTCGTACCATATCTGGTGAAAGTGGATGACTCTACAGTTTATCGTGGACGAAAAGACTGTAGAGCAATGGAAAGATGAATTAAAATCTTTAATTAAAGGATACAAACCAAAGGACATTTTTAATTGTGATGAAACTGGTTTGTTTTTCAGGATGATGCCTAAGACAACATTGGCATTTAAGGGGGAACCCTGCCACGGTGGAAGAAACAGTAAAGAACGATTAACCATTTTATTATGTTGTAATGCAGATGGATCAGAAAAACATTCCCCTTTTATTATTGGCAAATCGAAAAAGCCTCGCTGTTTTAAAAAAATAAGGCGACTTCCCTGTGAGTACTCAAGCAATAGAGCAGAACGGATGACTTCAAATTTTTTTTTACCTTTTCTTCATGCATTTGAGAAAAAATTGAAAAAAAAGTCATCCTTTTTATGGATCAATGTCCAGCCCATCCACGAGACTTGCCAACTTTTGAACACATCAAAGTAGTGTTTTTTCCTGCAAACTGCACGTGCAAGTTACAACCTTTGGATTTAGGCATTATCCATTCCTTGAAAGTGCATTATAGAAAAACACTGATTCGTCGATATCTAGCAGAACTGGAAACAGGCAAATCAGCAGCAGCCGAAGTAAAGATTTCAATTCTTGATGCCATGGATATGGTATGCATAAGGAACAATTGGACAATCCAGCATAAGGAATTGCTTCAAAAAAGCTGGATATCTATTTTCAGATGGAAATGAACTTATAGATCAAGTTAACGAAATTAAAGAAGATTGGGATATCGATCTTAGTGAAAACGAATGGAAAGCTGTATCAAACGAACTTGTTTCTCTTAATTAATTTATTGCCTTTGATGATAATCTATTAACAACGGAATTAAGAGACATTGATGACATCGCTAATGAAATGGAGGATGAGAACGTGAAGGATGATACTGACGAGGATGATAAAGCTCCTCCAAATCACACAGCAGTATTAGAAGCATTAGACACTATTCGTGACTATTTACAATTTATCCCATTTAAATGAACTGGAAAAAACTGTTTTTGAAATACGTCGGCAAAAACAAATACAAACATGTATTAAGGATTATTTTGTAAGAAAATAAATTGTCTTTAGGTATGTTAAATTTTTTCCTTGTATAATTATAGTATACAGTATAAATATTAACATTATAACAGTTTAAATAATAAAATTTAATCTTTAACAGTATAAATATTGACACTTAATCTTAAGAAACATATTTATTCACACCGATGCATAAGTGAGAGTTCACTGTATTTGCAATTTAGTATCAAACTTGTGATTGTAAAATTATATTTTAATTTTTGCTTCACAGTAATACTTCTTTTTTTTCTCAGTTTTTGTAAAATGAGGTAAAAAATATTCTGCTCGAATTTCCCACAACAGAATAAGTTTGTAGATTTATTTACAAATTTATAAAACCTATCGCAGATATGAAAGGAAACTCTACTTAATATTTCTAATTAAAAAAATTATAATATTTACTAATAGGCGGAGATTTCTTCGAAAGTATACAATGACTTTTGCGCGATAAAGTTTTTGTTACTTTTAGATCATTGATTTCGCCCTCAGGGGGTTTACCTTCTTTAGGTAAACACAGGGAGTCATGCCCCAGGGTACCCTAGTGATCTGTCCTCTCCTCTCCCTTGTCGTGGTTGTCGAATTCACTGGTAAGGGCTTTTTGTCTGTGCTCGATTACCAATCTGTTGTGTCGGACCCAGATGGGAAGAGACCACCCACGTGTTCACCGTGCGTGGAGACCCGTGTCCCTGGAAAAGGGGATCCTGGCAGTTGAGGGGCATCCTGGTACCCCAATACACAGCTTTGGCCCGTGCTTCAGGTAAACGAGAGGTGCATGTTGGCCTGTATGTATCAATTGGCTGGTCAAGTCTGGGGTCACTTACTGGGCACCTCGTTAAGGGTGGAGGCTGCTTCAGGGGTGACTCACGGACGTATTGCTATTAGTCAGCATCGATGTTCAAGTAACGGATTGGTCTCAGTACCTATCTGTTATTTGCATCCCCTAAGTTGGACTCCGTGATGGGTGATGCCGCTGATAGTTGAAACTTTTAATATTTTCTACGGCTGAAAATAGTAAGGTGTTCAGTTCCGCACACCATAGCAAAAACAGCGGAACAACCCGTTTACCATGTGATTACGCTCGATACTATATAATTAAATTGACGAATCCCGAAGTACCAAATATTTCATTTACTAAAGTCTCTCCCTTCTTGATTCACAAGGCTCTAATCTCCGTTTTAGGAGAGGTAGCCTCTGTGAAAAAACTACGTTCCGGTGACCTGTTGATACAAATTGTATCGCAATAGCAAGCCACCTTGTTAGAAACTTGTACTACCATGTGCTCATTTGCAGTCGATGTTACACCTCATAAATCACTCAACACCTGTCGAGGTGCAACATCAGAGACGGAGTTCATAAATGATTCGGAGGAAATGCTCACAGAAAAATTGAAAGATCAAAATGTCACTGCTGTCCGTAGAATAAGAATTCGCAGGGATGAAAAACTCATCCCTACGAAACACCTTATTCTTACTTTCACTATACCAAAGCTACCATCTTCAATCAAAATGGCTTGGCACAACTGCCCGGTTAGACCTTATGTCCCTAACTGTAGTATGGTATACTACATATTAATTAAAATCATTTGTTAATTCATTATAATAATGTAATAAATTAGCTTAAATAATTACGTAAGTTAAAATTGTAACTGTTAAATTTGTGATAAACTTTTGGTGTAATACAACTGACATAATGTTATTTATGTGACAGCTTAATGGTAATATGCAAATTTTATTTAACTGTATGGTTTTTAATTTCTTCTTTTTACACTTGTAATTAATGTTATTTATTTGTCATTATTCAATAATTCCTTGCAATAATTTCATGTAATTTTTAATATTTAAGTTTTAAGCCTCAAGTATATATTTTTTGGAAATATATATGGAATTTGGAATTATATATATTTCTTGGGAAAGTAATCTTTCTCTGTATTTATGTTCTTCCTTAAAAAGAAGATTCCTCCTATTGTTGCTTCACTGACAGCAAGATTTATGTCCAGTCAGCAAACCCTTTTGTTGGATTGAGCAGGAGTGATCTCAAGTCCGTTTTCCCACGTTTCGGCTTGCATCAAATGCAAGGCGCTCTATTTGATCTCACGATGGCACCAAGAATGTTCCAGAACATTCTACAAAATTCTTTCCCAGGTGTGTCACAGCTTTTGACAACCCTGCTTCATGTTTGGCACGGAGCATAACAATTAACTTCGCCAGTTGGCCAATATTTGCAGTTCTGTGATTTGCCCCTCTGATCCTTCTCCGTCCAATCAACGCGATATTAGTAAAAATAGGATTTTTTTGGCGAGGTTTTTCTCGTCTATCTTCATAATGAAGAAACAGTCAGTCGTTATTTTTTTCCTTACAAGTGTTTGTGTTTTTTTTTTGTGTGTGTTCGGCTTAGGCCGAGATTTTTGTTGGCTTGTTTGCCAAGTTTTAAGTTGTTCATGATGTTAATTTTAAATAAACAAGTTTGCATCCTTTTACCATATCTGTTCTGGTGAGTAATTTTGATGTGTAAGTTGTTTTCTCTTCGTTTTATTTTTCAGCATGTTCCTCTGTTGCACTTACCTGAACTTCTGTATCAATCGCAATGTACCTACTTTCATCTTTTTCGGCCTTTACTCAATCTCTAAATTTTGTTTAATCTTAAGTTGACTTAATGTTAGTCACCCCCTTTTTCTCCCGTTTTTTTAAGCCATCTCAAAGTACCCCTTTGAGATGTTTTCAATGTCAAAGATTTGGGCATTTAAAAACAGCCTGTCGAGGTCAACCTGCCTGTGCTCGTTGCTCTGGTGCAGACTATGATGACAATTCCAGCGAGTTACCCCCCCATATGCATTAACTGCAAGGGCGCCCATGCAGCTTATGCCAGGAGTTGCCCCAAATGGTCCCAGGAAAAAGTAATACAGTCTGTCAAAGTCCTACAAAATTTAAGTTTTGATGAAGCTCGTAGAGTAGTCACTGCTCGTACTCCCTCCACGTCCGGGTTTGTCCTATTCTGCGGCTGCAAAAACTGCTTTTCGTATAGGCAGCGCACAAACAGATACCTTTCAATCATCTATCCCACAGAAAACTAAACAAAAAACTTGTTCGATTTTGCTAAAACAACAAGACCTACTTCTACCTCTCCTCCACCTTCAAAAGCATTCCGCACTAATTCCTCGGAAAAGCCTCAGCAGCGCCCAAATTTAAAATTTCCACCTAGTGAGAAACCTGGAATCTCACGTCAGAAGAAAAACCCGAAGTTTGCTCATCATATAAATTTGGTTTCATCTGACACTCTTGACAGAATGGACGATGAAGTGACGTTACATCCTTGGGATGATGAATCAATTTTCGATGACCCTCCGATTTATGCCGCTCCCGCATGAAAGAAATAATGTCCTTCTCCATTATTTCATGGAATTGTCGAAGCGTGCGATATAAGAGCTCTGATATCAGAGATATTGTTTTTAAATATCATCCTGCTTGCTTAACACTTCAAGAAACATTTTTGTCATCATCAGAAAATTTTAATTTACGTAACTACATTTGTTACCGAAAAGATAACATTGCTGGTAACCGAACTAATGGTAGTGTTGCTATTTTAATTTCTACACATTTTCCCTCATCTCATTTGTCTCTATCATCTTCATTACAGGCTATTGCCGTTCAACTTCACAGAAACATCTCTATTACAATTTGTTCTTTGTACTTACCTCCGAATGATCCCATTTCACAAAGTGATTTGAACATTTTAATTAATCAGTTGCCGAAACCTTTTATTTTGCTTGGAGATTTCAACAACCACAACACGCTGTGGGGTAGCCACAACACAAATGCTCGTGGAAATCAAATCGAAACAATAAAGCCGGGACTGGTATTGGGAGCTCCAGCCAGTGCTCTCTGTAATTCTTCAAATGTAAAATTACTATTGTACCGAAACCGCTGTCGAGTCGCAAACTGCAGTTTAAGTCTTTCAGTCACACGCTTGTGAGCTTGGAAAACTGGGCTGTAGTTTTCAATGCTGGAGACGGCAGCAAAAGTTTCAACCCAAGATGTTACTCACATCTACAGGGTCAGAGTACGTGGTACCGTTTCTATCAAATACCGGAAGGTGGAATTCACGGTAGATACCATTCGCTCTCTTGACCCTCGACCAGACTTGTCTGGTCGATGTTGTAGATGTGATGGATGAAACATAGCGAGACCAAGAGTCTCTCTGGCTTTGGCGCCGAATCCTGCTTGCAAGTGCTCGAGCTCGTTAAAGGCAACGAGGTGGTCTGTCGAAAGATATTCCAAACTCTCTGTTGTTCTTTGTGAGCTGCGGAGCATTCAGCATTCCACCAAGACTTCCGATGCCTAGGGAGAGAAGTTGATGCTTTTGGAATGCTGGTTTCTGCAGCATTGATGATTCTTGAAGTAACAGTTTCAATATTGTCATTTGGAACCATATCATTTGTTATTTCAGCAAGTTGTGTGAAAAGGTTCCAATCCGCTCGATGATATATGAAAACAGATGGTCTGGGAGTAATATTAAAAGTAGATGAGTATGAAACTATGATAGGAAAGTGATCACTATTATGAAGATCATCATCAACAGAAAATTATGAGAATGGTAAAAGTGTAGGTGAACATAAAGCCAGGTTAATGCAGTGAAAAGTACGAGTTGGTGCGTGAAAATAAGTGTCCTCACCTTGATTCAGTAGGCAGAGGCTATGATCTAGGATGATTGGTGTGTCACACCGAATGCTTCGTCATTTGACTTCTGCATCTTTGCAGAATGTGCTGTTTCTCTGTAACAGATTATGGACCGAGCAAATATACCCATCAAGTTGGCGACTGACTATTGTCATGCCAATATTGAAACCTGGTAAAGATCCGACGGAGCCAATTAATTATCGCCCGATAGCATTAACTAGTTGCCTCGGCAGGCTATTTGAACGCATGGTTAACCCTCGCCTCATTTACTTTCTCGAGAAAAACAAACTCATTCCAGATTATTTAAGTGGTTTCCGTAGAGGCAGATCAACACTGGATAATATAGTTTCATTAGAATCGCGTATACGTAATGCCTTTGTCCGACGAAGTCATTTAGTCTCTATCTTCTTTGATATTGAGAAGGGTTACGATCGGACATGGCGTTACGGCATTCTAAAGGTTTTATTCGACATGGGTCTCCGCGGTCATCTACCGATTTTTATCAAAAACTTTTTAAGTCGTAGATATTTCCGGGTCAAAGTTTGCAATACGTTATCTAATGTTTTTATCCAATCTGGAGGTGTACCACAAGGTAGTGTTTAAAGTGTCATACTTTTCATTGTACATATTTCTCTCATCTTAAACATACTACCATTTACAGTTCATGGCTCACTTTAGGTTGACGATTTGAACGTATCATGCTCAGGATCAGACATGAGAGTAATAGAGCGGCAACTTCAACTGAGTGTAAATAAAATCGTGGAGTGGTGTGAACTGAATGGCCATACAATCTCCCCGCAGGCGTCATAATGAACCTGCCATTCACATCAATAACACTGTCATACCTATAGTTGAGAACACAAAATTTCTTGAGCTGATATTTGACACGAAGCTTACCTTTTTACCTCACATGTAACAACTTAGAAAACGATGCGAGAAGACTTTAAACATATTACGAGTGCTTTCAAACAAGTCTTGGGGTGCAGATCGCAGCGCCCTTCTGCGAATATATCAAGCGCTAATATTATCTCGTCTTGCTTATCCCATGTGCGGTATATGGCACTGCTTCCGCTTCTAACTTAAGACGCTTGGATACAGTGCATCATACTGCCTTGCGTATATGTAGCGGCGCCTTCCACACGTCCCCTGTCGAAAGCCCTTATGTTATCTGTCATCAACTACCTTTAGACCTAAGCAGCATGCAGCTGTCCTTGACGTATTGCTTTCGCATCATGTCATCTGCTACACATCCTCTACAGTGTGATTCTACGATTCTAGAAAAAAAAGGTACCGGAAAAAAGGTCCCGGTAAAAAGGGTACCTGTGTAGGGAAAATTCTGTAGGGGAAAATATTTGAAAAGAGAAAATTAGATTGAAGCGCTTTTTGCTGTTCCGTGCGTGTTTTTTTTTTTTTTTTTGTGTCGCGCGTTTTCAAAGTCCATAAACATCCAACACATAAATCCACCCAACTTCCCCGATTGGCTACTTTAAGCCTCACATTAGCAACTTCTTCACAAAATACAATTTAAAATAGAAAATAACACATTTTTCACTTAAAAAAAATTACAAAAAAAAGTAAAACATTATTGAAAAATTTAAACAGTATCTTCCCGCGTTAAAAAATAATCAAAGAAGAATAAATAAATTAAATAAAATTTAAAAAATAAAGCGTAATACAACCAGTTCATAAGTTCCCCCCTCCCTTACCTCAAAGATCTAATCTGAATTATTACAGATAAAAAGAATATTCTATGAAACAGCGAGAAGCATTCATGCTGCCCAGAAAGCGAGAGGGGAAATATCCCTACAGATTTTCCCTATGGAGGGACCTTTTTTTTCAGGAATCCTTTTTTCCAAGGACCTTTTTTTCCGTCTACCAAATTTGGAGACACTTCACAACAAAACATACTCAGTTTGCTGGTAAACATCTAACCGGTGACGCACGAAAAAAAGCTGTTGAAGAGCTCCAAAAAAATCAACAACAATCAAGTTCCATGCTAAGTAACTGGCGGCAATCTTCTAATAATGTAAATCTGTCACGCTTTGCAGTATCATTAGAAATTGCGAAACGAGAAAAACCATTTACAGATGGTGAGTATGTCAAAGATTATTTTATGCGTGCATCTGAAGAATTGTTTCGTAGTTTTAAAAACAAAGCGGAAATCATGAAAAAGAAATCAAGGACTTGCCATTATCTGCTAAAACAGTGGAGCCAGAAGTATGACAGGAGTACATAGAGGGGTAACATAAATTCTTCAGAAAAGAATTAACCACGAAATTTCAACGTTTCACAGCATAATTCATCAAGAAGAGCTTTGTGCCCAAACATTCCGCCTGAAATAGAAGAGGTCATGAATGTGGTAATTAAGATTATTAACAGCATCCTGGCAAAACCGCTCTACAATCGTCAGTTTAAAGACTTTCTTGAAGAAATAGATAGCCAGTTTTCGGACCTACTTCTGTACAAAAAAAAATGAGATGGCTTTCTAGAGGTAACGTGTTGTAACGTTTCGCTTTGTGTTTTAATGATATAAAAACATTCCTCAAAGAAAAAAACATTAGACATCCCGAATTGGAAGATGACAAATGGTTTCAAAAATTCACCTTTATGGTAGATACCACTATGAAACTAAATGAACTCAATCTAAAAATGCAAGGAAAGGGCAACCCAGCGAAGTGCTCGAAAAAAAATTACTTCTTTTTGTTGAAGACCTGGAGAGTGGAAAATTGCTTTATTTTGAAAATCTGAAGCAATATCGCGATAAGACAAATGCAACAATTCAAACGAATTACTTCAGCATAGCGTTAAAAAACATGAAGGATGGTTTCGCTGAGAGATTCGAGCAATTCAAAACAAACAAAAATACTCTCTCGTTCATAGTTAATCCTCTTGACACAAATACAAATGAGATCAACATTGAGTCACTTGGAATTGATGCTGGATCGTTTCAAATGCAATTCCTGTATTTAAAAACCAAAGACTTGTGGAGTGGCAAGTTCGCAGAACTTAAGAGCAAGCTGGAAGAGTTGGAGGTCCAAAAATGCATGCACATCGCTCATCACAAGTGGACAGCTCTAAAAGAAATTCCGCGAGTTGAGGCTCTCACATTCCATGCATGGAATAGTCTTCCAGAATGCTACAGTGAGGTGAAGAAGTTGGCATATGGAGTGCTGATGATCTTCGGATCGACATATTCGTGTGAGCAAGCGTTTTCTTGCATGAATATAATAAAAAATAAAGTTAGAAGTCAACTAACAAATAAAAATCTAGAGTCGTGATTGAAACTTAAAACAAACAAGATATAAGCCAGATTTAATTAAACCTTCAAAGGGCATGCAAAGCCAATGCTCTCATTGATGTAAATATCTATATTTGAGATTTTATATGACTAAATATTATTCCGTATTTAAAAGCATTTTTTTTAAATGAAAAATCAAACATATATAAGAAAATACTATTATATTAAATCAAAAAATTTTAGTGGCTCTTTAAAAACGGGATTGAAAATTTCTTATCTACAGCCCCGTACTGGAAGGTGATGGTACAGGGTTTAATATCGCAAAATTACTTTTGGGTCAATTAAAATATTTAAATTTTCCATCCGAGAACTGCTTGTCATTAGGCGTGGATAATGCTCCAGTGATGGTTGGACGAAATAAAGGAGTAGCTGGAGCTCTAAGAAAAGAAATACCAGATATTTATGTTCATGGTTGTCTTTGCCATCTGCTGAACTTGAACTTGAAACGGGGCAGCATGTTTGTCTATTAATATTGAAGAATATATTATAGACATTTATTATTACCTTGAGAAAAGCATGAAAAGAAAAGACTCTTTAAAGAAATTTCAAGAACTTCACAATACTGAAACGCGCAAAATTTTGAAACATGTCTCCACGAGATGGCTTTCCCTTGCTGTCTGAAATGCAAAGTCCGAACTACGAATCTCTGACGTTGGACTACGTCGTTTGCAGCCGATAATTGACGTAAACCTCATACCTGAATGGAGATATGCGTGAAGGGCGAAATCAGCAAAACGCGCACAGTAGGTTTTGGATATAACTTGGCCGCCTCCCCACAGCTTGCTCTCTCTCCCCGTCGGTTCTAGCTAGCAGTCCGGCATGTTCTCGCCGGTTACCTTTTTGCAGGTTTTTTCCATGCTGCTTCAATATTAAAGTGGTTAAGTTTCCTAAATGTTAATAAAGATATTTATTTATTTAAACTTTGTGTTATTTATGGAGAAACCTATAATCCGTTCTAGGGAACATTTTCATGTGGAAGACTTTTCTAGAGTTAGATTTCTTTTTAGAGTTTAAGTGGGGACTCTAACATAGATACCAAACAACCCACAGGCTTTCCTACAGGAGATGGCTTTCCCTGAGTAGATGCATCTTACGAGTTATGAATCAGTGGGATGCCTTGACATCCTTTTCTAAGCATGAAATTTGTAACAAGGATAATAGAGAGAGTAACCTTAGCGATTTCAAAATTCCCAAACTTAAGGTTCTATCTTCATCTAGCAAGTTAAATGAATCTACATTAATCCCAAAGGATGATAAAGTTATTAAAACTCAGTGTTCAAAGGGGTCTAAAAAAGAACTATGGCAGTGACTTGTTTTGTGCTGATAAAAGTAAAAAGCAAAAGACGCTTCCATTTGCTGAAGCTTCACAGAAGACATCTCATACTTAGAGCTCTACGTTTGAGAAAAATATCATTTCCCGTGAAGAAAGACTTTTTATGTTCTTTTCGTCAGACTTAAATAAAGCTTTTGTGCAATTTCTACTCCATGTAATACCATTATTTGAAGTTCCTAATGCAGAATTACAGACAGAAGTACCTAAAATTCATACCTTGAGAACATATCTTTTGCAAATATATGAATCGGTTTTGATAAGATTTGTTCTACCAGGCATTCTAAAGAATGCCAAATGTGTATTAGATATTGATTTTAACTCTGTACAGAATCAAAAAATTGATTCAGATTTAGTGATTGGTACCAAAATTAAAGAAATTGTTAATACATTATGCAGTGGTGAGTAACAGATTTTTTATTCTGCTGTCAGAAATTATTTTGTTACACGTTGCAATTATGAAATTATAATTAATGCCGAAGTAGTTAATTTTGAAAATATTTCCAATGCTTCTTTTTCTAGTGTTAAGTTTTTCATTGATAATTTTCCTGTGTTGGTAAAGGTTTTAGGTAAAAAATGATATTCATTCGTATCATGATAAGCTGGAGTCACAATTCTATGCTCTTCAGTGTGAGGCAAATTCTGAAGTGGCCATTGTTTAAAAAGTTGAGTGAAATGAAAGTTGAGTGATATATGGAACTGGCACTATTTTAGAGATGCCAACTTGCTCCGGACAGCAAATATATATTTTAAAGTGGTAGTTTATCAATTGTGATTCTTGATTTAATAAATTCAATTTAGTAGGTTTTTATCCACCACTATTTCGAAATAATTCGAAGGCTTACATAATTCACCACTTTATAGTACTTACGTCATTCTATACCCTTTAAAAAGCAAGCAAAAATAGTCAAATATTTGCAAAATTTACTTGTAGTTATTTACAGTTTTTCTAATTACTTTGGCGTGTCAGGACAACACCCTCTGTAAGTAGGCAAGGCCTGAGCTCTCCTTCAAGAACGGAAGCATGAGTCATCAAGAGAAGTCCTACTCGTTCGTAGCGAACTGGAAGTCGTCGAAGCTTCTATTCTGCTGTATCGCCATTACTTTTTTTTCGTGAACGCGTGGATTTTTATCTTTAACGTTGTTTTAAACGATAATTACTTCTAGCTAACTCCATTCAAAGGGAAAGAAAAGCGTCTTTTGACAATAAAGTAAGTTCATTTGTTATTTTTATTTTTAAATATTTGCTATTTTGTAATCTTTTTTATTGTTTATGTTACTTTGCTTAGACTGCATATTTTATTCGATGAGTACCAAAGTGAGTGCTCTGCTACACAAATTTTACTAATTTAAAAATGTGGTTATTAAAATTAATATAACATTAACTAATTTTTGGTTATTATTAATATTAACTGATAAATTCAAATCGAAAAGTTTGTCTTAATTTAACACTATATCTTAGATTCCTGTTGATTTGTTTATGTTTGAGAAATTGTATTTGCAAGCTTTACAAGTCTACGTTTATTACGTTAAGTTAAAATGAATGGTTAGTGAAACATCTATAAATACATTTTATGCTTTTATAAAAGCATTATGCTTGTTAAACACATTTTATGCTTTTATAAAAGCATTATGCTTGTTAAACACATTTTATGCTTGTTACAATTGGTTACGAAAATTGAATGATAAAATACAAAGCAATGATAAAATGCATTTTTAGGATGAAATTTATTTGAGTTCAAAAACAAGATAAATAAAGGTTTTTTCCAAGAAATAATAAATGGTATGTAATTACAAAGTATAATAAGTTGCAAAGTATAATAAGTAATCAATAAATTTATTTAGATCTGCACTTTTAAAATGTTTACTGTAGTAGCCCATTCTTATATGAATAGAATTAGTTAGTATAATAAGTAATCTGTTATAATTAGTTAGATTAACTAGGTTTTTTCCAAGAAATAATAAATGGTATGTAATTATAAAGTATAATAAATAATCAATAAATTTATTTAGACCTGCACTTTTAAAATGTTTACTGTAAGTAGCTCATTCTTATAATTAAAATTATTTTTTTTCTCAAATCCCAGTCAAATTATAATAAATAAAACCTTTTCTCTGTATTCATATTTTTTCGTTTAATAGTTTGGCTGAATATCTATGAAAAGTAAGATAACTTGATAATCATGTCGAAAAAATGTCCTTCCGTTACCAGTTTTTAAATTTGAATTTTAAAAAAAATTATTAACCGAAAATCTCTGGTTTTAACTTAGTTAGTTTATAATTTGCTTCAAAGAGTTTTAAAGTCTGAATAATATTCATGGAAAAAATGTGTTAAATTTTTGGTTACTATCAAAAATGCATTGATTTTGTTAGTCAAACTGTTCTACCATAACAACCTCAATTAATCTTATATGAACTTATTTTTTTCAATATAGTATTACTTAAATATTGCTAATTTATATTGATGTGCTTATTATTATAGCAAATAATTTTAAATTATTTTTGATCTCTCTTATTTCAGATTAATCTTTAAAAATGCCTTTTCGTTGCTGTGTTCCCAATTGCAAAGGCAACTATGACAGTTCTTCGGAAAAAGTTTCAATTTTTAAATTCCCTGAAGATAAAGAGCTCTGCGACAGGTGGCTAAAAAGTATACCACGAGAGAATTTTACTCCATCCAAATCATCAAGAGTAAGTTTTCATTTCAATACTAACATAAATCTTATTAGAGAAGCATGTTTTATTAGGAAACATGCTGTTATAATTAGTTAGATTCCCTGATTCATAAATGTAAACCCTAAAAAATTACATAATCAATTTAAATGATGGCTCAAATTTAAAGAATATGCAATAGATGAAAGTTTCACAAATCTTGTTTGATGGTAATGCATTCTAGTTCTGCAAAACAAAAGAGAGTCCTCTTAAAATTTTTAAAAAAATTTACTTAGAAAATTTAAAAACTTGCATGGAAAAGTTAGAAATTGTTTAAGTTTAGAAACTGCATCAAAACTTATCTTTTGTTATACTATAAATTACTGTGGAGTACAAACAATGTAATATTTAATTTTGAATGGTGATAATTTTGTATATGAACTGTACTTTGTTTTACATTTAATTGTTTTTTCGATAAATTACCATTGTATGTCAATCTCAGTATTTATTTTCACGTCATTTCCTTAATTTCTATAGTTTTTTGCCACAAATGTGGCGGCCAGTAATTTTAACCACCTTGGCAGAAACGTGCTAACCTTTGCTATAAAATTCCTTGATGAAGAAATTCAAACAAACAATATAAGTTTTTAACTATTTAAAAAATTTGATTCTGATGGCTTGGAACTTTTAATAATAATATTTGCATAATGAAAAGAGCATTATGAATTGAAATACTGTTTGTAAATATTTAAATTTGTATTAAAAATTTCCTTTTTTATTTTTCAGGTATGTGAATTACATTTCCATTCCCATGATGTGGAAAGAGAAACATTTATTTACGACAGTAAAACCGGGGAAAGATTGTCGACTAGATTGCGTTATCCTAGGTTGAAAGCTGAAGCTGTACCTGCTTTATTTCCTGGTTGTCCAACTTATCTATCAAGTGCACAGAACCATCGAGAAAATCCCGAGGAAAAAAAGGATCGATTAGAAAATGCACAGCTCAGTAAGATTGTTGAGCTAAGTTTGTTAAGCAAAGAAAACGAGGATAAAAAAAACTTATTCTCCTCGCAAGATGAATTTTTAAATTGCTTGAATTTTTTCAATCTCCCTCCTCATTGGACTTTAATCAAGAAAACTGATGTTACCATATTTGCTCATGTAGAGTATGCAGAAGTACCACAAATAAAATCTTCTGTGGTAATTGATAAAGAATTAAAAATGTCGGCATATTATGGTAGTACTCAGCTTTTAAAATGTGGTATTAAATTACCTAAAAAAACCAACTCAATGTTTGAGATAGCGGATGTCTTGATGATTTTGGAGAACTTTCAGCAGAAAAATAACCCAGAGTTATCGTTACAAATTTTAAATGATATGTTTGACAAGATTGCAAGCGAGGATGTGGAATCATCAAAACAAAACATCCAGTTTTTAAAAGAACAAGCGAAACTAATTATGTTAAAAAAGGGACATAGACATTATGAACATGAGCAATTAGTTTTTTTTTCTTTGCTCTTCTCTATATCTCCACATGCTTATAGGTTCATTCGAAATTCAGGCAACTTAATACTTCCGCACCCTACAACAATTAGAAAAATCACTTCCAATTTTCCTTTGAACCCATCAAATGAACAAGCCAGCTTTAATTTTTTGAAATATGTTGAAGAGAGATACAAATATGTGAAAGAACATGAGAAAAATGTAGTTCTTATGTTAGATGAAATACATTTAAAGCCTTATTTTGATTATAAAGGTGGTGACATAGTTGGTTTCGCTTTTGACAGTGAGCAAGCTGCTACTAGTGCTCACACATTTATGATTTCAAGCTTGTGTTCAAACTATAAAGATGTCGCTCACATTTTGCCAGTAAAATCTATAACAGCTGATATTTTGTTTTCAATTATTAAAAAAACAATTATTGGCTTAGAAAATATAGGCTATAAAGTAATTGCAATCGTTACAGATAACAATGCAATCAATGGCAAAGCTATGTCTTATTTTTCTGATCCCATAAAAATGCAAATTGCATACCCCCATCCTGTTAATCCCCAAAGGCTGCTTTTTTACATTATAGATGCAGTTCACATTTTTAAATGTATTCGCAACAATTGGTTAAACCAACGAAATGATGGTTGCTGTATATTTTATCCAAATTTTCAAGATAGTCACTGCATTAATAAACTTGAAACTGCCTCCTTTAATACCTTGAGAAAACTTTATGAGCTAGAGCATGCTCAACTTGTCAAGTATGGTTATGGCTTAACTTTGAAAGCCCTGAATCCTACAAACAATGAGCGCCAAAATGTCCAACTAGTTGTTCGAATCTTTAATGAATTTATAGTCAAAGCCTTGTTGGAGTTTGGTGAGAAACAATCCTTAAATTATTATCAAGGAACTGCTGCATTTATAGAAATAATTCTTCGCTGGTGGTGGGTGGTAAATGTGAAATCTTCTGATAAGGGTATAAGACTAAAAAATGTATATATGTATCCTCTTACAAGCTTACCCAAGGATGAGAGAAGGTGTTTTTTAAAACAGTTCATTGATTGGCTTGATGTGTGGGAAAATTCAGGCTGCAGCACCGGAACTTTAACGAAAGAAACTCATCGTGCTTTGAATCATACGTGTAGAGCAATATTAGATTTAACTGATTACTGCAGTAATCAGCTAAAAATGAAATACATTTTGACAGGAAAATTGCAATCAGATGCATTAGAAGAACGTTTTGGAAAATATCGAACACTAGCAGGGTCTCAGTATTCTGTTTCAATACGGCAGATTTTTGAATCTGAAAGTAAATTGCGAATGCAAAATTTTTTGCCATTGACTTTAAAGTCATCCAAGTTTGGAGAATTTAGCATAACACAATTTGATATTGATGTCACAGAATGTCATGAGCATATTTCTGAAAATGTCAACATACCTATCACTGATATTGATATCACAAATTTAGATGATAAACTACCAATTTTTGTATATATGGCTGGGTATTGTATTTATCAAATATGTAAAAATTTGAAGTGTGTTTCTTGTGAAAGTCAACTGACCATGGACAAAGAATTGGCAGTTGATGATTGTTATAAATTAATATCTTCCATGAACAGGGGAAGTTTGAAATTCCCTAATTCTAACGTAATCAGAATTGTGTGCTTTTCGTATGCAGTTGCAGAAAAACTTCTTTCACCTTTGCATGAAAAACAATTTCTTGCAGTTAAACACCAAAGGCTTTTCATGACAAATTTGATTATGAACTTATTAACAGATTTTGAAGTTTTTAATGATGTTGATGTGTGCTCATCAGGTCACGTTGCTGAGCTGATCGTCAAAAAAATAATTTGGACTACCGCTAACATGTTACTTAAAAATTATTGTTCTAACAAGAATGATGTGGTTAAAAAAATTTCTCAAAAACGCAAATTAAGTACATTGGAAAAACATTAATATAAATAACATATAAATAAATAAACATTACATATAAATAAATTTAATTGCAATTTGATTCTTTTTAAAAGATTTACTTTTTTTACTTCCAACTTTTTTAATATATTGCATCCCCTTTCTTTAATTTTGGAATGTTGCATATTTTTAATCATTTTATCAAAATATGCTATCAATTTCAAACTTTTGTTCATCGAATTTTTATTCATATTATTTAGAAATGCTTTTTTTTCAAATTAGGGACTAAAAATGTCATTAATACTACATTTAAAAATTCATGATCTAAAAGAATTAAATAATATTCTAATATAGTATTTGATTTTAATTAAAAAAAATTTTTTTTTTTAATTTGTTGTGTAATACAAGCTTATGAAATTTATAATTTTCTTTTCACTCGTAGATTGTTTTTGTATAATATATTTTCAAATCTATTTTATTTACTATTATCATGCTATAATTTTTGTATAATTGTTTCGAAGGACTTTTTTAACATTGCATAAAAAATTCAAAATTATATATTTTATTTAATGAAAATTTTTTTCAACCAGGATAAAGAATAGGTTTTTATATTTTATGTATTAAAGTCCTTAAGAAAATAGCAGCTTATTTGAAATCATTATGTATTTAATTTTATTGAATTGGTTATTAATATTTGTAGGTTATATTCATGACTATATTTAGAAGTAAATTTTTCATTCCATTTTGTGAATAAAAACTTGTGTGACTAGTTCATGATGTATTTAAATTTCATTAATGTTCTGTAAATAATTTGACTCTTTTATATAGCTTTATATTTTGATATTTTTCGATAATTCTGTTTAACAGTTGTGAACTACAGTTGTGAATGTACAAAAAAATTAAAATTTTAAAATGTATGATAATTCAAATTTGATTTTAGCTTTACTTTTAATTAAATAGGTTATGTACAAAAAATAAAATTTAAATTTGTAATAACTTTTTTTAAGTGTTTCACCCTATTTAAAATCAATACGAAATTAATTTGGTTATATAGTTATCTATCAGTAAATTATGTTCACTAATAGAACAGTTAACTGCATTGTGGAATAAAGCTTCCATTCTATGACAAAAAACGACAAATTTAAATTATGTATGAAATAGATAAATTAGAATTTAAGAATATTAAGTAAATTATTTGATTTTCATTGTATTAATTTATTTGCCGTATTTTCGATTTGCTAATAAAATTGAGAGAATATTAATAAAATTTACAAAGTAAATAAATTACTATTTATTGAGTGATTATATATTAAATTTGTCAAAAAAAAAGTTTTAAAAAATCACATCGCGTTTCTTAAAATTTGTTAAAAATAACTATTTGTGATTCATTAGAAAAATAAATTGGAAATTGCATAAAATATTTCCATACAAAGTTTCAGTTAAAGGAAAAAATTTTTACAAAAAATATTAATTACGATCTTTTTTTAATATTATTAAATTGAAAGATGTTGTCTTTAACCATTTATGGAAATGTTTATTAAAAAAATATTATAAGCTTGAAAATAACTTTTTCTCGCGAAAATCACATAATGGTAATATCTTTGCTCAACGAGAAATTCTTAAGTTAAGCGTACATATTCTCAGCCGCTGATGCAGAGAGGAAAAGCGACGGACTACTATTGATGACTCATTCTTCACGCGCTCAGGCCTTGTCTAGTTACAGAGGGTGTTGGTCAGGAGCAGTTGGCATCCCTGCTATTATGGCTAATCGTATTAGCTGTTTAGGACAAACCGATGGGGCGCACATGGAGCGCGGAAAATGCATAAAACATGTTTCAAAAGATAAAAAACTAGCCATTGTAGAATGGAAAGATAGTAACAAAAGTTATTATGGCCTCAAATTGTTGCGGTATGGAACCCGTCGAAAAAGTGAAACGCTGGTCAAAAACTAAACATGTATACATTGAGGTACCATGTCCTACTGTGGTCATAAACTACAACCGATGTATGGGAGATGTCGATATTTGCGATCAACAAATGGAATGCTATAGGACATGGTTTAAAACTAGAAAATGGACTTGGAAGGTCATTTTGCATTTTTTGGACTTTGCGGTTGTGAATTCTTGGTTGAAATACAGGCGAGACGTCGCCGCGAATAAAAGGCCAAAGCAAAATCAAAAGGATTCATTAAAATTTAAGCTAGAGGTAGCAGAAGCTCTTCTCGCAGCTCCATCAGCTCATGAGAAATATCGTAAGTGAGGACGAAGAAAGTGACGAAGTTCAAGCTCGTGCAGTTAAAGGTCAAAATATTATTTAAAATATTTTCCAGATTTTTGATGATTCTGATTGTTTTTCCGAGAGCTCCGGTAATTTCAGTCATAAATTTTTAGAAATTATTGATTCAAAAGTGAAAATCACAAAAGGCGAATTGATTGTGATGCTTTTCAGCTCTGCTCTTCGACATCATTTGTCTGATGTTGGAGTAAATGATTTATTGGAAATGTTTAATGTCATTCTAGGGAAAAAATTTCCCAAGTCCTAAAGTACTCTCTATAATGTTATTGGCACCAAGTCAATTAACTCAATGAAATATCGCTTTTTCTGCCATGTTTGTTTATATACATTAGTACTCTATCAATTGATAAAAAGATGGTTCAGTGCCACTTTTGTAATGTTGCTGTCAATATTTCAAACCCGCAAAAAAATAATTCTTTTATAAGTGTAACTGAAAAAGTAATCATGCACTTAAAGAACTTGCTTCTGAGCCTATTATCCGAGACTCTGAAATTTTTGAAGATATCATCGATGGAAGGCTATACAAAAAGCTGCAAGGTGACCACAGTGGGCAACATATACTAACGTATAACTTTTCTTTAGGTGGGATGGCCATGTATAACAATTCAAAAGGTTCAGCATGGCCAATCTTTGTTTCCCTTAACGCATTATCTCTAAAGGAAAGAAAAAATCTTGTAACACTTGCTGGTTTGTGGTTTGGTAAAAAATGAACCAAAATTCGAGGTTTTTTTTAAACCCTTGACAGAAATGGCTTCAGATCTAGCAATCAATGGTTTAAATATTCATTTGGCTGATAAGAACATAAATGTGAAGTTGATTCCAGCTTGTTATTGTTCGGACTCAGTAGCTTGGCCTTGTTTGCAAAATAGTATCCAATTTAATGGGTTCCATGGTTGTTCGTGGCGTCTCCATCCAGGTTTTAATGTGGATGGAACAATCAAATATAGCATACAAAATGTCATTTTCTTTGAAGATAGAAACGAACAAGAAACTGCAAAGCTTACTGCAGAAGCAATTAAATCTGCAGATACCAGTTGGGTATTACAGGTCGATCGCCCCTCGCAGAGATTCCCCACTTCAACATTGTTCCAGGTTTTTCGCCAGATACAACGCATAGTGTTTTTCTGGGCGTTTCAAAAAGAATATTGCCTTTATGGTTGGACACAACTAACAAAGATAAAGATTATTATATTGGTAATCGCAAGTGCATAAAAGCCATAAATGAGAAATTATCGAATGTTGTAATGCCTCAATGTGTTGGATGTGTCCCACGCTTGATTTTTGAAAGAAAATCTTAAAAAAGCAAATGAATGGAGAAACTTTCTGTTATATGTCTGCATTCCAGTTGTCAGGGAAGTATTACCTCCGGAATATGTTGACAACATAAGTCATTTGATTGGATCAGTGTTCTGGCTTTTACAAGAATCTTTAAATGTGCAAGATTTGCAGAAAGTGGAATGATGCAGTGGAATTCGAAGAAAGTGGATGAACATTTGATAAAACTTGTTGCTGGGCTCTTAGATTTGTATGGCGAGAATGCAATGACTTTCAATGTTCACTCACTATTGCATTTGACCAGAAGTGTATTAAACTGGGGACCCTATTGAATCCGATCGATGTTCCTCTATGAAGGGGCAAATGCAGTATTAAGAAAGTTCAGCACTGGTCCGACTAGCATCGCAAGCCAAATGACAGAGGATACCTTCTTAGTAATGAACTGAAATCAAAGCAAATGTTAAGAAAATGCTGCCCTCAAGTTGCTCAATATGTTACACAACTTAATAGCAACTACAACAATAGAACAGGAAGTGTTGGAAATGTTATATTGTTTGGACTCTGCAAAAAGACAGAAATATGCAGTGAGTATGAATATTCACTGAACAATTCAGGCGAGTTTTCTTTTTACACGTTTTTAATGAATAATCAAGTGTTTGGTATTAAGAAATCTGAAGGAACGCGTAATATATACTGATGACAATAGCATGAGGAATCTCTTCGCCCTATTTCTTTTTTTAGCAAAGCACTATCAAGGCCGGAAAAGAACTAATTGGCCATTAAGTTAGAACTTTATGCTATATATAAAGGTGTTACTGCTTTTAAATCATATCTATATAATAGACAATTTACCATTTAAAGTGATAGCAAACCATTAAAGCACTATCGTAAGGTTGCGTCACCTGCTGACATAATCACATGTTGGCTTCTTGCTCTAAGTGAATATTCATTTGATTTTGTTCTTACGCCTGGTCATGATAATGTTCTGGCCGACTGGTTTAGTCGTTCTCCTGATCCTAAGAAGTAACTGAAGTGTTACTGCTTTTAAGATCCTCCCACATAGTTAGCTTAAAATTTATATAACTTGATTAAAATCAAAACCAAATTAAACGAAAGTAATTTGGCTGACTAGGTAAAAACTGGTCAATTTATTAAAATTTGTTTCTTATATACATGAAAGCTAATTTTATATTATGGTACATCTAAAAATAATGTTTTTTTATGCCTTGCATTTGTTGTCAAATATCACGAATTGCACGCGAATTTTGATTTCAAGCTCATTTCTGTTTAATTTATATATAACTCCTTAAATCGTTACTTTTTATATATTATAAATATATCTTTATATTTATCTAATATAATGCCACGCTCTAAAGAAGGGTTTTTAAGAAAAGAAAAGGTTGTTGTTTCTTTGGTGGTAGAAAAAATGCAGTCAATGAAGAAAGTCAGAATCCTGATATTATAGAAACTGTAAATGAATCTGCAAGTGAGAAAAAGCTTTTTCATATCAATACAACGTATGAAACCTACTCTTCGTGCATATCTAAGAATTTTATAATGGATTTTGATTTACTAGAAGAAGTTTTTAAACTGTATACAAAATGTATGCAATGTGGTGCAGATGGCCTCTGTTTGAGTATGGTTGATAATAATTCTGGACTTGCTGTCTCTATTAAATTATATTGCAGTAATTGTGATATGTCATATTCATTTTCAAACTCAAACAAGCATGTTCTACATCCTCACAATAATTCAGAATTGTACGAGGTGAATACTAGATTAGTTTATGGAATGCTTTCCATTGGAAAAGGTGCTGAAGCAGCTCGATCTTTGTGTGCAGTCCTGAATTTGCCAAACCCACCAACACGTTTTGGTGCTCGTACTGAGGAGTTATTCAATAACTCAAATTTGATCGTTTTGTTTTCCTATGGAACTACTCTCAGATTGCCTTGATTTTCAAAATGAGCAAACTTCATTGCTCTTCAACTTAACATGCAAAGTTCCAGTTCTTTTCGAAGTTCGTCATTATGGATACCTTGTTGATCGAGGCTGAAAGGTTGATGTTTGGAAAGAGTCTCTGGATGCCGCGACTAAGTACGCAACACTGGTCAGATGAGCTGTTGTCTGGAAGAAAGTTGATCTGATAGTTTACGGGAAGTGATAGATTGAATGTCGCTAAGTTCACGACGGTTGGCAAGAATTGAGCGTCCCTCGGCAGAAAATCGAAGTTCTCCTAGTCCACAAGTCTAGCTGCAGGCCCGGTGGGCGTTCCAGAAGGTGATCTGCAAGTTCCTTGTGTATTTATAAACTCCAATATCTTACCTTTTTAGAAGAGCATTTTATTCCGCATTTTAAATTATTTCTATCAGGTGTTAAGATGCCTATTTTAAGATGAGCCTTGGATATTTAATTTTAATTATCTGTTGTAGGAATATAATGACCTAAAGTTTAAATGTTTTTGTAAATTTAGAATGAGCTAGTATTTTTATTTCGTAAATGTCTCTTTTAGTGTGAATTAATTGAATATTATGCATATGAAATTTAAAAGTGTATAAATTGGAAATTTTAGTGCACATGAAGGCATCTGGAAATGATTGAAGTTGTGTTTGTTGAAAATTTATAGTTATAATAAAATTTAATTTTTATTGTTAAATGTTTCATGTAATTCATTAGTTATTTGTCTATTTTTGAACCTGGGTAACTGTTACCAAAATTCAATTAAAAGATCACAGCCTTGCCAAAGTTTGAAGGGTAACGGTACAATATTTGAATTGTTGTGAACAACGTTTCATTATTTTATCACAATCAGTAATGTTTTTGTGTATTACAGAAATATGGCAACTTCCAAAATAGATAAAAAAAAAAAAAAAAAAAAAGCAATGAAAAGAGCCTCTACAGATGTGGCAGCCGAAGGCTTTAAATGGCTGGCTGAGATGGAAAGTACTTTTATAGAGCTGTTTAGAAAGTATGTAAATATTTCGAATGTAAAAAATCCTTTGTATAAACATAGAATGCTTCGACGAGTAAGTTTCGACGAAATAAGTAAGAAGTTGGTCGTCGATTATCCTCTGCATGCAGCAGAATTTACAATTGGTGAGTATTTAAATCTTGATTAATAGTTTTTACATTGTGATTATATTTGAAGTGACACATGTAATTAAATTTTATGTTAAAAACTAAAATGAGCTTGTAAAAAACGGAAACTAAACATTAATTTATTTCTATAAGATATTTTATGATATCAATAATATAAATTTGTGCAGTTGCAGAAAAGTGTGAATAAATTACACCTTCAACATCTGAAATAAATACATATGTAAATAAAAGTACATTTATTTAGGATATTAATTCTAAAGTGTAACAATTCTTACTATAATAATTAGAAACAGGGCATTTATGGAATTAATTTTAAATAGCTTAACCAATTTCTAATTCTGTTCAGCATATTAATGATATATTAAAAGAGATACAATAGTAAAGAAACTAGACTTAAATTCATCTTACATGGGCTGACTTAAAAAATATTTAATATAATGATACACTATAATTTGATAGCTTACAATACACATAGTATTGTGACAGACTTTGTAATCATCAAATTATCATACATAAATACCATTTAAAATACATTACAAACTTAACATTTTCTTCCATTAAGGTTTCATTAAAATAATAAAAATAAAATACCAATCTTAATATTGATTTCCTTGCTCAATTTGAATATAATCAGCATATGTGATATTTTCTATCAAGTGTTATGTAGCATGTTAATAGTGAAAGAAAATTTTAAGTTTCTTTTTTATATTAATGAATAGAGAAAAATCATAACTGTAATGTGGCATAAAATTCAAGGAATTTAATTATTGTGGGACATACATATATTCAAACAAGATGCATTCAAAATATAAGCTAACATGTGTACATACCCCCGAATTTTTTAATTAAAACAGCATTAACACTCGATCAAAATATCCGTACATACATAGATACATCCAAATATTTTGGAAAATGTCATTATATTGTCAAACCTTCCTTTTATTTTACTAACTTTAGCTCTTTTTTTTTTATAGAAAAGCTACAAAGCAAATATTCAAAGCTAAAATATCAGTTTCAGCGAAATATTAAAAAAATTAGAAATCTAAAAAGTGGTTCTGGCTGTGAAAGTATCACTGTGCCATGGATGCATTTCAATGCTCTACAATTCCTTGATGGAGTTGACGACAGCTTTTCTACTTTGGATGGTGATGAGCATAAATCAACCCAGGTATAATTTTATAAGTTTCCTATTTTATTTCAGTTTTAACTAAAATACTATTATAAAGTTTAAGAAATTATTTTGATACTTGTCCTGATTACAAAGGTCTATATGTGATCATAGTAAATTATTGGTACTTGCTGTTCGAAAGTGTAAAGCATCAGGTGTACAATAATTAAAATGTTTCATGAAACCCACTTTTATTTTCAAATATTCAATAAATGTTAAAAATTAAATGACTATCAACATTAAATAAAATCAGTTTTCGCGATGAATTTTTATTTATTATAGAAAAGGGTGTATACTGATTTTAAATATACATACATGTGTGTATATAGCTATTATCTCTTCATTCTACTTTAACACTTAAATGAACATTTAATTCATTTTTGGTGGTGTTGGTGCTAATGTATTAAAGCAGTATAAAATCTTATCGAATTTTAGAAATTTGTTTTGGGATAAATTCAAATTTTAATGGAGAATCTAAAACGGTAATAATAGAATAAAAAAAAGCTTCAATTTTTCTCTTTTTCATAAAATTAAATGGCACTTCTTTGCCAGGTATTCTGTTATTAGACATTGTTATAAAATAATGTCATGTATTTACTCGAGTTATAATCATCAACAAATATTTTTTTTCTTAATTACCCTATAGTCTTAATGAGTTATGTTTCTTTTTGACAATTATTGCATTAAAATTTTTTTTTTCAGAACGAGCTGACCTTCATGTATAATAAAGATCAGGAGGTAGAATCCATTTCACATTCTACCGGGATTGATCCTGGTGTGAGTTTCATTTCTATGTATTTCATTTCTTACATTTTATCTCCGTAATGTTAATTTCTATGGAGATGAATTTTTGCTGTCTACTTCATGTAGAGTGAATTTTGTTTTGACTACTGGGTAGGTCAAAAGTTTTTTTAGCAAACAATTCAGATTGTTTTCATTTGTATTACTCAAGATCAGCTAGGTACAGCTGTTAATATGTGTTTTGTGTTGTGATTACAATTGTAACTATATGTTGGGGCACAGCATTCCTAATTTAAGGCCAATTTACTGTCAATATGATTGATATGTAGTTTTATATGTAATGTCTGTAAGTGCAGAGGTAGTGGACTGGAAAGGCACGTTGTTAATTTATTAATTTTAATGCATTTTGGTTACGAATACTTTTGGCTTTTCTTTTTAAATTTTTAATCTTAAAAAAAAAAAAAAAAAAAAATTTCTTCAAAATATTTTCGCCGGCTATGGGTATAATGTAACATTGTGTCACTTAATTTGAATTTTGTAACAAAATTGTGACCTAAAAATTAGGCCGACCCCTCGCCTCTGACGCCTTTCTGTCTGTCGTCCTTCACGGCTTTGGCCTTTGATGTAAGCACATGGGACATGGTCGCAGTCAGTTCATAATTGTGATTTCGTTCAAGCTTTTTATCAGTTCACTTCGGTTCTCTCTTAGCCCCGAATCTCGCTGCGTTTTAGGAAATTTCACTTCAATTTTTAACCTAACGATATAAATACCCGCCCATTTTTGGAGCGGGACATGCGAAACTTGATGATGAAAACGACACTACGATCCCTTAACAGGGATTTCTTCCACCCCCCTCTCCTCTCATTGAGACACGGTTTTTTAATTTTTATCATGGCGTCGTTTCTCCGCCATTGCAACTATCTCAACATGCTACAAGAATGATCCTATTTTTTTCGTACTGAGGAGTTATTCAATAACTCAAATTTGATCGTTTTGTTTTTCTATGGAACTACTCTCAGATTGCCTTGAATTTCAAAATGAGCAAACTTCATTGCTCCTCAACTTAACATGCAAAGTTCCAGTTCTTTTCGAAGTTCGTCATTATGGATGACAACGCACGCCATTTATCGCCCCAGCCTTTCTATTTCCATTTTACAAAAATGGGCCATCTCCAGATCTTCTACCTGTCACCATCATGAAAATAGTGAATAACCGTATGCATCCTTAATACTGTCCAGTGTGATTAAATGTCCATCTATGGTTGTTTTTTCTATTTTTGAGAATAGAACCCTCTGACACTCTTCAAAATAAAGAAAATCTTTAGTGAACTACAAACGTGTTGTTTATGACTACTAAAAACTCTTCTCTGTGCAAAATTGGATTTTTTCTTTTAAGAGGTACAGCTATTTCATTATTATTGTGTTCGCCCACAGGTATGTCTTTTTTAATCACCGTAATTTAATGTCATATTTAAGATGTAGTTTTTTCATTACAAGGCTCTTATTGCGGCACTTCATGTCTGCCACTATAACGATAAAGGCTGGGACACACCTGTCATGCAGCGTTCCGATCCGACTACGGTCATACGGCCGGACGACTGTATGAGAGGAGAATAGTCAACGGCCTTGAATGCAGCAAGCCACACCTGTCCGTCACGTGACCTGTTCTACTCCCACCCGTCTCCGATTCGTTGTCCGATCACGCTCAGACAGTGCAGACCATTCGTTTACTTGATGCGGGACGCTTGTCGTTAGCTGTTTTTGTATAGTTTTCTGTGTTCTATGGTTTTCTGACATCGCTTGGCGAAAAATGGCGGCTATAAAACCGGAGGAACTGATCGAAAGTGTAAGAAATTTTCCAGTTTTGTATGATCAAACTCAAGAACAGTATAGAAACTCTGACTACAAGGACATTATTTGGAAAAAAGTTGCGAAGGAATTGAATGTAGAAGGTAAGAACATTTATTATTATTATTATTATATTATTATTTATTATTATTATATTATTATTTATTATCATTATTTTTATTATCATTATTATTATTATATTATTAATAATTATACTAGATTATACAAATTTGAAAAAATGCATAGCTTGGAAAACAATAAACTTATGAGGGCCCGACGTTCTTGCCACTCCACACTACCCTCTTCAGAGTTGAAGAATTGTTTAAACTGCTCTCTTACATTAAATGCTTCACGATTTTCCCCTCCTCTGCGACGTGGAAAGTGCTGGAGGCGAGATTTCTCCACTGGAGTTATGTCAGCACCATGAGTTAGTTCAGGCACTTGGTAGTTTTCGTCATTTCGAATGAAGTTGTGCAAGATGCATGCTGCGAGTACAAGACTCGTTATGTTGTCAGGACTTCCCTGGAGAGGTCTCATGAACATTCGAAATTTTTGCACCAAAATGCCAAAAACGTTTTCCGATATTCTTCTTGCTCTACTCAATCTGTAGTTGAAAATTCTCTGCTCGTTAGACAAGTTCTTTCCAGGAAATGGTCTCATAATGTTTTCAGTAAGGGGAAAAGCTTCATCTGCAACTATAACCATAGGAAGTTTAGTGTCTGTTCCTGGGAGACACTTTTTGTCAGGGATGTTAAGTTGGTTTCGAGATAGCTTTTTACCAAAATTAGAATTAGACAAAACACCACCATCAGAGTTTCTTCCGTAGCTTCCCACGTCTAGAAATATGAAATTGTAACGAGCATCAACTAGAGCTAAAAGAACAATGGAGTATGTTTTCTTGTAGTTCCAATAGAGACTTCCTGACGATTTTGGAGCTTGTATTGTCACATGTTTCCCATCCATTGCACCAATACAATTGGGAAACTGCCACTTTTTCCAAAATTCTATCGCTATTTCATTCCACCCGTCCTCATTCGGAGCTGGCATTACTTCGTTCATAAGTACTTGAATTACCACTCTGCTTGTGTGATGAATAATGGAACCAACTGTACTTCTTCCCATTCTGTAACTGAATGATATGGTTTTGAAAGAATCTCCTGTAGCAAGAAACCTGTAACAAACAACTTATATTAATAACTTTCTATCATTTTTAGGGCAAGAAGAGGAATGTAAAAAGAAGTGGAACGGAATACGAGACAGTCTGCGAAGAGCTAGACAGAAAAGAAAAACCAAATCTGGACAGTCGGCAATATCAATCAATAGATACAAATTTGAGTCTATCCTTGAATTTTTGATTCCTCATCTCGCCGAACGTAAAGGTCTAAGTAATGTTCCTGATGAAGAGGACGATACTGATGAAACTCAACTCAATGATTCTCATCAGCAGAACTCCACCAAGGAGACACTAAATATTATAAATGAGAATGAATCTCAAGAGACTGCAGAATCCGTGTCGTTGCTAACACCTACAACTCCAGCCAGTCGAGTTTCCATCGACCATAGACCTCTATCTGTAAAACGCAAAAGGAAGCTTGAAGTGAAACCTCAAGAGTCTCCATCATCTCAGCTAATGGCATACTTATTGGCTGAGAAAGAAGCTGAGAAGAAAAAAGAGTCACGTAAAAATGATGGACAGCACCATGTTGATGCTTTTTTGGCTGGAATCGCTACAAGTCTGAAATCACTGCATCCAGTTCGTTTTCATTCAGCTAAAGGGAAGATCTTCAATATTGTCCAAGAGTACGAATTACAGCAGCTTCTTGAAAACCAACAAACTGAAATGATTCATACAAACAATGTTTCCTCTGAAACGTCTATTACAATGTCGGAAGAAGAGGGATTGTATGCACATTCAAATAGACCCGCACATTTCTCCAGAAGTATTCAACATACACCAACACATCCCGCTGACACTGAAGAAACTTACTGCACTAACGTAGATTTTTTACAGCTTTAACAACATATTTCATATTTGGACTGTGAAATTGTAATTAAATGATAATACATTTCTTTTGGTAATTTTCTTGTACATGTTATGCCTTTTTAAAATCGAACTAAAGATTTCAAATTTATCTGGAAATATAATTGTCATAAAACAAGGTTTAACTAATATATTCTGAACTTTTCTTAAACTATTTGAAAAAAATAATTTTGACAATTTATTTGACGTAGCAATTTGCATCATGGTTAGGAAAATTATGTTTTATAATCATACATATTATATATGTATATAGGCCTACATTTATAATAGTTATTTATTGTCTTTTTTTATTTGTTTCACAATATATATGTAGGTAGTTAAAATGCTTAATGAAGACTTATGAACAAAGTCTTGTTTCACAACTACAATGCATTATCTAATAAATTATGTCTGATGTTTTTTGACAAGAGACCACAGTGTAAATGAAATGGTATCTTACCTTACAAATACTGCCAAGCGGTGTCTAGGAGTAATCGCTTTTCTAAAATACGTGTTTTGCTTGGTTAAATGTTCTTTGAGTTTAAGTTCCAATTGATTGAAGGTGTGCATAGGCATTCTGAAGTAATGAAAAAATTTCGTCTCGTCGTCCAACAGATGAGGTAAAAGTGTGGTAAACTCCCCTTCTTCGTGTCTTCTTTTCCATGCATCATGTACCCAATATTCACGTTTCCCACTACTCTTTTCATTATTTCGATCTTCTTCGTCCAAACAAATAGCCACAATAGCTAAATCACGATTGCTAAAATGCTTCAACATTATTGCACAGTTCCACGGTTGTTTGCGATCTCGAGTTGAACTAACGTAAAATCGGAAAGAAGCAGGTTGTGAACATGAAACATGTGCTCATTCCTTTCCGATCCCGCACCGGTCACACTTTTTAAAGAAAATCGGGTATGAGTCGGATCGGAACGCTGCATGACAGGTGTGTCCCAGCCTTAAATCATGAGCCATCATACATTTTTAAAACCGATATAGATTTGTTCGGCCGTACTCCTATAACTTATTATAAAACTTATTTTCATTTTGTTTAGTTATAACACCAACAAATAGGCATTTAATAGCTCTGAGAAGATAACCTTAAGGTTGAAAAAATAATGATTTCTCACTCCTGTTTTTCCATATAAAAAAATATTTTGAGGTAAAAATACAGAAGCACTTAATTGAAAATGATTAATACACTAGATCTCTAGTATGGCGATTAAAAATAATTACAATCAAGTTCAATAAGAGTTTTAATAACTTCTACGTGACCATTTTGACTGCAACAACAAACTTGGGCTTAAACATACATACAAGCTACTCAGAAAAATACTATCAGTGATGAAGAGTCACATAATTTAGTACAAGAATTTTTTCCTCGTCCAGATATTGTTTTGGGATGAAAGATGAAGTTACAGTTTGGAAGAATGGTGAGAAAATTAAATTAAGAAAATATTATTTGGTGACATATCTGAAAGAAGCTTATTCAGTTTTTAAGGATGAATATCCAAATTGTTCCGTCAGCTTTTCCACATTTTGCAAGTAAAGACCAGAAAATGCTTTTCTGCTGCGTGAAACACCAGAAGATCAGTGCAAATGCATGGCATGTGAAAACTTCTTTCTTCAGCTTAAAGAACTAAGAGTTCTAAACAATTCAAAATTATTTTGGGAAGAAACACTTTGTAATGATTTGATAAACTCTACATGTTGGCAAGGATTTTCTGAAAATTGCTGCAAAGGGCAAAAATTGAAATCTTTCTCAGTATGTGTGATGGAAAAAATAGGGGGGGAAATGAAGAAGCAAAATTATATTGCCAAGTGAAGCAGACATCCATTGGAGAAGTTTTGGAATGTACACGCGACAATTTTTTCATCAATAAGTGTTCAACACACAAAAAGAATTCAATTCCGAGAATTCCAAAATTTCACCAGAAAAAAGAGTTTTGCAATGAACTACAGTTGTTCATATCAAGATGAAATACAGAGTGCACTTTGGACTCGAAAAAGTGTAACTTTATTTACAGCTGCAGTATTCGTACACGAAAAATGCAGTACTTATCTAATACGTTCCGACAATACCAAGGAAAAAAATTACAGTCAAGGTTTTGAGAAAATTTATAAAGAAATCAAGCCAAATGAAGAAAACAAATTTCTTGAAGAGGTAATCTGGACAGATGAACCTTCATCAGAGTTTAAAAATAGGTTCATGACCTTGCTGCTTCAAGACCTTAGCAATAAGTTCAATAAGACTTTCCACTGGAAATATTTCGCAACTGCTCGTGATAAAGGTGTCGTGGATGGAATTGGTGGTAAAGCAAAATGTTTGATACGGAATGCTGTTAGGTCAACAAAAAAAAAATCTACAGCTCCAATTGTGCAGCCTGCAGAAGATTTTGTAAATGTTGTAAATAAAGCTACGCCATCAACTACAGTTATGCTGTTTTTGGATAAAGATATAATCAGAGATAATGATATGTGAGGCAACGCAAGAGTAATACCAGGAATTTCTAAAATGCGCGGAATTACTTATTCACCTTCTTCTGGTTTAAAATTTTATAAAAATGCTCTAACACCAATAAAAGGAAATCTTAATACCAGAGCAATTAACACCACAAAAATTATTGCAGGAAATTGGGTAGTTGTTAAATATAGTGCTGCTAGTGTATATATATATATATATATATATATATATATTTATATATATATATATATATATATATATATATATATATATATATATATATATATATATATATATATATATATATATATATATATATATATATATATGTGTGTGTGTGTGTGTGGAAAGGCTTAGAGCCCAAGGATGAAATCGCTGCAAGAGTAGCTGAGAAACGCATTGCTAGGATTACTAATGCTACAGCTAAGTTGGCTCTACTCCAACGTGAGGGAGTTAACGTCTCAAGAAACACCATCATGCAGCCATCACCTGCTTCCAAATACCAATTCGTTGGTGGAGACAGTTCATCCTTCGCTGATTCTTATTTCAAGAAAGACCTCCGCCCACAGTACTCGAAAGCAAGCGTCAGTGAGAAGGATTTCTCACATGACTCGGATGACTCACTAACTGCTAGTGGTAGTTCTAAAGATAACAAGAACTCTTTTGGATCGGATGATTCAAATAAAGATAAAGACTCTGCTAGTGGTAATGAAGATGATGACACAGAGATAACCTGTAATGATTGTATTGGATGTAGCACTTGTGGCTGCTCCTGTATCTTTGTGTTGGAGGACAATTGTCCTTGTAAATGTGCTAGATGTAATCCAAAGTTTACTAATTCTGAACTGGATGTGAAGAGTGACGACACTTTTGTGGTTGCTAATGAAGTGAATGCAACATCTGGCATTGTAGACACGGGTGCCTTGAAAGCGTGTACAGCACACTTATCGATCACTAACAGTACTTTCACGGATGTGGAGATTTTAAAAGAGGATTCTTTTAACTATGTACCTGTGATCACTAACAAAGCATCAAATAAAATGATCCTTAAATATGAAAGATTATGTCGTGAACACTTTATGCATAATATTAACAACTATAGTGCTAAGGCTTCTAACATACAAGAAGTTAGACGAGATATGATGGATATTGAACAACACTTGAAGTGTAACACTGTTGAGAGTAATATCTTAAAGATCAGAGAGCGTGTTAAGAGAGAGGTGATTTATGGAGAATGGATTAAGAAGAGAAAGAGAGGTTATAATGATGAAGTGAATGTTGAAGATGTAAATGTAGTTAAGAATGAGGAGAATGAGACGACGGATTCTACAGTTATACAGTCGAAAAACTCTTCGCCTGGCTGTAATTCTTTGTCAATGAAATTTCTTGTGTATGCAAGTATTTTATGTGTAATGGTTGTGTCAGCGGATTGCTGCAAAATTACTTATAAATTTAAAGATACCAACACTGTACCTATATACTTGAGAGGAGTTATTCTAAGATCAAAGGATAGCTTTTCATGTAATAACTATACAAAGAAAGGACTTGAACGAATCTACTGTATTAACGATGATTCAGAAAGATGCACCCTTATGGGTAGCTTAGTTAAAGATTCTATTTATGACTGGAACACACAAATATGTGAAGGAGGATTTCCTTTTCATAATATTAAGACATTAAATATAGTGCCACAGTGCACTGTTAGAATCAATTGTGAGGATTCACATTGATATTTTACATGCATTCCGGAGACCACTGCGAGAAGGCAGCTCTCACGAGACATGTCAATAACGTTTACTGTTATATCTTTCCATCCTTTTATTTCTATTAAATTGTTATGTTTGTTAAATTATCGTCATCATTTACTCCTATGCTGCACTATCTCCCACATATATTATATATATATATATATATATATATATATATATATATATATATATATATATATATATATATATATATATATATATATATATATATATATATATGTTCATATATGCATACATATATATATATATATGGATCAATAAGTTCCGAGGCTAACCCAGAGATGGCGCTCGTAGTAAACCAGTAACCAGGTCTTTCTAGAGTACTAACCTTTGCTTGAAACGTGTCAAAATTTTAAGTCGATCGGACCAGAAACAGCTGAGTTATCGAGGTTGGAGTAAAGTCGCTTTGTAGTTTGTTTAAAAAATGGAAAAAACAGAGTTTCGTGCTCTGATAAAACATTGTTTTTTAATGGGTAAAAACACCGTGCAAGCGAAACAATGGATTGACAAATGTTACCCGGACTCTTGTCCATCAAAAGCAACGATTTGTCGGTGGTTTGCCGAGTTTAAACGTGGTCGTACCGACACAAATGACGCGGAACGCTCGGGTAGACCTGTGGAAGCCGTTACACCGGAAAATGTGAGTGAAGTGACAAAAATTATAATGAAAGATAGTAAAGCTCCGTGAGATTGCTGAGATGACCCAGATATCATATGGAAGTGTATTTACTATCCTTCATAAAAAATTGAGCATGAAAAAGTTTTTTTCCAAGTGGGTGCCGCGATTGCTTTCGATGGAACAAAAACAGCAACGAGTCGATGATTCAGAAAGCTGTTTATCGCTATTTACTCGCAACAAAAAAGATTTCTTGCGTCGTTACGTGACCATGGACGAAACATGGTTACATCACTACACTCCAGAGTCGAAGCGGCAGTCATCTGAGTGGCGCACAGCTGGCGAAAGCCGTCCGAAAACGCAGCAGTCAGCTGGCAAAGTCATGGCGTCAGTTTTTTGGGATAAGCATGGCGTGATTTTCATTGACTACCTCGAAAAAGGTAAATCGATCAACAGTGATTATTATATTGACTTGCTGGTGCGTTTGAAGGAGGAAATCGCAAAAAAAAACGACCGCACATGCAGAGAAAAAAAATCCTTTTTCACCAAGACAATGCACCCTGCCACAAGTCGATGAAAACAATGGCAAAATTGAACGAATTGGGCTTTCGTCTGCTTCCCCACCCCCCATACTCGCCAGATTTAGCCTCCAGTGACTACTGGCTCTGTGCTGATCTTAAAAAAGTGCTCCAGGGAAAAAGATTTGGCTCAAATGAGGAGGTCATCGCTGAAACTGAAGCTTATTTTGAAGCGAAAGATAATTTTTTTTATAAACATGGTATTGAAAAAGCGTTGGAACGATTGTATCACCCTAAAAGGTGATTATGTTGATGAATAAAAAAAAATTTTGCAAAAAAAATTGTTGCTTTCATTGTTAGTTTCGGGACTTATTGATCCATGTGTTTATATATATATATTTATTATATATATTTATTTATTTATTTATATATATATATATATATATATATATATATATATATTTATTATATATATTTATTTATTTATTTATATATATATATATATATATATATATATATATATTTATTATATATATTTATTTATTTATTTATATATATATATATATATATATATTTATTTATTTATATTTATATATATATATATTTATTTATTTATATTTATATATATATATATATATATATATATATATATATATATTTATTTATATTTATATATATATATATATATATATATATATTTATTTATATTTATATATATATATATATATATATATATATATATATATATATATATATATATATATATATATATATATATATATATATATATATATATATATATAGTACTGCTAGTGGTAAATGTTAGCTAGGTCATTACTTATGCCTATTCGACAAAAGAGGGCGAGATTTCAACAACTTACGGAGTTCAAACGGGGGAGAATCATCGGCTTTCGTTAAGCTGGATTATCTTATCGTGCAGTAGCCGCTCGTGTGCAGCATAACAGCAACACAGTGATGCGTGTTTGAAGGCAGTGGATGGACGAGTGTCGGACAACTCGGAAATGTTGGAGTGGCCCCCAAAATGTCACGTCAGCTCGCGATGATAGACACCTGTACGGCGTTGCGCTAACGGACCGTACGGCTCCCTCTAGACCAGTGGTGCGCAAACTTTTTTCGACTGCGACCCCCTTTAATAGAGAGAAAATTCTTGGCGACCCCTGGAGATAAATGTTCACAAATAAGATGTATATTTCACGAATTTCTTTCGTTTCATCGAATAAAAACATCATCATATTTGACTCATATTAATTTTATTTATAATTTTAAGAAAATACTTTTTGTATAACACAAAAATCAGTAAATTGTCCTTCAATGAGATGTATGTGGCTGCAAGTTTCTAATTATCTCATCGATGTTTGGATGTATGTTGCTAATTGCAATTCGCATATCATCTTCAGGGTTTAAACGCGAGCGGTATTTAGTTTTTATTGAAACTAGTTTGCTAAATCCAGTTTCACATAAATACGTTGATGCAAATTGTATTAACACTCTGATGGCATTCTTGCATAAAATGGGATATTGTTTTTCCACGGATAGCCAAAATTTTTGTCAAGGCTGAATCTTAAATTGATTTCGAAGAGTATAATCACTAATTAGGTCTATCAATTGCTCTTTCTCACTAATTTGAAGAGTTGAACTGCATATGTCAAAGGAAAATGGATCACGAATCCAACCAAGATCGTTTTCAGGAAAATCCTCGAATCTTCTCGAAAAATTTTTCTTTCACTTTTCAATGTGAATGAAAATGATGTTTTTAAATGTAAATATATCTATATTTTCCTTGATAAAATCGTTAGAGCAAGGGAACATGTCGGTGCTGTTTTTATTCAGTTCAGTTTGCCAGGGACTAAGCTTATTCTTAAAAGCTCGAATTTTATTGGCTGCAGTTATGATAGTTGAATTCTCACCCTGCAAGCTCAAATTTAAGTCGTTAAGTTTTTCGAAAATATCAACTAAATAGCTCAGCTTCCCTAGCCAAACTTCATTGATATAATAACTTGCCAATCTATGTTTCTTTTCGATTAAAAACACGTACACTTCATTTCTCAAATCAGATATCCGTCGTAGTATTTTCCCACGTGAAAGCCATCTGACTTCGGTGTGTAACAGTAATCTCTCATACGTTAAGCCCATCTCATTGCAAAGTATTGAAAAGAGACGGCTGTTGCATTTAATGTAGTTAATTGAACTAACAGCGTCTTGTAATACGTTGTGCAACTCTTCCACCATATCTTTTGCAACAAGAGCTTGTCGATGAATCATACAGTGATTAAATACCATATGAGGCGCCACCTTCTGAATTAAGCCTCTGAGCCCTTTATTCGAACCTGTTAATGCTGCAGCACCATCAGAAACAGTGGACAGCATGAAATTTCAATTAAACAGGGAGTGACGGCGCTTCACTCTTTATATGTACACTGTATGGTATGCAACATGCAGGGATAACGCATTTCATAAAAATTTTGGCGACCCCTAGTTTGCGCACCACTGCTCTAGACCACTGGCAGCACGATGCATTTGCTCCGTTTCTGATTAAAATCTTTACAATTTCTAAATGTTCTTTATCTGCTGCATGGTGTGCGCCCCTGCCTATCAGTTTCACTAACGCCAACTCCTTTTGTTATAAGCAATTCAATTATATTACATCGGGCAAACTGAGATGCTATGTGTATTATCTTACTGGAACTATCTCCTAATATGATTGCATTAGTATCAAGGTCTTCTTCTAGCAGGTGTTCTATGATAAACATTGCTTCTTGTAATACAATATCACAGAACTTACGTTTGTTTTCCATTTTGAAAGCAAAGTCAGTAATATTTTCACTCGTTATATTATGCAAATTATCTGACAAATATATCTAACAAATCTTCTGTTTCTGAAACAAAAAAAAAGGAAAACTATTAGTAAAGGGAAAAAATTTACCTTCTTAAAAAAAGTCATCACTGTAGTATAATGAAATGTGTTTATTCCTTATTTAACAGTATGCATAATGTAACAGCATGCATAAAGCTCAAAACAAAATAAACAAATGAAACAGAGCACATTGGAAACCTTTCCTTTTGTTGTCAACTTTTCACATTGCTACCCTAATAGTTTAAGCGTCATACCAAAAATATGGTAAATAAACGGTATGGATGATATTTTAAGTTACAAAATCAGACTTAAAAACGTACTCTCTGTAAATTAAGATACTGATGTCCTGCAGATTTATATCATGGATTCAAGATCCTAAAGTTATTGTGGTAGCTGAAATCTACTAAATTTAATAAGTCAAGATAAATTAAAGAAAGTAGCATATTTTCATTTATCGAGAACCATTGGACTGATTCCGTTTTATTTTGGAAGCATATTTATCCAGATCCTGGAAGCATTGCGATGCAAGTATGATTGTAAGGCTCATCACCACATGCCTATAAATTTCTACGAAATTCAGGGAATTTAATACTTCCTCATTCAACATATCCGAAGGATAATTTCCAATTTAAATGCAAGCCCTCAAGGTGAGTAGTTAGATGAAAATTTTCTAAAGTATACAGGTGAAAAAGTCACACACTTAAATGAATAAGACAAAATTATCACATTAATGATGGATGAGATTCACTTATAACCTTATTTTAAGGGAGGGAATGTTGTTGGGGTTGCTTTTGACAGTTCACATGCTGTTACAAGTGCACATGCCTTTATGATACAAAGTTTGCTTTCAAACTATAAAGATGTTGTTTTTGTGCTACCAGTCAAGACATTGACTGCAGAAACTTTGCACGGCATAATTAAAAGAGTTGTTGGCTTAGAAGATAACACTTTCACTGTAGTTGCAGTTGTGAGTGATAACAGCTCAATAAGTAGGAAGGCAATGTTCTTGTTTTCGCATCCTCCCCAACTCTCGATAACATTCAACCATCCAGTAGATTCTGATAGACCTCTTTATTACATTATTGAAGCTGTCCATATTTTTAAATGCATCCGAAATAATTGGTTGAATAAAAAAAATGATAGAACCTTAAGAAGAAATAGAAATGACAAAACCTTAAGGGGTCTCACGACCCTTCAGCTTCAAAATTTTCGATTTTTTGAAAAAAATATATACTATTCTCCAAATTATACTGAACAATTTGATATCAAGTTTTGTTAATACTCAAAAAACTTCCCGAGTTATCAACAAAAAACGAAAGCAACCTTTTAAGAAATATGCACTTCTCCACGCCCACCTCTATGAACAACGCTCCATTGAAAACGAAACTTCTTGCACTTCATTTTAAATCGATATTTTATTCTAATCTATTATTAATTTTAAGATTTTTTGATTGTACTATGTTTTACACCTCGACTCTTTTCTGATTGATGCTTTGACTCTATCTCGTTTGTTTATAGTTCAAGTTATTCGGCATATTTTATATTTCATTTTATCGTCTGCTGAAAACGTTTGACAACTGTTTCATCGCAAATTATAAAAAGAAAATGAGGTCTGGACAGCGTCCTAAGAAAAAGAGGTTCCAGGGAAATAAATATTTGAAAAAAGTAAACAATGGAACAAAGAAGTTACTTTTGAGACTGTCAGTGCATCTGCAAAAAAATTAGGAGCAGAGCGTTCGTTTTTAAGTTATGACTGCACTAAATCTGATTTCCTTGGATATAGACTGATTGATATATCAATTTTGCTTCAAACTTTAGAGGAAAATCTTTGTTGTGCACGTTGCAGTGGTAAAGTAAAAGAGAAAGAGGTTTCAACCTCTACTTTTAATATTACATGTGAAAATTGTGATTCCAAAACTATAATGAAATCTTGTTAGCTCATTGGAAAAAATAATGTTCCTGATATTAACCGACGCTTAGTATTAGTTATGCGGTACATTGGGTGTGATTTATCATCCCTTTAAAAATTTTGTATAGGGATGAATTTACCAGAACCTGTTACACAAAATGCCTATGACAGCATAAATAAAACACTAGGTGATACGTGCTATACTCTAGCTGAAAACTCCATGAAACAAGCTGTTGTTGAAGAAAAAGCTAAAAGTGATGGTGTGATAGCTGTAAGTGGAGATGGAACGTGGAAGACACGAGGGCATTCCTCGCTTATTGGAGTTTGTACTTTAATTGGAGGGGAGTCAAGAAAAGTGCTCGACGTTGAAATAATGCCATCCTTTTGCAAAGCTTGCGACAGCTATGAAGGTCCAAAGTTAGGAGCAAAATATAAACTTTGGTATGCTCAAACATAAGTGTGTATGCAAAAAAATTCATGATAAATCAGCAGGTCTAATGGAAGTTTCTGGCATGATTAAGATGTTTAAACGTTCAGAAACTGAACGAGGCCTGATTTATAAACAATATATCGGTAATGGGGATTGTAAGACATTCAGAGCCGTTAGCAAAGAAAATACATATGGTCCAAATCAAAGTGTTGAAAAATTGAATGTTTGGCACACATTCAAAAAAGAATGGGAACAAGGCTACGAATGTTGAAGGCCACTCCAGGCAATAATAAATTGTCTGACAAAAAATCAATTGTCGGAAAAGGCCGTTTAACGGATGCAGCAATAAAAAAATTGACCCTATTTTATGGATTGTTTGGTAGGGTTTTATTGGCACAAGAGCCAGAACCTATTTTATGAAAATGCTATAAGAGGCAAATAGTGTCCCTGATACGCGTAAAGCAATTTGAGCTGCGTGGACACATACTTCTAGTACTAATGCAAAACCAATGCATTTGGTTTCGTCCCCAGGGCCCAGAAAGCTGGTGCAAATATAATGTTGCTTAACATGCGAATTGTTTAAATACTGTCACACACAAAAACAATTTGCCAAAAGCTGTAATGGAGGAGATTAACCCTGTCTTTAAAGATCTGTCAGATGTGAAACTTCTAAAAAGGTGCTTGGGTTGAGAAACACAAAACGCTAATGTTGTTAAATTCAATGATATAGCGATACAGTCCAAAAACCATTGATTCTAGCATAATAATAGCTGCATACATGGCATGATGCAGCATAAATGAATATCTCTTTTTGTCATGCTCTAGAACTTAAAACAAGCAAAAAAAATTATGCTCAGTTGTCAGATGCAAAACATCACTCGTATTAACGTTGCTGAAAAACGAGCATTTTTTGCAAGCTATGAAGCACGTAAGGCCAAAAAACAAAAATCTGCTGCTCAAAATGAGCAACTTATACAAAAAGAGGGTGAAAGCTATGCCTCTGGAATTTTTAACATACATTTTAGTGTAATTAACTATTTTTGGAGTTTACCAATTGGCAACTATACAAGAATATTCTAATAACTACAGAATGCCCCAAAACTACAATTACCAACAGCAACGATATTAATGTTTCAATAGACAATTTCAATAATCAACTACTTGTTCAGTTCAAACCTACTCAACCAATACTGTAATGAACTTGATTCTGAACAGTCGAGTTTGACTGTGCTCATAAAAAGTTATCTAAAAGTTATTAATGACTCAGTGAATAATTAAAAACTTAAAACAAATAATTTCCATAGAAAGAGCGATTTTATTCTCTATTAGAAACGATCAATATGTAAAAAAGATGGTGGTTTCTTGTAAAGGTATGATTTATTCTAATGAATCTACAACAAAAGTTATTGGCTGTAAAATACTAAGTTTATTTCACACTTTTGCAAGAAAATAATTTATTGTAAGAATTTCCTCCGTTTTACCTGTAATATAATTTTACTAGACATGAGTTATAATAATATGAAACTAAAAACATTTGCAAAAAAAAAAAATTTATATCTATAGCGAATATATTAATGTATTTTTTTACCTTAAGAGCACTTGCGTACAAATAATAAACATACAAATTTTTTTTTTAATCTTTCGTCGTAATTTAACAGTTACAAACAATCGAGAAAATTTAGATATTTTTCTCCAGTAAGCGTCGATGATGATTTGATTAATGTATTTCTCGTGCTCAAAAGTGACATGTTCAAAAAAAATTCATCAGTCAACTTGGTATAAGCATACATATTTTTTAATAACGGAAATAAATGATAGTCACGTGTATTCACATCTCGCTAGAAAAAACGACACGCGTTCCTTAAATTCTTTTTTTTTTTTAAATTAATTTAAACTCGTTACTATAACACCGAAATTCAAAAGTGATCACAATTTTCAAATAACTTTAAAAAAAAATTCATTGCAATCATTAAAAAATTTACGATAATATATACCATGAGTAAAATGCCCAAAAATGAAACCTCTAGTAAGAAACATTCAAAAGATGAAGAAGATAAAACCTCTTATCGCCAATCTACGAAAGATGAAGATAGTGATTTCGATGACGATAACCGTTTTACTGTTAATATTAACATCAGCAACTGCATGAATGCCGGAGGGAAATATAAAAAGAACAGAAAGGGTAAGAAAAAAGGTGGAAAAAGAATCGTAAATAAGAAATTAAAAAAAAAAAGGAACAAGTCGAAAATAACTGGAAAAAGACCAGAAAAGGACTGTATTTCTTCGATTAAGCTTTTGATAACTGGACTTTTATTATTATTGTTATTATTTGTTATTTAGAAAAAAAAATTCTTTATCTAAATTCCAGTAAACAAAAATGTGCTTGAAATAGCAAAATATAATTTACACTATCAATATATCTGTTGTTTTATTTGTTAAAAGTCATATTTCACACATTCTTTGTTTTATTTGTTAGCAGTCATATTTCTGTCATGAATTTCAAATGGTGGGATTCAACTGCAACATCGACTGACTTAAGACGGGGAAAATCAAACTTTCGCAATGCATGATGGGAGATCAATGATGGAGTTTCAATTCAACTGAAACACTTACGCCGATAATGCGAAATCTGTCTTAAGACGGGTAGTTCGCCTGACTTAAGTCGCTTTAAACGCGTTTGTTTTGGTTTCATTACCAGTTAAAATGTCTCAGCTGATTTGGTATTATTTAAATCGTCGTCAAAGACGCCAACGAAGAAATAATTTGTTCGTTGATCGAACATTATTTTATCGGATAAATCCCTTTGATTTAACGGATGAAAGATTTGTGAAATCTTTTAGATTAAATAAACAAGCTACAAGAACTTTGAAAAGCCTACTATTTGAACAACTGGATAGAAAAACTAATGGCTATTCTGTGGACATTCAGGTAAATAATAAACTAACTCTTTTTCTTAATATCAACTAATGTGGGACATAATTTTATTTTGATCTGTACCTATTTTTATTTTAATGTGTATTTGACGCTTGTTAATGTGTGGTGCCCTTTAACTTTTCGTAAATATTTAAATGTTATTTTATCCTACATGTAACCGAATAGTGTAAGTAGCAATGGAAAAAAAAATAACCAAGTTGTTTTTATAAGTTGCTTTGTTTCCAAGTTGTTTTATTAGTTGTTCAATAAGTTGTCCAAGGACCCCGGCAGGACGCGCAGGGGTCCATATGAACCCCAGACGATTTTGGTAATAGGATTTCTTTTTTTCTAATGACTTTGAAAGTTCTTTCTTTTCAATAGTCTAATTTTATATGCCCACCAGCCTATACCAGGTGTTACAAATTTTAAAGGGTCATTATTTTTTCTTTGAAGAAGGAGTTGTCAAGTTAGGGGTGTGATTGAACCCCGCGCGCCTTTTCGCGTTAGTCAAAAAGATGCATTTTAACATTGCTACTCTTTGCGTTCAGACGTTTTTTTTAAACTGCAACATGGCGACTCCGTACGAAAAGGAAATGAAGAGGATGCAATAGCTTTTGTATGAGGTTGAGAGTGAGGAAAAAACTTTTTCTGATGAGGAAGCAGAATGTAATTTTGATAGCGAAATTATGAGCGATCATGACTAACAAAGATTTAGACGAAGTTTCCGCTCAAGAAGATGATTCAAACAACGATAATTTTATTGAAAAAGATAACGTACATTGCGGGAAAAAGAAAAATTAAAGACCCAAAGATTACGGAAAGAAATGCCTGGATGCAACAATGAAAGCGACGAAAGTAAACCTACTTCAAAGAAGAAAGCTTTGAAATCTAAGTGACGTTTCTATATTTGCCCACGTAGTAAGGACAAAAAATCATCAACTACATATGAAAAATCTTTGTGCAAAGAACACACACTTAGTATATGTCAAAACTGAACGAATAAAGAATAGATAAGATAAACAAGACAGTATAGAGTAAGTTACTTATAATAAATATGCTATTTTTGAATTATTGTGAGAAAATTAATGATATCGTGTTTTACTAAATTCTAAAAATCTTAAATTTTATAATTAAAATCATTTTGTTTTCAAATATTGCGGTGAAAAAAGCTTTAACTATAATTTAAGCTCGTGAGATCCATACAGACCCCACGCGCCTCTTTGTGTTCGAACGGAAGGCGCGCGTCCTGCCGGGTTAATGCCCACCACGAGGGGTCATTTGAAAAACCAAACAATCCCCATATCTTTTCTATACATAGTAAGTTCAAATGGTTATTTTATTCAAAATACGTATTTTTATTTTTTACACAGACATTAAACTAACTGTTAAGTGTTATTTTATAAATTAGTTATAATTTTCTATTGAATAAGAACTTATTTTCTACAGTGATAGTATCTTTACGTGCGCTGAGTTTTCTTCTTTATAATTATTTCTAAGAGTTATTTCGACAGCTATTCTTTTTTATTCACTAAAATATAGTTGTTTTTTTAAGATGTCTTCGAATATATTTTTTAATATAATTATGAGAATTTCAAGTTGTTATACTTTTTACCCATGGTTATTTGATAAACAGGATTTTTAACAATTTATCAATATGGTCTTTGAAAAATATTAATAAATTAAATATTTGGGTCTAATAACATAACGGTTTTTATGTATGTTTGTACTTATCCCGCAGAATATGTACATGCGGAATTTATGAACCTATATACACCAACAGGTCATAAATATATTTTTTTCACTGCAATTGGTTACTATACAGGACTTTAATTGAATGTTTTGTATGTCAATGTTTGAATGTTTTGTATGGAAATTTAAACGTTATTTTAGTTCAATGATTTTATTTGCGCATATTATAATAATTAACGGTCTAACATTATAAGATTTAATTTAGTTTTATTCAGAATTCAGTACGCTGAAACTAATATGGTATTTTAAATTCCTCAGCAAAGTTAAAAAATGTCAGACGAATTCGATTAAAGGCATCCTTAGCCCTATACGTGCGACATTACGGAAGCTGTTGTCGATTGTTCAGCGGTATGTGACGAGATTTTTAAAAACCAATCTTTTCATAGCAAGGTGAGTACATTTTTTAATGAACTTTTGTTTATGAGGTGTTCAATATGTTTACGTCTTAACCTAAATATTTATTTTAGACAGATCACATTAAAACAGTAACTGTGGAGTAACAGTTACATTAAAGGAACATATAGTTGTAGAATTAGATAGAGCAGTGGCCTGTTTTTCGGATGTCGCTTGCACTAAAAGGTCGTCGGAACGGAGTTTTCTCACAGAGGCTACTTCTCCCAGAACGGAATTGAATTTGAATTGAATGTAAGATTTAATGGCACAAGGTCCAGAGAGGACATGCTGCGCCAGACACACGGTTTTAAAAACATATTAAAAGGTAGAATAGAGTACAATTACACAATAAGTATAGTAAAAATGATGAGAATTCTAAAACAGTAAAAATGCAAGTATTTTTATATGTGGATAAAACTTGATAAATGATAAATCTCTTATATACTGTTTAAAATACCAATAGTGCGAAGAAAAGCAAAGATGTTAGGATGATGGTTTTCATCTAACAAGTCTTTTATGCATAAAATGGAGCTACCAAAAAAGGTGAGGCGAAGCTGGTTAAAACATGGACAAAGTATTAAAATGTGATGAATAGTGAGTAAAACGTTGCAATCGTTGCATTTGGGAGGCGGTTCTCCAAATAGCAAATGAAGGTGAGTAAGTCGAGTATGTCCTACTCGCAAGCGGGTGAGTTTGACATCTGTCCTGCGCATGTGCAGTGCAGGCCAAGGCTCCAAAGTAGGTTTAACAGAATGTAATTTGTTTTCGCCTTGCAGGTCCCAGTGTTGCTGCCATAAACACTGAAAAAGTTTGCGAATGTGGTTTTTTAAATCAGAAAATGGGACAGATAATGTTATTGGAGAAGAGGCAAATCGTGCAGCAGAATCAGCTTTGTCATTTCCTTTGATACCCACATGACTGGGAATCCAGCAAAATAAAATTTTAAAACCCTTCTTGTATAGAGAAGTCAATATATGTTGAATAAAAATTAAAATTGGATGAGCTTCGTTTCTCACATGTTCTAACTGTCTTACAACACTCAAACTATCCGAGTATATACAAAATTTTCTAGCCGAATGCGAAGAAATGAGTCTTAAACCTAAAAGGATCGCAAATGCTTCCGCTGTAAAAACAGAGCAAATTGCAGGAATGTCGTAGCTGTAAGTAATATCAGCCACAACAATCCCACAACCAACATGTCCAGGGAACTTAGATCCATCTGTAAAAACTGCTATGTATTGTATATACTGATGACGATGGAAAGTGAACAGCTGTTGAAAAATGCTAGGTGAGACATTAGATTTACTGTATGACACAAATGAACAATCAAGATAATATGATGAAATAGTCCATGGTGGGATGAGAAAATAAATTACAGATTGCGATGGTATATCACAAAAATCAAATGTCTGAATGAGTGATCGCATGCGAGAGTTAAAAGGTGGTATATATGAGGGTCGTGCATCATATAATCGTTGTAAACTTAGTGGAATAATCTCACGTCGAAGAGGGTTCGATGAAGATGACAGGACGCGAAAGTAAAATGTTAAAGAGAGCTGCATGCGTCTAAAATTGAGAGAAGGTTGATGACACACAGCATACAAACTCTCAACAGGAGAAGTGCGAAATGCTCCACTACATATGCGTAACGCCGTATGATGCACCGTATCTAGACGTTTTAAGTTAGATGCAGAAGCCGTTCCGTAAACTGTGCATGCATAGTCAATGCGCGACAGTATAAGTGCTTGGTAAATTCGCAATAGCGCGGTACGGTCAGCACCCCAAAACGTGTTAGAAAGCACCCGTAACATATTTAGGGATCTCTCGCATCTTTTCCGTAATTGTTTTATGTGAGGCAGAAAAGTAAGCTTATGATCGAAAATGACTCCAAGAAATTTTGTTTCCATAACGACTGGTATAGCAATGTTATGGATATGAATTACAGGATCATTGAGAAGCCGACGTTGCCGACAAAAATGTACACATGAGCTTTTGGAAGGTGAAAGGGTATGGCCATTCTCATCACACCATTTTACTATTTTATTGACAGCAAGTTGTAACTGACGTTCGATTACTCTCATGTCAGATCCTGAGCATGAGACATTGAGGTCGTCAACATAAAGTGAGCCAAAAACTGCAGGGGGTAGAATGTTTAAAATGGAGGAAACATGAACTATAAAAAGTGTAACACTCAGAACACAACCTTGTGGAACACCTTCAGATTGGATGTAGAGATCAGAAAGTGTACTACCCAGTTTAACATGAAAATATCTCTGACTCAAAAAGTTTTTGATAAACATAGGTAGGTGACCACGGAGGCCCATATTAAACAATGCCTTTAGAATGCCGTATCTCCATGTCCGATCGTACGCCTTCTCAATATCAAAGAAGATAGAGATAAAATGGTTACGTCGGACAAGAGCATTCCGGATACGTGTTTCTAATGCAACAATGTTATCAATGGTCGACCTGCCCTTTCGAAAACCACTTTGAAAGTCGAGGATGAGTTTTTTCTTCTCCAAAAAGTAAACCAAGCGAGAATTGACCATACGCTCAAATACCTTGCTGAAGCAGCTAGTCAGAGCTATTGGGCGGTAGTTTATTGGTTCCGTTGGATCCTTACCTGGCTCTAAAATTGGTATCACTAGAGCCAGCCGCCAACTTGATGGGTATATCTGTTCCGTCCATAATCTGTTAAAAAGTAACAGGATATTCTGCAGAGATGCAGAAGTCAAATGGCGAAGCATGTGATATGATACACCATCAAGGCCGGGGCTCGTATTGGGTGCTTTTGACAGCGCTCGCTGCAATTCATGAAATATGAAGTTACAATTATATTGAAATTGCCGTCGAGTCGTAAACTGCAGCGTCTGGGCTTCAACTCTATGCTTGTGAGCTTGAAAAGCTGAGCTGTAACTGTCAATGCTAGATACGGCAGCGAATGTTTCACCCAAGATGTTACTCACATCTACAGGGTCAGAGTGCGTGATACCGTTTATTATTATTCTCCCAGTACGGAGAGAAGAGCCTTGTGTATTAAGAATGGTGAAACCTTAGAAAATGATGTGTTTGGTAGGATAGGATTTGTCAATGTTATAATGAAATAATGAGCGTATACGTGCGGTGTAAGAGTTGTTCCGCTGTTTTTGCAGTGTGTGCGGAACTCAACACCTTTCCATCTTCAGCCATAAAAATTTTCATCAACTTCACTATCAGCGGCACCATTTACCACGAAGTCCAACTTAGGGGATGCAAATAACAGTTAGGTACTGAGACCAATCTGTTACTTGAACATCGATGCTGACTAATAGCTATACATCCACGAGTCATCCCTGAAGCAGCCTCCACCCTTAACGAGGTGCTCAGTAAGTGACCCCGGACTTGACCCTAGTCAACAGATGACTCTCTTGACTAGCCGGTTGATGCATACAGGTCAATACGCACCTCCCGTTTACCTGAAGCACGGGCCAAAGCAGTGTATTGGGGTACCAGGATGCCCCTCAACTACCAGGATCCCCTTTTCCAGGGACACGGGTCTCCACGCACGGCAGTCTCTTCCCATCTATGTCCAACACAACAGAGTGGTAATCAAACACAGATGACAAGCCCTCACCAGTAAATTTGGCAACCACTAGGGGGAAGAGAAAGTAGGAGTAAAGGGAGAGGAAAACGAAGGGAGAACAGATCATTAGAGTAGCCCAGGGCGTGACTCCCTGTGTTTACCTAAAGAAGGTAAACCCCCTGAGGGGGAATGATTGATGGAGTAGGCAGAGTTATTCTATTCAATTATAATAATCTTATTTAGTGAAATGTAAAAAAAGCACCATTAAGGAAATAAATATATAATATTAATAAAAATATTATTAAGATAGATATAAAAATTCTCGAAACTTTTAGAGTTGTTTAAAAAAATTTCTTACCAGGTACAAGAGTTGGGACTGGTATCCCATTACATTAACTGTGCAGAAATCAGGCAATTTATTCGTCGCTTGATGGCAATGCCTTTTGTACCCGTGGGCCAGGTGGATGAGGCATTTCTGATATCAGTTGGAGAAGTAACCTGGACAGCTCCCATTACACATTTGCTTACCTATTACACTGATACTTGGTTAGAAGAGGCTTTGTGCACTGCGTAAGTTTTAACTTTATAGTACTATGGTATAGTAAAAGAATTTCATCCTAAAACTGAGGGTTTTAATTTTATAAATTATGTGCATATAAGTATAAATGGTATTGAAGAAAATTATGTTAAAAGCATAATGTTACTGAGCAGAATTTATAAGAATATTATATTATGTTCTAATAAATTATGCATGGTATTTAAGATTTTAGAAATTTACTACTAATTCTTTAGATAAGACACATAGAATTTTATTAAGTTCTAAAAAAAATGAAGTTTCGAAATTACGACAATATACTGGCAGATTTACACTTTTGACGAAGTTAAATTTAGATTTTTCCCTTCCTGTCAGTAACACAAATTCTAGTTTCTATAATTTCTTATATATTGATGGTAGAGTAATTATGGATACGAAGTTTATTGCAAGGTACATATGTTGTGTTAAAGTTGAAAATATTTGTTAACTAAACTAAGTTAATTTTCATTTAAAAATAGAAATTTTCAAAACATGTCTGTAAAAATATATTGTTTTATATTTGAGGAAACTTATGAAAAGTATTTTATATAAAATGATGAATGAAATATAAATAGTTTCAGTTGCCTATACTGTAGTGTAATTTAATGTACTTTACATCACATGTTTGTAACTTTAAATTAAAGTATGCAAATTTTGATTGAGACTCATTGCAATAAAAATCTTTTCTATAAAGGCATTTCAGTGTTGTTTATCTCTCTTTATCAAATTAATCTGTCAAAGGGAAGGAGAAATTAAGCGGATTAAAGGCATATTAAGCGTGTTTCTTAAGACTGCGTTTTAAAGCGCGTCAAACTTAAAATTAAGGAACATGATGGATATGTCCAGAATTTGAGAAATAATCAATTGCTGCAAATTGTTGGGAATTTACTAATTTTAGTTGAGTAACTATGTTTTAAAACTTAACAACACAAAGTTAGGAATACAATAATTTTAAAAATGACATTGTTGCCAAGTCACAATGTGTTTATTTATCAATATCAGTGCACTTTAAGAAATATCAGTTTTAATAGAAGTGTGTAGGAAAAAAAAAAAACATTAACAGAGATTTAAATTTATGGAAATGGTAAATGGGATTTTTTACTATGCATGTTACTTTAAGTTTTTGATATAAAGCAAATATTTATCATAATAATTAGGATATGGTTTGATTGAAAATATTTTCTTAAAATGGCTTGTTCTAAATTTTTACATTTTTCAAAATACATATTTTTTTTCTAGGATTTTAGGAACCATTTTTTCACAGAGGACAATATTCGCACAAACAACAACGTAGAAGGATGGCATTCAAAGCTTCGAAAAAGTGGAATGTCACTTAAAGCAAATATTTACATACTTGTACATAAAAGTAAAGAAATTGAGAAAGAAAATATTGCAGAAAAGAGAATGTTGTTATGCAACTCAGAGAATCCTCCACAGCAGAAAGCTCTATATAAGAAAGTCAACGAAAGATTATCTGCCTTAAAACAAAGATTAATGAACCAAAGCATATCATTAAGAGCTTACATGGATGCTACTACATATATTGTAAAGAAAAAATAAAAAATTGCTAACCATATAATTATTATTTTTTATTAAAAAAAAAAAGAGATTTTGTTAATAAAGAACTAAAGATTGACAATAATAAATAACAATCTCTGAAGGTTCATTTTTAAAATTAAATCAATGAAATTATAATGCTTTATTTAGAAAATAATAATTCATACATTAATTTAAAAATTGAAAGCATAATAAAATATACTAGCTTGCGAAAAATTTCTAAATCCCGAAAATAAAAATAATTCTTCCACTTTCCAAAGAAGAGATAATAAAAATCTTCCTTTTGATATAATCATATGAGAGGGGATCTCACAATTTCAGAAAAATCTCTAAATGAGGCAGAATCCTCAAGTTAGGTAGCTCAAGGTAGTGACTGAAGTCAGGAGGTCATAGACCTTAATTGAGGCAGTATCTGATTCCAAAGAGAGGTAGAATCCCCATTTCCCCCTTATTTCCGCCCGAGGATTTGAAGGAACTTTGTTTAGGCGGTGGACTTGTAAAGTTGTTGCCTGAAAGTATCCCAAAAGACTCAATCGGGATATTTATACTGATAGGTTTTTTACAGGAATTAAATGTGCTGACTATTTATTGAGAAACGGTGTGTGCCAGACAGGTACAATTATGAATAACAAACTTGGAACAGCAGGGGGGGAAATTAATCGTGATAGAGATATTCGACGAGGAGATTAGAATGAAAGAGTGAGAAATGAATGTTTTGTACATGCTGGAAATTTAAACACATTATTTTAGATCAATGATTTTATTTGTGCATATTATGATAATAATTAACGGACTAACATTATAAGATTTAATTTAGTTTTATTCAGAATTCAGTACGCTCAAAGTAAAGGCCTGTTTACACGATTCAAGAATATCCATTCAAGACCGTTCGATATCTTGAGTTGATATTTCTGCTTCAAGAACTCGTATGAATCGTTGACACGATAAAAGATCTGCAATCTCGCTGATTGGCCAGAGGTATAAACCTGCGCATGCGTGACTGTTTATTTTTCGTTTCGTTGACAGTGACAGCACAGAGATTGCTTTGTTGACTCTCGAGTTTTTGGCCAAAGCGAAGCTTTTGAACCATGGATGTTGATGATGTAATTGTTTTGGCTTCGTCAATTTTAACTTTATCGGCGGTTTCTCTTTTGAAACAAAAAAACAAAAAGAGATCAACATGGATAAAAGATTGGAAAACTCCCGAAAGGAGGAAAACCTGTGGGGCATACTATGCCTTGATGAAGGAATTGGAAATATCTGATCCCGTAGCCCTTAAAAATTTTGTCCGAATGGACAAACAAACTTTCGAGTTTCTTTTGGATAAGGTTTCCCACATAATCAGTAAGAAAAACACGGTAATGAGGGAATGTTTCCCAGCAGCAGAAAAACTGGCTGTCACGCTTCGATATTTGGCGTCAGGTTAGTAAACAATTTCTGTAGTTATAGTAAGTTGTCATATTAGTATAATAAAATATTATAATTGATTCAAGACAGATTATTTAAAGCTTTTTTTTTTCAATGCATTATTGTAACCCAACGATATAAATGTTTATGTCTTGTTTAAAGTTAAACAGAAAAATTTTAAGTCATAAATAAATAATCATTTTTTGTTCTTGTTTTTTTAAGATAAAAAACTATTAACAGAGGTAGAGTAGCAAACCTGGAATTCCATCACAGATGAAATTGTAGAAGGGGAGTAATGTAACATAGCTTCCATTACAGAAATTAAATCCTAAATTAATAATAGGTATATAAGATATGTCGGCTCTTATTTTGAGGCACCTCTTGATAGACTGGAATAACATTTTGAAAGACACAATCAAAGAGTTTTTCTCTCAAGCTCTTTCTGTCCTTTTCGTTTTTAATTATAAAATTCAGGGAATCAACTTTTTTTCAGTTGCCAAAAATAAATTAAATAACACTTTTATCATAAACACTGCTAGTAGAGAATATTTATTTTAAGCTTAGTAGTAAAAATACCAAAGATTTAGCCTCTTAAGTTTTTATGACTATTGAAAAGAAAACGAAAAACTTTGTTTAGAAACCTAGAATGGCCTCTAAACAAAATTTTTCGTATATTACGTAAGCATTTTTTTTGGAAATTTTAAATTATAGAATTTTAGGCTTGAAGTAGGATTATTTTTTAAAATTTTATGTACTTTTTCAGGAGATTCATATGGCTCAATGGAGTACCTGTTTCGAATTGATAAGGCAACTATCTCCAAATTCATTCCAGAAACGTGCACTGCCATTTATTCTGTGTTAAAAGACTATATTCAAGTAAGTGCAATTAAATTAAATTCTTTTATAAATATAGTAGCCTATCATGTTTAAAAATTTTGATTTTAGCGGAAAATTTTCAAATCATTAGTTGAAGTTTGACAATATTCGCCCTATGAGAAACAGAAACTATATTCTAAATGGAATCTTATAATTTAAATTTTAGGTTTCAGCTTTTTGAGTATAGTTGTTAAGAAACCCTTAACTTTAAAGAATAAAAAAATAATTTATGCCTAAAAATTTTGCATACATAAGTAGATGGCTCTGAATACGTACAGTGAAAAAATTAACAGCTGAATTACATTAGGAAATGAGATAAATAATAATAAATATCAAGCCAGGAATGCCAAATTCGTTAATTTTTATGAATTGGTCACTTCGCATTCTTAAAAGTTATCAACGAAAATGATTAATTTAACAATAATCAGAGGCTAATGCAGGTTGATTTTGCTACTGTTTAACAGTACCTTCACAAAAATGGTGATGTAAAATCAGCACCTTCACAAAAATCTTGTGACTACATCAATAAAAGTTTTAAGATAATTTCGTTTCACGAAAATAAAATGTCGATATAATAAGTATCAGAGCTGGTATTGCGCAGGGGTAGCCCGTCCGTGGACCAGGTTCGAATCCCAGTGATGGCTCGGTAGTCGACATCTGCTCCCGGCTTGCACCAACCACAGTGCTGACAAAACAAAACCCCAGTGGTAGGCGGATCGCTGGTTAACGTTGGGCTAACCGTGGGAGGTTTTCCTCTCATGTAACACAAAAGAGGGGTTAGTTTCATTAAGAAAGTCCTCCTCCATGGCAATGTTTGTCCCAATACTAGACTCATGAGTTCCTTTGTCTTCTAAGTGAGGTTCGAAATTACAAGGACACAGTGTTGAACAATAAGAGCCATAAATCCACTAAATGGATCGACTGTTCAATAGCGGTAAATATAAATAGGTATCAACATTTAAATCCTGGATTAACCCCTGATAATGTTTTGGAATGAAGAATTTACGTCCTCTCAAGAAGGGACGTAAATTCTTTATTCTATCCTTTTTCTTGCCAAATAGGGTTATATTTGGCATTAAATTGTTGATTTGTATTTATTTTTCACAGCTTTTCTATTGTAGTTCTATTGATAATATAATAAGAGTAAACATTTTTGAGGTAACATTGTTAGAACACCCAATAAAAGAGGTGCCAATACTTAAGCTCAAAAGCTCTCCTTTGTAAGTTTCGTTGCTTATCCAATTGCACTGCAATATACATATAACTAACATTTAAAAGTGCACATATAAATTCACCAAAAGTGCATGTTTTGATTTAAAAACCAAAAATGTACGAAGAAGAAGAGTTGTCGTTCTTGAATAAATTTGTAACAAAACTTATGTAATTTTGATGCATAACATAATTGATTTTAATGTAAGATTTATTTCATATTTAGGTTCCAACAACAGAAGAGGAGTGGCAAGACATTGCCAAAAAATTTGAGGAAAGGTGGAACTTTCCTAACTGCATCGGAGCTCTAGATGGCAAACATGTGATAGTGCGCCACAAAAGAAAATATGGATCGCAATGCTTTCATTACAAACTTGCGAACAGTATTGTGCTTTTTGCCCTTGTTGATGCAGATTGTAATTTCATTTACATTGATGTGGGCACTAATGGCAGGGTGGCAGACAGCACCATTTTTTCCATTTCTGAGCTTCGTGGTGCACTTGAAAATAATGCCCTAGGTATTCCGCCTCCCTCAAAATTACCTATGAGCAACGAAATTTTGCCCTACGTAAATGTGGCTGATGAAGCTTTCCCTCTGAAAAATTATATAATGAAACCTTACCCAAGAAGGGAGCTTAGCCAGTTGAAAAAAGCCTTCAACTACAGATTAAGTCGGGCAAGGCGTTGCGTTGAAAACGCCTTTGGTATTATGGCAGCAAGGTTTCAGATCTTGCAAAGGGCAAATCCTTTAGATATCTCAAAGGTCGAAGAAATTGTCATGGCTTGCTGCGCTTTGCACAATTTTTTGAGAAAAACGTCCTCAGCAAATATGTATTCTCCACCAGATTTTTTCTGTAGAGAAAATGTTGACAGTGGAGAAGTACATAATGCTGAATGGGCAGAGCATAACTATGCTGGTATAAAAGATATTGTACAACAAGGTACATCATTGTCTTCAATGAAAGCGCGAAATGTTAGAGACCAACTTTGTTCATATTTCAATAGTATTGGCAAAATTCCATGGCAAGACAAATTCATTCATTAAATTCCCTTCCTTTCTCTAAATTTGCATTTTATAAGTATAAAAAATAATAATGACGTTAATAATTTAATTCGCCTTAAAGTATATGTACATTCTAAATTTTAACCTCAAATTTAAATTTTTTTCTCGTACTTCTTAAAGTTCAACAGTCCTTTAATAACAGCATAGTTATGCTCAAAAATTATATTTTTATTGTTATTTTTTTCAGCCTTATTTTATTTTTATTGTTATTTTTTTACTATACTAAATATTTATATGGTATATCATTTTTAACTATGTAATTATATTTTTTATGGTACATAAATAAAATTAGTTCTCTATCGATGATTCTCAGTACAAAATTTAATAAATTAGTAATTTTAAAATAAATCCTAGCTACAAAACATTAAAATAATTTTATGCAATCATAACTATTATTGAAATTTAATTTAATGAAGTAAAATGCATACAAGTTGAATTTAAAATTGTTAAAAAATTAATAATGCTAGAATTAAATTTTTAACTTTATTATTCAGTTGTATGAATTAAAAAACATATCGTCCCTTGAACATTTTCCTTTGGATGAATCCCTTTTTAAAATTCTAAGAACAATTTTCTCACCTGAATCAAATTTTAATAAAATAAAGAAAAGTTATGATTAAATTAAAAAATTGTGTTTAGAATTGTACTTTTGATTAGTTTTTGACAGTGATCGCAAATGTGTGCCAATTGTTAATATCTGCTAGGAATGTATTAATTTGATATTTTTTGCGCCAAATTGTAATTAGTTTTTTATATTAGTGTTTACCTTTTTTTTAAATATATATATATATTACTAAAGCCTGTTTACTTGCGCTATTATTTGGTGGCCGTGGCTGTCTGAGTTATGATTTTTTCCCTTCATTCAAGTATGTACGATAGAATGCTTTTTTCTTACTTATTTGGCTGGAATTCCAGGATTTAAATTACAAAAAGTTATTTTAAAAATGCGAGGTTTTTTTCCTCTCCAACTTCTGTTTTGCTCTTAATAGTAGTCTTAAAATGGGCATGATGAATATTTAAAAAAATTTTGTAACTAGTAATTCAACAATATTTTTTCTCTCTCCTTCATGAAATACTTATCCTCTTTTCTATCTGAGATACATAATATAAAATAATTTTATGCAATCATAACTATTATAAAGTAAAATATATACAAATTGAATTTAAATGCCTTGTTAAGTTTTTTTTCCATCCATAAACTTCACTCTGGTTTATTATAATATACCAGGAAAACAAATGCTTATGTATCATTCTCTTTTTAGTTACTGCATACTAGAAACATACTGACACACGATTGCAAACATGAAATTGTTAAAAAATTAATCAGGCTAGATTTCAATTTTTAACTTTATTAAATATTTGTAGAAATTAATGAAACATATTGCCACTTGAACATTTCCCCTGGATGAATACCTTTATAATTTTCTTTTAATAATTTATTATTTGTAATAAAAATGCTAGTTTAAATTATATGTAAGTTTAAAAATTATTTTCCTTTAAATTCAAAAAGTGTATTTAAAATGGAGGTTTTGATAACGTCTTGGGTGTCCAAGGGAAATGTTCTTATTTCGGCTGCAATGTATGCACCAAACATGTCCAAAACATCCTTTTTCGCTACATTTCCAATAGCTGCTGTTGCGGCAGCTATTAGCTCAGTTTCTTGTGAAACTTTCATTCTTTTTGACCGTTTCGAGCCACTTGGGCGGAGGGTGGAATCATTTAACTCTTGTAAGTTTTTTTGTAGAAAGGGATCTTCATCAGTTGATTCCACGTCTTCTATCCTCTCTTCCAGTTGTGCTTTCTGCAAACAAATATTCCATAAATAATAACTGACTGCATCTTTTTGTCTTTGAAAGAAAAGTATGAATACATGTGCATACCTGCTAACTTTTACGCATTTGGCGTAAAATTTCATTTTTATATTTAAAGTGGTAGTAAATATATACTATATTTTCTTTTATAGACTAAATTTTTAAATGATTTTCATCACCACTATTCTTAAAAAAGTTAAGCATATATTTTAATATGTGTTACCAACATACTAGGCAGCTTAAGCTTTTTCATATACAACGTATTTTTTTGCTTAAAATTGAAATTTTTATTCCATTTTAATACCACTGGGAAAAATATAATGGAAGCGATTAAAAGTTGGCAGGTATGCATGTGTATAATAAAAATTCTGATGGTCACCAGTAATCTCAATTATTTATTTTTTTCATTTTAAGAAAGACATCTTTTAATTTCTGAGTAGGGATGTAACGAATAACGGCCAAATAGTCGAGCCAAATGTTAAAAATAAAAACTTTGTTCTGCTCCTGGGTAGCGTGTCACCAATCTCAAATGTTCAACAAGACTTAAAAATTAGCAAAAATGTTCTGCAAGTTGTGACATTGAGTCACCAAATCTTAATTTTTCTGTTGGGATTGTGACCTAGAAATTAGGCCGACACCCCTGAACCCTCTACTGTGACGCCTCACTGTCTGCCGACCTTCACGCCTGTGACCTTCGGCAGCCTTTGATGTCAGCACATGGTTTTTTAGTTACTGTATGGTCACCGTTAGTGTTTAATTATGCTTAAATTTAAGGGGTTAGTCAACTCACTTCAATTCTCTCCTTAAGCAATTTTAGTGTTGCTTTTTAGGGAGTTTAACTTCCACTTCTTGCTGTTTCTTTAAATACCGCCCATTTCTGGGAGCGGGCAGCATTCGAAATTCATTTGTCAACACAAACTTACGATCCCTTAACAGGGATTTGTTAATTTTCACCCCCTCCTCTCCTTGAGACGAAGATGTTCCACAGTTTTTCTTCCACCCTCTCGTGGGTGTTTCCGCTGACATTCAATAGCGATCTTCATCGTGTATAATTTTATTGAAGCAACCATCTCTTCTTGAAAAGTCAATTTATGGTTTTTTTTTGATATGGTTAACACGCCAAAAAAGGAAGTATTTCGAGATAGCATCGATGCATTTTGTGGTGTCTTCGATTTTGTGCTTTGCCCACCGCTCCAGATCCCCACCAGTTGTACCACTGTTGTTTTTTTAAAAAAAAAAAACAAATTCTCTCATTCCGGCTGTTGCTGTGCTATGTGATGCCTGTTGAATAGTGTGACATTGTGTCCTTTCAGTGTACTACATAAAATAAAAATGTTAGTGCCCATAACGTGGACTCGCTCATTCTTATAGTGGACTAGTGGATTTTTTTCTTGTAGCCTAAAAAAAAAAAAAAAAGAGGACAACTTCCAAGGAGAGCAAGAGGTATGTCTTTTATGAAGTGTATTTCTTCTGGATAAGTATGAACATTTGCGGCATGATGTTTTGTGCAAACCTATACAGATTCGTTTCGGCCCCAATTTTTCTCTCAAATTAGTTTATTTAATATAACAACCCTATAATTTAACACAAGTATTTCACGAAAAAAATTTTATATTGCAATTAATTTTATACCACATTTTTTTTTAATATCAAATAAAATTCTAATTGTATATAATTCATCATATTAAATAATTACTTATTAAACCATGGTAAACATTCACCATTTGATAGTATTTTTATGTTACATATATGTATATAAATGAAACAATACACAATTATTATTTACCTTTAAATTATTTTTGCTGCCACGAGGTATTGTGCATTCCCTTAAGAATAAAAGTGCCTTATAATAGCGCCACTTGGGCTCGCATCTATCATCATATCCTGAAGAGAAAAAAATTTTTATATTTCAATAAATAAAACTTAAAGTAAAGATGGGTGTAGACGATTTAATATGAAAAGTTGCTTAATTGGATGTTCACAATAATTTTTGCAAATTAATTTTAGAGATAAGTGTAATGCAAAGCTGCAATTACGTGACAGAAACTTAAATGATATTAAGCACTCAGAAACCCTTTTTATTTAGAAAATAAATATTTCTATACTATATATGTAAAATTAAAAATTATGATATGGAAAAGGTAATAAATGGCTTAATGCAACTTAAAATTCAATTGAAATAATAACAATTAGCTAGAGTATATAACATGATATCTTAAAAATGACTTATAGTTACACGGCTTTTATTTATATGAAAATAATAAAAAACAAAACTTAATGAAAATGTTGATTGCTTTACTTCAACAGTTTCAAAATTTCAGTTCAAATTTTAGCTGATTTTTTTTTAAATTAAAAATTAAGGAAACATACTGCATTCTGCCGCATATCCGGCTACAATGAAGTCTTTTTGACAGAACATCCAGTATCCGGCTAAATTGACATCCGTTGCATCACTATTTTAGATAGATGATTTATGATACGTAATTCATTATTACATAATTCATTATTAAAAGTAACGTAGTTGCTTGGTCATAAGATTTCTAGAAAACACACCGATTATTTAAGGTGCTGCTTCTTAAAAATAATCTGCAGACTATAAAAAAATCTGCGACGCTCGTCTCCTGTCTCACATTTTCTGCTATGAAGGCTTGTCCCAATACTTAACTCAGGAGTTCCCTTGTCTTCTGAGTGGTGTTCGAAATTACGAGGCTACAGTGTTGAACGATAAGCGCCGTAAATCCACTAAGTGGATCGGCTGTTCAACAACAGTAAAGAAATACTAATTATTTGAATCATAATTTATTTATTTATGTAAGTTCATGTTTTATAATATTCTAAGGGCATAAAAAAATGAAAAATAAATTATTTTTTAAAAAAACAGGAGAGTTAAATTGTGTAGCCTCCCTTGACTACCATTCTAATATGCACTCTTAAATAAGCTTAGATAATTTAAATCTGTGCATTGCTTAAGTAGTATATGCATAATTGTTGTCTGTGTCACTTATTTCATTTTAAATAAAACTTGTAGAGCCTAGGTTAACTTGACCTATAAATATATACCATAATACCAAAACCATTTTTCGAAATTACTTAAGTACACTTTTATTATAATTTCACTAACTCAATGAAATTAAGATTTAAAATGAAGTATTTTTAAACAAAAAGTGACAATAATAAACAATCTTCATATGATATAGATTTTATAGAGTAGCACTAACTCTGCAAATTTCTTTAAGATACCAAAAAAGGGATAATTTCTCTTTCTCAAAAGTAGAGGGGGACTTTGTGCCACTCTTCTCCCTTGAAAAAATCTAGATTTATAGATATTGACATCATCAATAAAATGAATCATACATACCTTACTATACTAATACATTCCCTAATTTTAATTATATATGAATTTTTTCAGTAATATTCTGAAAGATTTAATCTCAATATTTATGAACTTTTCAATTCTTTATTTTACTATGGATATTTTATACTTAAATTCTTTTTATGGAGGTTTTAGAAAAAAATATAGAAATGTATAAGAGACTAAAAAAAACAAACATGGAATTTAAAATTTATGCAAAAATTATAAGTTCTTATTATTAAAGTATTCAACTTATTACCACTTCCACTTGTTAGAGAATCTAACACCTTTTTCTGTTCACTAAGATACTGAGTTCTCAACCCATAAATTTTATTTTTTATGGTCTCTATATCAGTTTCGAATAGGAAAGACAACTCTTCTAGATGCCTTTGTCGGAGATTCTTATCAGAATACTCCGGGAATTTGCTATTCCATAATTGGGGTCTTTCCAGGTATTCTTCTATTAATTTAAAAACTTGATCCTGAGTCCACTCCACCATTCTATAAATATATAGGTACAAATAATGGCATTTTTATTAAAAAAGTAAGAATTAAGGGAGGAAAAATGAATTTAAAATACAAATAAATACTTACGAAAAAGCACACACCAGATGAAAATAAATATATTATAAATTTTTTAAAACGATTGAACAGGACCCGTAGAAAGTTAAAAAAAAAACGGCGAATGCGTAAAAATCAAATACCTCCCGCTATTCATGACGTTTTCCTATGACATCACAAAATTCTAAAAGATGATTGGCTGGGAAAAGAAAAAATTGAATGTCTAGTAGAACATCCGCTACTACATTCATGAAGTGGATCCAAGATCTTGAACGAATCGTTTACACGGTACAACATCGATGAAAACAGATTTCCATCAATATCAATCAATCTTGAACGCTTCTTGAACGTAAAACTTGAATCGTGTAAACAGGCCTTAATATGGTATTTTAAATTCTTCAGCAAAAACAAATGTCAGACGAATTCGATGAAAGGGATCCTTAGCCCTATACGTGCGACACTACGGAAGCTGTTGTCGATTGTTCAGCGGTGTGTGACAAGATTTTTAAAAACCAATCTTTTGATAGCCAGGAAAGTAAATGTGTTCAATATGTTTACGTCTTGACATAGATAATTATTTACGCAGATCAGATTAAAACACAATTAACTTAGATGACGACGATTTTGATGACAGTCTCATTTTAGAGAACATAGATTTTACAGATGATTTTGGATCCTCTCAGCGAGTGCTGGTTTTTCTGTATGTATATATTAATTTTTCTTTTTAAGTTACTCCGACTTTGTTTTAAATATTCCATTTTTCTCTCCTTTTTTTTTGCTCAGTATGGTAAACGCAAAATGGAAGAGCAACCAAACACGACGGCATATTTTGACAAAATAAAAGAGAGGCATTATGTATAGATAAAAATGATTTAATTTATATATTTTATGTGAAAGCGTGTGTACAAAAAAACAATATTTTTAAATTACTTTCTCGTTTTATTTGCAGAACTCAAAAAGCCGAAGCACCGATGTCGATAGTTCAGAAAATGTAGAGAATGATATTGATGTAAGATTTTTGTAGAGAATGATAATGATGTAAGATTTTTTTAGATAGTTAAGTAATACACTTTTTCCAATAAATTTATTTTATATTTTGAATGATTTTATTTGTTTTATATTAGAATCAGCTCCTGTTTGATCTTGTGGAGAAAAGAAGTCATAACATTCGCAAGTATGATCGTTGCGAAAAGTGCAAGAAGGGATTGACAACCTGTTTCAACGACTAATAAATCGGGCAACAGAAAATTTAAATCACCAAGATTTAATTAGAATTGATCTCAATTCGGGTATTTTAAATAACTCTATTTCCATTCGATTAACATCCTTTAGCAATATTACTCCAACAAAGATTGTTGCTGAAGTAGAGAAGGTTGCACAGTCAGTTAAAGATATTAAGTTTGGTTCGCTCGTACAGTTTTTACAAATCTCGCAATGCATAAAATATCTTTTGTTACCATAACAAATGACGACCAACTCTGTTGCGGTTGAACATTTTAATCACGACCCCAAATATGCTCTAATTCGCAAATGCAACACATCCCTTCAAAAAAAATCTAGCGTTAGAACTTCATGAAAAGGCAAACGTACCGTTGGGTCCCTGCCAATTTGCTGAAATAGAATTATTTGCACAGACTCTTGATATTCAAATTCACGTCTAAGTGGATGCTAATGGATTTAATAAGGTGATTATGTCTCTCAATGTATAGTTTTTATAAATTTATAAACATTCGACTGTTTAATGTCAATTTCAAACCGGTATTAAATTGTAAAATTCTTTCTTTTGGATTGTATACAGAGGACTGGACCGGGAAAAGATCTTTCTATGGAAAGTGGGGGAATTTTTTCATGCTATACCATCCATGACGGGATTTTTAGGAAAATCCTACTACTGTTCAATCTGCGATCTGGGATACAAAACTGCTACCGCACACCGTTTCAAAAATAGGTGTCACACTTGTTTTAATGACATCTGTTCAGGCGTTGTGTTATGCTAACTAAATGTAGTTATATCTTTAGAACAAACATCAAACAATAAGTGAAAAAAATTTCAGAGCAACAGAGCAAAAATTGATGCGCAGGAAACTTTTCGAGGATTGAAAATCTTCCAAAAATCTTATTCTGAGAAAAATAAATTTTTTTCATTGCAAATGATTTACAATATATAATCATGTCCAATGCACATGAAATATTTTTTTACATATCATACACAATTTCACACATTTTATATATAATACTGCAGGCAACACTATAAATTTTTACGAAAAAATAAATTTCAACCATTGATATGAACTTAATAATTTTCTAAGTCCTTATTTGGAATATATAAGACATGCAAAGAGACAGAGATCTCGTTTCGACAGAGATCACATCTAAAACCACCCAAGGTCATTTGCAAAATCTTTGAAATGGCCATTAAAAAAACAGACTGAATAAACATAAAAAATTTGTTTCTGCTTTTCTGGGCCAGTAGAACATAACATATCATAACATATCAGTGTGTAATAATGAGCAAGTCCACTATTAATACAAATTGATCTGAAATACAAGAATTAAACACCATTTCTTCTAGAATTCTATCTTTTATCTATCAAGATCTTAAAATCTTTTATGCAAAGAGACATAGATCTCGTTTTTTATATTTGAGGTTTTCTTAAGTCTCCTAGCACATCTAAAAGCTCCCAAGGTCATTTGCAAAATAATGGCTTAAGCACAAACACCCACGAATTTGTTGCCCTGAATGTTAAAAAATTTGCAAATCCGAGGATTGCTTCGAAAGAAATAAAGAGGTTCAAAGAAACAAAACTCTTTTTGTTCACAATTTGGGTTATGTTGAGACTACTACAGAATCACAAATGTTTCATAAAAAAGAAAGACAAGAAATCCCGTCATCACAAAAAAAATATGTTTTTTTTTTTCGATAAAGAGGTAGACCAGTCTTCCGGAGAGCATATTGCAAATCATATTGTAATGCAATATTTTGATGGCAGCAGGGAAGTTGCGTTTAACGGTTATAACTCTCTTGACAAGTTCGGAAAGTTCCTGTTCTCGCCTATTCACAAAAATCACACTGTCGTAGCTCATAACATGCAGGGTTATGATGGAATGTTATTGATTAATTATCTTGGAAAACAGTCAGTGAAACCAATAGTTATCATGCGAGGCTCAAAGTTTTTATGTATCACTATACAATCGCTAAACATTAGAATCAATGATTAGTTTCCTGCCAATGAATTTTTCGAAGTTGCTTAAAAGTTTTGGTCTTGAAGAATTAAAGAAGGGATATTTTCCTCATCTTTTTTTTTTTTACAGAACATAAAGAAAAATTTTGGGTCGTGGTATGAGATTCACAAAGGAGACATTTTCGATTTTCAAAAAGAAAGATGACTATTGCAGGGAATATATTGCTCATGTAAAGAAATTGATATGGTTGGTCCTAATTATTTGTTGAACTTGATTAACGTACTCGAACTCCTGGCAGTATTTATGACACAATTGTACATGCAACAATGTGGTATTTGTGTCATTTTTTTTAAATTTTTATTATGAATTAATAGGACTTGATGGCCTGTGAGTTGTATGTAACCAATCATATGAATATGACAATATAGTTATGATTTATTGTATGTTTCCCATTATATTATTACATGTAATTATTTATGTAAACACCTAAGTGGAGATGGGTTGGTTCCTTCCGCCTTGTACTCCTTCCTTTTTCCTCTTTTAACCTTTTGCATATAATTTTTTTTCTCTTCTTCGGTCATTTGCCGATTTTTTACAGATTTTATTATTTTTAGAAACAATTGATTGTATTAAAGAATATAATAAATTATAGAGAATTAGTATTGTGACATTAGGTCACAGCCTAATTTTCTAAATATCCTGTTTTTTTTAATCAAAATACTAATTCTTTTGACTTAATTTATAATTTTGTAATACATTTTTTATTTCATCATCTTTCTTTAGCCCCTTAAGCGGTAGCGCAATTTGGACATTCTCCCCCTAAAAATTCCTTACCAGCTCCTTGCAGAGCCCCTTTCTTTCTAGAACATTCCACCCTTTTCGTTTCTGAGAATTCGCACTGGTTGTCGGCATCTTTCATCTCCGCGCGTATGTTGTGTTTCTCAACCGTAACTGTTAACGTATAATCAATTTTTCGTCTCAACTCTTAATTTTTAGATAATTTAACTTTAACTTGCACAACATGTACTACAACTTCAACCATTAAGTTTTTGTTTCTTATAAAAAGAGCGCGCGAAAGATGACGATGGCATTCGAAATTCGAGAGTATCATACTCCACGTCGCGCTGTTGCGTGTTTTATTTTTTGATATCCTGTCCTCGTTAGGAGGTGAGGATGGCGTCTCCTTCGCCATTTTTTTGTGTAGTTTCTCATTTATGAGATGAACCTTTTCTTCGGCCATATAAAAATTCCACTGACTGCCTTTTTGCTAATATAGTAGCTTCAATATGCCTTCCAATAAAATTTGCGAATTTTTGATAGCAGATCATAAAAATCATATTCATAAAAACATAAACGTTATCTTCAATTTTGAGAAAACTGTTTGCGATGGATGCTTTCTTATCAAGAATCCCAAAATCCGGGAGTGTGCTTCAACTGTCGGTATTGCTGCTAACACCTTGGCTTCCGGTTCTCACTTATTGATTAATGGATAAAATTGATCTCTAAGATGGAGGAGGATGATCGTCAACATGCAATCTGAATTTGATCTCGTCTAAGTCAGTTTCATCCAAAATTTCCGTGTTCCTGAATTTATTACCCTTCACCCACTTCTCCACCAGAGACTGTGTGTTGGACACTATTTTTGCCGTTAAATATGGATCCTCAAAATAAAGAGTTTTTAGTTTGAAATAACTGTTTTAATAGTGACTTATTCATCTGGATTTCCTAGAAGGTAACCACAGATTGTTGGAGATTTTCTTTGTAAACTCATCTCTGATCCAGGACTGGATATCTTCTATGGAGAGGAAGGTATGTTTTTGTAGAATACATTTGTTATCTTCTGGAACTTTTTTTGAAAAAATTACTATTCCTTATGGGTTGTAAAAGTTTTGCGACACCACTTCAAAAAAATGTACTAACTATATGTTTCACCCGGCCATTAATTTTTAGTTTTCTTTCTAAATTGTTGTCTCTTGCTTGTTAACAGCCTTTCATTCATTTTTTATACCCAACCGTAACAGGGCAAGTATATTATTCAATACTGCCCCTCAGGGCGAAAAGTAGAGACTTGTAATGGAAAAGTAAATCTAAAAGAGTACAACTACTTCGAAGGATATTTTGCAGTTCTACTCCTTATTTCTAAATCAAGAAGATAAACCCCCATTGCCCTAAATACGGTTCTTCAACTCGCTGTGTGAAAGACGCTAGAAGTGAAATTGGATACACTTTTCAATGTGAAAGCCGAGGCAGAAAAGTATAGCCTTGTAATGGAAAAGTTAATCCAACAGAGAACACCTACTTAGAAGGATGTACAATATCCATAGACGATGTCATTATCATCATCGTAGAGTTCGTTTGTAAGGAGCGAGTATCATCAGTTTTACAGCACCCAAACTTAGTTTAGACGATCAACGACAATGAAAAGCAACGGAGACCCTGTGAGAAAACCTACGACGACTGTCTCCAACACAACCGTGGTCGACTACTTCAGTTACTTAAGAGAAGTAGCTGATCTGATCACCTCCCACTTTTCATATTAATGCTGACATTTAATAAGCATCCAATTATAATTCAATGTAGCTGTCCTTTTTGAAGGCAAGACAGTAATGCTACATGAGCCTTTTCTAACTAAAAGAAAGTACAACCGTGGTCACAGAACAAAAAGATCATACTCAAACTCACGGTATTTTAACAGTCCTTATCTCATTGAAATATTATTACTTTTCTGCATATATTTTATAGGCATCTACTACAGAGAGAAAAACAAAGGACTTTTCTTCATGACCAATACCAGTAGTAAATGGGAATTGTGGCCATTGATAAGCAGGCACTGCCACCCTGATACTGAAGTCATTCATACTGACCAAGCTAGACAGTACTCTGGAGTGTCGGTACAGTTTAATGATACATGCCATAAGACCACAAACTACTCAAAAGGAAGGACAAGGATAACACTATTAATCCCTTCGAGAACGAAAACAGGAAACTGAAGAGAAGCATTGTGAGCCGACGATCAAGTACTCTTTCTCCCTCAGTAACGTTAGGTAGGAAAAAAGAGCAGCAGGTTATAACATTTACAACTCAAAATTCCAATCTTACCGGAGGATCAGACTTGACAACGTCGAAACTTTTGGGGAAAGAATCGACCGATTCTTAAGCGACATTGCCCTCGTCTACCTGGGATACAAGGACTGCTATCACATGGAAAAGTTGAAACTGTTGGAGAAGTCCCTGCAGCTGCATCAGAATAGATTGAATCGTTTATGCCCAAACCTAAGAAACCTAAAGTCGTCGAATTGAGTGACGATGATGATGCACCCTTTTTAGACGACCCTGACGATGCAACCGGGACAGAAGTTGATTGGTGATCACGTGAGCAAATGCAGGGGGGGGGAAAGGCGCAACCGGACCTCCTGTACAAATGCACAGAGTGTCCCGACCTCTCCTTCGGGATTCAGAGAGTGCTCACTCAACACCTAAGGTACGGGCATCTCTGGGCACAAGAGAGGAGACGTATGAAGAGTTCGAGCGAGGAGCCCCGCTGAGGAGATCCAAATCTGGAAGCTTGCAACGAAATACCACAGAGACAGGAGGACTTTACTCCGACACCTGATGCCAGCCTTCCCGGACAGGACGGAACTGCAGATAGTAAACAAGCGGAAGACCTTGCGTAAGAAAAATCGAGAATTTCTTGGACCCTTATAATTCAATGTATTTGATCATCATGAGTAATTAAAAAAAAAACTTTGCTTTTGACGATTCTTTTGTTTCGATTCAAAAATCACATAATTATTTTAAAATGTTTTGCTTTGATTCCAGTTTAAACCGCGAAATCTTGGGGGAGTTGTTTTGATTGTTTAGTCTTTCCCATTTGTATCTTGCAGTCATAGCATTTTTCAGTTAATTGGATTCTTGTTATTCCAAGTAAGTTTCTTTCTGTATTTGTCTTGTTTTATTCTAATGATTGTATATGCTACTGTATTTTAAATTGTATTACCCTAGTAAGTTTTCTTTCTTACTCTCCTGCTGTATTTGTCTTGTCGTTTAGTCTATTTTATGCTTCTGTAATTTACTGTATTGTATAACATATTTTTCTGGACCGGGGCAAAACTTTTGGGGTACAGAGAAAGCGAATTTTTTTACTTTTGTTTCAGCTTTTCTCGATAGAAAAAGTTTTGCACTCTATGACAATTCAAGGCTTGTACGTCAGCTTTGATTGTCATATTTCTTCCTATTTTTTACTAATTTTTCTTCAATGTCCCATTTGCTTTGATTCATGAAATTAACATATTTTTGGAGAATAAGTGCAATATGTTCATTACAGAACGAGCAGAAAAGCAATTGTGCCAACTTCATGGCTCATAAATAATGAAACTCAAATTAGATGACCTGGAAAAAAGTCACTGATGTCTACTTCCAGGTGCATCAGAGAATGCCGGAGTACGATATAAAAAAAAAGTTAACAGTTTCCGTAGTAAATTAATTCAATTTTTAAAAAACGTTTTTGATGTTAATATGCAAAATTTATTGCTCATTACAGCATACAGATTGTTTCATGAACGCCTATTGAAAACCTTTCACTCTATATTTAAGTTATAATATATTAAAAACAGATTTAAAATTGCTATGTTCGCCTGCATAAGCTATCTAGATGACAGGCTCATCAACTATAAAATGCCTATCCAGTTTATCAAAGATTTCGTACCGAAAGATAGAACTGACTATGAAGAAAAGAAGGTGTATAAGGCTTACTGGTCAAGCGAACTATTCAAAATTCAAGAAATTCACGAGAGGTTAAAATGCATGTCCCTGCCTCCACAGCATTTGTGGGATACAGAAAAAGGGAGCAGATACTACCGGGCTTACATCATGCACCTAGGAGGTGAGTAAAAAATCTGCTACTAACTAAACAACTAAAAGAAAGTACAACCATATGCTAAGCTAAGATTTGCAGGTACGGGAGCCAAATCAGACTTTTGTCTTACGGTGCTCCAGATCCTTGATCTACAGAAGCTGTACCCCTTTTCCTTTTATCACGAGCTCTTCTTCTTCATTTAATCATGCTGCGTCACCCGTCGCGCAGAATAATCAGGGGTGTGCTGGGGGTTTAGGCAGAGGACCCTCTTCGAAAAGTAAGCGACAGTCTCCAACCAAATTTCGATCATTAAAAATTTTGCAATGTAATATAAACGGTTTATCAACCTATGCAACAAGGATTAAACTTGATGCTTTACTGGATCTTGCGGAAACTCTGGAGGATCAAGTCATTGCGCTTCAAGAGACAAAATTAAAAGAACATGTCAAGCTGAAAATCAAGGACTTTCACATTCTGCGTTCTGATAGGCGGTGGCCTTGCTTTTTTGATAAGAGACGTAAATTATTGTCAAATTGATAACTACATTTCATTAATTCAGATTTAGAAATGCAGTGCATAAAGGTAAATTGGAAGGGACAGAAGCTAACGTGCACGAGGTGTAACTCTGCAAAGGCTTCTCCCGATCACATTTTACACTGTCTTGGTCTGGAAAAGAAAGACCTCTACTCTGGTCCCTTACTTGTATTTGATTTCCTGAAGACTTTCGAGCTCATTGACTTGGTCTAGTCTGCGGCTGACCAAGAGGAATAAGTCAACAACAACCGAGGTCACAGAACAAAAAATCATACTCATGTTGTTTTCGGTAATGATAATTCAATAAGTTCGGTTCGGGAAGTATAAAATTTTTGATTACAGTCAATTTAATTGTGAAATGTTACAGAATTGAATGATAAAACAATCTCAGTCAGCTTATTTTTCATCTTAGTTCATCAAGAAGAAAACAGCAACCGAAATTAAAATTGTAGTAAGAAAAATAAATTTATCTCATTGAAATATTATTACTTTTCTGCATATATTTTATAGGCATCTACTACAGAGAGAAAAACAATGGACTTTTCTTCATGACCAATAGCAAAAGTAAATGGGAATTGTGGCCATTGATAAGCAGACACTGCCACCCTGATACTGAAGTCATTCATACTGACCAAGCTAGACAGTACTCTGGAGTGTCGGTACTGTTTAATGATACATGCCATAAGACCACAAACCACTTAAAAGGAAGGACAAGGATAACACTATCAATCCTTTAAAGAACGAAAACTGGAAACTGAAGAGAAGCATTGTGGGTCGACGATCAATACTCCCTCTCCATCCGTAATGTTTGTTAGTGAAGCAGGCAACTCAAAATTCTTGTTTTTCTGTTTGTTTTTGTTTATTTTAGACACATTACTGCAACAACACATGGCCCTTCAATTTTACAGAAGGATCAGTCTTGACAACGTCGAAACTTTAGAGGAAAGAAGTTTTTTTTATTCCTTTCACAACTAATTTTGTGGCTAAAATGGGTGGAAAAAGCATTGCAAGGAAAAGAAAGCGTAAGTTTACTGGAAATCAGTTTACTAAAGCAAAAAAAATTGAGTATGTTTTGAATGATACTTCGATTGAAGTGAATGATATTTCAAGTGCCAGTGCTCAAAAACTTGAGAAATCTGAGAAAAGTATTGATATCGCTACTAACAACTTGACTAGAAATAAATTATTTGATTTAGAAATACTTTTAAGCATATTTTATATCCTATGTTGACCTTCTTGTTTGAACAGTGGCTTGATTTTAGAGGAAGAATAAAGAATGGGACTCTGCTCTAACTTCAACATACCATGTAAAAACTGTTGTTTTTCTAAAGGATTTTTTACATCAAAGAAAAATAAATTGACAATGACAACTTCGTACCTGAAATCACGCCCTACTTAAAAAAGTTCGCTCGCTTGACACCTCAAATCAGAGAGCGTGTAAAGCAAGACCAACGAAAACAATATTTCGATAAAAATCGTCGACAAGTTTAATATAATCCAGGTGATAAAGTATGGATAACCTTACATCCAGTGAGTAAATCGAAGTATAAGAGAAGTAAGAAGTTGAACCCATCATTTGGATGTTTGTTTCCTATCTAAACGTTAATTTGTGTTATACATATAAAAAAAAATAATAATAATAAATAAAAATACTATACCATTACTGTATTTATAAGTGACCTTATGCATTTTTCGAATTAGAAAATTTCATGACTAGGCTATTTTGGTTGAATTAGATTTCTTTTGGTCAATTTTTTTAGCCTTTTTTTACTAAAAAAAATTTTTCTTCTTTCCCAATTTTTCTTAATTAATGTTCTCAATTTTTTATGAGTTAATGCTTTGATATTAGTTTGCCAAGCCTATTTGATTGATTATGTTACGATCTTCATAATAGAATATCTGATAATTTAATGTCTTATTTGAATTATTATTTAAAAAAAAAAAAAAAAGAATATTTGGGATAGTGTAGGTCCTGAATTTGCTTGAGGTAATGCTTGAGCGCATCATTTCGTTTGGGATAAATTTTCAAACTATTTGGGAGAACTAATGTCCTGAATTACTTCTGGTAATACAGAAGCCTCAAAATTTTATTAGGGATTACTTTATTAACTTTATTGTATCCTGATTTGCTCTGGGTAATACTTGAGCTCAACAATTTTTCGGGAATTTTCTTCATATATTTATTTTTTTTTGCTGGTAAAGTAAGCCAGAATTTTTTATTTTTCCCTGCTCAAAATGGAACCAAAAGTTAATTTTTATTCTTATATTCCTGATCAAAAATAAATCAGAAGGTTACTTCCTGGTCAAAGAAACCAGATAAAATAAATATATATAAAAAGTAATGATTTGGGTGAATTATTAAATAATTAAATTGTTTTGATGCTTTATAAGAAAAATCATTTGTGTAACCTATTGAATCCTGGTTGAATAATTTGAATACATATATATTAATACTTACTAAAGTGGATGACTTCTATAATTTACAATCTCTGTTATTTTAAAATAGTAATAATTAAGTATTATTTGAAGTAAAACAATTATTTTTGCGTTGTTTGAGAACATTCTTTCATTTGATAAGTGTATTTAAAAAAAAAAATATTTTATCACAGAATATTTTTCGTTCCTAAAACAATTTTTGAATGGCGCAATCAAATACTTTAAAATTGTGATGTTATAATAGTACGTAATTGTTATCAAATCTTTTATAATTAAGAATGCATTATTAATTAATCACTAATTACATGAACGAATAAATAATACAAAAGGTCACATGTTCAACTATAGAAATAATAATTATACAAGATTCTTTTTATGCATTTTTCCTACTCAATCAAAATATAAATTGTGTACACTAAATCTTTAAATGCATATATATATTAAAAAATAACTATTATTATTTCAAATTTTAATATATTAATAAACACTACCACTAATTTTTTTCCAACTATGTCCATCATAAATTTTGCAGAATCTTTGTAAATGAGATTACTATGAATCATAGTTAATTTACTTAACCATACACTGTCTTTATAATAAAATTTTTATATACTTTCAAATAAATTTCTTATTTTTAATCTTATGTTTTATAGAATATAAGGAACTAGACATTTTATGTTTTCTTTATTTATATTATATTTATTTTACATAAATTGCAATAATTTTATGAATGTATATGCAGTGAATTTAAGCAATCCTTATCATTAGTACATTTCTCGATTGTGTTCATTGTGTATCTTAAGTGCTATATTTACCAGATCGAGACTCTCTAAATATCACGGATTGAATAGGTATTTTGTAATTTTTATGATTTATTTTGTTCGCAATTACTGATCTTGATACTTTAAATTACTCTTGAGACATATTTGTGTGAATATGGACAATTTTCGTAATGGACTTCAAAGCAAATTAAACCTCCAAATAAATGCTTGGCTGTTATTATGTTAGTCAGCATCAGTCCATGTTCTGAGGATTTCAAAAAGAATAATCTCCCCCCTTATAAATAACTTTTGAGCTCTCACGTTCAACTCCCGTTTTTGGACTCAAGGATGAGTCTTCAAGGACACTGACTGTTATCTATTGAAAATTAACGATAAGGTCAAGGAATTAAGGAAAAAGCGCTGCAGGGGGTGGCTATTTCAAATCCCAGACAGCATGAAAATCCACAACCAACTCTTAAATGTCCACAGTTGAATGAGAGTCCTATGGAGGAAAGGGTCAAATGACGAAATGATTTTGTCAAGATAATGTTGTGCTTCTGTGAGGCTATCTGCAGCCTCAAAGAGTGACCATCAATTTCCTGTTGTTGCCCTCAATAAAAAAACAGTGTCAAGAAAATTTTTACCACCACCTTCTCAAATAGGGAGAGGTCTCTGTTATCTTCTTTTTTCACTTTAGTTTTTGAAAAAATAGACTTTTCACACATTAAACTATTATCACATGATTTGAAGGAACATTTCATAATTATTTTATTTGCTTTTGCCAAGCACTCTCCATACAATGTTTGTTTAAATACTAATTTGAGTTTTTAATCTACAATACTTGTAACTAATTGCGACCATTATTTGTAAATAAGAAGTTTCTTAGAAGTGTTATTATTATGCTTAATGTTTTATTTTTTAAATATCGTTTGTAAAACCTTAAGGCCTTGTGCTGAACCACCTTCTCACCAGATGGCGATGAACTCTGCTCGCCAGGTGGCAGTGCAAAACATTTCCCTCAACCTTTTTATGAGATGGCAACATCTCTTGTGCTCAAACTTTAGTTCCAGAATCTGGCAACAGCTGAACATAAACATTCATTCGGGCTTGCTAGCCGGTGAACATTTCTTTGCCCTATTTCCGAAGTTTGTGTGGTAAAAACATTGACCATTAATTGGTTCTTTAAACTGCCGGTACTTTTGCGAATTACTGCGTCGTCTAAAATGTTTGGCAGGTTGATTTCGAGACTCAGCCCTTTGCTTGTGAACCAACGTAGTTAACTCACTAACTTGCTTAGATAATTGAGCTATCTGAGCTTCCATTTATGCCTGAGTAGTACGCTCTCTCTATTTTCTATAAAAAAGTTCACAATGTCAGCAGAAAAGATAGAAATAATTGATCCAACGTTGACTGAAAACTACATTGTACCTAGTTTAAGAGATGCACGTCAAACAGTTACTCCTAGCGAACAATTCGGAGCATCTGGCGAAGTTTTTTCTCATGTTTATTGGAGGAACCTTATTGCTTTACTTTGGCAAATTAATACTGCAAGGAGTCATCTCATTGCTATATGCACTACTATATTCTTTCGTGGTAAAGAGCTCAAGGATAGTCTTAAAGGGACTAATGCTGCTTTCAGGATATCTATTGACGGTGCTGATGATAAAATCAAGAAGTACCTCCCAGTTGGATTGCGAGGAAAGACAGCATTTGACCTCATTATAACATTCCCAACGTTGAATTCAAATGTTAAGGCCTGCACTCTTACACCTGAAAGATTCAAATGTGTCATGAGAAAATACCTTGTGTCAATGATGCTGAAAGAAAGAAGATGTGGAGCAGTTTCAGAAAATATTGGATATGGAAATCTTGTCCGTGGGCTGGTGCAATACAGTAAAACTAAGTCTTCAAATAGTGACGAACCTCACCCGACCAAGTTTGTTAAACAACTGAAGAACATGATGCAGTCTCTAGCTCCAACCCCGGCATCTTCACACAGCGAGCCAGGCTCTTTTGTCCACCCTTCCCTTGCGAGCTGCACCCATGTTTTTGTCCGTCATGGTGGTGTTAAGAAGCCACTCCAAACTCCCTATGACGGGCCTTTTCAAGTCATAGAAAGAGCTGAAAAATTCTTAACCATCTCCATCAACAACAAACCGACAACTATTAGTGTTGACCGTTTAAAACCCAGTTTTTCTGTGAACTTCGACAAAACCAGCTCAACAGAAAGTGTTTCCAAAGCATCCGTTCCTATCTCCAGACCTACTTCCCCAGAGTCAACTTCCAGCATGGTAAATGCTGAAACGAACACTGTTCTGCCAAAGACAAACGTGACTCGATCTGGGAGGAGGGTCCGTTTCAACTCCAAATATCTGTGACCTCAGTGCCAAGGCACTTGGGGGGGGGGAGTACTGTGGTGAACCACCTTCTCACCAGATGGCGATGAACTCTGCTCGCCAGGTGGCAGTGCATAACATTTCCCTCAACCTTTTTATGAGATGGCAACATCTCTTGTGCTCAAACTTTAGTTCCAGAATCTGGCAACAGCTGAACATAAACATTCATTCGGGCTTGCTAGCCGGTGAACATTTCTTTGCCCTATTTCCGAAGTTTGTGTGGTAAAAACATTGACCATTAATTGGTTCTTTAAACTGCCGGTACTTTTGCGAATTACTGCGTCGTCTAAAATGTTTGGCTGGTTGATTTCGAGACTCAGCCCTTTGCTTGTGAACCAACGTAGTTAACTCACTAACTTGCTTAGATAATTGAGCTATCTGAGCTTCCATTTCTGCCTGAGTAGTACGCTCTCTCTATTTTCTATAAAAAAAGTTCACAAAGTCACAATGTCAGCAGAAAAGATAGAAATAATTGATCCAACGTTGACTGAAAACTACATTGTACCTAGTTTAAGAGATGCACGTCAAACAGTTACTCCTAGCGAACAATTCGGAGCATCTGGCGAAGTTTTTTCTCATGTTTATTGGAGGAACCTTATTGCTTTACTTTGGCAAATTAATACTGCAAGGAGTCATCTCATTGCTATATGCACTACTATATTCTTTCGTGGTAAAGAGCTCAAGGATAGTCTTAAAGGGACTAATGCTGCTTTCAGGATATCTATTGACGGTGCTGATGATAAAATCAAGAAGTACCTCCCAGTTGGATTGCGAGGAAAGACAGCATTTGACCTCATTATAACATTCCCAACGTTGAATTCAAATGTTAAGGCCTGCACTCTTACACCTGAAAGATTCAAATGTGTCATGAGAAAATACCTTGTGTCAATGATGCTGAAAGTAGGAAGATGTGGAGCAGTTTCAGAAAATATTGGATATGGAAATCCTGTCCGTGGGCTGGTGCAATACAGTAAAACTAAGTCTTCAATTAGTGACGAACCTCACCCGACCAAGTTTGTTAAACAACTGAAGAACATGATGCAGTCTCTAGCTCCAACCCCGGCATCTTCACACAGCGAGCCAGGCTCTTTTGTCCACCCTTCCCTTGCGAGCTGCACCCATGTTTTTGTCCGTCATGGTGGTGTTAAGAAGCCACTCCAAACTCCCTATGACGGGCCTTTTCAAGTCATAGAAAGAGCTGAAAAATTCTTAACCATCTCCATCAACAACAAACCGACAACTATTAGTGTTGACCGTTAAAACCCAGTTTTTCTGTGAACTTCGACAAAACCAGCTCAACAGAAAGTGTTTCCAAAGCATCCGTTCCTATCTCCAGACCTACTTCCCCAGAGTCAACTTCCAGCATGGTAAATGCTGAAACGAACACTGTTCTGCCAAAGACAAACGTGACTCGATCTGGGAGGAGGGTCCGTTTCAATTTCAAATATCTGTGACCTCAGTGCCAAGGCACTTGGGGGGGAGTACTGTGGTGAACCACCTTCTCACCAGATGGCGATGAACTCTGCTCGCCAGGTGGCAGTGCAAAACATTTCCCTCAACCTTTTTATGAGATGGCAACATCTCTTGTGCTCAAACTTTAGTTCCAGAATCTGGCAACAGCTGAACATAAACATTCATTCGGGCTTGCTAGCCGGTGAACATTCACCTCTCTAAAAATGCTGCTGTCGTTAATCTTGTCAGTCTTTTACATTGTAACTTAATATGATTTCTTCTTTTTTTATATATTATTAAACTGTTGTGATTATTAATTTTATTGAATCAATTTATTTAATATTATTTAATCTAATCACCACAGCCTGTTTACACGGTCGGAGTTCTCCGTCCAAGAAGTTGGATGATTCGTTGACACTATCCAAGTTCTTGAATGTCACTGATTGGTCGGATTAAAAAGGTTGCGTATGCGCTTTGCTCATGTGTTGGTTTTTATTTACAAGTTAAAGCTTTTGAAGCTATTGAAATCGCTAGTGTTAATAATATAGTTGTAATATTACTTTTATTCATTTTATATAAAATGAGTGACGACCCAAGTAGAACATTACTTGAAACGTGTCGGGAGACGAATATTGAAAAATCTAAGGAAGGGGAGTTTTTTTTATTTCGGATTACAAAAATATTTTGAAAAAATTAATTTACAATCAATTTGTCCCAATAGAGATATCCAATTAAGAGTAAACGTCGATGGTTTACCTTTAACAAAAAGCACAGGCCATCAGTTTTGGTCAATTTTAGGCCTTATAATTTCAGAAATCCAGATATCTCCTTTTATAATAGCCTGCCATAGTGGGAGTACAAAGCCAAAATCTTTAGACGGATTTCTGGAAGACTTCGTTTCTGAAGTCAATTACTTGTCTTCTGTTGGTTTTATACAAAATTATATAAAATATTCATTTTCAATTAAGCATTTTAATTGTGATGCTCCTCCCAGAGCTTTTATAAAAGGCATTAAAAATCATAACTCATATTGGGGTTGCGAAAAATGCGTCCAAAAAGGAAAAAGTGTTGCAGGTCATGTAAAGTTTCTAGAATTGACCAGTGAATAGCGAACAGACGAAGATTTTGCAAATTTCAAACAATTTGAACATCACGTTACAAGCTCAACTTTATTAAAATTAAATTTAGGCATGGTAACGCAGTTTCCATTAGATTGTATGCATCTTGTTGACTTGGGTGTTGTGAGAAAATTGATCTTGTACTGGATAAGAAATGGTGATCGAAAAAAAGTTGATAGCATAAGAATCAGTTCAAAACAAATAGAAGAAATCTCTGAGAGGATTGTCTCCTTTGCTGATTGCATGCCCTCTGAATTCAGTCGAAAACCTCGATCCTTGAGGGATGTTGATAGATGGAACGCAGCGGAATTCCGTCAATTTTTGTTATATCTTGCTCCTGTTGTCTTAAAAAATATTTTGTCTTTCCGCGCATTGCGCTACAATGTTGCGGCTTCAGCTATGAAAAAAAAGAGAAAAAAAAAGATCTAAACGGTGTAGAGAGTGGCTATTGCGTCGCAATAAAATGGGTGCATATCATTCTTTGATGGCTGAACTGAAATTAGAGGATCCGGGGCCCCTTCAGAAATTTTGTCCGGATGGATGAAAAGAATTTTCTTTTCTTGTTGGAGAAGGTTTCCCCCATGATCTCTAAACAGAATACTATCATGAGAGACAGCATTCCTGCTGCTGAGAGATTAGCTGTGACGCTTCGATATTTAGCACCAGGAAGGTATCAACAGCATTTTTTTATTATTAAAAATTATTTCTAAAAATTTGTTAATTTAGATCAAGAAAGCTTGCAATGTTACTTTGAGAGATTTCGGATCCTCCTGAAGAGTGAACATCGTGATAAAACTTAACAATATATTTATTTACTTTGTCTTATAGTATAACTTACATAAAGCTTTCATATTTTAGGTTCCATCAACTTAAGAAGAATGGATTGCCATTGCGAAGGAGTTTGAAGGAAAGTGGAACTTTCCAAATTGCATTGCACATGCCAAAAGCGCAAATATGGCTCCCAGCTTTTTAACTATAAGCTGTCTAACAGCATCGTGCTATTTGCCCTAGTTGATGCCAACTGCAATTTTTTGTATATTGATGAGGGCACAAATGGCAGGGTGGCAGATAGCACGATATTTTCAAAGTCAACCCTATTTAGTGCTCTTGAAAACAGGGCACTTGGTGTGCCAGGCCCTACTAGGCTATTGAATCAATTTAATGATAACGAAATCCCATTTGTGATGGTCGCAGATGAGGCTTTCCCACTTAAATCGTACTTGATGAAGCCTTACCGAAAGCGGAATTTAAAGCGAAGAAAGAGGATATTCAATTACCGTTTGAGTAGGGCTAGAAGGACTATCGAAAATGCATTTGGCATCTTATCTGCTGAAACTGTTTAGCTTTTTGATTATTTATAATGTGCTTTGGGGGCGTTTCATTGTAGTGTTTTCGATATTTGTTAATTTGAATGTGATTCTCCTGCAAATTTATGTGATTTTTAATGTGGTAATTATTATTCTTTATGCTTGTATTATCATTAGGGGCCTCGGTGCACTGTTAGTTTTGGCTTTGCCACTAACAACAGAAAGGCTCCTGTGTGTTTGCAGACAGTGGTGCTGCTCTGTAAACACACAATTTTATTTTAATATTGTTTTTACAATATTTTTAAAATAAAATTTTAAATCATTTTTAAGTAATTTTATATTGTTGCCAGATTCGAAGTCCTTCAACGAGTCAACCCTCTCGATATTAAAAAAGTTGAGAGTATCGTGCTGGCATGCTGTGCATTGCACAATTATTTATGAAAAACTTCTGTCAACAGGTACTCTCCGCTTAACATTTTTAATCGAGAGAACATTCAAGAAGGAGCAATTAATCAGGCTCCCTGGTCTGATCATAGCTATATTGGGATTAGGGGAGTCGCAAGGCAAAGATTTTTCTTTTCATCTCTTAATGCTCGAGAAGTTAGGGATGAACTTTGTTCTTACTTCAACGGTGTTGGCAAAGTGCCATGGCAAGACAGATTCGTAGTTTAAAACCTTATTTATTTTTTATTCCAATTTTATGTCAATCAAATTCAGTTTAATTAATCGATTCTGTATTCATATATTTTTATTTATTTTTAACCTAATTGTAGATAAATTTCAATTATTTAAAATGTTAGGTACATTATCACTTTTCAGTGTGAAAGGCGAGGCAGAAAAGTAGAGCCCTGTAAAGTTACTCCAACAGAGAACACCTACTTCGAAGGATATTTTGCAGTTCTATTCCTTAATTCTAAAACCAGAGGATAAACCCTATTGCCCTAAATGCGGTTGTTCAACTCGCTGTGTGAAAAACGTTAGAAGTGAAATTGGATACACTTTTCAATGCGAAAGGCGAGGCAGAAAAGTACAGGCCTGTAATGGAAAAATTAATCCAACAGAGAGCACCTACTTAGAAGGATGTAGCATATCCATAGACGATGTCATTATCATCATCGTAGAGTTCGCTTGTAAGGAGCGAGTATCATCAGTTTTACAGCACCCAAACTTAGTTTAGACGATCAACGACAATGAAAAGCAAAGGAGATCCTGTGAGAAAACCTACGATGACGGTCTCCAACACAACCGTGGTCTAATACTTCAATTACCTGAGAGAAGTAGCTAATGTGATAGCCTCCCACAACTATCATCAATTGGGTGCAGAGGGTAAGATCTATTTTTTTTTATTAAAGCTGACATTTAATAAGCACTCAATTATAATTCAAAATTCAATGTAGTTGTCCTTTTTTAAGGCAAGACAGTAAGGCTAGATAAGACTTTTCTTACAAAAAGAAAGTACAACCGTAGTCACAGAACAAAATAGCTGGTAATACAAAATAGCTGATAACAGTCAATTTAATTGTGAAATATTACAAAATGGAATGATAAAACAGTCTCAGTCAGATCTATTTTTCATTTTAATTCATCAAGAAGAAAGCAGCAACCGAAAATATAATTTTATTAAGAAAAATAAATTCATCTTATAGTAATATCAATACTTGTTTTGCTTTTATTTTATAGGCATCTATTGTAGAGAGGCAAAGGAAGGATTTTTCTTCATGACCAATGGCAAAAGTAAAGGACTTCTCTGATACTGAGGTCATTGATACTGACCAAGTTAGACAGTACTCTGGAGTGTCGGTACTGTTTAATGATACATGCCTTAAGACCACAAACCACTCAAAAGGAAGGACATGGATAACACTATTAATCCTTTAGAGAACAAAATACACACTATGCATTTCTACGGGAGGATAAGGCTTGGGACTTGAGCTATCGCATCGAAGGGTTGAAACTTTTGGACAAGGAAGTCCCTACAGCTGCATCAGAAGAGATTGAAGAGTTTATGCCCAAACCTAAGAAACCTAAAGATGTCGAATTGAGCGACGATGATGATGTACCATTTTTAGACGACCCTGACGATGCAACCTGAACGGAAGTTGATTGGTGATAATTGATGTAATTAATACGATTAACTGACTTATCATACTTTTTTTCCAAGATTTTTAACTATTGCAATATCAATATTAATTGAAAAATATTGCATCATCAATTGCATTGTATTTTTTATATAAATGCTTTAGTCATTTTAATGTTCCAATAAAACTCATAATTCATTATTGTTAAGAATATGAATGAGTAATACCTTATTTTGAACAGATAAATCATTAAAGTAACACAGTAGGATAGTTTTTTTTTATTAGATAAATGACTTATTCTGGGAAATTATAACTATTACATTGTCAATAATTATTAAAAAAAATATTGCATTATCAATAGCATTGTATTTTTCTAAATAAATTATTTAGCGATTTTTATGTTTCAAAGAATGTATAATATTCATCATTGTTGAGATTGTGAATGAGTAATACCTTTTTTTGAAGTTAGTTAGTTAGTTAGTTAGTTTTTAGTTATTGGCGCAAGAGCCAGTTGTGGCTATATCGCACCTACAACTTGGTTTTTATTAAATATCTATATTGATGTATCAAAACCAATGGCTTTGAGGTATGAGAAGATGTTGTCGTGGGGACTGTTACCAATTAATAAAATCAATGATGGATTAAAGCAACCGAATTGGCGTTGTCTCTGAATTTTAAATTTGCTACATTTGGTTAAAATGTGTTTCACAGTGAGCGGTTCCTTACAATGGGAACACTCTGGAGCAGGCTCATTTAGTAGAAGATATCTGTGAGTAATACGAGTATGACCGATACGTAAACGATTTAAAATAACTTCTAGCTTTCGAGGTAGATTAAGATGTGTATAAGGTTGTAGGTTAGAATAGATACTATGTAGTTTATTATTCGTCTCATTATTCCAGTTTTTTTGCCATTCTGAATACAAGGTACATTTGATAATATTTTTAACATCTGATAACGTTGATTTGTGATTAGTTAGGTTATTTGTTGATTTTGCTGCCCTATCTGCTACTTCATTTCCTAGAATGCCAGTATGTCCAGGTATCCATGAAAAAATTATTTTGTACCCAGAAAGTTTTAAAGTGTTGTAGAGATTAAAAATACAATTTATAATAGAATGAGGTTTATGATTACAGTTTAACAATGCTTCAATACAGCTTTTCGAATCGCTATATATATACCATTTCTTTAATGGTTGAGATGAAATAAACTGTAAAGCCAAGAATATTGCGTGTGCCTCACTTGTAAATACTGAACAGGACGGGGGAAGTTTTTCTGAAACAGTGGATCCATTGGCCACAACAGCTGATGCTGTGTGACCATTAGTTTTTGAGCCATCCGTAAAGACCGGATCTGCGTATTGCTCTCGGTGGTAATTAAAAATTTAGATAAATCATTAAAACAACAAAGTTGGATAGAGCTTAACTATTGAAAAAAATTAGACATACTATGACTTATTCTGGAAAATGATAACTGTTCATATATGTTTTTTGTGAAGTCACCATATTATTAATAATTTTTATTTAAAAGCAAAATGCTTTAACGGTTCTGGTACAAGTACTCTTCTGGCACTCTCCTACAAGTAACACCCCGAAGTGTGAAAATTTATATTTACACAAGCAGCATCATAGCCTAATAGCACATATGAAAGAGTATTATAGGTATGTGAAGATGATTCTTCAAATCTTTTACTGAAAGATGCAAAAAATCCAGGTTACTCCATTGAAAACTACCGTTATAGTCACTATGTTGGCAGAAAAAGTCAATGATCCCCCCCCCCTTTAAATATGGGTATGCGGGAAAATTTCAGACTCGTCGCCGCGACTGTCCCATCCCCAGGAGAAGAGCAGTGGTTCATAACCATGGCAGCGATTCATTAACAACATGGCTTCTCGACCGGTCATTAAAGAGGCCAAAAATATAAAAGCTTAAATATTATTATACTATTATTAAATTTGCTATGATTATGTACATATATTTGTATTTTACAACATTCTCTTTTAACCTTTTACCTGCCGATGTTCCGAAATGGGAACATTTTTTTGTGAATTTTTTTACTAACCTAATTATTTGTTTAGATTTGTCATATTTTCTGAAATGACACAGAAGAGTATTAATTTATTTTAGATGCTCTTAATTTTTGGTAAAAAATTCAATTTTTTTATAGATTTAAGGCCAAATTTACAGAATTTCTGAACTTGGAATTTTATTAAGTTTCTCAGTCTCTAATTTTAAAAAAAAGTAATAGAAAAAACATTTTATTGGTGGGACATATAGTTCGTTTTAACTTAACAAAATATGTTCAATTATTATTTCTAGAGAATTATTTCCGTAAAAATTAAGATGTTCCCATTTGGCAACATCGGCGTTTGGAGTATAGTATTTGAGGGGTTTTTTCGTAACTCACAAAATATGAGTGCGATTCCTTTCTTTCTTTCACAATTATTTTGTGAAAGAAATTATTATTTTGTGAAAGCAAACAACACCTGTCCGCAAGATCCCCCCCCCCCGCTGATTTTTGTTGGGGACAGGGGCTTGATTCTTTCATTCACCTGTTCAATGGACATCTGTTATCAGCTTGCCTTTCACACCCTTATTCTATGTAATTCGTTCGCTCTATTGTTAGTCAATCACAGTTTCTCAGTTGGAAATCTGCGTGTTTTCTACCCTATTTAATTTTTTAGATTTGCATCTGTTAGTTTACATCTGTTTAGTGTTTTACAATTATTATTCCGTATAAACTACCATCTAGAGGTGCCTCGCAAGTTTTTAACGTTAGAAGCTGAGTTAGACTATTTTCCGAGCCTATCCGATAGCGAACTCGATGACGCACAGGAGCCTGATCTTTGTATTTTGCCACCTGATGAAGACGCGAATCTCAGCGATGATGAGCATATAAACGATGAAGGGTTAAATGAAGTTCATCCACAAGATGTCTGCGGCCAGGTTGACCTGATGCTTGGCAAAAGCAATGAAGATAGAAATTCAAATAGTTCAGACGAGCTTCATGATTCTGGAGATCAAAAGAAAAGCACACCCTCTTGCTAGGCTCCAACAGCAAAGAAACGAAAACAAGAACCATATCCCAGATGGAAAAAAAAGGCAACGTTTGAAGAAAATCTTCACGGAAAAAACCTCGAAAAATTAACAGAAAAATTTTCCGAGCTTCAGGCAATGGATCCTCTGCAGTTATTTTTCAAAATACTTCCTTTGGATTATATGCAACATGACTAGCTGATATGACAACGTTGTATGCTCTGCAAAAAGGAGAGACTATAACTGTTACCAATAAGGATATTCAGCAGTTCCTTGGCTTGCTTATTTTAAGTGGATATCACGCCGTACCTTCAGAAGTCTTGTAATGGAGTACTTCTGAGGACACGTCTATTCAAATATTCTCGAATATAATGAGCAGGTCACGCTTTCAACTAAAAAAATATTTTCTTCTAGTGGATAACAACAAAGATGTGAAATCAGGTGATAAGCTCGCAAAGATTGCTCCCATATATGATGAATTATGTAAAAATTTAATTCAGTTCGGCGTTTTTCATGATAAACTTAGTATTGATGAATCAATGGTGCCGCATTACGGACATCATTCTAGTAAGATGTTTATACGAGGAAAGCCAATCAGATTTGGTTACAAAATCTGGATGATATGCTCATCAAATGGATACCCATATAAGATGGAAATTTATTCTGGAAAACAAAATGGTGCTAAGCAGACACTCCACTTGGATCTAGAGTCGTAATGGACATGCTGTCTGTTGTGGAACATCCTGAACAGCACCAGTTTTTTTGGATAATTTCTTCACATCATACAATTTGATGAATCAACTGACTTCTCTGAAGATAAGAGCTGTTGGAACTATTCGAGAAAATAGGACTGGAGGGTGTCCTCTTTGATCCGCCAAGGATATGAAAAAAACAGAGAGAGGGACATGTGACTACCGTTCCAATGGAAATATTTTTGTCTGTCGCTGGAATGATAGCTCTGTGGTAACGGTTGTTTCAAGTTATGTTACACACGAGCCAATCTCTAAAGCAAACAGATATTCAAGAATAGAAAAGAAAAGAGTTGACATTCCTCAGCCGGCTCTGATTCAGAGATACAATGAAGGGATGGGCGGCATGGATCTATTAGCGGATTATTAGGAAGTTACCGTCCACAGCTTAGAAGCAAAAAATGGTGGATCTTATTTTCCAATGCTTTGAATATAGGAGTAGTTGCGAGCTGGTTGAATCACTGTGAGATCAATAAAGACACTAAAAGGGAGTTGTCGTACCGCCAATTCCGCCGCAACGTCACATTGGCCTTATTAAATTCTCAGATGAAGGTGTCAAGCAAACCTGGTCCTCGACCACATCTTCCTGTCCTAAATAGAAAAACGGATAAGCATTATCTTGTCTCCTTCACTCAGGGACGTTGCGCAGTTTGCAAAAAGAACGCGCGAAAACAGTGCGTTGCCTGCGAAAAGCGGCTCCATTCTTATTGCTTCCCCCAATACCATGGACAATAAGAAAAAAATGTCATCCAGAAGAAAAAAAGTAAAATGGTATGCAAAAGAAACAAAAAATGTTAACATTTTTTCATGCATTTTCAATAAATAACCTTTTGAGAAAATTCGCCCCGTTTACTTCATTCCAAACGCCGATGTTCCCAAATGGGAACATCGAGAAAACCCTACTTAAAAATTTTTTTTCGCCAAAATATGTTAAGATTAGCTATACTGGAGGTAAAATGAGTCATTTAAGCAAAAAATTAAAATTAAAAATTTGAATTACGGCAGTTAAAAGGTTAATAGGTTTGCCAGTTGCATTTCCATGATACTTACATTGAAAGGGAGACTTCTATCTATGATAGTAAAACTGGCGAAAAACTAACAGCACCATTACGCTATCCACGTTTAAGACAAGGTGCTGTGGCATCTATATTACCTGGATGTCCATCATATCTACCAAGTTCAGGAATTGGAATGGACAGAGAGTCTCCTACAGAAAGGAATCTAAGCCATAAAAATGAACAACTGAACATAGCTTTAAAGCTCAGTAAAGAAACTAAAGAGGCAGAAGAGCGTAGTAATTTTTCTGATTACAATGGATTTTTGCACTGTTTAAAGCATGTGGTAAAATTAGGCTTCCCAAGTCAACAAATAGCTTTAAAGAAATATCAGTGGTACTTGACTACGGTGAAGAAATGTCCATTGGCAAACTTAATTATAACCTCTATTTTCAACATTATGAAGCATCCTCTAACAAATTCACCCGTGGATGAAACACTATTTTTCTGCAGCAGTTCGTTACCTGGATGAATATTTGGCAGGACTGTAATCCTGCAACTTGGAGATTGACCTCAAACTCATAAAGCTCTTGTTCACACTAGCTGTGCTCTTTTAGAAATGTCAACGTATTGCAATGAAACGTTAAAGATTAGATATTTTTTAATAGGAGAGGTGCGAACTGATTTCTTAGGGCAGGGATAGGCAAATTACGGCCGCCGGAAGGTTTTATCCGGCCCGCGGATAAGAGGAGTTTCTAAGCGGAAGGTGAGGCACAAGTGTTGTGTTTGCCGAGCCACAACACTCACTCATCCAGACAGAAGATACTTCAGATTTCCAAGGGATCCTGTGCGGTAAGATATCAGTTTGTTTATGCTCGTTTGCAATGTAATTGTGTTTTTAAGCTTAAAATTTTTTTAGCCTTAATCTTATTATTTTTTTAAATAATGTTTAAACAAAACTGGTCAGAAATTTCTTTTTCATATTTCTCTAATTTTTAATGCAAAAATTTTATGAATTTCAATCTGACTATCAAAATACTACTTCATATTTTTATAATTTTGTTTGTTAAATTGTAAATAACATAATTATTAATAAATGCTGTTAAATTATTAAAAAAATTAACAACACTGTCATACAAAGGGTCAATTTAAATATTTTTGAGAAAAAAAAAGTTTATCCTATATTTGAAATATTTTTTTACAGTCAAAAGTATCCTTTTTTTCTTTGTTTTACATAGTTGTAGAGAGTGGACACACGTACTAAGGAAGGTGGACCAGGCATCATATTCGCCGAATGCCCTCTATGCCAGGTTCCGAGTTTGCTCCAGCCACTTTGGAGCAAAGGCTTACGCCACCTCCCGGCGAATCCATTTGGCTAAAAATGCGGTGCCCGATCAGCCTCCAGTTTCCCCGCAGATTTCTGCAATGGCTTCGTCACTGAAGGGGAAATTGGATTCTACTCAGGATGAAGCGACTGAATTGGTGGTAGCTGATAGCAATGTAACTCCAAGAAGAGGACTGCAGAGACTTAGGCTACTGACACCTAAGTCTAAGAAAATAAAGTCCCTAGTCACGAAACTGTATTTCCTTAAAAGGAAATATGCTCAAACAAAAGTTGAGCGTGTAAAAAACTTGAAACAAGTTATAAGTTCGATTGAACCTCTGGTGAGTCCAGTTATTTTTAGTTTTATTAGATCTCAATTAATTTCAAGTTCAGTATCTAAGTATGAACATAGGTGGTCTGTAAGCGATAAAAATCTCTGCTTACAGTTATACCTATCATAGTGGCATCCTGTAGAATCCATAACTTTCTTGATTAGAGTGACTTCGTATATCAACAAGACGGTGCTCTTTCCCATTCTTTGTGTGATGTGCATGAATGCCGGAACACACACTTATCTCATGGATGGATTGGACGCGCTTCCGAAGATGACGGACCTTTTCTAAAGTGGCTTCCACGATCACCGGATTTAACACCGTGTGACTTTTTCTTGTGGGGTATATGAAAGACCAAGTTTTTGTACCACCTATGCAGCGTGATGTAGTTGACCTGCGTGAAAGGATAACACGTGCTATCAATAACATAGACAGTACCATGTTGAGTAGAGTATGGCAGGAACTGGATTATGGCATTGATGACCAAGTGACCGAGGGTTCACACATAGAACACCTGTAATGTATGTAAGTAAAACTTGAATAGTTTCGGAATAATTTCATGTTTCTTTTTTTACTATAATGCTTCGAAACCTCGGAGGGAAATATGAATAACCCTGTATATTGATAGTACTTACTTACTAACAATTTATTAGGAACATTAAGCCAAATCAAATGTTTTATGAAACCTAAATGCAATTCATAACAATTGTGTTATCCGCATCTTAATTTGGATTCTTTTTATTTTTCAGGTAGCTACAATTAGCTATCATACAGAAAAGGTGTTCTATTTGGGATTGAGAAATAAGTATTGTTCTATGTGCGATCGTGGATAAGAAAATAAACAACACGCGTGTTCCAAAAATTGGAGTGGCCCATCTTCTGCTATGGAAAGAGACATTATAGTTAACGGCTTCCTCAACAGCATGGATATGTATGGAGTGAAGTACTCAAAAATGATTGGTGACGGAGGCAGCAACGTGCATAAAAAAATTATGGGTTCTCTTCCATATGGCAATCTTATGGTCGAGAAAATCGAATGCAAACATCATCTCATTAGAAATGTTTGCAGTAAGCTTACTGAACTATCGAAAAGCACAAAAAGTGGTTTCAAAATTAAATTTCGGAAACTTTGGGGCGCAAACTTATTTAGAATGCCGCAAGCGATATGGTCTGCGTCAAACCACCATAGGAAATCGGAAATTTCAGAAATTCGGAAAATGAAAGAACTAAGAACTGATCCCATCAACATTCCCTACCATATTTTTGGAAAGCATGACAAATGCAATGAATACCTTTGCAAACCAAAGAAGGTGCTTACAAGTAGAGAGAATAATAATATAGGCATAAGCGAAAAAGAAATTAGAAGTGGGTGAAAGCATGCAAAACATCGTTGAAGGAATGAAGCAGGATGGGATTTTTTTACGCATCATGGAAATTTTCGACAATTTATCTTCACATGCTATAAGTCAGCTATACAACGCCACCAGCAACTTGGCAGAGTCACTGAATTCCGTAATCGCGAAAAATACCGGTGGGAAAAGAATTAATTATAGTTTGAGGAATTCTTATTCCATGCGGTGTAACGCAGAAGTTTCCTCTTTTAATTCAGTAAGAAAATATGAAGCCCTGTACAGAACTTCATTTAAATGCAGCCCTAACAAATTGTGCAAGAAATTGGACTGTAAGGCGGAAAAGAGGAAATGTGCCAGAAAAATAAGACAGGGAGAAATTAGAGCCAAAAAACGTAAGTTGGATCTAAATAATAAAGATACCAGCTATGGCCCCTTGGTTACCAAACCAGATATGATCCAAAAAAAAAGTTTGAAGCCAAAAAATCTAGAATTCTGGACTCCCTACAATTGAGTGATAAAGAAAGAAAAGATCTTCAGAAAAATACGATCAAACAGGTAGATTCACCATTATGGATAGCGGCTAGGCTTTGTGAGCCAAATGACAAAGCGATACCTTCTTAGTAATGAACTGAAATCAAAGCAAATGTTAAAAAAATTCTGCCCATAAGTTGCTCAATATGTTACACAACTTAATAGCAACTACAACACAACAATGTTGGAAATGTTTTATTGTTTGGACTCTGCAAAAAGCCAGAAATATGCAGTGAGTATGAATATTCACTGAACAATGAAAGCGAGTTTTCTTTTCACACTACGTTTTTAATGAATAATCAAGTGTTTGGTATTAAGAAATCTGAACGCTTCCTGTGTTGGTAAAGGTTTTAGGTAAAAATGATATTCATTCGTATCTTGGTAAGCTGGAGTCACAATTCTGAAGTGTCATCTAGTGATAGGATAGACATGAGGTGGCCATTGTTTAGAAAGTTAAGTGAATGAATATATATGGAACTGGCACTATTATGGCTAATCGTACTAGCTGTTTAAGACAAACCGATGGGGGCGGGCGCAGATGAAGCACAGAACATGCATAGAACATGTTTCAAAAGATAAAAAACTAGCCATTGTAGAATGGAAAGATAGTAAGAAAAAGTTATTATGGCCTCAAATTGTTGCCGTATCGAAAAAGTGAAAGTATGGCCCGTCGAAAAAGTAAAACGCTGGTCAAAAACCAAACATGAATACACTGAGGTACCATGTTCTACTGTGGTCATAAACTACAACCGATGTGTGGGAGGTGTCGATATTTGCGATCAACAAATGGAATGCTATAGGACATGGTTTAAAACTAGAAAATGGACTTTTTTGGACTGTCATTTTGCATTTTTTGGACTTTGCGGTTGTGAATTCATGGTTCAAATACCGGCGAGACGTTGCCACGAATAAAAGGCCAAAGCAAAATCAAAAGGATTCATTAAAATTTAAGCTAGAGGTAGCTGAAGCTCTTCTCGCAGCTCCATCAGCTCATAGAACTATCGTGAGTGAGGACGAAGAAAGTGACGAAATTTAAGCTCGTACAGTTAAGAGGTCAAAATATTATTTAAAATATTTTCCAGATTTTTGATGATTCTGATTGTTTTTCCGAGAGCTCCGGTAATTTCAGTCATAAGTTTTTAGAAACTATTGATTCAAAAGTGAAAATCACAAAAGGCGAATTGATTGTGATGCTTCTCAGCTTTGCTCTTCGACATCATTTGTCTAATGTTGGAGTAAATGATTTATTGGAAATGTTTAATGTCATTCTAGGGAATAAATTTCCCAAGTCCTAAAGTACTCTCTATAATGTTATTGGCACCAAGTCAATTAACTCAATAAAATATCGCTTTTTCTGCCATGTTTGTTTTAAGTACATTAGTAATTTATCAATTGATAAAAAGACGGTTCAGAGCCACTTTTGTTATGTTGCTGTCGATATTTCAAACCCACAAAAAATAATTCTTCTATAAGTGTGGACTTAAAAAGTAAACTATCTGAAATTGTTGAAAATAATCATGCACTTAAAGAACTTGCTTCTGAGCCTATTATCCGAGACTCTGAAATTTTTGAAGATATCATCGACGGAAGGCTATACAAAAAGCTGCAAGGTGACCACAGTGGGCAACATACTAACGTATAACTTTGCTTTAGACTGTATGGCCATGTACAACAATTCAAAAGGTTCAGCATGGCCAATCTTCATTTCCTTCAACGAATTGTCTCTAAAGGAAAGAAACAATCATGTAACGCTTGCTAGTTTGTGGTTTGGAAAAAAAGAACCAAAATTTGAGGTTTTTTTAAAACCCTTTACCGAAATGGCTTCAAATCTAGCAATCAATGGTTTAAATATTCAATTGGCTGATAAGAACATAAATGTGAAGATGATTCCAGCTTGTTGCTGTTCGGACTCTGGAGCTCGGCCGTGTTTGCAAAATAGTATCCAATTTAATGGGTTCTATGGTTGTTCGCGGTGTCTCCATCTAGGTTTCAATGTGGTTGGAACAATCAAATATAGCATACGAAATGATGTCATTTTCTTTGAAGACAGAAACGAACAAGAAACTGCAAAGCGTGCCGCAAAAGCAATTAAATCTGGCAGACACCAGTAGGGTATTAAAACTCGATCGCCCCTTGCAGAGTTTCCCCACTTCAACATTGTTCAAGATTTTTCGCCTGATACAATGCATAGTGTTTTTTTGGGCGTTTCAAAAAGAATAGTGTCTTTATGGTTGGACACAACTAACAAAGATAAAAGATTATTATATTGGTAATCCCAAGAGCATAAAAGCCATGAATGAGAAATTATCGAATGTTGTAATGCCTCAATATGTTAGAAGTGTCCCACGCTTGCTTTTGAAAGAAAATCTTATAAAGCAAATGAATGGAGAAACTTTTTGTTATATGTCTGCTTTCCAGTTGTCAGGGATGTATTACCTCCGGAATATGTTGACAACATAAGTCATTTGATTGGATCAGTGTTCTTGCTTTTACAAGAATCTTTAAATGCGCAAGATTTGCAGAAAGTGGATGAACATTTGATAAAATTTGTTGCTGGGCTCCAAGATTTGTATGGCGATCACTCACTATTGCATTTGACCAAAAGTGTATTAGACTGGGGACCCTTGTGGATCCAATCGATGTTCCTCTATGAAGGGGCAAATGCAGTATTAAGAAAGTTCATCAATGGTCCGACTGGCTTCGCGAGCCAAATGACAAAGCGATACCTTCTTAGTAATGAACTGAAATCAAAGCAAATGTTAAAGAAATGCTGCCCACAAGTTGCTCAATATGTTACACAACTTAATAGCAACTACAACAATAGAATAGGAATGATCGTTGGAAATGTTATATTGTTTGAACTCTGCAAAAAGCCAGAAACATGCAATGAGTATGAATATTCACTGAACAATGCAGGCGAGTTTTCTTTTTACACTACGTTTTTATAGCATGAGGATTTTATATTTTTAACCCAGAATGTGCCATGATGGATTTTGAAACTGGCGCACTGAATGCTCTTCAGGAAGTCATCCCTTGGATTGTGATTAAAGGATGCTATGTCCACTTAAGAGTCGATATGGAGGAAGGTACGTAAAGATTAAGTCATCTTTTAATAACTTAAGTTACTTTATTGAAAATCAGATTTATTCATGCTCAATATGTTAAACCAAAAGATTAATATTTAATCTCGGAACTTAGCAACTTGGTTTAAAAATAATGCCAACGGATAAAGAGAAAAACAAGTATGTACATACAAGAAAGATTGGGAACACGAAAAGCAGTTTAAAGGTAAATTAATAGTGAGGGTTTTTTCTTCTAGTAATTTTATTCCTTCATTTTTTGGCAAGAGGTAAAAATATTACTTTACATATTTTGGAAGAAAGAATTACTTTATTCCAAAATTATATAATGTCCTTAATTAATTGCAAAACATAATAGAAGTAGACAAGACTAACTATCAAAATTACATTTTTAAGTGAAACGAATAATCAGTTATCGGAATTGAATTGCAGGGTGAAGTGACACAAATCAGTTATTGGAAATGAAATTATACTTCATGAAAGGAATTTCTATATTAAGATTTTTTAAAAAAAATTAGCGTTTGTCACTCAATTGTATTTTAAAATTTCTGATACAAAATATAAATATATGATTGTTCATCTTCAATTTGTAAATAATTTTAAGTTACTTTTTATATTAATTAACCTTTCTTGAATTTTGTATTTTTGCTAAAGGAAAGATATAAAATATTAGTGTGTTGTAAAGGAAGTCAAAGAAACCATCCTATTCCCTATCTACCAGTCTGCCTTGAGTCATTCTCCTGTACTCAGGCCTTGTCCCACTATCTCGGTGGTGTTGGTTATGGTACCCTGACCCTCAGGCTAAACATGGGAGGTCCATGTAACGCAAATGTGGGCTAGTTCCATCAAAAAGCTGTCCACAAAGGCAAATTTCTCCAAAAACTTAATCCAGGAGTGCCCTGGATTGGGTTCAAAATGACAAGGCTAAAGAGTTTAACATTAGTAGTTATAGAACAAAAGAATTGAGCTGGCTGTACAATGAGTGGTATAAAATTAAAAGTAGCTGCTTATTGTCTGCATACATGCTATCAATGGTAATTGCTGGGGCAACGTTTATAAAGATCTGCTGCATGAACATCTTTAACATATTTATTTAGGAGTACTCTTAATTTTAGAGTTGTAGGACAACTCACTATCTCCAGGATTCTAGAGCAAAACTTCACTCTAATTATAATTCAGAGTTCCAGAGGCACCATTGCCTGTTCTTCTCTTTGCATAGAATTCGCTCTGAATAACAGAATTTTGTAATTGAGCAGGAAAATTAGTTTAGAATTCAAGAAATTAAGATGCAGCAAAATATGTAACAAAAAAAATTAACATTAGGGGGGAATATATCACTGAGGAATGACTCTTTTTTTCGGATTAAATTTAAAAATAAATCTGATTATTATATTTTTGGAAAACTATTGATTGTCCATCTATTATGAATCAGTTCCTTGTTCAAATATTTAACTATTCCCAAAAAATATTTTAATTTGTTTACCACTTTGTTAACATAATGTAATATGTTTGACTTAATTAATATTACACTAGATAACAACACTCTTAATTATCAAAACAGAAGAAACAACAGAACATAAATACTATTCAGTGTAATATTTAAACAATTCTAAAGTGCTTACCTAGTATAATCTAATAAATTATGAAATTGTTTCTTATATATATGCAATTGAAGACTTGAAATTTAAAACTTTTAATATAGAGGCGTAAAATCACTTGCATTGGATCTAACCTATATAACATAAGATTTATAGCACATATAGAGGAAATTAAATCACTGGGGCACCTCGGGATTGTGACACCCGTATTTACCAAAACGGTAAACCCCCTGAGGAATGCAACTTATGTTAGGAATAATAACTTCTTTTCAATAATCAGCACTGGTGGTTCAGGGAATAGAGGGTTCGCCTTCCAATGGATTAAATTGTCCCAGCAATGGCTGGTCGATATGAATTCTGCATCCTGCTTGCACCTACCACCAGTGCAGACCTTAAATATCTTCAGAGGTAGAGAGATCAAAGGTTAGAGTCTCCTTGAAAACAGGCTAAGCATGGGAGGTTTTCTTTTTAAGCAACGCAAAAGCAGAGTCCTCCACGAAGGCAAATTTATCCCAATACTACTGGATCCCAGAATTTCCTTGTCTTCTGGATTTGGTTCAAAATTACATTGAGTTAAATAATAGTGGCCGTAAACCCAAAAATTGGTTTGGCAACTCAACGACAAATATAAAATAAAATACTCAACATTTCATCATTGATCTAAAAAAACTCATTTTACTCTTAAGACAAAAACTCAAAACGAGCATGATGTAGAAATATTGTAACACACGTTCTACGATTGCATTTGAAATATATAACATAAGTATTAAACTAAAATGCAACGCCAACATTTAAGGTAACTGTAAATCTAGAAGGATATACGCATTATAAATTATTCGAGAATGCAATAATAATTGCAGAGTTGTACATAAAGTTTACGATTATCTAATGTAATTAAAGATGCCAAATTTATTTGAATTACGTTCTCCTCGCCAAAGTAAGGTAGTGTCATACTGTAACATAAACACAACTTTGAAAAAACTCTGCATTTATTAAATCTGTAAAACAAGATTTATAATACTGTAAGAGAAAATTAAACCACTGGGGCACCTCGGGAATGTGACACCCGTGTTTACCAAAATGGTAAACCCCCTGAGGAATATAGTTAGAAACCAATTTAGTACATGTTATTTCGGTACAATGGAATCTTAATACTAGGATGCAGAATTCGAATGTCAACAAAATGTTAATCTGCCATATTTACTTCGACAAAGAAAACATTCTACCATTGTATAAAAAAAAATTCGTGTAATCAAACATAACTACCTTTGGATAATATAATTAGACTACTTGGATAACAGAACCATACTGTTCACCTTTAAGAATGTTGTTCACTTAAGGATATAAAATTTACATGCATAGTATTTAAATTACTAAATCTATTTAATGTAAGGCAACAAATTTAAGAATGCGATACATTTTTCTAGGTTCATATCATTTTTCACAATTCAAAATTAAGCCTCCTGCACACTTACTCTAATCTACATTCAATTCCTGCAGCTTAGATTTGCTTCATATACATTTCAGGAAAAAAATTTCAAAAAATATCTAAACAGCAGCCTATATTAAACAGAAATATTTTCTCAAATCTGAACAAATAAATTCAACAGCAATCGGCCTGTTTCTAGAGTTGGCAGTCCAAACCAATAACCATTTCACAATCAATTTCTTTTTACAATAAATAACTTCGACATTAGCTTTAGCATTACATTTAGCTTTTTCAAAATATATCACAATAAGCTAAATTGAGTAACATTAAAAAACACAGAGAGCCTTTAACAAATTCAATACCATGCATTTAAAAGCCAGTCTTGGGAATTAATCATTAGGATAAAAATTTTGACAGAACAACGGCGAAAATAAAATAAGTTAGATGTAGATAAATCAAATTTCATAATAAAAGTGAAACCAATCGAGAGGTAAGGATTTTCTCTCATTTGATATTTCACACGAGATATTCATGGCGATGTCGCAAAACATTTTAAAACGCGATCAAAAGCGCAGAAAGAAAACTTTTATTCTCACTTGTAACCTTGTTTCATTTTTGGAGGCCCTCTTCCTAACTCCTTTCAATTCCGCACCGTCTTGAATGCCAGCCTTTTAGCAACCCTATATTTCGATGATCAGCTGAAATGGATAATCGCCAAGCGAAATTTATCGCCAAAAGCTTCGTTGTCGGAATTTTGAGCGTGAACGAACCGTGAAACGAAATGTACTAGATTCTCTACAATATTCTTTTTTATACAAAGAGACTTATGAATACTGGATATTAGTGTTGCATCGCTTGCTAAATAGACTAATTAATATTGAAAGAGAAACTGTGTAAAACCGCCAATATCAAATCTCAAGTGTTATATAAAAATTTTTGTTAGTTGTGTAAGGCGTATAAAAACACAGATTTGCAAACGTAAATGTCTTATTTAATCTCATAAACAGGACTAGGATGTTAATGCATTTCTGTTTTTTTCCTATATAGAGCATTATTTACAGCTTTACATTTAATAATTTTTTATGAATTGTCAATATTTTTCCTTTTTAGAGAATTTTTCTAGTGGGTTAATTGTTTCTTAATAAATTATTGCAAATTTTGTAATTTAAAATAATCTCCAAGAAAAGTAAAGTTAAACAGTTTCTCTTTTTTTAAGCTTGTTTTTGGAAAATTTGTTTTAATTTTAATAATATTAACAAAAAAAAATTAAATACTATCCGATGTAGTTAAAAAATTTAACTCACAATTAATAACTTCTAATTTATCTTCACTGTATTTATTTCAATTTTCTTCCATTTGCAAACAACATTGTTTTTAACTAGTACCTTTAGGGAATGTAGCCAAATTTTTGAACAAAAAATAAGCACCTTTTCTTAAAAAAATATCATAATTGGGCAGGGTTCACAAGTTTATGACAACTGACGGTTTTAACTAGGGGTGTAATAAATATTTGGCCACTATTCGGTATTCTGCTTTTTTGAGGAATATTCGGTTAGCCAAACATTTGGCAAACTATCATTTGGAAACTTATTTTCCCACAAAGTTTTTTTTGGGAAATTTTAATCGATTTAAAAAAGAATAATGTAAAATCGTATGTTTTAATACATTACATATAAGTTACAAGAAATAGTTTTTACACATATTCAAAGTACCTTAATATCTTTATTATCTTTATTATCCTAAACATTTCTATTAAAGTTTTCTTTCCCTTTATCTTAATACAAATAATACAGTTAAGTTTTGATTATTTTCCAAGAAATGACTACATAAAAAATAAATTTTATTAATGATTTTTTTTAAAAAAAATTTGATATTCAACCGCCGACTATTCGGGATTTGGCGAAATCACTATTCATTACATCCCTAGTTTTAACCATCATGTTTGTTTTGTTTTACATAGTTATATTTTAAAAGACCAAGTTAATTTAAAAAGACTTCATATTTATATCTAAGTAAAAACCTTTTTACATAGATATAAATAATAATTATAAGTGCTTCATCCATTATGCTCCCCAAATATTTTAACAAATAACTCGTATTGTTTTAAAACTTGTCTAAAAACCCCAAATCTTGGTATGGAAAATATTAAATAATTATGAATAAAAATGTGTCCATTACAATTTACCCAAGCCCTTAACTTGCTTAATTATTTGAAATAAAAAAAAAAAATGCGAAATTAGTTTTCATTTTTTCACTTTTCTCAAAGCAAACAGGGGCTACCATAGATAATCCCTGGGGACTACCAACAATCAAAAAGAAAAAAAAAATTGATGCCTTTTGTACACCAAGTTCATTTTTCAGTTTTGTATGAGTAAGACCAAAAATTATGCTAAGCTGTATACACTAGAACGTTGACATACTAAAATTATTATAACATAATAAAATAACATGTAATTAGAAAATTTATTCTAATAACCGTACTAAATATTGATAGTTATTAACTAAACGCTTGAATTGATTGATCTAAAAAATTATTAACTCATTTAAACAAACATTTATATATACATATATTTTCAAATTATAATTAGTTTACTAACCAGGGAATATATTAGAGTCGATTTATTGGAAATATGTACATCTAAGCAGAAGTGGAAAAAATTCTCCGAATATTTCCTCAGAACAAAGTTTTATTCTTTTACTTTATTGATATTTCCCCAAAAATTTTATAACATTTTTTCTTTTAGTACAATAACTTTTTTAAAATATTTTTGGAAAGTTTATAAATATATATATATATATAGAATTCGCTTTAGATTTTACACAATTCTTGAATAAACGAGCATTTGTTAAAAATTATTAGAAATCAAAATATATATATTAGAATTAGTAATAATTTATTAAAGGTCCCACTCATAAATTTAAGAAATTCAAATAAATACATGAAATTGACATTTAATGTTTTTTAACAAAGGAAAATTTTACTAAGCAACAATTATTTTAACAATAAAAAATTTTGCATGCATTTATTTGGACCGAAATTTTTTCTTTTGCTGCCTGAATTTATCTCAAAATTTAATTTTTCAATAGAAAAAATTAATCACTTTTTTAAAACACCCAATAAAAAAAAGCACCTTTAAAACGCTACACACCTTGGACCTTAGTTTTAATTAAATTTATAAATACAAATTATGATTCATAATTTTTTTTCTTCGAAAATTTTTAAAAGCATAAGCTTTAATTTTTAAATAATTTTTGAGACTTCTTTTTAAAATCATTTTTTTTATGAATTTTTAGATTTCAATATCTTATCCTTGTTAAGTTTTTTTGCTGATGTGTAATATTTTTTAAGCCTACTGGTTCTTGAATTATTCAAATCTTGTCATTACGATTTTTTCAAAAAAGTGTGGGGAGGGAGGGAATTATGTCACAAAGGAAAATCAGTTTATTTTTTTATAACTTTGATAAGTAAATGTAACTTAAGTACAAACAATAAGAGTCTATCATTCAGCTGAATTGGAAATACCTGCTCATGACAATTCTTACCGTTCAACTTGTAAGTTTGCAAAAACCTTTGTCCTCGCAACACCATCCTCTTCACATATTCAAAAAGCCACTGTAATGGAGAATGCAACAAACACTTCCATTGCATTCCTTGGAGTGAAAAATTACAAATATAAATTATATTTCCCCCCTGTATAGTTGTAAATTGTAAAACGACGGACCAGGTAAAATTAATTACCAAAATAAAAAAAGAGAAAGAAAACAAATATATATTGTAAAATTTAAACCCTGACAAATTAAGAATCTTAAGAACATTTATTCTGCAAATAATATATTGAACAATTAACAATAGGGGCCGTTCAAAAAGTACGTACACAAAAATGGAGAAATTTTAAACCCCTCCCCCCCCTTCGTACATTACCGTACATAAGGTCTTACTCCCCCCCCCTTAGAGTACGTACATTTTATTAGTCTACCCCCCTTTTTCATAAAAATTAAAATAATTATGTTTTAAATAAAATTAAATATTTACTTAATGAGTGTGTAGGATAAAGTCAAATTTAAATTTGGTGTATGTTTATAAAGTACGTACTTTGTATAATACCTCCCCCCCTCCCAGGGCCGGATTATACCTTTCGTAGGCCCTAGGCACAGAGCCGGATTATACCTTTCGTAGGCCCTAGGCATAGCCGTTTTTGCCCCCCCCCCCATTCCTCCCCTCTTTCCCCGCTAAAATTTTCTTGCATATTTTTTTTTTTTTACATTTTTATTAATATGGGTTTTAATTTACGAATTTGTTTATCTAACTTTATCTGCAATACCGACATACTGCCGATATTGCAGTTGATATCGATAATACCATTTTTGGTGAAAATTTACTCTTCCGATTTAGAGGAAAACTTTGTAGATGAATTTTTACTATTTTCAAATTTGTATGAGCATAAATCTGCACAAGAAATGTTGAAGGCTCAAATTAAAGATAAACTTGTGAATACTTTTCCTAACGTTCACATTGCATTAAGAATATATTTGTCGATTCTTGGATCAAATGCAGAAGGAGAAAGATCTTTCTCCAGATTAAAATTTATAAAAAAATTATTTGCGTTCAACAATGAATCAAGATCGTTTGGCATCTCTCGCACTTATGTCTATTGAATACGACATTTTGCGTAGTTTGGAATTCGACAGCATAATACAAGATTTCGTTGAATCCAAAAATCGCAAAAAAGTAATATATTAGATCATAAGATTCTGCAAAATAATTTATTACCGAAAAATATTATATTTTTATTTGTATCTTCATAATTTTGTGCAAAATACACTTGTTTTTAAAGCTAAATTATTTTGGTCAATAAATTTTTTTCTCCCAAGTTTTTCGTAGGCCCCTGAATTTCGTAGGCCCTAGGCACGTGCCTAGTGTGCCTATAGGATAATCCGGCCGTGCCCCCTCCCCATCGTACAAAACCGTACATAACAGCAAATCCCCTCCCCCCCCTTCGGGATGTACGTACTTTTTGAACGGCCCCATACTGGATATTAATTGATTTCACAAAATATAAACTTGAATTGAAATTTTTAACAGTAAACAAGTTGAAAATAAGATAGCAGCAAATTATTTAGTTAATTAAACATGAAAACGATTTCAGACAGTTCAGCACAACTAATGACAACAAAACATAAAAACGACTCACCTCGTAAATTAATATAGCTAATAGCTATCGATAAATAACAATTTTGAACGTATCATCGTAATATCTTTGGGAGCTGGTCCCGAAAAGAAAATTATAACCATCTACAACACATCGAATTCGTATATAATTATATTGCTCCGTGACGAAAAACAAAGTAAAGGTAAAGGTTCGAAAATGAAACTTACTACTGCGCAGACTCAAACAAAAATTGTGCTGACATCTCTGAATTTGAATTAAACAAAATAAAATGATATATGATGAATTGATGCTGCTAGCGTTTAAAGTTACAATTAAGAAATAAAAAATACTATATTCAGATTGAAAATTAAATAGCAATGAATAATAAATTTTTTTAAACTAAACTTCCTGCCGGCCAAGGCGGTGGAGGAGTCAGTTCTTGGGTAATGGGCAGATTTTTGTAATGGGTCTGGTGAATTGTCCATTAGAAGTCTTGACTTCTACGACCCGAACCAGTCCGTCACTGCCAGGAAAAGTCCTTACTATTCGGGCTGAAGTCCATTTTAAAGGTGTGGAGATCGAGTCAGTTTTTAAGAGAACTAAGTCCCCAACGGCAACATTCGTTAATGTACCAGTCCACTTAGATTTAGTTTGTAGAGTTTGGAGATAATCTTTACTCCATTTGTTCCAAAATTGAGCACGAAGTTTTTGAATTAAAGACCATCTAGACTTGAGACACATGGATGGTGATGGGTCTCTCTCAGGCAATGAAAGAAGTGGAGCACCCACAATAAAATGTCCAGGGGTAAGAGCCTCTAGATCACTTATTTCTGAGGTTAAGGGACATAACGGTCGAGAATTGAGGCAAGCCTCAATTTGGCACAAGAGCGTAGCCAGTTCTTCGAAATTTAGTATAGCTGAGCCGCATACTTTTAGCAGATGTCTCTTGGTTGATTTAATATTAGACTCCCAGAGTCCGCCAAAATGAGGTGTTGCAGGAGGAATAAAGTGCCAAGAGATTTGAAGATTGCTGGAAAAATCTTGAACTGAATTGTCTCGAACAATTTTGTACAGAGACTTCAAATAGTTACTGGCTCCTTTAAAATTTGTGGCATTATCACTGTATACATCAGATGGCAACCCTCGTCTAGCAATAAATCGACGAAAGGATGCTAGGAAGGTTTCTGTTGACAAATCAGAGACAAGTTCCAAGTGGACAGCCTTCGTAGCAAAACAAATGAAAAGTGCAATGTACGACTTTAAGGTGACTTTAGATCTTGGTAAATTTGGTTTGGTTGAAATTGGACCTGCAAAGTCCAACCCAACACGTTGGAAAGGCTTAGATGGAATAACTCGATCACGAGGCAAATCGGCCATGAGCTGGCTTGAAGAAACAGCATTTACCTTTAAACAAGTTATACAGCCTCTGAGGATCTTTCTTACTGTGTTTCTCCCAGCTGGAAACCAAAATTTTTGCCGAATTAAAGATAAAATTACAGAAATGCCAGAATGTAACGAAAGCTTATGATAATATTCTATAATAAGCGTGACAAAATGATGACTTTTCGGCAAAAGAATAGGATGTTTAGCCGACAGTGGCAGATTTGAATTTTTGAGTCTCCCACCAATTCTTAAGACCTTGTCAGAATCTAGAAAAGGTGAAAGGGTTATTATTTTAGAGTTTCTTGGAACACAGCCTTTATTTTTGATTGACTTAATTTCAGCACTGAATTCCACCCTTTGAATTTCTTTAATAATTGCGATAAGAGCATTATCCAGTTCACAAACCTGAAGGCAACCGTTTATCCGATTTTCCGAATTTCTCGAGTTGAACACGAATCTTTTACACCAAGCAATCACTCTTATTAATTTGCTGAATGATGAATATTTTTGAGTTAACTCTTGCATCAAATTACTTTCAACTGCTGAGGCATGTATTAAAGTGTCAGGGTTGGAAGTGTGAACAGAGTTTGGTTTAACCTCTTCAGTGAATGCTGATTTTGCATTAGATAGCCACTCCGGGCCCTGCCACCAAAGTTCCAAGTCCATAAGCTTCTTTGGAAAAATTCCTCGAGTGGCGCAGTCGGCAGGATTGGTAATACCAGCCACATGGTTCCAGTCGCCAATATTAGTAAGTGATGTTATGGCTGCAACTCTATTTTTTACGAACTGATCCTTTAAAGAGTCTGATCGAATCCAACTCAGAACGATTTCTGAATCCGACCATAAGAACACTTGCTTCCAAAATTGATCTATCGAAATTTGAAGATTACTATACAATTTTGCTAGCAAATGAGCTGCACACAGTTCGAGGCGAGGTAGTGATACTGTTTTCAAAGGGGCGACCCTGGTTTTTGCTGCCACTATGTTCACTGAAGCTCTATTTTCGTTGTCCACTACTTTCAAATAAAAAACAGCTGAATATGCTTTGAGTGAGGCGTCGCAAAATCCGTGTAACTGGGCATCAATGATTATATTATTTATAGAGATCAGTCTTCTTTGAATTGCTATTTCCTTTAGAGCTTGTTTTTCAGCCTGGAAGGTTTTCCAGACACATAAGAGTTCTTCGGTTAAAGGTTCGTCCCAAGTTAATTTATTTTTCAATAGGCTTTGCATCAAAATTTTTAAGATGATTGTGGCAGGTGAAAGAAAGCCCAGGGGATCAAAAATCCTAGCTATGACAGAAAGCAGTTCTCTTTTTGATGTAACTATCTCTGGAAATGAAATGTTCACCTGAAAGGTATCTTGCTGTGTATTCCAATACAGTCCTAAGACCTTCTGACATTGATTTTCTTCTATAGTAACATTGTGCTGCTGTGAGAGAGAGTCTTTGGAAAGATCTGATAGAACCTCTGAACAGTTAGACGACCATTTTCTGAGATTGAAACCTCCTCGTTGCAAAAGAGATTTTAAGTTTGAAACTAGATTTTTGGCATTGGGGATGGAATCTGTACCTGATAACAGATCATCAACATAAAATTCTTCCTTTAGAACTCTTGAAGCATCAGGAAAGGCTTTCTCTTCGTCCTTAGCGAGTTGTTGAAGTGTTTTTACAGCAAGATAGGGAGCACAGGCTGTTCCATAGGTGACAGTTAATAATCTGTATATCTGGATTTCTTCTTCAGGTTTGAACCTCCAGAGTATTCGTTGGTAATCAGCATCCTCTTCATGAATACGAATTTGGCGAAACATTTTCTCGATGTCAGCAGTAAATGCAACTTTGAAAGTTCTAAATTTTAGTAATAGAGAAAATAATTCGGGCTGCAAACGAGGACCTGCATGCAATGCATTGTTGAGAGAATTCCCTGAAGAATCCTTAGCTGACGCATCGAAGACCACTCTTAGTTTGGTTGTGTTGCTGTCTTCTTTAATAACGAAATGATGAGGTAGATAAAATGTTGATTCCTTAATCAGTTCGTCGGAAGGAACTCTTTCCATATGACCTAATTGAAGATATTCCGACATGAAAGTTGTGTACTGATGTTCAAGTTCATTATTCTTACTTAGTTTTCTTTCAATGTAGTTGAATCTTTTACTTGCTTGAGTAGCTGAGTCACCAAATTCTATAGAATGTTTGAAAGGTATTCTCACAATATACCGTCCAGATGGATCTCTAGCAACCGTTTTTTCGTAAAATGCTTCACAATCTATATCATTCTTTGATTTCAGTTCAGCTTGAGGTAAAGATTCGAGCTCCCAGAATTTTGCCAACTGACAATCCAAAGATGAGGTAAGATGACAGTTCACAAAGGAGTTTTCCTTATTGGAGTTTGAGAACACTCTTCCTGATAATAGCCAGCCTAGATGAGAATTGAGTGCAGCTGGAGTACCTTTCTTCCCTAAAATTGGTTCTCCAATTAGCAAGTCAGCGTATAAGTCGGCTCCTAACAGAATGTCTATTGGACCAGTTGCATGAAATGTTGGATCTGCAAGCATTAGACCATGCAGGTGTGGCCAGTTGCATGAAGAAAATGTGAAGTTCGGTAAATCACTTGTTATGCAGTCTACAATTAAAGCTTTACAGCAAAAAATGTTCTCATTAAAATGTGGAGAAAAGACCAAAGATACTTCAGATAAAGAAGATTTTACTAGCGTATTATTAATTCCTGAAATCGAATGATTTGTAACAGTCTTTGATAATTGCAGTCTTTTAACACAGTTTTTGCTCACTAGAGATTTCTGACTGCCGTTGTCAATCAGCGCTCGGCAATTAACGAAATGCCCCTCAGCATTTTTAACCTTTATTAAAGCTGTTGATAATAAAGTATGTTCCTCACTTTTAAAGTTTTGTTGACAAGTTGTGCTGAGCTGAATATTATCCCTAGCTTCAACTAAATTTTCAGATCTGGCTGCAGTATTAGCAAATGAATTTGAATTTTGCCTAACTGAATTGTAAACATTAGAATTTATAGGGTAAAATCGATGCAGTGAAGTGTGATGTCTTTTTTGACAAGATTTACAAGTAGAGTTCGAAGAACAAGAATTCGGAAAATGACCCTTCCTTAAACAATTAGCACAAATTTTGTGGCTTTTTATGAGATTCCACCTGTCATCGATGGTCATTTTACCATAAATAGGACATTTAAAAATTGGATGACTTTCACTGCATGTAAAACATGAATTTTCTTTTTTATTCAGAACAATATTGTTAACGAATGCTTTCTTAGGAATCGAATTTTGTTTTATTTCCGTTTGCATTCCATCTTTACAAGATAAACCTTTCGCCTGTTGTTCTAAAAATTTAGCCAAATCAGAAAATTTTGGAAAATCTTGATTTGTCAAACTTAGTTCCCATCTTTGCCTAAGTGTTTCGTCTAATTTACCCAAAATAAAATGAATTAAAATTAAATCAACAAACGAGTTTACTTCTAAACCTAAAGTTAATAAAATTCGCGTAACTTCGTTACAAGTGTCTAAAATTTCAAAAATAGACTTAGCTGAATTCGGTTTCATAGACTTTAATCGAAATAATTTGGAAATTTGCGCAAACGCTAATTCTCTTTTATTATCAAATCTTAAATTTAAAGTTTCCCAAGCATGCTTATAATTTTCTTCGGTAAGTGAAAAACCTGAAATTAATTTAAGAGCGGATCCCTTTACGCTAGCGTATAAATACTGAAATTTCTGAAGTTCCGTTAAATCAGAATTTTTATCGATAGACGTCAAAAATAATTCTTTAAATGACAACCATTTCTCGCTTTCACCAAAAAACGTTGGTAATTCAAATTTTGGGAGCCTTAAACAAGTTTCTGAAAGTTTCGATTTATTATTACTAACATTAGCGGCATTATTACTACATACTTCCGTTTTACTCTTTGAAAATTCACGAGCAATTTTGATTTTTAATAAATCAATTTTAGATGCGATTTCATCAAATTCATTTGAATTCGTTTCAAATTCATCTTCTTTACATTGTAACATAATATCGTTATGTATGCTGTTTAATTCAGACCAAATTTCGTTAATTTGTTCTTTAAATACTTCTAACTCTGCGACATCAATAGAAACAACATCAAATTTCGGATGAAGAATGTTTGAAATTCTAGTAATTTTCCCCTTTAACACACTACGCTTCTTTTTTAACATATCCATATCGAAATCGAAAATACGAAATGCTAATCAAAACAAACAAAAGACTCAGCGTCGTTTCCGGTACGAAATCAAAAGCACGAAAATGCAAATTCTCACGACAAAACAATAGCTCAGTGGCCGTCTCCCGTCTCGACGAGACCAAAAAATGTATAGTTGTAAATTGTAAAACGACGGACCAGGTAAAATTAATTACCAAAATAAAAAAAGAGAAAGAAAACAAATATATATTGTAAAATTTAAACCCTGACAAATTAAGAATCTTAAGAACATTTATTCTGCAAATAATATATTGAACAATTAACAATACTGGATATTAATTGATTTCACAAAATATAAACTTGAATTGAAATTTTTAACAGTAAACAAGTTGAAAATAAGATAGCAGCAAATTATTTAGTTAATTAAACATGAAAACGATTTCAGACAGTTCAGCACAACTAATGACAACAAAACATAAAAACGACTCACCTCGTAAATTAATATAGCTAATAGCTATCGATAAATAACAATTTTGAACGTATCATCGTAATATCTTTGGGAGCTGGTCCCGAAAAGAAAATTATAACCATCTACAACACATCGAATTCGTATATAATTATATTGCTCCGTGACGAAAAACAAAGTAAAGGTAAAGGTTCGAAAATGAAACTTACTACTGCGCAGACTCAAACAAAAATTGTGCTGACATCTCTGAATTTGAATTAAACAAAATAAAATGATATATGATGAATTGATGCTGCTAGCGTTTAAAGTTACAATTAAGAAATAAAAAATACTATATTCAGATTGAAAATTAAATAGCAATGAATAATAAATTTTTTTAAACTAAACACCCCCCATTAATTTTGCAACTTGAAATGCAACTTGTATTTTATTTCTAAAAGAAAAGCATTTTCACTCGCTAAATTTTCGTAGGAATTAAAATAAATAAAAGCTTTGAAAATATTTTAAAAATTGTAGTTCAAAATCGTATTGCTGCTAAAGTTTTTTTTTTTTTTTTAAATTCAACACAAAGAATTTTAAAATTACAATTTACAGTACAACATTTTACTCTTCTTCAAATCAACAGAAGTACTTAAAGTATCTTTCTCATGAGCAAAAAAAATAAAGACTAAGTGCTTATTATCCGACAACAAATATATTTTATCAAAGAAGCAACCCATCACGTTAATGTTTCGTAAATCATGCCCTGTAAAAATTCATTCTTAAAAAAAAGGGCAATTTTCTATGCAATTCTTCAATATACCACAAAATTTTTCCTGTAAAATTTAAAGAATGAATTTATTATAGGATAATTCTTATTATCTGAGTGACAGACACACTATTAGACTATTTGCTCCCAATAAAAAAAAATTAAATAAAATTTTTGTCAGATTTTCCTCTTCAAATGAATTGATAACAAATAAGACGTTGAGAGTAAAAATTAAGAGAAATAATCAATTTTATTTCCTTCCTAAATTGTATAGGTACTGGGTGAACAAATCTTCAATTAAAATATTTTAGGGAGCCTGGTTTATTCCTATTTAAGTGTGAAATTTATAGTGCAAGAGAAAAAAATTGTAGCAGAAGATTATATGTTACACAGTATATATATTCATATGCCATTTCTGCGTCGAGTGATTTAGTAAAATTATAAATTGTACGTTGAGCAGTACATTACTTTAGTAATATTTAACAAAAAACTTTAATAGTCAGTAAATAAAATTAGTAAATTTTAGTGAAAATTGAATTTATGAATTTTAATTTCCAAAATATATATAAAATAAAAGTAAAAAATGTCAAAAAAAAAGATACAAATTTTCCAAGGTAAAAACAGATGTAGGAAATGCATGGAATATCTTACACAATGAATATGGTATAGGCTTTTTAATTATCTTTCTTTCCTCTCATTAATTAGTCTCCTTAAACTGGATGAAAATTATATATATAACACAATAAAGATTAAAAATGTTAAAAGAATTTTTAAAAAAACAAAGAATATTAAAAAAAATAATAAGTTTTATTTACTGTGCATAAGTTGCAAGTATATAGAACTCATAAAATAAGTTAAAAATGTAGAGAAAACACGAAATATAATAAGGAGAAGAATTTTTTCATTATTATTAAAAAAAATTTAAAAAGCCGAAAACAGAATAATGAAAATATAATCTTGTAATCAGCTCACATGATTCTATCTGCAAAAAAAGAGTGCTTTCTAATATTGTATTCATATAGCTAAAGCAAAATATATCAATACACTATTGTGAGGAGCAGCAAAAAAATTGTAATGACAAAAGAACTAGTTGAGCAAAAAATGCAAAGTAAAACAATCAAGCAAAAATAGAAAAAACAAGAAGATACAGAATGAAACACAAAAAGTAATATACTAAGAGAATAGCAAGTCGAATGTACTTACACGGAACAGAATCTTTAAAATTGATTTAAAATACTTTTGTAACATGTTTGCCAGATTACAAAATCTGAAAATATAAGCGTAAATAGAATTTGAGATCTTTTTATGGCGCATTCTTACTGAAGTACAGAAGCGTGCTAGATTTGTTAGTTACTTTGGATTGGCCCAAACTGGATGTGAGCAAGCTAATATTATACTGATAATGGAAAGTTTATAAATTATAAGGTTGAATTTTAATTCTGACTTTTTTATGTTGATGATTTTAAAGAAATTATTAATGCTCAATAATTTAATTACATTAGTTAGATATCCATTACTTCTTAGCAAATTTCAGAAGAGTTTGTTTTTTCAATTAATAAACATAACTACAAATTTTTTTAATTTTATTCACTTGTTTAAAAATGGTATTGAAATATTAGAATTCCATGTTATTAGCTTATTCATATTAAATTTAAAATCGTACCTTTTATCAAATAAATTAACAATTATTTGCTTTTTCAATAGTCAAGTCTGAAAAATTAAAATCATCATGATTGCAAAGCAAGATTAATTCCTCAGGATATTATTTAACAAAATTATATAATTTAGAAAATTAAACCGTCAATAAACTAAAAGCAAATTTAATATTAAGAGTAAAATTTTTCTCATAATAGAGTAAAATTAAGTTACCTAATAGTGCTGAATAATTAGTCTGTCAATTCAAACAAAAATATGTTTTCCATTGTATGTGCAAATATCAATAATTTTCTAAAAAAATTGTGTAGCATTTTGAAAATTATAATAGTGGTTAATATAAAGCTTATTATTGCTTTCTTTTTTTGAAACATATTTCCAACCACTGTGTATTTCTAGATTAAAGCTAAGTAAAAGATGAAATAAAATATTATTTCATGCAAAACAAAGTTTAAACTGCTAAGAATTCATTAAAAAAAAAAAAAGAATAAAATCAATTTTAGAAAAATTTTGTACTTTGAAATGTTATTCCACTTTTTTAATTAAAAAGCTAATTGAAAATGTTTAATTTAAAAACTCATAACATGTACTTATCATATTAAAACAAATATAAAATATTTAAATTTTTTTTAGTGATAACTGAAATTGATTTAAAATTTTAGTGTTTCATTCAATCAAAATTTTTTTTAAAATTCCAGACAGTTTAAATTCAAAAACATGCACTATAATCACTTTGTTAATGTAGCTTAGATTATGCATCAGAAATGTGCTAAAACTAACTAATAATTATATAAAACTGTTTTTAGTCGATTAATTAGTAAAGCAATTCCAATATAGGAATAAAACAAAAAATAAATAAAAACTTCCTCAGCAGCTTTTCACAAAATAAAAAACAGACACAATAATAAGTATTACACAGAAATTTTAATATTACAAGAAAAATGTATATGGCTTTATGTTACATCAATGAAAGATATTTTTCTTTAAGATGAAAGACGAGACCTGCAAATGAAAATTTAAAATAATTACATTCAGATAAAATACAATTTGAAACTTTTGCAGTCAAAGCAACCAATGGTCAAAATGTCAGGTCTTTGTACATAGTTTATTGTTAACTCACTGCTAGAACTAACAAAATTGATTAAAATTCTAGCCATTTATTTCAGATTTATGCATTTTTTAAATTTTGAAAATTCTTAAATATTTGTAGTTTTAGGCCAGCTGTAACTTGAGAAATAATTGGCCAAGGAAGTTAAATTTTGTTCAGTTTCTAAAAAAATTTTAAAAAATGCATAACATAGCTAAGTTATTATAAAAATTAATTTCTTTCAAAAAATGTTTTACTAAATTTCTTTCAGCAAAGTGTGTGCCAAATTTTTAAATGATATTTGGATGGGACCATAAAGAAAAAATCTTTCCCATTGAACATTGATATTATTCACGTTAATAATAAGAATATGTCATTTTCTTGTGTTACACATAATGAGTTTTCACTCTGATTTTCCCCTGTAAAACTATAAAATATTTTTTTTCTTTTATTTTCTAATTGGAATATTATCTTGAAATTTGCACACATAAAGCTGAAAAAAGATAAACATTTCTTTAAAATAAAAATTTATATTTAAATTTTTTTTTAAAAAATAATTTTTTATAATTACCTAGCCATGTTATATATTTTTTAAAATGCCATTAAAAACAAAACAAATTTCAGTTTACTGGATCATTAGTTCTCATATTATAGTGTTTAAAATAGCACAACACACACTTTTCACAATAGCAAAACACTGAAACAAATGGTTCAAAAAAATCCAAAATTTGGTATTTTTTATACCAGAAGTTTCTATAACAAAAAATGTCAAACGCTATTAAAGCTTGAGTTGATCTAAAGGTTTTTTCTTTTATTGGTTGATTTGAGACATGGAAAGACATTTGTTAATTATCTATTTCAAATAGGTCCGACTTATAACGAGCTTGTATTTAATGAGAAAAATGGAATGGTTTGGCACAGCCACTTTTTTGCCAAAATAATACAACACACACATTTTTATAACCACACACAAAAATTTGAAGAAAAAAAAAAGGGTGACTTTTAAGCCATGTGATTATAAATCCCGATGATTAATTTTAAAATTGTATAAATATGAATCACATGACCGATTTTAAAATTGTGTGACTAAGTATTGCAATATTTGGTTATAAATTTAGAGAATTTAAATCCTGATATGCGGTTTTTAAATCACGTGAATATGAAACTCTATATCGAATATTAAAAACGTGAAAATATAAATTATGATGCGTAATTTTTAGATCGCGTAAATATGAATCACGATGCATAATTTTTAAATCTCGCATAAAGTTGATGTTTGATATTACAACCACATAATAAACGAATCACTACATAGGGTTTGAAAAACTAGTAAATATAAATCATGATATTGGATTTTTAAACTCCTATATAAGAATCGTAATGTACGATATTTAAATTGCGTGAATATGAATTGCAACTTTTAAATTGGGTAAATACAATTGCATATTTAAATCTTGTAAATAAGAATCGCAATGTACGATATTTAAATTGCTTGAATAAAAATTGCAATGCGAAAATTTTAAATCAGATAAACACGAAAATCGATGTTTGAATTAAAATCGCAAGAATAAGAAGCGAGATATTAGCAGATTTTGGACATGGGATTTCTAAAAGGCTTGTTTGTATTGTTTTTGCTTGGCCATAATAAATAAAAATTTACAAGATTAATTGAATGAGCAAATAAATATTTTCACCGCAAATCCACCACTATTTTGTTTGCTTTCGTGCCAGCAAACAGGAAGCAGCAACAACCAAATCGCAAAAATCCAAGCTATCTGGCGGTTTGATAGTAAAATTGCGATTTTAAAAACGCTTAAATACAATTGCATATTTAAATCTTGTAGATAAGAATCACAATGTACGATATTTAAATTGCTTGAATAAAAATTGCAATGCGAAAATCTTAAATCAGATAAACACGAAAATCGATGTTTGATATTAAAATCGCAAGAATAAGAAGCGAGATATTAGCAGATTTTGGACATGGGATTTCCAAAAGGCTTGTTTGTATTCTTTTTGCTTGGCCATAGTAAATAAAAATTTACAAGATTAATTGAATGAGCAAATAAATATTTTCACTGCAAATCCACCACTATTTATTTTGTTTGCTTTCGTGCTAGCAAACAGGAAGCAAGCTATCTGGCGGGTGAGTAAATATATGTAGAATCTTATTTTTTGTGTGTAACAACGGAGAAATTAGGTAAAATAAGAAAACTGTGGAAAGGTTTGCAGCAGGGTTGGCAAGTTTTTGACACGTGACGGTTTTTACAGGTTTATACCATGGTTTTTACCGTCATGTCAAAAACCCCTCTGTCAAAAACGTTGAAAACTGTCAAAAACCCATAGTTTTGGTAAAAGTGTATTTTTGAGTTTAACTGCTTATAATTTAAAATTAATTCATTTTTGGGCAATAAAATTGGAAAAAAAGTTGTTAAAAGATATTTTAGAACAGATTCTTGCATTTTCCCAACATGATTATATCAAAACATACTATTTTAAGTAAAATATTAGGATACTAAACAAAATTTTCAACATTTCCAAGCATCATTTTGTTTGGCATATTACATTACTGAAGAATGTCAAGTCATTCTTGACTTAGAGTTTTTTAGTAGTTACAAGCTGTGAAAGTTTTGTTTAGCTTATTTCTAATACTTAAGAAATGTCAAATTTTATTCTTCTTTTTAGTTCTTGAATTTATTAGTAATTCCAAGCTTTTTTGTTTGTTTGTTTATTTCTAACAATTAAGAAGTGCAAAATTTTGAATCCTTTGCAAATCAAGCTATAATGTTAAAGTAAGTACAGTAGAGAACCATTTATCCGGTATCCAGAAAACCGGGAAAAATTTTGCTCGATTTTCCCGCCATTTTGAACTAGAATGAAAAAAGCGAAAATTGAACTCATCCTTGAAGTTGAAGAGAGGAAAATGTAAGGAAGGGGAAAAAAATTTTCCCCGTTTACCCAGAGAAACGTCATTTCTTGCGTGACCTTGAAGGCAGGGAAGAGAGGATTGTTTTATTTTTTCCTTTAGGCCGTCAATCAAACTCAAGGGTGTGGCATGCTGATTTCGTTTTCTGCTTGATTTACGAGGGGGGGGGAAATGCATTGCATGCATATCACTGAGCAGAAAAAGAAAAGAGAAAAATATATTTATTTGACATCGACTAATAAAAATAAAATCTTTTTCTTTTGAATAAATTCTCATTCTTTGGAAGTGCGGTATCAATTGCAAGTTTTTCTTGGTGTGGAATCACATCTGCTGTAATAAAAAATCTTGTTTTTATCAACAAAAAAATAAAATAAAAGGAGAATTGTTTATTAATCTAAACATAGGATTATTTTATGAAGCAGATTGCAGTTTTGTTTTTCTGATTCCACTACGTTTGATTTTTTTTCTTTTCGCGATTAACTTCGCACTCAATAAATTAATTCTTTTTATTCATAAATTTTATCATTAGGTTTGTTTTTTTTTGAATTCCGTTGATCTTGCCTTGTTCCGGGTTTTAATATTTATGCTAGTGCCTTTTTTAACTATCGTTTTGGTTCGATAATTTTCAAGTGTTTTTATTTAGTTTTCCTTTTATTTTATCGTTTCCTCCCATATAATTAGGTATGATATATATTGCGTTATTTAATCATTGGTTTTGTTTATATTATTTAATTTAGGAATTGTAATTATTTTTAAAAAATAAATATGAGAATTTTGTATTTTTTAAACTTGATTTTCTTGTCTAAACTTGCAATTTTTTTTTTATTCTTTTAAATGTTATATATCTACCATTTTTTTTTTCTTTTTAAAGTTAGGAGTACCTTTCTTTTTTCTCTTACTTTATGCATTACACTTTTTCCTTGTACTTCGGGTTCGATAAAACATCGACTAACGACACTTTTTGGTCGATCCAGAAAACCGGGAAATTCAGATATCCGGGATAGCGATGGTCCCGAGCATCCCGGATAATTGGTTCTCTACTGTACCACTATTTTCAATAAGTATATTACAATATTTCTATATGAATGTATATCCTTCTATAAGAATACATGTATGTAGTTGCAAAATCAATAGCAATCATTTACAACATTCATTTAACAAGGCAATTATGTGAAAATAATATATTGCCTGCTATATGCCATAAATTAAAGAAGACAGTAGGTTTTTGACGGTTTTTACCGGTAAAAACATGGTTTTTACCACTGTCATGTCAAAAACCAGTTTTTGACGGCAAAAACCCAACCCTGGTTTGCAGCTAAGACGTAGTTTGAATTTTCTGTTTATCTTTGAAAATCGGAAATAAATATAATTATTTTATTTCAAGGACTGCATTTTTAGAAAAAGTAAAATATTATGAAAAAAACGAAACTTTTAGAGCATCTGAGTTTTTGATAAAAGAAAAGGCTGAAATTCGAGACAAAAGCGGAAATCCGCTAAAAAACGGAAAAATCTAATCCCTATATAGAACCTCCTAATTGGAATAGTTTCATCTATTTATTATTATAATTTGTTTATTATTTTTTTCATCCAAAACCTAACAATTTGAATTGAAGGACTTTTTAAATTTCAAATTAGTAAATTTTTTTAAAAAAACTTACTTTTTTACTAAATAAATCAAATTGAACAACACCTTAATGCACCACTTAAATTTTTACAATTATTGAATTGTTTATTGGATTAATTTCTCTTAAATATTTTAAAGAGTGATCAATAAAAATTTTGGAAACTATTTATTTCTAACATGTAAGAATTTTTAATAGGCATATAAAATAGTGAATGAGTATACAGTAAATAAGTACATAACCTCCAATTCACTCTAATAAAATTTTATGCTTGATAAATTTAATTTAACTTTTTTATACTAGAATCATCAAAATTCAGAAGAATAAAAATTTTATCTATTCTAACAGTAAAACAGATAGAAAAGATACTTCAATCACTTAAATATATACTTCGTGAGTGGTCCTCCAGTGCATCCTAACCAAAATTTCAATTTTAAAATTGTCACTGAAATTTTATGACAGAAATAAGGCAAGTAAAATTCTGCAGATCTAGAGTAAAGTGACATGTCTTTTCTGATCTCTAATAATAAGCAAAAGGGACAATTAAATGATGAAGCTCTGTAGTCTCATGCCTTCATAAACTCAGATGAGAATATTAAAAGTTCAAAATCCTAAAGTTGAAGAAATGTGTCACTGACCTATAAATACAATAAGTACTGTACTAACTTCATTGGCTTTCTAGTGAACAATTGGAGGAGAGTTTGACAAACTAAGTCACAGTGTGTCACAATTTTAATGTATTCAAAAAAAATATAAACTGATTTTTAAATAATTAAAAAAGAGGGCTAAGACAGCTAAAAGATAAAAATCAAGGACAAAATTGTCGCGAAACTTAAGGATGCTAATTCTCTTATGGGAGCAATTAGTACAAAATTGTTATAAAATAAAATGCCAACATGGATTCACAGATATATAATTGGTAATAGTTTTAGTAATTCCTGCATTTAGTGAAAAAAGAAACATTTTTTAAAAAACTCAGATTCTTTTTATTTTTACTTACGTAATTTTTGTTTTTAATTTACAAAAAAAGGGGAAAAAGTAGTCTAAATATGGAGAATTGTTAAGTAGTAACAAATTATTTTTTTCTTGTGAAAAACAGCAGAGTATGATATAGTAATGAGGGCGGAGTAGAAAGATAAAGAGTGTTTTTAATATATTTCTCTCACATCGAATGCTTTTATGTCACCAAATCAAGGGTTATGTTGTCTCTAACACTGGAATTAGATTCAGATCGTACTAGACGCGCTATGAAGATATATTGTCGTTCATTTCGTTATTCACTTTGTTTCATGGCACATATAATATCCTTTTTGAATTTTAAAGTTCCTTAATTCTTTTTTAAGATAAATAATATTCATTCTTTCAGCTAACTTCAACAAAAATCTGAAAAAAGTCACAAAAATTTAAGGACAACTTTCCGTGTGAATTTTAAATAATTAAAAAAGAGGGCTAAGATGGCAAGAACATAAAAAAGATAATTCAAATGGACTTATGAGGGAAAAGACTATTTGGCAGCCGTATATGTATAACATTTAAAAATACTCAGTTATTCAGGGTACGCAGCCAAATTATTCAACAAATAATAAGCACCTTTTAAGCACTCAAATATTTTTAAGCACTTTAAAATATTAATAGAAGTTTTAGACAAATGACGGTTTTAACTGGTTTTAATCGTCATTTAAAAAAAAAAAAAAGAATCTTTCTGGATTGTTTTTGACAATTGTCAAAATTTTTGAATCATATAAATCGAATAGCGTTTTCATACGCTACGAACTGACGATGCGCCGAAATAGATTGGGGTTGAATTAAGTGTGAAAACGTTGAATTGAACAATGTGAACAGTTTCTTTCTGCATAATTTGTTGTGAAAATCAACATGGCAAAGGGAAAATCTCATTTTAGAAAAGGGAAAATTAAGCACTTTTTAAAAACACCCAATGAGAAAAGCACCTTTAAGCACTTTTTAAAAACGCTACGCACCCTGTTATTAGAAAGTAATTAAAGAAGTTATTGCATTTTGATAAGATTCAATTGAACTTAAATAATATCCCTTTGAACTTTTCATATAACAAAGGAGAAAATACATAAATTATACAAACAAATTAACTTAAAAATATATTCAAAACTTTTTTATAAAACAAGCTTTTAAAGTGAGATAAACTTAAAAAAATAAATGTTAAGTATAAAATAAAAACTTAGTAAAAATATTTTTTAAGGTAAGCTATTTTAATAACAAATATTAACCAAGTTAGAAATTTAAATAATTCTGCAATAACAAACCAAAAAATTTTAAGAATTATACTATGATCAATATTAATTTTATTTACAGTTAGTTAAAGATTCTCTAATAATCTTTATAATCCTTTATACACTTTCAATGTGCACTGGGAGCGGGGAAATGACGAAGGTTTTTTTTATTTTATTTTTTATAATATATGAAAATAACAAAATGCAAACAAATTATGGCAGAATTGCAATGTTGGGAAGTAATAAGTAATCTTTGGATAATCTATTCGCATTTTAAAAACAGTTATTCAGCATTTGAGTTTACTTATCATATTTCTTTAAATTTTGAAATACCAATGAAGGAGTCTCAGAAATTTCTAAGAATAGAATTAATTTCGTAAAAATCATTAACATTTGTTTAAATAAACAACAATGGCTGAACACTTACTTATGCCAATGTACAAATAAGACTTTTTTAATCGTCCTCTTCCTCCTCCTTGGCTATGACGCTTGTTTCAGGGGCTGTATACTCTCTAATGTAGAGTATATTATTGCATCTGATGAGAAGCTCTTTCATACAACCATGTGAAGCTCCATCAATATACTCTTCAGCATCTTGAAGCTATAAAAACAATTTAAACGTTATTTAACTATAAATCTTTCATTAGATTTTTTAGTGAAAAATATTACTAGAAAAAGTTATATGCTACAAAAAACAGTAAAATAAAGAACTAGTGGTGCAATAAGATTCAGGCGAGTATGGGCTCTTAATTTGAAATAACATCGTAATTTGATTACAATATACAGTAGGGTCCCAATTACCCAAGTTTCCGTTTTAACTGAGCTATCAAATATTTAAAGGATTTTTTTGTTCCAGTTTATTAATTATTTTTTTACCGCTGAAAAAAATGTAATTTTATCATCAAAACATTCAGGAAAACAAGCTGACAGACAACACGAAATTATTGATTAAATTATTGTTAATATCGTCAATAATAAAAATTAATCTAGCGAAGATGCGGGATAGTATCAATGGTAAATCAATATTTTAAAATCTCTCATACAGATGAACTAAAAGCTAACAAAAGTGCTATTGAATATATAGAACAAGAAGTCAGCCTTCTTACTATCTCTAAAAAAAAAAAAGGCAAAACTTTGCAGCAGAAAAGCATTAAAGTAATGTAAAACAAGAAAACATTAAGGACTTTTTAAAGTAAAAACTCTAATTCTCGTAAAGTATGCTCTTTAAGTGTTTTCAAGTAAGCTTTTTAATTATAATATGAACTGTATTTAGTGTACTCATATAAATTTTATATTTGTTAAATACATTACATTTATACCTACTATTTTTCTTTCCTTTTTAAGGCTCTTAGATTTAACCGAGTTTTTCGGTTATCCGAGTCAGTCATCGTCCACATTAACTCGAATAATCGGGAGTCTACTGTATTTCCAAAAATAAGTCAAGAGTACTTGAAAAATTTTCATAAGAAATTTTAAGTGGGTAGACCAGCTTATAATTTGATCCACTAAATTGGAAAAATTCCAGGCGCACAACGCAAACAGAAATACTTTTTTTGTCGATTATAATCGATCGATATCGTAAACATACATACAATATATAAGAATGCCTAAAATAATTGAAAACGGAATGCAAATTATTACAAAAATTAAAAAAGAAACACATAAATAGGGCAACTCGAAAGGAGCACTTATTTTTTTTTATTAATCTTCTAGCTTACCTATGTTTAGGTGATGGTCAATGCATAAAGAAAGAAAATAAAAAAAACACTAAAATCCGATCAATTTTGTTTCAGAATCGCCATTCATGTTTTTGTAGACTAGATGATCTTATCCATATTGTTGATAGGATGCTACATTTTTAAAGGCTTTTTTACCTCACTGTGCAACCATTACTAGATCTATTAACTACTCTAGGAGTGATACAATTTTATATTCCCAAATGTTAAGTGTTGATTTAAAAAGAAAAAAATTCAATCCAAACAAAAATAGTTTTAATGTTTCTAATTATGATTTTAACAGGTAAAATATTTCATTATAGATTCTGTTATCAATATGTTTGAAAATTTTCTGACAGAGTTCCTTATTAATTTGAAAAAGAATTAAAACAAGGAAAAACTTAATATAAAAGATTATTTTTAATTATTATTAATTTGCTTTGTATTAGACATTAGTTTATTATTTATTTGGATTTAAACACATTATTTAAGAAGGAAAGGAATTTAAAACTGAAATTCTCTAATATCTATCCAAAAGAAATTTATCTCAAAGCCAACGTTTATCAAGATACGCAGTATATTTTCCCCCCAGAGTTATTGAATCACTTATAGTATTTAATGCGTGGGAGAATGCATCTTCTCTTAATAAGATTTTTTTTTTAAAAAAATTTGCAAGTTTATTTCACTTATAACTTGTTGTGTTAGTTCAACTGTGAATGAAAGGGTTGCTGGGAAAGGAAATTGTCTGAAATTTAACTCTCAATATTTTTGGTGTTTAATTTTTTATGTGTTTCGTACATAGAAAATATATAAAAGACTCATTTTTACACATACAAGTAACATTTATAAGACTTGAAGAGAGAAAATTTTTCTCATCTTCATCACCACATAGAAGGTTATTGAAAAAATTACATATTCCTCCTTTTTCGCACTTTACAGGTTGCTGCCGCATCAAAGGAGGAAAAGACTTAATACTGTGAAATACACAGCAATAACTGCAAAAAGATAGATGATAATACCACGTGTATGTAAATTTCGAGAATCATGTGTTATAATAAATATTGCATTAAAAATATAGAGATTTAAAAAAATAAACGAATATCAATAGTGATGACTGCATAAAAAATTATTGAAAAAACGAAAGAACAAACGCGTCAAATAGTGAATACTCAGGCTCGAGAGTCGAATTTCATAATATTGGGATTTCCAAAAATCATGTGGAAAGCAACAGCAATAACTGCCAACCCTTAAAAAAAAAAATATTTAAATTAAAATGCTGCATGGATTTTACGCAAATCGAGAGTGTCAAGCAGTAATTATTTAAATGGTTTGATTAGAATTTCTAGTTTCTTAATAACAAAATATGAAAATGTCAAGACTAAAAGAACACGTTGATATCTGCAGCAATAATTTTAAAAAAGTCAATCGAAAAAACCGTGGTATTCTCGCATCAAAAATTTACTGATGTATGGACAAATTAAATTTTGTGTGTCACAATAATAATGTCTAAGCAATGTAGAATTCAAACAAAACAAAAAACATTAAGAAATTTTTTTACAAGAATAGCAGGCACAGCGATTTAAACTAGATATGGATTTAAATTTGGTATGTACGCAAATCAGACGCATCAAAATGTGATTACTCAATATGTGTGATTCAAATTGAGTGTGCCGTAATAATAGCAAAAAAAAGAAGAAAAAAAAACATGAAAAATAAGACAGAAACACGGATTTATGTTGATGTCAAGCGTTTAAAAGCAATAACTGAAATGCAAGATACGAAATTTCGATGTTGTAATATCACATTAAAAAATTTTTTAATCTACTTGTAGCTAAATAAAAAAGGCAAATATATCATATTGATTAAATAATTCTTCCGTAACAATTCAAAATTTGTAACAATTAAATCAACTGTCATTAAAACGACTACTACTTATTAAAATTAGTAAAAAAAGAAACCAATTTTTTAGCGAACGATGTTTTAAATGTTGGCCAATTCAGAATTACTTTTAAGACATAAATTTTATTCTTTTATGTTTGCCTCAGTAGTTTATTAATTACTGCTCAAGTTATGAAGCTTATTGCTTTTCTTGTTTTTTTGTCTTGTGTTCTCAAAGTTGCATCTTTTCCTAACAAATCTGGGTAAAATTAGAGATTTTGCATAAGTAACAAAATTTAAATTTTAGATTAGCAAAATTTAGAGAATATTTTGTCTGAATGAATGAGAAAATCAATATAATCCATTGATTTGCGAAATCTGCGAATCAACAATTTTGAGATTCGAATTCGCAGAAGAATTAAATGAACTTTTATAAATTCCTCGTCTATTTATTCTGAAAAAAAAAAAAAAAAACTTTCACTGGGAACATTATTTTTTTGTGCTTTGTTAACACATATATTTTTAAAAACTCTGAATAAAATAAAATTACAAATGTTGTAAATTGTCTATATAAACAAACACTTTGTCTTTTATTTAGTTACTAAATTATAATTTAAATCTTTAATTTAAAATTTCTTGAAGGTTTTATCACAGTTAACTTTTCAATGAATAAGTTCAGTTCGGAAAATATGGAGTAACTAAATTTTTTCCATTTTTACTACTGTCCTCGCAAAAATTTATTTTTTCCAGTGAAGTCCAACCCAGCACCAAACGTAACATCTAGTAAAAATTGTTAGAATTAAATAACACTAATATATGTGTATAACTATAACATAAACACTAGTATAGATAAATAACACTAAGACAGCAATAGCAGAATACTTATTACACAAGAAATTTTAATTTCAACCAAAACGTTATAGTCATAAGATGATATATAATCACTCAAACAATTAATACCTTCATTTTTCAACTAAATTTAATATATTTAATCAAATGATATTAGAAAACAAGCATAACACACTTCAAGCTTTAAAAAGATGTAAGATGTAACAATCTAGTCAAACCTTGGTTAACTTTGGGAACCAAAAAAATTGTCAGTTTACAGTGAGGGGAACCCTAATAACGAAGTTTAACACCATAAACCGTTTTAATATTTTCAATGATATTGAAATAATTAAATACAATAACTATGTACAAGGATATTTAAAATTTTAAAAAAGTTAGATATATATATATACATAATTTTAGATGAAGCTACAGATAAATGAATATAATTTTCCTATTAATGCAGATATTCAAGTTAGTCATATGATACCAAATAGGAGCTTTCAGTCCTCAGTTGGTTTCAATTATTAGGTTTAACACCCCCTGACACCTACTCATTACTTGGTAGGAAATGTGGTTAATATCTCTTTAAAAGTAAACCTCCTGTGATTCACAGAAGAAAAAAAGAAAGCAATGCATGAGCAGTTATGGAGTTGATATATTCACAATTGATCATCTATCAAGTGTCTGAATAAATGTTTAATTTAAATGAACACCTCAAAGATTATATTTCTGTTCTCTTTTTTTTAACCCAGCTGTGTTAAATACAGCCTTCTAGTTGATAAAAAAATAAATGAAATTTTCAGTAGGGAAGAAACATTGAGGGGTCTCATAACCTTCGGTAGTCCATATGAAAAGAGGCCACTGTCAGAATTATTTCACATAAACAGCATCATTATTTCTCCTCTCTTTGCGAAGATAAGGCAAAGTGACAGGAGAAAGATCAATTCTTTAGTAGTGAAATAGCACAACAATATTTTTAGTTATGGATAAGGCAAAAAATTTACACTCTTAGTGAAAAGTAGTATTTTTCTTTTTCTTGAAATTTAAAACAGAATTTCTTTTTTTTCAAATTTAGAAAAAAATGTAGTCCAGTTTGCAGAAACAGAAAATAACGCTTCAGGGTAAAAATGACTGTTCACGTCCAGTAACGAGAGTGTCTGCCTAGCAGAAAATGTACATGATGGCTTATTCATAGAAGATTCACAGGGAATTAAAAATATGTTCGTTTTCTAGGAGTGTCCATAACACAAAGCTTCACTGTATTCACAAAATGCGAAACAATTCACTTTTGGCCAATTTGCATAATTTATTTTAATGGCATTCTTTCCAGAAAAAAAAAAAGCTTCAACTCCTTAATTTAAGATATTAAACACAAATATTTAAAACAATATTTACCTGCAGATTTAAATAAGCATCAGCACAGGTAAGTACCCCATGGTACTCCATCCCCCACTTCAATTTAACACTTATTTCTTTGCCCACTAAACTCAGTAGAAAAGGCTTGGGATTGGTAACAGGAGTCTGAAAAACAGAAAAAAATTCATAATTGTGCTAAAAAAATGTCCTCTATGTTTGGTAAATTCTTTTGAAATCGAATTTTCAAGGAGTTATAGAAATACTTATTAATCAAAATCCCACAGTTGATGGATTGTTAAACACGATTCTTAGTAGATTACCCAACTTAACCCAGCGTACTATTTCCACGAGTCTGACGTGTGATGAGAATTTTAAGTCAAACTTAAATAGCATGACTCAGGCTGGTTGTTTTATTTCATGTCAAACAAATATCACGACTCTGGCTCATAATCAACATTTCGAATATCTAGAGCCATACTCGTGGTCTTAATCTCGGGCTAAACAAGAACGCCTGAATGGCCTCTTCTTTATATGAATAGGTATTTTATATCTTGTCTCTTAATCCTGTCTGTGTCTCTTGTCTTAAGCACTTTTCCCGAACATTTGGGTGCACAATATAGGCACGGCTTGTTCCAAACTTCAGTATAGTGCAAGGGGTTATGCAACACTAACAGCAGTCATTGAGCAGGGAGGTGACCACTTAGATCAGTTTGCAATAAAGAACTAGAGTTAGCTGAAGAGGTGCTTGATACACTGTTTTTAAATGGTCAACTTAGTGCACATTTCAACTGCCTATTAGAGTGGAAGAGCCATCCCCTCCATAGAAGATCAAAATTGTGATGGCACGTCTTTGGATCATTATGATTATTGATATTACTGTAATTCTATAAATCAGAACTTTAAAAATTGTTTCTTAAGTAATAGATAAAAAATACACATATTCAAGAACGTTTGGCAAGTTTTTGACAATAGACAGATTTAACCGTCTCTTTTAATACATAGTTTATGACATTTGTCGAAAACACAAAATTTTGGTGTAAGTATATTACTAGTATTTGGTTATTACAAATATGAAGTATTTAAAATTACGCGTGGTCAATCAATTATGTTCTTGATTTATTCTGACATTAATTTCTCATTTTGCTTTGACTATTACTGTCAAAAACCCAAATTTTGGTTAGTTAGTTATTAGTTATTGGCGCAAGAGCCAGTTGTGGCTATATCGCACCTACAACTTGGTGTTTATAAAATATCGATATTGATGCATCAAAACCAATGTCTTTGAGATATGAAAAAATTTTGTCGTGGGGACTGTTCCAAATAATTTTGGTGTCGAAAATATTAAATAATTATAAATAAAAATGTGCAAAATTGCAATTTATCCAATTCATTTAATTACTAATAATAAAAAAAACAACCATCTTATGTTAAAAAAACACTTAATCATCATCTTTTAAGTTTCTCCTTGCCCCAAAGCATGCAATTACAAAAAACAAAAAAATATTGTATTCAAGCTTTTGTTTTAGCTCAAAATTTCTCTAAAAATTTTAGCAATTTTTCTTTACAATAACACTTTCAAAATATCCTCAGCATATAACGTTTATACATTGTTAAAAAAAATTTGATAATGAGAACAAATTCATTTGATTTTACACAATACCTGAATAAAAAAGAACATGCGTTAAAAATAATAGAAATTTATATGCATATTCAAATAGCAATAATTTTTTATATTAAATTTAAGGTTACACTCATAAATTTAATGAATGCAAACACTAACTCACAAAAAATTTTAACCAGGAAAAATCTAGCAAACCAGAAAATTTTTTAACGTAAAAATTATGCAGGAGCATTTTTAGAACAAAATTTTTTCAGGGTAACTTGAATTTCTTCTAAAACCCGCGCAATTGGACATATTCTGCTTCATTATAACAAAAAATATTGTAAACAAAAAAAGTATAAGTTGAGACCAGAAAATTATAAATGACCACTTTAGATTTGGCTATTTTTCATTCATGATATGATATAAATCATATTATAATTATAGTAGTATATAATGCACGCGCTGTGCATCATTTAATATCTGATAAAGAGTACCCAATGACAAAAAAGAAACTTGATCCAGGTTTTTAGCCCTTATCAACCAGGGGTGATTGTGTGACAGAGTGAAAAACCCTGAAAATTTTATTTGCAAAAAATCAATTTAAATTTATTTATCATACATGATTTATACCTAACATAATTTTGTTCAATAAGATTTATAATTAAATTACCCACTAATGATGAATACTACAACTTTATAGCAGGGTTTGTTGATTTAACTCAGTTTGATTTAAATCAAATGATTTTTTTTAAAATATCATTGATTTAAATCATTTCTTTTTAAATATATATATTGATTTTAAAAGTTAAAATTCAGTGTTTTATATTATTGATACTTCTATTATTTTGTTTTCTTAATTTCAAAATTTATTTTAAATAAATTGCTGCATTAATTAATTTTAGTTAACAAAATTACTTTTGTTCTTGGTGTTTGTTAAATCCCAACAAATTTGAAATTACATTTTTAAAAATGTTTTGATTCTTTTGATTGAAAGTACAGATTTGAGTAAACATTTAATGCTGTCTTAATATAGACTTGCATAGCTGTAGAAAGTAATTAATAAGCATGATATTTTTTCAAAAAATAATGCAAATGTTAATTAAAATTCTACCTTTTCAATGAAAAAGCGTGGAATTAAAATCTACATTATATTTTATTGGTGGAAAATGTATATTTCTGAAGCTTGAGGTAAAAAATTTCCCTAATGTGCCAAAAGTAGAAAAAGAAAAAAAAAAGGCTGATGAATTCAGATATTTTTCTCCTGATATAGTGTCATTCTTCTCTTCAAAGTCTAGGTATTTAAAGCAGTAGGGTTATGTTAGCAGTAGGGTTGTGATACGTTTACAGTATCTTTAACATTATCTGATTTTCCATAAAGAAATTTTGTGGAAAAAAATTCAAATGAGTACATAGAATTTTTAAAAAATTTTTTTTAGCCATTTCGGCTAAATAACGTATGTTCAGAGAACTGGTAAATTAAAATAAAAAAATATGAATAATACTACGTTATAACTTCAAAATAAATCACCTTTTACAACAATTAATAAAAAGAATGAATGCAACATTTAAACAAGAAAAATATGATTGATTGAACATTCGAAAGGCTATTATACAGGAGCATTGTGCACCTATTAGTAATTTTTTGGCTTAAAGTCACAAGTTACTTAGTGTATGAACACAAAATAGTTATGTTTAAACACAAAATTTTTGTGTTTAGACCCAAATGATCATTATTTTATAGAACCGAAACAAAAGTATGCCCACTTCGGTTCCTTCATTTGAACCTTATTCACGTTGTTTTGCTTCCCACTAATAACACTAAATATACATCCTTATAATTACAGTTTTTAATTAAAATTTAGTAAGTTTCAATAGGAATATTTCGATGCTTAAGACACTAATAGCAGAGTTTTTTTTACAATAGTAATGAATATTCATAAAACAATAATACGTTAATAACAATAATAAGTTAATTCAAACAAAATAATTTATGATATAGACTCGTGCAAATTAAATTATTTTACTGTAAGTGTGGCCATTTTCTGGTGCTTTTACTTTCTTTTTCATTAACTTCGAATCAATACTTATTCGAACACTTCTTCGTCAGGTTTTCCGCTCAATTTAGTTTTCACAGCATTTCATTAGTTTTCGCAGTCCGCATTATTTTTTTGATATTAGCTTAAGATTAGGAGAAATGAAAAGTGATATTTTCTAATGGCAACGTTTAAGGAGTTGCCCTCTTTAATCGTTGCGGCGACCTATTTCGCGCTGAATATTCGCCACATCGCCAATATCCACTATGGAGACGATTTTGAAATTTTCAGTTTATTATACAATATTACAGCTAGGAATAGTTGTATAATGTATTAAAGTAAGTAATAACTTTTTCATAATCTTTAATATTAATTTTATTTACATCATATAGATTAATTCTAAAAATATTTTACGGTAATTTAATCTTCTGCCTATTATCTTTTTCGATGATTAAGTTTCCAATGCAAACTTAATGATTGCTAGTAAATGCAACTGTTTTTCTTTTTTGCCACTTTTTTTCAAATGACGTTTTTCTTCTTTTTCTTTAGTAAATAAATAGATTAATTAGCTGAAATAATTTGTGCCGGAGAAATGAAAAAGTGCCTATTCTACCAGCATTTGTACATTCCGTTAATTTTATTCTTCCCATTCCACTTTAATTTTAGCGGAGGATAAAATATTATACAAGTGTATAACTAAACAGTTAATGTGATATTACTGATTGTGCTTTCCCTCTGATTAGTTGATTTCATTTTTATTTTGTCTTCTAACAGAGGGTTTATGCAATAAATATTCCAGTTGTATATTTTCTTGAAATAAATATTACCAATTTATTTTCTTTAATGTTTTTTATTACGCTACTATGAAATTTTAAATTAACAAAATTTAAAAAGAAAAAAAATTTTAGTTAATATATTTTTTATATTTTTATTAATATTTTTAGTTCATACAATTGTTTGATCGTTCAAATGCATTGGCTTTTTTTTTCTTTTTAAAAAAAATAAAAAATTCACGCAATTCTAACAATATAAATTAAGATTTTTTTAACGAAATTTTAATTAAGAAAATTTCTAGCGTAAAAACATTTAAGTGTCTTTTATCACTTATTACTCTTTGAATTCAAATCAATCAAAAACTGGTCCCGCAGTCGACTGATCGTTAAGGAACGACTCCCAGCAGATCACCGAAGTCAAGCATCACTGACTGCGGTCAGTGAGCGGGTGGGTGACCATTTGGATCAGTCTGCGCGGGGACCGGGGGTGCGCGGTATGGGTCCTCCTTAAACTGCTCCACTGTAAAGTGCTCGACTTCGCGTATAGGTCGTCGGGCTATCGAAGCGGGGGTTCCATCCCCTCTGCAGAGGATCAAAATTGCGATGGCATGTCTTCGAATCATCCTCAGGGATGTTTCCCTGACCGTCGCCAATAGCCCATTGTGCTGCTCTAGTGTAACGTAAATGAACTACAACAACAACAACAATCAAAAACTGCAACTGAGATTTTGTTTGCCTTCCATTTATTTGTCTTTACTTGACTCCAAATTATTTTTTTTTATTATTATTAATTAAAATCGTGTACAATCTAACATAATTGAATTAACAGAAAATGTTCTGCTAACCCTTAGCATATTTAAAGACTCTGCAGTTGATGTATGATATGGGAATGGAGAATTTATATTTTAATTTTCCATGGTTATGGGATATATCCAGCTGCTGTAACAGCTTTTAAAAATGCATCCGTACATCTAGTTATTTTCGTAATTTTCTTGAGAACAATACTCAACTTCGTTTTGCAGTTAACGTTTCTTTTTTCCTTCATATTTTTTATGTCGCTATGAATGATGACAAACTGAAGTTTTAGAAAATATGTAACTGACATATAGAGTAAAAAAAATGTTTAAGAGATCTTGATAAAAATGAATTAAAAATTATATACATACTACAGGAGCTTCAAATTAAATTTTGTATTTAAAAAAAACTTTTGACGAATGAGAAATCTTTATAATAATCGCCTTTCAAAAGTTTTCTGTTTTCCTCGACTTGGAAATGTTAACACTTCCAATTTTCCTTAGACAATGGTTCTCAACAAATTTTGATATTTTTCAATCCATCTTCCTTATTAACGATTAGACAATTTTGATAACGTTTTTATTTATCTGATTTAATTTGATTTTGCGTTTTTTAATATATTTCTACTTCATTTTCGACAAGCAGTACATAAATTTATTAAGGGCGATTGATGTTTAAAGACCTATAATAAACAATCGAACAATAGCATGCATAAGAAATTCCTAAACTTTCAAACTACTATTTAAATAAACCACGTATAGTAAAATCAAGTTAGTGAATGAAAAAAAATAATGGTTGAAAAAATTAATGATTTGATTTGCTTTATAAATTTTTTTTTATACACAAGCGTAACTGAAGTTTACAGACAACCATAACTAATGTTACGTATATTTACAATCCTAGATTCATTATTATTCTTGCAAATAAAATAACTATTAGAAAGAAAGAAATAGCATAGAATCTGAACATTTCAGTTTCCGTGTTAAAAAGGCATGTTACTGTTATAAATCGGGGGAAGGCTGGAAATCATTTTAATAGTTTCGGCTTCAAAAGGGGCATTAATTTTGCAGCATGAGCAAAAACTTGTTTATCCACATTAAAAAAAAAAAATTTTTTTACCACACTTTCAAAAAGAAAAAGCAAAAAAAAAAAAAAAAAAAAACTAGGAGTTTTTTTTATTTGCCCTCAACTTGCTTTATGTAGTGAAATAGTGTAGTGATTGTATTTAGCCAATCATAGAAAAATAAATGCGACATGTTGTTTTTGTAATAACTTTAATAAAAATTGATTATTTCCTTTTCATTTCTTTGTTTTTTATGTGGTTATTTGATCCCTTAAGATTCAAAAGAAAACTGAATAATGAAACAATTTCTAAGCAGATAAATATTTTGTTTCAGTCAGACGTTAAAGATATCTTCGTAATTAAATGTTACTCAGAATGATATTAACAGTAAAAACTTTAAAATATTCACAATTGATTATGTTACTACCAGTTGACTAAGTAAGGAACAAACAGTTACAGCTTGGGGTTCATCCGCTTTTCCTTCGAGGTTAATATCTTCCTTACCTGTACTATGCATGATTCTTTATCGCCTTACGAGATCATCACCAACAAAACCAATTATTTTTATTTTTTGAAATGCCGGATGCTATTTAGGCAAAGTATGAAATAATCGTCCTGATGAGGTTATTATGTAAATGATGTGCATGTTAATGTGAATGACCTAAATCGGTGGTTGTTGACTTTCACCGGTAAATGTTGACAATCAAATTAGTCACTTTGGTGAATGTCCGAAATATTTATTACATCCGATTTGATATTAATTTATTCGTTGATATAATTACATTTATTCGATATTTTAATACTTACTGACGATAGATTAGAACAAACATCAGTGTTTGGAGTATCGGGCAAATATATACCGGGCAATGGCACTAGCCTTTAAAAAATCATCAGTGTAGGGTATACCGGGCAGTGGCACTTGATCTTAAAAAAACATCAGTGTAGGGCAGGGGTGGCGAACCTTTATACACCAACGTGCCATTTTCCCTAAAAAATTGCTTAATGAGGTCATAATGAGGTCAAATAATTTTGACTTCGTGATTATTGAGAAAATAATATTACTAAATACTATCAACTTAAAACTCTTTATTTACATTGAAAAAAAATACATTTTGCAATGTCTCAGTTATATACGTAATTCAACTTACGGTAACATCAGTGTTACTTCTGTTGCTGCAGATTAGAAGACCAATAACTTATATAGGTTGTAAGATGTTAGTTTAAGCAGGACTGTTAATTTTTTTTGCTAGTTATTTATTGTTAGCTTGTTTTTTTACTGTTATTAATTGTTTTTTTAGCATTAATTTTTAATTTTTTTATTAATAATTGTTTATTATTTTGTTTGTTTTTTGTGAATTTTAATTTAATTGTTACGTATGCTTCGTAGCGTAATAACATTTGTGTAATAACAATTCTTAGTGCAACAACAATTGTGATCGGTGGAGTGCCCAAAATATTGTGTCGCGTGCCATTGGTTCGCCATCCCTGGTGTAGGGTATACCGGGCAAATGTATACCGGGCAGTGGCACTGAACCTTAAAAAAACATCAGTGTAGGGTATATCGGGCAATGGCACTTGACCTTAAGAAACATCAGTGTAGGATATACCGGGCTAATGTATACCGGGCAATGGCACTTAACCAGACCTAGTATGACTAGACCTTTGGTAAATGTCCGAAATATATACTAGGTCTAGTGCCACTTTTGCTATAGCTTAAATATTTAAAAAAAATTAAACGAAGCGTTTGAATCAATTTTAAACTGATAACGAAATTATTGCTTTAAAATTAAAAAAAATATATATAATAAAAACTGCACCAGATAAGAATAATTGAAGTAGTTGCTTTACACAGCGCATGTGCGGAAAAAAATTTAAATAAAAATTATCCAGGTGCATCTAAAAGTGGATGAATATCCCAAGACACCCGTAAAAATTGGAAAAGCTTTCAGTGGAAAAACATTTAAGATAATCATAAATTATTTTAAAATGAAGTAACAATTTTAACAACTAACTTCATTTTCATCTTCAAACATCGTAAAAAATGTATTCTTTCAAAATTTCAAAATTGAATTGGATAATATTTTGAAAGCACGACAGTGTATAACATATTAATTACATCAATTCTTTTTTATTTACATAATGCCGTTTAATAACCGTTTAAATACAATTTAAAACTAATTTTACGGCACTGATTACGATCTGATGAAAGTAAAATAAAACTGAAATTCAATAGCTAATTCTGACAGATTAAATTTTAAAAAAAAAGAACTTTTTAATTTGTTTTTGAAGTTTGGGAATAGTTAATTGGAAGAGTAGTTAATTTATGCTAATACGATGTTACTAATATTAAAACAAATGGGAGGGACATTTCTAACATAAGGTTTTTTTTTTCCTGTAAAATCTGTATATAGAGCATTTCATTTGTAAAACATAAAAATTAATCATGATAACAAAAACATAGTAGATCTTTGAGACATGAACTTTTGATTAAATTTTATTCCATTGAGTTTGAGAAATTTTCATTTCCTTCTGTGTTTAGATCATTCTTAACATCAACAGTTCAGGTGTAGATTTTTCTTTATATGCTATGCAGCTAGGAAAAATGGAATTTAATTCGCTTAAAAATGCGTGTTTTGTTTCTTCGTCCATCTTTTTTTATGAAATAGAGCGCATGCGCAAAATGTTTTTCATCGCCGAATGGGTTTTACCGCATGCTGATTTCAAATACCGAGTTTACAGCCGTATTTTAAGAAGTCATGTATGTAATTAAATGAAATATTTCAAAATATGTCCATCAAAACATGATAAAAAATTGAAAGCTTGATTTAAAGTAAATTCGTAATAAAAAATAGGATAGTTCATGGAAAATGGACTTTTTTAGTTAGAAATTCTAAAAAAACATTTAGCATAACTAGTATCCATCAACATAAATTTGGAGAAACAAAATAATTGTATAACAGAAATGAATGTTACATTAACTTATATACAATTGTCCAACTTTCTAGAACAGAGCATTCCACGTATCTGAAAATTCTAGAAATTTGGTACTTCAAGAAAAAGAAGATTACAGATACCCGTACATGTGACCTATAACGTCAGCACCAGCTGATCGCTTGAAAGCAAAATGGCGCGCTAAAGTTGAACTAAGTTTCTCCTCATAAGTTAGAATGTTAGCTAACGTGAAGTTAATTAAATACAGCGTCGTATGGAACATCGAATTTGTTGCAATATACATTTTTCTTGTCTACGTCTTTTGCTTCAATTAGATTTATTATTTGTTTATGTATTGGTTATTGAAATTACATAAATTTTCAGGCTTTTGTGCTCGAAATCGGCTTATAAATCTTCGTCAAGTGGAAGAGGACAGATAGCACAATTGGCGATCGAAATGGACTGCAGGTGGCGTAGAGCAGAACTCTTTTCCTATGGCAACACTTCACATGCTTTCCCCATTAGCGTGTGGAAAGTCATAGAGGAAGGAAGTCCGTTAGTTTCTCTCTTGATTTTCATATAGATTAAAATCTTTTAACTTGAAAAACTATATGGAACTGAAAACTACATTAAACATAGTTCTAAAGAAAAGTATCATGGAAATTTTAAAAAATATTTTTATTAAATAAAAAGGAAAAATATTAAGAAAGGGGAAAATATCGTAGTACATTCCTATACAACTGAAAAGAGGAGGAGAGGGAAGGGAGAAGGGCTAAAGGCATGAAACCGGTCTCTCCCCAGATGGCGTATTCGAGTGTTGCGATCGCGAATAGGAGAGACAGCACCAAGTAGTACCCTTTGTTTATGTATTTTATTGTGGATATATTTTATATTGTAGATATATTGATATATTTTTGTTTTGTGTACTTGGCAACTTTGATACTTATTTAGTTCGTTTATGTAATACTGGCGTTCGTCCCTGTCTTTGTGTTAAGTAAGAAATTTACAGTAAAAGAATAGAAATCTTTAAGAAAGAGTATAGAATGTGTCACTTAAGAAAATTGATACTCGATGGGCTTGGCTTACTCGAAATAGAATAGGAAAAGTAGTTGCTAAATTAAACAAACCTTATGCTTCAATAACCAATCAGGATTCAGATACCCACATTACGTGACTTGCAAGTATCCCATTGAATAATTAACAACATAAATATTGGCGAAAGAATGAGAGGAAATTATAACATATTTCTCAACAAACTTGCCTCTGATGGGATTTGAACATCCAACCTTTGGTTTCGTAGTACGACGCTCTGAAACATGCATATTGTTTCCTTTTTAGTCTTAAAGTTCTTAATCAGACGTAGAAAACTGTTCAGTAGAGAACTATCATCAAATTCGAATAAAAATTATTTACAAGTAAATTTTTTATTATAAAAATCATAACACTTGCCTGCGTTATAACTGAGAATTCCAAAATGCTTTATAAATGTGAATTCTGCTTTTAAGTTCTCAGTTTGAAAATTTTATTCTCAAATAATGTATACAAAGATTATCCTTTCTTTACTTGGGATGACATACCACACAATAACATTTTATAATTTTAAGATCAATTAAGATAAATTTTATAATGTGACTTCGAAACAGAATATCTTAAGTCTTTTCGAAATTAATCATTCAAAATTAAAAAAATATTTACAAAGAAAACGATAAAAATTTATTAATAATCACAAATGATACGATTTCAAGTAATTTGGATGGTTCTTAATTGTTGTTTACTGAATTATGCAGCAGTTTTCTGTGCAGTTTCAAAGATATATACTATTCTATAAAGAAGAGGAATATTCTATAACTATTACAGTTTTGCACTTTTATAGGAACGAAGTGGACTTCACTTTAGTTCATTATGACTTAAAGAACAAAAAACAAAAATAATACTTTTTAACGTTATACTGTAACAGTATGCGATCACGAAATCGGAAGTTATCTGTTGCAAGATCGCTGAAATTTTTGAGAAATTGTTCTTTAAATGTTGGGTGCGCTCTGATTCAGAATGATTTACTAATGCTCTGAGGCGTTTTTCTAAGTTCTTTTGCCTTTTCCTTAGGGAAATTTTGCTTCTTATTTGCTGCTGAAAAAAAGCTTCCTGCTCTAGTAATGATTCTGATAAATACTGAATGAAAACTTGATAAATAGTAGCCTGAAAATATTCATCCCGCTAGAGGGCGTATGCAAGCGTTGTGATCACGAATCGAAAATTATTAGTTTTCCATTCATTTTTTTCTTAAATGAAGAAATAACTTTTTCGAAGTTTTGACGCATGTTTAGCCCCTCAACTTCTATGTCAGTCTATTTTATTTTCCAAACCTAAATAAAACGACTTTTTTTGTTATAATATAAATATTTTTATATTTCCCTTTTTTAAATAAAATTATTCATTAAAAATTAAGCCAGAGATTCTTCAATAAATCACAGCAACCAATACAACAACAATTTTTTTATATTTTTGCTTTCTTAAATGTTACGCCAAAATCGAGATAATCCATCAGTTTTAGGTAAACTTGAGAGTTCAATTGTATTGCCATTAAGAAGATGGAACGTTCACTTTCTTTAATCTTAAACTAATATCTGCATCACTGCGAATGAGAGCTACGGTCACAATCAATTTAAAAACTGCCTCAAAATGCTCTACCAGCACTGCCTTCTGATTTCTTTAGTAGAGTGTTCGGAGCAAAGTTACAAGCTGTGCATGTACTGAAGTGAAAACAAATTTTAATTTTATTCGAAGCAGCAAAACACGTTAAGATTTCGTTGCATTATTATCAATTTCATTTGTCATGTTGTGTAAATTTTATTCTAAATTTATTTTTGTATCGCATTGTATCTGTAAAACCCTTCATTTGATTATCAACTTTTATAAATTGAAAAGTGGATAGATTTTCCGCGTGGATTGTCACAACAATGTCAAGGGTAGAATATCTATTTTCTCACTGTAATGATTTATTTCTTTTTGTTCATATAGTAAAAGCTACGAAGACGATATTTGTCAAATTAAATTTTTGTTTTTAATTAAAGTCATAATGCTGGAAACAAAGTAACCTGTTTTCATTGAAATTAATATGATCATTATAAACAGACATTTAATGTCATGAATATGGTTTTACATAACGACTTGCCTCTTAATATAATGCTGACATTTATGCTAGGAGAAAAAATTTGTATAATATTTGACAATTTTGGTCCTGATAGATGAGCAGAGTATCAATATTTCTGCTTGTGTGTTCCCAGTGAAATTTCGTTAATATCTACTTTTACTTTGGATAACTTTTGCAAGAGTACTTTGTATGCTCTACATGACGTGGACGGAAAAGTTGATGTGTTTTGTTTCATAACGGAATGATATGCCAAATGTATTCGATTGCACAATTTTATCCTTTCAATTAGTGTTATTCTATTTTCCATATTGATTTAATATATTCCTCAGGGGGTTTACCATATGGTAAATATGGGTGTCACAATCCCAAGGTACCCCAGTGATTTTTATTCTAATGATTTTAATTTATCTTGTGAGTCATTCTACAAAATGTTAACAAATATTTATTTTTTGGTTGCCGCACCATTTTTGATTTTTTTCATACATTGTATGTGGAAACATATGTACCAAAGAAGTTAAAATCCATTTGCAGAAAAATTCTATCTTAATTTTTTTAATTCGGAGGGCTTGAAAATGGCGACCTTGCTCGTTTTTATGAAATTTAGGGGTGTCTTAAATCTTACATATTTTTTAAACTAATAGAGATAAACAAAAAATTCAAAAAGATATTAAATCTGTAGTTTTTTAAAATTAAATCATGTAAAATTTGTGGTTTTATCTGTACTTTAAAAAAATTGTAAGCACTGTAAAAAAAGAAACGAAACATTACTCAAAATGCCGATTTCCATATTCTGTTCATGAATCTTTTCTCCATTTGAATTTCTTATTGTTACGTAATCTTACATGCCTGGACATATTCTTGTGACTTCATCAGAATTATAGAACTGATAAACTGCTCTAAGATCAGCATCACTTAATGTCTTACCATTTCCAGGTTTCCTATTTTCGAGATCAGGCAAAATACCATTATTTGAAACAAGTTTCCGAGTTTGACGAACTAAATATTGACTGACACCAAATTCACCTGAGGTGCGTTCCACAGACCATGCTGTAGGTACCAGACATACCTTTTCCGATGCACATGTTGCCTTTTCCATCAAATCAAAATGAAAATTTTCTTCATTGTCTGTATCTGAATTAATGGGATAGATATCAAAACTAGTTTCAAGTTTTCTTTTTACATTATGCTGAATTTTAAGTAATTTTTTCTTTGTAGCACTTGTTATTTTCTCTTTAATTTCTGAATTTTCAAAGGTGAGACACCAATGACTTCACAGACCTTGTTTAAGTCACTCATTGCTGAAGATGAAGGTTCATATTCTGGATCCTCATCATTATCCAAATTTTCACATGCAAAGAGCTCATTATTCAATGATTGGATTTTCATATAGCATGCAGAACATAAAGATTTTCTGGGTGTTAATGGCAATTTTCCCAAAAAATTCTTAGATAATTCAACAGTAATTTCACGAAGAGATTTTTTTAAATATATTTCTTATGTACTGACATAGGATCACAGCAAGTTTGGCCAAAAAGATGGTGATATTTGCGCAAATACTTTTTTTCATGGTACGTGCAAACAGTATGGAATTCTAAAGCTAAGAATTTCCTTATCAGTTAGGCTTAAGTCATTAATAGTTTTGATTTCTGAAATTGAACTATAAGAACTGTTTTCACGGCTTTCCTTAGTAATTTCACCAATAGAGCATTTCATGTTTTCATTCTATAAAAACTACTAACAAACAAAAAATGCTATAAAATTACTCCCTTTCAAAGTTACCAGTTGACTTGCTTATGCTCTAATATACAGGGTATCTAATATACAGGGTATCCATGAATTTCAGTATTGAACAAAATTTGTTATGAAATGTCATGGTTTTTATTATTTTTTTTAAAAAAAAAATCATGGAAAGTCATGGATTTAGGTCTCCGAAAAATTTAATTTTTAAAATGGAATCCCCCCCCCCACACACACACAATTCAAAATCACCACTCATTCATATTTTCTTTGAATATAAAATAATTTTATCTTGTTCTAATGTGTTTAGTAAAGAAAGATTTTTAGGAAAGTATATTTACTTCTTGAGCTTATAAATGATACTTTCGAACTCATTCAGTTATATTAAATAGAATATGTTAAAGCAAATATAGATATATGTATTAAAAAATATATGATGAGATAACTTGAGAAACTACTAGACAAAAGCTTTCAGCACAAAAGCTAAATAAGGTAATAAATAAAAATCTCTTTACTGTACATAAAAATACACAAAAAAAAATAATGAGCTCAAAATGCATAGAATCATAGCGAGTTAGAAAAAAACTAACATTTAAAATTCAAAGGAAGAAAAAATTTTGCTATTAATAAATAATATCATCAATACACTTGAGAGAACCATAATTAAAATATTCTTTTATACAATATATATATATCGGAAATTTATTTGATGAAAAATTTAAAAATTTTGAATGTTATTTAAAAAAATATTTGAATTTAAAGAAAACATGTGTATGAAATTAGCTAGCTATGTCTTTGCATTTACTAAAATATCTTCAGATTCTGATAGTATAGTCTTCAAAAATTTTTTAACCTTACCCTATGTGTGAATAATTAGTATTATATTTGTTACTTTTTGCATTTCTACAGCAATTTTAATTAAATAACAATAAATAGAATAAAATAAAATCTAAATAAATTATAAAAAGAATAAATTAATAATAATTCATTCAATAATTATAAATTAAGTCCCATTATTTATTGAAAATCTTTTCCCCCGCAACAACTTTTTTACAGACTTCGTGAAATCATCTTCATTCGTCTTTAGCATCAGTATTTAGCTTGTTGTTTCAAAATTCAAGCAATTTCGTTTATCTGTAAAAATAAAGGGTAATTGCAGAAAAAATTCGTTCTACCTCAGCATTTGAAACTGCAATAGAGCAGGCAACATTTAACAACTATTTGATTAGAGGAAGTCTGTCCTCAATCACGCTTTCAGACTTCCATAGAGTGGCACATAAATTCTTTATACCCAAGTCCATACATTCAAGGACTTCCATAGAGTGGCACATAAATTCTTTATACCCAAGTCCATACATTCAAGGTCTGGCGATAAAAAAAAATTCTTACAGTCATCTCACTCTTCTAACAAATCACCATCGTCAATGTTAAAATGCTCTGACATCTCCAGTACTTCACTATTTCTAAAAACTGATGGAAATGATGTTATAAAGCTTTAGAAGTCCTGAAGCACTTGGCCCTGCCAGATTGGCACTTCCTTAACTGCATGCAACAGTATTTTCTAAATTCGTCAGTATGGCTTTGTAATTGTTGCGAATAGTGTTGTTTGTAATTGTTGTGAATTGTTGCCATCGAGTAAAACCGACTCTCATTATCGTTGTACTTATAGGTACTGTTTAAGACTTTATCAAACTTTACAAATCGCGTCAAAAGATTAAAGCTATCCTTCGTGGCTAAGGCCAACTTGTGATTGAGGCAGTTCATGGAGATAATTTTTTTATTCTTTTCTTTGATTTTCGTTGCAACTCCTTAATGTCTGCCAACCATTGCACTGCCTCCATCACTTGTAAAACTAGACCTCTTATCACAGCTGCAGTAATTCCGTAAGAATAGTGTCAACTTTACCGTCCTTAATTCAATATTGCTTAGCAATATTGATTATCTTAGAATTTTTTTATCCAATTTCAAAATGCTCCTCCACCTTGTTATACAAGCACTAGGTTGTGAAACAACATTCATTTGTATCAGTTCTTGAGCTTCTCAGAAATATCACACCATCTTCCAACTATGCTCAAGAACATTTTGGAGTTTTCTAACCTTTGACGCTGCATTTTTCATGCTTGGGATTTCTAAAGCTGTGTTAACTCCAATATTAATGGTGTGTCAAAAGGATATATGTGGTACTTCTAGTAAAGCGACTTCCTTTGGAATATTTGTACTATTATCGGTGGCGCATGATGGTAATATCTAAGTGCCACTCTGACACAATGCTTGCCATTACATCTGCTATACTTTGATTTGTATGATCCTCAATAAATGGCATGCAAGCCTGGCGGGTGGATTGAAGCTTCCATTATGTATTTATAAATAGCACAGTTATTGCAATTTATTGAATATTGGACAATGAAGTCCTGCAATCAGTAGCTATTGAAACAGTATTGGAGTCAATAGCTGAAAGGTGCTCTTTTCTAGTGTCAACTACAATACCGTAATTTTTGGTATAGCTGTCGCAAAAAAGTATTTTCCGCTAGGTACTTTGTGCCTAGGGTTCAGAATGTGAACAATGTTTCTGAGCAATTGTGATTCCACTTCACTTATAAGGCCGTTGTGCCTCAACTGTAAGTTTTTAAGCAGCATCTTGTACTTTTTTAAACAGTATTCCATGAAGGGGTTGGAATTCCTGCAGTATTCTTTTTTTTTTTTTCCTTGCTGCAGGCACAGGAGCATCATCTACACATGGGTGCCACTATTCAGTCATTAATGAAAGAATGAGATTGTCTAAATTTTCTTGTTTTTATTTTCCCCCACTGTTTTGAAATGCTGGCCAAAACTAAATTGAGATTATTATTATTTTTTTAAAGGAAAGAAAAATTATAGAGATAGGACGAAAAATAAATAATGATGAAATGAAAAATAAGTATAGATACGTATAGCCTCATTAAAAAATAAGTGGTTTATTATTCAGTTTATCTTGTTCGCTTTAAAAATAAAATGAAGAAAAAAATATTTAATTGATTTAAGGGGACCCGGAATCCCGTATACCACGCATGTTAAAAATGTCATTTTTGCTGTACCTTTTCTCACAATTTTACAAAGATAATGGCTTGAAATTTTTACACCTATTTTTATGACATTTGAGAATAATTTAACATAAGCTTTTATAAAATGTTTGTTTCAAACTTTAAAAAAAATTTTTTTAGTGGAGCAATGTCAAAAAAAGGCAAGAAACAGAGGATTTTGAACTTTAAAATTTTTTAAAGTGATACTTAATCACTTTTTCTACAGAAGCTCATGTCGAATTAAAGTATAACACTTTATACATATTGTGTAATTTTTTTAACTCTGTAGCTTTATTATATTTTCAGAGAAGGTACACCGAGTTTCAAAAAATTTCATTTTGAGATACAAGGCAAAATGTCTAATTTTGCATTAAAAAAATACACTTAATTACTTAGATTAAGATATATTAAGCTATATTATGGTTTTAAAACCAAAAAAAGTGTGGTACATAAATGAATCTTTTTCCAAAAATACTCATATTCGAAGAATTCTTATTATAAAAATAGATACATTATAATTTAAAAAGACAGATACATTATTATTGTTATTTATAAATCAAACAACAATTAAAAAACATTAATAAAAGAAAATGTAGCAATTAATCACATTCAAAATATAATTAAAATTAATATCCTCCAGTACAATCGTCGTCACACAACTCTACCTCTTCTATGATATCATTGTTACGTTTCTGTACCCTTCTTTCTTTTGTCGAATCTTCACAGTTTCGTTCGGCACTTCTTATTCGCTCCTTATCAATAGACTGCATTGCAGTAACACAATATTGCCCTGGTGGAGGGTTCAGTTTTTCCTATACCTTATACCGCACTATATTACCTTCGTTAAAAACACTCACTGCTTCAAACACACCAAACTGTAACGTATCAATGTGCACGAATACATTTTTAGGTATGCGTGACCAGATAACATTATTTAGAGATTTTGTGTCTTCCCATGGTGGCATCTTTTCAACAATTCACGGTGGGCTAAATCTCTGAAAATTGGTCTGATAGTTTCCATAACAGCTGCCGGCAAACTATTGTGTTCATAAGGCATACCAGAAACCAAAGCTTTCTGGTACCCACACCAAGATTCCGTTCCGGAAGGGCACGACCCATGTTGTGATTTCTCATCTGTCGAATATTTATGGTAAAATATAGCCCACACTGCTTGACGCATGTAATCTAAATTTCCAATATTTCACCGGATGACTAATCCATTATAAGTTTGTAGCTTATCAATTTGTGAATCAGTAAGGCGACCTCTTCCACCAACTATTTTCTTATCACTAAGCTTTTCATCTTTTTCACCAGGCGACGAAGGCGATATCCCATTCTTTTTTGTACATGCCCAATGCACTCGAACTTTTCTACTGGATATTGTACCTCATATACATTTTCCTTTTCAATATTTGAAGAAGCCTTAGAGTCTCCGTCACCCAAGTACTTCAGATATTTTAGCGAATGAAATTGCTCGCTGCGTTTGAATATGGCTAAAGCCCCATCCGCTTCCATTTTACCACTGTTTCCCTCAAAGTTCATTTTGCATGTGTCACTGTTTTTTTTTTATTTCATCGGAACAGACACAATGTTTTGAGAGCACCTCAACATCAATCACTTTCCCCGTGTCAACACTTGTAGCAGATGCAACTCCATTTTTTGATGAATAGCCGCTTCTCTTTTGCCATGTTCCATCAATTGCAACAGCAATTTTATGGCTGTCATTCTCCTCCGAGTTTTCAGATTTAAAAGTGAAAAGCTCAACTTTCTTTCGGAATAGCATTCCATAAAAACTCTCATGCAAAAATTTTTGCAATCACACAAATCCCAGTAAGTGGCTCTAATGCTGTTGTGGGTAAGCCTTTTGTTCGGTGGTAATATAATTTTCCTTCATGCTTTGTTTTATGATATTTGCACTAAGAATTTGGGCATTGAGCATGCGTATGCTTTTCATCGGTAGAACAACAATGGTAAAACACTGCAATGACTGCAGCTTGCGTGTCAGGCAGATCGCCAACGTTTCTACGAATAGCAATGCCATAATAATTTTGGAGCATATCAATAAATATTTCATTCAATCTGCCTTTTCCACCTAAACCTTTGATAGTTTCTTTTAACCTTCACTGGCGAAAACCAACTCTTTTCTGCACTTGCCCTATGCATTCTAATTTTGAAACACTATCGACGCCATAGACATCTTTTCCATTATTGAAAGCTTTGAAATCCCCATCTCCGTAGTGTGAAGTATATCTTAAACTACGTTCAGATTCAGAACGTTCAAAAATCCCTCGAACAACAAGTTTCGATACTTGCAGCTGAACTTTTATGGTTTTGGTGCGCATGTTGGACAACGAAGTGCCTTGATGCACTAGATTCTTTTGCATGCCTTGTTAAAAATTCTACAGAAATGACTGTACTTTTCCCGTGTCCACAGAAAGAGAAGCAGCTCATCCATTTAGCGATGAATATTCTCGTTTTGGCCACTTTTTCGTCATCTGTTACACCGCATTCGTATTTATTTGCAGAAATAAGTTTCTAAGCTTGTAACATTGAGGATCTCTTGCTTCATGTATGAAGTTTTGGTCTATATGGAATACTAAGCGTGCTTAATAGTTTATGGGCTGCTGAAAAACCCTTTCAAGACCTTTTCTCTAATGACTCTTGGGCAAGCCAAGCTCGCCAGCCATTGGCCTTTTGATATAAGCACCGCAAAGGTGAATGTACATGTCTTGGCTTAGAACCCCATGAATAGATGGTGTAATGTTACCACTAAATTTTGGGTTATACTGTGATCAATATATTAACTTCAGTAACAGTGTTACCCAGGTTATAAAAAATCAAAAGAAATACTTGAAACAATTACAACCAATTTTATTAAAACTAAAATTTTTAAATTAAAAGAAACTCAAATAATTTCCAAACGCTATCAAGTAGATACCACAAAATTCCAAATTATTAGTTACTTCAGGTTTAAAATTTAGCAATACGAAATTATATTTTCAAAAAAACAAAAAAAAATACAATTAAACATATAATCCTCAATATTCTAAATCCAGTAAAAAAAATTAAAAGTAAAAATCTCAATATTCCTCTAGATCCTGTAAGTACCCATAACCAGTTCTATTTTTTTTCTTCATATTTTCCAGATTTAGTACATCCTGCCAATTAAGGGTTCGTTTGTTATCTTTTTTGTACGATGTACGAGAATTTTTCTGGAAATTCTTCCTAGTTTTGTCAGATCTGCGAAACTGATTGGTATTTGCTTCTGATTTCTATTTCAATTATGTTTGTTTAGTCTTCAGAGTGTGTTTCCGCAATGCATTTTTAAGAAATTGTTGCTCTTCATTCCTTTAAGAGGGTATAGGAATTCATTCTGTATTAATTTAACTGTACGTGCAATTGTAATATGTTTTCCGTCATGGTGTATTCTATAACCTTTGGATCTGTAATCATATCCAACTAACACTCCTGCTTTTGCTGTATCAAGTGTAAGCTTGTTTTACAGTCAAATACTTTCAAGTGAAACAAATCTGTTTTTTTGTTTGTCCATAATTGACAAGGTTTAATTTTGGTGTCTAGACTGTTTTGCAGAAAGAAAGCTGTTTGCAATGCCCCCCCCCCAAGAATGACGCCGAAGGATTTTATAAGTTAGTAAAGCTCTAACTATTTCAATTAACATATAGTAATTAATGCAGGGATGCCAACTGCTCAGCTTTCTGGAATATTTATAATAAAGTGGTATCACATTATGTAGTAAAATTCATTAAAGAATGCTACTTTTAATGATAGTTGATGCCTACTTTTTAAAGAGTAACCAATAGATGAATGAATTGATGTTGCATTTTATATGATACTTATAATTTTTGATATGTAGTGGTGACAAAATTACTTAAAATGAAAAATACTAAATTGAAAGTAACTTAAATTATGTTACCACTAGAAAATAATACTATTTCACAAAGCGGAGCGAGTTGGCATCCCTAATAATGTTAGGTGGCTTTTCTCCCTTTTTCTTGTCTACGCTTTCTTAATCTCTAATAACGGGAAAGGAATTCACAATAACGGTTCTTTTAATTCAAAAGGGTATCCATACTATTCGACCTAACGGTGGTGTCGCACTTTTAATCTACATGTTATTCATCATCTCACCTTTTACTGTCTACTCACTTACTTAAGTTTTTACAATAGTACAGTATTATACTTCCACTGAACCATACCATTTTACCACATAGTGCACAGCAACTCTCTACATCCCCTCTATGCAACAGTGAAGAGGATTTGACAGTGTCATAATAATGTTTTAAATTTTGGTTTGTAGGAAGACTTTAATAACATCGTCTTCACCTCTAATGTTCCTTCTGTCAATGCGTGATTATGGTTAGAGATATACCACACATTGATATCACCTGAATTTTCACCGCAGATTATTTTGGCCATAAAACCTAGGGAAGACTCCTATTATATACGACTAGTCTTTCTTTCAAGAAAATTTATTGCTCTTCTGGGAAAACTGACATGAATAATATGAATAAGAACTTTTCCCATGAAGTTGCGTGCCACGATCCTTTTTAAAACTAGAATATGTTCTTGCTGATTCTTCATCCATCCAAGTATTAAAACTTAACATGTCTTTAAAATTCAACGTAGTTACTCATATATCTATATCATGTTCATCAATGCTATGCATCACAACATGTGTTACGAAACGAAACCTAGTACTACAATCTTGAAATATGCATGGGTACATAAGATCAGAGCATGCACTACTATGCTTAATTAATTAAAATAGAAAAAGCCTAGAACAATTATCTCATCTTAAGCTTTTTCCAGTCTCGTTATCTGGTACACTTAAATCTGTAGGAAGAACAGAAGTGCAACGTTTACGATGATTAGTAAGAGGAAGTATAGTAAGTCTTATTGCACAGAGCACATAATTTTTCATATTCTGACTTTGAAGCACCACCACATGAATATGCCTGCTAATGTCATTAAAGAATAAACCTCTAGTAAAGAAATCTTATACGAATATAGTAAATAAATTGCTTTGATATGAAAATTGTTGATTTGGTTTGCAACTCAAGTCTTAAGGAGAACTTAAACTTTAAAATATAAATTCTCCTTAGCTTCTAGAATTAATAAATGATTAATAAAAATAGTTGAAAAATAAACACAAATTAATTGATTTGCAATACTTTTCCTTTCGTTATACACTTGAAAAAGTTTTAAAGAACTGAACATTTTCTTTTTAATTATGAGAGATATTTCATCAATAGAGAAGTACATAACAATTGCAACCTAATTGGCAATTTTTAACTAAAATCATCATACCTGTTTTGGATTTTTTAACCCAAGCAAAGTAGTCTGTTAAGATATGCGTTATGTATTGTCCAAACGCTGCATTTCCAAACCTATTTAGGTGCACTCCATCCATTGCTAAATATCTATCCCAATTTATTCTGGGAGAAAAACTAAAGTGTAGATTAGGGCGATTTATTGAAAGGATATCCAGCATTTCATTCAATGCCTTCACATTCTTGTTCCACTGCCTAAGTCGAATACGTTCTGAAAGTCTCTTTTTAACATCTAGGTATTGACTACGCAATCTAGTTAATCTAATCTAACCTTGTGATAAAAATTTCACAACTAAGGATTGTATAACAAAATTTCTTGAAGCAATCTTCTTAGAATAGTTTCAAAAATAGATTTTTTAACCCAAGCAAAGTAGTCTGTTAAGATATGCGTTATGTATTGTCCAAACGCTGCATTTCCAAACCTATTTAGGTGCACTCCATCCATTGCTAAATATCTATCCCAATTTATTCTGGGAGAAAAACTAAAGTGTAGATTAGGGCGATTTATTGAAAGGATATCCAGCATTTCATTCAATGCCTTCACATTCTTGTTCCACTGCCTAAGTCGAATACGTTCTGAAAGTCTCTTTTTAACATCTAGGTATTGACTACGCAATCTAGTTAATCTAATCTAACCTTGTGATAAAAATTTCACAACTAAGGATTGTATAACAAAATTTCTTGAAGCAATCTTCTTAGAATAGTTTCAAAAATAGATTTTTTAACCCAAGCAAAGTAGTCTGTTAAGATATGCGTTATGTATTGTCCAAACGCTGCATTTCCAAACCTATTTAGGTGCACTCCATCCATTGCTAAATATCTATCCCAATTTATTCTGGGAGAAAAACTAAAGTGTAGATTAGGGCGATTTATTGAAAGGATATCCAGCATTTCATTCAATGCCTTCACATTCTTGTTCCACTGCCTAAGTCGAATACGTTCTGAAAGTCTCTTTTTAACATCTAGGTATTGACTACGCAATCTAGTTAATCTAATCTAACCTTGTGATAAAAATTTCACAACTAAGGATTGTATAACAAAATTTCTTGAAGCAATCTTCTTAGAATAGTTTCAAAAATAGATTTTTTAACCCAAGCAAAGTAGTCTGTTAAGATATGCGTTATGTATTGTCCAAACGCTGCATTTCCAAACCTATTTAGGTGCACTCCATCCATTGCTAAATATCTATCCCAATTTATTCTGGGAGAAGAACTAAAGTGTAGATTAGGGAGATTTGTTGAAAGGATATCCAGCATTTCATTCAATGCCTTCACGTTCTTGTTCCACTGCCTAAGTCGAATACGTTCTGAAAGTCTCTTTTTAACATCTAGGTATTGACTACGCAATCTAGTTAATCTAATCTAACCTTGTGATAAAAATTTCACAACTAAGGATTGTATAACAAAATTTCTTGAAGCAATCTTCTTAGAATAGTTTCAAAAATAGATTTTTTAACCCAAGCAAAGTAGTCTGTTAAGATATGCGTTATGTATTGTCCAAACGCTGCATTTCCAAACCTATTTAGGTGCACTCCATCCATTGCTAAATATCTATCCCAATTTATTCTGGGAGAAGAACTAAAGTGTAGATTAGGGAGATTTGTTGAAAGGATATCCAGCATTTCATTCAATGCCTTCACGTTCTTGTTCCACTGCCTAAGTCGAATACGTTCTGAAAGTCTCTTTTTAACATCTAGGTATTGACTACGCAATCTAGTTAATCTAATCTAACCTTGTGATAAAAATTTCACAGCTAAGGATTGTATAACATAATTTCTTGAAGCAATCTTCTTAGAATAGTTTCAAAAATTGGTTATTAATTTATTCATTCTCTTTTTGCAAGCATTTTATTTTAAAAAACAAAGCCATTAGCAATTGAATTTAAACTTAGCCTTTTATATACTTGTAAGGATAAGGATTAGCTTACGCTCGAAGATTTCCTTTCTACAACAAGATCAGCGGTCCTTCTACCGCGTATTCTTATAGGGATAAGACGCAAAAATATATCTTCTAACTCACATATAGGAAATCCTTAGACTTAATAAATTGGAAGAAACATCACCGGCACAGAGCCACATGCCTTTACATGAAAGGCAAAATAAAAAAGGGAACCATCTATTCAAGATGGCACCGACGTTGATGCCAAAAAAAAAAGGGAAGAATATTCAATTCAGAACAACTACATCTTTTTCTGACTGCTGCCGAGCGAGGGCCCAAGAGAAGTGATCACAGCGTCCCTTCAGCGCGGGAAAGTACGAGTTTTAAAGCAGGAGAGAGCGACTGTCATTGGATGGGGGAATTACCACATAGTTACGTTAACACCAATCAGTGTAAATTAGTACTCCCACATCATACCGTGGCTTCTTAACCTTGGCTTCTACATCAAAACCATTGGCATCCTGTAAATAAATTAAAATCTTTTAGTGAAAATTTTAATACTACTTAATTTCAATTTTAATACCTGTCTTTTTTCAGATGTCTCACAATCGAAATCGTCATTTTAAACACTCACAGTATCGTTCTTAGTGTTACTAAACATACTTCAAATGAAATTGTTAAGCTAAAAAATAACAGAAATGGGATTAAATGATTTAAAATTGATTTTAACTAATGTATAACAAGAATAAAATGCATAATTTTATTACACATACCTTTTCAAACTTTATATTGGAGACGAACTCTTCCTGGCACATCATCAAACCTTTTTTTGCTCAGCAGTAAAATTAACACTGCTAGCAAATGCTGAACATAATTTTTCTATATACGTTAGTATATTAATGTAAAATGTATAAAATACATTGGTGTTTCATTAATAGACTTCATTTTTTTGATGACCAAAAGCACTAAGCCTAGGCAAAGTTTGCTTTGGACGCAATAAAATGTAAACAAATGTCATCGGATGGGTAAAATGACCAACCAATTAGGTTCATTTTACCCATGTGACGTCATTTGCAAGTAACCAATTCTGCTAAAGTGGAAAAATGGGCAGTTGATGACGGACATTTTCTTTTAAAAATACCCTCTACTAAAACACGTATATTCCATCCCCCCTATTGGAATGATTGATGGGTGACATGCCCCTTCATCGTATTCCCCCAGTACCACTAGTTAGCTCCATTCGATGTATATAGTAAGTCTCATGTAGCGTCTATCATTTTTCAGCAACAAAGCTCATCGTTATAAATATTGTCAGCATGTTTCGGTTTTGCTGATGGCACCTAAAACTATAAAATACCAACTATGTGTTCCGTAATCACCGCTGAAGCCATTGCAATTTTGTTGGCATTATGGCTTATTTCAGCTAGTTAGATTCGAAAATACTGCATTTATTCGGATAGTTTGTGCTTATTGCTCCAACTGAAACATTTTGACTGGGAAACTCATCCCATTTTGTGTTTTATACAGCATTTACTATTTAATTTTCATTAGAATGGTTTCGGTATTTTGTTTGCTGGGTTCCAAGTCACGTTGGAATCCCGGATAATAATTTAACCGATACAGCCGCGATCTGCTACTTCTGCCTTTAATTTTTCTATACCACTCACAAAAGTAAAATTACATATTAAACAGTATATAAAGTCTTTATGGCAGCAACGGTGAGATAACCAAATGAATAATAAATTGCACGCTATTGTACAACTTGCCCGCATTGACTCTACGTAGTGCAGATGTTAAACTTACCCGCCGGTGTATCCAGACATAACCAGACTGACTCAACTACATTTGTTGTTAAGGGGTCACAGTACCTTTGCAACAATTTTTTAAAATAAAGGTATAATCATTCATTTTGAGGATGCGTTACATGCTCATTTAAGTTATAATCAATAATTTATCTTCAAAAAGCAATTGAACTGTTTAATTTTTTTTAAATTTTAAAAAAAGTTGAAAAAATTCTAAATTTTTAAATCCCTAAAGCTTTTTTATTTTAACATATTTTCAAAAAAAGTTTTTTTCATAGTGCTTGAAATATTTATCTTAATAATTTTGTGCATTCATTTGTTGATATATCAATTAGAATATTTTTTATAGATTATTTTGTAAAAAAGTAGAAAAAAAAGGGTAAAAATTCCTGTTAGGTATATATAACATGCCGTAAAAATTGTAATACCTCATAAAATGCTTATTCCATGCACAGTTTAAATAAGTGTATTATGCTCAAGATAAAAAAGTTTACTTCAAAGCTTTATCTTAAATAGAAAAAATTCCTTAGGGATTTAATTAAGATTAAGACACAAAATTATCATCTATGCGAAAAAGCACTTTAAAGTCAGACTGCTGAGCAAGTTTCTGTATTAGAACAATTTAAAATCATTCATAACTTTTTTAAAAATGTAGATAGAGAGATGAATTTTTTTCTGTACATTTGAAATACTTTGAAGTTTTATTATAAGCAATAAAAAAAAATTTGGTATTTTTGTCATTTTTTGGGTACTGTGACCCCTTAAAGGAACCTCCTCCTCAATGCTTTTGGGTATTAACGTGCTGTAGATATTTTAAATTGTATATAAATTTTAATCTATCCGTGATTTGATTAACTTTTATAAGTATATTCTTTCGTTCCATTTTACTTATTTCATAAAATTTTATTGAATTAACAATTTGAACTGATTTTATTTCACTATCGCATTTGATTATTCCTGTACCATTTCAAAACCAATTAATGTATTTTATGAAAATAAATTTAGTATGTAAAATGTGTTCTCATTTGTTGTCAAATATGTCACAGCATGTTCTCATTTGGACCTTGCCCCATAAAAACCAACATTCAATCAATGTAACCTAAATGCCTATTGTAATAATTAAACTAAATGTAAATAATAGATTTTAATCTCTTACGCTTGTAAAGAAACAATAACTGATTTTGCTTCGTAATCTCCACGTTGAACTCAATAAAAAGTATGTGTGAACAAGCGTTGCATCGTATTTATCTCGTTATATTTACTACCAGGCCCTCCAGCGGTAAAGGGACCCCATTATGACTCCTTTTGCAAGAGAGTTTCAAAAAATGTTTTACGGGTAAGGAAGTTTCATTTTGTATTTTACTTGAAATGTCATCTCCAGTATCAAAATTCGGTGTGAAGTTAATTGTAGATTTGTCGGTTGAACAGAAAGTGACACTCAACTTCTCTTCGTCATATTTAACACTTTGGGGTTGTCCCAACAAACTATTCAACACTTCCCATGGTCATGTATCGGAGTGATACTGGGTTCATATAGAGAAATAAAATGTGTCTTTTTTTTCAGATTCCAAGCACAAACACACAAAATTTACATAAACTTGTTTCCCATAATAAGATATGGAAAATAATAGTTAAAAAAACTGTCTCTGAAATGTACAACCTACAATGCCCGTCAATAATTTTAATTCAGCAATCTCCTTCTGGGAATAATCTTGACCATCTTTACAATAATATCATAAAGAGACACTTTGTCATAGCAAGTTCAATTTGTATCTGTTAATAATACTTGTGATTTCATTTCTATTGTCCTTCACAGAGTTTCAGACAAAAGCTGTTGCCACGAGTCGCGCGAATTTCTTCTAGGCTCAATTCCTTTACATTATAATTGCACTTTATTTCTAGAACCATCACATCATCTTCTTTGAAAAAAAGTCTATCTGGTGAGGCAGTTAAAAAGGGGAACAAACGACTCAATTCTAAATCTGTTCAACGAACAGTATACCCATTGTATTTCTTTTCAATCATACCACGAACAAAATCTCTTTATGCTGTCCATATGAGACAGCAGCAATTTGAGACAAGTCTTTTCTTTTTTCATTAGAGATGTTCTCAGCCAAATTTTCGAAATCCGATCTACGAGAAAAAGCCATGTTTGCAAACCAAAAGTTCTTTATCGGAAAAAAATTATTTTTATCAACTTAGGCTTTAAACTGGTTATAACAATATTATTTCCTTAGACTTTCCCTTGACTAAAGGCTTTGAAGTTGTTGGTGCCTTTGTGCTAATAAAAGATTATAAATAATTAATGCTATAAAATGAATAGGAATTGAAATAATTTCACGGAACACACAACATTTGAATCCTTACTTTTTTTAAAACGTAGAAATATTAATCAAAGTCATATTTTAGTTACTATTTTTTAAATACAATATTTAAAAATTGTTGCTCTTATGTAGAAAAATGTTGAAGTATCCGTCTACGTTCGGCACAGAATTTTTTAAAAAAAATTAAAAACTCTAATTTTAAACGTGTTTGGTGTATTGTAGATTAAAAAAAACAGTGAAATCAATAATAATCAATCATTATTTATTTAAACTTTGGGAAAATGGTAATATTTTAGCAAAAATTTTGGATTTTAATACGTAAACGGCTAATTCTCTACACAAAAAAGTTATTAACATATCCCTTTTATTTTTTTATTACAAGTACTTGATACCTTTAAGAGTGTTATGAACTAAAAACTAAGAATTATTAAAATAATTACACATAATATAGTTTTAAACATTGAAATTGCATAAAAATGTTTTAAAAAAATTACTAGCTACCAGCACTTAAAGTGGACATAAAATAAAATAGCTGGAACAAAGTTTGTAGTTCATTACACTCTACACATCATAGCGAACAATTGTGTGTGAATTGAATGACAGCTAAATATGAACCTAGTTTTAACGTATTCAATTGTACAAAAGTTATCTTTGGAATAAATTGCCATATCACATCATTGTTTAGGCTTTCGTTGTTGTTTTGTGTACGACCATGTAAACACTTTTCAAGCAAAGCTTTATCACAAAGTTCTAAGTACACAGGTCTAATAATTTTTAGAACGCTATCGGGAATACCAGTGTTTTTTTCCACATAGTCCTCACCTGAAGCTTTATACCTTTGGTAGCGACACCAGCTGTCAGTACCAATTGGACACTGTGCATAACATTGTTTTTGTTCGATGCTACATGACAAAGAGCAGCTATCACATTGCTCAGAATTTCCAGAACAGTTTTGTGCTGACTCCGCATTGCAATTCCATAATATTTCTGGAGTTTGTCGATAAAGGTGTCGGTAAGCTTACCTTTACCTCCTAAACATTTGTGTTTTTTTTTTAAACTTTCACAATCTACTGCCCACCCTCTTCTGAACATGCCCAACACATTCGAGTTTGGTGACAGTCTTTCCCATACATATCTTTAACATATTCAAACGCTTTGCAATCGCCATCACCATAGTACTCACTATATTGAAGTTGTGCATTTCTATTGATCGCTTAAAAATTCTAAGGGCTCCAACACACTCCATATTTGATGAAGATCCTGTGTGATCACTAACACAGATATGGTTTTGGCCCGGATCCTGGCTACAAACCCTTTCTCTCTGTCTATACCATACTCATATAAAATCACACGTACGACAGCTAGCAAAGTCTCTATGCAACAGTGGGACCTCCAAATCAATAATAAATTGCACTCTATAAAAATTGATTTAGATCCATTGCCTGTGCTACGGAATCGTAGGGCAGACGTCAAACTTACTCGTCTTCGAATTGGCCACACTCGATTGACCCACGTTCACTTGCTGTTTGGTGAACCTTCTCCTCACTGCAATACTTGCAACGTTTTACTCACTATCCATCACATTTTAATTTATTGCCCATGTTTTAACCGTCATCGTCTAACCTTTTTTGGTAGTTCTATTTTAACACTGCAGGATTTGCTACTGGTGGCTTTTGTGAATAACAGTGTTCACTTTCGTTGTTGTTTAATATAACGTAGTGTTCTGTAGCACCAGGTGAAGTAAGGGCTACAGACTCAGGCCTGCTCAGATTTTCAACTCGACTGTGGTCTGTAAAAAAAAGTATGTATAACATATAATAACATATCACTAAAAACCTTTGATATTTTATAAATTAGCAACAAAAAATTACATTCACCAGTAATTCTGCAGCATCTTTAGTTTCCATTTCACTCTCGCTTGCAGTATCTGTGACAAAACCTGCTTAAAAATATATCTATTCTGATTAAATGCATCATTTTTGACACAACATATTTTCATAACCCATTTATGCTTAACCACAAAAAGTGATCGATATATAAAAAAATTATATATTAGAAAAGTTGTATCACATATTTCTTTCCATCAAGTAGATATTTCTCTTTGTTACTCACCACTTTATTTTTAAAAAAGGACTACGTATCAACTTTAGATGCAAATATGAATTTTTAAATAATTAATATTATAGTATACATAACCACCTTTTTTTCAGCAATATTTTTTTATTTCCTGTGGCAAGGTACAAATAGAAAGATGAAATAAGTTTATAGAAAGTGATTGCCGAAGGCTGCAGAGCGTTGCCCGCAATGCACCACGAGGAGGTAGATCTACGTTTTTCAGCAATATAAATCCTAATAAACAAATATGTGTGCTGCCACTTTTTATTTTTATAAAAAACAATCCGTTCTTTAAAAAAAAAAAAAAAAAAAAAACACTAGACATAGATGGGTTTTAAGCTATTAGTTGATTATAAACTTCTTTCGCTTGAATGATACACAAATTAGAAAAAACAGTTGATATGTTTCAAGCACCCATTTTCACGAATTTTGTGATACGCCGTAATGGTGGGCTTGTATTTCTTCTGAAAATTTAAGGTTATAATCTTCGCTGAAATCCACATGTATTACAGCTTCATTAGATTTCAGATTTTTAATACAGTCCATGAAGATTCATATTGTTTTTGGATATTAAAAACATGTTTTTTGTAGAGGTCGAATTTTTTGATAAATTTACTAGTTAGTATAGAAACTGAAGAAGTCATGAACATTTTTGAAACTTTTTTAACACTTAGTTTCTTTCCATCTTTTTCATACATCTAATTTTTATAATTCCATTCCGCTTGTGCATCTGTGTTTATTTCATTGAGAGGAGCTTTCTTTCTGTAACAAGATGGATATTCATTATACATGCAATCTTTTGAATGAGGGCTGCATACTGTCGCTACAGTTAGATCGCTAACGTTAATTATTTCCATTTTTTAAGGGCAATTATTTTAAATTTTATATTGCTGTGCAATTTGCATAAACACGTGTTTCGTGTGTCAACTGAAGGTGACTAAACATAAGAGGGACGGTTTGCAGCAAAAGAAGCATAGGAGCACTTTCCACCTTCTTCAAGGAACTTTTTATGTAAGTTCTTTATCGTATCTAAAAGGTATCTTTTCTGTTTCTTTTTCGAATACTTTGTTACAGTTTCGTTCTTTCCTGCAGTTGCTCTACTGATGTCATTATTTTTTATTGAATAATTTTTTTGTTGAATGGCTTTACGAATTTTGGATTTCAAACATAAAGCTTCTGAAGCAATTTTTCTCATCAACCTAATATTTAACATTTGTGTTTTAGTAAACTTCAATTGCCATATTCGGTAATTATACAGGATTTTTACCACCGGGAAAAATCGTACATATTAATTTAATGCATTTTAAACTATTTTATCTATTCTCTAACATTCACCAATAAAAAGCACACAGTTATAAAATTGATTAATGAAAAATACCAAGCAGGATAATAAAATGGTCCAGTTCCAATTAATATATAATCCATATTAATTTGTGAACCCAACCGTGTATACTTTTTTTTATATTTTCAAATTGGAGAAGGAATTTACAAATGCACGTTAAGGTTGATCTTTACTGAACACCCTGTACAAGTGACAGTGGGTGATTGAATTTTGCAGCAGGGGAAATGCTTAAGTATTAATTTCTGATAGCTGTAAAATAAATTAATATGTAACAGATTTTTAAACGTCATTTTAAATATATTAAGAGTATTCGCGTACAACAGTTAACTAGAGCTCGACAGCGAGATTTGCGCTGGACACATGGTTCTTTAATTGTTGTGAACAGCAATAATAAATTTAAATGAAATGTTATTAAATGGATAAATACAAAGATTCGAACGTGCGTTTTTATGGAAATCCCGAAATCTTGGAGAGCTAGAAAAGAAGAATATATATAATACATTTTATGACTTAGAATATTAAGAATTACATTTTATATCACGTTAAACAAAATTTAAAATGCGTTTAAAATCTGTAAGAAAGTTCCCAAGACGAGGATCGTTAAAATACAAGTATTAAAATTTTGTTTGCTCAAATTTTATTTGGTTTAAATTTTGAATGTTTGTGATAATAATTAAGTAGCATACATTTTATTATTACATCCATTCATTCCAATCCGGATCTCCTGGATCATCTTCAAATTCATCTTCTGTTCATTCATCTTCTTATAACTCTTCGATTTTCCTTTTCTTTGGCATCAGATGCTCGATACCTTCCGTTTCTGTTGTTAGTGTCATTATTTCTACCAACTTCAATCCTTCACCTGAAGGAGGCCCCTGCAATAAACAAACTGAACTTTGACTTATTTATTTTTACAAGGAGGGTGATGAACCAGCCCCCTGCTCACTCCGTTCGCTTACCCCCTTGATGGGTCACTCATATCTTTTCTTGCTTTAAAATTCCATACCTCCCTACCACAAAAAAAAAAAAAAAACCTGATACATTTGTTTATAAAATAAATAATTATAATAATTGAATGTAAAAACATTTTGCTAAAACGTTAATTCTAACAAAGTGAACGATCACTTGGATTCAAAAAATAATCAATTGAAAAATAATCAATATGGCTTTTGCGCAGGAATTGAATAACCCTTTTTGGCATAGAAAGATTTTTTTTTGAAGAAATTTTTATAACTAATGTTTCTTTATTTTTTTCTTCTTAAACTCAGTTTTAGTGTGTCAATTACATATAGTTTAAAATTTAAATAAATATTAAAATTTTTAAAATGCTATTTTAAAAATTTTTTTAAAGTAGAATTTTCATTTTAATGGAACTAAAAGTCTCGTTTTTTTATTTATTTAAAAAGGGTGTGTATTGAAAAATATTTTAAAATGGCTAAAACATAGTTATTTCCAAAAATAATTACCTAAGTCATTTATAGGTAAAGATTTCTCAATTAAGTAAATGTTTGAAATTGAAAGCATAAATCTTACTTCCAAAACTAAAAATGAATGCAAAAATTAAAATTATTAAATGGTGATTTGCACACCTGGATAGACAGACTTTCACACCGTCTTTTTAGTATGATTTACCTGTACGTCGACTTATCAACGATTTTTTGAAATGCTTATTTTCACTCCAGAAAATTTATGGTATTTTCTAGCTCCTATTTATTCACAAACTTTCCTCTGAAATGATTTGTTGTTTTGTGTTCACCCTTCGCCAAAAGCTTTTGTACACCTTTTTATTGCGCAGCCTGGTCACTATAAATTATACCAGTTTCGGGATGGCAGTACCGGTGTATTATTGGCCACAAATCCCTCTTTTTCTTCCCTGCTGTTAAAATGAACAATCCTTCTTTGGTCTCACTGCATTACATACCTGAAACGATAATTTATACCAAATAAAAATTATCCTAAGATAAACTACAAAATAAAGATGAAACAAATTTAATAATAATTATAGTCTTATTAAAGAATATTTAAAACAATATAAAAAATTTTGACTATGAAAACATTTGAAAAAGTATTAAATCGGTAATAAAGATCAAAATAACCTAATTTTTCTATTTTGTTTCTTTTTTGTAAATGCTTACCAAATACGGTTTGTGTGGGAGAGGCAGTTTTTCTTCCTCTGTTGTATTTTCTTTTCGTTAAAAAAGTTTCATCGACCATGATTGTTTTGCCTGCAAAATAATTTGTTATTAAATCTGTTGCTAACATAATTAAAATCTTTTTTTTATGCAATAACTATGATTAGTATGAAAAAAAGGAGGGAAAAAAACTGAATAATTTTTGATTGCTTGGCAGTGGATAACGTGCTTGGATTCATTCTTTACGGTCCGAGAGTCTGACCTCAGATATGCTAATTAGTTAAGACGATGTTTTAAGTCACGAAATCAGATACAAAAACGTACTTCTCTAAATAAAAGTACCTTTTTTCCCCGAAGGATTTAGATTTCTGTTCTAGATATCTGGAAAATATGGACCCTATAGTTTGGAATTGAATATTAATTTAAACTCTATACCGTAAAAATCTGTTTTAATTGCAAAATCCTTGATTATAAAACATTTTTGATTGCAAAACTTTTGTTAAAAAAAAAACTCCTTACTTTTGGCTCATAGTTGCGTTCTGTCATCTCAGTTTTATGATTTAAAACTAATTAAGAAAATGTCTTAAAAGGAAAAGCAGTGTTTAAAATGTTGCAAAGAGAAGAAATAATAGAAATTTAAACTAAGCGAAATAAAGAAAATGAAATAAAAAATTTATAAAAATAAGTAAAAATCAATAAAACGAATAAAAAAAAATTCGATTCAAAGGGAGTTGGAATTGTATTTTATACTATTTTGATTAGCACCTATTTTTTCTAAGCAAATTTATTATCATACCATCAGAGATAACATTGCCTCTTGATCTTTTGCAAGTATCAGAATATTGAACATTATGGGGTTAAATGTAGGCTATAATGTAAAAGTAGCATGAAACGGCTGAAAATACAATGAGTAGTAATCTGATACGGTTCCGCTTGATATTGATTCTATTCCTCTGGATCTTCTCCACGAATTCAGTTCCAGAATTAGCTCCGTAATTTTCATCTTAGATATGAACATAAAAACAATCGCTAAAATGTCATTGTAATAAACCTTGCACCCTTCAAAGAAAGTTTTTTCAGTGGCTGCCATAGTTGAATTGCACCCACTTACATACTTGTTTTTGCAGGTATATCGAAATTTAAGTTTGGGCGTTTCCGTATACGTTGTTTTCATATCAGGCATACATTTTGGTGCTGTACTAGATAATGTAGGTAAAAGTCCAACATCTTGCGCAAATTTAATAGCGGTTTCCTCTGTTTCTAGAACCCTATGTATATTGAAAATGTTGATATCCTTTAAAACGTCGTGCATCTTGTCTTGTTGTAAAAACAATCGCTAAAATGTCATTGTAAAAAACCTTGCTCCCTTCAGAGAAAGTTTTTTCAGTGGCTGCCATAGTTGAATTGCACCCACTTACATACTTGTTCTTGCAGGTATATCGAAATTTAAGTTTGGGCGTTTCCGTATACGTTGTTTTCATATCAGACATACATTTTAGTGCTGTACTAGATAATGTAGGTAGAAGTCCAACATCTTGCGCAAATGTAATAGCGGTTTCCTCTGTTTCTAGAACCCTATGTATATTGAAAATGTTGATATCCTTTAAAACGTCGTGCATCTTGTCTTGTTGTAAAAACAATCGCTAAAATGTCATTGTAAAAAACCTTGCACCCTTCAAAGAAAGTTTTTTCAGTGGCTGCCATAGTTGAATTGCACCCACTTACATACTTGTTCTTGCAGGTATATCGAAATTTAAGTTTGGGCGTTTCCGTATACGTTGTTTTCATATCAGACATACATTTTGGTGCTGTACTAGATAATGTAGGTAGAAGTCCAACATCTTGCGCAAATTTAATAGCGGTTTCCTCTGTTTCTAGAACCCTATGTATATTGAAAATGTTGATATCCTTTAAAACGTCGTGCATCTTGTCGCTCTTAAATAAGCTCTAATAAATGTGGCTCTTAATATATATTCAATGAAAGTATGAACTCGATCTCTGCTTTGCAGAACAAAGAATGACGATTAAAATGATATAGTTCTAAAGAAAATACAATGATTCCGCGATTTTTCCAATTCGGACTGTCTGGAACAAATAAAAAAAAATCAAGAAATCAAAATAAAAGAAATTTCAATTCAAAGGGAGTTAGAATTGTATTTAATGCTATTTTGATTGGCGCCTATGTTTTCTAAGCAAATTTATTACCATACCATCACACATAACATTGCCTTCTGATTTTTGAAAGTAACAGAATATTGGACATTATGGGTTTAAATTTAGGCTTTAATATAAAAGTAGCAGGAAACTGCTGAAAATACAATGAAAAACAATGCCTTATTTTAGTTGTCCTAATATAATTCGAAATAAATTACGCTTTCACACACTTAAAAATCAAATCTTTTTGAATTTGATTCTCGCTCACTTGAAAAAGGAGAGCCAAAAGACTTGTATCAGTATTCAAAAAATAGTTCCAACTTATATGAATAACCGAATGTTTCTATGATTTTGACATTGAGTGAATTCTCACCGCAGTCATAAGATAAATTTTGAAGCAAAGGTTTAAAACAAGATTCATTCATAATTACATAATTATAAGTTGTTTTATTGTTGTTATCACAATCTTTCCTAGGAACACTACTGTTTTCAACATCATTGTTTGGATTTAAGTTTATGATATTAGCGTCAATATCTTTACCAATGTCAGTAGATTGATCATAATCATTTCCATTATTATTTATAGTTGAAAGAAGTGCTGCTCAAATGGCTTTAGTGCGCTTATTAGGGCTCTTAGGCTTTCGCCACTGTGAATGTAAGCTATGCATTCTAATAATAATAAAACTTTAAAAAAAATTAACAAGCTAGTATAAAATTTAAATTAGATTGATAAAATCTAACAAGAAGCAAAAAAAAAAGTAGAATTAGTTCTAAAAAGAACTGTTTTTTTTTTTATTGGAAATATTCGCAAGAGATAAAAATGAAAATAACGCCGCAAAATTGCCACATTTTTAGCTCTAGCCAACTTTGTCGTTTTAATGATGATATTATATCTTCAAAATAAGGTACGTATTACTCATTCACAATCTCAACAATAATGAATATTATACATTCATTCAAACATAAAAATCACTAAATCATTTATTTAGAAAAATACAATGCAATTGATAATGCAATATTTTTTTAATGAATATTGAGAAAGTAATAGTTATAATTTTACAGAATAAGTCATTTATCTAATAAAAAAAAACTATCCTACTGTGTTACTTTAATGATTTATCTGTTCAAAATAAGGTATTACTCATTCATATTCTTAACAATAATGAATTATGAGTTTTATTGGAACATTAAAATGACTAAAGCATTTATATAGAAAAATACAATGGAATTGATGATGCAATATTTTTCAATTAATATTGATATTGCAATAGTTAAAAATCTTGGAAAAAAAGTATGATAAGTCAGTTAATCGTATTAATTACATCAATTATCACCAATCAACTTCCGTTCAGGTTGCATCGTCAGGGTCGTCTAAAAATGGTACATCATCATCGTCGCTCAATTCGACATCTTTAGGTTTCTTAGGTTTGAGCATAAACTCTTCAATCTCTTCTGATGCAGCTGTAGGGACTTCCTTCTCCAAGAGTTTCAACCCATCCATGCGATAGCGTCTTGTATCCTGGGTAGACGTACTATGTAATGTCGCTTAAGGATCGGTCTATTCTTTCCTCTAAGGTTTCGACGTTGTCAAGTCCTAAGTCTTATCCTCCGGTAGAAATGCATAGTGTGTATTGTCGCAGTAATGTGTATAAAATGAACAAAAGAAGAAAAAAACAAGAATTTTGCAGTTGTAAATATTATAACCTGCTTTGCTTTATTTCTAACAAACATTACTGAGGTAGAAAGAGTACCTGATCGTCGGCTCACAATACTTCTCTTCAGTTTCTGTTTTCGTTCTCTAAATCATTAATAGTGTTATCCTTGTCCTTCCTTTTGAGTGGTTTGTGGTCTTATGGCATGTATCATTAAACAGTTGCGGCACTCCAGAGTACTGTCTAACTTGGTCAGTATGAATGACCTCAGTATCAGGGACGTCCTTTACTTTTGCTATTGGTCATAAAGAGAAGTCCTTCCTTGGCTTAGCCTCTCTACAATAGATGCAGATGCCTAAAAAATAAATGCAAACCAGGTATTGATATTTCTATGAGATAAATTTAGTTTTCTTAATAAAATTTTACTTTCGGTTGTTGCTTTCTTCATGAATTGAAATGAAAAATAATCATACTGAGACTGTTTTATCATTCTATTCTGTAATATTTCACAATTAAATTGACTGTTATCAACTATTTTATACTTACCGGACTGATCTTATTGAACCGGATTACATTATACTTACTGAAAGCAGTTTGAGTATGATATTTTTGTTCTGTGACCACGGTTGTACTTTTAGTTAGAAAAGGCTCATCTAGCATTACTGTCTTGCCTTCAAAATGGACAGCTACATTGAATTTTGAATTATAATTGGGTGCTTATTAAATGTCAGCGCTTGTATAAAAAATGAGGTCTGACCCTCTCCACCTAATTGATGATAATTGTGGGAGGCTATCACATTAGCTACTTCTCTTAGGTAACTGAAGTAGTCAACCACGGTTGAGTTGGAGACAGTCGTCGTAGGTTTTCTCACAGGATCTCCGTTGCTTTTCATTGTTGATCGTCAAAACTAAGTTTGGGTGCTGTAAAACTTATGATACTCGTTCCTTACAAACGAACTCTACGATGATAATAATGACATCATCTATGAATATTCTACATCCTTCGAAGTAGGTGTTCTCTGTTGGATGTACTTTTCCATTACAAGGCTATACTTTTCGTCCTGAGGGGCAGTAAGGAATAATATACAAATTTTCTATACTTTATTGCAATCTTTAATACAATCAATTGTTTCTAAAAATAAAAAATCGACAAATGACCGTAGAAGCGGAAAAAAAAATCAGTCGCCTAGCCAAAAGATTAAAAGGGGAAAAATGAAGGGGACCAACCCATCTCAGCTCAGGTGTTTTCATAAATAATTACATGTAATATTGTAACGTATTACATACAATAAATCGTAACTATATTGTCATATTTATAAGATAGGCTACATACAACTCACTGGACCATCAAGTTAGACAGTTGCAGCATACCCTATACATTCATAACAGAAATTTAAAAAAAAAATACCACATTGTTGCATGTACAGATGAGTCATAAATACTGCCAGGAGTTAGAGTACGTTAATCAAGTTCATTGTGATGGTGTACCACTGTATGTTGTGTCCAACACCAATTCAGTTTTGATGACTGAACTTAACACCAGACAGTGACTTGAAACTAGACTGTTCAGAAGATTTGGCAAAAGTGATTGAAGTCGAACTCCTGGCGTTGCACCGCGTCAAGGTTCCACTCTTCACGGCATCTGAAATCACAAATTACTGGATAGGATTATGCTCGAAAGAATAAAGGACAACAACATCGGTGATTCTGGGTGAGTAGATCTCAATTTGACCAGAGTTTAGTTACACACACAGAAACACAAAAATTTAAGAATCTGAACGAGAAAGAAATATATTTATATACACCTAAACAACATGTAGTACAAATGTGATGAGAGTTTGGTTATCTGAAATGTGAACAATTAGTAAAAAAAGCAGAAATTGAATCTAAGTGTCATTCAGACACAGGAAGGTCTACCTTTGAAAGGAAGAAGAAAAAAATTAAATAAAACATGTGTGAACTAAGTGGGATACATAGGCAGGCAATGCCTTAAGTTTTAGCAAAATGTAAAATTTTACAACCATCAAAATTTACAAAAGCGTACTGTTTCTGTCCGTTCTGTAATGAACATAGTGCACTTATTCTCCTAAAATATGTTAATTACTTGAATCAAAGCAAAACATTAAAAAAACAGGAGGTTTTAGAATCAAAACAGAAAATTATCAAAATCAATTTTTTTTTTAAATTACTCTTGGCGATCAAATACATTGAAATATAATAGTTAAAGGGTGCAAGAAACTCTCGATTTTTCTTACGCAAGGTCTTCCGCTTGTTTACTATCTGGCGTTCCGTCTTGTCCGGAATGGCAGGCATCAGGTGTCGGAGTAATGTCCTCCTGTCTCTGTGGTATTTCGTTTCAAGCTTCCAGAATTGGATATCCACAGCGGGGCTCCTCACTCTTTCGATCGAACTCTTCATACGTCTCCTCTCTTCTTGTGCCAAGAGATGCTCGTGCCTTATGTGTTGAGTGAGCCCTTCTGAGTCCCGAAGGAGAGGTCGGGACACTCGGTGCATTTGATAAAAGACTATGATAAAACACACTCTATGATAAAATGCAGCTATTACACCACTTATCATGTTTTGAAGATTACCTGCATCACTTCTACAGTAAAACCATAATAATTTTGGATTTTGTCTATCAATTTATCAATTAATTTTCCTTTGCCTCCTGTATCTTTCATCTTTACCTTCAATTTACGTAAACTTCCACCTACACGTTTCTGGACATGTCCAATACATTCTAGTTTCATTACTGAATTATCACCATGAAAGTTTTTTATGCTGTCGTGCCCTTTCCAGTCTCCGTCACGGTAATATTTACTATATTGCACATTTTTTGCATTGGACATTTCAAAGATGCGATAAGCACCAACAACTTACCAGCAGAACCTTTATAGTTTGCACAGATATGCTCTGATGACTTGTTACCTTTTGAGCATATACGACAATACTGTGACATGACTTCAACATCTAAAATTGTACCAGTGTCGATGGAAATAGCACCAACACATTCATTTAATGATGAGTATCCTCTGCGTTGCCATGTCCCATCGACAGATATTCCACATTTCGCAACATCTCGTGAACCCCTAACTTCATCTAAACTTCTGCACAGTGTTCAACGATTTTCAACAGTTTTTTTTTTATCGAACTCTCTTCACACAAAAACTACTGTAACTTCATAAATAATGTGTATAGAATAAAAAGTAAGGTTTTTTTTTAGAAAGTAGCAGTATTAATAAATGCAAATAAAACAAAATCGATAGCATTTTTGCATTTTAGTGGTAGTCAGATACCTTAACCTATTTTTAGGTAACTAAAATAATAAGATAAAGTTTAAAGCAATTTAAATTATGGATAATTTATGAGTTAAGATTTATTAGGATTCTTGGTGACTACTTAAAAAATTAACAAAAGCATTTAGAATCATTAAAAAAAAAAAGAAGGAAAATATTACTTACCAGGTCCTCCTAATTGGTGGTAATTATGTGAAGCAACAACTTCACATATCTCGCTCAGATATGAATAATAATCTGAGACGGTTTCGCTTGAAATGGATGGCAAACCTCTTGATCTTTTCCATGAATTTAGTTCCAGAATTAGATCAGTAACTTTTATCTTTGATATAAACATAATTACAATCGCCAAAATATCGTTGAAAAGTACTTTGCACCCTTCAAAAAATGTTTTATTAGTGGGTGCAACAGTTGAATTGCAACCAGTTACGTATTTGTTTTTGCAAGTATATCGAAATTTCAATTTAGACTTTTCCATATAGGTCGTTTTCATGTCAAACGAACATTTTGGTGATGGAGTTGATAAGTTAGTTAAAAGTTCAACTTCTTGTGCAAATTTAATTGCTGTTTCCAGAATCCTATGCATGTTGAAAATGCTGATATCTTTTAAAAGCTCGTGCATTTTGTGGCTCTTAAATAAGCATTCGATGAAAAGATGGTCTCGATCACTGCGTTGCAGAACAAAGATTGACGTTTAAATTATATACATAGTTCTAAAGAAAATAATAAGTGAATTTAATATTCCGGGGTATTTCCCATTTGGACAGTCTGGCACCATGGATTCCGGGACATTTCCCGTGTGGACAGTCTGGCACCGTTCTACAGGGAAGTTCATGGTTTCGAGGATGATGGTCAATAACATTAACTATATATATTTATACCGCAAGGCTAACCGTGGAGGTTTCCGTGGTCATCCTGCTATTGCCTGAGGCTCATGAAATTTCCTTTACGTCTGGGCTTACTCGGCAAGTAAGAATAACTACACCCATATTGTCGTTTTTAAAAGAACTAATGGCTCAAATTTTGCCACTAGTTAAAGAATTATATCCTTCTTACCCTCTATAATTTTCAAAACATTCATTAATATAAAAACAATTCTGTATAGCAAGATACATATATATATCTCCAAGAGATATATTAGGCCATACATATAAATATCAACTAAAAATAAATTAGACCATGCTGGATAATTGTTTAGCTTGAACAAATTTTCCAAGAAAAGTTAATGGGTCAGGCAGAGTATCTTCCCCAATTGTTAACTTTTCCTCATACCGTTTCTTCGAAGTCCTTTTAAACTATCTTACCGTACTGTTTGGCGCAGCATGTCCTCATTTGGACCTTGTGCCACTAAACCCTACATTCAATCAATCAATCAGTTTCTTCGAAGTCGAATCAAGTGATTTGTAATATTCTCCAGAAATCTATAACGAAAAATTCCTAAGTTACTTTTTCATCAATATTATGCATATTATGAACAGAAATAGAACTTTGCATTTGTACCTCTCATAGTAGGTCACTAATTATTTTCTCCTGTTCTTGCATAATAAAACTGAGAACAATAAAAGAAGGGAATATATTCTTTCTCAAGTTTATGTAACTATTTTGAGATTATTGATGCTGCTTTTCGAAAAATTCAAACATTTTTTAACAAATTGTTGCAAGGGATGCAGAAATTTCTTTCAATTGGGAATCAGAAAGTAAAGAAGCACTACGATTTCCCATAATATAACGTCCTTTAACAAGTTCATGTCAAACAACGGCTGCCTTTGTTATCAGATCACCACTTTGAAGAGATATTGTAACTTGTGAAAGAGGTTGTTGAACCCAAATTGCCTCACCTGTAAACATCTTAAGACTTATATATTTTCTACATACAACATCTATACTAGCTCAAGTATCACTTAAAGTAGGCATCAGGTGACCATTCGCTTTTCCAACAACAATTTAATAGCAAAAAATTTATCTTCTTCTAATCCTTCCACAATTCTATTAATATTAGCAGTACCTTTAGGATTCTTTAGTTTTGGACATGGAGGACGAAGATGGTTGTGGAACCACATTCAGAACATTCTTCATTGATCAAACGTTCTATCTAGGTCTGTTTCCCTACGATCAGTTCATTAATGTGGTTGATATCCTTGTTTATTCTATCTATTTCGCCTTTTCTTCAATCATATGCATTATCTTTCCTAATGTTCTCATCCTCCCATCTAAGACCACTTTTAAAGCTATAATATTGAGTTATCAAACAATATAAGTGCAACTTACTAACAACAACATCCTTAACCGCGAGGGTGGAAAAGGCTATCTTGTTTCCTCGTCCAGCCCTATTGAAAGATGGGGCAACATCTTTTGAAAAAATTTGTCCCATTATGTTCCTCGTAGCTTTCTCAACATTCCTCCCTCCTACAAGGGCAAAATAATTTATCTGAAAAAAAATTGGACAAAAAAATTATTACGAAATATTATTGCAATATTTAAATAAACTATAGTTAGTCTATAGAAAGAATTCCTCTCGCCACAAAGTCTGAGGCCAACTGCTGGCATGGAAGAAATAGTTAAATCTCATAACGGTTACTGCTTCGGACGGAGAGTAAGGTGAGTTCTTTCTATAGATAAGACTATAAAATATTCAAAGCAAAATTTAGTCAGTAGTAAGGCACACAAAAAGTTTGCTGTAAAAAATTAGATTAGCTTTTGAAAATTTCAACACTCACCCCTTTACAAATTCAAGATTTCAATTCGGAAAAAAAATTAGAAAGATATAAAATTGTCCCATATTTTTCACCCAGTAGGTTAAAAAAAATTTATTGTTTCCTTTTAATGCTTCAGTAATAGTTCAATTGTTCCCTTTCTCCATAAATCTGCAAAAGTCATCAATTGAAGCATTTGCTACCATGATGTTAATTTTGAGCTTTAACCCATGTCGGACCGCTCATTAAGACAATAATCGGAAAACCGTGAATTTTTAAAACCTTCATTAATACAGGGTACTTAAGCACATGAAATAAAAAAATTTAATATTTTTAAATATACAGACTGTCCTATAAATAGGACAACGGTCCAATAAACTACCAAATATTACAAAACTTGACTTACCTAAAAAAAAGTTTTTTTTTACGAATGAAAATCCAAAAAGCAGTCTCGACATAGACCAACATCGCACATTTTACATATAGTTATGGGTTTTTTCTTACAAGATTTTAATTGGCACCGTCTTTGACGACCATCAGGATTTTTAACTAGCACATGTTCTGAATTTAGAAGAAGTTCTTTGTTATTTTTCAGAGAACCTCTTTGCCTAACATTATTTCGTGGGATTGTTTCACCAAGGTCCAGGCCAAGGACTTATAGATAAGGCTTATAGATCTGCGAAATGTTAGCAAGTCCTGAGTATCGTCAGGTGAAAATAGTTTGGAAATTTTCAAGGCTGCGATGAGGGCGGTTTCAAAACAATTCACAAAAAGCGACCAGTACCATTTTTTTCCTCGAATAGATGCAAAGTAATTTTCCATATGACTTTAATAGGTCAACTCCATTTTTATATTTATTGTATGATGTAATACAAAATGGAACATCGACATCTTTCCTGCCTCCCTTTACACGACGCTGTATTTTTCCGTATACTTTTGTCTCTTCAAAATTAGTAAGCAACGAAACTACACGGTTGTCGATAGGCATCGGATGTTCCTCTTTCAGTTTTGGCTAAAGATTTCAAAGAAGTTAGAGGGCATTTTGCCATTCGATTGTCTCTAACAGTTCCAGTAGCACAAAATCATTGTTGTTGCAAACGAACCATCAATCCATGTGAAGTAAAAAAGTTATCCATATATACCTTATGAAACTTATAAATTTTCACAATAGAGAGCAAACTTTCCACTACACTCTGAGAAAGAGGTTTCGTACACTTTTCTTGATCACCTTGATAAGGAATAACATTGAAAGGATATCCATCATATGAAGTCAACATCCACAACTTGTATCCAAATTTTACTGGTTTATTCTTCATAAACATTTTACACCCATGTTTACCGAAATACCTTACCATTCTTTCATCGATGGTTAGATTTTCGGAAAATACTCCAAATTGTTGCAAAATATTCGAGAGCTTGTTTACTTAAAGAATTAAAATTCACTAATAAAAAAGCAACTAAGCAACAAAAAAGTTATTAAAAAAGTATGTATGATATAAAGAAATAACTAGCTAAATTTTTAAAATATCTCAATATCACTCATGATTAAAAATTCTCTCATTATAGAATCAGAGTTTACAAAAGAAATTTTAAGAAAACAAAATATGCTTTTTTACATATAAATAAATAAAAACATTATTCTCTGTGGAGAAAATTTTCCTTTAAGAAATTTAAATAAAGAGCCTTAAACGTAGGCCAAGATATGCTTTGATTGCTTAAACCTTTCTTGCTTAGTTACTAAATGGTATACTACAGTTACTTATATGCGTGCCATGAAAAAATACATCATTGAAGAAAAATAAAGGTTTAAATCTGTAAAATAATAATAGCCTAGTTCTAAAACTAAGATTAATTAAAAATCAATGTAACAGAATATGCGGATAAAAAACAGAGATTGAATTTTGAAGAAAATATTTAATAATTTATTGAGATATATAAAAAATTAAATTTATTGTGTGACAGGAAAAAAATTCTATTGAAATAAAATAATGAAAAAATAGTTAAACAAACCAATAAGCTGAATATAAAATTTATCTTATGTTCTAATACTGTTATTTTATTTTAAATGAGTACAAATACAGAATGATAAAGCATTACTTAATAAATTTCGCATTTGACTGAATCATAAATGACTAGGTAAATCATTACTTCACATGAAAAAAAAAAAAAACATTTCATTGCTAATATTTTTACAATTTGTCAATTTGTGATCAATAATTAAGTAATTGAAGTGGTCAATAATAAAGTAAATACAGATATAGCAAATGTTACTTTACGCCTAATTTTTCCCAATCAATAAGTAAAATAAAACCAGCATATAAATAGATGAAGGAAAATTATTAGTTTAAAATTAATGAATAAATTAGGCACCGTCTTTTTCTCCTCATGGCAGCAAAGGAATTTTGTAACAGTCTCCCACCAATTAAATGGATGAGTAATTTCTAGCACTGCTAAGTTCTTAGAGTTTTATTTTAAAATCAGAAGAGGGTTCTGACCTAGCTCTTAAGGCCTCGAAAATTCTAATTAAGTTCTTTTCCAGCGATCTTATCACTCTTTTCTCTAAATTTTACTTATCGTCCCAATTTTTATGCCTATATATTTTTTTTATAATTTATTTTAAAAACATTAAAGTCTATGCCCTATTCGATTCACTGCTCGCCAATCCTCAGTGCTTAACTATTTAAATATTACAAATAAATAAGAAATTTAAACAAAAGCACGTTTAAATAAAACATGAGTAAATTAATTTGTATAAATATGACGAATAGGCCAACAATAAAAATGTATGAAAGGTCACAACAACCTCCCATCCTGCAGTAGCAAAACATGAGAACTTTTCTTTAGCAGTTTCATATTTTCTTTAACCATAGTCGAATCAAAGACTGGATAATTACTATGATCATGCGCTGTACAAGGTTCTTCCAAGTCAAAATAATCCTCCGAGACCAAAAAAAAAAGAAGAAAAAAGGAAATAAATAAATTTAGTTTGAATTTCGAATACCTAAATTAGAATTTAAAAATTCATAGCTATTAATCATGGCAACATCATTATATATAGTGAATTTGACTGTAGTGAATTTGAAGATCTGACTGTAAGGAAGAGCAAAAGCGAGTGAAAGTTTAAGCCAGTTTTGGCCAAGCGATCCGCTCTACCATTTCTGGGAATGTCGCGATAGCTGCAAAACCAATAAAACAAAGATTGGCACGCTTGAAGCTAAGATGCCAATAGCTCATCTGGCTTTTGATTCATTCAGCATCAGTTTTTTTTAAAAATTTTACTGGCTTGTTCCTTAGTAAAGTAAAAATGTATTTATTCTACTCTAATGGCGATTTGTATATCTAGACTTCTATCTGCGCCAACTCACAACTCCAAACTAAAAGCTGCATTCCATCAGACTCAAAAGTTGGCCAACGAGTCTGCTGCTGCTTCATTTAGAATTGTGTTCATAATGTTTAGGTTGCGTGAATAAATACAGATATCAGATTGTGAATAATACTGCAACATGGCAAAAAAAAAAAATTCTTTCTATTGATTTTTAGTCAGTCAAAGTTTAGTTGTTAGAGCTCTGAGAGTATACAATAAAACAAATTAGAAAGATATTAAATTATATTTTTACCTTTATCATTAATAAAACTTTTTTAACTTCATAAATATGTTAATGTAGTATATTGCTTATTAATGTTATAATTTAATGCTATTGACAAGCCTTTAATTTAATGTTAGATAAATTTAGGTTTATGTAGTGCTGCTGACAGGTGATGGAATTACTAAGCTCTTACATTATTCCCTTACGGAGCTATGTCATCCATGTATGGTGCAGCGAATGGAAAGTTATTACCCTCGTCGATGGAGATTCGTTTAAGAGTTCGAAATGCTAAATATGGAAATGCTCACCGATGTCAATCATGCGGTTCATGCAACGACTGCCTGCCGTGAACACAAAATTATGCTTTCTAAATCTCACAAGCAAAGAAAAGAGATTGTCCTGAATGACTTTACATTGTACTGAATGGTGTTGAGAGACTTTCCACTAGCATTTAGGGTCCGATGCATTGAGTACTATTCGAAGTTTTGTCGTGCTTTTTTGGGGCTTATAAATGTCATGATGGGGCATATAAGAAACTTCGGGTTCAATACTCTATTTTACTTCTGTCATGTGTCCTAATTCTTCATATTCATTCAAAAATTCACTATACAGTATTCAAGTTTTAAGAGCTATATGCCTCCAAAAGTGAATACTGCCTTTCCCAAAACTGAATACTGCACCCTAAAAGGCATGAAAATTATATATTTTCTAGTCTTATCTCTCTCGTGGGTCAACAAGTAATGTTGTTCGCATATAGAAAATTCCTTACTTTTAGGTAATTTATTTACTATCTCTTCGATCCCCCAAAACTTTCTCAAATTCGAATTTATTTAATCTGACCCGCATATTAAACTACAATAACTAGAATTAAGTTCATCTAATTTGGAGCACTAACTCCCACTATAGTCTTGTAATGTTATGGTTTCACTTTTAGCTTTTATTTACGTGCTTTTATCACGTTATTAAAATATTCTAATGAGAGAATAATGTCGACTGTTCCTGGGATTGAAATTAGGATGCACAAGATTAGATTTTTTGGTTGACAAGGTTTGACATTTTTAGGATTCTCAATCTGTGTTTCAAGCAATTTCAGAACTAAAAATGGTGCGCAGAAGAGAGTTTCTTTTCTGTAGATCTTAGTATCAGGTAATTTACGTTAGGCGGGTCGTTTTGATAAGTAAAAACTGATGAGGAGGTTGTCCCGCTTTTGTTCTGGTGTGCGGAATTGAACACCAGTTCTTTTCCAGCCATAGAATAATAAACCAACTTCAGCGGCCACAGTTTTAGATCAAATTTAGATAACAACCTGAAGTTATTCTTCGGATTCAGAATCTATGTCAGTTTAAAAATCTTTACTATTGTTACAATTCTGACAAGCACAAAGATCTGTGCATGCCACATTATAACGATGACAAGAACATGTAGAAGAAATACAAGCTGTTTTTTTACACTTACAATGTACTTGATTCAGTAAATGATCTGGAACTGGTTTCACGGCCATCCAGTTCTCTTTAAATGTACCATTTATTAAATTCCATCCATGATTGTAGGCTAAAGAAGCATTTCTAATAGGCAAAAGACTTCGACGATAAATAGCTGTCACTTAATTTCCCCGCTCAATTTGTTTCAGCATTCGATGGTAACATGCCTTCTGTTTCATGGCCTGATCTATATCAGTTATATCGACATTGATCAAACTCAGCACTGAGATTCTCCATATAAATTGCAAATAAATGACTCCTAATAGTTAACGATGTGTTTTAACACAGTCAATGAACTGCCAAGCTCTATAAAAGCAAATAAAAAATCCCTAGAAATCATCATTAATTTAAACGATTCAACTTTGAGTTTTCCTTGAAAGGAACTTACTGTCTCGCACCCAGTGAATACATGAAGGATGAGAATTGCTTTCTCATCGTAATGGTTTTGGCCAATAATTTCTAGCTCTTTTGCTAATCTGTTTATGACGTACAAATGGGATTTGAAGGGGATGGTAAATACAGCGCTAAAATAAAAACATCTGTATCCTCACTTCTGATAATGAAATTGCAGTGTGTTTGACAAGCATGGTTAGCATGTAAGAAGAGTCTTGTATCTGCCTCTTCATGGTCACAGGTTAATGAAGATATATTTTGAACACAAGCTGTTCCTTCACCTTTCTGTAAAGAGTGGCAAGAGTTTGATGTGCAATGAAAATGATATTTTCCAAATATTGCTACTTCTTGACTTCGCCTAAATTTAAACAAAATTCTATAAGTTCTTTATTGTGCCTAGAAGCTAGAAATTTTTTGATTTGCTTTGGCAGCTTCTGATTCACATTATTAATTTCGACTCCAGCAGAGGTTCTTCGCTCTCGTTCCGTCCCCTTAATGTTGACCTCAGAGTAGCGGTCACATACAAAATCTATTCGGCTGCACTTAAACTCCTTAGCAAGCTTAATCAAAGTTTTCAATAAAATTAAAGCGAATTCTCCATAAGTACTGGATGAAAATTGAAATTGTTGCACGAGAGCCACGCCACCAACTATTAATGCACATTCAGATGGCAGCTTGCTTTGGTCATTTACATTTATAATGCAATTGTGAGATAGTGATTCAATATAATGGGCTAGGTGGCTTTATTTGTTCTTATTTTGCTTACGTCGTAGTTAGCTCTGGCATATGGTATTAGACTTAAACTACATTTCATTAATTCGCGCAAATCAAAGTTTTTAAATCTTGAGATCATTACAATGCGACATAGCAATGTTTTGTCACTTTTAAGAGCTAAAATATCAGACTGCAATTTAAATTTTATTGTTTTGTCGATATTTGATAAAGTTTTCAATTTTAAGAATTTTATGGGAGTGTAAAAACAATTGCTTTTAAAAATAGTAAACTTCCAGATATAGATGAAGAAAAATAATCTTTTCCTATATCATATACATTCTTCATATCTGACATTATAAGATCAGAAACAATGTGTCCATATACAGTATTTAAAAGAAAGCTATAATTTACATACTCTTCAAATTACTTTCATTTAAAACTAAAATTTCATTTTTTTTTTTTTACAAACCAACAAAATTATTTTAAACATTGTTTCCGTCTACCTGTTGAAACTTGGAAGTATTGGAACCTAAAATAAAAAAATATGAATTAGTAAGAAAGTCATGTTTACAATAATAGTGGGAGAATATTTAATAGTGGCAAAATATTTTTTTTTACTTCATGATTTAAATTCACTAGATAAAATAAACTTTCTTTTTCAGATAAATGATATTCCACTTCTGCCCCATTCTTTTCAATCCTCGTAGCTAAAAAGCATGACAGGTACCAAGCATTTCTAAAATTGAATTTATTTTATCGACTTTCTCCCATCGTATTGTTATAAAATTAATTATAATAAAACTTGATTTAGTACTAGTTATAACCTAGTTGACAAATTTTAAATTAGTTGTTTTAATTTTGGACAAATTGCTCATTTTAACCTAATTGTTCTCGTTTTAACAAAGTTATAGTAATTTTAACCTAGATTTAGGCGCGGTATAGCCAAACCATGGCTCTTGCGCCAAAAATTTACAACAATCAATCAATCAATCAAAACAGAATAATGTGTCTCACTTTTCACCTTTAGAAAAAGAAAACGTTACAACTTCTCAAAAATACGCACAATATATAGACATTTTAATCAACGGATTTCAAGTACGATGCCAAATGTTCAAAGCTGAGAAGACAGCGGTTTCCATGAAAATGCTTTCCTCGCCATTTAATATCGATGTGGATGCAGTTCCCGAAGACTTTCAAATGGAAGTGATTGACATGCAGAATAATACCGATTAAAGAATGTATTTATTTTAGTAAACATCGAAAATTCTTATAAATCGTATGTGAGCCCTGAGAAATTTCCGCTTTTTACGAAAAATGCAAAGCAAATGATGTCTCTGTTCGGAAGTACGTATGTTTGCGAACAATTATTTTCAACCATGAAATTAATCAAAAATGACCACCGATCATGACTGAGTGATGCACGATTAGAAAGCTGCGTACGTGTAGCTACCTCATCAATTTCGGCTGATATCGAAAAAACAGTACCAAATTTCTCATTAAAAATTTCAAGTAAATTCGTTTTATTGTTCTTTTCTTGTTTGTTTTTATTTTGCATTAAAATTTGTATATGAAATCTTTACTTTTTTTAAAATTTTATATTCTAATGTTTATTATAAATAAGGTTTTGTAAATTATTAATAAGTGTTACTTTATGTGTGGCCCGCCAAAAAATTATAAAATTTTAATTGGCCCGTTGATTGAAAAGGTTGCTCACCCCTGGTTTATAAGTTTACCTTTATCTCTAATTACATTCATTATACTACTAGATAAAATGTTTACAAATGAGAGAGAAGTCCATAATAAATTCTAGTTCTAATATTTCTAAACAAAATACTACACAAGAATTTTTATACATAAGTGTGATCAGTGATTACACTTATCCAAACAGGAATTATTGTCCGATCTTAAAAAATAACCATGGAAGAAACTTTTTATTTATTAAAAAAACAAATTGTAACATCAAAAATAAAAACTAGTCTATTAAATTTTAGCAATATTTAAAATTATGTTTAGACAGATCTAGTTTCCGAGTATATAAAATTCAAAATTATTTACAACACTATGTTACAAATAATTACATACAAATACAAAACTATTTAGAAATAATTACATACAATATAAAAAACTATGTACAAATAGCTATATACATAATTAAATTAAAAAACAAACTATGAAAGAGCAATTTTTTGTTACATTTCATTCTATATGTATCTTATGCGGAACTGCGTCAAGATATTCTTCCAGACTTCTTCTTCCCATTACTAGTTCTAGTTTCAGATTTGTTAATTGCTGATTCAATCGCTTATACTTGGTCTTTTGTCTGGGAGGCATTGCTCTTCCAGCTATAAGCATGTTCATCTTTCCTTAGTTTTCCTCCTGAATATCTTACAGTAATTCAATAATGGCATATATATTCAGGTGGTTGGTACTGGCCGTTACATTTCATTCTATATGTATCATATGGGAAACTGCGTCAAGATATTCTTCCAATTACTAGTTCTAGTTTCAGATTTGTTAATTGCTGATTCAATCGCTTATACTTGGTCTTTTGTCTGGGAGGCATTGCTCTTCCAGCTATAAGCAAGTTCATCTTTCCTTTGTTTTCCACCTGAATATCTTGCAGTAATTCAATCATGGCATAGATATTCAGGTGGTTGGATGGCACCCTCTTGTTCAATTTTGAATGCCATCCCTCAACGTGATTAATGGTTCTTTCATCCCCGCAATGGAAGTTATTTCAAATTTCACTGAAAACATAAAAAAAATTTTTAAGCTTTATATTTATGATAATTATATTTTTACTTTTTATAAAATTTAGACTGTGTGTTTTGTATGTAATAGAAAGCGGACTGTAGTGGTTTGGTTTAACATTTATTAAACAAAACTTAATAAAACAAATGAACTACAGGGTGTCTATAAAAGAACTCCGGGGTTTTAAAAATTCATATCTCACTAACTATAAAAGATAGCAAAATTTAGTCGATTTCTCTGAAAAGAGTAGCTCAAAAAGTTTTACTCATACCAATTGGGAATGTTTGTATCAACTGTTGGCGACGCTGCAGGGCGTTGACATTAAAATGACGTCGCGAAATTTGAAATGATGGCTACTCCGCAACAAAAGGCTCAATGTGCTATTTGGCTCATAGAAACGAACTCTTTAGTTACCGTACAAAGTGCAGAGAAAATTCGTGATGTTCAACATCTCAGGGAACGAATAGTCAATTGTGTAGCAACCGTCCCCCCAGACTTGCTCGCCAGGACATGGGAAGAGGTAGAATACCGTTTAGACGTCTGTCGTGCGACTAACGGGGCGGGGCTCATATAGAACTTTACTAAGTGTAAAAAAAAAAAAAAACTTGAAAATGTAAGCTTTTCAGTCATGTATAAAACATGTATGTATGTTTTTTATTTCATTAAAATATTTTGCCTCAAAACCCCGGAGTTCTTTTATAGACACCCTGTATATACACGAAGATTATTATTATGACTGCTGCAATAGCAGTAAACAATGAAAGGTAGCTCATGAGAGAGCTGACAAGTTAACTTCCTTGTTCGAAGTTCTTGAGTGAACGAAATGCTTGCCTCTCTGACAGAGGTGCAAAGTGGAGTGGGGGGCGCGATAAGGGTAAAACCATTTGACGTATATTTTTTAGATCTAACATATTCCGCCCCACCGTACAAGGTCTGTCAGATTGTCAACACATTGCACAAACTATTCAGTAACTAAAAATTAACATACTTAGTGAAAATTGTAAGTTTCAAAACTAATGAAATATATGTATGACAAAAGCTATATATATGAACATAAAGTATTTAAAATTTCACAAGTGTGATGGCTTACTAGAATAATAATAATAAAAGAAAAAAAAAAACGCAATAAAAATATTAATAATTTCAGAATAAACAAACGCTTAATTACTTGAAACTAAGATTTGCCTTGATCCAATACTTCTGATATTTGGCTAATAATTTGAAGTCCTTAGCTAGGAAATTTAATAAAGTAAAAGAGCAGATAAACAAAAGAAACACAAAACCGGCAGCAAAATTACAATGGTAATAGTACTTAAACCAATCAGAAATTAACCAGTAGGAAAAGCCTGAACCAAATTTACAAAAATTATAGTTTAAAATAAAATTATTATTTAAAAATAATAAAGCATCATAGTTAAAGCTGAATCTGCTATACAGAGTGAAACGACTTTAACCCTTTATGTCCCAAATTATGATGTTTTTCAAAAACTTGTGCAATACATTTTTTTTAATGCTCAATTTAGCTGTAGAAAGACACACAAAAATTGAGATTCATTTACAATAATTATTTTTATTGTAATAACACAGAATATTACACGGGACTTTAAAGTCCCGTCAGGATTTATGTTCATTACATTGCCATTACATCCATTAGTATGAAGAAGAAAAAAATATTAAATATAAATGAAAAGTAATATATTTTTACACAATTAATTATGGTATTGATAAAAGCAGTTCTTTTTTTCATTAACGCAAAGAAATACTTTGCATAATGTGCACTGAGAATGCGGTCGTGACTCAATACTTTTCGAAGCACAAAACTCACACCGTCCTCTATTTTTTACAAATACTGGCCAATGTGCACCTTTGTTTTGTTGTCTTATGTCATCAGAAACGGAAAAATTTGCTGTCTTGCGTTTTTTGGGGGGTGGTAATTCACTTATATCTCCAGCATCTGATCTAGGTCTTCCCCTTTTCTTCGAAGACACTTTTGACAGTGTTATTAGACCTTGTGTTACTCTTCGTTTGTATTCTAGAAGAGGTATTTTATCCTGTATGTCAGAGTAGCAAATATACAAGTTTACCATTGCAATTTCTATAATACCGAAAAAGAGACGATGCCACCACTTTTTGGCCTTTCTATCTCTATCATATAGTGATTTTAGCATGTCACTTTTATCCACGCCTCCCATGTGTCTGTTATAATCTCTTACTATTGTAGGAGCTGGTATATCCATAATTGAACCATCTTTTTGTTTTCTTTGAATTTTACAAACTTCAGTTCCGTGGTAATTGGACAAGAAAAAAACACAGCGGTTGTCTTTCCATTTGAAGTATGAAAGTCCTTGGTCTGTTATTCGACAGTCAAAATCACCCCTTTTCAAAGCTTTGTCTACTGCAAGAGACGGTAAACCTTTGCGATTACTTCGTACAGTTCCACATGCATATATACCAACAGATTTTAGATATTCATACAATTCCACAGAGGAAAAAAAGTTATCCATCATTATGATGTGATTCTTATTGACAAGAGATTTGGTTAATTTCTGCACTACACTCCCTCCTAGACCAAATCTTTTGAATTCTGAATCATCTTTTCCCTGATATACTTCAAATTCATACATGTAACCTGACATATCTGAACGACACCATAGTTTGTATCCTCTTTTTATTGGTTTTTTAGGATTGTACTGTTTGAGTGTCGAGCGGCCTTTGAATAATATCATGCTTTCGTCTATACTTTGTGTTTGATGAGGCATTCTCAGTGATTGAAAATTTTTATTTAGTTTATCCATAAATGGTCTAATTTTATACAGTCTATCAATATTTTGCTTTGGTATTATTTCATTGTCATTTACATGCAAGTTACCTAATATCTGGAAATACCTATTTCGTGAAAGAGTATCAGGAACAACAGGTACAGAATAATCTATATCACTGCTCCAATAATTTCGTACTCGAGGTAAACGGTGGTAGCTAAATAACATATTTAGTCCCAAAAATCCATAAAACTCCTCTTTGGAAATAGGCTTTATATTCCTTTGTTTTTGATTTGAATAGAGGTTTGTTTGAAATACAATATTACTTATAATTTCATCGTCTAAAAATGTTAAAAAAAAATCGGTAGGCAATATTTTACCTTCGAAAGCTGATACACATGTTCCATGAGATAAGCTAAATATAGGGATAGTTGATGTACAATCTCTTTTCTTCCAAATTCTTTTTGGTGTAATTTCTTCACTTTCAGTGTCTTCACTTGAATCGCTTTCTGAAATTGTATGAATGTTTGCCGGATTCAAACTTTGATTGTTTGTTTTATCTTGTTCTGGGGAATCTTCGTCAGAACTGCTGTACTCTTCTGGTGTTTCAACATCAGATGGTAATTCATCCCAGATAATTTTAATTTCGTCTGGCGTCAAGCCTTTTCTTCGTCTATACATTATTCTAAAAAAAATAGAAATCGAAAGAATTTTGTAAAAGGGAGGGAAACTCTAAAAATTTGTAAATACTCAATGACAAAACAAAAATCCATTAAGAAATGCAATACTTCAGGATAATTGAATATATTCAAGTTTTTAAAAACAAATTATAATAACATGCAATAACAAAAATCCATTTCGAAAAAGAAATTATTCAATTTTTACCAGGACTTTTATGACCCAACGGGACTTCAAAGTCCCAAAAGAACAATAATACGTCATGTTAGAAAATTTTCACTTAATTGGTTATGTTTTGAATTAAAATGTTCAAGGAGTTCATAAAGAATAGGTAAAAAAATATAAAGTACTTACCAATAAATATTCTGTTGTTACGAAGCTTGGAAGTACGTTAGTAATTTTCCAGCAAAATGGCCGTTCAAACTGAGCGCATGAAGAAAGTGTTCACTCATATTCAAGCGGAACAAACCGTTTTATGTAGTGCTGCCATCTACTGATCATTAGAAGAAGGTTCAAATGAAAGAACTTAAAAGTCCCGTTGGAATTCATAAAAGACTTTTAATTTCATTTGACTTTATATTAAGTGGGACTTACAAGTCCCGTTGAGACATAAAGGGTTAATTAAATCCATCTTACCTGAAGAGATGGTAAGACTCGTAAATTGTAGACACTTATAAAAAGTACATATCGCTCATGGGCTTCAATAGCGGCACAACTCAAAAAATCAAGTTTTGAGATAAGTGTGTTTAAGTTTTCATTGCTAAGCAAAATGCATACGAAATGCTTTCGTTTGCTTAAACGAAGACTACCTTCAAGTTGAATTATGAGTTGTGCAAGTTTTGCTGCTGAAAGAATGTGTATTTTCCTATTTACACCTGTTCTTAGTCCAGAACTCGTGTTTATTTTAGTTGTGCCACTATTGTAGCCCATGAGCGATATGTTTGGCAGAAAACTTTCAACTGAAACATTTTTTTAAAAATTTTAATAAAACCAAATCACTCCTTTTTTTTTAAATCTTTATTTATTAAAATACAATCATAATAATCCAGAGCAATAGCAATCGACATTTAAAAGTAGTATTCTGAAGAAAAAATGCCATAGTTGAAAAGTGAACCTTTATTTCCCGGAAGATTGGCATTATGAGCTATTTCCCTTTTAGCAGCATTCCCATAGGATGAAATTCAATAAAATGCTTATTACTTTCAAACAATAAATGTTTTTATTTGCAATTGATTTTTATTCAATTCAGAATTAAAATTGCATACGTAACAATACTGACTTATTTCTAAAAAAAAATTTAAGATTTCTGAAATTCACTGAAGTAGTGAACCATTAGCAGTTGCATAAAAATGTTCATAACCTTGAATCAAATTGTCATATAAACTTGAAATCTGGTTTTATTTAATTCTGCTTAATATTCTAACAAGTAATGTAGTAACAATCTGCTTCGTAAATAATTAACATGGGTAAATTGCGAAAAAATAGCTTGTTGTAATTATAACAGTTCTGTGATCGAACATGAAAAACTGAGCTAGTACAATTACTAGTTTTCTATTCTTACTGCGAACATTCATAACACTTGTAAATAAATAAAATTGTTGTTTATTTAATAAAGAATTTTTTTGGCATGACTTTATGATTTTTTCTAGAAGTTTGGGCTCACTAGCAAAAATGGTGGAATTTGATGATGCTTTTTCTAGCCATGATTAACTAATATATAATTATTTATAGTTATAATATCTTAGTTAAATTTATTAGGCTTTGTAAAAACATTCCACATATCATTGATACAATCATTGTAGCAATGAAGATTACAATTTTAATACTTATTCAAAAATCTACATGATCTATTACTTCATAAGAATTTTTATTCCTATCTACAATTTATGAAATAGACTGAAATAACCATTTAGTTAAGAATAGACTATTATTTAAATGAATAATGCTTGATTAAATTAATAAAGGGATCTTAGCACAGTCGACAAAATGACATACTTGTTTCCTCACCAGTGAATTTTCCCTTTGATATTAAATGAATGAATGGAGAAAAAAAATGAATAAAATAAATATAAAGCTAAATTAAAAGCTATACTAGTATATACGATACACACAATATATACTACAAGTTATACACTATTTAGTTATAAAACTGTGTGAGGCAGCGGAAAACAAATAAGTTTACCTTTCCAGGACAGACATAATGGCTTACACTTTATTTGGTTTCTGGAAAAGATTGTATATTCTTCTGACTCATTGCCTATTTTTAGGGAGGGAAAATTTTTTGTTCCGCCTGCATAAGAACACTTCTTAAATGGTCTTACCCCCTTATATTTTCTTCCAACAACATAGATTCCCTTAGTAAGTGCTTCAAAAATAAAGGTCATTTTTATGATACTTTCATTTTTCAAGATTAAAAAGGAATCTTTGCTGCCGGATTGGATAGAAAATTTTTCAGTTAGCAATCAGAGACTCCTTGCAATCTTTAATTTCGAACTTTTTCTTCTTTGTGTCCTCTTACTGAAACAAAAAGCTACTCTCCTCCATTATTGATAACATTTTTGTGTTCAGGTTTCTCGAAAAGCCATTTTACTATCTGTTGTAAGAACTGGTTGTTTTTTGTAATTTTTTTTTTTTAACATCTGAAGGTGATTTTCAAAAAGAAAGCTACTAATTCTGTCCAACGGCCCGAAATTCAAAACGTCCATCTGCTAAGTGAATCAGCGAATGAACGTTATAGGAAATAAAATTCTCACCATCTTCCACTGATTCACTTACAAAACATTTCAGCATCTTTATTGTATTTGATGCAGTATTCTTCCAATACCAAAAAGGTTATAGCGCATGAAAACAGCACAAAATTGTCGTATATTTTATTTGTAAGTATATCTCGTAAGAGGACATGACCTAGTTATAAAAGAAATCGTCTAAATTTTGTACCTTTCCTGTGGTCCAGCTCTTTTGTGGACCTTGGCCTTCTTGCGAAATCCGATGGCCAAAACTTCTCTGTGTTTTAATCCTAGGTTAAGCTCATTTATCTGTGATAGGCAAAATGTCCTCATTCCCCCTCATTTCTTTCCACTCCAATTAAAAAGAAATTTCTTTATTACACCTAAGCAAACGAGATGCATATATTCTTGGAATTGTTTAACTGTGTCTATTTTTGAAGATTCCAATGGCGACGTTCTTATTTGATGTTCAACTAGCTGTTTCGCACGAAAAGTGTTGTCTGTCCTCAACGGGGCTTTTGTTTTCGGAAAAACCAATGCATTTCTTTTTTCGCAACGTTGAATGCATCTATCGCAACCGTAGTATCCGCAATGGCCCTTTGTGCATTTAGTGTAGGCCCTTGCCGGAGCATCACAAGTGAAACATCTAATTTTTAAAGCCAATGATTTGCTCTGAACTTCCATGCCTTCTTCCAATAAATATACTACTTCATCTATAAATTCGGAGAAAAAAAATTGTCTATGGGAGGTTTCGATTCCCCGTAAAAACAAAGCAACAATAAAATGCATTTGATTGGGATCCTCTTGAATGCTACATAGCAATGGCCACAGGCTCAGGTTTCTGCATGAATGCAGAGGTATTCCATAAACATTAAAATTTAAAGACAGCTACTTAATTTTGCTGCTTAACGTTTGGATACGTGATTTAATTGTCTTTTCTAGAATGAAGTAATAAAAATTTCCCAATCCCATTTGCTGTAATAATATTTTCCTTGGAGTTTTCAGAATAGTTCTCGCATGAGAAGGTATAGAAGAATGCCAAGTACGCAACCCTTTTTAACAGTTTATTTAAAGCTTCTCAAGGAATTGATGGAGAATCGAAATACCAATTTCTTATGAAGTCTCTAATATCCGATGGAACCTCAAACGGCGTTTGATCGCAATTAATTTCTTCATCGGAATCCCTATTGGAAAAATTTGCTATACAATTACCAAAATGATACCGGAACCAGTATAAACTAACCCTTAAAAATCGGTCGATTCTTTCCCCAACGGTTTCAACGTTGTCAAGTCTGATCCTCCGGTAATATTGATGAGCCATGTGTTGTTGTAGTAATGTGTCTAAAATAAACAAAGAAAGGAAGGGAAAAGAACAGGAATTTTGAGTTGCAAATGTTATATCCTGCTGCTTTTTTTTCTGCCTAACATTACTGAGGGAGAAAGAGTACCTGATCGTCGGCTCACAATGCTTCTCTTCAGTTTCCCGTTTTCGTTCTCAAAGGATTAATAGTGTTATCCTTGACCTTCCTTATGAGTGGTTTGTGGTCTTATGGCACGTATTATTAAACAGTACCGACACTCCAGAGTACAGTCTAGCTTGGTCAGTATGAATGACTTCAGTATCAGGGAAGTCCTTTACTTTTGCCATTGGTCTTGAAGAGAAGTCCTTCCTTTGCCTCTCTTCAATAGATGCCTATAAAATAAGTGCAAAACAAGTATTGATATTTTTATGAGATAAATTTATTTTTCTTAATAAAATTATATTTTCGGTTACTGCTTTCTTCTTGATGAATTAAAATGAAAAATAATCATACTGAGACTGTTTTATCATTCTATTCTGTAATATTTCACAATTAAATTGACTGTTATCAACTATTTTATACTTACCGGACTGATCTTATTGAACCGGATTACATTATACTTACTGAAAACAGTTTGAGTATGATCTTTTTGTTCTGTGACCACGGTTGTACTTTCTTTTAGTAAGAAAACTCTCATCTAGCATTACTGTCTTACCTTCAAAAAGGACAGCTACATTAAATTTTGAATTGTAATTGGGTGCTTATTAAATATCAGCCTTAATATAAAAAATGACATTTTACCCTCTCCACCTAATTGATGATAAATGTGGGAGGCTATCACATCAGCTATTTCTCTTAAGTAACTGAAGTAGTCGACCACGGTTGTGTTGGAGACAGTCGTCGTAGGTTTTCTCACAGGATCTCCGTTGCTTTTCATTGTCGTTGACCTAGCTATAGGATATTTGTATATATATCCCGATACCTCTAAAAATATTATGCTGATTCACCTAAAGTAAGCTGCATCATCACAAAAAAATCTATCAGAACATCGACATTTTCTCAATAATTCTACCAAAAATTGGAACTTGCTTTAAGCATTTAGATAATTTGAAGCACTAGAAACACTTATTTTAATTTTCTTTTTTAAACATTTTCCATCAATATTGACAGACATTGTGGAAAATTTCACAAAAATTAAAATTTTAAAAAATTTTATGCTATCATTATGATTTAAATCAACGATTTTATAGTATAGACCAGGGGTTTCCCTCTTTCGTGAGGCCGGGGGCCACAAATCAAATGGCGGGCCGCAACTTTATCAAAATTTAACTTAGGTATATTTTATGTTTGTAGGAACATTAAATATTACTGTCAGACTTTTACCTAGTTGTCCAAAGCAAAAGTATTAAATTACATATTAATATAAGTAGATTTTTAAAAATACTTTATTGTTACTAATAATTTTTTTCAAAATATTAATTATGTAATAAAAGTTCAGGCTACAATAACTTTACTGTGCATCTATGTATTAAACAATTAGTGTGCAACAGATATCTAATTGTTAAGATATAAAACTTTAAAAAGGTTGGTAGTAAAATTAAAATAGTACTACTCAAAGTATTTAATGAGAAAATTGAGGTTCGTTTGCTGCAACCACCAGAGAATAGATATTTACATTTAAAATTTACAAATGTGTGTGTAAATATTTTCGTTCAAAATGAGTGGTTTTAAAAAGTTAAATCGGAGAATTTCTTCAAGAAAATTTCTGATACACACATGCTGAATTATATTCACAAAATACAAAAAAAAATGAAATACAAAAGAGCAACATACACGATTTTTTTTGTACTGTTGGTATGTTAAATTTCACAGAAACAAAGAAATTAGGTTTCTATTAACGAGAAAAGTATTTTAAATAATTCTTTACAATGTCTTCCATGCTGTCTTCAGCTTTCCTTTTTTTGCTGGAGGACTGCGGGATACTACGGACCATGTGGTCGGACATGTCCGTACCTAACGAAGGCTCCATATCATAGCCACAGGCACCACTTCCTTCATAAAGCACCACATCAGGCTCCATTTCTATGTCAACTGGTGGGATGACTGTATACGACTCATCCAAAGTTGAGACAACCTCGACAGAAACTGCCGATAAATTGCTTTCTGATCTAGAGCAGAAAAAAATGCAATAATTAGCTTATTATAATAAAGCTTATTGTAATCTTTTGTAGACAAAGATTGTCGAACATGAAGCCCTACAATTAACCATTCTTAATTTAACAATATCATTTAAAATATTGCTTATTAATATTGCTTATCATTTAAAATATAACTTTTAAATATTGCAGGCTTGATGAATTTTGTAATTTATATAACGCTGAATACATTATGCTATACTAATGTTTAATAAATTACAAATTTTAAAAACTGTTGACACTCTCGTTAGGAAAAGAATTTACAGTACTTGAATTTGTCATGAAATGCCACGATTTGAACTTTTTTTAAAAAAATCAAGAACTTTGGTCGCCGCCGATAAATCTGATTTTTAAAATAGAATTTACCCCCAAACTCACTTTCATGGTGTTTCGAATGTCTGAATTTGTGACAAAATTCTCACTCAGTCATATTTTATTAAAATATAAAATATTTTTATCATGTTCTTTCAAAAAATGAAAGAAAAAACATCATTTCTAGAGCGAATTATCTTTTAAACTCCTGTGATTTCCGAATCTTCGTTATTTTATATCAATTAAAAATTCTGACTGAAACAACCCAGTCACTGGCGAATTTTTTTATTTTGAAATGAGAACAGAAAAACAGGAGTATTTCTTTCCTTTCCGATGAACAAAAAAAAAATATCTTCTGCAGAAAAAAAAGAATATTTGCAGAAATTTTTGGAGTTAATCATGAATTTGAAAATCTAAAATACAGCAGATACCCTGTACTTATTAAGTTATGCACGCAAAAACACTGCCTGGGTCAATTTTTTATTAGTTTATCGACAAGAAAGAATTGTAACAAAGTTCAAAGATTAACATTGAGTTTTTCTTACTAGTATAATTTTTCTATTAACTAATAATATAAATTAGTAAATAATATTAGTAATAACTCTTATATAAAACTTACTTGTCATTTGTTTTAATATATGGCAAAACAAATTCTATGTAGGGGTTCAAATAGTACGGCTTTTTCGGCCTAGACGCTGAACCACTTGGTTTACTGGCGCTGATGTGTTTCCGGTAACTGCCTCGGATGTGCTTCCACTTGTTTTTGCAATCATCCTCTAGTTTAAAAAAAGAAATAGGTGTATTATTTTAGAAATTTAACATTCCAAAAAAATTGTCTAAATTATATTAGTTTAAATAAAATCTTCTGCTCGATAATGAGTTTCACATTTCTCTCACTAGCAGTTAATTCACTTGCACTCAATTAATATTTAATTTTTAAGCATGACTAAAATAAGCTTTATTAGAAATTATTAATTTACTATATTTTCAGAAGCTTTTTTGGTAAAATAAAATGTCTTTGATCAAATTTAACATGACATGAACTATGATTAATTAGTATTCAACCTAAAAAAATAAAGAACTGTTGGGGTGAAAGAATTGCTAAACATCTATTGGGTTTCAATTATAATATACAAGGCTTATAAAATAAGGACTGAGTGATTAATATATAATAGCCTTAAAAAATATTTGCAAGACATTTTTTTTAAAAAAACTGGATTTTAATTATAATAATCAACTTAAAAATAATTACAAATTTGAAGCTATGAGCAATTAATATTTGTTTTAAAAGAATATTACAGATAATTTTGTTCTGGTTTCAATAAATAAAAGTTAAATACAAAAATTATAGATTAAACATAAAATTGAATAGATTACACTATCATACAGTATTAAAAATCAATAGAATTTAAAATTTATTCTGTAACCTGTTGCAGGCTCTGTGGGCGTTGATAATAATTTTGCAATATCGCTCCAAGCTTTAAATACAATATTTCTATTAAAATAATCCTTGCATGTAACGTCATACAACGCTCTTCTTTTTTCGACTTCTGCAATAAATTTTAAAATTAAATTCTGGATCATTCCTCATCTTGAACAACGTCACGTGTTAACAGGAGGCATGATGTAACGAGAGGCAAAAATAGCGCCGGACCTATTTGAGAGGTTTGTACATGCAAAGTCAGAGATGAATAAACTGAATCAGTTCATTTATCATGTTTTCATTTAATTTTAAAAAATAATTGTTTCATTTACTTTAAATGGTACATTTTCACAGTACAAAAAATTTATAAAAATTGAAATAGAAAAAAAAAAAAAAACCAATACATCACATTACATTATTACTAACATAAATCATGAAAAGCAGCACTGTTTTTAAGGTAGTTGATGTGTATTTAATAATGGGTTCTCGCTTGTATTTACAAACTTTTTCTAAATAAATGATCTAAAAATAAGTTTTTAATTAATAAAAGATAATGCAGCTTTCTACAAACAGTTGTATTAGTTATTAATCTATTCTAGTATTTATAATTAATCATATAATGTTTATTGAAGCCATCAGAATTCAATATATATATTAATTTACATTCGTGTTAAAGTTAGGAAAAATACTATATGTTTCTCAACAAAATCAAAAAGTTCAAAGAATACTTATTCTAATCTTTGAAACCTATTTACTGTATACATATTACTGTACTGTATCACAAGAATTTGATTTTTTTACCTTTCAAGGACAGGAAATTTTATGTATTCTTCAAACATCAATTCATTAATTGCAATGGTCACACTCCTTATTGAACTGCTCACACTTGCTTGAGTCATGCTTGCACAAGTGTCGGTGGCAATGTTTTTCTGGTAACATCCAGTCGCATAAAATCTTAAAGCACAAAAGATCTAAAACAAATTATAAAAATGAGCACACAAGTAAAATCAACATCACATCTTTAAAATCAATATCACTTAAAATAGCTTCTAAAATATATTTTAAAAGGAACTTTCAAACTTTAATAATATTTGAAAAGTTCTATGCAAAAAATTATGAACATAACTTTTTTAACAATGTTAGGAAAAAAATTATTTGAATATAAAAGAAATCTGAATTGAATTTCTGATATATCTTAAAATTACTGTCGTAATCAATCGTTAAAGTTATAAATGCATTAGATGTGTAAATTTTATCAGATTTTAATATCCACCACTGAATGCAATTAGAAGGAAAATCAAGGTTGTCAATAATTATTTTCATTGCAAGCAATTCTGTGAAAGAAAAAAAAGAGAAATATATATGGGGAGTTAAACTAAAATATAACACATCAAAATTTTGGAAAGATTTGCGATTTACGGCAAGGAAAACATTTACTTACCCATATATTTTTAAATTAGCAAGTATAAATTCCATTTGTTGGAGTATTGGCGATTTTTTAAAATCTGCTTACATTGTAAAAAATCGCCAATGCTTACCTAGTGCTGTAAGCATATATAATCATGAGAATTTTATCCCCATGCTTCATGACTGTAATAAGCTTTAGATTTTTTAACTTATCGAACAATAACTAAACAAAAAAAGCTAAGTAAAATAATAATAAATATCACTGCAAAATCACTTGTATCAAAAGTTTAAAGTTGAACAAGAACTAGTTATAACTGATATTTAAGAAATTCTAGGGACTTATTTTCTTGTATAAATGAACAAAATAAAGTTATGTACTTTAGTTTCTACAGAGAAGGCATTTCTGCGTGAAGTCAGTGGCTCCTACGCTGGCCGAAGTTTTTCTATCAGTTCCACACAAATAGTTTTTGTCAATCTAAATCGACTTCTAAATTCATTGTCTGGATATTGGAAAACCTTAAATCTTTCAGGCCGATTGATCTTTCTTTTAATGGTGTTTCTATCACTCTCTTCAGCAATAGCTAGTTGTAGGACAGCGACAAGATGAAAGGTTGCAACGCCATTGAATTTCATTTCCGACATACAATTTCATTTCATGATTCATGCCTTTCTCTTGAAAGAATCTGACCGCTTCTTGTTCTGTTTTAGGTTATTTTCTCGGAAAAAAATCCAAGTCTTTAAGAATCCGATATTAAGTTGAACGATTAATCTTTTCAAATATGTCCTTTTCATCATTTATTTCTTTTAAAACCTTATCCAAAGTCGGTACTTCATTTTCACAAAGAAAAAAAAAAACATGGATTTTTCTGCGTGCTGCATAATGTAAAACAATAATTAGTAAAAGTAAAGACACATTACGTCTAAATTATACACAATAAAATTTTTAAAATACAGGGAAAGAAACTTTCTTCATTTACGAATAAACATCGAGTTGAAAGAGAAGGGGGGGGAAAATAAACTGTAATTTTTTAATGACAAATCTTAAATTAACAAAAAAAGGAGTTTGAAATTAAAAAAGAAAATTATATTTATTACGAATTAGACAATTTTAATAAATTATTAATTCAAATAAAAACTCTTATAAAAAAAAATTTTGCCGAACTTCCCACACAGCCATATTGAAAGAAAGAAAAATAGGTGCTCGCTTCTATCGAACCAATCAAAACGTTAGTTTAGTGTGTTAGGCGGGAAACTTGCTAAAGCATCATGTGATCTTTTTCTTAGAAGGCATTCCTCCCATACAAGTGCCCAGCTGCTCTGTGAAAAAATTTCATCAATGTCAGAGTTCATCTTCTAGAAAGGACCGCTCTCTTCCTATTCAACTGAAGCAATCAGAAATTATCACACCGCCTTCAATGGGACTTGAGGAAATTCATTACCATTGCAATACTGAGGTAATGCTGTCATGACAGAAAAAATATTTCCTATCGACTAACTTTTTTATAACTTAAATTATTTCGTAATAGTAACTTCCATAAATAATTAAGGTAGATAAATTAAAAAATTTTTAAATAAGAACATTCCATTAAGTAAAAAAGTATGTATTACGACCTGTTAGACCCAGTTGAAAATGTTATCGTAATTAAAATAACTTTTTGTACTATTACTGTTAAATGCATTTTTTTTTATTAAATTCTAGTTGAAATTTAACAATAATCTATGGATTTTGAAATTTAGATACAATTTTTAGCCCAAAATTTTACAATAGCAAAACTATTTTTGAATACATGGGGAAAAATATATTGAAATTTACCAGTCATAAATATATTTTTTTTTTGTAGTGACTATTTTCGTAATTGACCATATTTTGTGTTGATTTTTTAATATAATTTTCACAAAATAGGTACCTTTTCGAAATTTCAAAATTACCAAAAAATCACATTAGGAGAAAAATGCATTTTTAGTTTTTTTTAATAAGGAAATACAATTTTGTTACTATTAATTGCAAATAATTACACATGTATTGTAAAACAAATATAAATATTTAAGTTTGTGTAAAAAAACATTCAAAAAATGGAATTATTACATTTCTTGAGTTCAATTTCTTCGCTACATACACTGGTTATCATAAATTAAGGAAAATTCACAAAAATCGCGATAACTCAAGAAATTACACATGGAATTTTATGAAACTTACCCACAATATACAACACATAGTAAGGTATTAAACAACATAAAAAGAAATTATCAGACATTAACAGTAGTATAGAAATTAGCACATGTATAAAATAAACAAATTGGAAGTATCGGTTTGCAATAGAAAAAGTACCTTTAATATGGAATATGATTGCCTCTAGAAGCAATACAGCACAAACAGCGATGTGTGATGCTTTCAATTATGCGGTCTATCAGTTCAATAGGAAGTGAGAGCCATTGCTCTTGTAAAGCAGTTGCAAGCGTGGCAAGGGTCTGAGGGGGCGGATTGATGGCAGATACACGCCTCCCTAGAGCATCCCAAACGTGCTTGATAGGATTCAAGTCCGGGGATCGAGCTGGCCACTCCATGCGAGTAATTGTTTCCTGTTGAAGATAATCATCAACAATGCGAGCTCTGTGTGGTCTTGCATTATCGTCCTGTAACAGGAAGCAATCACCAATTGCCCCGGCATATGGGCACACATAAGCATCAAGGATGTTGTCTCGATAAACCTGAGCATTCACGGTTCCCCTTGGAAAGACATGGAGGTATGTGCGCCCTCCTAAGGATATGCCTCCCCAAACACAGACACTGCCTCTTCCGTATGCATCTCTTTCACGGATGTTTGATGGATGATAACGGGTCCCAGGTTCTCTCCATATCAAATAACGTCTACTGTCACTTTCTAGACTAAACCTGGACTCATCCGTAAAGAGAACAGGCCTCCATTGATCTGACGTCCAGTGGACATGTTGTCGGGCCCACTGCAAACGGTCTCTCCTATGGCGTGATGTGAGCGGCACGCAAATGGCTGGTCGTCTCGCATACAGACCACCTTCGTGGAGCCTTCTGCGCACAGTTGACGTTGACACCAACCTTCCGGTGGCTGCAGCAAGAGAGGATCTAAGATGTGTCGGAGTAGCGGTTCTATTCCTGCGTGCACTTAATGTCAAATATCGGTCATCGGCACTGGTCGTAACAGTTGGCCGTCCTTGACTGAACCTCCTAGATGCCGAATCTGTGGTTTGAAATTGCCTCCAAAGTCTATGAACCACAGATGGACTCACATTTAGCCATCTGGCCACTTCTGATTGACTCTGCCCTGCCTCTAGTCTCCCGATGGCTCTCCATCGTAGTTCTTCAGGCAAATGATGCCTAGAGGTCATTATTACGAATTGGCTATCTCAGATTTTCAATGTCGCAATCACAGTAAAATTTGTGTGCTTTCTCTCAAACTTGGACTTTTATGCTCCAGGCAGATGACGTAAGCCGAGTGCAGCGCCACTAATTTGCATATTGCAATTTTACTCAGCTACTCTTAGTGGACAACATATGCAAATTTTGCACGGTTTGGCTTACTTTTGAAAGAGTTATCGCTATTTTTGTGATTTTTCCTTAATTTATGATAACCAGTGTATTATAATATCAAAATTTTGAAAATTCCTAATAAAAAATAGAAATATATTTTATGAGTGAAAATACTTTTAGATGATTGAAATATTGTATATGATGAACACTTATATATGAAATATTGAATATTATGAACACTTATATATACATATCAACACTAATTTGAAGAAAAAATTTATTCAAAATTTTCCTGCACCATAAGTCGGGCCTTCTCGTTTCGAAATGGTAGCATTTTTTGCAGCACATTTCAATTTTTTTATATTTCTTTTGGTTTTATATTCATTAGATTTCCTTTTGTTTAATTGGCTTTGCCTTCACTTGTCTCGCTTTTCAGCAATGGACATTGCGAAATCATTGGCGTCAACAATTTTTGTTAACTTTTCTAATGAATTGACACAACCAAGATTAAACTCACGTACAGTAAGAAAGTACTGCGAGCTCTAATCTTTTCTTTGCGACAATAATTTCTTTTGAACATTTGTTCCACAAAACACTGTGAAGACATTCGTTAGAGTTTTGTGTCTTGGCGGCAGCACATCTTTCTAATATTTCATCAGACGCCAGTCGTTGGTAAACTGGCATTATTTTTTCCACTACCACTTCAGAGAGAACAGTTTTCATCTTCTTGTGACTATCTGGCTTTTCACCTTTTGCCACTGCCCTCTGAAAAAAATACCAGGATGTTTCTCCGGTAGGACATTTATTGTGCGTCAGTTTTTTGTCCGTCGAAATGCAATGGAATATGGAGGCAAAAATCGCTGACTTCATTTTATTAATGTCAGGGGCGTTATCTCTGATTGCATTACGGTAATAACTTTGCAATCTTTTTATAGTATCATCCTTTAATGTACCTTTTCTTTTCCCACCTAATGTAACCCCTTTATTTTTCCACTCTTGCACTTTGTTGTCTATAAACCAGTGCCTAAACGTTTGGCTACGTGATTTATGCATTCCTCCTTCTTTATGGGGGTATCGTCATAAACACGTTTGTCGTTGATATGGTTAAATGCTTTGGCATCACATAGCATGGTTATATATCTCATACTATGATTAAGTGGCCGCGAACACAATATCAACGCCGCCGACATTTCCATACTGTTCGATGAGCCAGTATAATTTTTTTGGCATTCGGGCTTGTGAGATTCGTGCCAAATATGAAATTCAGGGCTATTTGCCCCCAAAGCACTTGGTGTTAGAGCACAGTCGTGACAGTATTTACTAAGAATTTCGTAATCGACAACCAAGCCAGTGGTATTATCGATAACAAATCCTATACCGTACAATGAGGAGTGACCTCGCTTTTGCCAGGTCCCATCATAGGAGACACAGATGTCGATAACATCAGAGGGAGATTCCGAAGCTTCAACTATATACTGTTGCCTCACAATATCATGAGACAACTTCAAAACCTCTTCTTTTGCCTGCTCATTGAATGCAACTAAGTGATTTAAGCACTTCGAGAAAGTTTTACTGTCCATGCAAGGTATGCCAAGCATCATTGAAAACATTTCTAAAGACCCATATCCTTTTCCAATAGATAAGAAAGCATTTACTATCTTATTGTTGATTGCAAATCTTTTGCTATTATTCTCTCGAGCACTTGAAAATGTTTTACCATATTTGAAGCCACATGATTTGCAATAAAGTTCCATTTGTGATGCTAAGCCGTAGGTTTTACGAGTGAAGACATCCAATTCTGTCTCTCCACACTCATTACAAGCAACTGTATTGAGCCTCCACATTGATGTATCAATAACAGTAAATGCTGGTTGGTTTGCATTTGTCGATTTTTTTTCATTCACATTACTAGTAGTTTCAGGCAAAACAGATTCTGTGGCTTTTTTCTCAAGCCCTTTTTTATAGTTGGCCAGTCCAGCAGCTCGCTTCTTTAAAGGTCGGCCTTTCGGCTTTCTCCATTTCGAACTTATACTATGCATATTAAAATAATGAAAATTTAAACAAATGTTTATAAACAAACCACATAAAAACTTCAACGTAACTAATTATAATAATAAAAACTGTAATAGCAACTCCAATAACAACGGCAAACTGAAAATAATAGCAGAACAATCGTGGATAAATAATCGAATCAAATCAAAAGGTAAACAAATAAGTAACGCTAGAAGTAGATCGGTTACAGTTAACTCACAGATCAGTTAAAGTTAAAAAAGGATTAAATTAATATTACTTTTTATAAAAATTTCAATCAGTTTCGTTTTGCTTATATTCACAACAGCTGCCGAAGGGGGCGTGGTCGGTTATTTACAAAATTTTAACTACGCATAACTTCCGAAAAAATGAACAAAAACGGAAATTTTTTGTTATATATGATAGCAAACGATATCAATTATTTAATGCCAGCAAAATTGAAAAATCGATATTTTGATCATTTTTACTGAATTTGAAGGTCCCTTGTCGCCTTAAATAAAAAATTTTGAATTCCTAACAATAAAAGAAAATGGTAAGTGAAATTGTTTCAAACCTGATATAAAAGTATCAAACATTATCTTGTATGTCAAAAAATATAAAATAGATATTTCCTCAATAATATACGAATACACAAAAAGAGTGGAAATAAAAGTATGAAATTTACTTAATTTTATTCAGATATATATATATAAACTAAACATAAACTTAACAAAAAAATTTAAGCAAAACGACAAGCCAAAACTTCTGCGATTTTCTCAAAAGCATCGGCTTTCCTTCTCTCAATTTCATATCGTTCTTTTAGCTCCTCGGCCTTCCATTTTTCTATGTCATTCCGCTCTCGCATAATCACTTGAATGTCCATAAGTGCAGACGTTGTTTCTCTTTGAGCAGACAATAGTTGCTGCACTTTGTCAGGAGACATTAATCTGTCAATTTTTTGCCGTTTCCTCCTTCGGAAACCAGACTTTTGGCTGGTGGCATCATTTTCTCTTTTTAGGTTTGGCGTCGTAAACACCTGAGAGTTTGTAAAAGATACATCAGCCTCCCCTTCTGAAAATTGAGGCGTATTAGGAATTATAAACTCAAATGGTGAGATCGTTGTTGGAGGGGAAGCAGATGTCGATGGCAAGTGGTCCGCTGCCTTGTTATCAAGTTGGAACTGAAAGAAAATGAAAATTTTTTTATTCAACACAATTAAACTACCCTTTTACGATTTTTGGTAAACTATTTTTTTAATGTAGAAGTTACAATTTATTTACTAAATGTAGTGACTTTTGACTACTTTTAAGAGGCAAATTATACTAAAAGATTTTATTTCCACTGTTTAAAAAAAAATAGAAAACTGAGAGAAAAAAATTTAAGAAAAATAAATTTACTTATGGGCAAGAGGCAATGGTAAACTATCTATTTTTGTTAACAAGCAAAAATATTTTACTGTAAGACAGTATATGATTAATTCAAGAAATATTAAGAAATCGTGCTACATTTATAACAATGTTCATGGCAAATCGCAAAGTAAAAGATGTTCATCTTCACATATCGTAAATAAGCTGTCAAAAAACCATAACATAAATCATTTCAAGTACAAAATCATTTTTATGTAGATAAGTCATCTATATATATATTTCTCTTACACGGCAAAAAAAAAAGCCTCATCACAACTCCCCAAATGGCAATTCTAGAAAATCGACCAATGATTGGCGCTAAAAATGTCACACGCCAAATCTAGCTGAGGTGGCTCAACACATAGTGCTTTTAAAAACGGAAACTGAAATAACCAGAGAGAGCATAAGCTAGGCAGAAGTGAGTAGTTTGTCGATAGCACTTTTTTTTCACGAATTTATATGACGATTTTTTATTTATATCAACTATTTATTTGTTTTACTAGAATTTATTTGTTTATGCAGGTTTTTCCATTGCAATTCACTTATTTCAATTTTTAATAATTACAGACGAAGTTTTAACCTTTTTAAGGAGATATCAGTGTTAGAAATTTTATCTTAAGATTTTATACTATAGCACATTTCTAATAGGTTTAACGAATTACATGTCATTTATTTGGATTCAAATTTATTTTAATGACTTAGTATTTACTAAAAAGATATAATTTTATTTTTTAAAAAAAAGTTGTTATATGGATTCATACCCTCCAACTTAAGAGGATTTTGAAAATAATTCTTTCTAGTGGTAGCGAACCAAAGTAGAAATTTTTAAAGCACATGGATCTCTCATAAAACTTTTATCAGAACTTAAGAATCTAGCCATATGGTCTGCACTTTTATAAGTAATAGTGGACAAGTTACGCTAAAATTAATTTTTTTTTATTAATTTTAGCGTAACTTGTTTAATTAAGACATTAATTTTGCTATCGTCGGAAAAGATTTCTGAAACTACGGAAATTCCGTAGCAGTTGGAGGGTATGTTTGAATGATTGTTTTGAATTCTTAGAATTTTGTGCATTTGCAATGTATCTAAGTTAGTAGTTAACGAAGCGAGCTTGGCTTGCGAAGCAAACCATGTAAGAATGCACAGCCACTAGTTTCTCGAAATACCACTAAAGGTTGTATACTATTTGAAAGAGCAGATTTATGCTTGCAATACTGATAAAATATAAAAATTTAAATAGGCTTTATATCTTATTATAAACACATAGTAATGTCGAGAAAAAGACAAAAGTATAAAATAATTCCCAACTGCAATAAAAAATTATTGATATCAACAGTTAATAGTACACGAAACTAAGGATAATTACCTCAGGAAAGACTCGACTCTCAAACACATTTTGCAGCCCATTCAAAGCATCTGGCCCGATTAGGGCAAGGACCCTCTCATCAAGGGCACTGAGGGCCTTGGGAGCTGGTCCTCCCCCAGTTCCGTTGGCATATGTCTTGTATCGCTGAAACCTTCTCTTTGTGTTGGTGTTTAGCTGAGTCCAACACTACATAAAAAAACTTTATATTAGACACAAAAATTAAATTATATCTAATAATGAGGATGCATAATTCTCAGTTGAGACACTATATATATTTCCAAGCAAATGAAATTTTTTTTAAGTAGTTTGCCAGATTCAGATATAACTAAAAAATTTTTGTGAACTCAATCTCTATATGCAAAACCTTTTAGCAACAATCTTAATTGAGTCTTAAATATTGTAATATTAATTAACTCTTAAAAACTAGTTTCAACTCTTATGGCTCATATTTTTTGGCAACGGTGAGTGACAAAATAATCACCAAGTCCTAGCGATTTTTGACAGTGAGCCAAGATAACTAAAAACAAAATCATAGAACTGCCATAATCGTAGAAGGGTATATTTCCCAGAAGAACGACTATTTTCTCAACTAAGAATTTTAAGTAACAAAAAATAAATTACTTCTTTTTGAAAAAGTAATATCAATAAGAATTTTCTAATATTTTGTAAAGGAGCATTCATAATTATTTCTTCAAAATATTCAGACACTACTCCCTGTGAAAAATAGACATTGATGTAATATTTATTGCCTTATATGAGTGAAGCTGCTTTCTCAGCCTTTACGTACTAAAAATATAAGTGTCTGAAAAGATTTGGTGTCGAAACAAATTTGAGAATAAAATTAACATCATCACCTCCTATGTGATGACAAACAACACTATTCTTCACACTAAGGACAAAATATGTTGAAACATAATTTACCTCTTTCACTTAGGTTATAAAAATTTAAATTTATTTTGTAAATAAATAGGTTTTATTTTTTCATAAAGCAGATCGCAAAAATTTTTAAAACCTATTTTTTAACCAAAAATTTTGAAAAATGTGGATACATGTTATACACACTAATGGGCATCGCAGGGAGTCAACTAACAACTGTTAAGAAAACAAAAAGAATGCAGTTACAATAGAAAAAAAATCATAATTTAATCAAAGGTCTGCAAAATTTTTAAGCTCATTTATTGTTTGTTTATAACTTAGAGAAATCGGTGTTATTTTGCTAAAATTTTCTTCCTAAGTTAAAAACATAGAAAGGGGACAAATACCACCAACGATGCCCATGAAAATAAATTTATACTACACAAAATACTTACTTCTCTCCATTTCTCAACAGTTTTATGGCAGCTTCCAATCGCATGCAAGGCCAGCCACATTCTCTCTCTGTCTTTATTGGTGAAACTCGGCGTCAACTCTCCTTTATACAGTTGTGGATTTTTCTCCATAAAGGAGACCAATTTTTCCATCTGAGTAGGAGTAATTTTTTTACCCATTATTAAGATTAGAAGATACACAGTGCACGGAATTAGTATTTTAAGAAAACACACGGTTGATAAAACAACGTTGCCATATTGCGGAAATAAATATTGCACAAATTCAACGATTGATTAAATTCAAGCCACGCCCTTAGAACCAGAATCATGGAATGTCTGATTCCCGGTGAGTGCTCGTGGTACGATTTAGGGATTACATGGAATCAAACTTTCCCTGGCTTCTCGTTCCAGGCGGAAATCTTCGTTCCATTCCCAGTAGTTCATGGTAGGGGTCCTGAGAGCGAGTTATCGTGGAATGTCTGATTCCAAGGGAGTGTTCATGGTACGGTATTGAACGTTCATGGAACCAAACTTTCCCAGTTTCACTTTCCAGCCGGGAATCTTCATTCCATTCCCGGTAGCTCATGGTAGGGCCCCAGGGCTGGTATTCCAAACAAACGACGAGTCGAAGTAGACTTTCTCCGAGTGACGCCTTCCCCTGACGTCACACCGTCCACTGTTTTGAATTTTGGTGTTCTGAACCCTGGTGTCAGTCGAGTAGACCCGTGGACTGGTCTATCAGCCAAAAAAAATGCTCGAAGCATTCTGATGCAATTCACACGTCGACAAGATGTTTGAAAGAGCCATTTACGTTTAGTATCTATTTGTGTTAAATTGTTGTTTTGATTTATTTGTAGTTATGAGTGGAAAAGTAGTTAGCAAAGCTCAATTAGAAATTAGGGTTTCCTACGTGGAACAAAACCCAAAATTATTTTGCAATCAATTGTTCAATGACTTTACCCACAGCGATAAAAAAAAAACTTTGGGAAGAGCTTTCTTTAAAGTTGAATGCGGAAGGATCATGCTCAAAAAGCACAGAAAAATGGATGCGTGTAGGTAAAACTTTTATTTTATTTTATTGCACTAATATTTGATATTTACATTTAGTAAATAAATTTTATATACATCTCTGAAATAATTTTTTTGTTGTTATTTTTGATAATAATAAACATAGAACTATTAGATGAATTTTATCCCTGAAAAGCAAAAGGCATATTAACACTAAAATTTATTTACATAGTTTTTCTTTCATGAATTAAAAAGAAATCCAAGAATCCTTGTTCGAACATAAAATTCAGTTTATGCTTATTAAAAATACAGCCAAATTAAGCAATACATAGTTTAAAACTATTGTTAGAAGTAACTTACCTTCGACTACTGGGGAAAACCACCCACTCTTTGTATAGCCTTAGAAAAATGGCTTTTGCGACTCTCCTGACAGCTCTACTGGCGTTTGGTTGACTTATCTTCAGCGTGAACTCATTGGCTACAGACTGCTGGTATGAGCCAGTCGCAAAAAATCTCAATGCACATAAAACCTATGAATGTAATGAACAGTAGCTCTATTTAAATATTCCACCTTACAAGTTGAATAGTACCTAAAAGTAATTTAGTTTTTAAGTTTATCTTTCTAACTGGAAATAATGTAAGCAATACCTATAAGAAATACAAATTTCACTATTTGAAATAAAAAATAATTAAATTTCTTGAAAAGAATTATGACCAAAGTTTCACATAAGCATGTGAGGTTGTGAAAACTTATTATTATTATATTTTTCTCTTGCATTCAAGTTCAAAAACGCTTTCTAATCATACTTTTTCCATATTGATTAAAAAAGGAAATACTTCTAAGTTAAATTTCTCTACCTTGTTTCAGAAATGAAAGAAACTACAAGCCACTTTTTTAAACTAATAAAAATTACGTGGTCTTAATTTTTTTTCAAAAAATATGAAATAAAAAGCATAGTTTAACTCATTAAATTCCTATCTGCAGTATCTTCTTAAGATTCTAAAAAGTAATTAAAAAATGACGCACTTGTTTTTTAGTGAAGTAAAAGATTTGCTATGAAAATTGAGACAATTTCTGGTTATTAATCATCAAGATTTATTATTAACTAGAAACTAAGAAAATAAAAAACTCTACAAAATTTTTAGTCGGAAGAAATTAACATTTACAATTTTACTTATTAAATTCATCAAATATACTATTACTATCCCAAAATGACCTATTTATTCGCATATAGCAAAGAACAATTAAATGCAATAAGGTTTTTTTTAATAAAAAAAAAGATAAATATGCTCATGCTATTGAAAATTAATTCAGTTGAACTTACTTGTGTTTCTACTGAAATCACGTTTCCTCGCCTTGCTTCTTTTTCCAATTCATCTCTTAATTCCACACTCGACAAGATTTTTCGACAATCGAAAAAAATCAAGAAATATATCGTCATGAAGACTGAAAGCATCTTCTCTGTTACGATAGATTGGTCTACTCCGAAGACTTTGCCGTGTTAAATAATTGATTATCATTGTATTCCATGTGCTCGCCATTACTCGATTGAAAGTACCAGTGGTTTTCGCGTCGACCGAAGAGAGCGCTCTACGTCCACTAAAACTTGCTTGGAATACCAAAAATGGAGCGATGGGAGGGAAAAGTAGAATATCGGGTAAAGCGCCCCCTGGTGCGACTTCCAAAACATCAAATCGACGGTCGACTTCGAGCTCAGAATGCCACCCCAGGCGGGAATCTTCGTTCCATTCCCAGTAGTTCATGATAGGGGTCCTGTAATTATGCCTAAATATAAATGGCTCTCCTTAAAATATGTATCTAAAAACACAGTAGAATCAGTATAAAATTTAGGGTAAAATATTTTTCTAAAATGGTATCCGAATCAAAATTAAAGTTTTATAGTACAAAATGAATTTACGGATCATCTTCAGGAACGCCCACCGGAATTGCAGCTAAACTCGTAGTCAGAGCTAACTCCTAGTTTCTGATAGCTAGTACTCCAACTATTTCAATTTCTTTAGGCTTTCTCCTAGTCAACCATTCTTAAAAATGTTGCACAAAAATATTGGAATTTAAAGTAATCACAGTAGCATAAACTATGAAAAAGCGAATCGAAAAAACAGAGGTATTAGTGGAAGAATCACACGCCGGACAGAAATTATTCTCCAATGGCACAAGATAATAAACATTTTCAAGTTTTATCTGAGTATATTTTTGCAAAATAGCTTCTGCCCCTAAATGCAATTATGGTTTTTTAAAATCTATTTTCATTGTCATTTTTAATACATAAAATATTTAAACAAAGATAATCAACATCGTTTTTATAAAATTTTCTGGTTTGCAATTTTTTTCCTAGGAAAATCGCTTTATCATTGCAAACAATTACTTTGATTATTTCAACAAAATGAATCTTTGAAGTGAGAATGGAAATTAAAGAATTTATACGATTAAATTGTTGAGAATATTCCTCAGTAGAAAATGCTTTTTTATACATTGCTTTTTTAAACGTAAGGACTTTATTTTTACCTAATGATGTATTTAAAATATATTCAAGAGCTTCTTTTTGAATTTTATCCAAAAAGTACAACGTTTGTTACTATGAGGATCTTTTTTGTTTCTCTCTTACAGCGTTTCATATCTTCAATGAATTTTTTTACTCTTTCATTTCTGATGTCTTCTAACACCAATGTTTGAAATAATGTTTTTTTGAAGTAAGCAAATAAAATTTGCATGGAAAATTTTCTATGTCCCCAGAGCATCCTCATATGCAAAACAGGATAAGTCCCATAATGGACCCCATGATTTTTTTCTTCTTTTTTTTCATGAAGATATAATAGCAAATGAACATTATAAGTTAGTTCCCATTCACCTTAAATTTTAACAACACCTGTCACAAATTTCTGAATGGCAGATTCAGCTGTCTGCAAATTACTAGACTTGATATTTGTGCCTAAAAGAAGAGTTACAGCATGCACAAGAAATATCCAATGATTATATGTTGTTGGATTTAGAACATTTAATAATAGCACAGGTGAAGTGAGCAAAAATATTCTCCTTTCTGATGCTCTCCAATGCATAACATCTGCAAAGGAACGGAGTTTTCTAGTTCCTTCACTAGGCTCTTTTAAAATATTAATTCTTACATTTACTTAAGAAACATCTTTATTTTTCAGACAGTAAACTTCATCAGCAGTAGGCAACCATAAATTGACAAACTGTTTTGTAACGCCTAACAAAACAGATTGCATGTAGTCGGGGACAAACCCCTCAACCATGTCAAAATAAAAGTACAATTTCATTAAAAGCGAAGAACCCTTTGCATCTTTTACTGGTTTATCAATATTTATTGCCATTTCTGCCTACTCTACAGATCTGTCCGTTTCGCAGGAAGAGGGTTTAAAAACTTTATAAATTCTACTGTGACCACGCCCTCTTTCGATTCTATCCTTCTCATTTTCACAAAATCTACAATCAAATTTTTCATTATATTGGCTAAAATTTTGCAGCATGGCACGTGCAGGAGCATCTGCAGTGCATATAATTGGAGTTACTCTTGAAGAGAATATTTTACCTTTATTTCTCCATGATAGTCCTTTTTCAAGTTCTTCAACGAAAGGCAGGTTTAAAAACAGGTTTGTTTGAACCAAACCAAAGAGAACACATTATAATATTTTTTTGTACTTTGTGCCTTTAAACCTTACATTCAATCATAATATTTTCTTTCCCTTTATAGGGAGACAGCTCATTTATCATGCAATGTATAGGCCAAAGGTTATATTTTGCTTCATGGTACATTGGAATACCATCCACATTGTACTGCAATGTTAAGTTATTTGTCATTTCAGACATCAAACAATTATTACCACTAATAATAGGAACCTTCTTGATTAACCCATTAACGCCCAAATTAATTCTACTGAATATATTTCAATGAATCTTTCAAATCCTATTTATTATGACCTATATAGAGTATAAACCTTAAAATTTGTGCATTTTTTGTATTAATTCTAAAATTACAGCCCGTCCTCATTTGAGGACACTGGGCATTCCAGAGAGAAAATGATTTTTCTTGGAATAACATGCAAATATTGTGGTTTGTTCTTATTTTATTGCCTATTTAATTTTTTTGGTATGAAATAAGTATAAATCGTATTATTCCTTAAAACTAAATAGAATATTAGACTTCTGATAATGTTTGTGAACATTATTATTAGTATTTTTGAATTACAAAAAGGAACAATATGAAAAGAACCAATTTCAATAAATAAATACAACGTAATTTCACTTTATGTATATTTATTTAGTAGAGCATTTTTATAATACATAAAATAGTACATAAAATAATAAAAAATACGTAAAATATTCAGTACATTAAAACAGAAAAAATATACACTAAAGTATATACCACTTATTTGTTCAGTTTATTATGAAACTTAGGAAAACAAAGCATGCATAATGTTACGTTGCATTTCTGACAAAATGTTCGTGGTTTTGATGTATACAGTTTTTCATCTGACAACGTCTTTGCTTCTCTCAATTTGCTATTGTATGTACAACAGGATCGTATCGTACGTCAACAAAAACTTCAGCAGTAGAGGCTGATTTTATCATTTGCCGACTCTTATCTTATCGACAGGGTGCGTAGCGTTTGTAAAAAGTACTTAAAGGTGCTTTTTTGGGGATTTCGTTTTTAAAAGCTTTTAAAAGTGCATTTTTCATCTGGCGTTTTTAAAAAGTGCTTTTTTTTCCCCGAATAATTTTTTTCCCCTTCAGTGATATCTGGTGGATCCCATGCATTTCACGAAAAATGGGGTGTTTGCTACGTAATCATTCACGCGGACTTCATGTCATACCCATGTTATGACTTGCGCATGCACTCACACTTGAAACCGAAACCCGAGTGCTCCAATTCGGATGGAGAATATCAGATCCTTATGAAATGTTTTTCTTTTTAATTTGTTTTAATTTTATTATTGCTTATTTTTTTTTACTTTTAACACTTCTTTGACGTAGGGGGTATGGGTACTTTTGTTCTGAGTTCAGGGTCAAGTTGAATTCATTCGATGATGTGGGAAAGTACTGATTGTTTCGATTTACGTCTGTTTCTTTGTGGGTTTTTTTAACGCTAAAACTGTTTATAAAAAGTTTTTGTTTTTCAATGATATCACTGATTGAATTTGAATTTTATGAGTGCTTGAAAATCTTTGTAAAGTGCTTGAAAAGTTATTAAAAAAGTGCTTTTTTTGATTCAAAGATTTGGCTACGCACCCTGATCGATCTAGCTGGCCTTTTTTCAAATATGCTACGGCAATTTCACGTCGAAAATCCATTATTGAAATTTGCTTCTTATTATCTTTTTTGTGAAGAATATTATACAAAATATAAGCATTCACTACTGACATGTCTATCATTCTTGTAAATAAACACCAATACCATTTTTTGCCCCTTATAAGATATACTGTGCTTTTCTAATAACCAGTCATGTTGATTCACACCACCCATGAAAGTGTTATACTCACGTATGATTTTTGGTTGAGGCACAAGTACTCTTTTTTTTTTTGTTCTTTGCACCACAGGATGTATTTTTTCGAAATTTGTCGCAATTGTAACTGATTTATTGTCAATCCACCTAATAACGTGTGTTCTTAATGGCTTAGGGAAAAAGATTTAAAAAATAAAACAAAAGATTAAATAATTAATTTAGAATGAACCATTAAGAATTAATTTAGAATAAACAATTACAAATTACTAGAATAACAATATCCTGTAAACGGATACGTATCATCTTAATTCGAAACATGGCCAAGAGTATAATTTAAAAGATTTGCGTTGTCGCAATAACCTGAAAGAAAAATAAATAGCTGAAAAGGAATGGATTGCCTAGAGTTAAAAAACACATGAGACAGATAAAACAAAAATACAGAAATTTGTAAACTCACCACATTTTATTTGTTAGACAGCACTCTTTTTTTTTTAAAAAAATTAAAAAACGTATAAATGCAAAACATCACTATCTACAGCCACACAGGCCACAAATTAAAAATTATAGAACAATTTTAGAGATGTAAATGGATTTGTCTCATGCTCAAAAAATCGTCATCAATTTCTTCTAAAAATCAGATTCCACGCCTCCCTGATGCACAGACGTACATCAGGGGGCCCACAAAGAAATCGAATGAATCTTCTCGAAAAAGGGGGAAAAGGAGTCCCTCACTCCCACGTTTCCATTACTTTTTGTTGAATACAGTTGCACTTCGGGAACTCAGCTGACAGGTGTCGCTGCGGGGAAAGTTCAACCTAATCCCATGGCGTTTCAAAAGCTGCTCCTCGAGATAATCTGCTCCTATAGGATCAGTCCATGCAATTTCTTCCTTGTACAAAGCAATACTTAAAGTCTTATATTTTTGCAACCTATGTCTTTTCTTAAAGACATTAAAATTGTTAAACAGTGTTTAACATTGCTTCACTAAAATAGCAAAAAAAAATGAAGAAAAAAAAATTCAGCTGCCTTACACATTTCTTTCTTTGGAAGCATGTGGTTAAGTGAATAAAAAAAATGGTGAGTATCCGAATAATATAACATACATATACAATTACAAAACAATGGTGGTGAATTTATTCTATCTTGTCTCAAAAAAAATTTGTTAAAGTATTCATCTTATCCCTTCATTCTCTCTTTCTTGTAAAACAAAAAAATTTTAACATACAAAACTTCATTATACCAACAATACTGTCACCTAATAACATTTTGTCATACAGTATCTAAAAATGCACAGTAACTTTTGTCAATAAGTTTTTAAAAAAATTTTTGATATTGATCTCTTTCTTTTTTTTGATCAATTTCATGTTTGGCACTTATATAATAACATATAACACTAATTGGACAATCTTTTAGATCTACCTCATACTCCTATACTAGTGTTTGCATTATTTTTTTTTTTTGTCATATGTTATGCAATTATTTACATTTTGAATCCTACACTAGTATTTGCAATGATTATTATCTCAATTCAGCACATTTACTTATTTATTCTGCTCATATTTCATTTTATTTACTATATCAAAATTTTCCTTAAATTCACTATACTCCCTATCTTAATCAGATGTTATTGAAATGACAACATAACCAAAAATTTGCATCACAAGGACAGTAAAAATCCTTAGTAGCTAAAAAAATAAGACGGTTATCAGAAAGAGAAAACCAAGAAAAAAATAAAGTTTAATTTTTGAATGGGATGTTTCCATATTTAATGATAATTGTACCAGCCAGTTTTCATCAAATATAAAATTTTGAGCTCGAAGGGGAAAAATGCAATTCAAAAATCTAACCACCAAAACAAAATTTGCTAACTATATATTTTTACATTTAAATAAACCTTGAGTTAAAATTGTCAAATCAATACCCTAACAAAAATATGATAAACACTCTAACCATTATTTAGCTTAATATTCAATGCTGATATCATGATCATTTGAGTTGTCATTCTTTAGTTCCTCTCTTAATGACTTTTTTTTGAAAAGTTTACTGACATGAAATTTTTTGTACATGTCTCTTCTATCATCTTTTATATGTACTAGGTAATTGTTATTTCTAAACTTTTTTGTAACCTCAAAAGGACCTTCATATTTGGGATCTAAAGAACGAACATCAGTATTTATTTTTAAATAAACAAGATCCTTACACTCATAATTAGGAGGTCTCAAAATGGTCTCCAAAATGGTCTCAAGAGAAGGAAATTCAATCAATTAAAGTCCTACAAAACATTACATTTACTGAAGCCCGCCGAATAATCACCGCCCGTACACCCCGTCCAGGCGTGTCTTATTCTGCGGCTATAAAAACTACATATTGCTCTGTCAGTACGCAGACAGATTCTCCAAAGGTAACAATATTTCAACAAAACAAGCAAACATCTGAAAAACCAAAATTTAATTTTATGAACCCATCGACATCCCAGAGGACAACATCACCACCTCCCTCAAAAACTTCTAAAACTGAAAACTGTCATCCTTTTCCAAAACAACGATCAAATACCAAAATACCAATTACAAAATTACCGCCAAGTCAAAAGCCAGGTCAGTCACGTAAGAAAAAAGACCCGAAATATCTACAATATATAAATAAACCTACTTCTGCTGTTTTACAAAATTCAAATGATGATTTTGAGCTTTCATTGCATCCTTCTTCCGATGAAGAATGCCTCGTTGACTGTCCCCCTACATCTGACGTTCATATGAAATCATCCTCATCATTTTCATAATGTCTATTTGTTTTATTTCATGGAATTGTCGTGGAATAAAAAATAAACTTTCTGATGTTCAAGACATCAGTTTTAAATATCAACCCATATGTATAGCAATTCAAGAAACACATCTAATTACATCGGATACTTTTCGCTTGCGCAATTTTTCTTGTTTTCGACAAGATCATAGTGGTGGCAGCAGGCCTAATGGTGGTGTTGCCATCCTAACTTCTAACTACTTACCATCAACTCAATTTCCTTTGTCAACTTCATTACAGGCCATAGCTGTTCAAGTTCACACAAATGTTTTACTCACCGTCTGTACTATTTATTTGCCTCCGCATGCTTCAATTTCTCAAACAGATTTAAATTCGTTGATTAATCAGTTACCTTCACCTTTTCTAATACTTGGTGATTTTAATGGACATAGTGAATTGTGGGGTCGATCAGATTCCAATGATCGAGGACGGAAAATTGAAAAACTAATTCAGGATCATAACCTCTGCTTACTCAACCAAGGTGAAGAAACATATTTTCATTCACCTACACGAACCTTTCACTCTATCGATTTAGCATTCTCTTCACCTGTACTCCTGCCTTTCATGAACTTTTCTGTTAGTGACGATCTTCATAACAGCGATCACTTTCCACTTATAGTTTCATATTCCATTAACATTCCTATAAACTCAAGACCATCAACATTCATATATCATAGCGCTAACTGGCCTAAATTCACTCAATTAGCTCAAATCACCGATACCATAGTAACACAGGACAACTTAAATACTGCCGTTGAGGCAGTAACATCTGTGATTATGCAAGCTGCTGAAGACAGTATTCCAAAGACTTCGAGTTCTCTTCCTCGTCATCGTAAGCCTTGGTGGAGTCCAGAGTGTTCCACTGCTTACAAGGAGCAGAAACGGCTTTGGAATGTTTTCCGTCGCTACCCCTCAACGACAAACCTTTTGGCTTTCAAACGAGCCAAAGCGTTTGCTCGCAAGATCCGCCGCAATAGTCAGAGGGAGTCTTGGAAGCGATATGTGTCATCAGTAACATCTACGACATCTCCCAGACAAGTCTGGTCGAGAGTAAAGAGAGCAAATGGCATATATCGCGATGTTCATTACCCTATATTTGTAAAGAACGGTACCACCTTCTCAAATCCAGCCGATATTTGCAACATACTTGGAGAGACATTTGCTGCTGTTTCAAGTCCTGATAGCTATAGTTTAGCTTTCCAAAATCATAAACGTAATGCTGAACGCCACGATATCCATTTTCATACTCGCCAATCATTTCCATATAATCATGATTTTACTTTTGCAGAATTACAGCGATCATTATCAGCAGCTGCAAACACGAGCCCTGGAATAGATGGAATTACGTACCACATGCTCCGCCATCTGGATACTGCGTCTTTATCTAACATACTTATCCTTTTTAATAGAATTTGGAAGGAATATGCGTACCCTTCAAATTGGCGAGAGGCTATTGTAATACCTATTTTAAAACCAAACAAAGATTCGAAAGACCCAGTTAATTATCGCCCTATAGCGTTAACCAGCTGTCTCGGTAAAACACTTGAGCGCATGGTCAACGCTCGCCTTGTGTATTATCTGGAAAAGAACCATCATATTCCTGATTTCCAGAGCGGTTTTCGGAAGGGTAGGTCCACAATTGACAATATTATAGCTCTTGAGTCTCGAATTCGTAACGCTTTTGTCCGACGTAACCATTTTGTCTCTATCTTCTTTGATATTGAGAAGGCTTACGATCGGACATGGCGATACGGAGTCCTCAAGACGCTCTACGATATGGGACTTCGTGGTAATTTACCCATCTTCCTGAAAAACTTCCTGTTGAAACGGTATTTTAGGGTAAAATTAGGTACTACATTTTCCGACCTTTTTATTCAGGCTGAAGGGGTTCCCCAAGGCAGTGTTTTAAGCGTCATACTTTTCATTGTTCATGTTTCGCTCATCTTGCACGTTTTACCACCTACCGTGTTTGGTTCACTTTATGTTGATGATTTAAATGTGTCATGCACAGGATCAGATATGCGCGTTATCGAACGTCAACTGCAGCTTGCTGTTAATAAGATTTTAGAATGGTGTGATCGAAACGGGCATAGTCTCTCACCCAATAAATGTTCTTGTATTCACTTTTGTCGGTTGCGTAACATTCATCTTCATCCTGTAATCTCCATTAATAATATTGTCATACCAGTTGTGTCAGAAACAAAATTTTTAGGTGTAATTTTTGATGAAAAACTCACCTTCTTACCTCATATTTTACATTTAAGAAAACGATGTGAGAAAACCTTAAATATGTTGCGAGTACTTTCAAATACCTTATGGGGTGCGGATCGTGTAGTTTTACTCCGTTTGTATCAAGCATTAATACTTTCACGCCTAGATTACGCTTGTGCTGTCTATGGAACGGCATCTGCATCTAACTTAAAACGTCTAGATACGGTGCATCATACGGCGCTACGCATATGTAGTGGAGCGTTTCGCACTTCTCCTGTTGAGAGTTTGTATGCTGTGTGTCATCAACCTTCTCTCGATTTCAGACGCATGCAGCTCTCTTTGACATTTTACTCTCGCGTCATGTCATCTTCATCGAACCCTCTTCGACGTGAGATTATTCCACAAAGTTTACAACGATTATATGATGCACGACCCTCATATATACCACCTTTTAACTCTCGCATGCGATCACTCATTCAGACACTTGATTTTTGTGATATACCATCGCAATCTGTAAATTATTTTCTCATCCCACCATGGACTATTTCATCATATTATCTTGATTGTTCATTTGTGTCATACAGTAAGTCTAATGTCTCACCTAGCATTTTTCAACAGCTGTTCACTTTCCATCGTCATCAGTATATACAATACATAGCAGTTTTTACAGATGGATCTAAGTTCCCTGGACATGTTGGTTGTGGGATTGTTGTGGCTGATATTACTTACAGCTACGACATTCCTGCAATTTGCTCTGTTTTTACAGCGGAAGCATTTGCGATCCTTTTAGCTTTAAGACTCATTTCTTCGCATTCGGCTAGAAATTTTTGTATATACTCGGATAGTTTGAGTGTTTTAAGACAGTTAGAACATGTGAGAAACGAAGCTCATCCAATTTTAATTTTTATTCAACATATATTGACTTCTCTATACAAGAAGGGATTTAAAATTTTATTTTGCTGGATTCCCAGTCATGTAGGTATTAAAGGAAATGACAAAGCTGATTCTGCTGCACGATCTGCCTCTTCTCCAATAACATTATCTGTCCCATTTTCTGATTTAAAAAACCACATTCGCAAACTTGTTCAGTGTTTATGGCAGCAACACTGGGACCTGCAAGGCGAAAACAAATTACATTCTGTTAAACCTACCTTGGAGCCTTGGCCTGCATTGCACATGCGCAGGGCAGATGTCAAACTCACCCGCTTGCGAGTAGGACATACTCGACTTACTCACCTTCATTTGCTATTTGGAGAACCGCCTCCCAAATGCAACGATTGCAACGTTTTACTCACGATTCATCACATTTTAATACTTTGTCCATGTTTTAACCAGCTTCGCCTCACCTTTTTTGGTAGCTCCATTTTATGCATAAAAGACTTGTTAGATGAAAACCATCATCCTAACATATTTACTTTTCTTCGCACTATTGGTATTTTAAACAGTATATAAGAGATTTATCATGCTAACCATTTTTATCAAGTTTTATCCGCATATGAAAATACTTGCATTTACACTGTTTTAGAATTCTCATCATTTTTACTATACTTATTGATTGTGTAATTGTACTCTACCTTTTAATATGTTTTTAAAACCGTGTGTCTGGCGCAGCTTGTCCTCTCTGGACCTTGCGCCATTAAAACTTACATTCAATTCAATTCAATTCATTAAAACTGCTATACTTGTATCATTAAACATGCACACACTCATATATATACCCCATAACATTTGAGAATATATCTTGAGGATAATTATTTTTAAGTAGCTGAGAACTGAAACAAGACGGTTTAAAACAATTAGAATTTATACGAAAAATATTTGAATTAAAGAGATAAACACAAGTCTCCATAAATTGAGGAGGTTCATCAAAATCTGTTTATCTATCTAGATTAAATGAATTACCAAAAATCCAACTTTTACAGACTAAATTAAAAACAAAACTCTATCCTCCCAAAGACCACTTTTAAAGCTATAATATTGAGTTAACACAGAATATAAGTGAAACTTACTAACAACATCCTTAACCGCGAGGGTGGAAAAGGCCATCTTGTCTCCTCGTCCGGCCCGATTGTAAGAAGGGGCAACATCTTTTGAAAAGATTTGCCCCATTATGTTCCGCGTTGCTTTTTCGATGTTTCTCCCTCTTACAAGGGCCAAATAATTTATCTGAAAAAAATTGGACACAAAATTTTTTTCAAAATATTATTGCAATATTTAAATAAACTATGGTTAGCCTATAGAAAGAATTCCTCTCGCCACAAAGTCTTAAGGCCAACTGCTGATATGGAAGAAATAGTTAAATCTTATGACAGTCACTGCTACAAACGGAGAGTGAGGTGAGTTCTTTCTATAGATGAGACTATAAGATATACAAAGCAAAATTTAGGCAGCAGTAAGGCACACAAAAAGTTTGCTGTAAAAAATTATATTAGCTTTTGGAAATTTCAACACGCACCCCTTTACAAATTCAAAATTTCAGTTCGGAAAAAAAATAAAAAAGATATAAAATTATCCCATATCTTTCACCCAGTAGTTTAAAATAAATATTGTTTCCTTTTAATGTTTCAGTAATAGTTCTGTTGTTCCCTTTCTCCATAAATCTGAAAAGAAAAAATCAGCAAAAGTCATCAATTGAAGCATTTGATGTTAATTTTCAGCTTTAATAAAATCAACGAATATTTTTTAAAAAACAGGGATTTCAATTCGCATATTAAGTCAGTAGAAAATAATGACAAACTCAATGCAAAATATCTCTAACAATTACAAGTCAGAGTGTAAGGTAAATTAATTACTTACAAGTAAACAACTATTTGCTTTATGCAAAAGTCACTGCTCCAGCTGCTGGACTTCAACCTCAGTTTTTAAGGGTAGCTGAGGTGCTCCCTCCTTCAGTGACTCTCTAGAAGGAACACCGGTGGATCTTTTGAGATCCACCAACATCTCCCCCTCGTTCTGTTGGCTCACAAGTATTTTGTTCAACATGGAGAAATGCTCCTTCTTAAATGCTGAAATAAAATAATTTGTTATGGTTAAAATTCACGATTATGACAAATCTCATCTCTATATACATCGTAATTCTACAGTCCCTGGTCTAATTATCAGACACACTACAAAATCCTATGTAAAATCTCAATTTTCAGGTGATACTATACAGCCTTATTGTTTTTACGCAGCTTCAACCGATTTGAAATTGTTTATGTCTGTGTATCAATTGTTTTTATGCAGTTTCAATCGGTTTGCAATTGTTTATGTTTGTGCATCAATTAGTTAACATTGCAATGCAACACAATCAAAATAAATATAAATAGGAACAACACAAAAAAAATCACCTGAATAAAAACTCATTACATGTATGTTTAAATATGAAAGTATTGCTTATAAACTCGTGCAAAATATTAAAACACTAAAGTGTGTCTAATAATTTGATCCAATTATTATAATATTCTAAAACAATACATGATAATAAATATTTATATAATATATGGTATAACTTATTCAATCGTTTAATCTACATTATATATCGTCTAATGTAACAAATTAATACATGAACATAAACAAGAGCAAACCGGTTTTAGCCACGTAAAAACAATAAAGCTGTATAATATCACTTGGTGATTAGGATTTCACATATAATCCTATAGTGCATGTAATAATTAGGCCAAGGACTGTATATCTCACAAATTATCGAAATAAGAGAAATTAATAATTGATAAACTTCCTTTTAATTTAAACTGAAAATTATGAAAAAATAAACATTTATTGTACATTTGTGAAAGAAAGGATGTATTTAAAAATAACTGAAAAAATTTATTAATATACCTTGGAAAACGAAACTTACACTAATTTGGGCAAATTAAATTTCCTCCTAGCACTAGTAGTAATAGTTTTCGGACTCACCTGCCATTGCCACTGGTGGGTTCACTTGAATTCGAGCCAACTCCAGTTAGTGAAATCTTATTTTTTTCCCGTTCTTCATATTCTAATTGTTTTTGCTTTTCATTATATTCTAATCGTTTTTGCTCCTCCTGCTCCAATTCTTTGTTTCCGGTCACTAACAGTCGTTACCAAAATATCAGCAACAAACTGTGAATCTTCAGAATACTGCTTACTTTTCAAAATTGTTTCTTTCAGCTCCGATATTGTGACCTTTTGAGGTAATGTTGCGCCAATTTCTTCGGCGACGAATAACAAATTTTCTTTTTTAAATCCTTTAGCTGCTTGAAACATTGTTTTGAAAAAATGTCCTGTCGCAGACGTCAGAATTGCAGCAAACAAATACATTTTACGGACGCCTTTTAGTATTATTCAAATAAAGTTCTACAGATGAATACGAATTAAAACATAACAAACATTTATTAATTCTAAACCAACTTAAATTAAGCGATATTTATAAATCTTAATTAATCGAACACTAAATATCCAACATAAAACATTTCAACAGCGTTGCCATAAGCAAAACAATAAAAATTAAGTGGAAGTAGTAAGTTACAGTCGTTATATTAACTATAACAACATATTACAATCTCTAACAGATGTTAATTTAATTCAAAGCGAAGAAGTTCCCCCCAAGCGCGAGAGGGGACTAGTAAAAGAAAAAGATATCAATTCAAAGTGAGCCTTTTAGTTATATAAACTGTATTATGACACACATGTAACTTTAAAATGAGTGTCATAATGTAATTATCCAATCAACAAATCGAATTACAGTTGAGCGCCGATTATCCGAACTGCTCGGGACCGAAAGTGGTTTGGATAATGAAAAGGTCGGATAATTCGAAAGTTGTTTAAAATCTTAGTTTAAATGATTATTATTTATGCACTAACTCCCCTTTACGCTTTTTCCAGGCTTGGGACTAGCAGTACTATCGAAAATAGTTCTGGCGTGTTTAAAAGTTTTTTTTTTTCAATTTTTAAATATTTTTAATTTATTTATTTATTTTTAAACTTTCTTTTTCATTTTGAATTTTTTTTAAAATTATATTTCAGCTTTTTATAATTTTTTTTGACAGTTACTGATTTTACCACATTTTTCTTTATTTTCCATTGCAAAAGCTATTTTTCCCATTGCATTTCCTGTTTTCCCCAAATTCTTTTGATGTTTCTTCCCATTTGGAATGATTTCTGGCTCTTGTGCCAATAAAACCCAACCAACCAACCATTTGGAATGAAAGTCTTATCGTGCCAGTCAATAAATATTTTGGTGTTCATCCACGCTTTGTTATGAGGTGCATAAATGACAGGCAGTGTTTTAACATTTTTGAAGGCTCTTAGATTTTTGGATTTTCCAATCATCATTGAAGGCATTCGATGATTTCCAGTTGCATTTGCGCCTACGTTAACTGTGACTCTTTCTTTAATTATCTTGTTCCCAGAAAAACGTTTTTCATCTCCTGAAGCTGAATTTTCGTGGTAGAGATTTTCAATTCAGTCCACTTTCATCCGCATTATAAGTAAATTCTTCTTCATATCCTTCAGTTTCAATAATGCTTTCTAATTCATTTACAAAATTTGAAGCGGCTTCGTTAGATGCGGAAAGTTTTTCGCCATGAATTTCTAACTCTCGTAACAAATAAAGTCAACCATCCCGAACTAGCCTAAAAGGTACCTTTTCCACCGAATTTCTCATGAAAAAATAAAGCCTTTTTGCATAATAAGATATTGGTTGGCCTAATGATCTTTTTTTGCAGGAACCACAAATAAAGTGCTTTGTCCACTTCATCGTTGCTTGACTTTTTCATGCATTTTCTATCCAAATTTCCATTGTTTTTGTCCACTACTGAAACATAATTCATAACGGATTCTTCATTTTTTTCTTTCAATTCCGGCACTGTCGATTTTTCTACGCCATATTCTGACGCCAATTTACTTCCACTTTTCAATCTTTTTAAAATTTTCGTTTTATCACTTAAAGAAAGAACGATTCTCTTACGTTGCACGACATCTTTCTAGATTCTTATGAAGAGCACTTTACTCAGGTAACTTTACTTTTCAACTAATATATCTTGACAACAGTAAACCTGTTCTCCAAAAGTGCAGTTCGGAAGTGACGTCATAAAAGCATGGTCATTCTACTTATTAGTCATTTTCTAGTTTACATGATCAAACCGAGTTCTGTTAATTTCCTTGAAAAGTAAATAGCTGTGAGAAGTGCACTGTAATCGCTAATCATTAACCATAAGTAAGTCTCATACTCACATTTTCAGCGAGATTTCTTTTTCTTTTTTTCTTCGAGTGTTTCTCACGAACTGGTGGGCGCCCAGAGGGTATCCTCTTGCTGCCCCCGGTAACTCCAACTCTTCTCCGACTTATTGAAGAAAGTTGGACTTTAATTTTATCTCTGGAGGTTTTAGAAATGTGGGCACCAACTGTACTTTGAAAGGAGTCCCATGCACTCCGAGTTTTTAACTCCATCCAGGCCCGTCCCTAACCGATTCCTGAGGGGGGGGTGTTGAAGTTAATTTTGCCGACTGTCATGAATAATTTTTACAGCACTTAAAAATGCAAACGCTATAGGTATAAATGTGGTATTATTTACTACTACATGTTACCAGTAATTATTCAAAATCAAAAAGAAAACATACTTTTTAAATTACTATTAACTTTTATTATTAAATTGGTAAAAAATATTTAAAAAAATAATAGTTTATTAAATAAACTGAAACCTATAAAGTTTTCAGTAATAGTAATCAATAATTATTTGTGGAAATAATTTTAAAAAATAAAGTTGTAAATTTAAATGTTTTTCAATGCAACTTTTAAATACTTTTACTTAATATTTAAATACTTTTACTTAATAATTAAAATTTTTTTTTGAAAATTTCTTTGTTATTAAACTTATCTTTTGTTTCATCTAAATGTTGTTACCAAAAAGCTAAACAGAGCAACTGTTAGAAGATAAGGAAATAAATCGCAATCAGCATATACAGTCTTCTATCAGAAATTGATTCAAAAGTAAATTGTCAATTCTTATTTTTAAAAAATAAGAAAAATAACGTAAAAAAACATTGAAAATATTTGCCACTTAAATTATAAATGAAGAAATTCACATAAAAAGGATAAAAAAAATTAAGATATCAGCAAAGTTACGTTATATTAATTATATTAGCTACGTAAATTTAATTCGGCGTTGTTTTAAAAGTGAAAAATGTTCTGTTCTCACAGTTAGAACATGTGAGAAACGAAGCTCATCCAATTTTAATTTTTATTCAACATATATTGACTTCTCTATACAAGAAGGGTTTTAAAATTTTATTTTGCTGGATTCCCAGTCATGTAGGTATCAAAGGAAATGACAAAGCTGATTCTGCTGCACGATCTGCCTCTTCTCCAATAACATTATCTGTACCATTTTCTGATTTAAAAAACCACATTCGCAAATTTGTTCAGTGTTTATGGCAGCAACACTGGGACCTGCAAGGCGAAAACAAATTACATTCTGTTAAACCTACTTTGGAGCCTTGGCCTGCACTGCACATGCGCAGGACAGATGTCAAACTCACCCGTTTGCGAGTAGGACATACTCGACTTACTCACCTTCATTTGCTATTTGGAGAACCTCCTCCCAAATGCAACGATTGCAACGTTTTACTCACGATTCATCACATTTTAATACTTTGTCCATGTTTTAACCAGCTTCGCCTCACCTTTTTTGGTAGCTCCATTTTATGCATAAAAGACTTGTTAGATGAAAACCATCATCCTAACATCTTTGCTTTTCTTCGCACTATTGGTATTTTAAACAGTATATAAGAAATTTATCAAGTTTTATCCACATATAAAAATACTTGCATTTTCACTGTTTTAAAATTCTCATCATTTTTACTATACTTATTGTGTAATTGTACTCTATTCTACCTTTTAATGTTTTGAAAACCGTGTGTCTGGCGCAGCATGTCCTCTCTGGACCTTGTGCCATTAAATCTTACATTCAATTCAATTCAACATATCAAGCTTAATATTGTCAACTATATCTTTTTCTGCTTTGAGTAAAAGCAGGGAATTTAAGCGTTCATTAGTCATTGTTGTTCGAAGATAGTTTTTAACCAATTTCAGCTTGCTGAAAGTTCTTTCATTCGTCGCAACTGTCACTGATGCAGTTAGCATTAAGCGACAAACTAAATTTGCCAAAGGCAATATTTTCTTCAGGTCCTCTGACTTTTTCTTTACTGACATTAAGTCAGAGTATTCTTTGCAATGATCGCAGAGAATCTCTAGTTCTGCTTGAACTGCCAGAGGATTTGAAATTTTTAAGTTGGCGGGGAAAAGTGAAAGAGCCCTTTCAACATTTTCCAAAGTACGAGTACATCGGCTTCTTTCCATAGGAGGCTTTAAAATGTCAAACAGGGGTTTTAAGACGTTGACAAACGTTTGGACATTGTCCTTACATAATGTAATCATAGTGTCCAACACTGCTGTAACTTCCTTTCGATAGAAATCTTTCAGAGAATACTTAGCTTGAGTTTCCGCATTCTCGTCCAATCTTTTTGGTGCAATCCTTCTTCTGTGATGCTTTTTAAATTCCATGAATGGATCAATTTCGCATTGTTTTGAAAATGCAATTTCAGTTTCCAATAAATCGTCCATGCTCTTTTTATTATAATTGATATCTTCTAAAGATTTTATGGCGCTTTCGATTAGAATGGAGGCATCGATAATATTTAGTTTCTCTGCTTCCAAAGCCTCTGTTAAATTTTTTAATTTATACAATATATTTTTCATGAACAGTATAGTAGAAATAAAATCGAATGAAAGCATTTTCTTCTGTAATCCTGTTGCCCCAAGTCCTGTCTTTGAGTCAAATTTTTTTGAGGATGAAATATCATCTAGAACAGATATAATAACATCAAAAGGCTGCCAAACAGCTTTTACAGATTCAGACCTGTTGGTTCAGCGTGTTTGAGACAAATTTTTTAACTGAAGTGAATATTCCAAATTTGACAATTCTTCACACAAATTTGCATATCTTTTTGTACTTGAAATGAAAAATGTGTAGAGAGCACCAAGATCATCTAATAAATGACCGACTAAGGCACTTGCTTCACATCCATGCTGAGTAAAAGTATTCAAGCGATGTGCTTGGCTTGGAATGTATGGAATATTACGTTCCACGATGTCGGAAAGTTTTCTTTGGGCTCCTTGGTGCTCACCGGACATAGAACCAGCATAATCATAAGATTGAAACACTAACTGACTGCTTAGTAATTCCAGTTCACTTAATAGCTTGAAAATCAGACTGGCAATTCCAGAGCCTGTTTTATTTTTTGCTTTTGTAATTTTTAAGAGCCTCTCGTTTGGATTCCTGCTATCATCTACATATCAAATTACTAACGATAGCTGATCTCTGTGAGAGGTATCAGGTGTTCAATCCGCCATGATCGCAAACATACCTGATTTTTGGACTTTATAAACTATATGCTTGGATATTGCTTGCGCAAATATATACAAGAATTCATTTTTGTGGAAATAAGTAGTTTCCAGTTATAAACTTTAGTGTTTGAGTTTATTTTCTAGATTCGTTTCCAGGAAGAAAATGAAGGGAATTCAAGAAACAAGCATTCAATCAATGTGACGTACGAAATCGTTATCTATAAAAGAACGAACAATTTCTTTTTTCATGCCGGTGGAGAGGGATGCGCCGCCAACTCATCTTTTGAGTCTTTGGCCGATTGTAGATGATGATCCTATATATATATATATATATATATTTGTATATTCAATTAGAATTTTAGATCTAAGTTAACCATTGAAAGTAATAATAAATGTGTTCCAGTTTATTTGTGTACGTCATGATTTTTAGCATGCTCTGTTTTGTGAGTTAAATACACAAAGGTTTTGGGCCTTTGCCCACGTCAACGATATAGATTCAGAAGAAATTCTATCTGGGAGCTGAAAGATTTATTTTAATAGCAGGAAGAAACCAAGTTTTGAATATGGAAGGAAATTCCGAATCAACGAACTTAGCTTTTCCCAAACTTGGAGCATTCAACTACGATAGTTGGAAGTGTGACATGAGAGTGGCTCTGATGGATCGTGGAAGTTGGGAATTCGTCGGTGGAGCTGATCCACCATCACCACCTGTAGACACTGCCCCAGAATCAGTTAAACAGAATTTCGAGATAAGGAAAGCTAGAGCTTATTCTACAATATATCAAGGTGTTGAACGTCAATTTTTGAAGTTGATTCAGTCTACGACAGATGGGAAGAAAGCTTGGGACATTCTAAAAGAAAATTTTGAACCTAAATCAAGAGCAAGAATTGCTGGCCTGGTAGATGAATTTTACGAATTGAAATTTCAGCCAAATGAAGAGGTGATTGGAATATTCTGTCAACGAGTTCGAGATAAAAGTGCACAGATTAAGGAAGCTGGGTTCGAGATTCCCGAACTATTAGTATGTTTCCAGAAAATAAGAAAACTTCCGGAAGAATATGACAATTTAGTACAGATCTTATATCGTTTAAAGGATTCGGAATTTACAATAAATAATATTGAGAGTCAATTGATCAGCGAATCCGGCAGAATCCAACTAAAAGCTCGAGATAGTGGGTTCGATTCAGTTACAAATGCTTACTTAGCTAAAACAGACATGAAATCATCAAGAGAAAGGAATTTGTCGAAGAACGAAGACATTCCACACAGCGGAAGCGGTCTGGGCAGGAGAAATACACAAGAAACTGGATACAGACGAAACTTGCAGAGCAAAGCATATCGACCTAAAAGTATGGGGCCGTGTTTCAACTGCAATAAACAAGGTCATTATTCAAGAGATTGCAGAGCAAGCAAAACTGCAAATAAGATGCAAGATCGTCAAAGTGTGAGGCAAAATCCCGCTACTGGTCTTTTCTATACGGATATTGAAATCAGCGAAGAAGTTGCCGAGGTCGACAGCACGGAACTGGATTTAGAAGAATGGCTTATTGACTCAGCAGCAACATCCCATTTCACGAACAGACGAGAATGGTTCGAGACGTTTAGACCTCTGAAGAAAACAAAAGTACTCGTCGGGGATAAGAACAGTACGTCAGAAGTAGAAGGGGTAGGTGACATAATTTTTTATGTGAAAGATAACGACAGATTCGTAAAGCTAATATTAAAGAACGTATACTATGCTCCAAATCTACGACGCAACTTAATAGCTGTATCTAATATTGATATAGCGGAATATAAAATTGTTTGGCAAAATTCAAAAATGATAATCTACGATAACCGTAGCAGATATTTCTTCAGTGTACCTAGAATAGATAAACTGTACATTGTGAAAGGGTTACCTGACAAACGTAAATCTGAAATACTTAAAAATGAAATTAACGCTGCATTAGACGTAACACTGTGTCATAGGAGATTTGCTCACTTAAATGACAGTCTTGTTAAGCACATGAGTAATAACAATGTTGTAAAAGGAATTGAGTAACTTAAAGGTAAATCTGAAACTTGTATTACTTGCAAAGTGACAAAGTCTACCCGAGCATCTTTTAAAAGGAATTATCAACGTCTAACAAATAAAGTACTGGAAAAGGTGCATATGGATTTGTGGGGACCTTCTCCAACACCTTCAATGGGTGGAAGTCGATATTTTTTGTCGATAATAGATGATTTTTCCAGAAAAGTGGAAGTTTTTACTGTAAAGAAGAAAACAGAAGTTTTTAAATGTTTCAAAACATATCTCGTAAAATCTGAAAGAGAATTAAACTGCAAATTGAAGTCAGTCCGAACAGACAACGAAATGGAATTTTGTCACGCTGAGTTTGAAGATTATTTAAACAATCTGGGAATTGCAATAGAGCGAACTTCAACTTATTCTCCAGAACAAAACGGAATTGCAGAAAAATTCAACCGTGTCGCAGTTGAAGCTGTTCGAGCATCACTTCACGAAGGTGGACTAAATGACCGATTTTGGGCTGAAGCTTTATATATGTACGAAACCGAAGTGAACACAAATTAACAAATGGATTAACACCTTTTGGAATGGATACAAACCATCAGTTCGACATCTAAGAATATTTGGTTCTTTGGCGTTTGTTCACGTACCCAAGGTAAAACGCAACAAGTTGACCAAGACATCAAAACTAGGAATCTTAGTTGGCTACGCAACAAGAACGAAAGGTTATAGGATCTATATTCCAGAAGAAAGAAGAGTAGTAGAAACTATTCATGCTAGTTTTGACGAAACGAAAAATGGAGTAGAGACATTATTTGGGAAGAATAAGAAGTGTGAATACGTAAGATACAAAGACGGATACCAAGAACAAGTGTTAGACAATAATGAAGAAACTGTTACAAAGAAAGAAGAAATGCTACCAATAAAAATTGAAGAGTGGAAAAGAGTTGAAGCACCAAGAAAATTAAGTTCAAGAATAGATGTTTACTATTACCCACCTTCAAGCAAAGAGAGATTTCGATCAACTATGGACGTAGACCGATTTTGTGCCAAGAACGGATTAAAGTTCCAACCAGAACTATTTTCATTTAAGTCGACAAGTCCAAAGCAAGAAGATAGCGGAGATTCATCGACGGATTGTGTAGTTCAAGATTTCGAAGATATTTTTCGTCTCAATGTCTAAAATTTTGCCATTGTTGATTGAAATAACACTAACACAACCATTCAATGATGAAAATCCCCGGCGTTGCCATGTACCATCAACTGGTCGGTCGGTGTGAGCCGGGTGCGGAAAATTCGAGTTGACCAGCCATCCCTGGATTCGAACCCAGTTCACCTCATTTGGCATCGATCGTTATATCCCTTAAGCCGCCATTGCTGTTTCAATAATATTTAAAATAATTATTTTATACTGTTTAACAGTGATTAATCAGTGTTAAACATTCATTAAAAATAAAACTAACACTATCGATTTTAAACCCCTCCCTTAATCCCCAAAATCAAAAGTTTTGCAATTAATTTGAAAATGCTCCAATATTTTTGTTGTATTTCGTTGAATATTTACACAGTTACAGTATTTTCTTCAAATTAACGGGGGAAATACATAGCTTTTGTTGTAAGTACTGTTAAGTTTTTTGCACTATAAAGAATTTTCTTCGCTTATGCTTGCCCTTACTTCTCACGTCCAACATTTATTTCTTTAAATTAAGTTTTAATGAATCAGATTTGACTGCTAAATAGTTTTAAAGATTTCGTATGATTCAATTAAGGCTATTGAACAATAATTTCGAACAAGAATCACTAGCCGTGGTTAATATTCGGGTGGAAATGATTTACACCGCGTCCAAGGTGATAAGGGAACATTCACACTGTATGCATGCAATTGCCCTAGACGCGCGTGCGAATGTCTAGGAGCTGCATGCAAGATGATCGCATTAACGGGTGATTCCGTAAGCGAATCGCACCATGTGAATACATAAGACTCATTAACAAAACAATGGAATTATTATGTGGTGGTGGAGAATTTTACGAAATCGTTCTCACTTCAAAGGATTATTAGTCTCAGCTACTGCAGCCTGGAAAGAATATTATAATATATAACTTTAGAAAAATATGGCAACAGACTGTTGAAAAAGCTGATAGTTTTGTTTTGATTAAAAAGCTATCTATTTTATAAAGTAACTAGGAGGCTCCGCCCCCTGCTCGCTAACGCTCGCCAACCTCCAAACGGAATGTTGTTGCAAATCGCGCGTAGGAGTTCGTCGATGTTGTGCAAGCCGTATTTCGACATCATCGGAGCTTCGTCCATCAGACACATGTGGGCTCCTTTGAGTGCGTTCGCCTTCGGTGATCCTGGTTTGATGGATGATCTTGAGTCGGATGTAAGCGGGACTTTCAAGCCAAAGGTTCGGTGCGTTGTTTGACCACTCGGTAGAGGAATCGCTGCTATCACGGTGTAAGCCATGCATTTCACTTTCTTAAGCCTTCCGGTAACGATGCGATACAGCGTGCTGTAGACGAATGTCTTCCCGGTTCCTCCTGGTCCATCTATGAAGAAGCATTTCGCAGCAGGAGTCGGGTCTTCAAGTGCTTAGATTATGGTGTCGACGATTTCACGCTGCTTTTCGTTGAGTTGCTGGTACATGCGGTCTCCGATTGCTGTTGATTCGTCGACGTCGATCATATCGTGTTCCAAATCTTGCTCATAGTTGTCGATGTCTTCCATGCCATGTGTCTGCACCCAGTATCGGAAGTTGCGGCCTTCGGTAGCTTCGGTGTTCAGCTTATGCGCGATGATTCGGTAGGCACGCTTTATCGCTTCTTCTATGGAACCACCAGTGCGTCTTGCTTCTCGAATGAAATCTTCCGCGAGGTCCTCTTTGAACAGTTCCCATAATCTCTTCGGGTTTTCTGGCGCACCAAGTATCAGGATTTGAGCGAAGAGTATGCGCATAACACTTGGCATTTTCGATGAAGCAGATTCGCGGAGTCCTTCTACGAACTGTTGGTCGTCGTATGTGAGGCCTCTGGCTAGACAGGCTTGCTTGTAGGTTGCGTGCTGGACACCGTCGACAATGTAGAGTAATAGTTGACGTTCTCCATAGCTTGCTTCGTAAATTCCTAGCATCCAGTGCTCGCCTCTATCCATTTGAGCTCTCTTGTGAATGGGAATGAGTAGCACGTCGAATCCTTGTTGAACGCCGTACAGATAGTTGGAAGCCTTGTTCTGGTCGCTGATATTGTTGAGAAGAGCCATTCCTTCATAAGCGCCATCCGCTGTTGTAACGTAGAAGCGTGCGACAAATTCAGGGTGAAGTACGGCAACTTTGACGGTCGGATAAGCTTGTTCGGCGTAATGGAGAAGCATTCTGACAATGACGGTATCTACTAGTTGTCCATTTGCGGGTAGAATTGAGTTGATCGCTTGTTCCAAAATTCCGGCTCCTTGAAGAATTTCATGTAGAGGTGCGTTCTGCATGTTGAAAATGTAGCTTGAAATCTGATGAATGTTGAAATATCAGACTTTGTTGACGGTGATTTGAAATCGAAATCAGTTCCTTAAATGCTTTTTTGGAAATTCGAATATTTGGAATTTTGAACGAATCAAAAAGAACGAATATTTTTAGTTAACGAACGAGCGCTAAATTCAAAATTTCATTAACAAATTTCCCTTAATAAAAAGCAGTGGAATTAGAATCGTACCTTTTCAAAAGAAAATTTAGTAAAAATATCAAAGTTATCCTTATTTTTTTCTTTTATATATATTTGTTTTACCTTAATTTTGTGATTTAAAAATAATCGTGTGGTCATCAAACTTTATTAGTTCGCCATATTGGCTATAGAAGGCAGCACGTTACCGCTTGAAACTTATTAGGCAATAGACAAAGAAAATTTAAGTGCTGCCATCTGTAGCCATTATGGCGAACTAATAAAGTTTGAAAATATCCTATCTGTAACTCCGAACTGCTCGACCGTAGCGCTTCAAAACCGGCGCCAATCGATTCCTCGTGGCCAAAAACCCCAGACCCCCAAGTTTACCGGAGTTTATTAATTCTGGGGTGATTTTCGACTTGGTAACCATTCCTCGTATTATAGTATAAGATTAAGTTTGACAAAGTCAAAATTTATTTAAAAAGGACTATAAAAAAAATTTGGCGACTGTAAATTTTTGTGAGTTCCTTATAATAGTTGTTTTTTAATTTAAAAAAAAAAACTCCAGTTATCTTTTACACTAAGTTTTTTACTTTACAAAGTTTAATAAGTCCTTAAAATTTAGGACTCATCGGCTACTCCTTGGATCTTTTTTTCTGATCTCCGTATGAACTCTGTTAATATTTCAAGAAAATATGCACATCACTTTTGCAAAATTTTATTTTAATTATACACATTTCTTTTCCGGTTATAACTGAAATTGATTACAAAGCAGAATTGGAAAATATCTTAAAATATTTTCCTTATCACAAAATAAATTTTATGTACACAACAAATAATTACAAAAAAGTCGGTGGGAGGAGCCAAACTTTTAGTCCTGAATGATTATTATCACATCTTACGAAGAACTGAAGATAAGTTATCCTTGAGGAGACTAAACATCGAAGTTAAATGCTCACTGTAATGCACATGTAAAATAGAAGATGAAGCTGTTGTTGTCAGACAATTGATCGGTATAAATCAGGAAAATTCCTGGCTAAGGGAAGAGGTTTTCGCAGAGAGTTTGAAAGAAAGGAGAAATTTGAAGATGCTGCTGTTGTAGATACATAATGCTGTGGAAAATACTAATGCTGCAACTGTATTGGTTAATCTATTTTATAAACTCAAATTAAAATTTTTAACTATGTTATTTTACCTAGATTATTGGGAAAAATAGAAAATTGACATTTTAATTGGATGAGAAATTATTAATTAGAGTTATTAAATAAACTTTTGCATATACCTATAAATTAGGGTGGCAAAAAATAATTTTAAATGTCACATAAGGTCTGTGAATTATGCACTTTTAAATTGATGTATATTTTTAGTATTTATTTAAGGAATGAATTGATATAATAAATAAATAGTTAATGAAGATGAAATAAAATGAATTAATATTGATTAGTTTTATTATTTTATTTTAATTTAAATTTTAATGATTTAAAGGCGTTAAATATGATATTTGATCAATATAATTTTCAAGTGAAATGTGATCATTTAAATAATTTTCCTTTGCCACCCTAATTTTTTCATTTATTTCGCGATATAAGGTTTTTTGTTCTCGCTGATCCAGCTTGCAGCATTAGTATCCTCCCTTCATTTACATCTTGAATTTCTTGCAGTAATGATATCATTGAAAAGATGTTCAACCGAGAGGATGACACTCGTCTATTCAGTTTTGAGTGCCATCCCTCGACTGGGTTATTTGTACGATCGTTCCCGCTGCCAAAGTGGTTCCAAACATCTGCAAAAAAAAAGGTACAAAATATTTTATTAGCATGATGCTTAATACATAAAAGAATTAAGTAATATATTATAACCATTTTGTATAGATAAAATTTGTAATAAAAACATCACATCAATTGATTTTCTAGCTCTAAATAAGTAATGTTCTTAATAAATAAGTAAAGTCATTATGGCCTATGCTAGCTCTTTTATTAAAATCTATAGGTTATCATCTCATACACTCTGAGCTTTCATACATATTGCCGCAAACATAATTTTTATACAATGGCAGCTAACTTTATATTTTGAATAAATATTTAGTTAACTCCTATGATTCAATTATTGAAATATATATCAATTATTTGAATACAAAATATAGTGAATTATTATTAATACAGTCAGACCTCGATATAAGGTCACCCCGCATATAAGGTCACTTTTCCAAAGTCCCGGCTCACTGAATAGGAATTCTTTGTTACAGATTATCGGATATATGGTCAAGTTTTAAATATTGCTTATAAGGTCATTTTTATCTGAGGCGAGGGGAGCTCTTTTCTAACAAAAGCCTATTTAACTTCCTTACAAGGCAATTACCCCTCTCGATTTCAAGGAAAATGTTGCAGCCAATGAACAAGTTGCAATTTCTGAAATTGTTTCATAAGTTGTGGACAGTGAAGACAATAAGAGTGATCCTGAGCCAGTAGCTGTAACCCAAGTGGAAGCCTTCAATGCAATAAATGACATACGAAATTTTTTTAAAAACCATGAGGGAGCTGAGGAACATTTCGAGAAGTTACGAAATCTAGAAGACATTGTTCGAAAAATGAAACCAAAAACGAGACAGACCTGCATAAATGATTATTTTAAATAAGGTAAGATGTAAAGTATGTGTGTAAAGTTTGAGGAAATTTGTAAACAGCTCTATTTTTAATTAATTTTTTTTTTTTGAAATCTAACTTTCTTTTAATTCTTTACTAATTCTGTTAAAATTTATTGAATTAAATATTTAATTTATGACCGATCGTTTTCGTTTGTATTACCATTTTTAAGAAATCATAATGTGTACTATTTACGTGCTTAGTTACGAACTGATAAGGAATCGGTTAAAAGGTCTGACTGTAGTTATATTTAAAATACTCTAAAAACTTTCATACTTTGTGTTCTTTTATTATAAGGAATAGTATCATGATGACAAATAAACTAAAAATGATGTTTACTCTTTTGTGTACTTTATTTTGTAAACAACTTAAATATTGAGATCTGCGTAAAATATAAAAATTACAATATCAACTATTTGAATTGCCCTTTTACGTGCCAAATTCTTTCAATTAAACATAATTTTTTGTGTGGTAATATTGACATATACTGTAGTAATAAACATTTCTTAATGTAGCCTAATTTTTTTTCTATAGTGGTTTTTCCCTCCTTGAAAGCGAGTCCCTCATATTTAAAACAATGTGCACAGTTATGGTTATTATGCAAAAATAAAATTCTTACATTTCATATGAAGAATCCTTATCTGCATATGTATCTGAACATAATCGTGCATCTTAGTATTGCTTTAGTATTGTATTAGTGCTTTAGTAGTGGCGATGCCTACAGGAGCAGCATCCAGATCTCTGGCAGGAACAAAAGGGAGTGTGGCAAGACGCCTGATCCACCTTCTTGTAGTCTCATCGCTTCTGTAAGCAGTCACTAGCCCTAATTTTTGCACCTAAGAGAAATGAAATATGTAATTATTTTAATACATTCTTATTGATAATCAATTAATGCAAATCAGGACCAGCTAAAGCACCTCCAATTCCCCAAAGGGTAGTTATATACACAGGGGCTGTCTTTGTAGATACAAGATTCTGCTTAAGAACTGCTGCTACTAAATTAGAGGTGCAACATACAAATATTTGGTATTTAGCCTATACTGCTGAAAGCAGAATATTCACATCAGACGAATGATAGAATAATCGTCTGCAGAAGACAAAACTTAATTCGTTTACATCTGTCTTTCTCCCCCCCCTTCCTGGGAAGGATTTATTGATTTCTTCTAAACAGACCTCTGATCACATAGAATGAACATCAAGTAACGATGATTAGATTATTATTGGTTAGATGCTTTTGCTATTTAATTTGAAAATTATTGATTTTAAATATACTAACTATATTATTTTTTGAATATTTTTGTACAAGGGTTGATAAACACGTGTTAAGTATTGAAAAATTGTTTTAAAAATCATGTATTAATATTAAGTTTGAAGTGACTTTATGTATAATGCCAAGTAACTATTTCTACAAAGTCTGTGTTGTCCAAAAGAAATTTTTAGAATTTGCATCATTACGACTTCAAATCAGTAAGGAAGTGAGCCCATAGGGGGTTTACCTTCTTCAGGTAAACACAGGGAGTCACGCCCCGGGTTACCCTAGTGATCTGTCCTCCCTTCGTTTTCCTCTCCCTTTACTCCTACTTTCCCCTTTCTCTTCCCCCTTGACGTGGTTGCCAAATTTACTGGTGAGGGCTTGTCATCTGTGTTTGATTACCGCTCTGTTGTGTTGGACATAGATGGGAAGAGACCACCCGCGTGTTTGCCGTGCGTGGAGACCCGTGTCCCTGGAAAAGGGGATCCTGGCAGTTGAGGGGCATCTTGGTACCCCAATACACTGCTTTGGCCCGTGCTTCAGGTAAACGGGAGGTGCATATTGGCCTGTGTGCATCAATCGGCTGATCACAATCGTCATCTGTTGACTAGGGTCAAGGCCGGGGTCATCTACTGGGCATCTCGTTAAGGGTGGAGGCTGCCTCAGGGGTGACTCACGGTCGTATAACTATCGGTCAGCATCGGTGTTGAGTAACAAGCTGGTGGCAGCATCAACTTGTTATTTGCATCCCCTAAATTGGACTCCGTGGTGGGTGGTGCCGCTGATAGTGGAAGTAAGTTTTGCTTTCTATGGACGAAAATGAGCAGGTGTTCAGTTCCGCACACCAAAACAAAAACAGCGGAACACCCTCAACACCATATGAAAACGCACGATATTTTATTATCACTTTGAAAAATCCTACTATACCCAACACTTCATTCACTAACATTTCACCATTTCTCATTCACAAGGCTCTTCTTTCGTTTCTGGGAGAAGTAGCCTCTGTGAAGAAGCTACGCTCTGGTGACCTATTAGTTAAAGTTTCCTCCTCAAAACAAGCTATTGCTCTATCCTCATGCACAACAATGTGTTCATTCAATGTAACTGTTACACCTCATAGATCACTAAATACTTCTCGCGGTGTCATATCAGAAGCAGATTTCATAAACGATACCGAAGAAATGATATTGGAAAACCTACAAAGTCAAAATGTCTCATCTGTCAGAATGATTAAGATTCGCAGGGATGGTAAGCTCATCCCTACGAAACACCTTATCCTCACGTTTGACTCATCTAATTTACCATCTGAAGTTAAAATGGCCTGGATTAACTGCCCGGTCCGACCTTATATCCCAAATCCTTTGCGTTGCTATCAATGCCAAAGGTTTGGGCATTCTAAAACATCTTGCCGAGGTCGACCGGTGTGTGCCCGTTGCTCAAGTACTGACCATGAATACACTTCTTGCGAGTTGCCACCTCTTTGCATCAATTGCAAGGGTGATCATGCAGCTTACGCCAGAAGTTGTCCGAAATGGTCACTAGAAAAGGAAATTCAGACAATCAAAGTATTGCAAAACCTATCATTTAGCGAAGCCCGTCGAATAGTTACGGCCCGCACTCCCCGTCCGGGTGTATCCTATTCAGCGGCAGCCAAAACTTCATATTGCTCAGTAAGTACGCACACAGATCCCTCAATATCATCTACCCTACAGCAAACAAAACAAAAACCACAATTTAATTTTACCGGACCCTCTACTTCTCACAGACCTGCATCCAAATCTCCACCTCCAAAAACATCTCGATTGAAATCCCCAGAAAAGCCTCGTCCTGCCTTAAAGCAGCGTCCGAGTGTAAAGTTGCCACCTAGCCAAAAACCAGGTATTCCTAAAAAGAATAAAGACCCAAAATTTATCATTTATTCATATATCATTATATCAAAATTTATTATTATATCATTATATCATATTTAATAATATCATTAAAAAGTCCACTTCAGATATTTTGCAGAAGATGGACACAGAAATAACACTACATCCATCGGATGACGAATCGGTTTTCGACGACCCACCGATGGATGTTGCGTCTAAATCAAATTTTAAATCCAAAAGGTAATGGCAAATTCCATTATCTCTTGGAATTGTCGCAGTGTGCGAAACAAAATCTCTGACATCAGAGATTTAATTTGTAAATATCACCCATCATGTATTGCAATCCAAGAAACTCATTTAACATCATCTGATAATTTTAATGTACGTAGCTATATATGTTACCGAAACGATCATGACGAAGGTAGTAGACCTAATGGTGGTGTCGCTATTTTATTATCAACAAGTTTTCCATCAACTCACCTTTTATTGTCAACGTCATTACAGGCTGTTGCAGTTAAGGTTCATCTAAACATTATAATTACAGTCTGTTCCATTTACATACCTCCACATGCTTCCGTTTCACAACATGATTTAAACTCATTAATTCAACAGTTACCTACGCCTTTTATTTTGCTTGGAGATTTTAATGGCCACAGCGATTAATGGGGTAGTTCCGACACAAATGCCCGAGGACAACAAGTTGAAACTCTCATCCTTGATCATAATCTCTGCTTACTGAATCAAGGTGAAGACACTTATTTTCATGAACCTACACGAACTTTTCATTGCATTGATCTTGCTTTATGTTCACCTGCGCTTTTACCCTTTTCAGAATTTTCAGTTGATAATGATCTTCATAACAGCGATCATTTCCCAATCATTGTTTTATATACATCTACTGCTTCTATCACTACAAGACCCTCTACATTTATTTACCATCGTGCTGATTGGAGGCTTTTCGCACGGCTTGCTGCCATTACAGAAGATATGGTATCAGACGAAAATCTTGAAGCTGTTGTTGAAACGGTGACTTCTGTGATCATCAATGCTGCACGAAGTAGCATACCAAAAACATCAACTTCTCGTCCCCGGCATCGCAAGCCATGGTGGACTGCTGAATGCTCCGCAGCTCACAAAGAGAAGCAGAGGCTATGGAGCATCTTCCGTCGGTATCCTACAACAGACCATCTTGTCGATTTCAAGCGAGCTAAAGCGATTGCACGCAGGATTCGGCGTCAAAGCCAGAGAGAATCTTGGTCACGCTATGTTTCATCCATCACATCTACAACATCTCCCAGACAAGTCTGGTCGAGGGTCAAGAAAGCGAATGGTATCTACCGTGAATTCCATCTTCCGGTATTTGATATAAACGGTATCACGCACTCTGACCCTGTAGATGTGAGTAACATCTTGGGTGAAACATTCGCTGCCGTATCTAGCATTGACAGTTACAGCTCAGCTTTTCAAGCTCTCAAGCATAGAGTTGAAGCTCAGACGCTGCAGTTTACGACTCGACGGCAATTTCAATATAATTGTAACTTCACATTTCATGAATTGCAGCGAGCGCTGTCAAAAGCACCCAATACGAGCCCCGGCCTTGATGGTGTATCATATCACATGCTTCGCCATTTGACTTCAGCATCTTTGCAGAATATCCTGTTACTTTTTAACAGATTTTGGACGGAGCAGATATACCCATCAAGTTGGCGGCTGGCTCTAGTGATACCAATTTTAAAGCCAGGTAAGGATCCAACGGAACCAATAAACTACCGCCCAATAGCTCTGACTAGCTGCAAAGTATTTGAGCGTATGGTCAACTCTCGCTTGGTTTACTTTTTGGAGGAGAAAAAACTCATCCCCGACTTTTAAAGTGGTTTTCGAAAGGGCAGGTCGACCATTGATAACATTGTTGCATTAGAAACACGTATCCGGAATGCTCTTGTCCGACGTAACCATTTTATCTCTATCTTCTTTGATATTGAGAAGGCGTAAGATCGGACATGGAGATACAGCATTCTAAAGGCATTGTTTAATATGGGCCTCCGTGGTCACCTACCTATGTTTATCAAAAACTTTTTGAGTCAGAGATATTTTCATGTTAAGCTGGGTAGTACACTTTCTGATCTCTACATCCAATCTGAAGGTGTCCACAAGGTTGTGTTCTGAGTGTTACACTTTTTATAGTTCATGTTTCCTCCATTTTAAACATTCTACCCCCTGCAGTTTTTGGCTCACTTTATGTTGACGACCTCAATGTCTCATGCTCAGGATCTGACATGAGAGTAATCGAACGTCAGTTACAACTTGCTGTCAATAAAATACTAAAATGGTGTGATGAGAATGGCCATACCCTTTCACCTTCCAAAGCTCATGTGTACATTTTTGTCGGCAACGTCGGCTTCACAATGATCCTGTAATTCATATCCATAACATTGCTATACCAGTCGTTATGGAAACAAAATTTCTCGGAGTCATTTTCGATCATAAGCTTACTTTTCTGCCTCACATAAAACAATTGCGGAAAAGATGCGAGAAATCCCTAAATATGTTACGGGTGCTTTCTAACACGTTTTGGGGTGCTGACCGTACCGCACTATTGCGAATTTACCAAGCACTTATACTGTCGCGCATTGACTATGCATGCACAGTTTAAGGAACGGCTTCTGCATCTAACTTAAAACGTCTAGATACGGTGCATCATACGGCGTTACGCATATGTAGTGGAGCATTTCGCACTTCTCCTGTTGAGAGTTTGTATGCTGTGTGTCATCAACCTTCTCTCAATTTCAAACGCATGCAGCTCTCTTTAACATTTTACTTTCGCGTCCTGTCATCTTCATCGAACCCTCTTCGACGTGAGATTATTCCACAAAGTTTACAACGATTATATGATGCACGACCCTCATATATACCACCTTTTAACTCTCGCATGCGATCACTCATTCAGACATTTGATTTTTGTGATATACCATCGCAATCTGTAAATTATTTTCTCATCCCACCATGAACTATTTCATCATATTATCTTGATTGTTCATTTGTGTCATACAGTAAATCTAATGTTTCACCTAGCATTTTTCAACAGCTGTTCACTTTCCATCGTCATCAGTATATACAATACATAGCAGTTTTTACAGATGGATCTAAGTTCCCTGGACATGTTGGTTGTGGGATTGTTGTGGCTGATATTACTTACAGCTACGACATTCCTGCAATTTGCTCTGTTTTTACAGCGGAAGCATTTGCGATCCTTTTAGCTTTAAGACTCATTAATTCGCATTCGGCTAGAAAATTTTGTATATACTCGGATAGTTTGAGTGTTTTAAGACAGTTAGAACATGTGAGAAACGAAACTCATCCAATTTTAATTTTTATTCAACATATATTGACTTCTCTATACAAGAAGGGTTTTAAAATTGTATTTTGCTGGATTCCCAGTCATGTAGGTATCAAAGGAAATGACAAAGCTGATTCTGCTGCACGATCTGCCTCTTCTCCAATAACATTATCTGTCCCATTTTCTGATTTAAAAAACCACATTCGCAAACTTTTTCAGTGTTTATGGCAGCAACACTGGGAACTGCAAGACGAAAACAAATTACATTCTGTTAAACCTACTTTAGAGCCTTGGCCTGCACTGCACATGCGCAGGACAGATGTCAAACTCACCCGCTTGCGAGTAGGACATACTCGACTTACTCACCTTCATTTGCTATTTGGAGAACCTCCTCCCAAATGCAACGATTGCAACGTTTTACTCACGATTCATCACTTTTAATACTTTGTCCATGTTTTAACCAGTTTCGCCTCACCTTTTTTGGTAGCTCCATTTTATGCATAAAAGACTTGTTAGATGAAAACCATCATCCTAACATCTTTGCTTTTCTTCGCACTATTTGTATTTTAAACAGTATATAAGAGATTTATCATTTATCAAGTTTTATCCACATATAAAAATACTTGCATTTTCACTGTTTTAGAATTCTCATCATTTTTACTATACTTATTGTGTAATTGTACTCTATTCTACCTTTTAATATGTTTTTAAAACCGTGTGTCTGGCGCAGCATGTCCTCTCTGGACCTTGTGCCATTAAATCTTACATTCAATTCAATTCAGTAAGGAAGTGATAACAGGCAAGGTGGTTTAATAAAATTATAAAATTGCAAAAAAAAAATTTGGAATGCAAGGACAATCAAACACAAATTACAAATAAATTTGGAGAAGATATTAATTTAGCAACGAATTGAATTTGGTGGGTAATTAGGGGGGAGAATACAAAACATACACTTACATAAATTTATACAACATTAGAAATATTTTATAAACTGTTTCATTTACTTTTCTCCAGATGCTTTGTGCAAAGTGAAAGTAGCACCCTTTAATGTTTGTGTCTGCAAAGACTTCATTCAAGGCATTTATTGCTCCCTTTTCGAAGTCAAGCAAACAGGTTTCAGGTGCAAAACTGAGGCCAGCGTCTGAAGTTTTGAGAACAAGCTGATGGAACAGGCGACTGTATGTAACCTTCCGCTTGTCCTGAAGTAGGGCAAAAGCGAACATCTCCCCCTTGTATCTGGCATGGATGGTATAAAGTTGGTTAAATAAGGAGGGAACAATTTTGAAGGTACCATCCAGCCAGATACTGTTAGTCTCGCAGAGCTTTTCCAAATTTGCTGTTGTGCAAAATACCTGAAAGATAAAACTTTCCTTACCACAAGAATTCTTATAGTACAATTCATTTGCATATAATAACATTAATAAACAAAAAGTACAGAAAAATAGCTCTGCTAATTCAATAGAGTTTTTACACGCAATTTCTTTAAATAGATGAAAGAGAGATACATTTTTCAAACCTGTAAATAAGATGTTTGATTTTTTTGTTTAAAATAACCATATATCCTAATCCTGATTACATCTAAAGCATTCTGGGAGTAAGATTTTTTAATGCTAATTAAAGAATGACATATTTTAATGCTAATTAATGTAGCTAACAACTTAAAAGACCTAAATAAAAATAAATAATTTAAAAATTGTCAAAAAAATTCTCTTGTTTTGAGATAACAAAATTTCAAAGTTCTTACAACATTTTAGAAGTATTTTTTGAAATAATAATTTTTATTTAATTGTAACTTTAAAGAAAACTCATTTTAAAGTTCTCATACATTTGGCAAAAACTGTAATTCTTTACCCTTTTCTTTTTTAACTTTATCTTTCTGATGCTATCTGTCTTCACAATCTAATATATAGAAAAATTATGCTTGTTGTATGAGTCATGATTCCTTTAACCTCCCTCACATTTAAAAAAATTCTGAATTGCAAATAAATTAATACATTCAAAAAATTTAATACTTATCAAAAATCGATCATCTGCCATTCCTTCATCTATTAGAAGAAAATCCTCACCCTTTTTGGTCTTTCGGAAAAGCTCTGGCAAGACTATGCCGTCGATCTCATGTGGGAGTGCTGGCTGTGTGGCCCGTCTTGCTTGGTACAGCCTTTTTTCAATAGTTGGGAAGTCCGGCAAACATGCGGCATCTTCAATATTTTGGGCATGAGTAGCTACAGCATTGCTATAAAAAATTTTAAAAAATGTGTAAAAAATTTTTTTAACTAATCAACTGTAAGAAAATTTTCTATTCGCTTATCTTTTCCTGTGGTAAAAATTTTATTTATTCAACAGTACCTAAATTTGTTATAATAATTGCTTGCATCTTAATTTGCACGTTTTTTTCACATATAAAATTTTCATGATAATAAACAAAATGAAATAAGACAGAAATATAGTTATGTCTACATGAAATATGTAAAAAATTATAATTCTTGTTTATTAAATTCGTATTACAATTTCAAGACTACTTTAAAATAATTTTATCTGCTTCATAAAAATTAATTTTTATCCATATATATTTAAAAAAAAAAAAAAAAAAAAAAACATCTATTTTTTTTTTTTTTTTTTTTTGAAAAAAAGTCTTAACCTAATTTTTTATGCAATAATTGAGGAATTAATTTAATTTTAAAATAACAACATATTTAATGCATTTTAATTAAACTCAATATTAAAACAATAATACAAATAATAAATATTCATAAAAAATTTATACTTACATTCAAAATTTAAGCTGTTTGACTGATTCTTGGCTTCTTAGTAGATTCAATAATAATATGAATATTTAAAATGCGCTGTACTGAACAGTGATAGACCGGTCAGTGAAGTAACTGGTGAGCAGGGACCGACTTACAGATTTGGGGGCCCCAGTTAAAGAGCCGATAAATTTTAGTTAACATGCAAGGTCTTAAACTAAATATTAAAAAAGTATTTTTCAGACCATAAAAATTGCAAGTAACATAAAACCTTATTTAGAAGTACGTCCCCCTGATATTCAGTATTTAATTTAGTGAAATTGTAAAAAAAAATACAAAAATTTAATAAACATATCTAGAGGTTTTGGTTAGAATGTTAAAAATTATGAAGGAAACAAGATATTTGTACCGATTACCTAGAAAAACATAACGTAGAATTCTAAAAAAAAATCATTTTAGATTTATTATTGAGATTAAAATTTATTTGACATTTTAAGAAAGTTGACCTAAATACTCAATAAAATCAATAATTGGCTAAACATTAAAAAAATTGTTTTATCAAAAAATTAGAATATAGCATAAGATTTCACAATCTTTGTTTAATAGACCTATATATGCATGTAACACACTTTTACTGTATTCACATGCATAACAACCCCAATATTTGATGAATAGAAGCATTAAATCAAAAAATTTAATACAAATATCTATTTAAAATTTTATATTAAAAATATACAAAAGCATTAGAAAAATCTATGTAAAAATACATGGATGCAAAAATAAATCAAAATTACAAAAAGTAAATTAAAAAACTATACCAGAATATTATATCAAAGCAAAACAGATGAAAAAAAGTGATTCGCATGATGATTATTCTCACACAAATTGCTTTGGAAAAAGGTCTTTTTTGTTGTTGAAGAGGCTTTAATAGGCTTTTTTCTAGATTTCTTTGCCGAAAATTCAGAAATAATATCATCATACGTTAAAGCTGTAGTAACATCAGCTTCAATTGCCATTAAAGCTAAAGCCGATAGCTTATCATCAGCTAATAAATTTCTTAATGGAGATTTTAGCCTCTTCAATAACGAAAAAGATCTTTCTCCAGAGCAATTTGAGACAGGAATTGACAAAAACAGCTTCAGTGCAGCTTTAACATTTGGGAATGTGTCACTTACACCCATCTCATTAATTTTTTTGAGCTTTTCAGCTATCGACAGCTCATCTTGGATTAGAGGATAAAGATGAATATATTCATCAACAAAGGATTCTTCAAAATCACTTGGGTAACAATTTTGAAGAACCTTTGCATCTAGATCCGTTTCAAAAAAGCACTTAAACATTCTCAACACATTGTCATAAGCTAACATTCTACTTCTTAAATGCACAACTAAATTGTCACACACTACATAGAAGCAAGACACTTGGAAAAAATCTCTGTTCTCAAAAATAGTTTCTTCTGCAGTATTTTCATCACCGTAATACTTGGGAGTCTTAGATTGGCGTTTTTCACAATACTTATTGTGCCCAACAAGGTCAGTAGATGTTTGCTCAAACATCTCAAAATTATTCCCCTGAAAGTTCAAAAATGTTATGAGAGAAGAGAAATATTTGGGAACTGCAGACAAATTCAGATTAGGAGCTTGTAACTGCTTATTAGTGCAATCAACTTGTTGTAAAAAACAGTTCCACATAGCTGCACAAATAGACGTTTCAAATTTTTGAATTTTTTTAAAAAGTCCACTGGCTTCTCGTCTTGTTGCAACAGACTTATCATTATTAGATGATAATTTCTGTAGTGTCGTTGAAATTTTTTTTATAACTAAGTACCAATGCTTTGGTGGCAGCTGCATTGACACACCATCTTGTGTTGGCCAAGGACTTTATAGTAAGGGAATTATTTTTTGCTTTCATCGCATCATTTTAAACTGACCAATGGTGTGTTGAGCCAGAAAAGAAATTGAATAATTCTTGAAGAAAAGTACAAAAGTCCCATATAGTACCATTTGCCTCTGCAGCTTTCACAACAACCAAATTTAAAGAATGGGCTGCACAAGGTACAAACTCTGCCAAGTGATTCAAGTTCTTTATACGAGCTTGCAAGCCATTATATTTACCTGCCATATTACTGGCGTTATCATAACTTTGTTCTCTACAATTAATTATGTCTAATCCTGTCTTTTCCAGAAATGCTAAAATTGTCTCTTCTAAATGTTGAGCAGAGTGGCTATCAATGGGCAAAAAAGACAAAAATCTTTCGATTGGCTCAAAATCATCTTGAACATACCTAACTACAAAAGTTAATTGATCCGTATGAGACAGGTCTGGCGTTGAATCAACAATAATTGAAAAAAAATTTGGCACTTTTTACATCAGAGAGAATTTTCTTCAACACTATCAGCCATCAATTCGACAAACTCATTTACAATAGTAAACTGCTGTTTGTAGAAAATGCAACACCATGAAAGAATCATCAGAATCAAATGAAATTTAATGCAGAAACGACTTGTACTGATACAAATAAATGATGAAATTTTCAAAACAAAAGAAACAAATTAAGCGTCCGAAATCAGTATTTGGTGCAGCCACCACGCGCTGCAATAAGTGCTGCTATACGACGTGGCATGGAGTCAAACAGATGTTGAATATCTGCTTGAGGAAGAGAATTCCATATCGCTTGTATGCGCAACCAAAGTTCGTCTTTGGAAACTGCAGGACGCGGATCACGAGTGAGACGCCGATCAACCATATCCCACACGTGCTCAATAGGCGACATATCCGGCGAATAAGCAGGCCAAGGAAGAAGTTGCATGCGTTGTGCTGAACAGAAGTCTCTAACAGTCCGCGCAACATGTGGGCGTGCATTATCCTGCTGAAAGATAGCTCCAGGGATGCCTTGAAGGAAAGGAACGACTTCGGGCTGTAGCACTTCACGGACGTATCTGTTGCTATTGAGATTACCCTCAATTCGTATCAAATTGGATCGTCCATGATACGAAATCGCACCCCAGACCATAACTCCGGGTGTTCGACCACTATGTCGTTCAATAATACACTCAGGAAGGCAGCGTTGACCGGCATAACGTCTAACACGAACACGGCCATCATGGGTCCACAAATTGAAGCGTGATTCATCTGAAAAGACAACTTGGTGCCAATCAGCTCGCCAGTCTCTGTGCTCAAGAGCCCACTGCCGACGCAGCCGTCGATGATCCGCCGTGAGGGGAATCCTGTATAATGGCACCCTTGCACGCAATCCACGGCGCAGCAGACGACGACGAATTGACGAAGCCGACAATTGTACACCTGTAGCAGTAGACCAATGTGCTGCCAGCTGCCTGGAGGAAGCTGTGCGATCATTCACCGCCATGCGGAGCAGGTGTCGATCATCGCGCTCTGACGTCACCTTCTGTCGTCCAGTGCCTGTTTTTCGAGTTGTTCGGTGCTCGTCGGTCCACTGCTTCCAAACTCGCATCACTGTGGAACTGTTCCGCTGCATACGAGCTGCTATTGCGCGATAGGAAAATCCTCCTTCTCGAAGGCCGATTATCCTCCCTCGTTCAAACTCCGTAAGTTGCTTGAATTTCTTATTCTTCCGTCGTGGAGGCATACTCAGGTCTCACTAAACGTTTGCCACTAACAAATAATCATAGACTATTTTCAACGTCCCGCTACAGCACTTTATTTATACGCTTTCAGCATCAATTCAGAGGGCGCTGCGCGCGCCACGCACGCGCGATGGCTCTGAAACTTTATTAATTTGCATAATATCCTATAATTGACATTTGCTGCGAATTTCATTTGATTCTGATGATTCCTTCATGGTGTTGCATTTTCTACAAACAGCAGTTTAAAAGATAAGTATGATGTGTGACCACTTTCAGGATTTCCATATTTTTCTAAATGTCTTGCGAGGAAAGGGTCAAACTCACTCAGCAATTCCATGCATCCTAAATAAAGTCCATTTTGTAAAGAGCCTATGGTTTCATTTCTTCCAAAAAAAGGTAGGCCTCTTGAAGCTAAAAGCTTAGTGACAGCCACAACTCTACGGAACACTTCCTACCAATAGTTGCTTTCACATATATTGTTTTGCACTGTATTGGCATCTATACGGTTGCAAGTTTTTTTCCGCTCAATCATATTGCAGGCAGCTTTTCGGTGGGTAAACGAATTTTTATGCTCTGAAAGTCTTTCACCTACAATGTTGCGGCACCCGTTCTCCCTCCGTAAAAAGCATTCCGGGGATTGAGACGACGTTTAGCCTAAAGAAAAGAAAAATAATAATAGATATGCATTCATTTCATAAAAAAAAAAAAAACAATTTAGGTATAATACTAATTACTTTAAATGTTAAGAGAAATTCCTGAAGTTCTTTATCTTCTTAGGTTTTATGAAATCATGTTCCCAAATAGACACAACCAGCCTGCTTCAATTCAAACTCCTTCCTTAAAGTTTGACGCTTAATTGCCCACATAGGACGGTTATAGAGAGGGTGAATAGACGCATCGTGAAAACAGATGTCGCAACCATGATAGAAGCATCCATGAAATTCGTGAATTATCTTCAGGTTCATATCCATCAACGAAGTACCCTCGTATCTTAATTTCTCCCCTGTCTCTGTACGAACTCTGTGCCATTAAACTCTACATTCAATCAGGCAAGACAATATATTAAGATAAGTAATCCAGAATGAGAATGTTTTTTTTTCACAGTTTGTCACAACAAATTCATTAAATAAATTCATCACATCAGAAAAATGTGTAGGTATAGCGTTTAAATTTTAATTTCCATCAAAATATAGAGAACATAAATGTTTTGAGAGTGACTGAACATCAGTAGAAAATTTTTCTGACATTGATTGCAAAAGTGCATTCCATAACATTCGACTAAAAGATTCAAATAAAAGCTTGTGCACACGTATGCTCCGATTATAATGCTTCCCAAAATTGACACCATCTACAGATCCTGCTGCAACTATTTTTGATTCAACCATAATATTTAATGAAACCCGAATCTTTGAAGCGCTTTCCTATCCATTATGGTATGAAATTCTCCAAGGCGAACTACCATACGTTTTTTAAAAATGCGTTGTTCCACCTTATTTGCTGAATTTTTTAATCGATTGCATGATCAGCAACTAGGACTAAAGCATCTATTTCTAGTTTGTCAGCAATTTCAATACTTTTAAGAAGGATTGTGTAAATTGTTGACATTTCCGTTGGATTTGCTTCGATGACAGGTAAATATTTTATGTTTAATGGAATATGACTTGAAGACATTTTTATATTAAAGCCAGTCCATCCAGGAAAAATAACTGTAGCATTTAAAAATAATTTGCTTAAAATGTACAGGTTGTCAAACTTCTTGGCCAGGTATGGTTTTTCATTACTTATAACTTTTGACAAAATGTAATCATTCAGAATGCCTGGCGTCTTTTTAGCAAAGTACTCGAAAATATTTACCGGTGGTGGTTCAAATGTTCTTTTACCAGATTTGACACCTCTTTTGGGAATGCTTACTTTTGCACTGCAATTGTTTTGCTGGATTATAATACCATTCGTGTGATGAGTGGTATCATGACCACTTTGGGTCTCCTCAAGAAAATCAATATTGTCCCATACTATTGTGGTGAATTGTTTTTTTTTCCGAAACCAATAGGCAGATTGTTACATTGATCTTGTTGGATTTCTGCAAGAGCAGTATCATACTCCAATACAGCTGTATGGGATATGCAATGTCCTAGTCCACTCACAAGATTTTTTAATTTTGCAGACTCTGTGATATGACGAATAGACATGGCCAGAGAATAATGCTTCGACGTTGGCTTCCTGCCTTTGGAAGATAAATATATTATGTCTTGGGCAATGCTTAGTATTTTTTTTTCTTAAGTTCAGGAATTTGAACAAAATTATTCATTTCAACATCATCGGTTTCTCCAGAACACCAGGCAAGAAAATTAAATAATAAATCTGGTATCATCTTCATTGCATTAGACTCATCTGAATCTTCTGCAGTAGGCGGCCAAACACAATTTATTGATGGTGAGTTTTTTATAATTTTTGATAGATATATAGCAGATTTGTAAAGATTTTGTCTTTCTTGATCTTCAATACTACCCTTAGGAAAATTTGCCTTAAAAAATGCCATAGGATATTCCTATGGGGTTTTGCCTATGGCAAAATTGTACCATAGGCAAAACCCCATAGGTATATCCTGTGGCATTTTTTTATATGGCAAATTTTTGCCATACATGTATGACAAAATTTTGTCATAAAACTAAGATGTGCTACATCTTATGAAGAAATATTTTTCCATAGGCTATGGTACACCTTTGCCATACAGCTATGGCAACATTTCTCGTTGATATTTTACCATACGTCAAAAAATAACTACTTACAAGAATCTTTCGCAATGGATATTAAAAATGCAAAACTTAATAATTGTAGAATAAATATATATCCAGAAAGCTTTTTTTTTAAATTTCTTTGATAAACTTCTCCTGTTTTACTTGCAGAATCCTTTTTGTATGCGGTTCTTATTCAAATAAATTTCAAACAGTTAGTACTAACTGCTAGAAAATGGGTCCGGTAGTCGGAGCGAGTGAGGAAAATATTGGTTATGTTGATTAGGCACAAAATATATTAAGTACAGGCAACCAATATTTGTTAAAGCTGTAAAAAACAAGAAAATAGAAAGTGGGTCCGGAGGTCGGAGCGAGTATAAAAAACGTTAATTTGATTGATTGATATCATAATTAGTTAGATAAGCATCAGATATTAGAGGAACCTAAAAGAAAACGAAGTAAAATAATGGTTCGATGGTCGGAGCAAGTATGACATTTTTTTAAATTTTGATATGTGATACTAAGCTAAAAATTAAACAGACTACTAAAACAATAAAATACTATGAAAACTCAAAAGATGTGGGGCCGGTGATCGAAGTTAAATTAGTTTAAAATAGACCAAACGGGACAAAAGTCGAATATGTAACGGTGTAACCAGTGGTGGCATGTGAACAAAATTTTATCTTTTTAATCTAATAATAGAAAACAAGCTAAATTAGTTGTATGTATTTCTTCGTGTGGATAAAATTGTCCCACAGTTCACAGCCTTACACTGGTTCCCATGAAGTTTTGTCGAGAACTGATAAACACATTACCACCCAGAAAAATGGGAAGAAAGCTTGTGTGTCAATAGATAGGGTTAAACCTGTATTTATTTTTAATGATTTAATTAGTGAAACTAATGACTTAGTCATTGGTATATCTACGAGTGATTTTCCAAGTTAGCCCGCCCGCAGAACAATTGACAAAATCTGGAAAGCGTGTACGTTTCTCCAAGAGACTTATCACTGAGTAAAAACAAAATGAAACTTTTTTTTTTTTTTTTGCCGAAATGTGATGATATTGTGATATTTTCTTCACCAACCAATATGTTTCATACTTAACCAACCTATTATGTTAGTGTTTAATCGGAAATTTCAGCTTCCTATTTTTTTTATTTTATATTACTCAAACTATTATGTCATGTAATGTACATTCCAAATTTTCATTTTTTTTCCTTTCAGCATGCTTTGTATTTGTTAACATTGCATGTCTAGGTAAGGCCTGTGTCGTTCTGTCGATTCTCTCCTTCACTGGGGGGGGGGGGGGATACTCATGTGGCAACCAACCTCTCATTGTAATATAAGACCTGCCACTAGACGGCAGCAGTTAACCTTCGCTGTAAGCACAGCGTGTCTTTTGCACGATTAATAATTTCCCTTGTCGGGAGTCAACAAAACGCGTCAGGTATTGCCGAGATATGCAGTACTTCACATATAACCCAAGCATGCAGGTGTTGCTTATTATTTGTTGAATAAATATCTGTTTTCATCTTTAATTTGTCAGTACCAATCTTATCTCTACAAACTACAGAATTTGCCATAGTTGGAGTGGCCGTATCATTGAAGAAGTGCTACAAAGCATTAAAATAAAATGCAATGCCAATGTTTCCGCCACAGCCTTCTGAAGAAAAGTTTAAGGAATTCGAAAAGAATTTCTCAAGCATGTGGAACTTCTTAAATTGCTGTGGTGCGATCGATGGCAAACACAATAGGATTGTATGCCCAAAAAACAGCGGAAGTGCTTATTATTGTTATAAGGGCAGTTTTGATGGCACATGTTAATGTTACTGTTTTATCACAGTAGATGTTAGTTCGTATGGTAAGGAAGGTGACAGTACAATTTTTCTAAGCTCTAACCTTAACAAAAATCTTCAGTCAGGGAATATTACCCTTTCGAAATCAAAGCACCTTCCTGCAACCAAAGTTTTGTGCCCACAAGTTATTGTCGGGGATGCAGCATTTGCATTAACCTCGGTCAATGATGAAACCGTTCCCCGAAAGACAAGCTCTAAAAGATGTTGAAAAGGCACGATATAATTATAGATAATGCATAGCTAGATGGACATCTGAAAATGCCTTTGATATTCCGTGCCAGTGTTTCAGAGTGTTTTTTACCCCAATAGCATGTAAAATTGGAACTGTTATTAAACTTGTGTTAGCAAGCTGCATCATGCATAACATGCTGCGCAAAAGAAAGATACCTTGTCCCTTAGCACCAACGAAAGGAACAAAATTGGTAATGCCTGAGAAGAATTTAACGAATCTTGAACAGGATCAAAACACGCATCTTTCAAAGCCGAGTATATCCGGCAAAATTCTTCCAAATATTTCAGCAGCAAAGAGGGTGATCTGAAGGTTCTAGGAAAAAAAGGTACCTGTGTAGGGAAAATTCTGTAGGGGAAAATATTTGAAATGAGAAAATTAGATTGAAGCGCTTTTTGCTGTTCCGTGCATGTTTTTTTTTTTTTTTTGTCGTGTCGCGATTTTTCCACTAATTAAAAAGGACCAATACTTTCACCTCCAATCACGAATAAACATCCAACACATAAATCCTCCCAACTTCCCCGATTGGCTACTTTAAGCCTCACATTCGCAACTTCATCACAAAATATAATTTAAAATAGAAAATATCACATTTTTCACTTAAAAAAATTAACAAAAAAAAAGTAAAACATTATTGAAAAATTTAAATAGTATCTTCCCGCTTTAAAAAATAATCAAAGAAGAATAAATAAATGAAAGAAATTAAAAAAAAAAAGCGTAATACAACCTGCCTACAAGTCTCCCCCCTTACTCTTCTCCTGACCTCAATGATCTAATCTGAATTATTACCGATAAAAAGAATATTCATTGAAACAACGAGAAGCATTCATGCTGCCCAGAAAGCAAGAGGGGAAATATCACTACAGATTTTCCCTATGGAGGTACCTTTTTTACCGGGACCTTTTTTTCCGTCTACCGATCTGAAATGGCAGAATCATAAAATAACACGCACTGCTTAATATGTTTTATTTAATTGTATTAAATCATAATCACTTTAATTTTAGTTACTCTGCATTTGAAAGTTTATATCCTTTTAAATTTTATTTCCCTAAGTTTGTGCAAAGCTGCAATAGAAAAATTTGTCATTAATTTCACTTTAATGTTAATCTTTACCTTCCTTTCCATACAAACCAACATCTACTGAGATGAAAACAGTAATTTGCATCATCAACAACTTTAATTTCTCAATCTAATTTTGTGTCTTTTTTTTTTCCGATTGGTTGTTTTAATTTTTTGCTGAATTTTGCATCCTGTTGGTATGTTGTTTTTCATTATTTTATAGATATATATATATTTATTTAATCATGGTTCGGTATAATTTTGCTTGTTTTATTTTTTTTACTGACTTTTGTATCCATTTGAAACTGTGAAATTCTTAAGATTTTTTTCTTCCTTATAAGTTTATCTTGTTATTTATAGAATTCAAATTTCATGAAAGAAACCAAGTAATTATTTTTTGTCAATACTTGTATCTTAATTCTAACTTTCACTTTATATTTAATTGTAATTTTGTTATTTTTTTATAACTTAGTAATTTATTTTTATTGTTTATGTTTTTCAACTTGTATTATTTTGCATTTTAATCACGAACGTGTATATACATTTTCAAGACGAACTTTATAAAGCTGAAATGTATACATTGAATAACTTCATTAATATACTAAGAATTAAAGCATAGTTGGTTAAGAATTAATTTTTTTTAAACAAATAAGTAAAATTTAAATTTTCCACTTCCTTCTAGATGCTTCTGTTCAAGTTCAAATATAATATTTAAATTTCTCTTTTTGCTTGTAATTGCAATATTTTTTTATATTTTTTGACTGTTATGGCAAGGGAGTTAAATAAAATGTCTATTTCATCCTTCTCATCTTTCTGTGCCATCAGTGCTTTTAGAATTTCAGTCCGCTCTTTTCTAGCAGACACTGACATTCTAAAAAATACCTCTCTTTTTGGAACAGCCTGCTATCCCGTTCTTTATGCCCCTATTCTTCTTCTGCCATTTTACCATTGAAGGTATATGTTCACAGTCACTAGTAGTTTGATCTAGCTCGTAATTATATTCAGTTTGAAACTCTCTTTCTTCATTGAACTCTCGAATTTCTTCACCAGCTTGTGAATCGAATTCTTTCTGTGATTCTTCAACAAATGAGCAATTTTCAACATTAAAGATTGTCCTGCAATAAATTAATAATGGTGTTTAAGAGACACTCTTTATAAGAAAGATTAATAATTATGTTTCAGAAAATAAATTTAATTATAAATGGCTAATAAATAAAATCCTACTGATGTAGCAAATATCTGATGACATTGCATAGAAAAAGAAAAAAATAGCCGAAGCTTGAAAAAATTTTTATTTAGCAAATTTCATAAATTTCAATTGCATGCATTTTAAAAAATTTCAATTGTATGCATTAAATATACAATTTAATTTTTAAAACCTTTTAAATTTAGTAAAAAAAAATTTTTTTCTTCAGAAAACCATTGAACTTAAAAAATGAAATTTATTTAAATTTTTATTTATTTCTTTGTCTGAACATTAATTTTAGTTTTCTTAGAAGAATTAGCAGAAGTATCACTAGTTCTTTTTCCTTCCGCCTTGTCTGTCTTTTTGGTACTGGCTTTGGATTTTTTTGCTTGATGTACATTATTTTTAAGTTTACTGTAATTGTTAAGAAAAGTATTTGTTGCTGACCTCATTATTTTAATAAAAAAATTTTCAAAATTAAACCTACAGCTGCACACTGAGAAATCCCATAATTCTTTTAACAATAAGATATCTTTAACTATCTTCATTACCAAATTTCGTTGATTCAAAACTTTTAAAAATTGAAGCTCATATTCCTCACTTATCAACTTTTGGGTTACAACATAAATATGTAGAACAACATTTGTTACAAATTCTGACGGATAAAGTAACCCACTTCTATCACAATTTCTTATAAGATTGCAATTAACGTCAATATTCATTTCTTTATCTGTTACTAATCTTTTCTTACACTCAAGACATTTTAGACTTTCATGAACTGTATGGACACGATACTCTGCCAAATATGTTATTATAGGTAGAGAATGGGTTACTTTATCTAAATCAGAATCTGTAACTTCAATCTCTTCAAATAATTCCTCTACGTCTTCATTAATATCATCTACTGGATCAGAGTCAGAATGAAATATATTAATGTTAAAACTGCCAGAAGTATGCGAGACAAGTTTCACTTCCTTACTAATGCGAAGCTTACTTTCGGTTTCATAAAACTGCCTAATGGATATATGATACTGGTCGCCAGACATACTTCGGTACAGATCGAACCGAGATTAAAGCCTGTCGGTTTGAATTTTTCCTAGCAACAAATAGGACAAACCAAAATTACTAGAGCAATACTCCATTATATCTAGATAAGCTTGAAACGTGTGCCTTAATGCCGAATGAGTTTCTCTACTTAGTCTTCCATTATCAGCATTCATCGCAAGCCACCTATCCAACCAATTAATAAATTTACTCAAAAATGCCTTTCTAATGTCATCAGATTTATTAGTGATTGGTTCACACATGACGTTTCGTTTAAATTTACCCTTAGCAACAGATTTAACATTTGCTATTTCCCACCAGTCACAAAATATATTAATGTAATTTGCAGTTTCTTTATAATGCACGAGTTCATGCTTCTCACCCAACTCTAGAATTCCTTGTACAAGATTTCTATTAAAATTTTTTAGTGCTAGAGAAACACTTTGCCGTTCCAGGTTTGTCGGCCAAAGAGCTTTTCTGGTGAGGCCAAAACCAAACTTCAACAATTCAGTCGATTCAATATCATATATCTTTCTTAAAACACTGATTCAGTCTGAAATTTCTCATTTTCAAATGAAGGATAATACATAAAATAACCATTTTTCTGGTTAAACCAATTATTTCTCAGCGCTTTGATGATATTCACAGAGTCAATTACAAAAAATAATAACCTTGAATCATCTGCTGGATGCGAATACTTAGTTATAAATACAGGCGGATTACTAAAGTTAGACATGGCTTTACGATTTATTGAATTATTGTCAGTGACGACACCAACAATAGTGAACCCAATGTTTTCTAAACCCAAAACTATCTTTTTAATCAATTCAAAAAGATGTGCAGCCAGAATATGGAAATACATGTAACATATCTAAAAGAAGAGCAAATGCTACTTATCATAAAAACATGTGCACTTGTGGCTAACTCAGTATTATCATATGAATTGCCTACAATATTTCCCCCTTTGTAATCGACATAGGGCTTTAGATATATCTCATCCAGCATTAAAAAAACTTTTAAATCTTCATCATTCAATTTGGAAAATATTGGTTCAGCATACATAAGGAAATATTTGTCTTGTTGTTCAAAATTTGTGGTGAAATTTAACAGCGAACTAACTTTCCTAATAGTTCTGGTAAAATTAAATTACTAGAATGTCTAAATTTATAAGCCTGGGGAGATAAGTAATAGAAAAGAGATGAAAATATTAAAATATCAGGAGAATAACGGTATTTAACAGGTGTTACTTTAAGGAGTTTTGATTTGTTCAATAAAAAATTTAAATTTATCATCAACAAGATTTAGGCAATTTTTTAAACTGATATTATTACATCTACATTTTCTTCTAGGGAGTTATTGATTACATTTTCAGACTCTAGATGATTTAAAACATTAATAACTTCATTAAAGTTACTTACTTTTAAAGGTAACCTTGCTTCTCCGCACTTTGTTAAACATTGGTTTTTATATGAAATATTAAGTTCTAGTGAACTATTGATGAATACAGTATATGCAATGATAGGCACTCCTTTTAAGTTTAATTTTTAAAAAATTAAATTTTCATCTTTCTCTACGATCCTCCAAGCTGTGGAAACATTATTGATTCCAAAACAGTTTTTCATTTCAAAAAAGTCGTTAAATCCACACTTCTTTTCAAGCTCACAATGGCTTTTCAAACTTTTAGCTAAATCTTTGTTTACTTGCTGTTGCTCTAACAGTTGCTTCTTTGAAATAGGATCAATCCGATCTTTGTTAGCCGATGATAAATATTTCGGACAATTGGGAAAAATTGAGGGCACTGCTCCATCTTTTAATCGTGGATATTTAAATTTAGCTCTGAGGGTTTCTCTCGTAGATTTCTTGTAGAACGTTGCTTCAAACTCAATATCGTCTGATTGAAAGTGTCTTTCACAGACCTGAAATAGAATATTTTATTCGAAAATTACATTGACGACTTTCATATAGACAGGAACATTTCAGGTAACACTAATTCATATTCATCTAATCTCTAATAACTTATTGAAAAAAATATACTATTACATTGTGTAATTATTTTCATAAATAAACGAAGTATGCTTAAAAACTTATTAAAATGATGAAAATAATATTTTTTCTACTATACACATCTTGATATAATAAATTGTTAGATTATTTAAATATGCATAAAATTTTTCATTTTCTTTTGATGAACAATATTCTTAAAGGAAAAAATTATCTATCAAATCATTTGTATCACAGAGTATATATACAAACAAATTATCTTCAACTAACTAAATTTATTTATATCTTTGCATGATTCCTTTAATTTTTCTCATATTCTTTAAAAAAAATTATTAATGTATTATGGTAAAAAAATTTAATTTCTTATTTTCTGATTATGTTATAGGTAAAATATATTAAGATTCTTTACCTATACATCAACATAAGTTATTGTTAGACAGCTTAAAATGTTTTCTTTCATTTTTTGTTCTCTCTTTTGGAACAAAATAATTCTTTATTTTCCTACCTCAATTTTGAATTCGAAATAGCTATGCAATATTCACAAAATCGTATGTAACATCAATTATATAGAAATAAATCATCAAAGAATAGCCTGATTATTAACCTATTTGCCCAACCACACTTAATTAAAAAAAAAAAAAAAAAGAATTGCAAAGTGGAGCATTTTTAAAACCTTACATTAATATCAATATATGCCTAGGTAAATATGTACATTTTTCCAAATAAAAAAAATGGTTATAGTATTTTTCTTTGTCTACTCCATGATTTATTATAACATACATTTGTAACACTGCATATAAAATTTATGGGCAAATGTTAGTAAATAATTTAACTTTAAAGCCAGACTACATATATTTAATTATTTGCGTGAGTAAAGCTAGTAAAAAATATGAATAGATTTTTAATTTAAGTTAAAATTATAAAAAGTAATTTACCTTAGTATTTTTAGTCACAATTAGGTTAGTTCTTGGTATCGCTTTAACCCATTTTTTAAGTAACTCCTCATTTTTAGGGAAATTGAATATATGTACTTTATTTTGTAAATTATAGTTACCATTGCATTTGGTAACACAGCATGTGTTCGGCATCTGTAAGGAAAATATATTTAAAAACTTGACATGACAATCATGATTACAGTTTATGAAAGCAATATAAATTTTTTCTCATTGTATAACTTATAAAATAGGATGTACCCTCTTAATTAATAATAAAATTAATTAATTAAAACATGTTCTGAAGGATTTTTTGCTTAACATGCAAAAATTAATTAAAGAGGGTAAGTCCTAATCATATAAAGAAGCTAAAAAATTTGAAAGGAAGTATTATTAACAAAGAATTACCAAAAGCTCAAAATATCAAAATAAAGTTCACATTCGGTGTTAAAATATTAGGTACGAACAATGTTATATAACAATACTAAACGAAAACATTCCTAATAAAATTTTCTGCTTTCACTTATATAAATAAAAATTTAGCTGGAAACTAAAATTGAGGCTCTGAAACACAGAATGCATTTAAAATTTAAAAAAAAAGAAGCGATCTTTCTTAGCAATCTAAGTTAATAGTCTAAACAAGACTATTAACTTAGTTGTTTATGTAACATAACTTTGTTTCTGAAAAAATAGTCAACTATAGATATGGAATGAAGTTTATTTAAGGAATCAAGAATTTGTAAAATAAATTATTCTTTTATTTGCCACCAGAAAATTTAGGAATAATTTTAGAATAACTAGGAATATTGCCAATAGAATTCATATGTTAGGCTTAGAGACTAAAATAGTAAACAGCTCATGTTTAAAGCAAATTTTAAGTGCATAGCATAGAAATTTTTCGACTCACCTTTGATAGAATTGTTCCTTGTAGTTATAATCCAGAAAGGATCCTTTCCTAATATTCTTTAAATAAATAAATCTAAATAAAAATTGGACAAGCTTTGAATCGCTCACATAAAATTAGCAGAGCAATCGACGCTCTTTCTCCCTCCGAACCTACTCCCAGCTCGTGATGACTAATGCTACTGGTTTTATTCGGTAAGCATGCCTCCTAGTCTCGAAGGTCACGTCTTAGTGCCTGTGAGCGGAATGACTGTTGGCCTATATTGCTGGATACTTTGTATACAAGTTTAATGTTGATTGTGGTGCATGCTGTGATTTATATCTCAGTCTTTTGATCTTGATATATGCTAAATAGAGGAGTCTTGAAAAATTCATCTTGTGACATTGTTTATATTGTTGCTGTTTGTTTTGCTATTTTTCAGAAATTAATATCTTGTAAGTATGAGAAGTTATATCAATCTCTGTCTTTTAATCAACATAACATTTTGTTGTTGCTAATTCCCATCTGGTCTGACGGGGTCAGACCAGATCAATGAATCCGTTGATATTGAGAAAATCCGAAACCAGAATGGGAGAGGAATGAATATCGTTCCAGTCCAGCCCTAAACAGATCAAGATGTGCTCAGGTGATGCCTGGTTTGTTGGCATTTAGGGCAAAGAGGAAAGATCTTTTCTTTTTTCATAACATTTTAGTTAAGCTAACTGTAACAACAAAGCAGTGTCCTTCAATTGAGGTGGAGCCTTCGCTAAGTGGTGTTTAAGAGTGGCTCTTAACAAAAATGGACTACAGGTGAGTTCAAAAACAACCTTGCAGTGTCTGTAAATTTTTAGTTTATTCAAATCACCGTCTATCATCCAGAGAAATCTTAAATAGTTCCTATCTTCTTTAGACACACTGACCTGTAAAAAGGCCTGTTTAATATCCCCGGTTACCTCAAATTTTTTCATGCGGAAACGAGTTAAAACAGTGGGAATAAATTCTAGAAAATTAGGCCCGTTGGCAAGACATTCATTCAAAGAGGTTGAATTCTTCGTTTGTGCTGAAGCATCGAAAATGGGTCTTATTTTTGTCATTGATGAATTTTTAATTACAGCTCTGTGGGGAAGAAAATGTCCAGGTCGAACCTCATTATCCATATTCACTTCTTCAATAATTCCTTCATTCAACCAAGCCAGCAAGACGTCTTGATAAGCTTCTAGGATGTGAGCTGCTTTCTATCTGCTAATTGTTGTTTCGCAAACTTTTTTCTGCTAATTCTCTTCCTACAGAAAGAGCAGGGTGTAGCTGAAGCCAAGGTAACTTCACTTCCGACCTAGATTGCTTTAAAAGTTTTCATAAGCAGCCTGGCATAGCTCAATTTTCGTTTGACTTTCGACTGGATCTGCAATTCTTATTCTTTCTAAACAACACATGTCTGGTAGGCTGATGTCACTAGTGAGTAAGGATATGATTGACAAAAAGGATTCCGAACAGGAGACACGTGTGGAATTTTTGCCATGATTGTCCAGCCCAGGTGAGTACCAACTGCAACCGGCCCAGCTTCTAAATTCTGATTTTTACCGTTTAACAGCTTCCCAGCATATTCAGTTTTTTTGTGATATTTGTGTATCTTTTGAGAGAATGTTTATCATTTGGTTATCGGCCACTTCTAATTTTCGGAATTTATCACTTAAGACTGATCTATCTAATTCATCGTAATTAATAGGATTCGTATTCAACGCTACCTCTACGCTGCTAGCAGCTTTTGCGAAACCGCTTCTTAGTGGCATTCTAACTTTAGTTAATTCAGTTTTATCTAGTGATTCTTTTTTTTGAACACTTCAATTTCGTTTATTAATAGTTTCAATTATTTTAAATCTTATACAGTTTTAATGACCCGGCGTCCTTGTTCGGACGCCATTAATTTTGCTTTCAAAATGTAAACAATAGTTTATATATGATATATAAAGGGTAAACTTACCCCTTTCTTGGGTTCTTGGACGCCGGGGCCTGTAAAGATTTCTTAACTAATACTAAACGATCTGAGAAACATTTTTATATTTAATAACATAAGTAAATTACTAAAATTTGCCACTAGTTGACGACTGAAGAGCTGTTTTAAGTGAGTGATAATAACAACTATCTCGCATGCGTTAGGAAAGTTCTGTTCGGTTACGGTTGCATTTCCGACACCTACAATCGGACAATGAGGGGGGATCCTTAATTCGAGATAGATTAATTTCGTACCTGCCATCCTTGTCCCTAGTAACAGTTTGTAAAAAGTGTTCCCTAGCTGCCTTTTCTCCTGGATCACGAATCAAAATTCTGAGATATCAAAATTTTTGACATGAAGAGACAATAAAATGTTTGAACTCATGTAATCCTGCTCACTGCCTTCTGTTTTTCCCAAAACTGTCCAACCCAATTTTGTATTTACCGCTAACAGTCCTTTACTAAGATGCTTAATGTCTCTCCTAAAAATTTTACCAGCCACATCTGCCACTAATAGAAAATGCAACTCTTTCGGATCCTTTTCATAGAGACAAACATTAGCAAAAATGAAAATATCACTGATATTACTTAATTTTACACAATATTTTTACTAGTGGGCTGAGAATATTTTCATTTCCACAAGAGGAAAAAAAATGGAATAAAATACTTCATAAATATTGAGACAAATTAGAAATTAAAAAATTTAATATCTGAATTTAAAACGCAACATTGCATAACATTATTATTAAATCAAAACAATTAAGAAGTCAGATATTACATTCGCTACATGAGAAAATATAGCCAACATTTTTTATCATTTTACAAAAAGAAAAAAGAAAGAGAACTTAAAATACAGACTAAGTAGAAATTTTAAAAAAAATTAAATTTCTGAATTTAAGCACATCATTGCGTAGCATTATTTTTAAATCAAAACAATTCAGAGATTACATTCTCTATATGAGAAAATATAGCCAACATTTTTTTCATTTTACGAAAAGATAAAATAAATAGAACTTAAAATACAGATTTATAGACAAACCAGAAATTCAAAAAATTTAAATTCTGAATTTAAAAGTCAGACATTGCATTCTCTATATTAGATATATTAGATTCTCTATATACAGATATAGACAAATTAGAAATTTTAAAATTAATCACTGAATTTAAACACAACATTGCGTATACATTACATTCTCCTCTATATGAGAAAATATAGCCAACATTTTTTTCATTTCACAAAAAGAAAAAATTTATAGAACTTAAAAATACAGATTTGAACAAATTAGAAATTCCAAAAATTTAATCTCTGAATTTAAAACACAACATTGCATAACATTATTTTTAAATCAAAACAATTAAGAAGTTACACATATTCTGTATATGTGATAACATAACCAGCATTCTCTCCTTTTTAAAAAGAAACAAAACAGAACTTTATCTTTACATTACATCTTTAGGAAAATAAAATTTAAACAATTTTAAGTAAAATACGCAATGCTGTAGTGCATGAAATAAAATCTGAATGAATTTCATGCAGTTATTAAAAGTGCAAATTTGTATGTGCGAAAAAAAAAATTTTTTTTCCAGGTGCTTACAAATAAGAAAGTTCACCGATAGAATTTTAAAAAAAAGAAGAGAGAAATACAAATTTATTTAATTTCGTAGTTGATTATGCTATTAGTTGCTTTAAAAGAAAAACTGCAAAAAGTACTAATAACAATGTGTAGATGAAAATATAACCGGCCTGCTTTGTTTTACAAAATAAAATACACTATCAGTTATTTTATATGGAGACAAAATAATTTATATATAAAATTGTAGAAAAAATACGATAAATTCCCTGTAAGCAAAATAATGTTTATGAATTCAAATAATATATTATGGAGCAGGATATAATTTGTGAATAAATTGCATACAATTACAGAAAGTGCGAATTGGCATTTACAAATAAAATTCTTTCTACATGTTTACTATTAAGGCGAGTTCGTCTGTCATTTACTACATATCCAGCTTTTGAAAAAATGCGCTCACAAGGAACTGACGTAGCTACCATGCAAAGCTTTGTTTTTGCAATTGTTGGAAATAAATGATAATTTTCTTTCCACCAAAGCAATGGATTCATTGTTCTAGGCAAATAACTAGCATCTAGGTACCTGTTCACTTCTACTGTCGCAGCTGAGAGAGCCGTTCCTAAAATTATAAGAACTTCATCGGTTTGATTCAATAAAATAATTAAAGTACACTTATTATGACTGAACTTGAAGACAAGGAGTGCCAAAGAACTTTCAGAAATTTTTAAATAAGAAATTGTAAAAACATAAGAAATTTACGCGAAAATTATAATACTAAGGGTAATTTATTAATTACAAATTTAAGAAAGTTTAAAATCTTGAATACTATTAAATGACCATCAATATTATATTGATATTATATATTTGGAAGAAAAAAAATTTATGTAACTGAAAAAAAATTCTTTAATAGCCGGATTTAAAGAACTACAATTAATGGTTAACTTATTAAGATTTTATTTTAATTTAATTATTGCGCATAACTACTGTTGAATATCTTAAGAATATAAAAAAAAATTCAAGTAACTAATTTTTTAAACTTACCTAGGGGTTTTTGCGTTGACACTATAGAATCGAAATCGTCCCATGCAGACATTCTCTTAGACGGTTCTTGGCCAGATAATTCACTAGGTGGCATGTTTATTTCTTGGATTAACATCTTTTTTTTAACTTCAGATACAACAAATTCAATAAGACGTTTTTTCATAAATTCAGCAGTAGTTGTCTCCAAAGCTTATGTTTTATATCTTGGATCCAATATTGAACAAATGGTTTCTGTTGCACTATTCCGAGTCTAGAAGTTAATCCGGTATTTAAATGTTTAAGAATATCTTGTGTTATTGGCTGAAAAAATTTCATCGATAGTTTGTTACACACAGATATTAATCCTTTTACTATTAATGGTACTTTCAGCCATGAAAGTTTTCAGCTTTTACTCTGAATTCAGCTTTTTAAGCACCATACATTTATTAATTTCATAATGTTTGATTGCGTTTACGTAGAATTCAGCTTTTTTTGCTAACTGGTACTTTCATCCCTGTACTTCACTTGCCGTGACATATTTTTCTCCGCTTAGTTCTGTTGTTATCTCTTCGAATGGCCTCAAAACTTCAACAACTTCTTCACAAATAAGCCATTCGTTTTCCGATAAGATCGGCAAATCTTTGTTTATTAGGACTATTGTAGTTTTAATAGCATCTTTCAGAAGTACGTATCTTTCTAACATATGAAATGTAGAGTTCCATCTAGTGACAACATCTTGAATCAATTTTTTTGGTTGCTCAATTCCATTATTTTTTTGATAACTTAACAACTTTTCATTGCATGTAGTGCCCCGTTTAAAGAAGGCTACAACACTTTTAATTTTCTCTATTAATTCATGAAGTAGTTTCAACGCATCACGTACAATATGGTTCAGTGTATGAGCTAAGCAAGGGAAATGTTTTAGTTTTAATTCAACTGTGATAGCGTTTTTCATATTTGTTGCATTATCTGTAACACAAACTGAACTTTTATTGGATACATTAAATGCATCAGTTAAATCCTTTATTCTCATGGCCAGATGCGAAGCTGCATGAGAGTCATCATATTTCTTGCACCTCAAAAGCACAGTTTTTAAATCGAAATCATTATCAATAAAGTGTCCAGTGACGGCCAAATAGCTTTCATTATTCCTCGATGTCCAGGAATCGATTGTTAGACACATACTATTCACATCCTTCATTTTCTCATGAATGATATATGAACATTCTTCAAATTTTGCAGGGAGCCAAGTCCCAGAAATAGTTTTTCGATTAGGCAAATTATAGTTGCGGTTAAGAGCCTTTACAAAACTTTTGAATCCTTTGTCTTCTACTATTGAAAAGGGTTGGAAATCTTGTGAAATTAGTTTTACGAATGCTTCATCTATTTTCTTTTTATCTGAAATAGTTACCTTTTTTGGTAAAAATTCTTGAATTAAATGTTGATGGAGGGAACTTGATGGTTGAACGATAACTGTCGGTTCGTCTGGTTCATCAATAATTGGAGAAATATCTGGTTCATCATGGCTAGACCCAGCAGCACAGGTTGCAATAGAAACAGGCGGAATATTCAAGCGGAAAATTCACGCCAGGAAAGATTTATTGATGGGTGTTGACGCAAAATATGTTTTCTTAAATTTGTTACTGTTTCTTTATAAGATAACTTCGTGCCACAAAGCTTACATTTCGCTAATTTACTTTCACGATCGAGCCGCGTGAAAAAATTCCACGCTTGACTAGCATGCGTTCTGTTTCAAACTTGAGGCTCAAATGATTATCAGAAAACACAGGTCATAGAAATTTAGAAGAGGGTGTTCCGTTTCAAATATATATCCTTTTTACACTTAGACCGCCCCCACTCTCTTATAAAGGCATCTCAAACTTCCTACTCTCTATTTTACTTATTTCTGTCGGCTCTTTTTTATGTGACATAGTTTATAGCACTATTTATTTCGTAACATTCAGTTCGTAAAGGCGTTTTAGTCGGAAGTTTAAAATAAATAAATTTCCACTCATACCAATCTTAACTGATACACATAAGTTCTAGAATATGAACTGAGGAATTTTACAAGCATTAGATGTTAATCTTAATGTGGCTAATCGAAAAAGAAGCTAAAAGCTGGAACAAATTTTCAACATATTTTAAAATTAGCAACAAGCCAAACCCATTCATTGAATAATAGTGCTTGAATAAATAGTTATCCTTCACAATTAGTTTTTATAACTTAATTAAACAAAGCAATTAATCAAACTTTTAACATGTCATTTGCCTGATAATGTTTAAAACTTCAGTCAATTTTAGAGAAGATTATGAAGTCCTTCATTTTTATCTGCTACAGATTTTGAAAAAATAATGTTGAAACATTTTTCTGAAAATTCATAAACAAACATCTAAATATCTGTATTTCTTAAAGACAAGTGTTGTAGCATACTTCAAAAGTGTGTTGTACTACTTCAATTCAGTATCGTCTTTTTCTTCAGTAAAATATTTACTTTTATGAATGAAACTGAGATTTACTGGAACTTTTTTTATCATTCGAAGTATTAGTTTTGAGTTTTCGTTATATTTTCATCAAATTTTCAGAAAACATCATTTTACTCACAAAAAAGTACACATTTTCTTTTTAATGCTCAAACGTGACAAAAGAAATATAGAACATATTTGCTTTATAAGTCTAATCTATAAAATATAAATTCTATACCTTTTATACATTATGTAGCCAAATGCTCTGTTTCTTGTTCTCAAAGAATTCTAATAAAAAAAATTATAAATCTATATATCATAATAAATCATACGCAGTCATAATAAATCATACGATAAATCATAATAAATCATACGATAAATCATACGCAGTGTGTCGCGGGTCGATATAAATCGACCCGCGACACACTGCGTATGATTTATCACAAATGCTTTAAAAGATTCAGCAGATCCTAAACATTTCCAACTTTATTTTTTCTTAATATTCGTCCTCTAGAGTTTTAAGTTGCCAAAATGAAATTAAATATAACCTTAAATTCTTTTACTGTGTAAACTTTTTTACGAAATAGATTATATAAAAACATGCTGTAAACAAGATGTTTATTTGATACAAATTACGTTTATTAGAAAGCCGGGAAGTTCTGTGCTTTTACACGGGTTCTAGTAGCGTAACAAAATTTGTACGTTTAAATATATAATTAAAGCTGATTAATTTTAAATTATTTGTTAAAACGAATATCTAGTAAACAAAGTTGTGCTTAAATTACTCTTTTTTTCAACTCCTACAATTTTGGGGTTCTTTTTGCGAAACAGATCGTTTTTCCATATCTGAAGGTACTCGCTTAATGTAAATATATTCTCTCCTTCACCCTCTAACTACAATTCCCCAAAGATTTGTTTTGTAATTATTTTTACGATCCCTTTGTTACCGAATCACTTCATTCTAACGCCGCTTTCGTAAAATTTATATTTTCTGACATAATAAATTTAGTGAATTTTACTGATAGTGATTTATAATTTCATTTACTTAAATACCTAAAAGTAGTCTAACTGCATACATTTCAACCCAGTTCAATGCAACTTTTTAAATATAATTCGAATAACATCATTTTATAGTTTTAAACTAAGAAAAATATATGTTTACTAATATGTAATTGATTCAGTTTTACCTATTTGCACGAGCTAAAACATTTAACAAATTAAGGGGACATTGAACATCTCGCTGAACGAAAATGCGGCGTGAAGTGACTTTTGCAATAACTGCTACAAAAAATTTAATTTTAATGATAGGTTTCTAAATTTTTTAATATTTATTTGTTAGGTTTTTTTTAATGTATTTCTGCAGTAAAATATACAAATTAAGTTAGACAATAATTTTTATTCATACAATTTATAGGCAAATTTTTTGTTAAATTTTCAAATTATGTCATCAGTAAGGTACATATAAAACTACAACTACTCAATATAATTGTCTGAAAAAAATTATACACAATATATAGCCTAGAGTATACAGTATACCTAAAATTAGACTAAAATGCACATTTTTTTGCAGAATAAAAAATTGACTGTTTCAAAATACCAATTTTTGCTGATTTTCGGCAATTAAATTTTACTCCAGATTTCAAAATGTTTAAATTTTTAACTAAATTTGAGGTTTACTGTATGAAACAATCAATGATGTATACGCCTACCAAGTTTTATCTTTTTAAATTGTATAGAACAAGAGATATATGTACCTAAGTAACAAAAAATAATGTTTTGAGAAAAACAGATTTAAAGGTAAAAAAACATATAGTTAAAAATAATTCATAAATTTAAAGCTCTCCAGCACCATAACTTGTTTTATCTTGAGGTAGCGGGTTCGAATCCCACCGTAACCCTGGATGTATTCTTTGTGATGTCTTTCTCTGAATTGTTCTATCTGTATTTTCTACTTTGCAATGACTTATAAGCCTATATTGAGCACACAAGTCAGCAAATGCATGTAATTTCAATAAATCAATAAATAAGTTAGATTCCGTCACTAACGACCCACAAAAGAGCTTCTTTCTTTATTTCGTTTCTAGGCGCAAGGCAGAATGTAAAAAAACATAAAAAACAGTAGAATTCTAAAGTAAACAGAAAACGAAACCTTGAAATGTGGGCGTGGCACTTTTGTTTACTTTTGTTTTATTGCTTTTAAAGCACTTTAAATTTATGAAAATTAGCAAACCTATATATTTTCTTAATCAGAAAAGTATAGGCTAATAGATGATGTCAAATTCAAAAAATCAAATTTTTGAAAGAATTTTACTTCACTGTCCCCTTAAATACAAAAAGAGCATAATCCGATATTTTTTCAAACATTTCTAAAAAAAAATTACATATTCAAAATAGACACCAGTATACGAATTTAGCATAATTTTTAAAGAAACAAGCTTTTTTATAACAATTCTAAATTTTTCTTGGATTATATAAATAATATTTTCATTTTAAAACAATTAGTACATTAATTTAAAAATATCACATACTATGTAGTCTTTAATGATAATTTTTATATCAAGTAAAATTCAAACCATTAAGGGACAAAAATTCGCCAAATTAACTGTAACAGATTTTTTTCCTCTCCTGCAGAATATTATCATTTAAAAATATATTATTTATTTCCTTCAAAAATTCAAAATAAATAAATCTCTTAAGCAACAAAATAATAGGCAATGCCAGAGAGACATCTATTTGTATGCGAGTGGACGAAATTCAGCGAAATAACAAATCACTCTTCACGTAGAACAGTGATTATCAAACTTATTTCTTTTACCGCCCACTTTGAAAATCAATTATTTTTCTGCGCCCCCCATTTTTTATACACCCCTAAAACTTAAAAACCACAATTTCATTACTTTAATTAATTTAGTTTATTAGTCGGTTCTGATGTTTAAACTTACATTCTAAACTAGAAATTTTTACCAGTGAGAGCAAATAAAACCCAACTTTATAATATTAATATATTTTAATCAAATTAAAAGAAACAATCTAACTATGTAACCAAATTTCGTTTTTATACTAATCTAATGAGATGGATGAATTTAATGATATTTAATAAGTTTGTTGATATCAGGTTCGATTTTACTCAAAAACAGTCGTAAGTCGCCGTGTTTGGTAACTTGCAAATGATTTCTTTTCAGTAAGCAGCGTTGTCACAGCGCTAAATCCACGTTCACACAAATATGACGATGGGAATGCTACCAAAAATCGTTCAACGATAGACCACAATCCAGGGTACAACTGCGGAATTGACTTTTGTAGCCAAAATTGTTGGTAGCCATTTTCGTATTTGATTTTTATTTCCTCGTTCGTTGTCAGATCTATAAGTTCTTCCAACTGGTCTGATATTGCTATGCTGACATTTGAAAAAGGATCTAACACCCAGTCTGGTATTTCCAATTTCAAAATGTCCTGGAATCTTTCAATGAAATCACTGTGAAGATTTTCTAAATGTTGGCAGTAGACGAGCAAGTCGTCGTTGTTGCAGGATACTGATAAATTGGGAAAATAATGGAACTCACGTCTGCCGATATTCTTTTTGTGTAAGAGCAGCTTGGCTGCGAAAGCAGCGACGACATTTTTTGTTTTTATTAAGTTCAAGTCTTCGCCTTGAAGAGATTCATATCATTAAGCAATGTATAAAGGTCTGTCAGGTATGCGATATCATTCTTTGATGCGATGAGGTTTTCGCCCAATTCTGTGTCTTTGTTTTCCAAGAACTCTATGACAGAGTCAAACAGATTAGAATGATTTTCCTTGAGATATGCACCAACTCCTTTGTTTTCCCCATCATATTCCTTGCATTATCACAGGAAAACGATAAACAATTTTCCCATGGTATGCTGTGCTCAGAAAAAAAGGCACAAATTAGATTGGCAATATTTTGACCTGTACTCGAATCATTTAAAACTGGCAAAGATATAAGAGTGCAGCTCAATAACTCCAACACATCATCGAAAAATGTGACCACAATTGGATACATTTGATTGTCCGGCGAGTCATTGCTCCCATCTGTCGCTATGTTAAAAACATTAGTCTTCAGCTTTTTTATAATTTGCTCGGAAGTGTTATTTGCGATTTCTTGAATCAAATAACTAGCTTTCGTTCTCCCGCAAGAGTATTTTTTTTACCTCCGGAGAATTTGGAAACATCGCACAAAACAACTTTGATGTATGGTCCGTAGCAGCTAATGGAATATTGTGTTCAAGGAGAAAACTGTGAACAATAGTTCGCTTATAATTGATTGTAGATCAATAGTGGACGACACAAAATCGGAAATTTTTGCCGACTTTTTCATATTTGTATACGCGGTAGCATGCTTGGCTGATTGAAATTATATCACACTTTCCGCCATGTGCTATACTAATTTCTGTATTGCAAGCAATACATAACGCGTACGTGTCCTCTTTCTTGATTTTTTGATGAAATCAAATTCTTCACTATAATTGTCGCGAAAACACTGACTTCGCCGAATTTTTGACATTTTTTCAGATTACCACGTGGAAAAACATTCAAAGCTTAACTCAAATCGAAGAGATGCGTTCCGAGTAAACATTCAACACCGGTGCGGTTGCAAATAAAAGACAAGGAGTCAGGAAGCTAAAATTTCCTCTTGGTGTCTGTGAAGCGGCTCGTACGTACGGCATCAAATATACGAATGGAGCTAGAGGAGGAGCTAAGTGATAACGCGACTTGATTGGATTTCGCCAATCGGACATGAATCGCTTTATAGAGCAAAAGAAAAAATTACGCTATGATGAAAAATCGGAACATTTTGACCCAAAATCGTATTATCAGAACAAGGCATAACAATCGGAAGAACCGTTCCGATAAAATCTGTAGACTTGGCAGTTATGAGTTTAACATCTTAAAAAAAAAAGTAGAAAAATAAATTTTTGCCAAGATAATTGAATTAAAATTTTTGCCTAGTATTTTGGAACAGGCCTTTAGAAGTAACCTATTATTATTATAGCAGGTATGATTGAATAACAGGTTCCAAATACCTCTTCCAGAAAATATTGGATATCCCTATTAGAAAGTGCTATAGTATGAAATCTTAAGATAAAATTTCTGAAACTGATATCTCTTTATAAAGGATGAAATTTTGGCTATAATTAAGTCTATTAAAAATTGAAATAAGTGAATTGCAATGGAAAAACCTGCATAAATAAAACATTATGTTTTTAAAAATTAATAACCATGAACGAGTCACAACTTTGTTAAAAACATAAGTATAAGTCTTAGAAGTTTGACATACAAAAGAAAAACTTGCAGAAACTAAACATTAATTTGCAATAAATACTAAATGCGAACAAATACTGAGAAAGATTAAGGGCTTTGTTAATAACAAAAAATAATTTCTATTGAAGATTAAGAACTTCCTTAAATACACAATTATAAATTTCTGGACTTGGAACTATCACTGTTAGGCTGTCAAATGATCTAAGCCTAGAGAGGCCAACATAAAGTTGCCCATGACTAAAAACTGGTTTAGTCCTGATTCATTCAAAAGTCTGGCCTTGTGACTTATTTATAGTCATTGAGAAAGCTATACATAGATGCACAAATATCGATTAGATGGAGGTTCTCCATTTTCTCCCACAAATATTGCTGCTACCTCAGTTTTTGAAGTTGGAGCATTATATCGCTTCAAATCAAAATTGGGATCTTCCATAAAAACCACAGGATTTGTTTGGATTAATTTATGCATTTGATGATATGATGCAACAAAAGGATTTATTTGTCTTGATAAATAATCTAACTGCTCCATCACAGACCGTAAACATCCACTGTTATTATCCATGCGTCTGTCAGTAGCTTCGCTGGAATCGAAAATATACAATTGCCCATATCCTGCTTTGTTACTATCATTTGCATACAGCGGAGAAACCATGTGATAAATCTGACCGTGAATGCGGAAACAATATGGTCCATTCCCAGAAGGTGGCTTTATCTGCGCTCCAAATGATGCAAAAGCAAGAGCATCATTATATTCACGAATATGATCCCTATATTTTTTGGCCTCGATGGAATTGTCACAGAGTAAATGTTTTAGCAAATCAGGAATGATAGTTAAAACTTTCAACTTGATTTTTCCATCATGGCAGCATTTGTTATATTTCCCAGAGGAATTTTTTTCTTCTGCCCAGAAGTGAGCTGCACAGAAACTACAAATTTCGGTCATGGAACCGATGTTGTGGTCGACAACATCAGCAGTTAAATCTTGAATGACAGCACATCGCACTCTTTCACCACTACGACTTTCATAGCTGTCATCAATGCTCTCTTCCAATTTTCGAGCACACTTCTTTTGATTATACTTCAAAAGCGTAACAGCACGACTGAGACTCAATTTTCAATGAATAACTAATAACAATAATAAAACAAATTCGTGATATAAATCAAAAATCGCCAAATAAATTCGTAATATATAAATTCGTGAAAAAAAGCGCTTTCGACAAAATACTAAAATAGAGATCTATCGACCAAGACTACTCACTTCTGCCTACCGTAAACCGGGCCGAGTCTACCCATTTTTTCAGTTTGTCAACTTCCACGTGGTCAAACTTTTGTAAATATTAAAGAAAAAAGGCTTTTAATAGGTGTTTCGGAATCGCTATTTATCCCTCTTTAAAGCTGTGAAATAGATTTTAGAAATTATTAACAGTTACGCTGTTACTGTATATTTTTATAGAACTGCTGACAAATCTTTCGTATGGGGCGAGTCTACCCATTCTACTAAAATGAATGTTAACATTGCAAATAATCAAATTTTACTATTAAATTGTTATTTTAGTTACTATATGGGATATTTATGAAGTAAAATTCATAACTTTATTATATATTAAATTTTTTTATTCATAAAATAACACAAATTGAGTAATTGATCGATTATCACATTTTGATCACAGTTTTGTTTTTATAATCATTTACATTATAAAATAAAAAAATTTTCTGATTATTGTTGATAAAAATAAATTAAAATTAATATTGTTATTGTTTGGCTTTTATCCTTTGAATAGCTTTTTCCATCTCAGGTGGCATTTTTTTTGTAACATTTAAATCCATTTGTTTTGCGAATATAATTTCGAACCATCTGTAATAATAAATAATAATTTATTTAACTTGCATTAAATAAAAAAAGTTAATTTTTTAATATAAAAATAGGTAAAATAAACATATTTTATATTTACATTTATATTTAACCTATAAATTTTCTTATTAATGATAAATTGATCAATGCAGAATTAAAATAATATACTCAAATTCATTAAAAATGACTTAATTTTAATATAAACAAAGTTCTAAATTATATTATTATGCTTTATTAAAACTAAATACGAATGGGTAGACTCGCCCCGCGAATTCTGGCTTTTTGTTTACAACAGCAAAACTTACATTCTTTTTGTTTTTTTTCATATAAAATTAATGTAATCTTAGTCTTAGATAAGTTTATCACTTAACCAAAGTGAAAATAGTAATAATAATAATATACTTACGGAGCACCAACTAAAAGTTTGCTGATTTTCAATACAAATCTCTCAAAAGACGTTTGAACAGGTCGGTTAAAAAGTCACCAAATAAATAAAAACGGATCAAACTACTACAGCGCCATCTTCTTTAGAGTCTGAACTAAGTCCTCCGTCGGTAAAAAAAATTTATTTGCAATTTAAAATAGTGAAAATTAAATAAAACTAAAATGGGTAGACTCGCCCCGGTTTACGGTAGCTTAATAGTATGAGATTGCCGCAGCTGATTGGGTGAATTTCGGAAGAGATCACATTTGGTGAGAAGGCTCTCTCTCTTACGACAGCATAAAGAGAGATAAACTACTGAAAGCAATGGCTGAATTTGGGATCCCTACTAAACTCATTAACTTAACCAGAGCTTCACCAAGTAATATAAGATGCAGGGTTAAAATTCAAAATTAATTATCTGAACCATTTTCAACAGAGAGATGCCTGCGTCAGGGGGATTCCCTCGCCTATCTACTCTTTAATCGAGTTCTGGAGAAATGTATCAGAGATAGTGGATTGGACCGAAATGGCACCCATTTGGAATAGATCAGTTCAATTACTGGCATATGCCGATGACATCGATGTCATAGGAAGCTCAGAGAGAGCAGTGAGAGAGGCCTTTCTGGCTCTTGAAACTTCTGCCACAAATATGGGCCTTACCATCAACGAAGATAAAACTAAATTTATGGAATCTCTAGCCACAACTGTAAATCATGATCCTTTATTCATAAATGATTACACCTTTGAAAAGGTTAATGAATTCAAATATCTTGGAACAATGATCAATGACCAAAACAGCATAAAAACAGAAGTAGACAACCGAATTGGAATGGCAAACAAGTGTTTCTTTGGACTAAGAAAGCAATTAAGATCAAGCCTAATCAGTCGAAAAACCAAAATTAAAATTTATAAGACTCTTATTCTACCTGTATTGCTCTATGCAAGTGAAACATGGACACTTAGCGCAGACACTCAGCGTACTCTTGGTGTTTTTGAAAGGAAAATCCTTAGAAATATTTTTGGCCCAGTATAGGAAAGATTGATTGATTGATTGAATGTGGGGTTTAGTGGCACAAGGTCCAAAAACGGACATACTGCGCCAAACACACGGTTTTAAAAACAGATTAAGAGGTTAAGTAAAGCACACGTATAAAATCAGATATAGTGAAAATTCTAAAACAATGTTGTAAAGTTACATACATTAAAATCAATAAAACGGTAAATTTACTAATCAAATGCAAATCAATAAAACGGTAAATTTACTAATCAAATGCAAATCAATAAAACGGTAAATTTACTAAAACACTAAATAGTATAAAACAATTATATACAACTTAAAATTCCAATAGCGCGTAAAAATGCAAAGATGTTAGGATGGTGATTTTTATCTAACAAGTCTTTTATATATAAAATCGTGCTTCCAAAGAAGGTAAGGCGTTGTTGGTTAAAACATGGGCAAGCGATTACGACATGATGAATTGAAAGTGAAACGTTACAAGAATCGCATCGAGGAGGCGGTTCTCCGAACAGAAAGTGAAGATGAGTCAGCCGAGTATGTCCTATTCGTAGACGGGTGAGCTTGACATCTGCTCCGCGCAATGGACAATTGCAGTCAATTTTTTTTATGTTCTTAATGAATTCAGAATGATGGAAAAGTCCTGAAAAACATCTTTTTACCTCCCAAAAAATGCTACTTTTTTAATTAAGAGCAATTAAAAATCGTGTACTTTCGTTTTCAGTTTAAAAAGGAAGTCACGTGACTTTTAAGAAAGTGACGCCATTCGAGCCTGACTCGCGTTCGTTTACACTTTTTCTCCTTGGTGATTTAACGCTTGTTTACGTGCCTAGTTGAACGTCGTTTGTTTTTTTAAAAATATATTTTAAAATCGCAGTGTATTGCTGTTTGATGTCTTCATCAAGTAAATATAAGTACTGTATAGTGCCTATGTGCACTAACACAACTTCCACAGCTCCTGAAAAGATATTTTTTGATGTGCCAAGAAAAGCTGAGATAAGGAAAAGATGGTGCCATCTAATGAAGCGTGATGAGAATAAAAATCCTGAATTTTCTGAAAAATGCCCTCGACATATCTGCCAAGACCACTTTGATGTAAGTATATTTTTATGTCAACTATATTCAATCACCTTATAAGTTTTTATCTTCGTGAGACCATCATTAAACTGAAATAAGATTTGTATTGACAGACGAATTCAACAGTCGAAATTTGATCGATTGTTGACAGCCGATCTACTACTTTTTTTCTTTTGTTTATTTAACTCTCACATATGGACGGCAGTGTATAAATAAAGTCCACTTTTATTTATTTATGACTTTAACCTATACATTGGCCTTTTAATGTCTGGTAGCTACATGTGAAAGTGCCACTGCATTGTGTGGAAATTGATATCAGTTTTTGTTGCTGTAAATTATACCTAGGTAAATTGGTTTTAATAAAATTAGGTGTTAGTATCTAAATATTTCAGAAAACTCAAACTATTTATTTATGAATGTAAATTAATAATGAGCATTAATTTTGTTTGTTAAATGAATAAAAAATGTATCAGATATTCATTTATATTAGTATTAGAAATGCCTGAATGTTGATATTATTACGAATAATATTATTTCGAATTTTAACTTTTCTATGCTTTTATAGTTAAATTCTATTGGTTTATATAGTTGAACCTCATTAACTTCAACTCGAAGGGGAACAGAAAGTTTGGTCACGTTAAAAGTAGCTCACATTGTCAGCTTTATACAAGTAAGCAAAATGACAAGGAATCAAAAAACAGTTCTCGTAAAAGAAATTCTAGAAAGAAGTTCAACTATATTTGTTTTTTTTCTCTCCATAATTTAAATAAAATTGTAGGGCAAAAATAAATAGGCACATAGTTAACATAATCATAAAACAGGTGTGGTTCTTAATAGCTAATTGAATATTTTTATTAATATGTCTGAAATGCTTGGTATTGTTATTTATGTAAATTATGAATGTTTGCAGAATGGACTAAATTTGATGAAACATCTGATGAAATTATTTTCATTAGTTCAGATGATGTAGTTACTACAGCACACATTAAAGATGACGAATATAAAGATGCCATTTGCCAGGTAAATATTAAACCTGGATATAGAAGTAAATGCACCAGTACCACCACTGTTTCTATGAGAGATTTTGGTTGCCAAATCTCACCTCATATGCAAAATAAAGCTTGCAATGCGGATATTGTTAATTTACAAGAAAGTGTTAAGGAAAATTGTGCAATACCGTGTACAGAATTATTTGAATGTGACAAAGACACGTCAAATGATTATCATTATGAATGTTTGTCTGGGTCTGATTATGATCCAGAGGATGATGAATAAGATAAAAAAGCGATACGAAATTGTATGCTGAAGGCAATCCAAAAAAATCCCCTGATGTGCTTAGGGATTCAGAAAGAGGAAGCTTTTTTAATAGACTATTTGTCAAAACATGCTAAAAGCTTGGAGCTGAATGTGATAATCACGTTGAAAAAAATCAGACAGAATGAAACTTATGAACAACTTGGAATGCTTTTCGGCATGAGTGCTAGTAATGTGGGGAGGATTTTTAAGGACACATTGTTTCTTCTTGCAGGAGTGCTGCAAAACTTTGTTTATTGGCCCGCTGACCCAAGTAGCATCAAGTTGTGTTTGCCGGTGGCATTTCGAAGAAAATATTACAATGTGCAAAGCATCATTGATTGCTTCGAAATACCCATTGAAAAGCCCACTAACCCCTTACATCAAAGTTTAACGTGGTCAGATTATTATAAAGACAACACCATAAAGTATCTAGTGTCCTGCACTAGATAGTTTCTAGAACTGTGAGTTTCATTTCGAAAGGTTATGGTGGACGTGCCTCTGATACTGCCATTGTTGAAGATTGTGGTTATTTGAATATGTTATTTCCTCACTTAGACGTTATGGCAGACAGAGGCTTTAAAAATGTTTCATGTTTGTTGCAGCAATTGCACTGCCATTTGATTCGTCCACCATCTGTTGTTCACAGTGCTCCGATGTCTGCGGAGGATGTAAAGACAACCAAACAAGTTGCTGCAGTTAGAGTGCACGTAGAAAGAGTTATTAATCGTTTGAGAAATTTTTCTATCTTATCTAAGCATACTTGCGTTTATAAAAATATGTAATAGACAGTAATAAACTACACACATGATATATTGCATTTACATTACAATTTTAAATAATTTGATGGTGGCAATAACCAATTTAAAAACATAGAAAAATAAAAGCTAGATAAAAATAAAGCAAAAAATTTTGATGATTATTTCACAGACAGGCATAATATTTATAAGTTAAATTTAGTCAAGTTAAGTAGGATAAGTTATTAGGAAAGTGAAATCTTATACAGCTGTGGAAAAATGGCCTTTTTCCAAAAATCAAGAGCTTTATGCATAATATTTTCACAATAGTCATCATCTCGATTAATCCAAATTTCAGTTACATTACCACCTTTTTCGAAATCAGGATGCGCCACGCAAAATAAGCCTTTTTGCTTGTCTGCGAACAACATTTGTAGTTGCATTTGTGCATAATGTTTGGCAGCAGGTTTGTTGTCGTCAAAGTATTTTTCCATTGTTTTTTCAGAGGTAGGACACTTAACTTCCACAATAAAATCTGTGGCTATACCATCGGGCGACGCTCCGAAAATTGGGAATTCATCTTTTAGTAATATCCCACTTGATTTTATTTTTATGTTATGCTTTTGTTGAACTTTTTGCACAACTTCTTTTTCTAGATGGCTTCCCCTCTTGATGGCTTTAGTTGGGTTAAACTTTGCTCCTAGAATGGTCTCAACAAGACTGCCATTTAAATTTGCACACTGAGACGCTTCATATAACTTAGAGGCAGTTATTCTTCCATATCTCAGCTCGTGCCAAATGGGATTTTGGTTTTGGCCAAGTGAGGCCTGGGCAACTTCACTACATAGTTGAACAGGCACCATGTCCTTCAGATATTGTAAAAACTCATCGACTGTGGTACCTACTTTCAATGCTGTAAATTGCACTATTAGATAGTGCAATGATATTTTTTCCAGATTTGAGGGCTCAGAAAAGTAATTGCAAAGCTGCAAATTTTTAGAATTTCTCGCATTTGCAATTTTCATGCAATCTTCTAAAATAGAAGGACACTTTGGGGGAAGATCTTTGATATCTTTTTTACCTAAACTAGAAGCATGAATAAATTTTTGGGATGAACCAACTGATGAAAGTTTAGATTTTTTCCAATAGCATTCTATTTCTGTTGGAGATGGTAGCGAATATTTTCGGTGAACCCAGAAAAGAAATGCTATCATGTGCTTGCATCCTCCTGCGCTGGCCGCACAGTTATCGCACACTAATGAGTTTATGACCCCAGAAGATTCATCACATGTCAAAGTTATTGCATATGCTTTGGTTTTTATTTTATGCTCAGGAGTCATTTTCCCTTTAACAATGCAGATATCACTTTCTCGCTTAACTTGCACATAGCCTATAGCATTATCCCCATATGTTTGTCTTGCTGATCTGAAGTTAATATATATATATATTATATATATATATATATATATATATATATATATATATATATATATATATATGAAAAAGATGATTTAAAAACTGAAAAACAGAATCTTATTAGACTAAACAACCAATTGAGACAGACCTGGCCTCCCCAAGGCCATAGTGTCGATAAAGAAGAAGAAGTTTTTTATTGCTTTCCTATGTCCATGTAATATTAGTTTGTGTTAATCGCTATTTCATATCTTTCTTTTCCGTAAAAATTCCAAAAGTTTCTGGAAACCTTAAATTATGAAATAGTTATTTAATATAAAATTTAGTATACATTAATTTTTTCTTTTTTTTACAGAATAGGGATAAACACTATTATATTTTTTTAAATCCTTCAATATGCACACTATCTGCATAACTAGATGCTTTAAAATATAATGTAATAAAAATCTTTTTGATTTTTAATACATCATTCATAAAATGTACCAGTATCTTTCAAAATGGTTCATGTTATTATTTACAACTTGGATTTAACACTTTAAAAAATATTATGAAGCAAAACTTATTTTTAAATTTAATAAAAAAATTCGATAAAAAAACATTAGAAGGTGTAGTTAAAGTAAAATATACTAAAATTGAAGATGTGTATTTATGTTTGACAGTAGAAAGGGTAAAAATATTCTATAACTAGCTTGCCTCTGACTATTTCTTTAATTTTTTTTATAAATTTGAATCTAATTTTCTTCAATTTTATTTTATTAAATATTAATTTTTGATAAAACAATAATTTTTAATAAAAATAATAGCTTATTTATTTTTATAAAATCGTTTATAAATTATTTTTAATAAAATTGACTTCAATTAATTTTTAACTAAATTAATTTTAATAAAATTGATTGTAATTATTACAAAGTTGTTTATAATTGGTCTTTAATAAAATAATAACTTTAATTCAAATTAATTTTTAATAAAATAATTTTAATAAAAGAGTAAGTATAACGTTTATAATAATAATTTTGTGAGTAAGTATAATTATTTGTTTTTGTGAGTAATAATAATTTAGTGTGTAAGAATAGCGTTTAGTTTTATACTTTTATGAAAGTGGAAAGATGTTTTTAGTATACTTAAATCCTTGCTATATTTTAACGTGTACCTATATGTGTTATAACAAATCGCCGTTCCATTTTCACACACAAAATTATTTACAGCCAGGGGCGCCGGTAGAATAAAATATAGGGGGGTGCAACCCTCTAACAAACTACCATCCCCACAAAAAAAAAGATTAAAACTATTCTGTATGATTGCAATTCTTGTTTGATTAATCAATTTTTTACATAAAATTTTATAACTAAATTGCTTTTCTATTTATTTTTAATTGCTTAAAGAAAATCCAGGGTAGTGCAAGTGCACCTCCTTGCCGACGCCCTTATTTACAGCTATAGTTTATAAATAAACAAATTTATACCTTTGAGCCTTTATGCCTTTGATTTCAGGCGAAATGAAATCTTGGTTCGTTCGAAAAAAATCCATAATCATCTCTTCAGTAACTTGCGGCAAATTGTCCGTTTGAGCTTTTTGAAACCTCTCTTCCATTTTGATTCTATATATGCAATAGATTTCAAAATATTTGCTGCTAAATACGCATTTAAATACACGCGGGAAAATTTGGAAAAAATAAGTTAAAGAAGAGCTAGTTAAAACCGCAAGAAAGAAAATACATAATAACAACGGGAAGGTCGTGAGGAGTAAGGCTCTAATGACGTCACACCAATCAGCGGTCGTTTTCGAGTGAGGGCGTTTTCGCTCAAATTAAAATATTAATAATTAAATAAATATTTATTTGTCAGAGTTAAAAATTATATTTTCGTAATCAGGAAATCAATCTTAAGAAGTAATGACTATAATTTGGAAAATTTAAGAGATGCTGCAATTGTCCATTGCAACACAGGCCAAGGTTCTAGCGTGGATTTAATTGTGTGCAGTTTATTTTCAATTTGTAAATCCCAGTGTTGTTGCCACAAGGACATAGTAAACTGTCGTATATATGCGCCGCTACAGATTCGCATTGTATCTGACAATGCGCCGCTACAGATTCGCATTGCAGTATGATGCACTGTATCTGACAGCTTCAAATTTGACGCAGTTGCAGTGCCATAGACTGCACAAGCATAATCAATGATAATATCAACGCTTTGTAGATTCTAATTAGGGCGATGCGATCCGCACCCCAGAAAGTGTTTGAGAGAACACGTAGGACATTTAAAGTTTTTTCACAACGTTTTCTAAGATAACGAATATGGGGCAGGAAAGTGATTTTGCTGTCAAGAATTACGCCTAAATATTTTGTCTCCGACACAATAGGTATATTAACGTTATGAATAGAAATAACTGGATCACTGTGTAATCTGCGCAATCGACAAAAATGTATGCAAGAACTTTTTGTGGGTGAAAGTGTGTGACCATTTTGTTCACACCATTTTGAAATCTTATTGACGGCCAGCTGAAGTTGACGCTCAATAACGCGCATATCAGAGCCAGAACATGAAAGATTTAGATCGTCCACATAAAGTGAGCCAAATACCCAGTATAGGAAAGAGGCTGTTGGCGAATCAGATGCAATTTTGAATTATATTGACTCTATGGACAGCCACAGATGGTGCAGGTCATCCGAAGCTATATATTAAGATGGCTTGGCCATACCTGAAAAGGTCCAGAAAACAATGCAGTATGAATAGCCACCTTTAAAAATCCTTCTTGATCTCGGGCCAGAGGAAGACCTCCAACTAGATGGCTCGATGACACTACTAAAGATCTCAAAGTAATAAAGATTAACAACTGGAAAAAAGCCGCCATGGATAGGAGGCTACGCGTGGTTGAGGCAGCCAAGGCCTGTAAGGGGCTGTCGTGCTGAAGAAGAAGATATGTTGAGTCACCTCAGCTAGATTTGGCATCGGCAATCATTGGTCTATTTTCTAGCATTGCCATTAGGGGTGTTGTAATGAGGCTTTTTTTTGCCGTGTAAAGATGGGTCTCCTTTTTCGCAATTCATCCGAAGACGTTCACAGATTCTTCCCCCAAACACTTCAATTTTAAAGATTCTACGACGAATCTAGAGACGTAACTATTCTGTGATCCTGAATCAAGGATCCCCCTGATATAATAATCTACACCACTAACATTTATACACACAATTAAAATTTGCAAAAGAATTTCTTTAAATCAGGAATCATTGGCTAAAACAGTATTTTCTGATGTAATATTTGTTTCATGGTTAGGTTTCTCTTTTTTTCTTATTATTCACACTATAGCACATAATAGAAGCGTGACCTCGTCTTCCGCAAAGCTTGCAAAAAATATTTTTATTCGTGCATTAACGACTTATGTGCGAAAATGAAGTGCATTTGAAGCATGCGCCATTCTTAAATAGAATATTTTCCTTTTCTTCGATACTCAATCCAGAAGCGATCGGGCATATTTCACTTCTGTGAGCTTTTTTGAACAGAAACTTTCTCATTCTTATGTTCGTTTCGAGAACGTGGGAGGAGAGAAAAGGGTATTTGACCGTCATTTCTAACGACTGACAAAAATGATCGTTCTTTAGCAGTCAAAATATTCGATAGAAAATCAAATTTATCTTTCGTTGTTTTAAGTTGAATTCTTAATTTGTTTATTGAATTCAAAAACTAAATCAGGGGGGATCATTTTTATAAACATGGGAGGCAACATAGCACTATAAGTATCAGAAAGAACGTTTAATGTTTCTAAACTTCTAATTTCGGTTTGAATAGCATCGAAAAGTTTACGGAACGATTTCACATCATTAGAGTTTTTCAGCGGTGGAATATTCAAAATTTTATTCATGTGTGTGTTGATTAAAATTTCTTTGCTTCCGAATCTTATCTTCTAACGTTTTAATAGCATAATCATAATTTTCAGCCGTAATGGCAAATCTTTCAATGGATTGAAGCGCTGTTCCAGACAAATAAAATTTTTAGTAGTTAAATTTGTTTACTTTATCTAATGCATTGCTATATTGTGTATGGCAGATTCGAATAAATTCCAAAAACTAAACCATTGGCTTACGTCTCTATAAAATTTTTGGATGGATAATTTTGGCAGATTTATTTGAATTTTATCTTCTTTTTTTTTAATTCTTTTTTTTAAATTTAAACGACTTATAACTCCTCATGCACCACAAAGTATAGCATGAGGCTTACAGTTGTAAGTAGAATACAAAAAGAAGAAAAATTTAAAAATTTACATTAAAAACAAAATACCGCAAGACTTTCAATACTTTTGACCAGTTCTGATAAGACAGGTGGCCAACAAATAGAAAGACGTCTCAAATCAGTCTTTAAATTCATTCGGGCACTCGCATACAAACTACAATGAAGAAGAATATGTGAATTTTATCTTGAAACATATTTTCTAATGTGTTCTTTAAACTGGAATCGGGTACGGTTTCGTTTTCACGTGCGGATTGATGTGTGTTTTTGTTTTGTTTCGTATTCAATAACTCTGCTTTTACTTTCTTTTTTGCTCTCCCAGCTAAAAATAAACTGCAGTAAATTTAAAGAAAAACTGCAGTTTGAAGACTGCGGTGATTAGGCCCATAGCACTACAGAATTTTTGAAGTCGAAGAACTATAAAATTACTACAGTTTGTAAACTGCAGTTATTTCGCAGTAGATCAACTTCGAAATAACTGCAGTTATTTCGCAGTAGATCAACCTCGAAATAACTACAGTTATTTTGCAGTAGATCAACTTCGAAATAACTACAGTTATTTTGCAGATCAACTTCGAAATAACTGCAGTTTAATAATACTACTGCGGTTTAAAAACTGTAGTAATTTTGTAGTTCATCGACTTCAAAAATTCTGTAGTGCTATGGGCCAAATCACCGCAGTCTTCAAACTGCAGTTTTTTTAAAGAATTTTTGCAATTTGTTTTTAATTTATTCATCGTTAACATTAAGAAACATATTTTTTGCAAATTTAAAACTAGTAAGTTTACTAATTTATTTTCTTTTTAAAAAAAAAAACCTAAAAGATTTCAAAATATTAGTTATCTTAATAAATGCTAAAATAAAAAGCAAAACATGTTTTTTAAAAATAAAATTGAAATTTTATCCCTATCTTCCTGGAACTTCGGAATTTGTCCGTAGAAAATCACAATAATAAATTTAAAATAAACAACAACAAAAAAATTTCCAATTTGTATCAATGAACAACTATTTTTAAAAAACAAAAATATGGCTTTTTGTCAAGTATTAAATGTATAGTTTGTAAACTGGCAAATGGATATATTTTGCCAAATAAATACAAAAAAAAAATTAAAATCATTACTTTTGCACACAAAATAGAGACAATGTTTTTTGTGCTAAATGTAACACAAAAACTGATAATATAGATTTGTTTTGAATAAATTTATACAGAAATGTGACTCAGTTATGATATTGTTTTGTAATCAAAAGGCATTAGTAAAATTTAATTGAAAATTCATAACACATGGTGATTATACTAATATTATTCAATCTCATCAAATTCTAAAATTTCCCCTATTTTTTACTATCAGAATTGAAATCTGCAAAAAATTTAATGTGTAAACACATTCTTAAGAAACATAGATGTCAAAATAAAGACATCTTTTGTAAAAATAAAATCAAAATTTTATCCTAAATCTCTCCATGGAGTCTTGTTGGAATTTTACAGAGAGGAAAACATGATAATCAATTAAAAAAAAAAAAAAAGAATAATTTCCAATTTGTATGAATGAAACAACTATTTTATACACTAAAATATTGCATTGTCAAGTATTAAATGTAGAGCTTTCAAACTAGCAATGGATATATTTTGGCAAATAAATAATAAAAAAAAAAGAAATTAAAATCATTAAGTTTGCACATAAAATAGAGACAATGCTAATTGCCCTAAATGCAGCACAATAAACTGATAAATGGATTCGCTTTGAATAAATTTGTAAAGAAATAATGCGAATTACTAATGAAATTGTTTTTTAATCAACATGTATTAGTGAAAATTAATTTAAAACTTGTAACATATGGTGCGATTACCAATATTATATGTTCAGTCACAACTAATTTTAAAATGATTAGGTAATCGCTACCATATGACTAGATGATTTTTATCAGAGAATTGAAATCTAAAAATTTTAACATGTATACACATTCTAAAGAAAAACACATTATATTTACACTTTAGATCACTTTTCCTAAACATATATTTCAGTGAGAAAATTTTTAAATGTTAATATTAGCATACTGATTTTCTGAAGAAAAAAAAATGGCTTTGACTGAACAAACTCATATTTCTTCAGAAAAATTCTGTATAAGTCAAGAAAAAACTTTGCAGATTTATTGTAAAGTTTGGATGATACTTACAAATGAAATATTCCATTGGTTGACTTCATTACACATAAGTGCAAAACTATTTCGAACAAAACATATATACTGTCTACTATATTGTATAGTGCTAAATAAATAAAACCAACAAGATTTTTAAAAAAATAATAATAAAAAAACAAGATTTATTTTTCTTTTTTTAATAAAGCTTTCGAACACGAATTCAGTTTGTTTCTAATGCTGGCGCGCACAAGCGATGGATTCACACCGAATTTAACGCACACATGGCCAATAATTTCAGACACATAAACAGGATTGAGTATTTCCTTCGTTGATCCCTTTCAGCACGCTTTTGGCAAGGCTCTCCCGGCCAAAAACAGCATCAAGTAAATCACAGGTATATTTTGAAAAATCATTCACCCTGCATATTGCAAGTCTATGTTTGTCCGCGACGAGAGATTCCCCTATTTTGACAAGGTTCTGAGCCAACTCAGCTTCTGTCTTGTAGTCCTTCTGCTGCCTATACTTTGATTTGAGTTTCTTATATTTTGTGCGGAAATTTTCAATGGCTTCCTCTTTAGCTTTAATGTCGAAGGCCAGATCCATAATCTGCTTCTTTAATATTGAATTCTCTGTTTGTAGAGATTCACACTTTACGCATGACTTTTCAACACACCGGGGAATACTTGCGATTTTGGAAATAATATCTTTTCCCCTCTTATTCTAATTCTGGGATACCATCAACTTCAGCCTAAAAAGGAACAATAGATATTAAGTAAAAGAAAATTTTATAATAAAAAAAATTATCCAAGCTCATTTAAACACTGTAACTACAAACTAAACAGGACTGTTAAATGACAGGGTTGCAACAGAAAAAATAATGGATGAAATAGTTGCCGAAAACTATGAAAATAGTTGCCTAAATTTTGTTAATGACTTAATTGGCATATTAGGGGTCAGTCCAGTCCGAATTTACTACCGTTTAGCTGTATCTTCACAAATTCAGCTTTTGGAAAAACAGTAGTTTCACAAAATACTTTTTCTTAAATTTTTTTTTATCCCTTAAACAATAAATCTATATTTTTGTGTTGATTTTTTAAAATTTTTTTTAATTTTTCACAAATTATGTTTAAACTTTCACAACATAGGGACCTTTTAGAAAAGCCTAGACAGGCTCCTGCATATACCATGATCCATTTAGTCAAGTTAATGGCAAATATGATATTTTTAAATAAACATTAATGTTCTAGCACAATTTTTTCTTTTATCCATAATTTATCTAGGAAATACATATATTAATATATATTTATACACTCATTTATATTGTGAAAAGTGATTACTCAAAATTGAAATTCATGCATCGCAATATCGCATTGAATTTTTTTCTTCTTTTCTTTAAAATCATGCAGAATTTCGAAGCAATAACCATTGAAAAGACGAGCGAGAAACGAAATTGACTTCAAAGGAATCTGCAGATGGAACGAATTAAAAAGTGAAGACTCAAATTTGCAATTAAAAATTTTCAACATTTGTTATTTTTTAAGAAAAAATAAGTTCAGTGCGTTCAAAAGCTATTGTGGGCCGATGGAAATCAATAGCAATAACTATAATTATTGCCGTAATACACGATTAGAATCTTCAATATTGTTTGAAATATATTGGGATGTTTAAAATCCACATGAAAATCAATATCAATAACTGCCGAAAATACAATCGAAACACTACATTGATTTACGATACAATCGGTCGAAATTGAGCGAGTCAAAAAGTGATGATCTAAAAGTATAATTCAAATATTAAATCTCTGTAGAAAAGAAAAGTATTTTTTTCTTTTTTACTTTTCAGAGAAAAATCTCACAGCAAGGACCCTATTGTTCTGTGACAATGTCACCGAGATTCTGATACACAGGGGTTCTTACCGTAGACAAACTATAATGAAATAATTTAACTCGCAGTTTTAAAAACTTATTTGTAAAATATAAGGTAAAAAGCTGAACAGTAGCAATAATATATACTGAAATCATTACATAAAAAAAATAGTTACTTCTTAGGTTGTGGCGTTTCTTCCCGTTGACTCAGCGTGAGATCTGTTGGTTCGGAGTGATCTATCTTGGTGAGATCTTCAGTGTGAATATCTTGGAGGATGGGAATTTCCTCCAATGCCACACGTCCACCAACAATATCATCAATTAACAACTCCATAGCTTTTTGATTCTCTTAATTTTTTTTAGCATAAAATTAAAATATATATAAACAAACAAAAAAATATTTCCCCTTTAAGATCAATTTGGCGATTGCAGTTAACGTGACAGATCAGGATGCGGAAAGATCACCAAGATTTCAATTCAGTGTGATTTTATTAATTATCTGCTTTTAAATTACATTGATTGCTAAATGCAGTTAATCTTGTGCTTGGCATAATTCTTTTATAAAAGAATTTTTCAAGAAAAGAATTATAAAAGTAAGAAAAATGATGTTAAATGAAAACTATGGATCAAAACAAAACTTTAACAATTAACTTTACGCAGAACAATCGCCAAGTCTCTGCAATTTCCGAGCAGAGGTTGTGAGAAACTGAATGAAAAAAAATCACAGTAAGAGACCAGCTTGAAAGGTATAACATGTAGGTGTAACATGTCCTATAGACCCACCATCTAGTAGAGGACACAAATATGTACTTTGTCTTGTTGATCAAAATACTCGCTGGCCTGAAGCTGTGCCGTTAAAATCACTATCTGCTAAAACAACTTGCGATGCTTTACTTACAATTTTTACAAGAACTGGTATACCCAATGTTATAGCTAGTGATCAGGGGACTAATTTTAAGTCTGCCCTTACTCAAGAATTTCAAAAGCGTATTGGTTCGAGTCCCAGATTCTCCTGCCCGGGTTATGCTGCTGCGAATGGACTAGTGGAAAGGTGGAACCGAGTACTTAAAGATATGTTGCATCACGTAATACGTGAAGATCCAAGAGGTTGGGACCTGCAACTCCTGTTTCTGCTATCCTCGTACCGAGAGGTTCCAAACACCTCTACTGGGGTATCTCCTTTCAAGCTACTCTATGGTAGAGAGGCCCGAGGTCCATTGTCTATCTTGAAATCATCTTGGTCTGGTGAGATTAGAATCCCTACCACTTTGTCTCAGTCAGCTGTTGACTATCTTCAAGAACTGAAAGTCAGACTGGAAAAGGCTGCTGAAAGTGCTTCATTGATGGCTGCTGACAAACAGAAAGCATACAGTGACTATTTTAATAAAAGATCTTCAGTACGAAATTTCAGTGTCGGTGAACAGGTAGTGCTTTTAATCCCTGATTCTGCCGATAAAATATATGCCCGATGGACTGGTCCAGGTGAAATTGTCAAGCAATGTTCCCCACATTCTTACATGGTAAAATTACCAGATGGGAGAGTGAAACAAGTGCATGTAAACAAGATAAGGAGATTTCATACTAGAGTTAATTCAATTGGTGTGATATTTGAAAATGAGGACGAATTTGGTGAAATTATTACAGTACCTGAAACGAACATTGGAAAAATTTGTTTGATTCACAATTGGACTTAGAACATTTGAGTGATGATCAGAAAAGAAAATTAATTTTTTTGCTGAGTAAACATCAAGAACTTATGACTGGAAAATTAAAGAAAGCAAGTGTTGAAGAGCATAAGATTCGACTCATACCTAACAGTGAGAGGAAGAGGCCTTATATCTACCGTATTCCGGATGCTTTGAGAGAAAAAGTAGATGAACAGATAGAAGAGCTTTTAGATGCTGGTTTAATAGAAGAGAGTTCTGCTGAAATTGCTTATCCAGTGGTGTGCGTTAGTAAAAAAGATGGAGGGATGCGGATGTGCATCGACTATCGAGCGTTGAATGCTGTGACTATAATTGACGATTTTCCTATGGAAGATACTACTGAGTTAATCCATACTATAGGAAAAGTTAATGTAATCTCAAACCTAGATCTTCTAAAAGGTTACTATGCTATTCCCATGGAGGAAGCAAGTTATGATTTAACTTCCTTTAAAACTCACAATTCTCAGTACAGATTTCGAGTTATGCCGTTTGGACTCCGGAATGCTGCAGCAACGTTTCAAAGAGTAATGAACAAGGCCCTAGCACCATTTAGAAGGTTTTCACGAGCATATATAGACGATATTGGTATATTTTCTAATAGTTTTGAGGAACATCTAGCACATTTGGAGTTGATTCTGAAAAGATTAGAAGAACTCAATTTCACTGTTAACCTGAAGAAATGTTCTTTCGCTAAACCAAGTATCCAGTTTTTGGGACATATCATCGGTTCAGGTGAACTCCAGCCCGATCCAGAAAAAGTTCGAGTCATTAAAGAACTTCCAAGACCAAATACTAAGAAAGAATTGAGAAGCGTGCTTGGATTATGTGGTTTTTACCGAGAATATATTCCGAAGTATGCTGAATTAGTGTATCCTCTAACAGAATTGACAAAAAAGCGAGTGCCGGAAAAAATTCCCTGGAGTGAGGTGCATGACTCTGTGTTCTCACGTCTCAAACGAGCCCTTGCATAAGCCCCATCACTTTACACACCAGTGCCCGGTAATCCTTGCATCATTTACTCAGACGCATCACAGATTGGAATAGGAGCCTGTCTTTCTCTGCGAATAAAGGATAAAACTTTCCCAGTGTCTTACGCTAGTCATGAATTGACCAAAACAGAACAAGCCTGGTCAACTATAGAACGAGAAGCTTACGCTATTGTGTGGTCATTAAAGAAATTTGAGTCATTGATATTTGGCTCTGAAATAGAATTTTACACCGACCACAACCCTTTACCGTATTTAACGAAATGTGCTCCTCAGTCATCTCGGTTACAGCGATGGGTGTTCGCTCTTCAAAAGTACAATATAACTTTGAAACATTGCCCTGGTTCCAAAATGCCGCATGCTGATGCATTATCTCGCCTGTTTCCAAATACTATGACTTAAACATTGACTGTTTACTTTTTGATAATTTAACGTTTTTATATATATATATATATTATTTTGATTTTATAAGCAAGTTATAAATTTTAATAGTTCAATGCTACGCTATGTTAAATAATTGAGTACATTACCTGATTATTGAAAATGTTTTATTACTTGAATTAACTACATATTATTTGCATTATTTGAAATATTCATTAATATTAGTGATGAATGTTAATTGTCAGTTTAATTTATACATTTAGGAATTTTTTTTTATTATCAATTTATATGTTTTGTCAGATTAAGTATCAAGGGAGATACTTCAATCTTGCGTGGGGGGTGTAGTGTGCGGACATCTTCGACAGAGGGCGCTTCGCACACTTACCTCCAAAAAGTAATTAATTAAAATAGGAAAAGCGTTCTCGGAACTGACTTGCGAAGTCAGATAAAATCATGTTACTAACTTACATTTTTTTCATATTATTTTTATATATGTTAATAATAAAAAGTGTTGTCCTTATAAGTGAGAGTTATTCATGAGAACCAACCACATAATATTCATAAAGGAATGTTACAGCAACCATTCCTCGCATTATAGTTCTACGGAGTCTTTCATTACGGCGGCGTTGTTCCTCTAGGCGAATGTTGCGGCCCCTCATTGTTTCGTTTTTTCGTCTGCGTCTTTCATAATCGCGGTATTTTTCTCGTTGAGATGCATTAAGTTCCATCAATATATCCGAGATTCGTTCCTTGCTACGCTGCTTGACTGCTCTTGTCGGGCGCAACGGCGTTATCATCGGGTCTTGGATATTCAAAGCGTGCATATTGGTCGAAGATGTGAAAGATGCGGCTTCAGATGGTCCCGACATGTTCAATTGGTCACTGTTCACAACGAATTCGTAAATTTGCTTCCGTTCATCCGCTTCTTGAAAATTCTTGTCCAGGAAAAGGCGTCGATGAGAGAGGTATTGTCGAGCATAAAAGACGATGTAAACTTCGCAGGAAGACGCGTCATCTTGGTGGTTGGAAGCGTTGCGAGGTTTCACGATGCATCCTTTCAGCTTTTCATTCGTAACAACGGTATTCAAAACGTGTCGCAGTATTTTTCTCAAAACAGCATTGTTGGGCAGCGGGTTGTCGACTGGATCGCAGACTAATAGTTGACGTTCTCCATAGCTTGCTTCGTAAATTCCTAGCATCCAGTGCTCGCCTCTATCTATTTGAGCTCTCTTGTGAATGGGAATGAGTAGCACGTCGAATCCTTGTTGAACGCCGTATAGATAGTTGGAAGCCTTGTTCTGGTCGCTGATATCGTTGAGAAGAGCCATTCCTTCATAAGCGCCATCCGCTGTTGTAACGTAGAAGCGTGCGACAAATTCAGGGTGAAGTACGGCAACTTTGACGGTCGGGTAAGCTTGTTCGGCGTAATGGAGAAGCATTCTGACAATGACGGTATCTTCTAGTTGTCCATTTGCGGGTAGAATTGAGTTGATCGCTTGTTGAATTGCGCTGTTGATCGCTCCTTGAAGAATTTCATGTAGAGGTGTGTTCTGTATGTTGAAAATGTAGCTTGAAATCTGATGAATGTTGAAATGTCGGACTTTGTTGACGGTGATTTGAAATCGAAATCAGTTCCTTAAATGCTTTTTTTGGAAATTAGAATATTTGGAAATTAGAATTTTGAACGAATCAAAAAGAACGAATCTTTTTAGTTAACGAACGAGCGCTAAATTCAAAATTTCATTAACAAATTTCCCTTATTTAAAAGCAGTGGAATTAGAATCGCACTTTTTCAAAAGAAAATTTAGTAAAAATATCAACGTTATCCTTATTTTTTTCTTTTATATTTGTTTTACCTTAATTTTGTGATTTAAAAATAATCGTGTGGTCATCAAACTTTATTTTATTAGTTCGCCATATTGGCTATAGATGGCAGCACGTTACCGCTTGACACTTATTGGGCAATAGAGAAAGAAAATTTAAGTGCTGCCATCTATAGCCATTATGGCGAACTAAAAGTTTGAAAATATCTTATCTGTAACTCCGAACTGCTCGACCGTAGCGCTTCAAAACTGGCGCCAATCGATTCCTCGTGGCCAAAAACCCCAGACCCCCAAGTTTACCGGAGTTTATTAATTCTGGGGCGATTTTCGACTTTGCAACCATTCCTCGTATTATAGTATAAGATATATCAGTTATAACGATCAGTTAACACAATAACACAACATGGCATTTTTAAAATCAGAAAGAGGGGCGAAACTTCTTGTTGGCATTCCCAGGGAAGGATTGCTATGAAGTCTTTCTTTTTAATACCGCCAGATGGCGTTCTTTTTAAATTTGTATGTCTCAATTTAATGAAACCCTTAATTTCTGTCTGAATCTCGATTTCCACGGACTACAGTTGGCAGCAAATATGACGCAGTTAAAAGTTTCGTCTTGATTTACGTCGTTTAGATTCCAAGATGAATAGGGATCTGCCGAGGATTCCACTGCTCAACAGTGAAAACTTCTATCACAGTGGTGAATAAAAATGTAAACTTTATAAACATTTAAGAAAATTGCAAATGTGCTTATCGAAGAAACCCGTTGACCCAAAATTACGTGAAAAAATGCACACTAAACAATGATGACACTGTAGCGTACATTCAATTTTCTCTTTTTGAGGACCAAAGTCTTCAGTTCGCCAACGAAACTAATGCTAAGATTTTATGGCAAAAAATTCAAAACATATTTATTAGTAAAATCGAAGATCGCAAAATCGATGCAAGTAACGAAGTAAAAAATCTTGAAATGAAAATGTTTCAGACTATATTGCAAGATCACGAGACCTTTAAACAAAATGCTCATTACTGGGACTGGAAATTTCAGAAAGAGAACTTGTGTTTTATACAGTTAAGAGGAAAATTTTCAAAAATTAGAGAAATCCTGAAAACCCAACGTGTAAAACAAAGGATGAAATTTTAGAAGTATTGAGAGAGAAAGAAAACATCGTATCAAAATTAAACAATGATATTCCTAGAAGAACAGAAGCATTTGGAGAAAAACATAAATATGAAAATAGAAGCACGAAGAAATGTTTCATTCGCCCTAAAACGAATCACCTAGCTAAAGACTTTTTCCTGAAGCAAGAACGATGGAAATGAATTTTTCCAATCCCGATCCATTGATGATGAAGCTCTCACACAACTTGTGAATATTTAATCGTAATGATGTATCGAGATGACTTAAACCCTAGCGTTGCTCTGAAATCCATTGGGTTAGGATTTCTTAAGATCCATTGTGTTGGTCTTGCTCTCAGATCCATTGGAGTGGTGATACTCTGAAGGTCATATTGAAAATGATATGCAAAGACAGGAATCGGAAAAAATTTTGGCTCCAAAAAATTTCTTGAAGAATTCAATGCAACCCAAGACAAGCTAATCTTCAAACAACACGGGATTTTTTTTTTTTTTTTTTTGACGTTGAGTTTATAGCAAGTGTCTTACTGGCTTAGCCCCTTAAAAAAATATTTGAAACTCTCATAGCTTAGATTTTACCAACGGGTCTAATTAGTATGTTGTTATTCCAGCGGAGCTTAAAAGTACGAATTTTCACGTCTTTTCCGGGTATTAAATCCAATGTTTTACCTAGGAACAATTCAAACATTTTTTGTTGTCATTACCAATTAAGACAATTTCTCCTATAGCAAAATTTCTAGTGGCTCCTTAGGATCAATTGACTTAAATATTCTTCTCGAAAACGAGATCTTACATCAAGAATAAGTTTACGACGATATCTTATTCTTTTTTGAAACTTGAAGTCATTTAGATCTAAATCAGTTACGTCAAAGGATGAATCAGTGGCCAAAAACATAACAGGGGTCAGTGGTTTCAAATCTGATCTGTCTTCGGACACATACGTCAAGGGTCTATTGTTAATAATCGCTTCGCAATCACACAGAATGGTGAACAGTTCTTCACAATTGAGCACTGGCCTGCCCAGTGTACGCTTTAGTAAATCTTTTATTACACGAATAAGTTTTTCCCACCATGCGGAGGTTGGAGGGTTAACCCAGCTAAAAATAAACTGCAGTAAATTTAAAGAAAAACTGCAGTTTGAAGACTGCGGTGATTTGGCCCATAGCACTACAGAATTTTTGAAGTCGAAGAACTACAAAATTACTACAGTTTGTAAACAGCAGTTTGACTTCAAAATTACTGCAGTGATTTTGAAGTTGATACTACTGCAAAATTACTGCAGTTTAAGAACTACAAAATTACTACAGTTTGTAGACTTCAAAAATTCTGTAGTGCTATGGGCCAAATCACCGCAGTCTTCAAACTGCAGTTTTTTTAAAGAACTTTTACTTATGATTTGAAAATATTAGTTAACTTAATGGAGCCTTGTTCGAATTTTGCTGAGAGGAAAACATGATAATCAATTTAAAATTTAAAAAAAAACAATAATTTCCAATTTGTATAAATGAAAAACTATTTTAAACACTAAAACATTGCATTGTCAAGTATTAAATGTAGAGTTTTCAAACTAGCAATGGATATATTTTGGCAAATAAATAAATAATAATAAAAAGAAATTAAAATCATTAATTTTGCACATAAACTAGAGACAATGCTAATTGCGCTAAATGTCGTAGCACAATAAACTGATAAATGGATTCACTTTGAATAAATTTGTAATGAAATAATGCGAATTAGTAATGAAATATGTTTTCTAATAATCAACGTGTATTTGTGAAAATTAATTTAAAACTGGTAACATATGGTGCGATTACCAATATTATATGTTCAGTCACAACTAATTTTTAAATGATTAGGTAATTGCTACTACATGACTAGATGATTTTTTATCAGAGAATTGAAATCTAAAAATTTTAATGCGTATATGAGATACTTGCGTATTTGAATGATACTTACAAATGAAATATTCCATTGGTTGACTTCATTTCACATAATAGCAAAACTATTTTGAATATTACTCAAACATATATACTGTCTACTATATTGTATAGTGCAAAATAAATAAAACCAACAAGATTTTTAAAAAAATAATAATAAAAAAACAAGATTTATTTCTCTTTTTTTAATGCCGCTTTAGAACACGAATTAAGTTTGTTTCTAATGGTGGCGCGCACAAGTGACGGATTGACATTAAACTTTACACACACATGGCCAATAATCTCTGACACATGAACAGGATTTAGAACTTCTTTTGTGGAGCCTTTCATTCCCTTAAGCACACTTTTGGCAAGGCTCTCCCGGCCAAAAACAACGTCAAGAACATCGCAGGTATATTTCGAAAAATCCTTTACCCTGCACATTGCAAGCCTATGTCTATCGACAGTGAGCGATTCCCCAATTTTTACAACGTTTTGAGCCAACTCAGCCTCTGTCTTATGTTCTTTTTGATGCTTGTATTTTGACCTGAGTTTCTTATATTTTGTACGGATATTTTCCATAGATTCCTCTTTAGCTTTTAGGTCGCCAGCTAGATCCAAAACCTGCTTCTTTAATAAAGAATTCACACGTCAAGCATTTCTTTTCAATACTTGCTATTTTGTAAATTATTTCTTTTTTGCTTTTGTTCTGGGATACCATCAACTTCAGCCTAAAAAGGAACAATAGACATGAAGTAAAAGAAAATTTAATATTAAAAAAATGATCTAAGCTAATTTAAACACTGTAACTACAAACTAAACAGGACTGTTAAATGACAGGGTTGCAACAGAAAAAATAATGGATGAAATAGTTGCCGAAAACTATGAAAATAGTTGCCTAAAATTTTGTTAACAACTTAATTGGCGTATCAGCGGTCAGTCCAGGCCGAATTTACTACCGTTTAGCTGTATCTTCACAAATTCAACTTTAGAAAAAAACAGTAGTTTCACAAAATACTTTTTCTTAAAATTTTATTTTTTTATCCCTTATACAATAAATCCATATTTTTGTGTTGATTTTTTAAGTTTTCACAAATTATGTTTAAATTTTCACAAAATAGGGACCTCTTAGAAAAGTCTAGACAGACCCCTGCATATACAATGATCCATTTAGTCAAATTGGTGGCAAATATGATATTTTTATATAAGGGTTAATGTTCTAGCACAATTTTTCCTTTTATCCATAATTTATCTAGGAAATTAATATATATATATATACACACACATATATATATTGTGAAAAGTGATGACACAAAACTGAAATTCATGCATCGTAATATCGCATTGAATTTTCTTTTCTTTAAAATCATGTAGAATTTCGAAGCAATAACCATTGAAAAAGCGAGCATTGAAAAGGAATCTGCAGATTGAACAAATTAAAAAGTGAAGACTCAAATTTGCAATTCAAAATTTTCAACATTTGTTATTTTTGAAGAAAAAAAAAAAGTTCAGTGCGTTCAAAAGCTATTGTGGGCCGATGGAAATCAAAAGCAATAACTATAATTAATGCCATAATACACGATTAGAATCTTCAATATTGTTTGAGGGATGTTTAAAATCCACATGAAAATCAATAATGTAGAAAATACAATCGAAACATTACATTGATTTACGATACAATCAGTGTAAATTGAGCGAGTCAAAAAGTGATTATCTAAAAGCATAATTCAAATATTACATGTAAATGTTTGTAAAAAAGAAAAGTATCTTTTTTACTTTTCAAAAGAAAAATCTCACTGCAAGGACCCTATTGTTCTGTGACAATGTCGCCGCACCTCTGCCACGGGGGTTCTTACCGTAGACAAACTATAATGAAATAATTTAACTCGCAGTTCTAAAAACTTATTTGTAAAATATAAGGTAAAAAGCTAATGTTATATATTATTGCTATTGTTAAGTAGCAATAATGTAGATTGAAATCAATACATAAAAAATGTAGTTACTTCTTAGGTTGTGGCGTTTCCTCCCGTTGAGTCAGCGTGAGATCTGTTGATTTAGAAGGATCTATCTTCAGAATCTTGGAGGATGGGAATTTCTTCTAGGGACACACGTCCGCCAACTAAGTCATCAATCAAAAGCTCCATGGCTTTTTCATTCTCTGAAATTTTTGAAGCATAAAATTAAAATATAAAAAAAAACATATCTTCTTTAAAATAAATTTGGCAATTGAAGTTGATTCGACAGATCAGGAAAGAAAAATATCACCTAGATTTCAATTCAGTGTGATTTTTTTAAATTATCTGTTATCTTTTGTTCACCATAATTCTTTTTTAACAGAATTATGCAAGAAAAGTATTATAATATTAAGGAAAATGACGTCACATGATATGGAGCGAAATAAAATTTCAACAGTTAACTTCACGAAGAACAATCGCCAAATCTCTGCAACTTTTTGGCAGAGATCGCGAGAAACTGAAAGAAAAAAAAATCTCAAAAAGAGACCAACTCATGAGGAAAGGTATAACTTATAACAAGCCCCCATGCACCATCTACTTATTAATTATTTTTCTTTCAAATTTGCAGATTTAGAATCTGTTTAGAACTTAGGCGATTTTAGTTGGCGCGCCAGGTCACGATACGGAAATATCCCATAAAACTTATAGAAGTAGTTTTTAAAAAACTGTCTAATTAGAAACATATACCATGAAAAATAAAATTTCGTATCATCACCTACGCCAAAATAATCGCCAATCGGCCAAACGACAGATCTCAATATTAAAATATCCCCGTTATCAAAATATGGCATGCAAAAGATAACTTAAAGAATTAGAAACTTACCTCCAAATTGCAGGAAAAAAGAGGGATTAAGTTCATTGTTCCATCTGGTTTCGACGGATTTCTTTCGATTCCAATTTTCTAAATCCATCGCGCGAAGCTCACATGGCTCAACGGCCTTTCTCAACTTCAAAACAGAATATTGATTTTCTTCATAGAAGTAAACAAGAACATTCATTTTTTTTTAAAATCCATTTTTACTTCTATGAATTTTATTTCGTCTCACGTTGCTTGTGGAGATTTTAGAAAATTTTAGCAAATCTGAGAAATGATTGCCAATATCTGTTAGACTAATTTCGTAACCTACCTGCAATATTGCTGAAATATTTTATAATTCTATTTTATTAGCCTTTTGAAATTCAGATATAAAAAAAAATGATTTGTACTCAAAGAGACATTAATAATCTGATTGCCGTGAGTTGAATACCCGATTATCAGTCTCTATCCTTTTTTTTTCCTTTTTTTTTTCAATTTATTTCTTCCATCGCAAAGTGATTGAGCAGCTGCAACCGTAACTCATGGTTTATTTTATAATATTGTTTACAATTTTTATAAACAATAACTGCCCCTGGATGTTTTTAAAAAGCGCTTGATTTTACCTTTTATTATAAAATATTTGTTTATCATGTCTAAAAAGTATAAGCAATACTTGTGGAATAATGATTCTTTACCTAGAAGAACATTATATCGTTACCGATCGAATACGCGGTTTGGTCTGAATGAGGTTCACGAGGAAAATCTTAACATACAAAGTAGGAGTGAAGAACCAGAAATTAATGAAACAATCAGTAGCGAATCGAGTACTTTATCTGACAATTTAAATATTAATGATTAAATTTCATCGGAAGATAGTTTTTCGATGAAAGATGATTTGGAAGATATCATTAAAAATGGTAATAAACCACTCTATGATTCTGCATGTGTGACAAGTTTAGAGGCCTTCGTGAGCATATTAGCTTACTCAATAAAATTTAATCTTTCAAAAACTTGTGTTGATGAATTATTAAAGCTAATGAAAACTCTATTACCACCAAGTAATCTTCCCGATAGTAAATTTATGTTCTATAAAGACACATCATCAATAGGCAATGCATGTGAACTTCATCTTTATTGTCCCCATTGTGATAGCTACATTTGTAAATTATGCAGTGGGAATAAAAATTCAGAATGCCCAAACATGCTCAAAATCATTTAATAGTGATGATTCGATAAAAAATGGCCATTTTCTTCTATATATGCCCCTTGCTTATCAGTTGCAACTGAAATTTGAAAATGAAGATCTCCTGTATAATATTAGCAATTATAAATCCAAATTTAGCAATTCTGATACTCAGAGACATTCTTGATGGATGTTTATATCGCTCTACTGATGGTTTGCTAAATTCAAAAAATGTATCGATTCAATTTAATGTGGACGGCATTCCAATTTATCGCAAAAGCAGATATGATATTTGGCCGATTCAAGTAAAAATTAATGAACTTGAGCCGCTAGAGAGAAAAAGGAACATTATGTTGTGTGGCTTGTGGTTTGGCAGAAAAAAACCAAATATGAATGAATACCTGGTGCCATTTGTTGATAAATTGAGTAAGCTGCAAAAAGGAGGCCTAAAATGGATGGAGAAAAGATTCTTAGACGGACTAAAGTTTTTACTTTAGTATGTAGCAGCGATGCACCAGCTCGTTGCGCTTTGCAAAATTTTAAACAATTCAACGGACAATTCGGTTGTGGATTTTGTGAAGAGGAGGGAGAATGAGTAATGAAAGGAAAAGGATACTGTCGTGTTTATCCTTTTAATGGAAAGTTAGCTCAGAGAAGAACCTTTGTAGACTGTGTTGAGAGTGCAGAAAAAGCAATCTCTACCAGTAGTGCTGTGAAAGGAGCATCTGTGTTAATGAATCTATATCCAACTTTCAACATGATTGATGGTTTTATACCTGACTATATGCATTGTGTGTTTCTTGGTGTGACAAGGCAACTTGTCTGTCTCTTTATCGAGAGTTCAGGCCATATATATTCATTAACTGCCAAGGACATTCGAATGCTGGATACTCGTATAAGAGATCTTAAACTTCCTCATGAAGTTTCACGCAAATTGCGTACAACTAAAGATGTTTCATTTTGGAAAGCATCAGAATGGCAAATATTTTTATTGTCATCGCCTGTGCTGCTTAAGAATATATTGAACCATCTAGTTTATAAGCATTGGCTTCATTTTGTACATGGTGTAACTTTACTCTTGGGATCAAACATCTCAGCAGATGAAATTGAGAAAGCGAGTGACTGTTTAAAAAGGTTTGTGTTGGATGTTAAGAATATATATGGTATAGAAGAACAATCCTATAACATACATCTTTTGCTGCACCTGTCAGATACGGTAAAAGCTTGGGGCCCTTTATGGGCGAATTCTTGTTTTATGGGCAAATTCTTGTTTGTTGTGAATAAATGTATTCACATCTCTGATAAATACAGATACTTTTTATGAAAAATCATTTTAAAAATATAAATAATCTCACAAAAGTAAAAATATACTATCATTATGATTTCAACAGTAGTTCATTACATTTTAATCTCATTATCACCTAAAAATAATAATTTTCTAACTAAAATATGAATTATCTTGTTGCTTTTTCTTAACTCTTTTTGTACATTCAAAACTCTTTAAAATGCTACTCAATGGCTCAAAAATTATTAATTCCAATACTTTTACAGATAGTATGAAAACCTTATTTTTCTATTGAACATTGCATTTTTGAAGGGAAAAAATAAGGAAAAAGAATAATTATTAGTTAAATATTTCATTAATAAGGAGTTAATTTAATATAAAAATGGAGGCAAATTATAGAATATTAGGAGGCTCTGCCCCCTGCTCGCTAACGCTTGCCGAGAATTGCTATGCAATCCTATGTGGTTCACGCTGTTATGTTCGTTTCCATGGCTCGCTCGCCAAGGAACACAATGTTCTAGCACAAAGACATAGTATATTATCATCAAAGACATAGTATTGCACTTATGTAGAAGAATTCTATCAATGTTCTTATTGGCTTTAAGAAAGTATGTTAGCTATTTAGATTGTAAATGGTGAAAAAATCAAAACAATAGCTAAATGAGAAACATATTAGCAAAATAAATTATCCCATATTGCAGTTACTCACCTAAATTCAACTAAATGTGTATAATAAATTAGTTAATGCTAGAAATTCTGAAAGTTTTAGAAAAAAATTTTATTATTTAAAAATAGAAACTTTAAACCCTAACTTTTCCTTGTGAGATAATAACCCTCAAAAAGTCTTTCATTTTCAAGAACACAAAATTTTTTTTACCGCCTAATGAAATATATTTTGCTGATCAGCATTATGGCAATCAATTTCTATATCAGTTAACATTTGTGATAAAGTACATAACATTTTAGAACAAAATAAGGATTCTTTACATACAATAAATTAAAATGCATGGCTGTTAGCATTACCCGAGAAATACCACGTGGAGGTCGCCATGCTGCATTTCTCATCGGGGAGTTTAGATTTTGGCAGGTCCCCTTGCCTACTGCCAATAAAAGTTTCAATGAAATTTTTTCCAAAAAACATTTTTTTCTGCAAAGATCAAGGCAATTAACACTAAGCATTTAGAATTTCTTTGAAAACACAATTATAGATTTGGCTATACATAAAAACATTTGGTGCTGTGTAAGAGAAATATATATATAGATGATGAGAGGCTATTTTTATATAATTGGAGAAATTAAGTTTTACATTCAAAATTATTGATAACTTTAGTTAAAATTATGTTACTATTAAAATTTACTTCCACACACTTGCCATATATATCAAGCACATTGATTATATATTTAGAAGTTGAGCCATTACAAATAAATGAAGAACACACATTTTCAGACAGAGGTCTTGAAATAATGTACTCTTCAAAATAAACAAAAACTTCATTGGAACTTAAATTAGCAGCAATAGCATTTATTTTGCCAAACTTATTATTTGAAGTAAATATTAGTGACTCAGACTTCGAAACACCATAAATTTGATTTCTAAAAATAAACTTGGAAAAAAATAATATGTTAGGCAACAAACTAGCATTACAATATTCACTGTTTAATAGTGTAACAGGTTTTGCACATGATTTGCCAACCAAAGTAATATCTCCCACATTAATGTCTTTTTGGTGCTTGCAATGCTTCCGTAATCCCTTCACAAAACCCAAAGCTTTAGGACTTAAGAGATCAAGTGTCTCCTTGGAATACAATTCAGTATCCAGCAGGTACCGTGTAGCTATTTGGCTGGCAATGCCAGTGGGCCCTTGGCTAAACTTCCTCAAAACTGAATTACGTCCTTCATAAACAAACATGGAGCGTATCCATAAAGGGCCTCAGTCCAAGACACTCTGGGTTACATGTAACAGGGAATGAACATTAAATGCCATGAAATGTTCCCCATATAAATCCTGCGCTTCAACCACAAATTTTAAAAAAAACTTGTCCACTTTCTGCAGTTCCTGCATATTTAATGATTTCTTTAGCAGCAAAAATACTCCTCCAATTAAACAACTAATATGTTCAGAATATTTCTTCGGCAAAAGATCTATCAGTACTGGAAGACAAACATACAGAAGAAAATTACGCCATTCACTGGCTTTATACAACTTTCTTTCAAAAATTAATCTGGGAATGCGTCCCACACACTGAGGCATTATTATGGAAGACATCCTTTCATTGACTTCATGTACACTTTTTGGGCTACCTAGGTAATAATCCTTCCCACTGTTTGAAGAATCAAACCACAGACACACAATTTTCTTGGTAACACCAAGAAAAATGCTGTGCATGCTGTCCAAGGAAAATCCTTGAACAACATTGAAGTGCGGAATTGTTACTAATGGAGAAGGACCTTTAATGCCGAACTTGCTTTTCCCTGATTTTATGGCCTCAACAACCAGCTCAGTACGTTCTTTATATAACAGTGTATTCCTGATGCAGTACTTGACTGTGCCATCAACAGTAAAGCCTGGGTGGATGCACCAGGAGCAGCCATAGAAGCCATTATATTGCGTATTGTTCTGTAAGCATGGCCGTGCAACAGAAACTGCACAGCAACAAGCTGGAAGCACTTTGACGTTAATTAACTTTCCTTTTACATGAATATTCAGCCCTTTTGTTGCAAGACGGGAAGCCTGTTCTGTAAATGGTTTTATAAAAACATCAAATACTGGTTCTTTCTTCCCAAACCACAAGCCTGCGAGCAATACAACATTCCGTTGTTCAATCGGTAGCTCATTGATGGTAGCAAATATTGGCCACACCGAGCCTTTTGAATTCGTGTGCATTGCCATGCCGTCGAGGCAAAAATTATATGTCAGAATATGCCCTTCATTTAGAAGTTTCAACTTTTTATATAATCTTCCATCGGTTATGTCTGTGATGAACTCTGAATTTTTAACAACAGGCTCCAAAGCAAGTTTGCTTTGTAGACTATCATTATTTTTGACAATTTGTGAAAATTGATTCTCTAAATCAATACTGATAAATGAGTTTTTTTGTGAATTAACCACATTCACCTCAGCCTCACAATATTGGCAAAGAACAGTTTTCTCTCTGCCTGAAGCATCATTTACACAGTTGGAGCAATTGCTACAAAAAAAGTGATGCTTAATTGATTTTAAGCACTTGGCTCCAAAAATATTTTTTAAACTATACAGAGATTTGGGAAGTTGGTCGCCAATAATGAGATTTATTAATTCCACCAAATCAACTATTCCAACATCAGAGAGCTGATGTCGAAACGCGAAGTTCAATATCATAACAACTAATTCACCTTTTTATATGGGATTCAATATTTTCCAAGAAGTGTAATTTTTTTAAGCAATCAGAATCCTTAACAACAGGTTCAGGATCATTGGCAGCCTAAAACATAAACATATCATGAATACCCTTTACAAAAATAAGTAAGTAATTGCAGGTAAATTGTGTTATATATAATTAAAAAGAAATCAAAAGTCAATGTAAAATGAAAAAAAAAGAAAAAAACATTGCAACATATCAGGGCTAAAGAGTATATAAGGGCTAGTTCATTCTGCTCTTTGAGCTGAAGCTACGATGACGTCATGCTGTACACAGACCTCAGAAATCGCAAGGAAAAATATTATGATTCTCTCAGCAAAAATAACTTTTTCTGGCTTTCAAACTTTAACACAGTATTTCCATTCAAAAAACACAGTTAAAAAAAGTTTCTGGGCCATATTATCAAAATACCCAATCATTTTAAACTAATAAAAATATTTTACTAGATGGCGTAAATGAAACTATAAATATTTTATTTTAAAATTTTCAGTTTTAACCTTATTGTTGAAAAAAAATAAACCATAATATGATATTTCTTTAACTATTTACTGTTCGATAACAATATTTTGTAAAGTTGGATTAAATTTAGAATCATGATTTTAAAATATGCTATTGATGGCAATTTGTTCATACTTTATTATTAGTAAACTACAACTTTAAAAGCTAATTACTGAAACAAAATAATAATTTATTTTCATAATAATATTGGAAAATTTTCAATTGCTGATTGATATTTAAGTTTGAAAGAATATAATTTAAAAATTCATAAATATTTTGAATAACTACATTAAAAACTATGCTAGGAAATTAGATGAATTTTAACAAGGTTATTTATACTTTTCATTTTCAAGTTTTTATTTTCTTTGACTTAATCTATTTTTGAATTTTTTCACCTGCCTTTCTTTTTGAAGTAACGGATTGGTTACTGTTTACATGGCGGCAATCCAAGCAAACGATTTCTCATATCTTCATAACCTTCTTTCAAGAAATGCTTACTGCAAATGAGTGCATATTTTACATTAACTGAGTTATTTAGTTTGAAACATTGAATCGATTCTTTACATAGTTGTTCATTTATTTAGGGAACACTAGGAAATTTTTTTTTTTTCCTTTTGTGTTTCTATCAGAAGATTTGCAAGTTGCAGCTGCACAAATAGTATTTCCTGAATAATTTTAAGCTTTTACTTGTAAAATTTTTTTTGATATTAAGTTTAACGGTGACGTAATGAACTTGTTAAATCTGCTCTAAAACTAGAATTTTTTTTTCTTAATTCCCTATGAATATCATTTTAAATCTTCAACATTGTTAAAAAAGAGTTGAATTAGGAACATGTTTAGAAAAATGCAAGTCCTCTCCTGTTTCAATAGTAATATTGGTATTAAAAGGAATTAAATATATGACATAACTTGCCGAATACATTTGTTCTTCAACCTCAAAATCAGATGGGGTGGGAAGTTCATTATAACAGTCACTGTCAATTTCTGATGAGCTACTTGATATTATATTGTGAACAGCTCCATTATCAGTTCTAAGATTAAAATATAAATAAATTAAGTTCATTCATAACTTCGTTATAACAATACTTATAAATATTTAAATAGCCCATTTAACTTACCTTGAGACTTCATCATCAGAATGTTGATCAACAATGATAGAATCCAGCATCATGTTGATTTTTCAAGGAATTAAAATTTATCTCGCTATCAGAATCTGAATCAATTCGACTGATAGTAAAACTTTTGACTCCACGTTGTGACAAATGTGTCTTCTTACGCCGAATCAACGTTCGCTTTGGAACTGATTCTTCAGAAGTTTTATCTAAATAACGTTTTAGTCTTTTTTCCATCTAGTCTTTTTTTTTTCCATTACTGAAATGCACTGGTTAATCAAATGTAACGGAATAAAACAAAGAAACAACGAAATAAAAAACTTCGAACAAAACGAAACAAGAAATAACAAAACAAAATAATTGAAAAACAGAATATTTAACTTAATGTAACAAAATTAAAACGTAAAAAAAAATAAATAGCAATGTAGTTCTGAAAAGAACTTTTTTTTCCTGAGATTTAAATGGCAAAATAAAATTCAAAGTTGCAAGCCTAAAAAAATGCTTAATGATGTCTTAGCATGAGTTAGACAAAGCGCGCTTCAACAACCATTCGAAAAAGAGGTGTATTTGAATTTTATTAACAAGACACGAGAGCAATAAGTTACTGGTAGGAGGCAGGGTCGATGCGAACTAATTACTTGTGGGTGGGGTAAAATTCTCATTTTGAGAATGAGATTCCTAATTAGATAAAATCATAAGTAAGAGTGGATTTGTTTTGTTTCAATCAAAAAAAAGCTTGATTTCTTGCTAATATTTATACAAACAGACGTGCCAACTCTCCCGCATTTTGCGGGAGTCTCCCGAATTTTGAGTTATTCTCCCGCCCTCCGGAATTGATTAAATAAACTCCCGAATTTTACTGCAATCGACGGCCAAACTCAAAATTACCTAATTTTTCCGCGATTGCGGAAGTTTTGATTTTCTTTCAGGGTGAATTCTATCCCCTCTTATCGAACTACCATCTGCCTGAGGCGTAGCTGCACGTGCTTTATTTTTCCCTCCTCTTCAACGTTACCCCTCTTTAACACTCCTACTTCACCCGCCCCCTTGCACTGGGATTCGTAGGAATCTTCGTGTGGAGTTGAATGCGATGACGTCACATGACGATATCGAGTGACGTCCGTACAGGAGTGGGGAAACTCGTACTCTCTATTGTTATAATTGTATTGTATCTTTCTGTTTTTACAGTTCTCAATTCGTAATTTACCACGGTTGGCAACAAACTTGTAAACTAGCAACGTGATATCCATTATTCGCTTAGTCTTCGTATATTAAATTTTTTTTTTCAAGGATGTCTAAGTAGAAACGGAAGTATGCAACCAATTTCAAAAAATCATGTGCCAATGACTTTAGCAAGACTTAATTGCGAAGAGCTAAATCTGCAACTCTTTTTTTATGCATACAGAACCATTTGAGAACCATTTATGCGGTATCCAGATAATCCGGGAAAAAGTTTCGCTCGTTTCTTCCGCCATTTTGAACTAAAACGATATGAAAAAAAAAGTGGAAATTGGATTCATCCTTGAAGGTGAGTAGAGGAAAATGTGACAAAGGGGAGAATTTTTCCCCCCGTTTACCCAGAGAAACGTCATTTCTTCCGCGACCTTGAAGATTTTAGATCTTTATTTTCTCCTTTAGGTCGTCAATCGAACTCAGAGGAGTGGCATGCTGATTTCGTGTTCTGTTTGATTTACGAGGGGGGTGGGGAAAATGCATTGCACATGCATATCAGTAAACAGAAGATGAAAGAGAAAAATATATTTATCTATTTGACATTGATTTTGAATAAATTCTGATTCTTTGGAAGTGCAGTTCCATTCGCAAGTTTTTCTTGATGTGGAATCGCACCTGCTTTAATAAAAAATAGTGTTTTTATAAAAAAAAAAAAATAAAAGGAAAATTATTTATTAATTTAAACATACAATTAATTTATGAAGTAGATTGCAGTTTTGTTTTTCTGATTCCACTACGTTTGATTTTTTTTCTTCCTTTTCCTGATAAATTTCGCACTCAATAAATTATTTTTATTCCTAAATTTTATCATTAGTTTTTTTTTTTTTATAAATTCCATTGATCTTGCCTTGTTCCAAGTTTTAATATTTATGCTAGTGCCGTTTTTTAACTATCGTTTCGGTTCGATAATTTTCAAGTGTTGTTTTTATTTAGATTAATGTTTTCCTTTTAAGCTTGTTTTTCTTGTCTAAACTTGCAAATTTTTTTATTCTTTTAAATGTTATTTTTCTACAATTTTTTTCCTTTTTCGATTTAGGAGTGCTCTTCTTTTTTCTCTAACTTTAAAATGTGTTTACACTTTTTCCTTGTAATTTGGGCTCGATAAAACATCGATTAACGACACTTTTTGGTCGATCCAGAAAACCGGAAAATTAAGACATCCGGGATGGCGATGGTCCCGAACATCCCGGATAATTGATTCTCTATTGTACAGACATTAGTATTATTATACATTAGTATTGAATTGGTTTTTTGAAATAAAATAGTTCTTCAATTTCTTTATTTTTTAAAAGTTTTTGTTCATTTTTATTACAGTGTTAAGGGTTTTTGAATAATGTTTTATTAAGGAAATGGTATTTATTTTTTAAATAAAGAGTATCTACCTAATATAAATTTGTTTGTAAATCTGTGTTTAATTATTTTATTTCTATTTAATATTTTTCCACAATTTGTGCTCTATTAGTGTGTAAAATTTCTTGCATTCTTATATTTAATAAATTTTTTACTTAAAATTCCTTAGAAGTGTCAAATATTGCATACCGTGAGCCTTTTTTTATCCCTCCTGAAATCTCCTGAATTCTTGTTAAGGAAACTCCTGAATGTTAATTTTGTTAGGTTGGCACGTCTGTACAAAACATTATGATTGGCAGCAAATATATTAATGGGTAAGTGAAAAATAATTTAACATTTGGTCTGACATCAAGCATGACACTTCATTTGATCGATAAAAGAAATGATGACAGAAGCGTTGAAAACAATATATATTATATATATATATTGTTTTATCAAATATTTCATATCATAAAAGAAAAGAAAGAAAGTTTTTGAATATTTATTAATTTTCATCCTATATATCTCAATTTCTGAAGGACCTGGCTTGTTTTTATTTATAAACGACTTGAAAAGTAGTTATCTGATACAATATTTACACGAACTCTTGTTCATTAAAGAAGATAAATTTTTTGTTAATATTCCGTATGGCTAAGCAAAATTTCCAAATAATGTTAATTTTTCGAAGTTCCCAAACGCCGTTTATGTTCTCGTATCCTAGTATCCCTTGGAGAAAGAAGAGTTTATTTTAATGCATTTAACATCGTAGTTTTATTGGTTGGGAATAGTCCTAAGATGATGAGGGCGTTTTAGAGTAGAGTTCTCCACCTGGGTAAAATCAACACCTGAATAAGGTGACCATTTTCTATAAGCTTTATTTCCTTCATTCTATTTTCTAAGAGTCTTCATAAAGTGACCACCTCTATATAGTGACCATTTGACTTGGTCTCGAGGGTGGTCACTTTAGACAGGTTCCACTGTATTTGAAATATTTTTTTTCATCCTGTGACAGAACTGTTATTGATGATTTAAATTTTTTTTTTCAATTCAATGGGTTCAACAATTATTTTGCGTTATAAAAAAAATTATCTAACAAAATATATCAAATTTCTCTAAAATACTGTTTTTGTTTGCTCTTCTATATTGATATTTCTTTAATATAAAATACGAAGTCAAGCATCACTGACTATGCTTAGTGTGTCAGTGGGTGATCACTTTTATCAACTTGCATAGAAACAGAGAGTATACGGTGTTGGGTATATAACAATCTGACAAGGGTGCGCCTCGTTGTACTGTTCTATCGTCGAGTGCTAACTTCGTTCAGAGGTTGTTGGATTACCGATGCGGGCGTGCCATTATCTCTGCAGAGGATCGAATTCGTGATGGCATATCTTTGGATCATCTTTAAAGGTGTTTATTTATCGTATAAACCAGTGGCGTAGATTTAATGCATGTTCGAGGGGGGGGGTATCCCTTTATCGATATCCAAAATTTCACTCAAGTAATGCAGTATAGTGATACCTCGAGATTCAAGTTTAATTCATTCCGTAACCTTGCTCGTATCTCAAAGCAATTTTCCCCATTGAAATTAATTGAAATCCCATTAGTCCGTATCTCGAAGTACCACTGTATCTTTAATTTCAGACGGGGTTTGTCCCCAAAACTACGCCAATGGTATAAACCATTGAAGTTGAAAGACAGATCTAAAATACACCCAGGATGATTGTGGGATTTCAGCCCGCTACCCCAATGCTTTGAACAACAACGTGCATAGTGCATGCCCTCGGTTAGAGAGTCCCCACAAATTTGCTACCTCTTTTTAATTCTAAGATCTGGCAATATCTAACAAAAATTAAATAGGCGCGCAAACTATTTGCATACGGGAAATTTTGTATCGTTGTTCACTAATATCTGTATTCAATTTTAGCATATATTAAAAGTATTATATTATATCTATATTAAATTTTATTACTATATTAAATTTTATTGTTAGCTTAATTTATTTTCAATGTTTGCTTGCGTTAACTACCACGATCAGCCAGGGAAAACCTATTCCGTCCCTATAAATTTTGTTAAAAGCTTGTTTCCCCAATCAACAAAAGATTTCGAGAAAGGTAAAACGTATAGAGTTTTCTGGTGTCCTGATGTCAGTAATAATCAACAGAACGTGGAAAAACTGAAGAGAATGATAGTACCACCTAAAGACTCATGGGACAAACTTAAAGGGACATCTTATTACAGTGCCTTTGTATTGCGTCTAGGAGGTAAGTTCGTCTTTTCATTAAATTGTCAATGAATTGACTCAAAATTAAATGAGGAATCGAGTTATTTTTTTTATAGAAGTCCAACGTGTGCCTAAAAATGTTAGCTTCAAAATAAATTTTAAATCCAAATTTTACTAACTAACTAACTTAAAAATTGTGTATGCTTTTCTATTGTTTCATTTTTATTTCCTTACTTTAAAAAAAAAAAAAGTCTAGCATTTTTATTTATATTAAAATTATTATTTTCAAATCATATTTTTTAAAATAAATAAATAAATAAATAAATAAAAAAAAGCTATTTTCGAAAAGTAATATTTAAAAAAAATAATAATAATTTCGAAAGGATATTATACCTAAGAAAAAGTTTCTTAAAAAAAATTTCGATTTAACCGAAATCTATAAATATTGTTTAATTTTTTTCTAAATATAAAATTTTTATCTGAAAAGGAAACTTTGAAGATAATGACAAAGACAAAAAGTTTACATTAATATATTTATTTTTTTAAAGTTTCAACCAAGCATTTCTGCGAGCTTACATTACAGGTTTCTTAACAATGTGGTTTTTACTATACAATTTTTTATTTACGTCTAAATGTGTCGGTAATTGAACATCATTTAATGTTTTTAAAAATACATTTCTCCCCACTGGAGCTGATTTTCGATTTCGCAAAAAGTCATTTATAAGATTTACTATGTTACTTCCAGGAACAGCCTTGTCTTTGTGAATAATTTCACTTTTAATATTCCAAAGGAGAGATTCATTGCTCTTTAAAAATTCGTATAAATCTTTAGCTTTTTCTTGAAATCGAGGTGGAACTACAGTTAGAATTTTTTCCTCCAAGTCCTCTGTTTCTTTTTTAATATTTGAAGAATCCTCTTCTGCAGACGCAACTATAGGAATTTCTTTATTCGGAATTTCCTGCTCATTCGTTTGAGGTTCTGGTTCATTCGGTTTCAAAATTGAAAAATGTGTATACTTCTGTAATATTTGTAAATACAGAGCTGCTTTCTCGTGATCTGCTAAATCCTTATTCTGTAATATATTTTTCATTTGTTGATCTAATTCAGATAAGTGTTCTTGAACTTGAACCCTGTCTTCTGGAACTAATACAAATTTCTTACTGTGCTCCATGAATTAAAGAACTAATAATTGATATAGCAGCTGGTAATAAAATAGACAAAAATCCTTCCCCTTTTTGAATAATAATTTTCTTTTTCTTACATAGGGGTATCTTTTTGTTTGAAAGTTTTCGCAAGCTTTCTTTAAAAGGGTATAATCGACTTTTTTGAGTTTTTGTCAGGGCAATGTTTCCACGCAACACGTTTAATACACACTCACACAAAGTTTTTATCTCACTTTTTGAACACTTTTTCAAAGAGACTTTGAATTTTTAGTTTTAGAAATTAATTTTAAGAGCTGTAAAGTTTGTTCAGTACACACTGACATCTTGTAATCAAATGATTGATGTATTTATTATTCGAGTCTATTTATCATTCTCTAAAAATCTAGCAAAAGCTTTCACCTTATTGAGTGCGCACCTCTTAAAATTAGAAATGTGCATGGAACAAGAGTTTAAATTTATACCTAATTGATCAATTTTTGGACATCCTACATCTTCTAAATTCTTACAAAATCTTCCAATCAAAAATTCTATAAATCTCTTTTTCTCTAATCCTTTAACATAAATCTGAGTGAATATATTAGACAAAAAATTCACAACGGTGTGTAGTTGGTGATATGGTAGTTCTCCTTCATCCCATTCTATTAAATGTATATGTTTTGTTACCCATTTATATTGAAATTTTTGATGATGAGTAAGTTCTTCGAAAGAACAGGGGGGAAGAAAATGAAAATTACCGACGAAGGAATTACTATTTACGGCCTGAAAAGCAAGTTCCTTCACGATATAGCCCCCTGAAGGTAATTGAAACCCCTCGAAATCTATAATGACAGCAGACATGTTACTTCCACAAATTCGTTTGCTTTAATAATATTATCGTGGTTGGTAAACATAATAAGTATCTCCAGGAAACAAACCTGTACGCATGCGTAAAGATTCATCCGTATCACTTTTTAAATCTAATAATAAATAAGAATATGGTTTAAATGTTGCGTCTTCAAAGCTTTCTTGAAAAAAATTTTGATTTTGATGGATATAATTGTCTCCCTAAATGAGCTACTTGTGATCGATCTCTCGGATTTTTAAATAGCACTAAGTAATGTGAGTTCAAAGAGATTTCTCTCATTTCTTTACCTTTATGAAATATGATTTGAACAATGAATATGATTGAAAGGTTTTGGTGATGTGATCCCTTTGTAAACATTTTAGTTAATCTCGAGTCACCATATAACTCACTCATTAAATCATCGATTATAATTAAAGTATCAATTTATTTATATTGGAAGGAATTCCTTCGTTAAATATAACTCCCGGTATCTTCGTATAAAGATTTTGAAACACTCCATAGCACCAAATTGTATTTTTAGGAAAAGGATTTATCATTCTATAATTAATGAGCTTCTTCACAAATTCAGATTTCCCACACCCAGTTGGGCCCGCAACGATCATTGTGAAAGGCGACTTTAACTTTAACGTATCCATCTCACTTAAAAATATTTTGCTTTTTCAATTAGAAAATATACCAACATTACTAATATTAGACTAAATAAAATAATTTTAAAAATAAAACTGGGAAAATATTGAAAGTTTGATATGTTGTTTGTATATGTTTGATGGAATGTTTGATATAAAAATATAAAGTTATACATTTTCAATGGCATAGTGCCCAAAAGGTAAAGTATTTATACCATCAGGTAAGACATATTGTGCCGAATTAATTTGCACAAGGCGCTTTGGCGCACATTCCAATGTAAAAGGAGCGAAGTAAGCAGCTACCGGCTGCCTCCCCTAAGTTTGTTGTAATACAGTAGTTGTAGTCGTGATTGTCATGTAAAAGGATTGCCTGCGGTCTTCCGCAGCTTGTGTGAACTTACCTCTGTTATGTAAATAAGTGTTATTATTATTATAGTTCATCGTAGTTCAATTCGTCGTAATCGTGCGCATTTTGGTGCACATGGCCAGGAAATGGCCTAACAAACCACCGATTTATCATATTAGTTTTCGTCGTCGTTTCGCTGCATAATTGGGGTAAGTTCGTTGCGTTTTCTTTTGGAATAGTTTGAAATGCAATTCGTATTGATAGTATGTGTTTAAATTTTCGTTAAGAATAGGAATTTGTTATATTATTGGAGATATTTAAATTATTGTATATCTTGCTTTCGATTTGTTTAGATAAATAATTTAGTTGGATATTTTGAATGAATAGTGTTTGAATAAGGTTACTTCGAAATAGGCGTGGTTAGAGTATTTTGGAATGTAATTCGTATTGGTTTTGATTTCATTTCAGAAAAGAAATTTGTTAGAATGTAATATTATAGAAGTGTTTTTCAAATGGTTGTTGGTTACACTTTCGATTTAGGATTATGAATTTCAGTTTTTATTATTTGTAATTTTGTTTTGAATGCGTTTTATTGCATTTATTGTTGTTCTTAGAGTGAATTGAGGTTGTGACTGTTATTTGAGTATTTGTTTTGTAATTGAAATAATAAGTTTAAAATGGATGCGGCTTTTAAAAAAGGCTTTGTTAGAAAGAGCAATTAAAGCTAGGGCTGTTTCAAGATCGTTAGTAACGAAGCAAATTAAAAAACTTGAAGCAGAAATAGATAATAGTTCCGATAAAATAATTGTTAACGAAAAATTTTTACAATTAGGTGCTAAATTTGAAGAGATATGTAAACTTGATAAGGAAGTTCAAGATTTAATTGATATTGATAAGTTAGAAGAAGAAATTGAGAGTCGCGAAGATTATCGTGATAAATTTGTGTTGTGGAAATCTCGCGCTGAGCGTTATTTAGCTCCTCAAAATCGGCGGAAACTCAACCATTAACTACTACTACAATTCCTCAAACTAGCCCGGTTTTAATAAACCAACACCGTTTGCCCAAGCTTACTTTGGAATCATTTTCGGGTAAGAATATTAGTAGTTTTCCTAGTTTTTGGGCTAGATTTAAATCTGCAGTGCATGAGAATTCGAGTTTAAATGATATAGATAAATTTTCATATTTAAAATCGGTTGTTACAGATGATGCGGAATTAGCAATACAAGGTTTAACATTAACTTCAGAAAATTATGTAAAAGCGGTTGAAATTTTGGAAAAAAGATTCGGACGCAAAGAACTTATAATTGATTATCACATGAATTGTTTATTAAATCTGACCCCTGTCCGGAACTCGTTTGATGTTATTTCATTGCGTAAATTGTATGATCAGTTAGAAGTCAACATTCGAGGATTAGAATCCCTTGGAATCTCACCCGATTCTTATAGTTGTCTTTTGTTTCCGATAATTATGAAGGTTATCCCTTCTAGTTTAGCTTTAGAGTATAATCGAAAATTCGAAAAAGGGGATTCTAAGATCACTAATTTAACTCAATATCTCAGACAGGAAATAGAAAGTAGAGAAAGAACTACTGCATTGTTAAAGAATCGAAATGAGTCACAAATAAAAAGTTCGCCTTCATTTTCTAATAAATATTTCGATACGGCGCCACGCAGATACGCGAATATGAAACCTAAGTATCATTCGGAATTTCATCCCCCCTCTAATCATAACAGGCAGGCTGGGAGAGTATCGGCGACTGAATTAATGACATCTGCGGTTTTTAATTGTTTATTTTGTTCGGAAAAGAACCACTCTTCTGATTGTTGCGAGAATTTAAATGTTCAACAAAAAAGAGACAAATTAATTAAGGAAAGGAGATGTTTTTTATGCTGTAATATTTCTTGCAATGTAAAAATGTGTAAGAAAAATAATTGTTCGTTTTGTCAAGGGCGTCATGCACGTGCGATTTGTTTTAAATTAGAGAATTCTAAAAAACAAAATTTATGTTTAGATTCGAAAGAAAAGGGAGTTGATGTTAAAACTACCTGTTCAAATTCTGTGGTAAATAATAATAAAGGTGGGGTTTTGCTGCAATGCGTGAAGGCAGAGATTATTGGTTGCTCTTCGTCAGATAAAATACTTTGTTTATTTGATAATGGAAGTGAAAAAACATTTATTAAGAAAAACTTGTCTCGTAGATTGGGATTAAGGGTGTTAGGCTCAGAAAGGTTAAAAATATATTCATTCGGATCTAAAGTGCCTAAAAAACAAACTTGTCGTAAGGTAGAAATTAGGTTGAGGAATTTGTAGAATGGAGATGAGGCGATGATTGAGGCAGTGGAAATCGAAGAAATTTCTAGAGCTAATATTACCCTTCCAAATCCGGATACATGGAAGGAAATGGAGTCAATGGGAATTAGATTGACATTTAGTAATGATGAATTGTTTGAAAATTGTGAAATTTCATTGTTAATTGGTCAGGATTTTTATTGGTCTTTAACAAAACAAATTAAAAGATTGGATTCCTCACTGGTTGCTATTGATACCAGTCTTGGTTGGTCTCTTCAGGGTAAATGTGATGAGCAGAGTGTTTGTACGTCTGTAAATTTGGTTATTAATGAAAATGAATTAATTTCGGCTGAATTAAGGAAATTTTGGGAGTTTTTGACAAGGATTCGGTGAATTTAGGTAATAGAGATGAAGAGGTGCTTAGTGAGTTTGATAATTCAGTTAGTTTTGTAGATGGTAGATACCGTGTAAACTTGCCTTGGAGACCAGGAATGAGAGAAGTGTTGAAAAATAATGAAAATATTGCTCGTAAGCGTTTTGAAAGGTTATGTTATAGGTTTGGGATGGATCCAGAGTTGCATTGTGAATATAAGGATGTAATCGATGGTTACATTAAGGAAGGTATAGTTGAGCATACTTCATGTGATTCTTTGAGGGATAGTACGGGATTTTTTCTGCCCCATCATGCAGTGATACGCAATGACAAATCTACCAGTAGACTGCGTATTGTATTCGATGGATCTAGCCATGAAGATGGGTATGCCTCGTTAAATCAAAGCTTATTTACTGGTCCAAACTTACATCCTGATATTCTGGAACTTCTTCTACGTTTTCGGAAAAATCCTATAGCGTTTACAGCAGATGTAAAATCTGCATTTCTTCAAATTGAACTTGATATTCGTGATAAAAACTTTACTCATTTTTACTGGGCAGATAGCTTGAATGGTAATCCTTACATCTTGAATTTTACCAGAGTTCTATTTGGCCTTAGGCCTAGTCCATACCTTCTTGCAGCGACTTTGAAACACCATTTTAGAAAATACAAGGAACAGTTTCCAGAGACATTTGAGTTTTTAAATAGCTAGATTTACGTCGATGATCTAATTTTGGGACAAAATAATATTGAAGACGCTTTAAGTACTTCCAAGGAGTGCTTGCAAATATTTAGTGATGCGGGTATGTTGTTACACAAATGGACCACTAATTCGGAAAATCTTGCTTTGTTATGGAAACAAGAAAGTATTGAAACACAGCACTCTAAAAACACGCTGGCTGATTCCAAACCTTCAATTAAAGTTTTGGGACTATCGTGGGATGCCGAAAATGATCTAATATATTTTGATCCGAAGGACCTTTTAAAATTTCTGTCTCGTAAAATAGAATCAAAAAGATCAATTTTGCGTGTAGTCGGACGAATCTTCGATCCTCTCGGTATACTAGGTCCATTCGTCATTAGATTGAAATGCCTTCTGCAGGAACTTTGGTCTGCAGGACTTGATTGGGACTCTGATCTTCCCCCTGAGCTACACCGCAAGTGGCAGAAGTGGAGTAGTGAGGCGGAGGATTTGACTTATATTAAGATACCACGTTATTATTTGGGTGAACCGAATAAAAAATTAATGAATTTGGAAATGCATTGCTTTTCCGATGCAAGAAAAATAGCTTATGGAACAGTTCTTTATTTGCGCTTTGTTACTTCAGGTAATAGCATAGAAACTAGTTTTATTTGTTCGAAAAGTCGTGTAGCACCATTGAAATCGCTAACACTGCCATGATTAGAGTTGACAGCAGCCCTATTATCAGCCAGGTTAGCCAAACAAGTATCGTCTTGTCTTAAATTTGAAAGCAATGTATATTTTTGGACTGACTCACTTATTTCGTATTATTGGATACGTGGTGATTCTTCAACCTTTAAACCATATGTCAAAAATCGCGTTGAAGAAATTCAGACACTTTCTAATCCAAATCAATGGGGGCATTGTCCAGGAAGGGACAATCCAGCTGACATTATTTCACGAGGTACATCCGCTACCAAACTATTGCATAGTGAATTGTGGTGGAATGGGCCAGCATGGCTCAAACAACCACCAGATCAATGGCCAAACCTCCAACCCAATTTTGATTTAGACTTAAGTTCAAAAGAACTGGAACATCGCTCCAATGTCCATGTGGCTATTACCAAGCAGAGAGAACCATTTGTCGACATAAATCGATTCAGCAGTTTAAAAAGACTTTTAAGGGTAACTGCTTGGGTGTTACGATTTGTGAACAATGCTCGAAATATTAATAAATCTACAAACTCGTGTCTCACGGCGGATGAGATACAAAATGCAGAACAATTTTGGATAAAAAGTATTCAAAACGAATTTTATCCAGAGGAGATATCGACTTTAAAAGACAATAAGCAACTTCGAAATAATTCTGAAATAAAAACTTTAGTGCCATACTTAGATGAGGACAATATATTGCGAATTACCAGTCGATTAAATAAAGCAGATTTGTACTTGGGTGAAAAGCATCCAATAATTCTTCCTCGGCGTAGTAAATTTGCCGAGTTGCTTGTGATTAGGGAACATGAACGTATTGCTCATTGTGGTGTATCGGCAACTTTGACTCAAATTCGAAAAAATTATTGGATACCTAAATGTCGTCAGCTATCAAAATCAATCATTCGGCTTTGTCTCATTTGTAAAAAATATAATGCCAAACCAGCTGACCAAATAAGTGGACAGCTGCCTCAGGACAGAATTTCTCAATCTCCCCCTTTCCAAATTGTGGGAATCGACTTTACAGGAGCAATACTCGTAAAGGACAGACAAGACTTTCATAAGTCTTACGTCGCACTGTTTAAGTGTGCAGTCACGCGTGCTGTTCACTTAGAACTTGTATCAGATATGTCAACTAAGAGTTTTCTCCTTGCATTCCGGAGATTCCTCTCCCGTAGAGGAAACTGCAAGATTATTTATTCGGACAATGCGCGTACGTTTAAGGCTGCTCAGAAGGAGTTAGCGTATTTCACCAATATTTTGAAGGACAGTGAATTTCGACACTTCATCGCAGACAAGGGTATCCACTGGAAATTCATTGTTGAACGTGCCCCTTGGTGGGGTGGATTCTATGAACGACTAGTTAAAACCATTAAGGAACCTTTGAGAAAAATACTAGGCAAGGCTCTACTAACATTCGAAGAACTTTCGACCGTACTCACAGAGATCGAATTAATTATTAATAATCGACCTCTTACGTATGTCGAAAATAGTCCAGGCGAGCCTGAACCTCTCACTCCGGCTCATTTCCTCGAATTAGGATATGGACAATCAAAATATCCCCTCCATTTCATAGAACTATTAGATTCTACTACTGCAAGGGATTCCTACAGTAAAAGAAAAACTTACCAATCTCTCCTTGTTAAACAGTTATGGAAACGATGGAAAGAACAATATTTACTTCAATTAAAAACTAATAATCAATTTAAAACTTCATCTATTCATAAAATTTAAAGGTTAATGATATTGTTCTTATTGAAGGAAATGTTAAATCAAAATTGTTGTGGGAATCGGGGATCATTCAGGAAATATTTTTAGGTAGAGACAATTATGTCAGATCTTGCTTAGTTAAAACTTCTAAAGGCAGTTTTAAAAAACCTATACAGCTTCTTTATCCTTTAGAAATTGATTGATAAATTTTACTAATTTTGTTTCTATTTTGCAGATAAGAGTAACTTAAATAATTCACTTCTTTTTTAACCAGTTTGAAAGCCTTAAGTATGTATACACGTTTAAAATTATTTTGCTCTTTGTAATTTAGCATAATTTTTCTTATATATTCAAATTGCATCGTAATGTATGTTTATTGTATCTGTAATAATTTTTTGTAATTGTTTGTGAATAGTCTCATTATGATAACAATTTTAGTCATATATTTGTTTTGATAAGTATTATTGTAAATGCTTAAATGGTATTAATTAGGTGAACATTCTGTTCACCGGTGGGGTGTGTGCCGAATTAATTTGCACAAGGCGCTTTGGCGCACATTCCAATGTAAAAGGAGCGAAGTAAGCAGCTACCGGCTGCCTCCCCTAAGTTTGTTGTAATACAGTAGTTGTAGTCGTGATTGTCATGTAAAAGGATTGCCTGCGGTCTTCCGCAGCTTGTGTGAACTTACCTCTGCTATGTAAATAAATGTTATTATTTTTATAGTTCATCGTAGTTCAATTCGTCGTAATCGTGCACACATATCTCTTCTGATCCTGAGGAGATAAGGCTAGTTTATGAGCCTTTACAGAAAAGACTTCATGTCTTTTTGAGCGAATTAAATTCATGGATGTCATTAGCTCTTTATTATGGAACAGACAGTTCTTATAGTCATTAAAAGTGATTTTATTTTGGATAGTAGACTTTTTTATGCCTTTTAACTTTTTAGTGACTTCCCCTTCAACTTTGTAGGCATATAATTTCGAGCGTATTACTAAAAATTCTGACATAATTTTTCCTCGACACTCATCTTTCATTTTTCCCAAAATTTTTTTATTTATGCTCGGAATTCCGTACGGATTTCCAATAGCGTAATCGGATGTATCATATGATTCAATGTCACTTTTTATATCTTCATATACATTGGATGTCTCAATACTATAAATAAAACTGTCTGTGTCCATATATAATAGGCTAATGAAATCCAAATATTTCGGTTTCATTTTCTCATAATGGAATGAGTACATTAGAGATTTAGATAGTTCCAATATGCTCATTCCGATTGCTATGGGCTTGTTAAACTAAAGGTGGGTTTTTTGCATGTGAAATCCTACTAGTTTTTCACAGAATATTGTCCGATCAAGAAAGTTAGGTTTTGTAATTAATTTTTCACATTTTTTCACTCTAGAACATAGTCTTACATCGACTCTTTTCCGGATATTCTCCATTGTTTTCCCAAAGATGGAATTATTCATAAGCTTGTAAAAATTTTTCTGGAAATCAGATTTAGACTCTGCTCTCTTTTTAGTATTTAAATCTATATATTGTTTTAAAAATGGTGCCTGATCGAATTCTAGAACTCTATGAATTTTTTCTAACTTTAAGCCAAATTGTAAACATTGTTTGAGATTTCGATAATGTATTACATAATTTTTTTTATTTCATAGAGTTGTAAGTAATCTTTTTTCTTTGCAATTTGGGGGGATGGCACTCTCACATGCAAAAGGTAAATCTGAGTGCTCATCATGAAGCTCGGTTGGATACAGAAGATCGACTTTTAAAATATAACCTTGGTTACTGTTATCTGGTATTTGATTTACGTCTATTTTTTGAGGATCGACCCATTTAAAATTTTTTAAGGGGAGGGGCTGGGACATGGCCCACCCGTATAAATTATTGGTATCAAGGTAAAGAAGGTATGTATCCGGCTTAGACTTATCATAATCTTCCATATATTGGTTATTTGCAAGTGCATAACGTTTAGAGCATTGTGAAATTCCCCCCCCCCTGCTCCCCTTTTCAATAAAAAGTATCATTTCATAATCATCCAACAATTCAATTTCTATTTTAGACATTTTCAACATTGCATCCCAGGACATGTGTAATACCACGCCGGATCTAACGCGTATGTTGCCATGCACTCTTTACGGAAATTTTCAAAAATATCTGCTAAAAGCAAAACGTCTGTTTTAAGATAAAGATCGGAATATTCGCCGAGATTTTTACAATTCATTTCATACGTTACTTGTTTTGCATGCTCGTAGTTTTCTTCTGACAAATCTTGCTCATTTAACTCATTGTAAAAATTTTCTTTCGTTGGGAGGGTCGTTTCACTAAATTTTTCATGTTCGGTGACATAATCACAGGGAAATACTCCTTTTCTTAGAATAAGTGGGACTTTATTTATCGGGAAAAAACGCTGGACTGTTTGAAAGTCATCTCGAGCAAGATTTTTTGATAGTTCATCGATACTACTGGACATAAATTTAAATGAGTCCAGAAAGCGAATTTTGAACCCACCTTCAATTTTTTTTGAAAACGAAATATATTTTTCAGTGTTTTGGGGAATAACGTCTATATCTTTCTCATCAGTCCCTAACTCTCTTACAAATAGATGGCTATCATAACCACTTAAATTGTGAAAAAATACAGGCAAAAAGTCAGGGATCTTAGCTTTGATGTTGCATCGAGAACAGCTTGCCCCACGATACCGTCCATTAATATGGTTATGATCATGAACCTATTATCAAGAAAGAAAGGAAAAAAAAGGTAACTAAATAAATGAAATACAGTCAAACCCCGTTAACGCGAAATCGCTTATCACGAAATTTCGCTTAACGCGAAATAATTGTTAGGTCCCGTCGATCGAGTCTGAAGAATAGTGTTAATTAATTCTTTTAACGCGAAACCCAAATCGCAAAATACCGCTTAAGACGAAAATAATTTTTTTCACTCCAAGTCAAAATTTCTTCTTTTACAAGAGTTTGGAATTAGTGTTTTGAAATTTCTACTCCTACCCTCGAATCGAGGTCCCATCCTTCCATAATTATCTCTTTTGATTGGTTGCTGCTATTCTGTTTCGGACCCCTGAGGGGGTTTACCTTCTTTAGGTAAATACAGGGAGTCACGCCCCGGGGTACCCTAGTGATCTGTCCTCCCTTCCGTTTCTTCTCCCTTTTCTCCTACTTTCTCCTTTCTCTTCCCCCTTGTCGTGGTTGCCGAATTCACTGGTAAGGGCTTTTTATTTGTGTTCGATTACCACCCTGTTGTATCGGACCCAGATGGGAAGAGACCACCCACGTGTTCGCCGTGCGTGGAGACCCGTGTCCCTGGAAAAGGGGATCCTGGCAGTTGAGGGGCATCCTGGTACCCCAATACACTGCTTTGGCCCTTGCTTCAGGTAAACGGGAGGTGCATATTGGCCTGTATGCATCAACCGGCTAGTCACGACCGTCAACTGTTGACTAGGGTCAAGTCCGGGGTCACTTACTAGGCACCTCGTTAAGGGTGGAGGCTGCTTCAGGGGTGACTCGCGGACGTATAGCTATTGGTTAGCATCGGTGTCAGGTAACGAATTATATTACTTGCATCCCCTTTGTAGGACTCCGTGGTGGGTGATGCCGCTGGTAGTAGAACTGTTTTTATTTTCTATGGCTGAAGATAGTACGGTGTTGAGTTCCGCACACCAATGCAAAAACAGCGGAACATTCTTAGCACCATGTGAATACGCTCGTTACTTTTTGATGAATCTGACAAACCCAAACGTACCTAATACCTCATTTACCCACATATCTCCATTTTTGATACACAAGGCTCTTCTTTCCATTCTGGGAGAAGTTGCCTCAGTAAAAAAGCTACGCTCTGGTGACCTCTTAGTTGAAGTCTCCTCTGCAAAACAGGCAACTATTCTGTCAACATGCACCACCATGTGCTCATTTAATATAACAGTAACACCTCATAGATCTTTAAACACCTCTCGTGGCGTCATATCAGAAACAGAATTTATAAATGACACAGAAGACATGATATTAGATAACCTTCAATCTCAAAACGTTACATCTGTTAGAAGGATTAAGATTCGCAGGGATGGTAAACTCATCCCTACGAAGCACCTTATTCTCACTTTTGCGTCTGCTAAATTACCGACTGAAATTAAAATGGCTTGGATTAACTGCCCGGTTCGGCCTTATATCCCAAATCCTTTACGTTGTTACCAATGTCAAAGGTTTGGGCATTCAAAAACATCTTGCCGAGGTCGACCGGTGTGTGCCCGTTGCTCTAGTACAGAGCATGAAGACACTTCTTGCGAGCTGCCACCTCTTTGCGTCAACTGCAAGGGTGATCACGCAGCTTACGCCAGAAGTTGTCCGAAATGGTCACAAGAAAAGGAAATCCAGTCAATTAAAGTATTACAAAACTTAACATTCAACGAAGCCCGCAGAATAGTTACGGCCCGCACTCCCCGTCCGGGTTTGTCCTACTCAGCAGCAGCTAAAACTTCATATCGCACAGTAAGTACGCAGACAGAGTCCTCAATATCATCTACCCCACAACAAACTAAACAAAATCCAAAATTTAATTTTACCGGACCATCTACTTCTCACAGATCTGTATCCAAATCTCCACCTCCAAAAACATCTCGAATGACATCCCCAGAAAAGCCTCGTCCTGCTTTAAAGCAGCGTCCGAATATAAAGTTGCCACCTAGCCTAAAACCAGGTATTCCTAAAAAGAATAAAGACCCAAAATTCATACAAATCGCTAAAAAGTCCACTTCAGATATCTTGCAGAAGATGGACACAGAAATAACACTACATCCATCGGATGACGAATCGGTTTTCGACGACCCACCGATGGATGTCACGTCTAAATCAAAATTTAAATCCAAAAGATAATGGCAAGTTCCATTATCTCTTGGAATTGTCGCAGTGTGCGAAATAAAATCTCAGACATCAGAGATATAATTTTTAAATATCAGCCATCATGTTTTTCAATCCAAGAAACTCATTTAACATCCTCTGATAATTTTAATGTTCATAATTATGCATGTTACCGAAACGACCATGACGCCGGTAGTAGACCTAATGGTGGTGTCGCGATTTTAACATCAACAAGTTTTCCATCAATTCGTCTTTCATTGTCAACGTCATTACAGGCTATTGCAGTTAAGATTCATATAAACATTACGATTACAGTCTGTTCAATTTATATACCTCCACATGCTTTAGTTTCACAACATGATTTAAACTCATTAATTCATCAGCTGCCTACACCTTTCATTTTGCTTGGGGACTTTAATGGTCACAATGAACTATGGGGTAGTTCCGACACAAATACTAGAGGGCATCAAGTTGAAATGCTCATCCATGACCATAATCTATGTCTACTGAATCAAGGTGAAGACACTCACTTTCATGAACCAACGCGAACTTTTCATTGCATTGATCTTGCTTTATGTTCACCTGCGCTTTTACCCTTTTCAGAATTTTCGGTTGATAATGATCTTCATAATAGCGATCATTTCCCAATCATTGTTTCATATACATCTACTGCTTCTACCACTACAAGACCCTCTACATTTATTTACCATCGTGCTGATTGGAGACTTTTCGCACAGCTTGCTGACATTACAGAAGATATGATATCAGATGAAAATCTTGAAGCTGCTGTTGAAACGGTGACTTCTGTGATCATCAATGCTGCACAAAGTAGCATACCAAAAACATCAACTTCTCGTCCCCGGCATCGCAAGCCATGGTGGACTGCTGAATGCTCCGCAGCTCACAAAGAGAAACAGAGGCTATGGAACATCTTCCGTCGGTATCCTACAACGGACCATCTTGTAAATTTTAAACGAGATAAAGCGATTGCACGCAGGATTCGGCGCCAAAGCCAGAGAGAATCTTGGTCACGCTATGTTTCATCCATCACATCTACAACATCTCCCAGACAAGTCTGGTCGAGGGTCAAGAAAGCGAATGGTATCTACCGTGAATTCCATCTTCCGGTATTTGATATAAACGGTATCACGCACTCTGACCCTGTAGATGTGAGTAACATCTTGGGTGAAACATTCGCTGCCGTATCTAGCATTGACAGTTACAGCTCAGCTTTTCAAGCTCACAAGCATAGAGTTGAAGCCCAGACGCTGCAGTTTACGACTCGACGGCAGTTTCAATATAATTGTAAATTCACGTTTCATGAATTGCAGCGAGCGTTGTCAAAAGCACCCAATACGAGCCCCGGCCTTGATGGTGTATCATATCACATGCTTCGCCATTTGACTTCTGCATCTTTGCAGAATATCCTATTACTTTTTAACAAATTATGGACGGAGCAGATATACCCATCTAGTTGGCGGCTGGCTCTTGTAATACCAATTTTAAAGCCAGGTAAGGATCCGACGGAACCAATTAACTACCGCCCGATAGCGCTGACTAGCTGCTTCAGCAAGGTATTCGAACGTATGGTCAACTCTCGCTTGGTTTACTTTCTGGAGAAGAAAAAACTTATCCCCGACTATCAAAGTGGTTTTCGAAAGGGCAGGTCGACTATGGATAACATTGTTGCTTTAGAATCACGTATTCGTAATGCTCTTGTCCGACGTAACCATTTTATCTCTATCTTCTTTGATATTGAGAAGGCGTACGATCGGACATGGAGATACGGCATTCTGAAGGCATTGTTTGATATAGGCCTCCGTGGTCACCTACCAATTTTTATCAAAAACTTTTTGAGTCAGAGATATTTTCATGTCAAACTGGGTCATACACTTTCTGATCTCTACATCCAATCTGAAGGTGTTCCACAAGGTTGTGTTCTGAGTGTTATACTTTTTATAGTTCATGTTTCTTCCATTTTAAACATTCTACCTCCTACAGTTTTTGGATCACTTTATGTTGACGACCTCAACGTCTCATGCTCAGGATCTGACATGAGAGTAATCGAACGTCAGTTACAACTTGCTGTCAATAAAATAGTAAAATGGTGTCATGAGAATGGTCATACCCTATCACCTTCCAAAAGCTCATGTGTACATTTCTGTCGGCAACGTCGGCTTCACAATGATCCTGTTATTCATATTCATAACATTGCTATACCCATCGTAATTGAAACAAAATTTCTTGGAGTTGTTTTTGATCATAAGCTTACTTTTCTGCCTCACATAAAACAATTGCGGAAAAGATGCGAAAGATCCTTAAATATGTTACGGGTGCTTTCCAACACGTTTTGGGGTGCTGACCGCACCGCGCTATTGCGAATTTACCAAGCACTTATACTGTCGCGCATTGACTATGCATGCACAGTTTATGGTACTGCTTCTGCTTCGCAATTAAAACGCCTTGATACGGTGCATCACACTGCATTACGCATTTGTAGCGGTGCATTTCGCACTTCACCCGTGGAAAGCTTGTATGCTGTTTGTGATGAACTGCCACTGGATCTACGTAGAATGCAATTGTCATTGACGCACTACTACCGTATCATGTCTTCAGCCTCACACCCCTTACAGCATGAGGCTACTCCAATAAGTTTAATGCGCCTATATGATGCTCGACCTTCTTATGTACGTCCTTTTATAGCTCGCATGCGATCGCACATTCAAACATTTGCTATTTTAGATTCACCATCACAATCAGTTGACCACGTACTTATCTCACCATGGACTGTTTCACCATATCATTTTTATTCTCTATTTGAGGTGTCTAAGAAATCTCTTGTATCACCAACCATATTTCAACAACTTTTCCGTTCTCATCGTCATCAGTTTTCTCATTATGTTCCGATATATACTGATGGCTCAAAATCTCCTGGATATGTTGGCTGTGGTGTCATCATTGCTGACGTCACAAACAGCTACCGAATTCCTGATATATGCTCCGTTTTCACTGCTGAAGCTGTTGCTATTTTATTAGCATTACGACTAATTTCTACACGCTCTACTCGGAAGTATTGTATATATTCCGATAGTATGAGCGTTTTGAGCCAATTAGAAAAGTTTCACTGTGATACTCATCCAATTTTATGTCTCATTATTCATTTGTTAACTACTCTTCAGAAGAAGGGATTTGAAATTTTATTTTGCTGGGTACCAAGTCATGTTGGTATTCCAGGTAATGAACTAGCTGACTCAGCTGCACGATCTGCCACATCTGTTTTAACATTGTCCGTACCCTTCTCTGACATGAAACTACATGTTCGGAAAATTGTAAAATCATTATGGCAAGAACAATGGGACCTCAAAGTTTTTAATAAACTCCACAGCATCAAATCTGATTTGGACCATTTCCCAGTACTTCGATTGCGTAGAGCAGATGTGAAACTAACCCGTCTTCGAATTGGTCATACCCGGTTGACACACCTCCATTTGTTGCTAGGAGAACCCGCTCCTCAATGCCATGGTTGTAACGTTCCTCTCACAATTCATCATATTTTAATAACATGCCCATGTTTTAACCAGTATCGGTTAACGTATTTTGGAAGTTCTATTTTATGCATGCAAGATTTGTTAGATAATATTCATCATCCAAACATTTTTGCGTATTTACGTGCTCTTGGTATTTTTAACTGTATATAAATGTTTTAATACATTTGCAATTTTATTCACTTTACTTACTTCATGTATTTTATTTGATATTCACACTTTTATCTGATTTTATTCATGCCTTTTACCTGATTTTATTCATCAACTTATACAATTTTATCAGTTATAATTATACGAATAACTAAGTGTTGCACGCATCATGTCTTATGAACTGTTTTTACCGTATTGTTTGGCGCAGCATGTCCTCTTTTGGACTTTGTGCCACTAAACCCTACATTCAATCCAATCCAATTCTGTTTCGGAATGTTCTTTGCACGTGCGTGGAAGGGGGTGGAAAGTAGTGCATAAGCACACATGATCGTGGTAGAGTCCGACTGTCAGTTGCCCTTGAAATTTCGTAAAAATGAGTCGAAAACAGCAATCCTTGTCCTTAGAGACTAAACAAAAAATTTTGAATGAAGTTTGTGATGGAATATTAAAGAAAACAGAGATCGCGACGAAATATGGAATTCCCAACAGCACGCTATCTACGATTATAAAAAATCGTGAAAAAATTGAAGTCGCATATGCTATCAATCAATTTGAGCCAGCTAGAAAGCGAATGAGAACAGGGGGAAATGAGGAGATCGAAGTAGCGCTTTTGCGATGGGTGCGTGAAGCAAGGAGTCAGAATCTGCCTTTAACGGGTCATGTATTGCAAGAAAAAGCAAAAGTTTTTGCGGATGCTCTCGGCGTGACAAATTTCGCATCTTCAAACGGTTGGTTAACACGATTCAAAAAGCGTCATGGAATTGTGTGTCATGTTTTATCTGATTTTATTCACTCTTATTTCTTATTCATGAACCGTTTTACTTTAAATGTGTATTTTATAGAATTACGCTATTTATCGATTTTGATGAACTTTTTTAAAAATACGTGTCTTGAGATAAACAATTTTATTAGTCTCATTTAATTTATGACAATGAAATAATTGTGTGTAATTTACCATTAGATCTGACTCAACAAATTGTTTGGCGCAGCATATCCTCCTTTGGATCTTGTGCCATAAAACCTCTACATTCAATCAATCAATCAATACTCATACGTCATGGACCAAGACCAACCCTGTTGAATTTTGTTTGAACTGGATATCTCACGATTCGTAGCGTGTAAAAGTGAAAATGATATTACGTCATCAATTTAGAAGCGTCATTGCGGAGCCGTTGCCATTCTTATTAATATAATATAAAGTGTTGCCACAACTCTAAAGTAATATTAAAATAGAAACTGTAAGTAAAAATCAAAGTAGTTAGTTCGTAAGGCGGGCAGAAATAGTCAGTGCTGCCTTGTCATTATAAAATCAACAAAAAGATTAAACTGAAATTTTATCCGTAACCGCCTGCGAGTTTAAATTTATTTCCTTAAAACTATAAGTTTTCCTTGTATCTGTATGCGTCTTTGGGATACTGGTTAGCGTGCCTGAAAAACCAGTATCTCATGGAAGCATTTTGCCCTGGAGATTGTGAGTTCGAATCCTCAATTAAATATGAGCATTTATATTATTTATTTTTAATAATTAATTTTTCCAATTTAAATGAACGAAATTAGTAAATATTTTTGACACTAGATGGCGCCATCAATACAAAACATTTATATGTAGAGATTAGTTGCTATTTTAATCACTAGAGGGCGCCACGATTATTAGAATCAACAGATGACGTCACTAACTGGCACCACTGTAGAGTATAAATAAATCAGCAAAGTTAATGAGGATAGTAATCTCCATTCAAATCAACAATAGTCTGCCAACATTTTGGCAACTTTTCAATCCCTTCTGCGAAGAACTGGGGGCTGCGCGAGTCCAGAAAGTGATCAACCTCATTTATGACTTCGTCATTTAAACAGAAGATTGTGCCATCAAGATGCAGCTGCAAATGTGAAAACAGATAGTAATCTGAAGGTGCCATGTCTGGACTGTATGGTGGATGTTGCATCAAATCCCATTCCAGTGTGTAGAGGGCCCAGCCGGTCATTGCACTGACATGTGGTCGGGCGTTATCTTGATGAAAGAGAACCACCTTCCTTCTGAACTCGTTTTTTCATTTTTCGCGAATGGCATCGCTAACTTTGATTAGCATATTGCTGTATATTGTACTGTTGATAGCCTGTCCGCTTTTTAGGTACTCCTTGTAGATAATTCCGCGACAATCCCACCAGATACAGAGAAGGACCTTCTTGTTAGTTAGCGTTCGTCTTGCAACCAAACCTGCTGATTCCCCGGGTGCTGACCACCCTCCTTTACGGCTAGTATTGTTGTAGTATACCCATTTTTCATCACAAGTCACAATTCTGTCCAGAATGTTCTCTTTCCTTTGATCTCTAAGAAGAACCAAACAGGCCGCTTTTCTTTTGCTCTTGTCTTCAGCAGTCAATTTGTGAGGCACCCAGCGGTTAAACTTAAATGTTAAATTAATGCGTTTGAGGGCATTTAATATTGTTTCTTGGCAAACGTTAAGCTCTAACGCAGTGGTTCGTGTTGAAACATTTCTGTCTTGATCAATAATTTGCTTTAACTGGTCACAATCAATCTCAATAGGACGGCCAGAACGTGGTTCATCTTCAATGTTGAAATTTCCACTATTAAACTTTCGAAACCAAATTTTTACTGTATCATAAGAAACAGTATTGAAACCTAAACTTTCATACATTTTCTTGTGGCATTCAGTTACACTGAGTTTATTTCGGAACTCATAGTACATAATCGTTCTGATCTGCTTACGTGATAGCTCCATTTCAAACACTTTTCTGGTGCACAAGATGCTAAAGTTTTGACAAACAAATTACATAGTTGTGTAGTTCCAACTTTCAGCTTTAAAATGCAAAAGCCCATTTCAGAAAAGGTTTACTACCACGGGAATGGCTGCTGCTGGCGCGGAGGTATCTCCCCTTGGCGGAAAACTTTTTACTCAACCCGATATTAAAATAGAAACTGTAAGTAAAAATCAAAGTAGTTAGTTTGTGGTGCCATTCACAAAACATAAACTTAGGCGTTGCCACTTTTCAGTTAGAAACTTTAAATTTAAATAGTCTTAAAAAATGCATATTTTTTTATAAACCGAAACTAAACTTGTTGCCACCGGAAGTTGAAAAAACCAAATTAAAATTTAGCGTTGCCACCGGAACTTAAAATCTTTTTCATATTTTACTCGTTGCCACCGGAAGTAAGAAATTTTGGAAACCGAAACCAAAACTATTTCAAGTGTTGCCACCGGAAGTTAAAACTTTTAAAAACAAAACCAAAACTAAATCAGGAGGCAAGCAACTCAACTCAGCAACAGGAGGTAAACAACTCAACTCGGCACCACTGGCCCAGAAACGGCTTTTTCCATCTACTTGCCTCGTCGAATTCAGACCGTGAAGGCTTACAATCTAAAAGAAGGCACTTCAAATCAGACATATCATCGTTGTTATCGTTCCAAGCTTCTAAATATGATATCGCAGCTTCATAGAATTCTTTCGACGTTTCTAAATAAGAATCTTCAGTAATGATATTCTCAGCAATCAATTTAGTCAATTCAGATTTTACAACAAGTGGAACAAATTTAGCATTCTTTCGTGCTTTCAATTTAAATATCAAATCCTTGACAACCGCTCCAGATTCAATAATACATTTGTCATCGCTTTCAATTTTCAAGATGCTTTGATTAAAAATTGCAGCATGCGAATGCGCAAAAAACAACCATAACTCAGTTGTTTCGCTCTCAAAATAATTCTTCAAGATTTTTGGGCACTTTTTTTCAGACAACATAAATTCGTTTAGAGATGAATAAATTTTAAGAATTCTTTCTATAGCAGGAAGTAATGTCAACCTCCTAACATGAATGTGTCCTAAAATTTGATGATATTCTTGGTCAGCATAATCACAAAATTCTTTCAATTCGGACTGTGTAAATTTTAAAATAACTAAAAAGTTTATATACCATAACTTCAATATCTACAGGCAAACAATCAAAATCAGTTTTAGCGCCATTATGTATTATATGCGCATTACACCCAAAACCAAAAATATCTCTTCCTAACTCAGTTTGAAGTTTAGTATGAACATTTTCTGTTCCTCTTCTTAACAATCCCCCAAAATTAGTGTTAGTATTATCCGCAGACAAACTAGCCATTTTATCACTTAATTGGAACTCGAATAGTGCGTTTAATATTTCTGAAGATAAATTCTTTACAGTTTCTCCTTTAATTTCGTTTAGTGATACAAGTTTATTATTAATTGGATCTTTAGCACAGTCCCACTGAAAATACCGCACTAAAATAGGAAGTAATTTTACATGATTGTGATTGGAAGTATCGTAAGATATTGTTACAAATTGAACAGACTGTAAATCTTTCTTCAATTAAAGAAATGGCCACGGAGAAAAACATTGACAGCGATAGCTTCGCATTTTGTTCGGGCGCAAGAAAATTTCTTGTCTACAAATTTCTTCTGTAAATTTGAAGTAGTACAGTCCATGCTGCGAAACTGTTGGAGTGGTTTGTTACTCCTCTGAATACATAAGTTAACAGAATTAAGTTTCGGTCGTGTGGTGGCAGCAGACATTTTCTTTTCAGATAACGTAAGTGATGTCATCCGTGCATATAATTATGGAATCTGTATATAATGCATGCATTGTTGTAAGCATGGGATCAGTCGACTTCTTGTCTTGTCTCTTCACTATGTCACGTCACTGTGTTGTTGTTTTCGGTGACGTACCAACATTTTTGTTAAGATGTATTTATGTTTAATATCTTCAGTTGTACGCTGTATCGAGATGGTACTGTATGAAATAAAGAAATGTTTAAATCTTTAAGTTTCTTTATGTGAGTTAACACTTTCACTCACTACTGGACTACTCCGCTAACGCATCAACAGTTGGTTATGGGCCTTCGAACCCGCAAACCTTTGGTCTGGAATATGGAATAAATAGTCTAATAAGGAGTGAAAAGTGGAAATAAGTCTTCAATTTTCAATATGGCAGAGTCTACTGATGGAACAGTTTTTGCATTTCCAAAGCTCGGAGATTTTAATTATGGAAGCTGGAAAATTGATATGAAAGTCTTGCTAATGGAAAAAGGATGTTGGGACTTTATAACTGGAAAAGAAATACCACTTGATGATACAGCAGCTGAGAGAGACAAATTGGCCTATCTTCTACGAAAACAACGAGCCTATACGACAATTTACATGGGAATCGAGCGAAAATACAAATCCCTGATTGCTGATACCGAAGACGGGAAGACAGCTTGGGAAACGCTGAAAGTAAACTTTGAACCTACGTCGAGAGCTCGTCTGGCTGGTTTAGTCGATGATTTCTTTAACACAAGATTTTCACCCGACGAAGAAACGATCGGAATATACAGCAAAAGAATGTTGGAGAAGAATAAACAAATTGAGGATGCTGGATTTAAATTGCCTTCAATATTAGTGTGTTTTCAGCTGATAAGATATCTGCCTTCTGAATATGACAACTTGGTACAGATTCTTTACAGAGTAAAAGATGAAGAATTTACGATCGATTCAATTACTAAGCAACTAATTACGGAATCTGGAAGGATTGAACTGAAACAAAAAGACGAAAATAAAATTACGTTTGTGAATGATGCTTATTCAACTAAAGTTCAAAAGGGTGATTGTAAAAGACAAGCAGAGAATAAGAAAAACTTCAGTGGAAGCAGTCTGGACCCTAACAAGAAATTCGAAGTAACAAATCCTCGTCGCTCTGTAGTATGCAAGTTCTGTGAAAAATTGGGTCACACTGAGGATAAATGCTACAAGAAAGTGAATGTGCAACGTCGAAAGAAAGCTTTTTTATGTGAAAAAGACTATTCAAGCCTGAATGAAAAACTGGAATCCATGTGTGTGGAATCGTCTACTACTAATCAATTCATAGGAGAATTTTTAGTAGATACTGCAGCAACATCTCACATCTGTAGAGAAAGAGAATGGTTTTCCTGGTATAAAGAGATTACACCGACAGAAGTTCTAGTTGGTGACACAAATAGCTCAACAATTGCCACTGGTGTCGGAGACATTGACTTTACTATATTGGACATTAAAGGTAAGGTGGAAATTACTTTAAAAAATGTTCTATATGTGCCCAACATGAGGCGTAATTTGATTAGTGGAGCAAAAATTGATATTGCTGGTAACTATGTTGAATGGGGCCGCAATAAAATGGTAATTTTTGATAAATTTGATAATTATATGTTCACTGTAAACAGAAAAGATAAATTATATGTTTTGAATGGATATCCAAAAAGATTTAAAGATAAACTTAACGAAAGTATTGATAGTAAGAATATAGCTTTAATTTCAACTTTAAATTTAGATATTGTACACAGACGATTCTGTCATGTGAATATGCCATTAATTCAAAGTATGAGTAAAAATAATGTAGTAAAAGGCATTGAAAACTTAAGTAAAAGTAAAAACGAAAATTGTACTAGTTGTAAAATTGCCAAATCGACTAGGGTATCTTTAAAACGAAATCGTATTTATCATAGAACTACTAAAACTTGTTTAGAAAGAGTGCATTGTGATTTATGGGGACCTTCTCCCGTAAACTCTTTAGGTGGTAACAAATATTTCTTATCTTGTATAGATGATTTTTCTCGTAAAGTTGATGTATATGTTATAAAAAGTAAAACCGAAGTTTTCGAATGTTTTAAGAAATATTTAGCTAAGTGTGAAAGGGAAACTAATCTTAAGTTAAAATGTGTCAGAACTGATAACGGGCTAGAGTTTTGCCATAAAGAATTTGAAAAGTTCTTAAGCAATCTCGGAATTAGAATCGAAAGGACTAATGTATATACTCCAGAAATGAACGGGATAGCAGAAAAATTTAATAGAAGTGCAATGGACGCAGTAAGAGCAATGTTACATGATAGTGGGTTACAACCCAAATTTTGGGGGAAGCTTTGTTAGCTTTCGTGCATACCAAAAACAGATGCGAGCATAAACTAACTAATCATTTAAGTCCAATTGAAATATGGTCAGGTTTTAAACCTTCAGTAAGACACTTTAAAATTTTTGGATCACTAGCTTATGTACATATTCCCAAAATTAATAGAAATAAACTTCAACCTAGAGCTAAACTTGGAATTGTTGTAGGATATGCTGTACGAACCAAAGGGTACAGAATTTTTATTCCGAACGATAGGAGAGTAATTGAAACAATTCATGTTAGTATTGATGAAACCAAAAAGGGTGTAGAAACTTTATTTGGAAAAAATAAATCATTTGAATATGTTAAATTCAACCTAAATTTGAAAAACGAGCTAGATAACTTTGATAATGAATCTAGTAATGATAAAACAGCGTTAGATAAATTAAGTCCTATTGATATCGAAAAGTGGGAAAGGAAAGAATGTCCACGAACTAAAAGTAAAAGAATAGATGTATTTTATTATCCTCCTTCAAGTAAACTAAGACTTAGATCTTTAAATGATGTTAAAAAGTATTGTGAGAAAAACAAACTCTCTTTTGAACCTGAGAAATTTTCATTTAAAGCAAAAAGTAAACATCCTAATAACGTAACTAAAAGTTCAAGTAGTGAGGAAGATTTAAATTCAAATGAAGATTTCGAATACGAGTGTCATTTTTCTGAATTTCCCAAAACTTTTGAGGATACACAAATTTGCAAAGATAGAGAAAAATGGGATTTTGCTATGAGTGAAGAACTCAAAATGATTGAAAAACGCAAAGTGTGGGAATTGGTAGATCTTCCTAAAAACACTAAAGTGATAGGCACTAAATGGGTTTACACTGTTAAACGTGATGAAAATAATAAACCTAAGAAATACAAAGCTAGACTTGTTGCTTTGGGTTTTAAACAAAGAGCAGGTATTGATTATGGAGAAACATTTTCTCCTGTTGTTAACTTTTCAATTATTAAATTGTTATTTATTTTATTAGTATCAATGTTAAACTGGTGTCATTATCAAGTCGATGTAAAGTCTGCATACTTGTATGGTAATTTATCGGAACCTGTATATGTTAAACAACCTCCAGGATATATTGTTAAAGGTCATGAAGGTAAAGTTTATTTATTGCATAAATCCTTATACGGGCTACATCAAAGTAGTCGATATTGGAACTTTGAACTTGATAGTATATTCAAAGATTTAAAATTTGAGAAATTAAAATGGTTAAATTGTGTTTATAAACGTAAGAATACTATTTTAATTGTGTATGTTGATGATATTGTAATTTTTGGTAAAACACAAATTGATGTTAATAATGCTATTTCAGTAATTAAAAGTAAATTAGAATTAACTGAATTAGGACAGGTAAAGTATTTGTTAGGTGTAAATTTTGATATGAACAATGGTGCTTTATTAATGCATCAAAATACGTATATTGAGAAATTAAGGATAAAATTTAAAGAACTTCCAAAGTCTAATGTTAGTCTTCCGATAAAACTCGGATGTAAACTTCCGGAAAAAATAAATGAAAGTGATATTGTTGAAAACGACTTAATGAAACGATTTCAATATCGAACTTTAATCGGCTGTTTAACCTTTTTAGCTGATCGTACGAGACCTGATATTAGTTTTTCAGTAAATTTGATGTCTCAATTTTCAAATGGTTATACGTTCGAACATTGGAAAATCGTGGTTGATATAATGAATTATGTATTTAACACTAAGGATTGCAAAATTAATTTAACTAAAGCTAATAATTTAAATTTAATTTGTTTTTTCTGATGCTAATTGGGGCTGTAGTTTAAGTAATCGCCATTCAACTAGTGGATATTTAATAAAATTTGGAGATGTAATTTTTAGTTGGCGTTCAAGTAAACAAAAATGTATTGCCCTTAGCTCAATGGAATCTGAATTTGTTGCCTTATGTGAAAGTATGAAAGAAACAGTTTGGTTTTCTAGAGTAATTAATGAACTTAGTATTCTGCCTGACAAAATTGTACCTAAAGTGTTTTGTGATAATAAGGCTGCTATACATTTCTCTAGAAATAATTGTGAAAATTTTAAGACAAAACATATAGATATTCGATATAAATTTATTCGACAACTTATTGAAGAAAATCTAGTAAAAGTAGCTTTTATTCATTCTAAGAATAACTTAGCAGATTTCCTAACAAAACCATTAATGGGTAATAAATTTAAAGAAGTTGTGAATAATATATTTTTCTCTGATATAGATCACACGACCGTGGGGCCGTATGTTGGAGTGGTTTGTTACTCCTCTGAATACATAAGTTAACAGAATTAAGTTTCGGTCGTGTGGTGGCAGCAGACATTTTCTTTTCAGATAACGTAAGTGATGTCATCCGTGCATATAATTATGGAATCTGTATATAATGCATGCATTGTTGTAAGCATGGGATCAGTCGACTTCTTGTCTTGTCTCTTCACTATGTCACGTCACTGTGTTGTTGTTTTCGGTGACGTACCAACATTTTTGTTAAGATGTATTTATGTTTAATATCTTCAGTTGTACGCTGTATCGAGATGGTACTGTATGAAATAAAGAAATGTTTAAATCTTCAAGTTTCTTTATGTGAGTTAACACTTTGCATCTAAATTACCTACATCAAAAATATTATTTTCTTTTTCGGGGCATAACAATATACAATGATCGGTTTTATTACATAAATTACAGTTAATCGGAATTCTACAACTGCGCAGTGAATGGCCAATACGCAAGCATTTGAAACAAGCATGTTTTTGGATTAAAATTTTCTTCCTGTCATTAGATGCCATCTTTTTAGCAAAAAACAATCAATAGATTTATGATTTGTTTTAGAACAGAAAATACAACGAAATCGCTTACCTGAGTTATTGGTCTGATTTAAGAGAGCCGCACCTGTAACTATTGCCTGAACTCTCTCCAATTTCTTTGTTTTTGTTTTCTCGTTAGCCGATTGTATGCCGGAACGGGAAAGTAGGATCATTTCCTCATTTATAACTTATTGAGCAAGAAAAGTTATAAGTTTCTGCAATGATCTTGTACTACTTTCTTCATTGGTATTATCCATTCTGTCTGCTGCGTTCGTAGGCGCTGAGTATTTGTTCCGGTAAGCAGCTTTCAACCAATGAGGCTAAAAAATCTGAAAAAGTTTCCGAACCTCCACCGAGAGATTCTAAACACATTAACTTGGATTTAAGTTCATCATATTGTTCCGAGAGATCTTTCGCTTTTCCACCCATAATATTTCTCATGACCATGCTAAGTAGGTTACGGACGTATATTTGAACTAATAACTCCTCTCATCCAAACCGATTATTGAGTTGTGTGATACACTTTTTATAGTTTTCTTTCGTTGGAGGGAAACTCAGCACCAACCTTGAGGCCTTAGAATTGGGGAACATCTCCTGAATTAGGTATTGAAATTTATCGTCCTCCGAGATTTCTGAGTCTTCGTGTATTTTCTCAAATTGGCTCCAGAATCCTAAATATTCTCTCGCTTCCCCGCTAAACTTTAATTCAACTGTAGGCAATTTATAGTTTCTTTTTTCTGGAATTGAAAGTTCTTTTATTGCAATAGGATAGTAATCCAAAGTACTACACATTTCAGAGTAATTATCACGATAAGTTTCCGATGTCTGGAAATCTTCATCATAATATGCCATCAAAGTTTCTGTTGATAATAATAAGTTGCTTATTTCGTCTTGAATCAATTCCACTCTTGAGAATTTATCGGTGATTTGCCTTCGCAAATTCGGAAAGTTTGTGTTATCCACTATTTCTGTTTTTAAGGTATATCAATCTTGGTGACGTATTTAGTAAACATAGCACGCAGGCTCTTTCACTTCGTCCTTTATCCTTTTATTTTATAAAGTTCACGGACGCCGATGTAAGATTATTGATTGTAAAAAAATATCCAATATTGAAATCAAAAGAGCAGGGGAAGGATAATGAGGCTCGTAAACAAATTCACAATTTTCTTTTAACTTTATTCAAAATTGTTAACAAAGGAGATTGGCTGGTTACAACTGCTCTCATCAAAATCCTTGAAGCATCTGACTATACCGCTACACTGTTAACTTTAAAGAGAGAGAGGATGAAGCAGCAACCTAGTTAAAATTGGGGAATCTCTGTTTGTATGACTATTCAAAGTATATATGCGATGTACTTGATGCTGTGCTTGACAGAGAGTGCCTATCAAAAACCGTGATCAAAGGAATGAAAGGCTCTTCAAAAGAGGTGCTTAATCCCGGATATGTGGCTGATATCATAGGCCACGTACCTTATAAATTTGATGTCAATCCATCACTTGCGCGGGTCATCATTCAAAACAAGTTGAATTCCTGCTCAACAGCTGCTCTTATAAAAAAAAAATCTTGTTTGTTCTATTTATTTAACACTATAAAATATAGTACACAGTATATTTGTTTCAATATGTTCAAAAGAGTTTTGCACTTATAGTAATAATGTTCAAATTACTTTAGCACTCGGGAAATAGTCAACCAGCGGGATATTTCACAGGTAAGCATCATCCAAACTTTACTATTAATTTGAAAAGTTTTTTCTTAACGTCTACAGAATTTTTCTGAAGAAATATGAGTTTGCTCTGTTTAACCAATTTTTCCCCCCTCTTAGAAAGTTAGTAATGCTGATAACACTTACTAATTTTCTCACTGAAATATATATTGTTTGAGAAAAGTGTTCTTCTAAAGTATAAATATGTAAAGTATAAATTTATGTCTTTCTTAAGAATTTGTATACGCATTAAAATTTTTACAGATTTCAATTCTGATAAAAAAAATATGGATAAAAATAATTTAGTCATATGATAGTGATTATCTAATCATTTTAAAATTAGATGTGATTGAACAATATTGGCATAATCACCATATGTTATGAATTTTAAATTAATTTTTACGAATGCATGTTGTTTACGAAACAATATCATAACTAAGTCACATTATTTCTTTATAAATTTATTCAAAACAAATCTAAATTATCAGTTTTTTATGTTACATTCAGCACAAGAAACATTGTCTCTATTTTGTGTGCAATAGTAATGATTTTAATTTTTTTTATTTTACCAAAATATATCCATTGCCTACATTTAATACTGGACAAAATACAATATTTTAGAGTATAAAAAATAGTTGTTTATTGATACAAATTGGAAATTATTCATTTTTTTTTATTTTAAATTGATTATCATGCTTTCCTCTGGAGAATTCCAAGGTTCCAGGGAGACGTTTGTGATAAAATTTCAATTTTATTTTTAAAAAAAGATGTTTGTGGTCTTTATTTTGACATTTATTAAGTTAACTAATATTTTCAAATCATCTCTTAGCATTCTTTTTTTTAAAAAAAGAGCCTAAGTTAAAACTAATAAGAAAACAAATTTTCTATCTTCTAGCTAGTTTCTTCCAAATGGAGATAAATACAGTAAAACCCCGGTTATCCGAACCCCGATTATCCGAGTCACCGCTTTAACCGAGCTGTCAAATATCTCTACGATTTTTTTCTGTCTTTGTTTCTACATTTTCTATTTTTTTAAACTACCGAAAAAAATTCTAAACTTGATCTCACAAACACTCAGGAAAACAAAATCCATCAGCACTACTCCGCTTACTTTGCATTGTATCACGCACCGCTCCACCCCTCCCCTTCCTTTGAAAGAAAAATATTGCGACACTCAGTTTCAGGGTTCAAAAAGAGAAGCATGAAACGAAAGAGAGTACGCTGAATTCTTTTCGTTGTCTAGTCATATGACCCATCTCCCCTTACTACCAAATGGTTTCGACTGGTCACATGATTTCCTCCCTGGAATCGGGAAATTGTTTTGCGGGAAAAAGTACAGTGGTTACATTCAGTCAATACTACAGATTCGAAATGAGTAGCAATAAGAGAAAGTGAGTTGTTGTTTCTATAGAAACAAAATTAGAAGCAATTCAAAGATTAGATAAAGGTGAATCAATAAAGAAAGTAGCGAGAGATCTCGGAGTCGGAGCTGTTACTGTTGGGGACTCGAAAAGGAAGGTTTGAAATAGAAATATGGAGTTGAAAGGCTAATTGCAGTTTACGAAAAACAATGAAAAAGTGTGAATTCGAAAAAACATCCGAATCATTATTCCTATGGTTCACACATTTGGGAAAAAAGGGAAGTCCGATATCAGGGCCTATGCTACTAGCAAAAGCATTGGACTTTAATAAACTTTTCTATCCTGGGGAAGATTTCACTGCTAGTAGTGGATGGTTGGAAAAAGAGATATGGAATTCGTCAATTAAGTATATCGGGAGAAAAATTATCAGCTGACTGTGAGGAGGTGATTAAATTCAAAGAAAGTTTTAAAAATCTTATTGCAAAAGAAAATCTGAAAATGGAGCAACTTTTCAATTGCGATGAAACAGGACTTAACTTTAGAATGTTGCTTTCAAAAACTCTTACGGCAAAGAATGAAACGTCAGCTCCGGGGTACAAGATAAGTAAAGAAAGGGTAACAATATTAGCATGTTCGAATGCATCTGGTAACATAAAACTAAGAACAATGTTGATAGGCAAGTCGAAAAAACCTAGAGCATTTAAGACCTTACATATTCCAAGTTTACCAATGTATTACAAAAATCAAAAAAGTTCTTGGATGGATGCGGATTTGTTCAAAAAATGGTTTTTTGATGAATTCGTTCCTAACGTAGAGACATTCTTAAAAAATCAAAATCTTCCAAGAAAAGCAATATTACTGCTTGACAATGCTCCATGTCATCCGAATGATGCTGAATTGGCGAGTGGTAACATTAAAGCCCTTTTTTTTGCCGCCCAATGTCACATCACTTATTCAGCCTTAAGATCAAGGTGTTTTGGAGAACATGAAGAGAAATTATCCAAAGAAATTACTAAAATTTCTTATTGAAGGAATTGAGGAAAATAAAAGTGTTTCTGAGACACTTAAAAGTTTAAATGTAAAGGATGCTGTCTACTGGATAGCTGAGGCATGGGATGAAGTAAAATCAGACACCATAAAAAAGTCGTGGAGGAAAATTATCGCTACACAGAGTACAGAACATCACGGAAAGTCCAATGAATGTAGTGATCAGCTTTTGAATTTAGTTGTAGAGTTCGCTAGATCAGACCTGCGGATCGGAATACCGAGCCTGTGACCTCTCATCCTGATATTCTTTCTACTGACAGAAATTAACAGCAACTGACTGCAGGATACTGATGTCATAATTATTCATCGCACATCTTCTCCAGTATATATATGCATCTGTAAAACCACCAAACTACTACTACTCTGTTTTACATTATTTTGAATTTTAATTTAATCTTAAGCTAGTCACGCAGCTTTTGTGACTATCATTTTTCCGGAAAATAAAAATGTTTATTTTTATCTTCTGATTGTTTTGATGTTGTCTTTGGTTCCGTAAAAATGTGAAAACGCTATGCCTCGTTCCCACATGATGGTGACCCGGTGAATTACTACGGTTGACCGAAGGAAGATAGTAGCAACATATAGAATACAGTAGTTTCCAGTCATTGGATAATTTTATTTACTAAAGTAGTGTGTTAAAACAACTTTCAAGGATATTTCAAATTCCAAAGTAAGTGAGATTTTGGTTTTCTTTCTTGACCGATTGTGATGACTTATGTGAAGTTTTTCATTCTCCTGTTAGCCTCTTTTGATTAAGTAAAGTATTTTAACTTAAGTAAATGTAGGGCTAATCTGGTAATTTAATAGTTGATAAATTCTTACGTGTGTCTTGCATAATTGACATTAAGATTACCTTTCTCTCTCTTTTCAATAATTTTATGCATAGTATTTGTAGACATTTATCATGTCTGTTCAGGAAAAGGACACTAAAAATTTAGAGCTTTCTCGTGTTGCTTTTAAAGCACCTATTTTTTGGGAAGCAGAGTCTGAGCTTTGGTTCCACCAGTTGGAATCACAATTTGTGATAGCAGGAATAACAACCGATGAAACTAAATACCATTGTTTAGCTTCCGCTTTGGACAGAAAGGCTCTATCTTCTATAAGAGATATAATTCGTAACCCTCCCAAATCTAATGCATATGAGAGTTTAAAAGCCAAAATAATCGAAACCTTTTCTCAATCAGAATCGGCTCAGTTAGAATTGCTGCTGCAGGATTTGCAGTTGGGTGATAAGCGACCGTCACAGCTTCTGTTAGAGATGCAAAATCTCTCTTGCCAAAAGCTTAACAACGATATATTGCGTACTTTGTGGCAACAACGTTTGCCAGTTCATGTGCAGCAAATTTTGTCTGTTTGCAAAGACCCAATTAATGAACTAGCTTTAATTGCCGATAAGATATGCGAAATATCTTGTTTCCAATCGGTATCTGAAGTTAAAAATTCTCGATTCTTAGCGCTAACGTTGAGAGATTATCTAGATCCTCTAGACAACGTAATTGTCGATACAGACATTTAAATTCACGTAGTCGTACTCCTGACAATCTACGTACCGGTAAATTATGTTGGTACCATAACCGTTTTGGTAATAAAGCACACAAGTGCATACAACCATGCCAATTTTCGGAAAACTAAACGGCTTGTCTGATGTAGCGACGGCAGATGTTAGCCAGTTTCACAGTCGCCTTTTTGTTTATGATAAAATATTTGGTTTCAGATTTCTCATAGACAGCGGCGCTGCAGTTAGCTGTTTTCCTAAAAATTTAACAAAAAATAACATAATTCAGGAATTAAATTTGCATGCTGCAAACGGTTCTAAAATTTCAACTTACGGCAATAAGCGTTTAGAACTAGATCTTGGTTTGCGTAGAAGGTTCGGTACTCCGATCCGCAGGTCTGATCTAGCGAACTCTACAGTACCCTCCCAAACGTGGATTGGACGTGTGGCACCACGAGTATTCAGAGGAACAGGGCGCATATCTCTCATTTTTTCACGAAGTTTCTGTAAAAAATCAGAATGAGATGTTACAGGTTTAGAAAAAGAGTTGCGAAAAAATTCGCCTGGAAGACGTATCGAACAACCATACACCATTTCAACTGGTGTACAGTCAGCAAAAAAAAAAAGATATCACCCTGAATAACTTTCGTTCTAATGAACTAAAAGTCAATCTTAATGGTTCCCGGGGGTGACCTCAAATATGCTAATTAATTAGTGCTAACTATTAATTAAGTTACCAAACCAGACACAAAAACGTACTTTCTCTGAATAAACATACATTTTTTTTTACATATTTGGAATCTAGACACTTGAATTAGGGGGGGTAGACAAAATTTTGAAAAAATTGGGTCATAAATTGGGTAGCAATAAGGATTTATATATCTGGCGATGGTTTAAAAATATGCCAAATTACCTCGCCATAGAAGGGGAAATAATTTATAACAACCATAAAGAAACTGAATGAATGACAAGATGGGAAAAGATAGTGCTTCTCGTTGCTAAGCAACCAAAAGAATTTTTCACGTTGCTTTCTGGGCTTTTTTTTTTTTAGATCTCCTTTAAAAAGGAAATTTAAATAAATTAATAAATTATTTTTGATTCTCCAAGATTATAGAATCTTTGAATTTTTATCTGACATTATTTATTTTTTTAAAGCTGTTTTAATATAATTTGTATGACAGTTTTGAATTAAAACCAAATTCTCATAAGTTATCATAAATTTATGAAGAGTTGTAGGGTTAAATGCTTTTGCCCCTCACTTCGAGTTTCTTAGGAAAGGAAAAAAAAGTGATCAAGAAAAGGTGGACCTGAAAAAAGATAGCTATTCTGATGCATAATCTCAAAATTTTATAGAAATCACTGTATTTATTTTCGATAAAAATATTAAACTTAATAAATGTTATATGGCATTTTAAAAGCATTTTGATATATATATATATATATATATATATATATATATATATATATATATATATATATATATAAATCATAATAAATAAAAACAAAAAAAAAACACGAAGAAAATTACGAAAAATTAAAAAAATAAGCTGCAAGTAAATAGAACTCATAAAATAAGTAAATAAGTTCAAAATGAAGAAAAAACTTGGGAAAAATTACAGAACAATAGAAAAGGGGGGAAGAAAAATAATAATTAAAAATAAAACAGCAAGAAACCGGGAAAAAAAATTTCTAAAAATATCCGGAAAATAAAAGATATAATCTTTTCATCAGCTTACACGATTATATCAGCAAAAAAATAGTACTTTCTATTATTGTATCAATATAGCCAAAGTAAAATATATCAATGCAATAGTTTGAGAAGCACTCAAAAAAACTTTAAAAAAAATTACAAATATAATGGAACACAATAAGTAAAAATATCAAGCGAAACAGAAAATTAAGTATAAAGAAGAAACAGATTAAACATGAAACGAAATCTATAAAGCGAGCTGCGAATTCAAATGAACTTATTACATGAACGTGAAATTTTTAAAGAATGATTTAAAATATTTTCGAAAAAGATTGCCACATTACAAAATATGAAACCAAAAGCGGAAATTGAGCTAAAAGCTTAAATAGAGGGGTTTTGTATTAAACTGCGTTCTTACTGCAGTGTTGTAGTGCGTTTGATAACACACCTGTTTTCAATGAACGAATGAAAGAAATAGTCAAAAGCTGACTCCCTACAGTTTCCCCAGATGGTCAACTCACAATAAGGTTTAGATTAGCTTTTTACACTATTTCACCAAACAAGTGAAATATTAACATACATTACAAAATGACAGAAAATTTTCTGAATTTTTTTTTCTGGTCAACTTATGAGGGTTTTAGAATAGAATTTCATAATACTCCTAGACAAAATTAACTTATTTCAGTGGTCAACATACAAGATAGACAGGTGGTCAAGTTACAAAGGTTTTGCTTCTTTATTATGTAGGAAAATTTCCGTTCTTGATAATTGAACTTATTCAGGTGTAAAACTTACAAGTGTGGTCAACTTGGCAGGTTTCACTGTATAAATAAATCATTAATATTCTTGTTTTTTTATTACGAAATATTAGGAGAAATTTGTATACATAATTTCTTCAAAACGTGTGTTAAAACTATGATTATAAGTTATTTAAGAAGAAAAAAGTCAAATGGAGTAAAAGAACAATTTTTGAGATGATGATTCTAAAAATAGCACGTTTTTCAAATCTTTTTACAATTTTTTATTTTAGTAGTTATTTAACAAAACAAGGCATATCGAACATTTTCCTGATATAGCAATATTTTTTTGAACTGTGCAAAAGTTGAGAAATCATACAAACAACTTTTAAAGAAAATATTTTCAACTTTTTAAGACAAAAGGGTAACTTAA